>NC_066579.1:223847043-226247043 GCF_024323335.1 Lathyrus oleraceus
GAGAGAGAGAGTATATATATATATATATATATATATATATATATATATATATATATATATATATATATATATATATATATATATATATATATATATTGGATCGACGCTCTTCCTCGCTTTGCCTACTCTATTCTTCAATGGATTCTTAATGGAAAATGTTATGTACCTTTTTATTTTGACAAATATTGCAAGAGTTTATACAATCATTAATCCACAACAATTCTAAGAAAAATAAATCTCATATCTAGATCATACAACCAAATATTGCATCTTTATATTTGCATATTTTTATCTCTTGACACAGATCAAATTTATGAAATCATTGAAAACACTGTCCAAGTGAACCAACCTCTCAATGATGTTCAAGTGGATGAAATGTTCCTTGAGATCAATATGACCCAGTCGAATGTTCCCCGAGGTCATGTGGATAAATTGTTCCCTGAGGTCATGTGGATGAATTGTTCCCTGAGATCAATATGACCCAGTCGAATGTTCCTTGAGGTCAAGTGGATGAAATGTTCCCTGAGGTCATGTGAATGAATTGTTTCCTGAGATCAATATGCCTCAGGAACATGGTCCAACTGAACAGGTGAATTAGCACGTATGAGGGTTGTCACCTGATCTCTTTTGGGAGAAAAAGATCACCTGATCACTGAAGGGAGGAAATCAAGTTTTGGTAGAATGTTACGCAAATTCTAACAACAAAATATATATATTATGTTTTTCATTTTTTATACGAACTTAGAATCTAATGTTAATATTAACTGACAAAAACTCATACTATGCAGCATTTCCCAACCGAGGTTAGATGGAGAGGTATTCGTCCAGACCAAACTGAGTGTACCCTGATGGATTTTGACATTATTGACTACTATGACTGTGAGATCATTAAATCAGAGAGATACATGATGGATCTGTACCTCGATTATGGGTGGTATGAATACGCTAAAGGAAAAAAACCTTAAGGTGGGAGATATGTTATTATGTCACTACCACTCTGATTCTCAGATGATGTACATCAGGTTGTGGAAACATCCCCGAAGGAACATTGTTGGAAGGAAACGTTGTTAATTTCATATGTCTTTCTAATTCTTATTAATGAAGTTTAATGTTGCTCTTTTAGTTGTTTAATGTGGCATATGTTATTTGTTGTTTACCAAGTTTTTTTTGGGTTTTTTTTATCTAAGTTGAAGTTGTATATGAACTCCTGCAGTTGATCTACTTGATTTGTTTCATTTCATTTTTATTTTTGCTGTTGAGCTTTATGTAGTTTAGAAATATCGATCTTCAGTGTTTCCACTTATCATACATGTGTTGGTGAAGTTATTTGTCGATTAAAGTGTCACTTGAAATATTCAATCATTTTAGTTGCTAATACTTATTATGTTTTATACTCTGAGTTGGAATCCAGAAATATTAAAATACAATATTTAATTCAAAATGTGGCCCATTTATACAGTACAATATCACTGTTATACTTTAATGAATGTAATTCAAACAAATAAGTCATTCCATTGAATTCAAACAAATTTTGTATTCCCTTGGATTTAATAAGTCACTTATGTTTCCAAAGCATATATTGCATAAATTCACTTTATTATGTATATTTTCAATGAACTTCCATGATTGTTGCCGCCTATATAGAATTAATGCAAGTGGTTGTTTAATCATTTTGCATGTTTTAAGGCTATTTTAGATTACTATGATACTGACCATCAATAAACTGCCATTTGCATGCTAATCAATGTCATCTCATCATAAATTGTATAATATCATTACTAAACCATTAAACATCATAATATATTAACTAAATGTTTGATATTCCATGAATGGTGTTACTTATATATTTATAATTTACAATATATATGTTACAATCAGATAATATTATATATCTTTGGAAACCATGGAACAAGCAAACATGTGCTTTTTACAAATACTTTGAAGAAGAAATTGGCTAAAAGAGCAAGGATTCTTAGAAAGATAATTCTTCAATAGAAAAAATGCAAGAGATTGAAGACCATAAACGAGGAAAATAATATATGCACGTCTAAATGCATCAGCATAACATCTTCAAGTAAAAGAACACCATTGGCTAGAATTGGTACTAATATTCTAACTCTTATAACTATGAACACTCAATTTCAAGGTACCAACATTGCTTCAACAAGTTCTTTTCGACACAACCAACAACTTTCTGGATCCAGAACTCAGTCAACTACAATGGTTAATATCAAATCCAAAAAATGAACAGCAATGCAGATTAACAAACTTGGAGTTAATTTGGCAAAACTATTTGATGAGACATTGGCTCATAGAGAGCCAAATATAGGTTATGATACACGTCTTGAACCTAATGATCTTTTCGATGACTCTTCTGAGGATGAATCTTATGGTACATTTATACTATATTGCGTATTATTTATTATTTAGATTCTTAATTATAGTGTATATAATATTTTATACTTTTATTGGTTTAGGTTATAGTTCAGAGTCCGATTCAGCATTCGAGGGGGGCGAAAATTTGAATGCAACAGATTATACTAACAATAAATCATCTGATTCAGGTTTGTTAAGAGAACATTATATTATATTAACCGTGCAAATACTTATTATTGAATATATAAGAATATTACCTTATACATTGTTATTAGGAGGTTACTGCGATATATGAGATCCAACAATACAATGTCAATAATATGGAGCAAATATGTGGTATCACGAAAGGACATGAAAGAATTGAAACGCGTAAAATCCTAAGTTTTCTATGTGTTGTGGTGATGGCATAGTTAAACTGCCTTTGTTAAAGCAGTCACCAAAGGCTTTGCAAGATCTTTTGTCTGACAATGAAAATAATGAGTCAAAAAAATTCAATAACAAATTCGAATGTATAACATGATATTTGCATTTACATCTCTTAGTTCTAAAATGGATCATTATTTTAACAACGATAAAGGTCCTCCTAATTCTCGTATTCAAGGTCAATCTTGTCACAGGCATTGTAACATGTTACCAATTCCAGGATACAGTCCAAAGTTTACGCAGCTGTATATATATGATATAGAGAAGGATATACAAAATAGAATTCACAGAATCAAGTATGTATTACCTATATATTTACAGTCGCAAACAATGATATTAGTTTTAAGTGTTTCCTTGTTGTTCCACCGAATATGGATTTATGACACATACTCTTTATCCATGTTTTATTGAAACGTAGGACCAAAAGTTGTGTTGACATTGAGATTGTAAGCAAATTGTCTAAGATGTTATATGAAAACAACGTTCATGCTCAATCATTTTGAATGGCCATGGATATATTGAAATAAGGGAATGTTTCTGATTTGAAACTTTATCTAATTTATGAGCGTAGTACTGATGGAAGGATATATAATCAACCAACAGTTTCTGAAGTAGCTATTTTGATTACTGGGGATGTTAATACCGCGGAAAGAAGAGATATTATTATGCAAAAACAATACGGTGAAGTTCAAAGGATAGATGGGTACCATACCAGCTATTTAGGGTATCAATATCCATTATTTTTTCCGTATGGCGAAGATGGTTATAGACCTAATGTAAAATATTGAGATACATCTCCTAACATTCATATTGATCCAGAATCTAAACATTCAAAAATTCAGCATGAAGATGTTTCGTGGGAACAAGCAACAAAGAGAAACGGAATTACAATCAAAGAGTGGTTGGCATTTATAATACAATCTAGACCAAATGAGCCACCTAAAATTTTGAGATCAAGAAGGTTCTACCAATAATTTTTGGTCGATGGATTTATAATGATGGAGTCGGAGAGGCTTAGGTGGCTTAGAAAAAACCAATTGAAACTCAGAGTTGGAGAGTATCACAATTTGAGTGAATCAATTTCTAACGGTGATACTTCAACAATCCAGCATCAAATTAAGTGATTATGAACTAGAACAGTTTTCAAATTAGATATTAAAAGTTGGAGATGGAAAATTGGCTGAACCTAATGATGACTGTGCAGATATTGCCATTCCATCGAAATTCTTAATCACTGAATTTGACGATCCCATCGATTCCATAGTTTAGTACACATATCCAAACTTTGAAGAAAATTACCAGAATGAACATTTCTTATAGTGTAGAGAAATTTTAGCAGGAACTATTGAGACAATTGATGTTATCAACCAGTATGTTTCAGGTTTGATTCCAGTTTTTAATTTCTTTACACGTTTCTTATATTTAAATATTTTAAATATCATTGATATATTATATTATATTATGTATTAACCTTATATATTCTATAACGTAGGAGAAGAAAATGAATATTTAAGCTCAGATACAATGGAAAAATATGATGTCGATGACAACGAAGACTTTGATGTTTTGACCACATATTTTCTTAATGCACTTACAACCTCAAGTATTTCTAATCACCGGATTAAATTGAAGACTTTCACACCAATAATGCTTCTTAGAAATATTGACCAGTCTGAGGGACTTTGCAATGGAACATGACTTATTGTTACAAGATTGGCAAACCATGTTATAGAAGTGAAGATTATATATGGAAAGAATGTTGGGGATTTAATATATATTCCAAGAATGGACATTTATCTCACACAATCTCCATGGTCGTTTAATCTAACAAAAAGACAATATCAAACAATACATTGATTGTAGATATGTATCTCCAAGTGAAGCATCTTGGAGAATTTTTTCATTTCCCATATGTGGAAGGAAACCATCTGTTGAAAGGTTATTTTCAGTTATGAAGGGGAGAATTATGTATATTATACATAAACTGATAGTATTAATACCATTTTGGATAATCGAAGTGTCATAGAGTTGATGTTTACAACATGGTTTGAAGCAAACAATAAATATTTAGAGGCTAGAGACTTAACATACAATAAATTTATTTTGAAGTTTTTTTATGTCAAGAAAAAAAAGAGTGGAAGCCCAAAAAAGAGGTTACACAATTGGTAGGTTAATTTGGGTTCCTCCTGTCACTGGTGAATTGTATTATCTACGAATGATCTTAACCCATGTCAGAGGGCCGCGTAGTTATGACAAGATAAAATTGTTAACAACGTCAAATATGATACTTTTCGTGATGCATGTTTTGATATGGTGTTTATAGGAGATGATAAGGAATTCATAGCAAAATTTACAAAGGCAAACCATTGGGGATCGGGTCATTTTTTTAGAGTACTTTTTGTCCATATGTTGTTGTCGAGTAGCATGAATAGGCCATCATATGTTTGGAATAAAACGCAAGGTTTATTATATAACGGTGTACTCTACAACCAAAAAACACTTTCAAGAAATAAAGGTATCAATTAATGAGTTTAAGGATAGTATTATGCATGTGTCTGTATTACTATTCAAATTATATTCATAACAGAATATCAGTGCTTTTACAGGATTGAGTTTATCTGATGAAAAAATTGCCAATTTAACATTGATTGAAATTGAAAAACTTCTTCAAAAGATTCGCAAAAGTTTATCTGACTATCCCAGAATGCCTAAACCATTAGGATATATGCTTGAACAGTTGAGGAATAAGCTGATTTATTAACAATCTAACTATGATCCAGCTGATCAACACGCTGAATTCAATCAGTTGTACCAACGTCTAACAGGTATTATAAAATATTAGAACTTTTCATCTAGTTAGCTCTTTGACAACTCAATAATATTGAGTATTATGGTTGCAATTATGTTACATGTAAAACTTTCACTTATCTATGTGTGAAAATATAATTGAAATCATGATATGGCTTTACCTTTTATGTTAATTGATGTTAACTTTAGCAAAGTTATAATACATCACCAGTTATTGCATATGTATTGACTTCTTATAGATGCATGCTGATTATTTGATAAAGAATGTTGTATTTGGCAGAACTAAAGCATGACTGATAAAATACCATGTAGATTGCTTATGAAGTCATGTATAAAAAATTGAGCATCTCGTTATTATATAATAAGTTTTGCACAAAGGCCTTAATAGTCTGTTTATTGATTTAAGTTTGTTGAGTTTTTGTAGCATATGTTAATATTTGTTACAGTATTAAATTAAAAATAATATGATCTAATACATTATTATTGTGTGTTTATAACATTGTCGTAGAAAAAGATGAACAAAGAGATGTGTTCAGATCAATCACCAATGTCGTTGAGAATCAAAGAGATGGAGTATTTTTATATGGATATGGAGGGACTAGAAAGACATATATGTGGAGAACTTTAGCTTGTTACATACGACCACAAAAGTATATTTGTTTAACAATTGCTTCGTTCGGAATAACTTCAATTTTACTTCCAGGAGGTCAAACAACACATTTGATGTTCAAAATTCCAATACCGACATTGGAATCATCTACATGTAATGTAGAACAAAAAAGTGATCGTGCGGAGCTACTCAAGCTTGCCAAGTTAATAATTTTGGACGAAGCTCTAATGGGTCAGAAGTATTTTTTTTGAAGCATTGGATAAAACACTCAAAGACATTATGACGGGGTTCAAATCTTCAAACATAATATTTGGAGGAAAGATTGTTGTCTTCGATGGTAATTTGCGACAAATTATATCAGTTGTACCAAGGGGAAGTTGTAATACCCCAAAATTTACCCTTCATTTTTCCTGGAAGCATGGGATTATGTCTTACATTTCATTAGCATCATACTAGGTTATACTCATTGCATACTGCATTAGTGACTTGGAAATCAGGGTTTGATTGACCGTTCCTTAACCAGAGGGAGCCCACACGAAGCAAGACTGAGAATTGAACTTCATTCTACAAGTATACAAGTCTCAAGGGTCTCAAGGTGGTCCAGGTATCTCATTTTGGTCTATAGTTAATCAATGGAAGATTCAGAGCTCTCAGAGTGTGCATTTTCATTTAATCAGAAATTAGGGTTTCATGGCTATCTGCAACAGGCAATTTTTGGTTGGAAGTAAAGGGGGCTCATTAATGTAATGATTAGAGAGGCATCTTGGCCTAGGAAGATTCACAATTATCTCACAAAGATCCATTGGCAATCAGTGCAATCAGTTCCTAGTCATTTTTGCCCTAAATTAGGGTTTGGTATAAAATCGGTTTATTTCCGATTCCTTGGGTAAAACTATTTTCCATGGCCATCCATATGTCCACAAGGGTCTACATACAAAAAATCAGCTCTTTATTTGAGCCAGAGGTGCTTTAATTGATCAATGGAATCGGGAATCAGACAGTTTGGGAAAACTCAACTATGGGGCCAGAAAAGTCAATTCTTGACATTTTGAAAGTGGAATCTCAAAATCCATGCCTAAGGGGGCCTACATGTGAAATTTGATCAAGGTTGGATCATGTATTCATCATTTAATCAGGAGTTGGAAAAGTTACTAAATTTAGAAATAGTTGACTTTCCATTTAAGGCAAGTTTTTATGATTTTTGCACCCACTTTAAGCCCATTTTCCATCAAGATTCAAGCTCCATTTGAACATTTCTCCAACATGAACATTGTTCCTCCTGTTCCAAGCATTCTAGAGATATAAAGTTTGTTTCATTTGGATTAAAATTGAGAAAGTTATGCTTGGTCAAAGTGAGACATTATTTTAGGACACTTAGAAAATTTTCTAAGTTCAAAATCTTCAAGATTTGTCAAGACTTATGGGCCAGATTTCTTGCATTTCAAGGCATCTTTTGAGAATACTTTCTTCATGACAATTGTACCTTGCTATGTCCTCTTTCACATCCTTTTGGAATCATCCCATTTGGATCATTGGTTTGAGAGATGCACTCATCTAAAGTTGGCATCATGGACTGTATTTTTAGGCAGCATTTAGGCCAAACTGGCCCAACCATTTTGCAATTATGGAACCTGAACTTTAAGGTCATTTTTCAACTATTTCCATTCACCATTTCAACTTGTGTTCAATATGAAAGATGTTAAGCTCCATGCCCTCTTCCTACTGTTTGCATTGCCTTGCCATTTGGTCACATAATCATCAAGATACAAGGTCTCAAAGTCACCTTGTTGGATTGTTTTCTTGCCAGACCAAGACAACCAAGTCAGACCACAAACCAACCAACACACTTTTTACCTCATTTGGCCATTTGCTTTTGTTTCACTCACTTAAGTTTTGCCACAATTAGAGTTTCCTTTCACACCTCACTTTTTGCACTTTTGCTCATGAATCCAAACCAAACATTTCAGCCCATTTAAACACTTAAAACCCTACATATTTAAAGCTTGGAAACCCTAATCTGAAAGAGGGAGGCTGCTATATTTCGATCTAGGCAAGGCAAGAGGAAGAAGACCAACTTTCATTCCCTTTCCATTTTCACAAGTTCTTGAAATTTCAAAGCACCAAGAGCATTTTCCTTCTCTTTCCATTCCTCCAATACCAAGAGGCAGTGGACCTTGCATCCACTAGGTAAACATTTTATCACTCTCTTCCATGCTCATGCTATGCTTGCTCATCATATTTTCCATGTTCATTCCATGCTTGTTCACCATGCTTATCATGTTACCATGCCATGCCATGCTTACTTTATGATGTTTAACAATATGTCATGCTTGTTTATGAAGCCCTCACCATGAGGCATTGTCTTTAAGTTTGAGTTTATGTTGATAAATTTCTGTGGAATCCGTGTGCATGAGGGTGCCTTGCTGTTCACTTTTCTCTATGTTCAAGTCACTATTTTTCATGAAACAAAATACCATGGTGTTCTACTCATTTTGATTTTGCACTTGAACTTTGCTTTTTATACCATGTCATTTGGTGCACTACATTGTTAGCATTGTCGTGTGGAAGATTGAAAGAGTATGCTGCGTTTTTTCGTTTTTTTTCCTGCATTTGCATGAGGTTAGGGTTTGCATGAAAGGGACGATGAGGTGTCACGCTTCGTGCCCTTAGATCTCGCGCTTTTCTTTTAATCCCAGCCGCTGGTCATTATTTTGTCATTTAGTGTTTAAATGAAGCCTTGCCCAATCGATGCACATGTTCACATAACTTATTAAAATGTACATTTATTTTTTTGTCACGCTGAATTTTAATGAGCACTTGGACCGGGCCTGGCGCATCAATTACTCTTCACACACCACTCATCTGGCCCATTATCACATTCATTTTCATTTCCTTTTTTTAATTCATTTTATTTTTCTGTTTTGTTTTTAAATAATAAAAGTATTTTATTTATTCATAAAAATACCAAAAAATACTTTTCCCATTTCTTAATGTTTTATTTAATTTTATTTAATTTTATTTAATTTTATTTAATTTTTATTTTCATATTTATTTATTGTTAATATTTTATTTTAATTATTTATTTCAAGTGGTTTATTTTAACACATTTTTTTATTAATTTTATTTTCATGACTTAGAATTATTTTTAGGTTCTGATTTTTGGGATGAGGAATGACCAATGTCTTATGGTCAACCTGACCTTTTCTTGGAATTTTATTTCCCATTTTCAATTTATTTTGGATTTATTTTTGACCTAGTTTGCTTGGTTGACTTTTCCTTTGACTTCTGTTTTATTTCAATTAATTCAATAACCAATTTTCATTATTTTTAAAATCTTTTTGGGGGATGATGATGTCCTGACCCCACCTTACTTATTTTAATTTTTCATAATTTTCTTGATTAATTTACTATTTATTTGATAATTTTTAAGTTGACTTGACTTTTCAGTTGACTTTTCTATGATTGATGTTTGACTTAGGGATTGCTTATGGAAATTGAAGAGGTCTTTCGATCCTCCCTTGTTCATCTCATATGCCATATATTAGAGGCCTCTCATCTTGATTTTATTTGATCCTTGCATCATTCCCCGATTAAATTATTCAGTGATCCTTTGTGTGTATAGTTGCATCTGTCTGATCCATCTGATTTTTTGTTATATTTGTTTCTTTCATCCATACTTCTATTGATTGATTGTTTAACATGTTTATACTTCTCATGCATTGTCTGATGCTCATTCATTTCATTCTTTGATTATTTGATTTGATCATATACTTGTTTATATATCTGATTGTTTGATAACTGTGGCCTACTTGTATGGTGTATGAGGCATATATTATTATTGTTTGATTGCCATGAACAATCCCCATTCATAACAAATGTATCCCTCTCCCACGAATTTTATAATGTTTATTCTTTCATTCTTTATTCATCTGTTAATATAAGAACTAAAACGAACATCCGATAACCATTTCAAAACAAGATCAAAAGCTCGATCCAACGTCGAGTAATCATTTTCAAAACTTAAAAGAACCAACACGTATTCATCCATCCTTTTGTAAGTCGATTGCTTCATGCATCACCATTTCTCTTGTAAGTCGATTGCTTCAGGCATCACCATCTACCACCTGTAAGTCGATTGCTTCGTGCATCGCCATCTACCCTTATCCCTGGTTCCTTTCCTTGCTCCATCCGTCGATTCTTATTCTGTTTAGGTAGAACCCATTAGATAGAACCCTTTGTATGATAACATAGGTAGCATTCCCTTATTTCTTTGTATGATAACATAGGTAGGATTCCCTTATTCTTTGTATGATAACATAGGTAGAATTCCCTCATTCTTTGCATGCTAACATTAGGTAGATGCTCCCATTTGTAAATCCTAACACATAGGTTCACATTGCATGACAACTCTAGGGCAGAGCTCCCCCATTTTTAGACCTTCCATGCGTCTCCAATCCTGTGGCATGTCAGTTCGTCCTATTGCAAAGAGGTAACTGCCTAAGACTCGATTCAGCGAGCTGCGACACCTACTTCTAGGATGTGAGCACATTGCCACTCTCCTTTGACACAACTGGTGTCCTCCTTTATAAGTCCATGTTCAGATGGCAACCCCTAGTTAGTTGAACTACGACAACTCTGATTCTCATGTTCAGATGAGATACGTAGGCACGAGATGCGATGTCTTGCCGAGTTTTTTTTACTGACGACTAACAACTAATCTTTGCTTGCTTTTGCGCTTGTTGCGATTCTTTTCTCTCGCCCTCGTTGCGATCGAGACCTTCCATTTCTCTTGCCCTAATTGCAATCGAGACCCTTGTTCCCGTAGTTAGCTGAACTACGTTTTGCTCTGATTCTCATTCCAGATGAGATACGTAGGCCTAAGATGTGATGTCTTACCGAGCACACTCCTCTTTAAACCATAGGTAGCCGACCTACGAAGACTCTGATTCTCATATTCAGATGAGATACGAATGCAGTGGATACGACATCCGTGCGAGTCATTTTCTTTTGACCCCTCCTTTAGTAAATAGTACATTAGATAAACACACACCCTTTAGACAAGAACAACAAGAGTGGATCCCGTAGACTACTACGGATGCGTATGGATGCTAATACCTTCCCTTCGCATAATCGACTCCCGAACCCAAGATTTGGTTGCGAGACCTTGTCTTTTCCTTTCCTTTTTCTCCAGGTTTTCTTCGAGCGTTTCCTTTCACTCCTTTGGGATAAATAACGCACGGTGGCGACTCTTCTGTCATTTTTCTTTTTTTCGGCGGTTGTTTTTTTTTCGCATGGTTGCGACAGAAGTCATTCTGATATAATTCATGCCACTCCTAATTCGTCATACATATGGGATCATTGCAAGGTTCTTAGGCTTATAAAGAACATGATACTTCAACAATCCAACATCAAATTAAGTGATTATGAATTAGAACAATTTTCAAATTGGATATTAAAAGTTAGAGATGGAAAATTGGCTGAACTTAATGATGACTGTGCAGATATTGCCATTCCGTCAAAATTCTTAGTCACTAAATTTGACGATCCCATCGATTCTATAGTTTAGTACACATATCCAAACTTTGAAGAAAATTACCAGAATGAACATTTCTTATAGTGTGGAGAAATCTTAGCAGGAACTATTAAGACAACTGATGTTATCAACCAGTATGTTTCAGGTTTGATTCCAGTTATTAATTTCTTTACACGCTTCTTATATTTAAATATTTTAAATATCATTGATATATTATATTATATTATGTATTAACCTTATATGTTCTATAACGTAGGAGAAGAAAATGAATATTTAAGCTCAGATACAATGGAAAAATATGATGCCGATGACAATGAAGACTTTGATGTTTTGACCATATTTTTCGTAATGCACTTACAACCTCATGTATTTCTAATCACCATATTAAATTGAATATTGTCACACCAATAATACTTTTTAGAAATATTGACCAGTCTGAGGGACTTTGCAATGGAACATGACTTATTGTTATAGAAGTGAAGATTATATATGGAAAGAATGTTGGGGATTTAATATATATTCCAAGAATGGACATTTATCTCACACAATCTCCATGGTCGTTTAATCTAACAAAAAGACAATATCAAACAATACATTGATTGTAGTCATGTATCTCCAAGTGAAGCATCTTGGAGAATTTTTTCATTTCCCATATGTGGAAGGAAACCATCTGTTGAAAGGTTATATTTCAATTATGAAGGGGAGAATTATGTATATTATACATAAACTGATAGTATTAATACCATTTTGGATAATCCAAATGTCACAGAGTTGATGTTTACAGCATGGTTTGAAGCAAACAATAAATATTTAGAGGCTAGAGACTTAACATACAATAAATTTATTTTGAAGTTTGTTTATGTCAAGAAAAAAAAGAGTGGAAGCCCAAAAAAAGGTTACACAATTGGTAGGTTAATTTGGGTTCCTCATGTCACTGGTGAATTGTATTATCTACGAATGATCTTAACCCATGTCAGAGGGCCGCGTAGTTATGACAAGATAAAATTGTTAACAACGTCAAATATGATACTTTTCATGATGCATGTTTTGATATGGTGTTTATAGGAGATGATAAGGAATTCATAGCAAAAATTACAAAGGCAAACCATTGGGGATCGGGTCATTTTTTTAGAGTACTTTTTGTCCATATGTTGTTGTCGAGTAGCATGAATAGGCCATCATATGTTTGGAATAAAACACAGGGTTTATTATATAACGGTATACTCTACAACCAAAAAACACTTTCAAGAAATAAAGGTATCAATTAATGAGTTTAAGGATAGTATTATGCATGTGTCTGTATTACTATTCAAATTATATTCATAACAGAATATCAGTGCTTTTACAAGATTGAGTTTATCTGATGAAAAAATTGCCAATTTAACATTGATTGAAATTGAAAAACTTCTTCAAAAGAGTCGCAAAAGTTTATCTGACTATCCCAGAATGCCTAAACCATTAGGATATATGCTTGAACAGTTGAGGAATAAGCTAATTTATTAACAATCTAACTATGATCCAGCTGATCAACACGTTGAATTCAATCAGTTGTACCAACGTCTAACAGGTATTATAAAATATTAGAACTTTTCATCTAGTTAGCTCTTTGACAACTCAATAATATTGATTATTATCGTTGCAATTATGTTACATGTAAAACTTTCACTTATCTATGTGTGAAAACATAATTGAAATTATGATATGGCTTTACCTTTTATGTTAATTGATGTTAACTTTAGCAAAGTTATAATACATCATCAGTTATTGCATATGTATTGACTTCTTATAGATGCATGCTGATTATTTGATAAAGAATGTTCTATTTGGCAGAACTAAAGCATGACTGATAAAATACCATGTAGATTGCTTATGAAGTCTTGTATAAAAATTTGAGCATCTCGCTATTATATAATAAGTTTTACACAAAGGCCTTAATAGTCTGTTTATTGATTTAATTTTGTTGAGTTTTTGTAGCATATGTTAATATTTGTTACGGTATTAATTTAAAAATAATATGATCTAATACATTATTATTGTGTGTTTATAACATTGTCGTAGAAAAAGATGAACAGAGAGATGGGTTCAGATCAATCACCAATGTCGTTGAGAATCAAAGAGATGGAGTATTTTTATATGGATATGGAGGGACTAGAAAGACATATATGTGGAGAACTTTAGCTTGTTACATACGACCACAAAAGTATATTTGTTTAACAATTGCTTCGTTCGGAATAACTTCAATTTTACTTCCAGGAGGTCAAACAACACATTTGATGTTCAAAATTCCAATACCGACATTGGAATCATCTATATGTAATGTAGAACAAAAAAGTGATCGTGCGGAGCTACTCAAACTTGCCAAGTTAATAATTTTGGACGAAGCTCTAATGGATCAGAAGTATTCTTTTGAAGCATTGGATAAAACACTCAAAGACATTATGACGGGGTCCAAATCTTCAAACATAATATTTGGAGGAAAGATTGTTGACTTCGGTGGTAATTTGCGACAAATTATATCAGTTGTACCAAGGGGAAGTCATTCTGATATAATTCATGCCACTCCTAATTCATCATACATATGGGATCATTGCAAGGTTCTTAGGCTTATAAAGAACATGATACTTCAACAATCCAGCATCAAATTAAGTGATTATGAATTATAACAGTTTTCAAATTGGATATTAAAAGTTGGAGATGGAAAATTGTCTGAACCTAATGATGACTGTGCAGATATTGCCATTCCGTCGAAATTCTTAATCACTGAATTTGACGATCCCATCAATTCCATAGTTTAGTACACATATCCAAACTTTGAAGAAAATTACCAGAATGAACATTTCTTATAGTGTAGAGAAATTTTAGCAGGAACTATTGAGACAATTGATGTTATCAACCAGTATGTTTCAGGTTTGATTCCAGTTATTAATTTCTTTACACGCTTCTTATATTTAAATATTTTAAATATCATTGATATATTATATTATATTATGTATTAACCTTATACATTCTATAACGTAAGAGAAGAATATGAATATTTAAGCTCAAATACAATGGAAAAATATGATGCCGATGACAATGAAGATTTTGATGTTTTGACCACATATTTTCTTAATGCACTTACAACCTCATGTATTTCTAATCACCGGATTAAATTGAAGATTGTCACACCAATAATGCTTCTTAGAAATATTAACCAGTCTGAGGGACTTTGCAATGGAACATGACTTATTGTTACAAGATTGACGAACCATGTTATAGAAGTGAAGATTATATATGGAAAGAATGTTGGGGATTTAATATATATTCCAAGAATGGACATTTATCTTACACAATCTCCATGGTCGTTTAAGCTAACAAAAAGACAATATCATATTATTGTATCATATGTTATGACAATTAACAAAGCTCAAGGACAATTGTTGGATTATATTTGCCACTGAGTGTCTTTAGCCATGGTCAATTGTATGTTGCAATATCGAGAGTAAAAAGCAAAGAGGGCCTCAAAATATTAATCCACGACAAAGAAAATCAAGCATTGTAGTCTACCACCAATGCTTTTTTCAAAGATGTTTTTGAAAATGTATAAAGTGTAAGTTACTAAATGCATTTGACCATGTTGATATATGCTTTCAATGTGTATAACAAACATATTAGTTAGAATCATTTTAAACCATGTTAGAAGTTTAATTTTATTAAGTTTTACATCTCATCAATTTGGATAATCATTGAATTTTATTTTTGTGTCTATTATGATAATTTATTCAACAAGAAGTAGTTGTGAATGAAATGAAGAGATTCATATAAACTACATTGGGTTCAGTATGATATCTCATTTAGTAGGAAGTTGAGATGAATGGATGAAGAGTCCTACAAACTTTTGGTAGTAATTAATATTCCAGTCTATTTTAAAAATTCATATCTAATAGTTGATAGGAGTTAAACCTCAATGCAATGTTTTTACTACAAAGAATTTTCATTCAATTTTGTTTTGGTTTATAATTCAATTCGGTTTTTTTGTAGATTTTTGATTGAGGATTCAAGTTGCAGCAGATAAACAAGTTGCAATAGATAAATAGGTTAATGTATTGCCTTATTGCATGATTTTTGGTTATGGAACATTGTTAACGATGTTTACATTTATGTATTGTTATTTATGCAATATTTGACACATGGATTATCTCTAAATATTTGTTCTTGCCACATGGAAATTTATCTGCCTTTTGCAAATTCAAGCAACATATAAGTGGTTTTTTAAACTATACAAAATTTGTAAAATTATGAAAAATTCTGAATTGCTTATATGAAATATATACTCAATATTAACTGTTAAAAATATAGTCACAAAATGGTTGAATATTTTTTTCTTTAAAACATCTTTTGAAACTGTTATATATTAACCACTTCAATTTTCAAACAATTGTATGTATTAAATACTTCAATCTTTTATCAATAATATAAAATAACAACCTCAATTTTTTATTTAAGTAATACAAGCAAATACCATCTTAATACATATATTGATTGTTCAAATGTATACAATGGAATATTATGCCATGCATCAACATAATGAACTTGGTATAAAGCATGCATCAACACAACTAACATCAGACAAACTTTGAAATAAAAAACCCCTTCCACCAACTAATTCCATTAACAATAAAAGATAGAACACCAGACATCAACCCCTAATTAAAATATTGACATTAAATCTGCATGAGTTCTCATGCTAAAAGATAACACATCTCTGATTTCAAACTTATTCTCTTTTGAAAATTCGCATAACTTCTTCTCATATGAATTATGTCAAGCTATATGAATAACACAATTATATCCATTTCTAGTTTCTAGATTTATCATCTTTATCACGTCTTTCTTTTCATCAAATGCTTTCTTTTATATGTGGATTGGGATGTGTTGCAAAAATTATCAAATTTGATTGATATGTGAACTCTCAATTTGATAAGAATAAAATGTATACCTTGATAACGGTCAAGACACTTACCATCATATTTTCCTGACTTATTCGATTATGTTATATTATAAACCTAATTTACATCTGTAAAACCCCAATTTTAACCCTAAGATCCCTCATGTTATCTCATCATATGCATTGGCTTTAGGGATCACACCTTGGCATCCTCTTCACCCCTCATTCATTGGATTTGTATTGAGAGAGATCATCAAGCATATTTGATTGTATCATACTTTGTTTTTCATTATTTACTAACCAAAATACCAAAAATATATCTATGTATAGCTTTGTTTCTTTTGTGGGTAGTGTGTGCATTCACCAATGCCTCATCAAGCTCATATCTAGGGTTTGAGACCCTCAATGCAAGGATATCAATCAAGAGATGGTTTAAATTGATTCTAGACATCATATATGGATCCCCATGATCTTCATTTATCATTTTGATCAATAATTCATCAAGAGTTTGAAGCTTGTTTGCCTTGGAAGCCCTAATTCATCTGGGTATCTTGTGAGACTTCCTCAACAAGTTTCTTCAATATTTGATTAAATTATTTTAAGGGATACTTCATATTACATCATCTTATACATATATGATCCTCCATAAGTCCAATATATCAAGATAACTTCAAGTTTACAAGTTGGTTCATGGTGGTTGACCATAGAAAGTCAACTGATAAAAACTAGGGTTCCCTAGACCCTATCTCCTACAATTTTTGTCATATGAAAATCATTCCAAGATAAGATTTACTCCTTATGACATTCCAAACAACTTTCATGTTGAGGTCAAGAGCTAGTTTTTCTTGGAAACTCATTTTTTATGGTGAAAGATTATAGGTCATCTTGTCTGAACCCTAATTAGGAGGTCAACTTCCAAGGACCATAACTTGCTCAATTTTTATGAGATGAATTCCATCCAAGTTCCATGATAAAATTCAAGATGTCCTCTCCAACTGTTATTCTTTGAGAAACTTCAAATTCAACTTGCAAGGGCATGTACCAAGAGGAAACATTATAGGTCATTTTGGGTCATTACCATTGAACAAGAGATTTTCCTCAACTTCTAAAATGCATAACTCCTTCTTACCAAATCCAAATGAGGTCATATTTGTGACCAAATTGAAGATGTTTGAAATATCTACAACTTTGATTAAGGAACTCTTTCTATTTGAAGCCCATAGCAAAAGTTATTAAAGGTGGAAGAGTTGAACATTTGGCTTGGTACTTAGAAAATTTTCATTTATGTTTGATTTCCCAAGCTTCCACCTCAAAATTTATCATGATAAAAGTTTCAAATCGAAAAGTGTTCAACATGAAAGTTGTCCCCCTTGATCTCACCTTTCCAAAAAGTCTAAGATCACCTCATTTGGCCAAGGATTGAATGACTTGCGCATGGATTTTCTTCAAGGTTCCATTTGGATGAATCTCATGACCACTTTTCATTTCCAATTCCATGACTCCATGATAAACTTTCAGCATTGCTCATGATCAATTTTGGACCTTTTGACATCATTTGATAGGCCTATCACACGCCCATGCATCCATGCAAGTGAGAATTACTATTTTTGTCATTTAGATGGAAGTGTGTGGAAATCAATTGCATTGCCTAAAAATACAACCCCTTCTGCTCAAAATTGGGGACACCTTGCCCAAGCTTTGATCATGCACCCATACCCCTCACCATTAGAGGATAAACTTGAAGGTTTTCAATTGAAAATCGAGTTTCAATTTCACTTCTGTTTTGAAGTTGAAACTCCAAGAATCCAAGCCATTCTTTGATCCAATTCACTTCTCGCAAGCTTCTGAAGTCAAGCCAAGGCCAATTGGAAGCAAGATTCGAGCTCCCACGAAGGTGATTTTTCAGAAACTTTCTCTCTTCGAATCTCTCTTAATTTTTCACCGTTCTCTTTGATTTTTGGTTGGCTGAAGTCCTACCAATGTAGGCAACAAGATTGAGTTGCTTTGAGGTCAAGTCGAAGCAACTCAGTTCATGATCCTCAAAATTCAAATCCTTGTATCTTTTGATATACTTGGAATTAGAGAAAATTAAGGCCAAATTCGAGATTTTGAGCATTTTTTCTTTGAAATAGTTTCCTTATTTTTCATTTTTCATTGAGATGAAGGTGGACCAGTCTAGTGAGGTTCACCGAAGAAGATGACCGTAGCCCTAGCTTTGGTGGTGTATTGGCACGCCTCCTGACCATCTGATCATGTTTGAATGTTTTAATCTGAGACATTCCTTTTAAATACCATGTGTGTGGCGCGTTGACTAGAGCGCATCGTGGATAGCACACGCTTGGCTATCGGATCTGCCACCTCAATTAATGAGGGAGATCTGATGGCCCTCGTTTTTTCCAATTTCTTTTTATTTTCTGAATTTTCAATTAATCCATTTAGTTTGTTTAATTCATAGAAATTTTATTTTTAATCCAAAAAATATGGGACTTCCACCAAAAATCTTTAAATATTTTCCTTTTCCATACTATGAATTAAAATTATTTTTTGGATTAATTTTGATATTTTTCATGAATTAAATGTTTTTGTGCAATTGTTTAAAATTACTTCTGACTTTTCAAAAATAGTGAAATTTTTTGTCTAAGGTTCTTTGACCTTGTTTGACCTAGGATAAATGCCTTGGCCATTTATTTGGTGTTTTGAAGGGATTTTAGGTTTTGACCAAATTAAAATGCATTTTAATTCAATTTTAAATTGATTAAATGTTTAAAAATATTGTTCAACCATTTTTATGGTTTTGTGATGTTTGACTTTCTGTTTAGGTCTTTGTCAATGTTGGTTTGACTTTTGTTGGATTAAAACCATTGGATTTATGGGATTGATGAAATGTACATTTCATCTCCCAAAATGAATGAATGGTTTTGATTTGATGAAACTCCTCTCATGATCAATTTGTATTTCTATCTTCCCCTCCCTCTTCATCTCCATACATATTCTTTCCCATTCCTTCATTTGACCAATGAAATCTCTAATGTCTAAATGCTAATTGATTCATCAATGACTTTGTGTCAGATGAATCAATGCAAGTATGACTGAGATATGTCCACCCTCTTGATCTTTTCTTTTAGTGTGTGGTATGTTTTAGGAGGTTGGTTCTTCATACAAAATCTCTAACATGCATTAACACCTAAATTTTTATTGCCCAGCCTCAGATAGTTGTGACTTCTACATAAGTCCAATTATGATTGCTTAACATAGAGCTAAATTTGACCCTTAAGACATAGCATTCTAGTAAGTGAGATTGTAAGTCTCCCATTCTTCATGGCATTGTATGGAGACTTGACCTTTTTCCTTTCATGGGAGCTAGTGGCATACTTGTTGAATTATCCAAGTTGGAGCTCTTCTCATGGAAGATGTCTTGGTTTAAGGATTCATACTTGTGAATGAATGGTTGAGTGTTCTCCAAAGAATCACTTAATCAACTAAAAATCACCACTAACACTTGACTAACTTTTGACTAACATTTGACTAATTCTTGTTAATATTGCTTTACTTTCAAGTCATTTACTTTATGCAATTTAAATTTTAGTTATTTACCATTCATTGCCATTTATATTTCATATAACTTGTTTATGTTTATGTTTATGTCATTTTCACTTTGCTCACTTGAGCCATACTTTGATATTGTATATATTGTTTGTGTATTTTAATTTTGTTTGTGGTCTTAGGACCCTAAAACACTTAATAACAACAAAAAAACACTAAAAAAACATTTGGTGGACTATCGAACTTGATTTGAACTTTTGGACTTAGAATTAGGCAACATTCCCTATGCAAAAAGGACCTGACCAATGCCAACATTCTGAGACTGAGCTATTGTGAAGTGTGCCTTCATCTGATACAAGCCTTGGAATTTGTTTAAATTCATCTGTTACTTTATCTTTGTACTTAATTGTTATTTTGATCTTGTGTCTGATGCTTTGCTCTGAGTTGATCAAGGAATATTTCATCTGATACATTGGAAGACAAAGAAGACTGCTAGCTATGGGAATTGCTTGCTTGGATGTGGCTATCTTTATTTGATGTCTTGATCTTCATGATGTATGGATATTTCTCATTTCTTATTGATTATTTCTTGATAAAAGTTCAAAGGAAAAATTGGGTTTCTATATGACATTCTTGTCTGTTGGATTGCATCTCATTGGTCAGATCTTTTCAACTCTTAACTTTTAATTTTGTGCTTAGGATAGCCTCTTCATCTCCTCCCACTTCTTAAATTTCAAAATCTCTCCCTCCTTTTCAAAACCTTCTTTGCTTGTGATTTTCTCAAACTTAGACTTTGTTTTAATGATTAGAAACTTCGACCTTATGCCAATGAATTTTTAAATATTTTTCTTAATCAAATTTGTAAATAAACTTAACCATGTTGACTTAAAATTTCAAAAGACAAAAATAACTAACAACTTCATTCAAACTTTTGACCCTTTGTGCCTTTTCATGTAAATTTTTGTTAAAATCAATTCACCCACTTTCTTTGAAATTTTTACCATGAACTACGAGGTTTTGATCCCTTATTTTTATGTTCGTACATAGGCACAAGACCGAAGGTTTTGTCAAACACAAAAATATAATCAATGAATTCTTTTCTCATCCCCACACTCTATTTTTACCAAACATCATTTATATCAAAAACACATACACACATAAAAAAGGGCTCCCTAGGAGTATCTAGGACACTTTGGGTGCTAACACCTTCCCTCTGTGTAACCAACCCCCTTACCTGTAATCTCCGGCATTTTATTATTTTTGATTTGAAAACTTCTTATATTTGGGTTTTGTTCGTACTTTTCCCTTTTCCTTTGGAAACAATAAAAGCACGGTGGCGACTCTGGTTTTATTGACGTCAAGTTTATCCATAACTTGATGATCATGAATTTACCGCTACAACATTGTTGTTATCATAAGCTATTTTCTCAACCTCATTAATCCAACCATCCTTAATGAGAGCTTCAATCTTTTTGTCCTGCTCTTCTTTGAACTATTTTCTTATATTAAGCACATGTGTCTTTATTTCATCAATCATGTAGCTGCAATACGATTATTATTGGATCAACCATAAATTTCAAGACAATTAAAATGCAATTATCATGCAATGAAAGAAACAGTACAAATCATACAAATAAAGTATATTAATGTCCGTTAGAATACAGTTCATAAATTATCATCCAAACTATTGTATCGGATTCACAAATTCTAAAATGAGGATTGAAAATAATGTTGAAACCATAACATTAAAGTTGAACAGGCCTTCAGATAATTAAAAAGAACAATCCAAGCTGACAAAATAAAAAATGAAAATTCGAGCATACCTTCCTGAAGAATACATGTCGTAGATGTTGCATTGTTTGTTGTCAGTACTTCCAATGATAGTATATTTATGAACATGAAACCCTAATCCACAAAATAAATAGCCATATGTATATGGGCTTGGATATGGGTGGTTATTAACCCGCATACCCATAAAATTTTGTGGGACCCTAATGCACATAAAATATTAAGACATGACAAATGAAAATATATGGTCACTTATTGATCCATAATTAAATTATTATTTTTTTTGTATAAATAGACATGTTTCATTTACTACATCAGTAATTTAATTTATTTATTTTTTACTCAAAAGTCAACTTTTTAGTAAATTAAATATATTTATTTTCTTATAAATTACACTATAAATTATATAGTTCAAAACTATTTTCCTTTAGTAAGGATACCACTGAATATAAAAATATAGATTAGTGGGATACTAAACTTGGCGTACTTTATGTGCAGAGATTTTAAACAGAAAAAAAGGCAAAAGCAATGTGTACTTCAAAATATTACAAAACCACATTACTGATAATTGACGCATATACGGCTACCAGTACATTTCTTGTTTTTCTGCTTGCATTTTCTACGATGTTTTTCCTGACATATATATTGGTACCCATGTAGCTTTCTTCACGAACATCATTTGAAACAATATTGTTCAAAACAGTTTGTTTTCTCCCTTCTGTTCGCAGTACATTACCTCCAACCGGTTTCTTATTTGCAATATGTGTGTTCTTTGCAACTGATTTTTCAATCTGACTCACCTTCTTCATGCTTTGCGAAATATTGTTACTGTCATCGATCTCATCTCCTACCTTAATAGATTTCATAACAACCTTTCCTTTTTCCGAAGTTGATTTTGCAACATGACCATCGTTGGTAAAAACGCAGTTTTGTTTGGTCTTTGTAACAATTGCATTATCATTCCCACCTTTCCTAGAAATCCTCCCTTCAGTACTCGTCACATTACCTATAACTGGTGTCTTCTCAGCTACCTGTTTTTTTCTTTGCAATTGATTTTTCAATCCTACTCACCTTCTTCATGCTTTGTGAAACAACGTTATTTTCATCGATCTCATCTTCTATCTTAATAGGATTCATAACATCTTTTCCTTTTTTCAAAGATGGATTTGCAACCTCAACATATTTGGAAACCAATGTGGTGTTGACGCTCTTTGTAACAACTGCATTATCATTCTCACCTTTCTTAGCATATTTTTTCTTTACGGAAGGTTCGGTAACTTCCATCACCATACACTTAATCATATCCATAGTTGTGTTCCCATAGAAAAATCAATATCGATATTATAAATGTCAATGTATAAGATCTACATAAATATATAATAGATTACGAAATAGTAAAAAAAATATACTTCCAAATATTGCAATCGTTTCAAACAGTAATATTCCATGACTAAAGAATTCATTTTTCAAACATATTGTACGCAAGGTATGGACGTTTGATTGCAATTTTTGCAGGAAATTAAAAAAGCAATGGTAATAAGTTGACCCATTATAAGCAGAACAAATTAAAAATTTCTTACCTTATATCTGACAAAGAATCATCTAATATGTAGCCATGGTATGGATCAATCTCTCGAATTAAATGTTAATATATTTGTTTTACATAATTGAGAGATATTTTGACGATTTAGTTTATGAAATGATTTCCAATGACCTTGCCATAAGAGTTAGGGTTGAAGAAGCTGAGTTTTTGATATTTTCCTCCACAATACTCCCAAGCCAATATAGGAGTGAGTTACATTACATATATATGCTACTTCATTTAAACTTTATTGTTTGTTAACTATGTTAAAACTTTTGAGTTTCTCATCTTACAGGATTTCAATCAAAGTATTATTTGTGGGTAATTTTTAGAAGAAAACAAACATTGTCCTATATGTTAGGATGATGTTTTAATCAGACAGTAGTTTCTAGTAGTTTGAGGATTAGTGCTAGTTTTGTATCAATGCATAGTCCTAATGTGCATCTAATCATAGTTTATGTATGGTTCCAAACTATTGAATTTATCATACTTTTGTTTAAGGTTTTGTTAGAAGTTTTTTTTAAGGTTTATTCATAAAAAATTATCAGATATTTCAATGTATTTAAAAAGTGATTTTTTTAATAATAAAGGTTGATGAACTAATAATTATAAATTTGTCAATACTATTTTAGTTATTTATTGTTGGTAGAAAAATAAATAAAATAAAATAATAAATGAAAAAATATTGTTGAAAAAAAGTGAAATAACAATATTAAAAAATAATATTTTTTTTATAAATAAAAGTTAATCTTTCACATTTATTAAAAAAATTAAATCATTGTGTTTTTTTAAAATATGTTTAGGAAAGAGAAAAACAATTTCAACTACTTGTCGATTATAAGAAAGTGAGACATATAACAGATTAAATATAATTTATATTTAATTTTATTTTAGAATAAATGTACTTTTAGATGTACTTGTCGAATAAAATTAAAATTAAATTATTTTTTTAATTTTATTCTAAAAATGCGTCTATTCTAAAATAAAATAAAATATAAATTATATTTAATTTGTTATATGTCTCACTTTTTTATAATCGACAACTAATTGAAATTGTTTTTCTCTTTCCTAAACATATTCGAAAAAAACACAATAATTTACTTTTTAATAGGTGTGAAATATTAACTTTTATTTATAAAAATAAGATTATTTTTTAATATTATTATTTCACTTTTTTTCAACAATATTTTTTCATTATTATTTTATTTTATTTATTTTTCTACCAACAATAAATAACTAAAATAGTATTGACAAATTTATAATTATTAGTTCATCAATCTTTATTATTAAAAAAATCACTTTTTAAATACATTGAAATATCTAATAATTTTTTAAGAATAAAACTTTAAAAAAAAAACTTCTAACAAAACCTTAAACAAAAGTGTGATAAATTCAATAGTTTGGAACCATACATAAACTATGGTTAGATGCACATTAGGACTATGCATTGAAACAAAACTAACACTAACCCTCAAACTACTAGAAACTACTCTTGGATTAAAACATCATCCTAGCATATAGGATGATGTTTGTTTTCTTCTAAAAATTCCCCACAAATAATACTTTGATTGAAATCCTGCAAAATGAGAAGCTCAAAAATTTTAACATAGTTAACAAACAATAAAGTTAAAATGAAGTAGCATATGTGTAATGTAACTCACTCCTATATTGGCTTGGGAGCATTGTGGAGGAAAATATCAAAAACTCAGCTTCTTCAACCCTAGCTCTTATGGCAAGGTCATTGGAAATCATTTCATAAACTAACTCGTCAAAATATCTCTCAACTCTGTAAAAAAAAATACATTAACATTTAATTCAATACTAGATATATAATCAGTTGCAAAAGTAGATTGATGCAGCGAAATAGTTAAATTTATATAGGATGTTTCTAAACATGGTTTTAAATTGCGGTTGCGGTCACAGATGTGGTTACATTTGCAGTTGTTGCAATGCATAATGATAGATATTTGAAATACAAAACTTAAAAATGCTTACAGATAAGACTTTTCATTATATTTAAAGATTGAGAATTGTAAGCTCTAAAATTTTCATTTTTGGTGAGAAGAAATGACCGAACATAGATGAAATTGTCTGATGTCGTTGCATACGTGATTTTAATATACACCGAAATTGCGGCCTGATACCGTTGAGGAGACAACCGCATCAGCAATATTGCGGCTGCAATTCCAGCTGTGGACCGCACTCAATCTTGACTGCATTGCGGCCTGATGCCATTGCAGAGGCGATCATATCAGCAATTTTGCGGTTGCGGACCGCAATTTACACCATGTTTCTAAATTTATAAGAAAAACATCACCTTTCATTCTCCGGAAAGAAATAAAGGTCAATGCTCTGATTATTTGTTCCATATTTCCTGAAACTTTGTGGCCACACAGCTGATCTTTGAAGCAAATCTGCATACAACACATTAGGGAGATGTCTTGTCTCCTCTAGAACTTTAGGACATGCTAAAGTCGACAAATGGCTCATTAATTCAAAGCTTCTGTTGATAAGCTGCAAACTTCCCCTATTTCACAGAGAATGAATCCAACTTCAGACAATGTTTTCGCTTTAACAACTACCGAAAATTGATTAATTTCAAAAGACGGTAACAAAAGTCACAAAAAAAACAAATTTCTTACCTCCATATTGGATCAGCAATAGGCAGTGGATCAACTAAAGTAGAACATCCATATCGGGAATCAGCTTCATCGTTTTCGGAACCTGTAGTGCTTTGATCATAGTCCACGTTGGAATCAACTTCGTCTTTCTCGGAATCTGTAGAGCCTTCATCATAGTCCTCGATGGAATCAACTTCGATCTCACTATCAAGATAATCTACGTCTACTACCTCTGCTTCACAATCCTCACAAAACCAAATAACTTCATCTGTAAAAACCACAGGACCATCTAAACAATACCTGAAAAGGGAAGTTGGGGTACATTTGGCGAAAGGTTTTTAATATTGTGAAACAAACATTTTAGAAAATGCGAAAGCCATGTTAAGAAAAAATATGATGACAAAACACTATTGCTTCTGATACAGAAATGGAAGTTCATTGTGTTATTAACACCATTGCTTCTAATCAAAGGAAGAGAATGATGGTATTCACACGCTATGTTTCAATAATGCTGCTATAACATAATTGTGAGTAACTAACAAGTACCTATGCAGTGCATAATATTCACATTTATTGCAATATACCAATGTCTCTTCAAAGCCTTTATTGCCGCACTTAAGACAAACAGATACCTGCAACAAGTAGGCAAAGTTATAAAGCAATCGTTCAAAAAAGCTGTATAACTCCAGATGAAGAGATATTTTAAGAAAATAAGAAACACCTGAGGCAACTGAATTATTCCCATTTCCGCTTCCGCTTGAGAACTTTCATCTTCAGTTTCAGCACTGATCTCTGAAGCGGCATCAATCTCCATTTTTGAAGGTTGCTGATCATTTTGATGAACAATGTGATTTTGAATCTCATTCAGAACTGTGCTTTCTGACATTTCTGTCTGTTTAACAGCTACTGGTGCAGATAACTGAGTATCAATAGGAGATTGCGGTGGTGCTATTACTATTGCATCAGAATCAGAACATGAATCTTTGATCAAAGTATTAATATCAGAACCTGCATGAGCATGAGACTCTATTGAGATTGAGTGCAGCTGATCATTTGTTTCCACACCACAATTCTGAACCCCGTGATGTTCTTTGCCTTCTATTTCCAACTGGGAATCGATTTGAATTGGAGGTTCAAAACTTGATCCCACTACTGGAGATGGTGGTGTGAATACAAGAGAAGACACAGGGACTTGTGGTGGTACTATTTCGGCAAAATCACATCTCATAGGTTCTGTCCTATTAGACCCTGCTGAGGCATTCGACTCTACCTGAGTCGAATGTGGCTGATCATTCTTTTCCACAGTAGTATTTTGAAACTTGAGATGTTCTTTGCCTTTGGATTTTTTAGTTTGTGAGCTTGAGACATGTTGAGACTGTACCTTAAAACTAGATCTTTTTACAGGGATCGGTGCTATTTTAAGCGAAGCCAAACGCCCTGATGGTGGTGTTAATTCAGATACTTGAGATTTGACTGAATTTGACAGAGCATTGACCTCAGATTTTGATGATTTCATGGGCTTTCTTATCCCATTATTCGTCTTCATGTACTTACCTCCTGTTGCTACTCCAATCTCATGCTCGAAACCATGATCCTTTGCATCAGTGTTATCGTTGAGTATCCTTTTAGAACTTTCAGCTGGAACTTTCTTGTTCTTGAAACTAGGAGCTTCATGACTCACATTTTCTCCCTTCAAACCGCAATCCTTTACACCAGAATTATCCCCGAATTTCCTTTTAGAACCTTCAGCTGGAACTTCTTTGTTCCTAATACTAGGTGCTTCACAACTCACATTTTCTACTGCGTGCCCGTTTTCAGATTTTGAAACTTCCTCACGTTGAACTATCCGATTGACTTGAGAAGAATTTGGAATTTGTCTCCTCTCTTTTCCATTTGAAGCTTTTTGTTTCATTGATAGCTCACGTAGTGCTAATAACATTTGATGTTTCCTTCCGTTATCATGTTCTACAAAATTCGTGCGACCAAACTTAACATCACAAATTTTACAATATACAGAACTTGACCCCGGCATTTGATGTGGTAAGTACTTATCAGCATAGACTCCCGGTGTTTGTTGTGGTAAGTTCCTCTTATCAGCATAGTGTTTTGGTATTGGAAGTCGCATGCCCTTGCTATAAGCATAATCTTTCGGCTTTTGATGTGGTAAGTGCCTCTTATCAGCATAGTGTTCCGGCGTTTGTTGCCCAAAGCACTTTCTATCAGCATAGTCTTCCGGCATTTTATGAGGTAAGTGCCTCTTATCAGCATAGAGTTTCGACGTTTGACGTGGCGGGTACCTCTTCTCAGCACAGGGTTCCCGCATTTGTTGTGGTAAGTCCCTCTTAGCAGCATAGTGATCCGGCGTTTTATGCGGTAAGCACTTGTTATCAGCAAAGTCTTCTATGGCTTGATGTTGGAAGCATTTTTTATCAACAAAGTATTGTGTTTGATGTGGCAAATGTCTCCTATCAACACGTGACGGCATTCGATGTAGTAAGTGCCTCTTATCTACATACCGATCTGGTGTTTTATAAGGCAAGCCCTTGTTAGCAGCATAGTCTTCCGGCATTTGATATGGTGAGTGGCTTTTATCAGCAAAATCCTCTGGTGTTTGATGTGGCAAACACTTTTTATCGGCATAGTCTTCCGGCATTTGATGTCGTACGTGCCGCTTCTCAGCATAGTGTTTCGGCCTTTGATTAGTTAAGTGCCTGTTACTGGAATAGCGTGATCGATGTCGTAAATGCCTGTCATCATCAGCATAATGTGTCGGCATTTGATTCGATAAGTAACTATTATCAGCATCATGGTGACCCCTATCATAGTGCATAAGATCTTTGAATGACTTAGAATGCAAACCATCTCTATAACTGTTCTGAAGTTCTTCACTCTGTAAATAAGCATTCAAATATAAAGCAGTGTGTTAGACATAAAATAAGTCATGCCTTTCACCTTATTTAAGCTTTTAAAACAATTGATTGATACTGCATTGTTAATCCCATACAGTAACATCAATACTCAAAATCACGGTAGAAAATAAACATGAATACTCAAAAATAAACATGAATACTCAAAAATAAACATGAATACTCAAAAATAAAAAATTACACAAAATTAAAGAGAACATCATACTTCATAATTAAAGAGTACAATAACATCAACACAGCCACGGTTCGATCCCATGACTGCGATCAGGAGGGGGCTGCAACCATTTAATGGAAGAACTGTCCCCGAAATGGATTAATCGATCCAGTGGACCGGAATGCGGATACCGGTGGTGAAAACAAACAAAAATGCTAGAATATTATCAGTTTATCACTACGATCACAACAAGTCCAAACCTAAAATTTTAACATTTAAAACAAACATCTTTTTTATTTGCACATTATGATAGTTAGGATATTGTCATTTTTAACCGTACACAAAAAAAAAAATCAACCTATTTCAAAAAAAGATAGAAAAAGAGAAACAAGAATCTAAAAATTCACTTTAGAAAGAAAGAAAAGAAAAACAGAACATTGATAGAAAAATTATTTATGAACAAAAAAAACAAAAACCTACCATCGTGTGTGTCGTATTGATGGGTTTCTCCAAAAAGAACGACGAAAAAATCGAAAAGACGGTTTTTATGGGGCACTGAGCCCACGATTCTTGAAACTGTGGAGTGGGGAGTGAGAAGAGAGAACATTTAGTTATATTTTGTTCTGTCCATTTCCGAAAATAATAATAATAATAATAATAATAATAATAATAATAAGGGTAATGCTAATTTGTACCTAAAGTATAAGGTAAGATATTAATCACGGTTATATTTGAAAGATTTGACTTTTATTTTAAATATTTAAAAAATAATATAAACAGATAATTGTGATTTATTGTCCGTGTAAATTTTTTTATACTCATAATATATAACAATTAATCTTATATAAATTATTTTCTTTAGTTCTTATTTTGTGTCTTTATAACACAAGTTAGTTACCTTAATAATAATTCTTCTATTTTATTTTTTGAATTTTAGTTTTTTTTATTAAAAAAATGACATGTAATAATTTCTTGGATTTAATGATAATATTCTGAAAAGTGTAAATAAAAAAATTTTACATTTTCATTCAATAAAAATATATTACTTTATCATAAGTATTTTAAAAATTTTAGTCTGATTTAATGGAATATATGATCGAACAGTATAAAATAAATTTATATTATAAATGAATCATCCATTTTCTCTAATTTTTTTCTCAGAAATACGAATATTTAATTGTTGAAAATTGAAATAAATTAAATTTTAAGAGAAATATTATTTTTATCAGATATTCTCAAAGAGTGGTTTGAGATATATTATCCTGACTCTTTGTGTTTTAATAATCTACATATTGGGAGTGACGTGGGCATTGCCAACTAGCCCATCTCATTTTACATATTATTTTCATTTTTTTATATTATTAACTTAACATAAAATAATTAAAATATTTTTTTTCTGTCTCAAAATAATTATAATAGTTTGCCATATATTAAAGAAATATAATAAATAAAAAAGAAAATATTATTTTTAACAGCTATCCTGATTTACTATTAATGTATTTGAATTATCATAATATAGAATGACAAAGTAATAAATTAAAAATATTACTTAAAAAGCATACTTAAAAAATAATAAATATTAAAATTATATTAAAAACTAAAAATAATTTTCTTTTAAAATAAATAATTTTATAAGATACATAATTGTTATGGGATAATACTTTGGGATAAAAGAAATAATATATTTTATATTTTATTTTGTTAAAGATTGTGGACACATATCCTTAAGTTACCGTGCTTCCAAAATAATTTTAAATAATTTATTTCATGTTTCAAACAAAACAAAAAATTTAATGGCAAGAAGAGTGGTAGTGGTGCATGCTTTAAAAATGCACAAAAGAATATTTGTATCATACCTTAAATTTTATTCTGAGTTTTTATCTGCATCAACATAGTAAAAATTATTTTATTTTTATCATGCACTCTTTTAGTCAAAAGTATTCATCAAGGTTTAGATGAAGAGTCAGGAGTTCTGGCATTGTATTTAGTTTTGATGACATTCATTCAATCATTTATGGATTAAGAAGTCAAAAGATTTGATTTCTCAATTGTAGTGCATCGTTAATTCCATTACATCATGTTTCAAAGGTCTAAAGGGTGACAGTCAAAAGTATTGTCGTCATCTAAAACTTTGTAAGTTTTGGTTTTAATTGAGAATCAATAAGTAAATGGTCGAAGAGCAATTTATTTGCATCTAATTGTTTATTCACTATTATTCGATTAGGAAACCAATACATTCACAGTTCATCTGCATTTTCTACTTATCAGAGCATGCATTTTGTATCGTATAACGCTTAAAATATCAACCAGAATAATTTTTTGGATCTACAAACAAATCAATTGAATCGTTTCTCAACTGTATGTCGAATTAGTGGACGAAAAATTTCAAAATCAAGCTTGCAGATATTAGTATTCTTAATCTATGATTCACATAGTTTAATCTGATGTTCTCGTTTTAATTTTTCGACTATTTTTTCGGTTGCATATTGATCCGTCCGAGTCTTCTAACCAGTCATTTTTTATTTCAAAATCTAATTAAAACTTGTATGTTTTCCGAGAAGTTTGTTTCACGCTATCATTTTAATGTGTTCAGTTTATTTTTTGGGGACATTTTTCATCCGATTTTTATTTTTTATTTATCCGATTATTTTTATTTTTATTTTCCAAAATAATCGTGAGAATTATTTAGAATTGTCTATGTCTTCGATTTGATTTTTTTTTTCATGTTTGTGTATTTTAATTTAATTAATAAAATTTTAAAAAATATTATTTGCTTCTTACCAACCAATTAACATAAGTCTTTTATTTTTATTTAAAATTAATTTTAAAAAATTTGACCAAGGGAAGGATGCCACTTGACTTTGTTTTTTTCTCTTCTTTTCTTTCCTCCCTTTCTCTATCCCCACGTACGTTGCTCTTTCTTTCTCGCTATTCTTCTTTCTCTCTTTTTTCCTTTCTCTCTCTTTCATTCTTTCTTTTCCTTTTTCTTTTCTCTTTTACTGTTACCTCATTTCTCACACATAAAAATATCTCAACATCTCATTTTCACAACATAAAATAACTTTCATCTCTCCATAAACTCACAACATACAATCTTCTCTTTTTTATCTCTTCACCAACTTCAAACTTAACTCTTCAATAACATCATCATCTTCTTCACTTCCATCATCATCAAGAGTTAAAACCACCGTCCTTTTACACCAACCGAACACCATATTAACCACCCTTCTGCCGCCTTGCTTCAAAACGTGTTTTAGGTTGATAGTATTGATTGTTCATCAAGAGTTAAAACACGCTAATGAGAGAGGTGAGAGTTTTTCTTTAAAAAAAAAATATGTTTGTTTGTGTATGGAAAGAGAGTGATGAGAGGAGTGAAAGTCTTCATTTTTTTTCTTTCGGTTACTACACCGTAAAGAATAAGAAGGGGAGTGATTTATTTGTTTTTGTTATTATTTCAATATTCCTTGCCATAGGTCAGAAGTCTATTGAAGAGTTTTAATTTTAAATAAACTCCTTTTTCTCTATGATCCACCAAACCGCCACACTATTTTTCTTTTATTTTTTTTTTATTATTAACATTATTATTTATTTATTTATTATTATTATTATTATTATTATTATTATTATTATTATTATATTTGTTTATTTACTCTTACTATTGTTATTTTTATTATAATTATATTTATTTATTTACTATTATTATTATTACTTATTGTTATTATGTTTATTTATTGTTATTATCCTTATTCTTATTCTTATTCTTTTATTATTTATAGTTATTTTTATTATTATTGATTATTATTAATATTTATTATTATGGATTATTTTAGTAATTTTTATTATTAATTATTATTGTTACTATTAATTATTATTATTATTATTTATTATTATTATTATTATTAATTATTAATGTTATTGATTTATTATTATTATTGCTAATATTTGCATTATTACTAATTTTTAGTTACCTTTGTTAATTATTATTATTGATCATTTTATTTTACTAATTACTATTATGGTTGTTGATTTTATTATTGGTAGTTATTTGTTTTTATGTACTATTATTATTTATTATTGTCATTATAATTATTATTTTTATTGTTGATTATTATTATTATTATTTATTTTTATTATTTATCATTATTATTTATTATTATTATTTATTATTTATTATTTATTATTTATTATTTATTATTTATTTGATTAAATTCATTATTATTTAAATTCTTAAAAAGAAAATTTGATTTATTTGTCTCATCAATTTTTCACAAATACGTTACAATTTTGAAGTTAAAAATTTAATTTAACTTCATAAACTCTTTAAATGCAGAGAGTTTATTGACATGTCTCAAATTGGATAATTCATACATGAATCACTTTACGACTGCTTAAAATAGCGCTAAATTCAGTAGTCTAATTGTCGTTTCTTTTTACCTTTAAAAATATCGTTTAAATCATCGAGTGGTTGAATGTTTAGATGCATTGCAATTTCGGAGTTAAAAATTTAATTTAACTTCAGAAATTGCTTAAACGCATAAAGTTTATTGGCCGGCCTCAAATAGGGTGATTCCTACATGCATCACTTTACGATTGCGTAATATATCGCTAAATTCAGTAGTTCAAAACTCTGATTTATTTCTGGTCCCTTGACTTTCTCTTGGATCTTCTTACGATGAGATCGTTGTCTATTTACAGTTATTTATTGAGGTTATATTGTTAATTATTGTATTGTATCCCCGTGGGATAAATTATACCATCATTCTCGTGATGGGTAATAAGTTTACCCCTTTTCTATTTACTATTATTATTTCAGTTAATTGTTAATTCAAAGATTAAAATCAATAACTTTCAGAAAAGAAAAAAAAATAAACACTCGATCCAACGTCGAGTTTTTTCTCCAAATTAAATCCAAATTGAATGCAGCGTTGAGTACCTCTTTCAACTAATTTAAACTCTTTTCATAATCAACTTGCGATGTTTGATCCAACGCCAAGTCGTTGATGCAAAATATTTTTCGTAATAAAAATTGAAAGACAAATAATCAAGAGATGCACATCTCTTTATACCTCATGATCAGGGTGGGCCCTGCGCAAGTGCAACATGTGCTGCAGCATAGGCCCCCAAATATTATAGGGGCCCAAATTTTAAAATTTTCAATTTTTTTTCATAAATATTAATAAAAATAAATAAAATATTATTAAAAAAAGTTAATAATTGAAAGAAATGTTATTATAAAAACTCAAAATAATTATAACAAAATTTATTTTTAATTAATATATAATTGTAATTTTTTATATTTTTTTAATTATTATAATTGTATTTTTTTTTTAAAATTGAGCCTATTTTTATAATTAGAACGGAGTCTCCGATATGATTGGGCCGACCTGTGCAAGTGTAACATGTGCTGCAGCAGGGGCTCAAATATTAGAGGACCCCAAATTTTAAAATTTTCAATTTTTTTTCATAAATATTAATAAAAATAAATAAAATATTATTAAAAAAACTAAATAATTGAAAGAAATGTTATGATAAAAACTCAAAATAATTATAATTAAATTTATTTTTAATTCATATATAATTATATTTTTGATATATTTTTTAATTATTATAATTGTATTTAAAAAAAAAATCGGGCCTATTTTTATAATTAGAACGGGATCTCCGATACGATTAGGTCGGCCCTGCTCGTGATGGTCGAGTGTTCGAAGCGCACCGGATTCAAAATGATTATTAGTCTTTCAAATAAAAAACATGTTAAACAAACTTGGAATAAAGGGACAATGGAAACTATGAAAACCTTGAGTAAACGCATGTTTGATGCACACCTCTGCTCAAATTTTTACTCACCTTCTGTAAAGATCAAATCTTTATAATAAAAACAACTTAACCAATCTAACTTGTTTTTCGTCCTTGTGCGACTTCGAAAATGTTTTCAAAAACGAGTATGCTTTATCCATATCGATGTGAAAGAAATAAAGGCTTCAGTCTCCAAGAGCGAGCAACAAGCAAATGTTTAACCATTCAATATGTCTAAAAGATCAATCCTTAAAAGCAATCAATTTGTAGTTCTTTCTAAGTAGAAATATGTAGCCTTGAGTTCTCCATATCACTTGGAGATATGTAGGAGCAGGATTTTAAAATCTTGTCAGACACCCATTTAACAAAAAATGTTCTTCTTCTCTTTTTTCTCACTTGATAGGTAGAAGATCATAAACTAATATCATGCTAATACTCTTACACAAAACTAACTAAATGGGTCTTGTTGAATACAACGAATGTGAGGGAAGTTAATACATTCCCCTTGCATAACCAACTCCCAAATCCGATCTGATTGTGAAGATCAGTTTCTTTTTATTTTTGTGGATTTTATCGATATTTTCCCTTTTCCCCTTCGGGCATAAATAAAGTTCGACGGCGACTCTATTTCGTTCATATTTCGAGTGTTTCTTATGTTGGGGTATTTTTTGCGCTGCGGCAACTTGTTCATTTTATTCTTGCATCTTGTTGCTACAAGCACGAGGTTGGCTGAGAATGTCATCACTCACCCCAGTCAACGAGAAGCCACTCATATTCCCCTTCGCAACAAAGTAAGTTTATTTTATTTCTTTGAATTGATTACTTTATACTACAACTAACTGTAAATAATTTATTTTCAATCTTTTCGATTTAGGTGGTTTGTTCTGGGATAAACTACAAAGATGTCACAAACACGCTATAATAGTCTATCATAATCTTATAGACCAACTTGGACCAAACAATGTATTACAACAAAACAACTCTAATTTGGTTTTAATATTACCTAATTACAAATCTTTTAATCATGTATTTCTCTTATACAATTTATCTGGAGGTCGTATATGGGTCTCGACCATGAGGTTAACCCCGAGGATGTTGCAGTTTGGACAACAAAAACAACAATCATCAGGTTCACTACTATGGAGATGCACCAGAGTGGCCGTGTCAAACTATAGTTCGGCATGCAACAATAAATTCTAGACCCTCTGACGTCTTTAGGAGACTGACATCAACTAAGAGTTGATGCCCAACGAGGTTATTACGACTGGAAAGAGTTCGCTAAAGAGATGTGTCATCAATCGAAGAATCGACATCAACACATCTTAAACGAATCTATCATACAAGGTGCTAGACCAACTCAAAATTATATGAATTGGTATAGGTCGGTTACAATGACACAATTTGTGTCTGAGCTGGGGTATTTGATCGACCTACGCCAACGAGTTTCGTCATCATACGTCTAACAATAAACCCCCGCCCAACAACAAACCTCACAACATTACCAAACCCAAGAACAATGTCAACTCACCCAAACACAACAACCAACCTCACAACTTCACCATACCAGATACACCCAGCCACAAAACATCAAACTCTGCAACCAATTCATGTCACACATCCAAACACAAAATCAAGTGCATGACACATACATCAACAACCATATGTCGCCACCACATCTTACTATAGCCCTGATGATTCATATGATTCTACCATATCCCACAATAGTCCTTCACCAATGTACACTCCAACATCACATCACCAAAGCACCAAACAAACACATGACTTTCTTACACCACAAGAACCATTACTTTGTTTAAAAAACGATTCAATATCTCAATTCAACCAACCAACATGTCCATACATAATCCAACCGCCATGATCCAACTACGAGAACATGAGCACCAAACTCGACTACGACACCCCGGGCTCCTGGGGAGAAATGATTGAAAATTTGTTAAATATGTCAGGACACTCGCACCAACCACTTTTGCCTCAGGCCAATACTAGGAGACCCCAAACACTTTAGAGAAATCGTGGGAGACCCTGAAGGCAAGCAAATGCACCAAAATGTGGAACTTGGAAGGTGTTACAATCGAGCGAGTCATTGATTTTCTATTCAATTGTTGTGTAATTCAATTTTATGAAATAATATTATAAATTATTTTTAACTTTCTATTTTCTTTCAAAAAAATTTATTGTTAAATTAATTAAAAAAAAACTAAACGAAGCAGTAGCCACTATCTATGGTGTATACTCCTAGAGAATGCATGCATTCAAAAATAGAGTCACCACATATAATGACACCCATCTATACAAAATTTGAAAGCATGCGCCACTCATAGTGGCTACTCCTCTTACCACCAATTTTATTTGTTTGAAACATGGTTTAGTTTGATAAATTATTTAAAATATTAATTATTTTGGAATATAATTAAAAAATATTGGTTATTGAAAAAAATCTAAAATATATATATATATATATATATATATATATATATATATATATATATATATATATATATATATATATATATATATATATATATATATATATATATATATATATATATATATATATATATATATATATATATATATATATATATATATATGAGATTAATTACTATACACTGTCAGTGTAAAAAGTTTTACACCGTCGATTCATCACCATCATCCGTTTGTATTACTTTATAGATTTTTAAAATAAAAGTCAAACTTCTTTTAAGATCTGACGTTTATTATTAACTGACGGTGTAAAATCCTTTTACACTGTCAGTGTATTTCAATTAAACTCTATATATATATATATATATATATATGGAAAAAAAAGCTAAACCGAGATATTTATTTGTTCTTCACCTCTATTATTTCCGAATCATAAATCGATAACTTAAATCAAAATTGAAATCAAAATACCCTCGCCACCACCACCCCATCCCTGTCCAGTTCACATGTTCATCCCCACAAACATCCTATAGTTCTATGATCACTCTCAAAATCGACTCTCAACCTTTTGTTTTTATTGACCTCCAAACTCATGGCCAGCAACTTCTTATGATGTCATGTGGAGGACCCTTTGTCGTAATCTCGCTTGTGAGATGGTTAATCCATTTTTGAAAATCAATTTCTTCTTTGAAATCCAAATCTGGGTTCTGAAAACTCTCTGTCACTCTCACCGCCGCTTTAGAAGTGGAGAGAATCAAGTCTAAAAGTAGGTGAAAAACTTATGTCATGTTTGGAAACCATATTTTGTTTAGAAACTGCATGTTCATTATGTTTATAAACCTAGATTTTCTTCCCACCTATTTTAATTAGTTCCTAGATTTTCATATCTATGTACCATAAGATTCAAAAACTGTTGAGAATCAGATCTTATTTTAAATTTTTAGTTTTTGATTTGATGTTTTTTTCATAAATCTTGTATTCACAAGGATGAAGAAACACCATATTAAAATAGGATAGAAAAAACTTTTGAATTTTTGCAGAGAGAGAAGCTGAGTTTCAAAATATTGAATGAAAAAAAGAAAAAAAAGAAAAAAAATAGCCATGAGTAATCGTTAAACAATTGTGAATAATTTTAATCATAATTGTTTTATTAATAAATTTTTATTTAAGAAATATTCTAAATGACATGAAAAATGAAAAAAATGATATTATTTAATGTTAGCAGTGTGTCAAAAACAAATGACTCATCAATATTTTTTTAATCAAAAATGAAAAGGGATATCAAAACTGTTTAAAAATTAAATTGAGGGATTAATTCCATAAATATATTAAATGAGGACTAAAAGTGTAATTTAATCATATATTTATATTGCTAAAACATAATTAAATTATAAAAATTTAATTGTGTTTTATTTGATTTATTTTATCTTGTTTAATGGAAGAAATAACACTATTATAAGGTTTATAATTTATTGGAATAACACTATTATTTTAATGTTTATAGATTAAATATATCTGTTATTTAATAAATTAAAAATTAATTAATTTTATGAGATTTTAAATTTGAGTTCAAATAGAAGATTAATAATATTAGTATTTAGTGATAGATTTATAAATTTTAAGCATTTAATTAATTAATTAAAAAGAAAACTTATTTGATTGAAATTAATTCTAAAAGGATACAAGAATATTTAAATGAATAGTCAAATTGAATAAAAAAGATATTAGAATGGGTCGGTGAGTTTCAAGAGTATCATATATTTTTTTAATGCATTATTGTGAATAACTTATCATTACTTATAAATTAATTTTGTAGAAAACACATTGTACCAATATCAGATAATATTAAATTACTTTATTCCACCATTTTATTTTGTAAAAATGGATGAAATCACAGAAGCCACAATGAAACGAAGTTTCGTCGGCGATTTTACGATGCACACTATGGATTGAAGATTGTGATCTCAGTGCTCCTTGAATCAAAAATGTTAATCTTGAATCGACATTGTTGATCGGTGTCGATCTTGACTTGAAGTTGCTAACATCCGATATGATCTACTATAATGAAAGTGGAGATTAGAGATTGTGTACCCGATTTTTTTTTACAAAGGTGTTTATACCTTGGGTTTGATGGAGCAGGTAGAATAAGCGAGCCTTGTACCATTAGGCCTTTGGTCGGCTTGGAGTAGTGGGTCCCGAGGCCTTTGGCCGACACGAAACAGTTGCTCCCAAGACTTGTGGGGCATTCTGGGTGCCGAGGAAGTCTTTTAGTAATCGTGGCCAGCTTTTGAAAATGGTTGTGGAGTCATAGGTTGTCACGCGTTGCTTTGGTTTTGCCAAATTTTAGTGGGGGATGAGCATTAAATGCAATCCCATCATTGAAGCATTTCGATGTTTTTTCTTGAGTGTGACCTGAAAAGGTACAGAGTGGTGTAACATAGCTTACAATGCACTCGAGTGTACTTAAGTTTGGGTGAGTTCCCAAGATGAAATATGATTGTTTATTTATCCTTGCTTATTACTTTCAATCTAATATGTTTGATTGCCTTTGTCTATATGAGGATATGGAGAGAGAGAGAGAGAGAGAGAGAGAGAGAGAGAGAGATAAGAGAGCAGAGAAACTTGTTTGCCCACTTTTAGATTGAATTTCCATTGCCTTCTTGAATCTCTTCCTCTTCCCTTAGAGCATTTCTTTAAGGAGTAACAATCGTTACACATTCAAACGAGATTCCTTCCATGGACTCCCTGAAGAACGTCTCTTCAACGAAGTTAGATAAGGGTGAAAACCTTGTCGAGAAACGAATGCCCCATCTTGTATTGACTGGTTTAGAAATAGAAGTTACTCGTCAAAGGATGGAAAGCACCCGTGGCTTCGTTAAAACATACTGGGGTGATCGATAAGGAATCTAACGATGTTAGGGCGGTCTGATACTGTATCTTGGGTTACTCCCTACGTTAACATTGGGGGGGGGGGGTTGGAAGTAAGTAGGGGTGAAATATTAAAATGGGATTAATTGAGACTATATATATTTTAACGTGAAGTTTAGATATTAAGTAACACAAAAATATTGGAACTTTGGAAAGCAATAAATTATGGGAATTGGGAATACGTAAAGCGTTTGGGAGCGACAATAGGAACAAAGGATTTGTTAGAATTTATTAGAAAGCTCCAATTACGATGTAAGGGGGATCACTTACTTTAAGGTGAATTTTTAGGCAACATGATGATGATGATGATGGTTCCCTTACCCTCTCATCAGAGCCAAGAGTTTTTATTGGTTAACCCTATTTTATTTTGATCGTTCATATATGTTGTATGATTATATCGATATATTTATATTTTGGCCAAATGGGGTTTCCCTAACCCCTTTGGTAATTGATCGTATGGTAATATCTCATAAGTGTTAAAATTGTGAATTAGGTATACTATATATTATATATGTATGATTGTTATGGTTTTGGTATGGATCATTGTTACGATCCGTGATCAAATGGGATAAGTCCCATTTGGTCACTATTTGGTGATTGATAAGTATATCGATGTATAATTTGGGCGACCAAATGTGATTCGGGAAAATCTCTTTTGGCCACTGTGTAATGAAATTGATGGTATTGTTGCTATAACCTGTTGATGATGATAATTTTTTTTTGTAAAAATACCAAATGTTGTATGAAATCAAATTTTTCGAAAAAAAATCATGTTTTTGCCAAAAAAAAAATGAGTTTCGGTTCGGAACGGAATCGCACGACTCTATGGAAAAAGTTGAAAAATTGAGAAAACTCAAAAATCAGAAAAAGTCAAAAATTGGGAAAAAATCATAAATCAGAAAAATTGGGAAAAGTCGGAAAATCAGAAATCAAGCGGCGGCGGTCCGGCGAGTTCGGGAGATTTTGGGCATTTTCGACCGTTTTGGCATTTTTCAAGTTCTGAAGTCTCTTCCTTGTCTTTCGTGTAATGCTGGGAATAATTGCAACCCATTTATGAGATTAAATTCATTTTTGAATAAAATAAAATATTTATAGTTTTCTTTTGAAAAATATGATAGAAAGAGAAAAATGGATGACTTTGGGAGCAATAAAATTAAGATAACTTTCAATTGAAATATTAATGAAACTGTGATTCTTTTTGGAGGTCTTTGTTGGTGATATATGAGTCATACTCGGAACCTATTTTTGATGGATAATTATTTAAATAATTTTAGGGGATTTATACTTGTTTGAGTGAATTGTATTGCTTAACTATTAGCATTCTCATGTATGCATATATATTGGAGTTAGGTGGAACTTCGGTCTATTCCGTGGCCTCAAATCTATTTGGCGGGATCGTAGAAACCTAATTAATCCTGAGAAAAAAAATTAAAAACCAAATAACCCTCATTATCTAATAATAATAATCGGTTAGCATTAACTGTGCAAAATGGAATCACGGTTAGAAAAGTCAAAATGGTCCTCCTTTGACTTTTCAAGTCATTGAGGTTGACCAGATGACTTATATGGTTTAACAAATAGAAAGATGAGGTGGTAAAAATTTGGGTACGACAGTTGCCCCTATTTAATCAGCTTCAAACTGAGATGATGATGACGGTGAATCTTCGTCCTCTCATGGTGGACATGATTAAATATAAAGAGGGACCCTAATTTTGACCATAGAGTTAGTAGACCTCGAGAATGGGCGAGAACGCTCTAATGACCCCCAAGCCAACTTATGGTGGAACCCCTGATGAAACCCCTAATAAAATCCCTGCCAAGACTTTTAATGAAAATCTTGATACAACCTTCGATGGAATCCCTTATGAACCCTGATAAAATCCTGTAATGTAATTCTTTGATAAACCCATTGATATGATCCCTTAATATAATCCCTGGACACAATCCTTTGATATAATCCCTTGGTATAATCCCTTAATACAACCCCTGAAACTTAGTAAAAATCCGGATACATTTTGATGGAACGTGTCATACGGTGAACTGACTTGGGGTGTTTTGCTTTTTATCGCAATGTCGCGGATAGCAAGAGTCGCCACCGACTTTTCTTTTATCCAATAAGGAAAGGTGGAAAAGAACAGGAAAGACCTCAATAGATTTTGGGTTCGGGAGGTACATTATACAAAGGGAAGGTGTTAGCACCCTTTGTATCCATGGTTATCCATGGGCTCTTAATTGCTGGATCACTTATATTTTTGTCTGAAAAGTGTTCGTGAATTGTTTAAAAATGTTTCGAAAAGAGAGTTTAACTTTGTAATGATTCTCGTATGAATGTATACAAAGTATTTGTCTCGTTTGATTTTGAAAAACAGTTTAGAAAAATATAACTTGGTAATGATTCTAGTATGAATGTATACCAAGTGGTGATTTTCTAGGACTTGCAAAGTGTGAGGGGTGGAAAATGTTTTAGGTTATGATCCAGTAATTGAGAGTTATATCTTCCTAAGGTCGTTATGGGCATTTCCTATCCTTATGAGGGTAAAACTGTCCTCACTATTGAGAAGTAAGTAGTTTTATCCTTTGGATGTAAAAGGGTCATTGTAGGGTCATCGATAGGTCATTGAAGGCAACAGTTGTAAGGATACCTTAGCATTCGAAGGGACGATCATCATTTAACCGTAGGCTACACCGAAGGGTCATCGAGGGACAAAATCGTAATTTCGAAAGCAACATCCGAGGGACCATGATTTATTTTATGATGATTTAACCGAAGGGTCTTTGCTAAGTGTATCCCTACATTCGCGGGACATGACCGTTATACCGTAATACCGTAGGGCAGCAAAGAGAGGTCCAAAATCACATGTTTAAAGGTCATATTTTAAAGTCAATTAGGTGATTAGGATGAATCTCCACATTAAAATCAATACATTAAAATTAATACATTAAAATTAATTAAGCAATTTATGGTGGATCTTCATAAGGGTATCCCACAAATAAAGTGGAAGGCCTAAACAACACTCTTTTCCTGGGATATGTGAACCTTTACAAAATTCAGCAAACGGGTTAGAATACCAATCAGGGTGCAATCGAGGATTACACCGCAAAAGAAAACACAGCAGCATGAATGTCAGGCAAAACAGTGCATAATTAACATAGAATAGATCAGGTTACGCATAGGACATAACAAATATCAACGGCTGTCTCGTTCGCCTCTGCCTCGCCTAGCGAGGTCCTAGCGAATGCTCGCTACATGCTCGCTTAGCGATGTGCTAGCGAGCGGCTGCGGGTTTTGAATTTCAGAACAGTATGATCTCAGCATGCTGCATGCCTTATTGCATTCAATTACAGAAATAATATGGTCAAACACTCAGGATATTCAGGCGTACTGGAATTCACATGCAAAGTCTAATTACATATCCAAAAATTCAATCATGATGCATTATGTATTTAGAGATTTACAAATTGGAAGCATAAAACAATAATGATACACAAACCTGTTTGCAATGGAGTGGTAATGCTGAATTGGCAAGTCACTTTTGGTATCGGGTTGAGTTGGGCGGCGGTAACTTCGGTGCGGATGAGCGGCCGTCAGGGTTTCTTCACTCCGACTTCTCTGGGCTACTCTCCGGGGTTGCTATGCCAGGGTTTCCGGCCGTCTCCGTCTCCGTTTTTCCTTCTCCCTTTTCGTTCTGGAGTTGGGGTATTTATAATATTCCTTTGATGACCTAATGGGCTCAGAATGAAGCCCAAAATTTTCTGTTGTCTGTCAGCTTCGCTAGGCGAGCGTGTAGCGAACGTGTAGCGAATGTTCGCTAGGCGAGCGTGTAGCGAACGTGTAGCGAACGTTCGCTAGGCGAGCGTGTAGCGAACGTGTAGCGAACGTGTAGCGAACAGGCCAGTTTGGGCCATTTTCTGGATTGGGCCATTCGTGAGCTGAGCCTTCGTTCCTTTGAGATCAGTGTCATAAAAATGAGTCGGAGTGCCTTGAAAAAATGTCTTGAAATATTAATGGGCAAATTTTGGGGTATGACAACTGCCCCTGTTCAATATTCTTGAACCGAGAGAGTCAGAATGGTATGTACGCCATTCGTGGTCTGGAGGTGGAAGATTATTGAACACTTAGAATGCCCCAAAAATTTGCACTTGTCAATTAGTTAGTCTTGATGGAGATGGGCTTAAAGATGCCATCTAGGAAGTTTGATGATGAGAGCTTCAGAGTACGTCGTACGTTAGAAGATATCTGAAGTCATGGGTGTCACTGGGTCATACGCCAGACCGTATAGTGAGTCATTCATTAGGCCGTCGACTTCACTGGGGAGTTAGAATGGGTCATACGCCGCTGGGGATAATAGATCAGAATGGATCATACGCTAGATCGTATCTGAGTTGCAGAACGGGCCGTCTGTTAGGCTGTATCTGACGAAAAGTAGTCGTACGCTAGACTACACCTCGGGATGTACCGTACGCTAGGTAGTATCTGAGGAATGAAGATCCGAATGGGTCGTATGCTAGACCGTATCGGACTTGTTGGAGGAGTCGTATGATGTGCCGAATCAGGATGAGATAAGAATCCGAATGAGTCATACACTGCTGGGGATAAAGGATCAGAATGGATCATATGCTAGATCGTATCTGAGTTGTAGACTGAGCCGTCCGTTAGGCTGTACCTGATGATGAAGGGGGTAGTCATACGCCAGACTACACTTCAGAATGTACCGTACGCTAGGTAGCATTTGAGGCCTTGAAGGTCCAAATGGGTCGTATGCTAGACCGTATTGGAGTTGCTGAAGGTCGGAATGGATCGTACGTTAGATCGCATCTGAGTTGAAAGAGTCATATGTTGAGCTGAATCAGAATGAACCGTACGCTAGGCTATATCTGATAGTATTTGTATATGTTGTATTTGCAATAAATGTCTGGGATGGGCTTATAGATGCCATCACTAGGAGGACGTCAGGATGAATGTTGTCATGGAGTGTATCTGAAAGATGTATTTGAATCTGAACGTAATCGATGAAGATGTTCGTCTGAATGGCTCTCTATTTTGACTGTATCAGGAAGATAATTAACCTGAAAAATAAAGTTAGCTTCATGCCATGTCATGATGCATGAGACGTTTTATGCTTTCGAAAATAACTGCGAACGATGTATGCATGCGTATGCTGTGAAATGATGTAATGAATGAATTATGCATCTGAAAAGTTCTTCCAGAGGACTCTACTGGGGAAAACAAATCTCAATCTTCTGGTTGGAGATACTGGTATCGGTGATCCTTTCTTAGCTGGGGATACCTGATTCTGTCTGAGGGTAGAAATATTTAACAGAAGCCTGGCTGGGGGTGGAAGAGATGACCAATTTGTCTAGTAATGCCAATTGCTTTTGAGGAATAACTGGCTTTGCTGGGGAATAGAATTAGCAACGGATTCATTGGAAAGCATGGTTAGACCTTCTCCACGATCCTGAAGTCTCGTAGTAATCGCTATTTCTATTTTATGCACGCATTTTTGGTGAACATCGATCATATCCAAATGCATATATTAATTCGAATTAAATCAATGGACGTTTATGCAAACAAAACAGAGAAAGTAAAACAAGAGCATTTTTTTTTGAAACTAAAATTATATTGATTTCGAAAGAGGGCCTATAAACAGGCAATTTGTGTACAGGGAGACAAAAATCCTAGTAAGAGGAAATTGTCAAGAAAACAAAGAGAAAGCTATGCCGAAAACGTCCTATTGACTTTAATTCCACTACTGCCATTATGTCTTCAAGCCTCTCATCTCCTGCTGTCGGATAGAAGTGATTAGCTTGTTCAGTCCTTTGAACTTGGATGAAGCTGTCTGAGAACGGGACATAGTCATACGCTTTAATCCCTAATTTTTGCCTGGACCGCCTTTTCAGGTTTTCAATCCACCAGGATACCCCTTTTTGCCCAAGCCGCCTTTTCAGGTTTTCGACTTGCCGGGTGCACATTTTTTATGTTTATCCCTAATTTTTGCCCGAACCTTTTTGGTTCGCCGGGATGCCCTTACTTTTGCCTAGGTACGTCGACCTAGCAGGTCTCTTTTATGCGTAGTATTTTTTGACTATGTCTGCGTTCACGGGATGCGGGAAGTCTTCGCCGTCCATTGTAGTAAGCATCATGGCTCCAACAGAGAATGCCTTCTTAACTACAAATGGCCCTTCGTATGTGGGAGTCCATTTGCCTCTGGGATCACCTTGTGGTAGAATGATACGCTTTATTACCAAATCGCCAATTTGATATACCTGTCTCTTGACTCTTTTGTTAAATGCCTGGGTCATGCGCTTCTGATATATCTGTCCATGACACACAACCGCAAGTCTCTTCTCATCAATCAAGTTTATCTGATCGAGTCGAGTCTGAATCCATTCATCTTCATCTAAGCCCGCCTCTTTCATGATTCTTAGAGAGGGAATCTGGACTTCCACTGGTAAAACGGCTTCCATTCCGTAGACTAAAGAAAAAGGAGTTGCTCCTGTCGAAGTGCGTACTGAAGTGCGATAGCCATGAAGAGCAAACGGTAACATCTCCTGCCAGTCTTTGTACGTCACCGTCATCTTTTGTATGATTTTCTTAATATTCTTATTAGCAGCCTCCATGGCGCCGTTCATCTTTGGCCGGTACGGAGAAGAGTTATGGTGTTTTATTTTGAACTGCGTGCAGAGTTCAGTAATCATCTTGTTGTTCAAATTGGTACCATTGTCAGTGATAATTCTTTCAGGGATGCCATACCGACAAATGAGACCATTCTTGATGAACCGTGCCACCACATTCTTGGTGACAGAAGCAAATGAGGCCGCCTCTACCCACTTTGTAAAGTAATCAATAGCAACAAGGATGAAACGATGCCCGTTAGAAGCAGTAGGTTTAATCTCTCCAATCATATCAATGCCCCACATTGCAAAGGGCCAAGGTGCTGTCAACACGTTCAATGGAGCAGGAGGCACATGTACTTTATCCGCATATATCTGGCACTTGTGACAGGTTCTGGAGTGATGATGGCAATCAACTTCCATGGTAGACCAATAATACCCTGATCTCAGAATCTTCTTGGCCATCGTATGCCCACTAGAATGAGTCCCAAAAATACCATCATGCATGTCTTCCATAATCTTTTCTGCTTCCTTTTTATCCACACAGCGAAGCAAAGTCGAATCGTGGTTACGTTTGTATAATACTCCATTACTCAGAAAGAACTTAGCGGAGAACTTCCTCAGGAATTTTTTGTCATTGATGGATGCCCCTTCAGGGTATTCCTGAGCTTCTAAATATCTTTTTACTTCGTGGAACCAAGGTTTTTCCCGTACTTCAGCAGCGTTAAGTTCATAACAATATGCTGGTTCATCTAGTCGTTCAATGGTGATCCTGGGAGCTTCATTGTCCCATCTGACTCTGAACATAGATGACATGGTGGCCAAGGCGTCTGCCAACTGATTCTCTTCTCGTGGGATATGTTCGAATGTAATCTCCTCAAAGTATGGGATTAATGTTAACACCCGCTCTCGGTAAGGGATGAGATTCGGATGTTTAGTATCCCATTCTCCTTTGATCTGACTGATTACTAACGCTGAGTCTCCATACACACTCAAAAACTTGATTCGCAGGTCTATAGCAGCCTTGAGTCCCAAAATACATGCTTCATACTCAGCCATATTATTGGTACAATGAAAACATAGTCTAGCAGTGAAAGGTGTATGGTAACCCCCGGGAGAAATGATTACAACACCAACGCCATTGCCCAATGCATTAGAAGATCCATCAAAAACCATAGTCCATCGGGATCCCAATTCAGGTCCTTCATCCGGTCCAGGTTGTTCATAATCAGTAACAAGCATGACATCCTCATCCGGGAACTCAAAATTCATAGATTGGTAATCATCCACCGCCTGATGAGCTAAATGATCAGCTAGCACGCTTCCTTTGATTGCTTTCTGAGTAGTATACTGGATGTCATACTCTGTTAAGATCATCTGCCATCTTGCTATTCTTCCGGAGAGAGCGGGTTTCTCAAATATGTATTTGATAGGATCCATCTTAGAAATCAATAAAGTGGTGTGATTCAACATATACTGTCTCAGTCGGCGAGCAGCCCAGGCCAAAGCACAACAAGTTTTCTCGAGCAGTGAGTATCTTGTTTCACAGTCGGTAAACTTTTTGCTAAGGTAGTATATGGCATGCTCTTTCGACCAGACTCGTCATGTTGTCCCAACACGCACCCCATTGAATTTTCTAACACAGTTAAATACATGATTAGAGGTTTTCCTTCAACTAGTGGCATCAGAATTGGAGGTTCTTGAAGATACTTCTTGATTTTATCAAAAGCTTCTTGACATTCCTCATTCCATATCATCTCTTGATTTTTCCTCAGTAGCTTGAAGAGGGGTTTGCAGGTGGCGGTCAAATGGGAGATAAATCGGGCAATGTAATTCAAGCGTCCCAAGAAACCTCTGACTTCTTTATCTGTACTGGGAACTGGCATTTCTTGAATAGCTCTCACCTTGGCCGGGTCAACCTCAATCCCTTTACCACTGACAATAAAGCCCAGGAGTTTGCCGGACCTTACCCCAAAGGTGCATTTGTTTGGGTTCAACCTCAACTTGTATTTCTTCAACCTCTCGATCAGTTTGTATAAATGATCGAGATGTTCCTCCTCAGTATGAGATCTGGCTATCATGTCATCCACATATACTTCTATTTCATGATGGATCATATCATGGAACAAAACCACCATAGCACGCTGGTACGTTGCCCCTGCATTCTTTAAACCAAATGGCATTACTTTAGAACAGAACGTGCCCCAGTGCGTCACAAACGTAGTTTTCTCCATGTCCTCAGGCGCCATCTTAATCTGGTTGTAACCTGAGAATCCATCCATGAATGAGAACACCTTATGTTGAGCGGTGTTATCTACCAGAACATCAATGTGCGGGAGTGGAAAGTCATCCTTGGGACTCGCTTTATTCAAATCTCTGTAGTCTACACACATTCGCACCTTGCCATCCTTCTTCGGCACTGGTACCACATTAGCAACCCATTGAGGATAAGAAGTAACAGCCAGAAAACCTGCATCAAATTGTTTCATAACCTCGGCTTTGATTTTCTCAGACATTTCAGGACGCATGCGACGAACCTTTTGCTTAACAGGACGACAATCTTCCCTCGTTGGCAGCCGATGTACTACTATATCAGTATCCAGTCCCGGCATGTCGTCATAAGACCAAGCAAAAATCTCTACATAGTCATGTAACATCTGAATCAACCTTCTTTTGACACTGTTTTCCAAGCCTGCTCCTATTTTGACTTCTTTCTTGTCTACTTCGGTACCCAGATTTACAGTCTCAACTGACTCCTCGTGTGACTGTATAGTCCTTTCTTCCTGCAGTAACAGTCTGGCAAGTTCTCCAGGTACTTCACAATCTTCCTCACTTCCATCCTCGGCTTGGTAGATCGGATTTTCAAAGTCATAATGAACAGTAGTAGAACTATTGTCAATAGGATCCAGAGTGGGTATGGATCTGCAATTCGTTACGTGAGTGTGTGTAAGAAAACATAGCTCGTTTGGAAGATGACAGAAAAGATAAAGAGCGCAATATTTGAATGCAAAAAGTCCATTGATTTATTGAATATGAATATGCTTATGAAGATGACAAAACCCTTAACAAATTAGCTATTGTGCCCCGGGCATAGACACAACGCTTGGAGAAGTTCAATTGTAAAAAAAACAAAAATTTGCAACACCAAAATAGACAATAACAATTACTCCTGACTAAAGGAAATCGGGATAGTGTCTTCAGCCTTCCAATTATTGAGTCCGTCACCAATTGTTGGGAAAATCCAGCTATCCAGGTCGCAATCGCTGTCAGCATCTTCTACAACATTAATTTGACTCTTGTCAGAGCTGAACCCCAGGCCAAATTTGTCAGACTTGTACGGTACGTCGATCAATTGACCCCAGCCAGTACGACCACCATTTTCAACCACGGCTTGAGCGTCCTTCAGAGAAATCATAGCAGGAGGAGTCCGAATAACCTTGGGCACACCGGAAGTTGGCTTAAGGACAGGATTGGTCGGAGGAACTACTTCAAATGACTGACAAGGAGTCTCAATGAATTCACCATCCATCTCGACGTATCTGAAGGTATGCACACTACTGACAATGTACTCTTCTTCTCCACACACGGTGACAATTTTGCCCTTTGTGGGATACCTCAGCTTTTGATGGAGAGACGAGGCTACAGCGCCTGCCCCATGAATCCGAGGGCGTCCCAGTAAGCAGGAATAGGCAGGACGAATGTTCATTACATGAAAGGTAGTGTTGAAGACTTGAGGTCCTATCTTGATAGGAAGGACTACTTCGCCATGGACAACACTCTTCGCACCATCGTAAGCACGTACCACAATGTCACTAGGTTTCAGCTCAATGCTTTTACAATCCAGCTTATCCAACACAGCTGTCGGCAGCACATTCAAGGAAGAGCCATTATCGATCAACACATGAGACAAAGTGATTCCCCTACACTCAATGGAGATATGCAGGGCTTTATTGTGATTCTTTCCCGCTGGTGTCAGGTCAGCATCGGAAAAGCCTAGGCCATTGTCAACAGCCAAGTGAGCAACATAATTTTCGAACTGATCGACAGATGTTTCCTGAGGCACATGAGCAGTCTTCAAGAATTTTATCAATGCATTGGCATGAGATTCAGAAGATAACAGCAAGGATAACATCGAGATCTTAGACGGGGTATGCCCCAACTGTTCTACCACATCGAAATCACTCTTGCGGATGATTTTCAGCACTTCTTCCATTTCCTGTTTGGCAACATTTTCGGGAGTAACTTCGACTGGTGTCTCTGACTGAGAAGGATTGACTGGTTCCTTTCCTCGAGTTTCAAGGACAGGAGGTGAGATTTCTGGAGAGAAGATCCTTCCGCTTCGAGTAATTTTACTAGTCCCAACAATGCCACTAGTATTAGCAGCATTATCCACTTGCTTCACGCCATGGACGTAAACATCACCGCCATAATTCCACGGAATAGCTTTGCTTGAGGAATACGGGATCGGGCCAGGTGCAGTGATGATTAGGGGAGCAACCCTGGGCTCAGCAGTAATCTTCACAGGCGCCCTGGTAGCGGTAATCTTCACTGGAACTTTGGACCTAGCAATCACAGATATTTCTTCAATAGGGTTTTCCGCCTTAGGAATCCTTTCGAAGAGAACTGTACGATCGTCCATCAGCCGTTGAATACCATTCTTCAATTTTAAACAGTCCTCGGGCCGGCGTATGCAGAGATTGCAATCTTCAGCACAACCTGGAAATAAACCAGCTCGCAATAAATTTCTCTTTATGATCGGGAGAGGAGATGTTAAGTCCGCCACATTGGAAATGTGAGAATCGTCATCCATAGCATTAACAGTCTTGTCATGGTTAGGCATAGGAGCAGTGATGACATTAGGAGTCTCCGGAGGCTCAAACTCAATTTCTCCAGCTTCGATCATATCCTGAATCTTATTCTTCAATGACCAGCAATCGTTTGTATCATGCCCGGGGCTATCGGAGTGATATGCACACCTGGCATTGGGATTATAACGAGAAGAGGTAGTGTTGGGATTTGTAGGAGGATCTCTAAGGGTGATCAAATTTGCCTTTAGCATTCCCTGCAGTGCCTGTGCCAAGGTCATATTGATCCTGGTGAACTGCCTTCTTGGCCTGTCTTGTTTGGGCTGGAAGTTTTGAGATGGTGGTGCTGCAATCGTAACTGCTCCAATGTCGTGGTCACGGTTTTTCTTGTTACGACCCTTTTGACCGTACACAGCATTTGATTCATTCCTCCCCTGATAGGACCTTTTGGTGCTTGCAGAGGCAGCCGCCTGTATCTTTCCACTTCGGATGCCGCTTTCAACACGTTCACCTGTTAATATAAGTTCAGTGAAACCTGATGAAGAACTTCCCAGTAGATGGCTGTAGAATGGGCCGGTCAGTGTGCCCATGAACATGTCCACCAATTCTCTGTCAGTCATAGGGGGTTTGACTCTGCCAGCCAAATCTCTCCACTTTTGAGCATATTCTTTAAAGCTTTCTTTAGATCCCATAGTCATATTCTGCAACTGTAGCCGGGTAGGCGCTAGTTCAGAGTTATACTGGTACTGTTTATAGAAAGCTGTTGCTAAATCAGTCCAGGTGCGGATGTCAGAGCTCTCGAGCTGATAATACCATTCCAACTGTGTGCCAGACAGGCTCTCTTGGAAGAAATGGATCCATAGCTTCCTATCTGTGGTATGCGGCTGAATCTTTCTCACATAAGCTCTCAGATGCATCTGAGGACAGGACGCACCATCGTACTTAGTGAAAGTGGGGATTTTGAATTTGCGAGGAATGGTTACATCGGAGACCAGACCCAAACTTTCGAAATCCAGTCCGGGCGCCTTCTGACCCTCCATAGCTAGCATACGTTCTTCCAGCAACTTGTACTTATCATCTCTTGGAGAGTACTGTTCATTTTCATAATCTTCATCGTCATCCTCAGGGTTGGAGAAATCAGCATTCTCTTCCTCTGAATCATTCTCCGCCCCCTCTTCTGGACCATTCGGGATTCCAAACTTGACTCCTGCGGCCTGTCCTTTACGCCTTCTTCCCGGGTTAATGAAACTCACATCTTTCTTGTCTTTCTTCTTTTCGAGCAAAAGAGCCTTCAGTTCCTCCTGCCCCTTGGATAAGCTTAGCATCATCTCCTTGAATTGAGCATTCTGAGTCTGGAGATCTTTGACAGTTTGTTCGAGATCCATTTTTCTGTTTGTAATGAAGACCGTGAGAACATTGAACTTGTAGAATACCTGTTATGCAATGTTATGTCATGCTATGCAATGTATGAAATGTTTTCAAGGACTTTTGGGAATTTAACTTTGCATAAACCACCCAAAAGAGGGGAACTTTTATTAATAATTTCTTTAATCAATGTTCATTACAAAAAGGACATAATGAAAATACAATGAAAGCTCAAGTCTCCCAGGGACGGCTTCTTTTTGGGCGAAGATATGCATTGATTCTTCGTTCCTCATTAAGCTGGCGGGTGAGCTCGAGTACCTTCTTCCTTTCTGCACTGAACTGGGCTTCAAAAGTATCCCTTTCCTCTCTTAACTGGATCCAAGATCTCTTCAATTCTTCAACATTGGTAGGCATATCTGAATAAGGAATGATCTGAGGAGCACCTCCTTCAGCTTCAGGTTCGACAATCTGAGGTCCGATTGCAAGATATGGCATGACAAGTTCACGAGCTCTGGCGCGTACCCATCTGAGATAAGGTCCCATAGGAATAGAATTTTTCTGTCCTAACGTACCTCTATTCACCATGCCCCAAGCTCGTACAAATCTTTGACGGAGGCCTTGGGAATCGTTGTCATAGTCGAACATGATGCCTTCGATGATCATTTCATGTGGACAATCTCTTCGAGCACAACCAAACTGTCGCAGAGCTAAAGCAGGATTATAAGTAATACCTCCTCTTATTCCTAGGAGGGGTACATTAGGGAACTCGCCACAACGGTCAATGATGGTAACATTTTACTTGAACTGAGGACACCAACAGATGTCTGGGTGGGAGAGCGACATTATCCTTTGAGACCATTTAAAATTCTGCTCGTTCTTCAAGACTGATTGAGGAAGGTGCGAAATAAACCACCTAGAAAACAAAGGTATGCAGCACATGAGAGTCCCTTGCTTCTTCATGGTACGAGTGTGGAGGGAATGCAAAATGTCTCCCAGCAAGGTAGGTACAGGGTTATGAGTGAGAAATATCTTAATAGCATTCATGTCTATGAATTGGTCTGGATTAGGGAATAACACCAAGCCATAGATTAGCAATGCCAGGATGTCTTCGAAAGCACGGACATTCATAACTTTTAAGAATTCCCGGGCCTTATTTGTCAGGAATTTGGCAAGTAAACCCTTAACTCCACTCCTTGTTACCCAATTAGCTTCAATGTCGGACTTCGTCATGTGTAAAGCTGCGGCAACTTCTTCAGACTTCGGAACCTTTTCTAAACCACTGAAAGGTATTTGATCAAGGATAGGTATCCCAAGCAGTCTGGAGAATTCTTCCAATGTGGGTACCAACTGATAATCTGGGAATGTGAAGCAATGATGTTTAGGGTCGAAGAACTGGAATAAAACTCTCATCATATCTTCTTTGAAACCAGTGGTAACCAAATTGAGGAGAGAACCATGTTTCTTGATGAACTGGGCATGATCGGGGAGCTCTGACACTAAATTCTTCAGTTGAGGAGAGATTGCTACAAAATTAATCCGGATGGTCTTCCTGGGAGCCATAGCTTTACAAAACAGATCAAAGTTAAATCCCTAAGTCCTTGAAATGGTTAGTACAATGTTATGATGTTAAGATGTTATGATGTTATGAGGTTAAATAAATAACAAGCACAAGCAAGTCACACAACCATCATTCCTAGGTTTTAAGGCTTGCATGAGTTCCATAGGTAAGTACCCTCCCCACTGAAGTTTGGTTGGTTCAACCTGTCCTAGAATAGTAACCGGGTTCTAAAAGGATCTCCAATCATTGACCTTCCTTCAAGTCCACTTCAGTGCAACACCAAGTGGTTGACCGAAGCTTCCCTAAAGTCCAATCTCAAAGAGTGTAGTATCGAGTCTCAACCAACCCCAGTCGGAACCGAAGTCAGTTATCTCACTACTTTCTAATGGCCAGGATGAGTCAATTAGGGTTCTAAAGGTCTGGTTAATGCTTTAATGACACCACGCAGATGCCAAATTTTTCCTCAAGTGAACATGAGGAACATCAGGACATCCAAAGTGTCACATTAACCGTAGCCATCATTTTAACCATTCCAGTATACGCCGGATAGTCGCGATGATCTATTGCTACTTACCTAAGGTACACTAGATCCGGGTGTAGGATCTTTCACTCAAGAATACCCAAGCAATCCCTTAAAAGTAAATCAGACAATTTTAAATAAGTGATCTTGTTTTTTTTTAAGGTAACCTCTCTTTTTAAAGTGTCCCCAGCAGAGTCGCCAGTTCTGTCATACGGTGAACTGACTTGGGGTGTTTTGCTTTTTATCGCAATGTCGCGGATAGCAAGAGTCGCCACCGACTTTTCTTTTATCCAATAAGGAAAGGTGGAAAAGAACAGGAAAGACCTCAATAGATTTTGGGTTCGGGAGGTACATTATACAAAGGGAAGGTGTTAGCACCCTTTGTATCCATGGTTATCCATGGGCTCTTAATTGCTGGATCACTTATATTTTTGTCTGAAAAGTGTTCGTGAATTGTTTAAAAATGTTTCGAAAAGAGAGTTTAACTTTGTAATGATTCTCGTATGAATGTATACAAAGTATTTGTCTCGTTTGATTTTGAAAAACAGTTTAGAAAAATATAACTTGGTAATGATTCTAGTATGAATGTATACCAAGTGGTGATTTTCTAGGACTTGCAAAGTGTGAGGGGTGGAAAATGTTTTAGGTTATGATCCAGTAATTGAGAGTTATACCTTCCTAAGGTCGTTATGGGCATTTCCTATCCTTATGAGGGTAAAACTGTCCTCACTATTGAGAAGTAAGTAGTTTTATCCTTTGGATGTAAAAGGGTCATTGTAGGGTCATCGATAGGTCATTGAAGGCAACAGTTGTAAGGATACCTTAGCATTCGAAGGGACGATCATCATTTAACCGTAGGCTACACCGAAGGGTCATCGAGGGACAAAATCGTAATTTCGAAAGCAACATCCGAGGGACCATGATTTATTTTATGATGATTTAACCGAAGGGTCTTTGCTAAGTGTATCCCTACATTCGCGGGACATGACCGTTATACCGTAATACCGTAGGGCAGCAAAGAGAGGTCCAAAATCACATGTTTAAAGGTCATATTTTAAAGTCAATTAGGTGATTAGGATGAATCTCCACATTAAAATCAATACATTAAAATTAATACATTAAAATTAATACATTAAAATTAATTAAGCAATTTAGGGTGGATCTTCATAAGGGTATCCCACAAATAAAGTGGAAGGCCTAAACAACACTCTTTTCCTGGGATATGTGAACCTTTTACAAAATTCAGCAAACGGGTTAGAATACCAATCAGGGTGCAATCGAGGATTACACCGCAAAAGAAAACACAGCAGCATGAATGTCAGGCAAAACAGTGCATAATTAACATAGAATAGATCAGGTTACGCATAGGACATAACAAATATCAACGGCTGTCTCGTTCGCCTCTGCCTCGCCTAGCGAGGTCCTAGCGAATGCTCGCTACATGCTCGCTTAGCGATGTGCTAGCGAGCGGATGCGGGTTTTGAATTTCAGAACAGTATGATCTCAGCATGCTGCATGCCTTATTGCATTCAATTACAGAAATAATATGGTCAAACACTCAGGATATTCAGGCGTACTGGAATTCACATGCAAAGTCTAATTACATATCCAAAAATTCAATCATGATGCATTATGTATTTAGAGATTTACAAATTGGAAGCATAAAACAATAATGATACACAAACCTGTTTGCAATGGAGTGGTAATGCTGAATTGGCAAGTCACTTTTGGTATCGGGTTGAGTTGGGCGGCGGTAACTTCGGTGCGGATGAGCGGCCGTCAGGGTTTCTTCACTCCGACTTCTCTGGGCTACTCTCCGGGGTTGCTATGCCAGGGTTTCCGGCCGTCTCCATCTCCATTTTTCCTTCTCCCTTTTCGTTCTGGAGTTGGGGTATTTATAATATTCCTTTGATGACCTAATGGGCTCAGAATGAAGCCCGAAATTTTCTGTTGTTTGTCAGCTTCGCTAGGCGAGCGTGTAGCGAACGTGTAGCGAATGTTCGCTAGGCGAGCGTGTAGCGAACGTGTAGCGAATGTTCGCTAGGCGAGCGTGTAGCGAACGTGTAGCGAACAGGCCAGTTTGGGCCATTTTCTGGATTGGGCCATTCGTGAGCTGGGCCTTCGTTCCTTTGAGATCAGTGTCATAAAAATGAGTCGGAGTGCCCTGAAAAAATGTCTTGAAATATTAATGGGCAAATTTTGGGGTATGACAGAACGTATCCCACGTGCGGGATAGGTTGATAAGCTAGGGATAAGAGAGGTGGAGACCTACTCCCTGGTTGATAGCGATCATTCAGGATGACCGACTACAGGATAAATTTTGGGAAACTCACGATGAATGAGCTTGCTGGGGAAGTCCTTTTTTGAAAAGGTGTTTATGGAAGTTACTTACTAGGGAAGGCCAATAAGTGTCCCTGCTTAGGGAAATGTATCGATATAGTTGGGGATTGGACCTCTAAGGGCGGTCACGAATCCTATGTCATGTATGCATGTGTATATGTATGCATGTTTTGAATTGATGTATTTTTTTATGTATGATGCATTATTTAGGCTGACGTTTTTTTTATGATATGTGTATGAAATGTATGACTTTGTGGGAACCGGTGTTTCCGTGACATCCTGACTCCCCGACCTTTGAGACGTTGATATGTCCATGGAACAGGCCATGATGCTCTTGATATCCAGGAGTATGCAATATGCTTTCGAAAAATGAAGAACTATCGTGCTGGTTAGATTGTGATTGTTGATTTGTGTACCACATGTTTTACTTGGTAGTAAATGTTGGAAGAGTATGATCCCTATGACATTTTCGAAATCAAAGTAAAGTATGTTTTCTCTTATAAGCCTTTTTATCATGTCCAATATTTCAATGCATTATTCACAAATAATTGACACTTTGTAATCAAGCGGAAAAGTTGAAAAGCAAAGAATAAAATTTGAAAACCAATTTTATTTATTGAGATTTGGCCCGTAAACGGGCAATAGTATAAAAAAACATAATTCACGTAAGGAGAGATTACCGAAAACTGGTAAAACACAAAAATGAAAACGGCAACGAGAATAGATTTATTTATGTCCCTATTAAACCTAACACATGTTACTATCCATATGTCTTCGAGGTCACAATACTTTGGTTAAGACTACAGTGATTGGATTGATTGCTCCCATCTGAATTCCTATTGTAGTATGACCCAAGTGCTGCAGTCATATGCCTTTTGGATATCCCTAATTTTTTCCTGGACCACTCTTTTCAAGTCTTATTCCAGCAGGATGATATACCCTCTTTTTCCTAAGCCGCCCTTTTGGGTTTTCGACTTATCGAGTTTTATTTTATATAAGTCCCTAATTTTTACCTGGATTTCTTTTTAAAGTTTTCAATCCACCGAGATGCCCTAATTTTGGCATAAGTTTCCCTTTTTGGGTTTTTAACTTAGCAGGATTTTTATTCTCTTTTTTCTAGGCATATTATTTCTTGACTGCATCGGAGTTTATAGATCGTGGTAACTCCAAGCCATCCATGGTTGTGAGAATTAAGGCTCCGCCAGAGAAGGCCTTATTTACAACGTATGGCCCTTCATAGTTCGGGGTCCATTTTCTGCGGGGATCTTTATGGATGGGTAAGATCTTTCTTATCGAACGCTTTCTTGAGCCTTCACCGATATAGTTGCTCGTGACATACTGCAACCATGCGTTTCTCTTCTATGAGGTTTAATTAATCGAACCTGGTTTATACCCATTATGCCTTGTCTAATTTAGTCTCTATTAGGAATCTCAAATAGGGGATCTCGACTTCGATAGGGAGTACGAATTCGGTACCATATACCAGAGAGAAAGGAATTGCTCCTGTCGTAGTGTGAACTGAAGTTCTATAGCCATGTAGTGCAAAGGGGAGCATCTCATGCCGGTCTTTATAGGTTTTCACCATCTTCTGGATAATCTTTTTTATATTCTTATTAGACGATTCTACTGCATCGTTCATCTTTAGTCTATAGGGTGACAAGTTATGGTGTTCAATTTTGAAACTCTCGCGTAACTCATATATCACATTGTTGTTTAGATTCAACCCATTATCCATGATAATTTTGTTAGGAACCCCATAGCGACAAATGATCTCCTTTTTTATGAAACACGTGATTACTTGCCTCGTCATATTGTTGTAAGAAACTGCTTCTACCCACTTTGTGAAGTAATCGATAACAACTAGTATGAAACAGTGTCCGTTTGCATCTTTTGGCTCAATCATCCCGATTATGTCTATACCCCACATAGAGAAAGGCCATGGAGCAGTCAGAACATTCAAGGGAGTAGGTGGCATATGTACCTTATCTGCATAGATTTGGCACTTGTGACACTTCTTAACGTATTTGAAACAATCAGTCTCCATAGTCAACCAGTAATATCCTGCTCTGAGAATTTTCTTAGCCATGGAATGTCCATTGGCGTGAGTGCCAAAGGATCCTTCATGAATCTCTTTGATAAGCATGTCTGTTTCGTATCCATCTAAACATCTAAGTAATACCATGTCATGATTCCTTTTGTAAAGTATATCCCCATTGGGGAAAATTTGGGAGGCCAATCTTCTGAGTGTCTTCTTATCTCCATTGGAGAGATTTACAGGATACTCCTGCTTCTGAAGGAATTTTTTGATGTCATGAAACCATGGTCTACTATCAATTTATACCTCTACGGCCATGCAATAGGCAGGCTCATCCAAACAGTGAATTCTTATAGCTGGTGCTCCATTATACCACTTGACCTTGAACATGGATGACAAAGTAGCCAGGGCGTCTTCTAGTTGGTTCTCATCTTGAGGAATATATTGGAAAGTAATCTCATCAAAGTAGGTGGTCATCTTCCGAACGTGGTCTCGGTACCAGATTAGCTTAGCATTGTGAGTCCCCTATTCTCCCTTGATTTGATTGATGACGAGAGCTGAGTCTCCATATACTTCTGGGATCTTGATTCTCAGGTCAATGGCTTTGTCAATCCCTAGAATACACGCCTCATATTCTTCCATGTTATTAGTACAAGTAAATCATAACCTAGCCATGAAGGGAATGTGGTACCATGTTAGGGAGGTTATGACAACTCCGATTCCATGTACGGTTGCGTTTGAAGCACCATCGAATACTAGTTTCCATCTTGATCTTAGTTCAGGTCCCTTATCGGGACCCGGGGTCTCACAATCCCTTATTACCATAATATCTTCATCAGGGAAGTCAAGCTGTATAGGTTGATAATCTTCTATTGGCTGATGGACGAGATAATCCACTACCACACTCCCTTTTATAGCTTTTTGTGTGACATACTGGATGTCGTGCTCTGTTAGTAGCATATGACATCAAGATATTCTCCTAATTGCTGCCAACTTTTCGAAGATATACTTGATAGGATCCATTCTGGATATCAATAGAGTAGTATGACACACCATGTATTGTCTCAAACGTCGAGCGGCCTAGACTAGAGCACAATAAGTTTTTCCAAGAGCGAATATCGGAATTCACAATCGGTAATTTCTTGCTTAGGTAATAGATTGCGTGCTCCTTTCTTCCGGTCTCATCTTGTTGCCCCAATACACATCCCATAGAATTTTCAAGTACCGTTAGGTACATTATAAGTGGTCTCTCCGGAACTGGTAACACCAAGATAGGTGGCTCTTGCAAATATTCCTTGACTTTATCAAAGGCCCTTTTACAATCTTCATTCCACTTGATGGCTTGATTTTTCCTGCGCAACTTGAAGATTGGTTTGCATGTGACTGTAACATGTGAGATAAACCTATCTATGTAATTCAATCTCCATAGGAATCCACGAACCTCTTTTTTCGTCCTTGGAGATGGCATCTCTTAGATGGCTTTTACTTTGTCGGGATCAACTTTAATTCCCCTCTGGATGACTATGAACCCTAATAACTTTCCCGGTCTGACTCTGAAGTTGTACTTTGCTGGATTAAGTCATAACTTGAACTTTCTCAGACGATCAAATAAATTTTGTAGGTTGACTATGTGATCCTATTTAGTTCGTGATTTGGTAATCATATCGTCGATGTAGACCTCTATTTCTTTATGGATCATATCATGGAATAGAGTTGTCATTGCCCTTTGATATGTTTCCCCGACGTTCTTCAATCCGAAAGGCATTACCTTATAGCAGAAGGTTCCCCAAGGAGTGATAAACGTGGTTTTCTCCATGTCTGCGAGATCCATATTTATCTAGTTATAACCGAGAATCCATCCATGAATGAGAACACTGAGAACTAAGCGGTGTCATCTACCAGCACGTTGATGTATGGTAGTGGAAATTCTTTTTTAGGACTTGCTCTATTCAAATCCCAATAATCTACACACATTATGGCCTTACCATCTTTCTTCATAACTGGAATAATGTTAGTGTAGACGTCCCGGAACCAGTCAGGGTGAAGAAAGATAAAGCTCATTGGTCGAAAGATTGATATAAGAGTAAGAAACAACTGACTCCTTCTCCCAGCCCAAGTGGAGATCATAGTAGTCATGATCCTTCCTCGGCTCGAGCAAAGACTCATCCAAGAAAGATGCAACCGAAGAACCCACTGCTGTTAAGAATACTGAAGAGCAATATCCCAAAGTCTATGGAGAAACCACCTAAATTGAATTATTATGAAAGGATATGTGGATCTAGAAGAGCATATGCAGCTTATGGATGACCTACTGAGTTACTTCAGCACTGGAAACATATCCAAGTGTAGGATGTTTGCACTAACCTTGGTAGGGCTAACTCCATTGTGGTTAAACGTCCTATTTGATGGGTGTATTAATTCTTGGACAAAATTCTATAAAAGAATTTCTATGCAATTCAATGCTCAGAAGTAATGACTTGTAACTGAATCTGCCCTAAGCGGGACCATGCAGGAGAAGAGAGAGAGAAATTTTGCGATCAGATGTAGACCAATTCATATAGATATCTATTAAAGTAGAAGGAGCTCATCAAGGTCTTCATTTTTTGGATCTTTGAGAACAGTCTTCTGAGGAACCATCCTTTTAGGCAGTGATGTTTAGTAATCAAAAGTAAGTATTTTGTTATTGTATCCACAGGGACTAGTGCGATATTAATGTCGTTCAATAATTAATATAGTTTTAAGTACAGAATCGTAAGGTTGTTTAATTGTAAAAGTAATGGAATGTAAAAATAGTAATCGATAAAGTTTCAAAGATATGATAGCTTGTTAGAATTGGATTCCATCCACCGATTGCGTGCTTAGTTTATTAATCAATTATAAATAACTTATTGATTCATGAATATCATCATGTATCACTCACATACAATGCTTATGTCTAAACTCCTGATGAGATTTCAAATGTATTGTTTAATCGAAGATTTCACAGTCTATTAAACAATATGGTATCATTAAAAATCGATACTTAATGTGAATTTTTAACCCTAAATCTATGTCCAGAATTTAGAGTTTAAAATAGATTATTATCTTAGATCAAAACTTTAACCATATTTATCAATAACAATTCCAATCTATAAAGTTAACAGTAAAATAAAGATAACATTGATAATCATAAATAACTAGATTACATAAAGTTGTGATCAATAAACATGTATATATGGTACGATGAACTACATCCAATCCCCACAAGAAAGAGAATTAGCTACTCATTGTCATGGAAGCTTAATATAAAAGAGAATAAATAACATGAATGAGCATCAATGACAATTTCCTGATGATTGATGTAACAACCCAATTTTAGTAATTATTTCTTATATTATTATTATTATTATTATTTTATTTTATTTTATTTATTTGGAGTGTTAATTAATTAATTGGTTGTTAGGTAGTATAATAATCGATTATATTAATTAATTTGGTGTGTTAATTAATTATTTAGTTGATATGAGATATAATGAATAATTGAATTAACTAACTTGGTGTGCATATGGTGTTAGTTTAATTTAATTGAACTAATTAGAGATATTTTAATATTAGGTCTTATTGGGCCTATTAATTAAATTGGAGGTATCACTCTTTAAGCCCAAATATAATACTATATATAAGAGGTAGGAGAGTGAGAATTAGGATTCATTTGATCATTTGAAGGCAATAGAGAAAGAGAAGAGGAAAAGTAAGGAAAAGAGGGGAAGAACAAGAGAGAAGCTAGGGTTTCTAGAAATTTGAAGAGGTAAGGGGGGAATCCTTATTATTATGGGTTAGTATGATTGGGTCAATGGGTAGAAGTATGTTTAGGTTAAAATCCCTAATTTTTTATGGTTGTTTGAAATTGTTAGATTTTGATGAGTATTAGTGATTTGTGGTGATTTGATTGTGTTAAACTGTAAATTAATGTTATATACTTAGAGTATTGTATGAGTCATAATTTTCTGAACGTTTGGCTTTTTACGAAATCGAAATCGGAGATCCGAAAGTCCTCCAACGATGAAAAATGCAGAAAATTCTGCATTCTGTTTTTATGTTAACCGGTTACCCACCGAGCGTTAACCGGTTACTTGCTTAAAAATCTGTTGATTCTGTTTTATGTTAACTGGTTACTCACCGAGCGTTAACCGGTTACTTGCTCTGTTTTGTGTTAACCTGTTACCCACCGAGCGTTAACCGGTTACCACTGTTGAAAAATGAAAAATTGAGATTTTAAAAGTTGTATTCATTTGAAATGAAATCTAGTGTGCGTATTTGATATTTAGCCTATATTTGTGAATGATATATTGTTATGAATGTGTATATGTACCATTGGTGGATAATTCATAGAGTTGAATTATGGTGATATGTGGAATGTTAAGATGGTAGAGATGATCTTAATTGCATATGTGCTGGTATTTGTACATTCATTCATGGCATGGTCGGCTTCATAGTGGAAGCGGTGAAACTGTGGGTTCACATGGTATTAGACGTTGATCCTTGAATGGAAATAGGTGTAGCAGACGTTGATCCTTAATTGGAAATAGGCGTAGAGGCTTTGATCTTGTCCGGATCGGAAGCATGGCTTGGATTCTAGATATTGAATCGGAAAGCGGTGAAACGTTGGGTTCACATTGAGGTACCGCATGCATAGAGTCACATGTCTTGCATTGAGTCACATTAGAGTCGTGATAGTTGAATGTATGCATTGATGTGATTGTGAGGTGTGTATGAGATATGGTGATTGAATTTGGTGATGTTTGGATACATAACTTGGCAAAATATGTGATTATGTGATAATTGTAGTTATGTGTATATTTGGGAATATAGTATTGAATTTTAATATTATACTCCTTGAGTTTTGATGTATGCTTGAAACATGTGAAATAAATATTGGTTAGTATTATTTACATGGTTATACAAGGTGTGATGAATTCCGTTAATTGTTGATTTAATCATTGTGCTTTATTATACTTCTTCGTAATGATTTGAATTCTCACATTTTCTGTTTGAATGTTGCTTTTATATGAGCATCGTGCAGATACTCAAGAGTAGTATTGCTGAAGTAAGTGGAAGGTAGCTCATTCGAGATTTAGCTGGAGAGCTTCCGTATTTTAGTTTGGAGACTAGGTAGTGAGTCAATGCTCTGGTCATGTAACACTGGGTAGATTAGTAGTATTGAACTCATATCTGATTTGGGTACGTATTATGTTATTACTGATGAACAAGTTTATTTGCAATTTTCTGTTTGAGAGGCCATAATGCCAAATAGTCTGGATATGGTTTTATTTTATCTTGAGGAGATTATTGAGAGATGATCATGGTATGGGACATGAATCATTTTATGAAATGCATGAATATTCATTATTTTCCGCTGCGAAGGCATATTCTTGAAATATTCATGATAATTGAAATGTGTTATTTTAAATGACCAGGTGTATTGTATGTTGATGATGAATGATGTCGGTTTTTGAAAGCTTTTAGTTTTTGAAAACGTCGATGTGACGCCCTTTTGTTTATATGCGTGCTTATTTACTCTGATTATATGTTAAGTATTTTGGGGTAGAAAAAGGGGTGTTACAATTGATGTGTGTCGCTATGCGAAAAATACAGAGTCGTCATCGATTTTTATTTATTCCAAAGGAAAGGGAAAATATCGAGAAAACCTTTAAGAATGGTCATCGCAACCACGAACAAGTTCGGAAGTCGGTTATGCAAGGGGAAGGTATTAACATCCCTCACATCCATGGTACTCCATGGGAACCATCTAGGATGTTTGCACTTGAATGGATGTTTTTTATCGAATGTTTGCTTGCCAAAGGTTTACGGAGTGAAGGTAGATTTTAAATTAGTGTGCTCGCCAAGGATTGGGTCCTTGTGCCTACGTATGCTCACTTGTTGAAGTGAGAAATCAGAGCCCCATAGTTCGTGGGTAGAAAATGTTGTTTGTTTTGTTGATTTTATTACCTTGAAGAAGCGTTTTTGATTGTGATGCTCTAAGGCTCAAACAAAAGGTTTGAATGTGTTGAATTGTTTTTAGGTTATTATGAGAAATGTGTTATTGATTTCGGATTGCACTAAAGACTATGGATAAAGGTGAATACCTCGAACTACCAAGCCAAACATCTTGTGTTCGAAGCATTCAGAACGAGTGTAGGAAAGCTCCATTCTCATCCCTTCTTTACCACTTAAGGCTCGTGGCATACAATCCTAATCGTATTTATTGTATTTTTTAGTTTGATTTGAAAAAAGACCGCTTGACGTTGGATCAAGGGTTTACTTATTGCAAAAAAGTGTATGTAAAGAGTAGGAGATAAGATGAGGTTGAGGGGAGAAGGGAGATGAGATGCGAAAAATGGATCGTGGAACGAATGGGGAATGCTTGACTTTGAATCGAATATTCACGTTGCAATGATGTGAGTTTTATTCGGAAAATGACTTGACGTTGAATCAAGTACCTTTTGTTTCTTTTGGAAATGCTTTGTTTATCGTTTTGTATTTTATCTTGGTTGTTAAAATGCATGGTGAACTAACTAGAAGGAAGTAAATATAAGTTATTACATGACTAGGGGGTGGGGGAACATTTAACCCATGATGGGGGATGGATCCACATAATACAACATGAAGGCATGAAAGAGAAATACAATTTACAAACTCATGTGCCATGCCTAACCTATACAAGTGGCATGGCACTTCGCACACTACAAACTAATGAACAAAAATAAAAGGAACTCGGATAGTATTGAGGTCTCTTGTTCACATGTCGCCGCAAAACAACAACGATTGGTATCTGCAAGCTGTCCATGGTGGACAACATGAAGCAAATGGGGATGAGGAAAACAAACTAATATAAATAGAGTAAGGAATGCTAAGTTAAAGAACATAAAACAAGCACACTTTCATTACACACTCAACAATTTCATAGTCTCACATCCATTCATAACAACATGTATACAATCGCAAACAATCAACAACATTATGAACAATCTATTTATTTTATGTTGAAATAATCAAATAATATTATTTAGAACTAATCATAATTAATATAATTTGACTCAAAAATCATATTATCTTAAAATTGTCCCCGTTATCCTTGTCATTATAGTTGAGTGGTTTGGTTGTGAGGATATTGTATGTGAAATTATGGATTCAAAATCATTTCGCTGTATTTCTCTCTTCTATAAATGTTTATTTCCATATATGTTGGTCATTAGGCCATCACAATCAAGACTAAACTCTTTCGAATCAACCCATACTTAGAAGTACCAGTCGGAGAAATTTCTTCTCCAAATAACAACATATATAAGAAAAAATAATTTAACATTGTGATTGAGATTTTCAATTACCTAACTTTGATTCATGTAACTTATTACACTAATGAGACTTACATGTTAGGAAACTGTTGAATTAAGAAAGGTTTGAAAATAATGCTCTTTAATTTGAGTTTAATGATAACAAAAGGTAAGATAATATTTTTATTGTCTAATGTTTTTTACGTGTAGAAAACATTAATATAAAGTCACTATCTTTTATAAAGTATATATATATATATATATATATATATATATATATATATATATATATATATATATATATATATATATATATATATATATATATATATATATATATATATATAGACACGAAAGATATCATATAATAACAAGTGATCATTTCAACATCTTGATACTGAATTTATGAAGCTAGACATGCATCATGATGACTTTCTCTTATGTACTTGTGTCATCATGGTCCCCTGGCCGACTACAAGTTTAGAGTCAACAATTTGGTCCTTTAAAAGAAGGTCAAGTTGCTAACCTCTAGTTTGTTCATTTGAAAACAATCAATAAAGTTTATTCTTGGAAAGAATATATCTTAGTTGTATTCTCTCTCAATGTTCAAATTTGAGACATCTTAAGCAATAGAATACAAGGTATATTGCTCTATGTTTTAGATGAAAAAGGTACAATCTCGTCTAGGACAAGACCTTCAATGGGCACGAAGGATATAAAATAAGATATGTTTGATAGAAAAGAGTACAATAATCAGCTAATTTCTTATTTAGGAGTCCCTTTAGTGGAATAAGTCATGAGAATTAAAGATTTATTATTTAGATTATCTATCACATCATTGAATTGTTTTCTTATGATATATGTGATAGTTATTGGAAGTCCTTAATAATTCAAATGTTTGATAGGAGCTTTAAAAGGCACTGCAGTGAAAACAGCTTATTAAATAAGCTGTTTTTGCAATTCTGTTTTTTCTGTTATTCTTGGGCCTGTTTGTGGTTCCAATTTGTACCGTATAAATAGACATTGTATGTCATAGTTGAAAGGTTAATGCCATATGATTCAATTCTCTCAATCTTTCTCTATTTCTCTATCTCTCTCTATTCACATTATCATCTTCATCTTTCCCAAACACACTGTTTTCACCATTCCATTTCTGGTTTTTTCCAACATTTGGCATCAAGAGCTTTGGTTCTGATCCAATTCCGCTGCAATCATGTCCGTTTCAAACGATAAAATACCTACCAATCTTCCAATCCTTGACTCGAAAAACTACGACAAATGGGCGAAGCAAATGAAGGTTTTGTTCGGCTATCAAGACGTTCTTGAGGTGATCAAAGATGGTGTTACGTCTCTCGTCGAAGGAGCTACGGATGCTCAAAAGGCTACGTTCAAAGAAGAGAAGAAGAAGGATTACAAAGCGCTGTTCTTGATCCATTCTTGTGTCGATGGTGACAACTTTGAAAAAGTAGGCGATTGCGATTCCGCAAAGCAAGCGTGGGAGATTCTTGAGAAGGCTTATGCAGGGGCTGCCAAAGCCAAAGTGGTGAGGTTACAAACTCACAAGCGACAGTTCGAGTTAATGCAAATGGAGGACAAGGAGTCGATAAACGATTATGTGACGCGTATTACGCGTGTGGTGAATCAAATCAAGTCGTGCGGGGAAACTACGGTAGAGCAGAATGTTGTGTCGAAGATCTTGCGTTCTTTAACGCCAAGATTCGACAACATTGTCGTTGCGCTTGAAGAATCGAAGGATTTATCGTCGTTGTCGAAGGAGGAGCTTCAAAGCTCACTAGAAGCTCATGAACAACGAATGGATGAGAGGGGAAACGATAAAGCGAAGTCGGAAATAGCATTGCAAGCGCGACTTCATGAGAAGAGTAAACGATCGGAGAGGAAAGGGCATCCGAGAGGGAAGTCCAATTTCCAGAATTTTGGTGGTAGAGATTCACAAAATTCAAAGGGGCAAAAAGGTGAGGGAAGCTCCAAGGAGGGTGATCAAGGAACCCACAAGCCATTCGACAAAAGTAACGTGAAGTGTTACAATTGTCAAAAGCTTGGGCATTTCGCAAAGTATTGCCACGCGAAACGAAGAGAAAATCGCGCGGATGAGGCGAAGTTTGCTAAGGAAGAAGCGAATGATGATAATACGCTTCTTGTGATGATCACGGAAGAGAATTATGGCATGAGAAAAGGGCTGGACAGTAGTGGCAGCAGTGCAAACAATTCTGCAGAAACGCGTTCGGAGAAAAACGCAATGGTAACGGTTCGAGATGGAATTCAAAGTAGCGATGAGTGGTACTTGGATTCTGGTTGTTCGACTCATATGACGGGAAGAAAGGATTGGTTTGTCAAGATCAATCAAGCCACGAAGAATAAAGTGAGATTTACCGATGATACGACGTTATCCGCCGATGGCGTTGGAGATGTCTTGATCGTGAAGAAAGATGGTGGTCGTTCATTGATCAAGGATGTGCTGTACATTCCAGGAATCAAATGTAATCTCTTGAGCATTGGCCAACTACTCGAGAAAGATTACATTATTCGCATGGAAAACAAGGTATTGCGCGTTTTGGACCGAAAGGGAGTTTTGGTACTTAAAGCACCGATGGCTGCCAATCGAACTTTCAAGATAGCATTGAAAGTAATGGAGCATCGATGTTTAGCTACAACGGCAAGTCGTGAGGAGTGTTTGTGGCATTACCGTCTTGGTCATCTCAATTTTCGAGACCTCGACGCGTTGCATAGACATGGTATGGTGACCGGGCTGCCAAGAATCGTGGTTCCAGCTGAGTTGTGTGTTGAATGTGTTCAAGGGAAGCAACACAAGAGTGTTTTCAGCAAGGATACAGGTCATAGGACCAAGCATATTCTTGAGGTGGTGTATTCGGACGTGTGTGGGCCGATGCAAGTCAACTCGTATGGAGGTAACCGATACTTTGTCACGTTTATTGATGATTTCAGTAGGAAGCTGTGGATTTATCTAATCAAGAGGAAGGATGAGGTGTTTGATATGTTCAAACGATTTAAATCCATGGTTGAGCGACAAAGTAGTCACAAACTCAAAATTCTCAAAACCGATGGAGGAGGAGAATTTACTTCGAGGGAATTTGGGAGTTATTGTGACGATGAGGGTATTGTGCGTGAGGTTGTACCACCCTATACGCCTCAGCAAAATGGTGTTGCCGAGAGAAAAAATCGGACGATTATGAACATGGTGCGTAGCATGTTGAAAGCGAAAAATCTTCCGAAAGAGTTGTGGGGAGAAGCTGTTTCTACAGCTGCCTATTTGATAAACAGGTGTCCTACAAAGAAGCTGGACAAGGTTACTCCAGAAGAGGTATGGTGTGGACACAAGCCAAGTTTGAGTCACTTGCGTGTTTTCGGTTCGGTAGCATTTCGACATATTCCGGGTCAGATTCGAAAGAAATTAGATGACAAGGGTGAAATGATGTTGCTGGTTGGTTATCATCCTACCGGAGGCTACAAGCTGTTTGATATGAGTAACAAGAAGATTGTGATAAGTCGAGATGTGATCGTGGACGAGTTTCGGCAGTTTGACAGCAGAAAATCTGCCATATCAGCTCAGGAAATCGATTTGCCTCAAGATGAAATCGATTTCATGCAGGAAAATCAGCATTCTGAAGCTTCTGGAACTGGTTCTGCAGAGGTTGAAATCGATTTGCCTCAAGGTGAAATCGATTTCATGCAGGAAAATTTGAATTCTCAGCCTGCTGAAGGTACTGTACAGCAACCTTTTGTAACCGAAACAGGTGAATCAAGTAGACGACCAACAAGGCAAAGAGGATTGCCTCAAAGACTCCGTGATTGTGAATTATTCCGAGATAGCGAGATCAACAATGAGGGTGATCTTATTCACTTCGCTCTAATGGCCGAATCCGAACCGGTGAATACGGAGGAGGCATTAAGCGATCCAAAGTGGATGTGTGCGATGAAAGAAGAACTGGATTCGATTGAGAAGAACAGTACTTGGATGTTGGTTGATTTACCGAAAGGAAAAAAGGCGATAGGTGTGAAGTGGGTCTACAAAGTGAAAGCGAATCCGAAAGGCGAGATAATCAAGCATAAAGCTCGATTAGTAGCGAAGGGATTTTTGCAAAAGGAAGGGATAGACTTCGATGAAGTGTTTGCTCCAGTTGCAAGGCATGAAACCATTCGGTTAGTTGTTGCGATGGCAAATAACAACAGCTGGCCGTTGTATCAAATGGACGTCAAATCTGCGTTTTTGAATGGTCCACTTGATGAGGAGGTATATGTGAGACAGCCACCTGGTTTTGTGATCAAAAATCAAGAGGCAAAGGTCTATAAGTTGAGGAAGGCACTGTATGGTTTGAAACAAGCTCCGAGAGCTTGGAACAAACGCATAGATGGATTTCTTAGCGATGTTGGTTTCAAGAAATGCGTATCCGAACATGGAGTTTATGTGAAATCGGATGCAAGTGATGGAGTAATCATTCTTTGTCTTTATGTGGATGATTTGTTGATTACCGGCAACTGTGAAAAGAACATTTCAAATTTCAAAGGAGAGCTTATGAAGGAATTTGAAATGAGTGATCTTGGTATCATGAAATATTTCTTAGGCATAGAGTTCCAAAGGACAAAATTGGGACTGCTCATGCACCAAAGAAGGTATGCCATGGAAATTCTGAAGAGGTGTGATATGGAGCATTGCAATGCTGCCACAACACCAGCCGAGACTCGATTACAGCTGTCCAAGAGTGAAGAAGAACAAGATGTGGATCCTACTCAATACCGGAGATTGATAGGATCATTGCGTTACTTGTGCAATACGCGGCCAGATTTGGCGTTTAGTGTCGGTATTGCGAGTAGATTCATGGAGAGGCCGAAGGTATCACACTTGGCAGCAGTTAAGAGGATCCTTAGATATGTGAAAGGTACTCTTGGTTGTGGAATTTTGTTTCCGGCAAGCGACATGGGCAGAAGTTGTGAGTTACTCGGATACACCGATTCCAATTGGTGCGGAGATAAGGATGATCGAAAGTCTACGGCGGGGTATCTCTTTATGTTCGGTAAGGCACCAATCTCTTGGTGTTCGAAAAAGGAACCGGTTGTAGCCCTCTCTTCTTGCGAGGCCGAGTATATAGCAGCGTCGATGTGTGCATGCCAAGCTGTGTGGCTGGTGAATCTATGTAAGGAGTTGGACAGCAGTAGAAATGGGGCTGTTTTGCTACTTGTGGACAACATTTCAGCGATAAACCTTGCTAAGAATCCCATAGCACATGGGAGGAGCAAGCATATTAAAATGCGATTCCACTATTTGAGAGAATTGGTGAGCTCCGGACAGTTGCGGACTTGTTAACGAAAGGCGTGACAAGTAATGTGTTCAAGAGACTTGTGAAGAAGTTGAGCATGATGAGTGTGGAGCATTTGAATTAAGGTGGTGTATTGGAAGTCCTTAATAATTCAAATGCTTGATAGGAGCTTTAAAAGGCACTGCAGTGAAAACAGCTTATTAAATAAGCTGTTTTTGCAATTCTGTTTTTTCTGTTATTCTTGGGCCTGTTTGTGGTTCCAATTTGTACCGTATAAATAGACATTGTATGTCATAGTTGAAAGGTTAATGCCATATGATTCAATTCTCTCAATCTTTCTCTATTTCTCTATCTCTCTCTATTCACATTATCATCTTCATCTTTCCCAAACACACTGTTTTCACCATTCCATTTCTGGTTTTTTCCAACAATAGTTTAGTATTAGAATTTTACAGATCAAAACTTTTGAGTGTGTACTTGATACAAATAGTACAATATTCAAACATTTTCATAATAAGGACTTTCCTTTAATGAATCCTTTGGGGGATGTTTGACTACTTTCCCTGTATTAGCCCCTTCCCCCCTAAATGAAGTTTCTTCAAATAATGTGAATCATGTCATATCTTTAAATTTGCTATCTATAATGATGAAATTTTTATAGTTATTCAATATTATTTTTATCTATGGAATTGGGTGTCAATCTTGATAGGAATGAGAATTAATCAAAGATTTGGATATTGAAACTTAAACATATTATGGGTCTGATAATGATTTTTAGACATATGACATAATCGAGCGTGACATTAAGTATTTTATGTTCGATCAAATGATCGTCGATTGGACCATCCCCAAAGGTCATTAGGGGATGATTGTAATTTGGCGAAGTAGGTTATGTATTGATGAAATCTTTTGTTACTGTTTTATAAAATATTCGGTGATATAAGTAGACTAATTATAGACTTAAGCATGAATTAATCACATGAAAAGGGAAAGGGATTTGAATGGGGGACTAAATCTTTTCCCTTACTAGAATTCTTAATCGATAGTTTTACCATTATTTTCACAACAAACTCAATCAAGCAAGTGCATCCTCCCTTTTACAATTATGTCGTTTGTCACCCAATAGCAAGTATATCACTTCCGTCTTGCACAATCTCTAAATCAATAATATTTACTCACCACTTTGTGAATTTTTGTAGGCATCATTTATTACAATTGATTTTACGTTTATTGCATAAATTCATATATTCATATTTATTTCCATTTTAAATATAAGCAATTGTAAAAGCAGACAAACATTATGCAATTGAGTGAATTGCATATAAAGTTGAAATCACCGTCCAAAAATCATAAACTGCAGTAGCAACAAATAAAAACATCTCCTGTAATGCAAAGCCAAACTCATGATATCATGATACTCAATTTCATTTGTATATAATGCTACTTCAAGTATTGAATATAATATGTTGCTTCAATTTTTTTTCTCCAAAACATATTTCTAAGGTGAGGTTACCACATAGAATTTTGAGATGATGTAACTCAACCTTAAAAAAATTTCTTATAAGATGAAGGGTATCATTCATTATAAAAAAATAGATTATATCTTTAATCAATATTGGACTTTGAATGTTCTCAATAGCTTTATCTCTTAGTTAAATATTTGCACAGACATTGTCTCTGTATTATTGGTTGCCTAAGTCAAATATAGCTTATGAAATCTGAATGACAACTGCATTGGCTTAAAGAAACAATGATATTATGGTTCAATTGCAGTTGCAAGACTTTCTTAAAAATCTATAAAATGCATCTTCAGTTCAATGTGATTCTCCAAACTGAAAATGACACCAATATTCCCTTACGACCGTTCTCTCTTCATGAACATCAATGGTTCATCATACTCAACCAATTTTCCTATAAATAAAATCAAACATTTGATTTTATTAAAAGAAAGCAAAAATAAATATTCAGCCACACTTTTTGCCTATATATTTTTTGTCTTAAAAGTGTTAATATTGTTTAAGCCTTAATCCAATTATTCTTTGAAAATTCAATATGAACATACCATCACTTATGGAAAGAATCATATCGCAATCCATGACAGTTGGTATCTTGTGTGCTACTGTTATGACTGTACAACCAACAAACTCTGTCCGAATGGTATTCTGAAGAATCAAATCAGTTGCATTATCAATTGATGCAGTTGCTTCATCCAATACCAATATCCTACTTTTCCTCAAAAGCGCTCGCCCTAAAGAGAATAGTTGCCTTTGTCCAATGCTCCAGTTTCTTCCATTTTCAACAACTTCATAAAAAGTTAATCTATCTTCAAAACATGTTCTTGCACTCAAATTAGTTACAACATTGAAATTGAAATGTTGAGCTAGAAAGAGTACCTGAGGAATCTAAGCCACCTTTATCTTCGACAACCTCTTGCAGTTGGCACTTTCGAATAACCTTTGCACGAAAGACAATATTAATCCATATTTTCCAAGACAAACAATATCAAATAGAACGTAGAAATTTCTATTACCTCCCATATTTCTTGATCTGAATGCTGAGATAAAGGATCCAAGTTATGTTGAATTGTAATTCTTTGTGTTGAAGAAGGTTGTTCGAAAGAGTAAGGAAGTGTCAAACCACCTAGTGTGTTAAGTTGTGTTAGTGTGTCGAAGTGTCGAAGCATGCTGCTTCACACAGAATTTCGACTTAGGCCTATTTTAGTAGTGTTAACTATTTTGGGCTTTTATAATTTTGGTCTTTGCCTTGAGGTCCAAGTTAACCTAAATCTATAAATAGAGAGAGTAACCCTTATTTTTATAATAAAGTGAATAGAGTATTCATAACATTGTAATTCACAGTATTTTGCAATTGCAAAGTAAATAAGAAATTTTCCACAATTTGTAGGTAGAGAGAAACTCTGCAGAATTCTAATTCTTTTTCTCCTTCATCGTTCCTTACACTCTTTCTTTCTCTATTGTTATTTTATTTTATTGTCATTGTGTGAGTGATAACAATTTTGTTCATCAAGATTGATTGAAATACTCCATAGATTTTGGGGGATTTCCAACATCTGGTATCAAGAGCTCCGATTTAATTGATTCGTGGGAAAAAAATCACCATGGTAACGAATCATCCAAACAGTCATTTTTCAGCAAATCTTCCGATTCTCAAGAACAACAATTATGAGAATTGGTGCAAGCAAATAAAAGTTGTGTTCTGTTATCAAGATCTTTGGGATCTTGTGAAGGAGGGAGTAGCAACACTTGCAGAAGCCGCGACGGATCAAGAAAATGCTGCACATAAAGAACTGAAGAAGAAAGATTATAAAACTCTCTTTATAATCCATCAATGTGTTGATGCAGATAACTTTGAAAAGATTAGTGATGCAGAGTCAGCGAAAGAAGCATGGGAAATTCTGGAGAAATCGTTTGGAGGCGCGGAGAAGGTGAAAGAGGTGAGGTTACAAACTCACAAAAGAACGTATGAATTGCTTCAGATGGAAGACAATGAAAGCATAACTGATTTCTTCACAAGGTTACGAAACTGGTGAATCAAATAAAGGTATGTGGAGAAGTGTTGACATCAAGATCTGTTGTTGGAAAGATCTTGAGGTCGTTGGCTCCAAAGCTCGACCACGTGTTAGTAGCCATAGAAGAGTCGAAAGATTTGTCAAAAACTGACAAAGGAAGAGCTTCAAGGGACGCTTGAATCTCATGAACAAAGAATGACTGAAAGAGTTGCAAGAAAGTCAAAGAGTGATATGGCTTTGCAGACTCAATCAACAAAAGAAAGAAAAGACAAAGGAAGCTGGAATGACAACAAAGGAAGATGATGTTACAACAATTCGACTGGTCGAAATCAACAAGAAGGAAACTGGTCGAATCAGAGAAAACCCTGGAACCAAGGCAACCAAAGAGGTGGTGTTACAGGTAGAGAAAGAGGTGGTGGTCAAAAGTCAGACAAGAGTCACATTCAGTGTTACAATTGTCAGAAGTATGATCACTATTCTAGTGATTGTCCAGAAAAGCAGAAGAATCAAGAAACTTATGCAAAGCTGGTGAAATATGAAGAAGAAGAGATGTTGTTGATGGTCACAACAAGAGAAGAAGAGAGATTCAAGGACCAGTGATACTTGGACTCAGGATACTCATCACACATATCTGGAAGAAAAGATTGGTTTGTCAACATAAAGCCATCAATGAAGAACATGGCGAAATTTGCAAATGACAACACTCTAGAAGCTGAAGGTGTTGGTGATGTTCTGATTATGAGGAAAGATTGCAAGAGGTTAGTAATTTCAAATGTGTTGTACATACCAGGCATGAAGAGCAATTTACTCAGTATATGACAGTTAGTCAAAAATAACTACAAGGTGTCGATCGAAGACAAGATGATGAGAGTTCTTGACTAAAACAGAAGGTTGATCTTGAAAGCTCCAATGTCTCTGAATATAACCTTCAAGATTGAGCTTAACGTGATAGAGCATAAGTGCCTTGCAACAACAGCCCCCAGAGATGAATGGATATGGCATTACAGACTTGACCATCTAAATTTCAAAGACATCAGAGATTTGAAGAGAAGAAATATAGTTTCAGGATTACCAAAAATCGACATTCCAAACGAAGTGTGTGAAGAATGCGTGCAAGCGAAGCAGCTTAAGAACAACTTCAGTAAGGATGCAGGAAGCAGATCGAAGACAATTCTTGAAGTCATATACTCTGATGTATGTGGCCCTCTCCAGGTGAATTCGATTGGAGGTAACAAATACTTTGTTACATTCATAGATGATTTCAGTCAAAAACTGTGGTCTTACCTGGTTTAGAAGAAAAATGAAGTGATAGAGGTATTTGTCAAGTTTAAATCTATGGTCGAAAGAAAAAACGGTCGAAAGATCAAGATTTTGAGGACCGATGGTGGTGGAAAATATGTGTCGAAAGACTTAGATGCATTATGTATGAAAGAAGGGATTGTGCATGAGGTGGTGCCACCCTACACTCCACAACAGAATGGAATCGCGGAAAGGAAGAATAGAACCATTATGAATATGGTTGAAAGTATGTTGAAAGGCAAGCATCTTCCCAAAGAATTATGGGGAGAAGCTGTGTCGACTGTGACATATATCCTGAACAGATGTCCGACGAAGAAGTTAGAAGGAATCACGCTAGAAGAATATTGGTCTGATGTTAAGCCTAGCTTGAGTCATCTGAGGGTGTTTGGATCTATAGCACATAGACATGTGTCAGATCAGTTGAGAAGAAAACTTAATGACAAGTTGAGTCAGATGATCCTGATAGGATATCATTCGATTGGAGGATACAAGTTGTTCGACCCAGTGAATAAGCAAGTGGTGATCAGGAGGGACGTGATCATAGATGAGCTTAAGGAGTGGGATTGGACTGATAATGTCAAGAAAGATTCAATGAGAATCTTTTGTGATGAACTAGCTAGTGAAGTCGAAAGAGAAGTTCGACAGGAAGAATTCAGAGGTGAAACAGGCCTAAGAAGACCTCAGAGAACAAGACACATGCCTGCAAGGTTGCAATAATGTGTGATTACATAAGATGACGTGGTCAATGAAGAAGGTGAGCTGGTACATTATGCTTTCTACGCAGATGTCAAACCTGTCAATGCAGCTGAGGCATTGAAATATTCGAAGTGGATGAAAGCAATGGACAACGGGCTGAAGTCAATCGAAGTCAACAACACTTGGTCACTTGTCGAATTTCCCCAAGACAAGAAGGCAATCAATGTGAAATGTGTATACAAGGTGAAGTTGAATCCCAGAGGAGAAGTTACTCGACACAAGGCGAGGCTTGTGGCGAAAGGATTTCTTCAGAAAGAAGGATTTGACTTCGATGAAGTTTTTGCACCTGTTGCTAGGATCGAAACAATCAGGTTGGTTGTTGGTCTAACAAACATGAACAACTGGCAGATGTGTCAAATGGATGTGAAATATGCATTCCTTAATATAAAAATAAAGTCTTAAAATACCCCAACTTAAAAATTAATTACTATAACTTAAAAATATAATAAAAAGTATTTTTGAATATTGACCCTACAAGAAAAAACTTATTTAACCGGTGTTAAATCCTTCATTGGTGCAAAAAAAATCTTTTATAAAACAAATTTTTTTAGTGTATTATATTTTGTAGAAACAATGTTCTCGGATGTTATGATAATCCAAATTGTTCCTTACTATAATAAAAAATATTTCAATTTGTGTTGCTTCTTCGACTCCTCTAGATCCTTCATTTATTTTTAACACTATTTTAAAGAGATGAAACGATTAATCAATTAACACTATCAAATTTATCATTTTTTTTTATCACATCTCAATTAACATGTCTAATATTATATCTTATACTTTTTCTCATGTCTACGTGGACGCACCCGCACCGGTCTTCTACTGGTTACAATATAAAGGATATGAGCACTATGGCCTTCCGAGAGAGATTATGCGGTTTTGCTCTTGCCCTTCATTAGCTTTTTCTTTCTTTATGTTTCATGCGAAATTTGTGTTTATTCATTAATTTGTGAGGAAAGCATGTCCAATATATATATATATTCAGATTATTGAATACATCTTATTTCTTTAGTGGACGGTGGATTTAATTTAATAGACTAGGTGTTCTTTAAATTTTTAATTTAATTACTTTCAAACATTTCTTTTTAATTTTATAATATTTCATTGTGATAAGCGTTTTCATTAGTACAAACCTTGGATGCGTTGATTTTTTTTCTCTCCATCGAAGCTAGACTATATTATTATACTGTCCCACATTTCCAATAAATTTATAAAAATGTATTTCGTCCCAACATGACTCAAGGGTCTGTATACATGTTTGATTTTTCAAGAAATCATCACACCCCTACATAACTCATGTTGGATGATTTGTGTACAGTACGATTCATTTTAGGTCGGGTACTCGATGAACTCATGAGGGTTAAACACCCCAGGAGTGGGTCGGGCTCAAAGACCGACCTTACAAGAGAGGCCGCCTCGAAGAAATTCACCCCGTTTTAGGCAAGGTTTGGAATGATCATGTTGTTTCAAAAAGGGAGAGATTGTTAGAACAAGATTTTGATTCTGCAATGTATCTCTAGGTTTTGATGATAATAAAGAATGAAACAATTTGATACCCTAACAGTTTTCTTAAGTGTGCATGATTCTAAGTTGAAATGACTCTGACAAGTCACCTTCTGATTCTTAAGAAACTAATATTTGACATCTGAAGTAGTCCAGAAACGTTGATCCAGCACAAAGAGAAATCACATATGACTCTGAACATAATGCATCTGAGGAGCAATCACCTGAAGAATTTGACTCTGAAGTTCAAGCTCTGATGATCTGATTCTAAGAACTCTATTTGAAGACTCTGCAAAGAGATATCTGAAGACTCTAACTCTAAAGACTCTGATCATGCTCACCTCACTCTGACACATGCTCAGAAATACGCCATCAGATGTCACCTGGTCAGAAACTTAAGCTGGAAGCATTCAAATTGTAGTACAATCCTTTTAAGAAAATATTTGATTATGCTCCTAGTCTGTTATGGAAAGGACGATGAATTTACTATTTTTGTCTCCCACAACTGACACAAAATCTTTATTGATTTCTCTCCAACGATATTATCTCAAGTGATGTATAAGATCCTATTCACAACTTGCCAAAATATAACTTTGGCACAACAACTTTATCATACAACTTTTTCACCACTCTTACTAAGAACAACTTACGCTATGCATACTCTGATTATTTCTTCACCACTGTTGTTGTAAGAAAAAGTTTTCATACAAGAGCTGCTGCTCAATATTGTGTGATTATCTTTTACTATTCTTAAATTGTGTCTATACTGCTTATCTAGAAGCATCTAGTGAAACACTTTGTAATTCTTGTAATTGTCTTTGATTCCTCAAGTGACTTGTTTATGTCTGTAGACTTGAGAGGGTTAAGGGGTTGTTGAACCTTTAGACGAACTTTATAATTTGTTGAGATTAGTGCATTAAGTCCTTGTTGAAGACGAAATCACCTTTGACGGATGGATTGGAGTTGCTTTGATTTTCAAGCGAACCAGGATAAATTGTTTGTTTTGTTATTATTTCTTCTTTGCGCGTATTGTTGCGAAAATCTTTTAATTCCCGTGAAAACAATTCAAACCCCCATTTCTTGTTTTCTCTACCTGCTCCCATGTCATAGCGACATGTTCAAAGGTTTGACAAGATCCTTCCAACTTACTATTCGCCGTTTACAAAGTCATAAACATATGCAATATTTACAAAATTAACTTTTCGGTGGTAGCAAAAGAGAATTATTGACATGCATACCAAGAGAACATACTCTGACACAATGAAATAATTCGAAGAAAGAAAAAGAGCACCCAAACAACACCCGTAATCGAACCGAAATTGATACGACGAACAAAATTGTGAGATTATGTAGTTCATGTCGCCAACCCGATCACAATCGTACAAACTGTCCCAGTGTTGGACCAAACACAATAAGAAAATTTTAATTGTAACTCTTTTACTTTATATTAAAAACAACATTTATTTCATAAATATTATAAGATCTAGTTACAATAACTTGAAAACAACAATTAAACAATAATTAAACAACAACGCAAACACCTAAAACAATAAAATAACATCACAAACAAATAAAAAAATAAACAACATAACAATGCAATGACAATCATCAAAACAATTTTGTGAGAACTATACATCATCATGTGAACATCTCTGTCAGTTTTAACATTCATCCAGAAACAAACTTCTCCATTTTGGTTGAACGTGATATCAAGCCTTTGAATTCTTCTGATATTTTCATCCTCTGTAATTTCTCCTTCTAACCAACGGTTCAAGGTTCTGTTAAGATGTTCGAACGTATATATATTCGAAAGTTGAATCTTCATCGGAGGTTGCACTGCTGAAAAAATTAAATCGACATTTCTCTTGTGAATATAAAGACACATATATGAAGTCATTTTAATGAAAAACGGAAGGAGATTGAAGAAAAATGGAAGGAGATAATAAGTATATGTGTGAAAAATTATGAAAGGGTGATGCTGTATTTATAGACGTGCAAAGGAATAGTATCCACATATATTGACACATCCACTTAGTGGATTATGCATGCGCAATTTCATGTGACACATTAGACATGCATGTGTAATTCCTAGTGACGAAATTGACAAGCATGCGCCACTCTAAGTGGCGTCTATGTTCAACAAATTTATTGCATGCGTCAATGGCTCATTGGTCTTTTTTTTCTTTCGAAAAGTGATTATATTAGTAAATATTTTAAAATAGAGTTTATTTTGATATTATTTTTAAAAAATATGATTATTTTAAAAATTAATCTATTTATGCTCATTATGTTTTTTATTGAACTTGCCATATTTGTATTAATAGAAACTCACAACGTGGCCCCTTTAATTCTTGTTTTAGAAGTGCTTGTTCCAGACCTATCAAAACAATTACTTGATCTAGTCACGACCCTATATTGTCTTTCCATCCATAAAAACCCTAATCACAAACAAAATCAATGTTCTCGTTCCATAATTTGAGTTTAGAAACTAAACCAAACTACAAAATTTAAAAAAGAGAGGATTAATTAAAGTCTAAGAGATGGAACATGGGAGTCAGCATGGATACTGAAGGCTTGAGTTTTGAGAATTTTGTTATTCTCAAGGTCTAGGGTTCAAATATGGATAATATAAAAAGCTTAGATCATTCCTTAATTGAAACCTTTGTTAGTGAACGGTGGGATTGATCCCACTTCAATTGACTCCACTCTTAGTGGATGCTGGAATTGATCTCCCAATTTAATATAATCAATTCTATGGTCAGACACAAAATTAAAAAATAAAAAATAAAATCTTACATTTTGTTTAGTATTAGGGAATTCTCAAAGAATTACTGCTAAGAGTGTTGATTCACTTGAGCCAACTTCTCCAGAAATGGCTATATTTTTCTCAACACTGAACTTTAAATTTGTGCTTCTTATTATTGGCTTCAAGATATTTTAATCACATGAAAAGTCATCATAATTGATTAAAATTGAGCCCTTCAATTTCTCAAGATATTTTCAGTTTGAGATTTGAACTCTGCAACTTTGATGCTTCAAAGATTTTCACTACATAATGCTATAATTACATCTAATGACATAACCCTCTAATATAGTCCAGATAGTAATAGCATAATGTTTTTGTTCAAATACATATTTGAATCTTGATTCACTTAATTCAATAATAGTATAGTCTAAGTCAACAAGAGAATGTGTAAGAGTATCTAAGTAATATTTCAAAAATGTAATACTACGAATTAGCAATCTCATAGATTTACTTTCAATTTAAAATAAAAGCAATTGTTGAAGCAAACAAACATATAAAGTGATCGGAATAACAACCTCTATCAGAATATCCTAAAATATAGTAACAACACTTCAATGTGATTCTGCAAACTGAAAATGAGACCAATATTCCCTTACAAGGTTTCCAAATAATGATTGTTCTCTCTTCATCAACTTCAATGGTTCATCATACTCCACCAATGTTCCTATAAATATAATCAAACATTTTATTCTATTAAAAGGAAACAAGTAAATAATCATTATTTTTGCCTATATATTGTTTGTATTAAAAGCTTAAATGGGAAATCCATCAACCACTCATTACTTATGCAACATATTATGACAAATAAATCTATGTATTAATTCAATTATTTTTTCGACGTACCATCACTTATGGAAAGAATCATATCGCAATCCATGACAGTTGGTATCTTGTGTGCTACTGTTATGACTGTACAACCAACAAACTCTGTCCGAATGGTATTCTGAAGAATCAAATCAGTTGCATTATCAATTGATGCAGTTGCTTCATCCAATACCAATATCCTACTTTTCCTCAAAAGCGCTCGCCCTAAAGAGAATAGTTGCCTTTGTCCAATGCTCCAGTTTCTTCCATTTTCAACAACTTCATAAAAAGTTAATCTATCTTCAAAACATGTTCTTGCACTCAAATTAGTTACAACATTGAAATTGAAATGTTGAGCTAGAAAGAGTACCTGAGGAATCTAAGCCACCTTTATCTTCGACAACCTCTTGCAGTTGGCACTTTCGAATAACCTTTGCACGAAAGACAATATTAATCCATATTTTCCAAGACAAACAATATTAAATAGAACGTAGAAATTTTTATTACCTCCCATATTTCTTGATCAGAATGTTGAGATAAAGGATCCAAGTTATATCTAACTGTCCCGATGAATAAGGTGGGATCCTGTGGTATAATACCAAAACTCGACCTCAAGTCATGAAGACAAATAGACGATATGTCTATTCCATCAACTATAATGTTTCCTCTTGTTGGTTCCACAAGACGAAACAAAGCACCTATGAGAGTTGATTTTCCGCTGCCTGTTCTACCAACAATACCAATCTTATGCCCTCCTTCAAATTTGCATGTGATACCATGTAGTACGAATGGTCCATTAGGTCTGTATTGTATCTGCAATGGTAAAATTAAAAACTGTACAGTTCATTTCATCTTACATTTTTTTCCTTGAAAATATATTTAACATATTAAAAAAAAGTGTGGATTACCTTCAAGTTTTTTATTTCTACATTTCCTGCATTAGGCCAATTAAGTGGAGGATGATTTCCTTCTATCACTTCTTGCATATCACTCTGTATGTGAGTGTATTGATTTATCCTCTCTACCGATACTATATAATTCGCTAAAATGCATTGATATTGAGTGGAATATACTACAGAAGTGTTTAATAAAAGGCCATAAGAAAGGACCATACCAATAAAACCTGAAACAACGGTTGTTGAAAATAAGAAACTTGCATAATTGATATAATCCACATGACATATGATTTTCATGATTATAAGAAAACTAAAACAATGATGTATGAATGTTAACAATAATTGATGTCTCACCCGATGTAAAAGTCCCTAAAGGAAGCAAAGTGATGCAAAGTGCTGCAGAGGCAAGAACAACTGCATAGATTACTTCTAAGCGTTGAATCAACCACTCATTTGAGGCAAAACTGTGGAAGAAAGCACTAGTATTGACATCAATTAAATCAAAATTCTTTTCGACAAAACGATCCTCCTCCTCAAAAGCCCTTATTGTCATAGCACCAACGAAAGTTTCAGCTACATGATTAGCTACAGAAGATTTTGTTGTCCCATTCATCCGCATAAGTTCTTTTGCACATGCATAGTAGTGTCTCTATTAAAATAAAATAAAAACACATGTTTATTTTGAAACAGTTTTAACTAAAATTATTCATCTATCTTAGCTTAACATATTGAAATATGTTATAGTTAATTTTTGATTTAACATGTGAGATTCTAATAACAAGTGAAGGTTTGTGTTATTCATATTTGAGTTTTGAAATATTAATTCTTGATAACAACTAAGAATATTCTATTTCTTTATTTCCTTTTATCATTCAATATCTTCAAATTTAGCAACATGAAAAACGAGTGCGTAATCTGAAACTATCTCTTTTCTCTAATGAAAGTTGTTAAAAATGAAGTCACCATATCATCACTACAATATAATCAAAATTGAAATATGTTATTTACCTGTAAATGGATAGTAACATAAACCATTGGTATACACAAAAGCAACACTTGCCAAGCGACGGACGATAAAACTATTATATTCGCGTAATGATTCATAGTGGATGCTACATAATATGTGAAGTTAAAAGCGATATCAAGATCCACAATGCTCATATCTAATGAGACCTGCATAAACAAACAAGGTAAACAATAGTCCAAAATAATTTTTCATCAATTAAATTTGTAGTATCAAAGTTTAATAAGCTTACCCTACTAAGTATCCTTCCCAAAGGCGTGGTGTCGTAGAAAGACATTGATGCACTAAAAAGAGAATTTGTTAAATGTCTAAATAAATTTTTTGATGATTGAAAACCCAAAGCAGCTGCAAATAGACTTCTCATTATAACAAAAATCGTAGAAGTAATTCCAATCAACAAGTAAATTGTAATCAATTTCAATGTGCTGACTTGAGGATTGTCAACACTGGCAGCCATCCACGAGTTTTGGAGTATCTGACATATCATAAACATGAAGTGAGAAAGAGAACTGATAAAGAAGTATATATAGCCTTTTTTCTGATTGAGATAATGCAAATAAGGCTTCAAACCGGTGTTTCCCTTTTCTCTCTCTTCTTCCTTAATAAACTCATCCCCGTTTATATCATTAAAGTTCTTCTCTATGAAGTATTGTTTCATCTCTTTATTAGACTTTGAATGTATCCGGGTTGAAGTAACATCTGCAAGCTGGTAAGTACCACCCGTCTTTTTGTATGAATTAACAATGTCCTTAAATTCTTGGCTAAAGGTTAGTAGATCATTATAAGTACCACCTTGTTGGATTTTCCCATCTAACATCAACTGTGGAAAGAAAGAAAAAAAAGAAATGTAACCAAGTAACGACCCAAAAATGTTTGAACAAGAAATATTAGTTTTCATTTAAGCACTAATATCAAATTTAATGATTAAATCTAACATTTTTCTTTGAAAAGCCTTTAAATACTAGTACAAGGAGGTTCGATATTTTATGTTAATCAAAACCTTTCAATTATACTGGTTTAGAAAACAAAGACAAAAAGAAATTACCAAAATAGAATCAAATGCAGGGAGATAGTCCACTTGATGAGTCACAAGAAGTACCGTCTTTTTGGCAAGTCCTTCCAATATGTACTCCTGCAATCTTTCGAAGTCATATTTAAATAAAAAATTATAACTATGATGTAGTTTATGTTTTTCAAGAAAGAGAGAAGTCATTACATGAAACAATTTTTTTGCAGTGTGCGCATCAACAGCACTAAATGGATCATCCAAGAGATATACATCAGCATTCTGATAAAGAGCTCGAGCAAGTTGAATTCGTTGCTTCTGGCCCCCACTTAGATTCACACCTCTCTCTCCTATCTCAGTTAGATCACCAAATGGAAACAACTCAAGGTCTTTCATCAGTGAAGACCTACGAAGCGATTCTTGATACCTTTGAGCATCTAAAGGCGATCCAAACAAAATATTTTCTTGTATTGTTCCTTTTTGTATCCATGCTGTTTGAGAAACATATGCAAACTTCCCATAAACTTCAATCTGTGAATTACAAAGGAAATCTCGTACTAATGAATATTATCTACGTCTAGAATAAAAGACTTGAAAAATACATCAGTTAAAGTATAACAATGTTTATGAATGTGATTGATAAGCATAAAATAAAACGAATAAAAGCTTACTTTCCCTTTGGTATTCGGTACTTCTCCAAGAATTGCTGCTAATAAAGTTGATTTTCCTGAACCAACTTCTCCGCAAATAGCTATCTTTTGCCCAACGCTGACATTTAAGTTTATGTTTGCTATTGTTGGCTTCAATAAATCATCTTCCCAGGAAAAGTCTGAAGAATTGATAAAAATTGAGCCCTTTAACTTCTCATCATAGCACGTCTTTCTGACATTTGTAGTACATAGCTCAGGTGCCTCGAGAAGCTTCACAACCCGAGAAAAAGAAACCTTTGCTTGAATGATCACTCCAATAACATCCGCAATGGTTGAAATAGGGTCTTGCACAAGGCACAAAGTTGCGACAAATGTGAACACATTATTTGCATGTAAAGGAACTTTCATAATGTAACAAGCCGTAAAGGTAGCAGTAGAGACCAAAATAGGTGAAAACCAAAAGAGGATAACACTACACGCATTTTGTAATAGCACTGAAGATAACCATTTTAGTTCAACAATTCTTAGATTTTTAATAGAATTTTTAAAATGGATTTCCCATGCATATAACTTCAACACTTTAATATTCACTAGAGCCTCTGAACAAGCCTTCAACCTTTCATCTTGAGCCAACAGAAGTTTGCTTAGAAACTTATGTTGTAACCTTGCTAGTGGAGTATTTAAAACCACAGTTAAAACTATCACCACCAATGATGCAACTGTCGCGAGCCCAATAGCACGAAAAAGAATTACTGTTGCGATACATAATTGGAGAACTGTTGTCCACGTTTGGTGAAACCAAAATGGAAATTCTCCAATTCTATAGGCATCCACATTCACATAATTCATTATCTCACCACTAGAATGAACCAGTTTAGTAGAATCGGATAATCTCAGTTGTTTCTTGTAAATGGCTGCAATAATTAAGGACCTAACTTTCATACCAATAAGTCTAGAACGAAAATACCACTGTCTTTGAGATAGGGATTCTAAAATCTTTGTAAATAAAAGTGAGATTGCCAATAAGTAACCTTCGTATTTGAAACTCGTATTACCCTCAGCCACCAATATAAAGGCATTCAAAAGTAGAGGACAAGAAGAGAGAGTGAGTACCTTAAGAAATGCAAAGAATCCTGATACTAAAATCTCTCTTCGGTGGCACAAAATTAATATCCATAAAACAGATGATGGTGATGACGGACTCTTCTCCTTTCGCATATTCAATTGATCTATAAATAATGAATAACATGCTTTTGCTCTATCTGGTTCCCGCAACTTTGGGATATCCTCGTCCTCAAGTGTTTTCTCTTGACCTCTTTTCATCAATGGATTCAACCACCAAAATGACATCCTACTAAAGAATCCAGCTTTCTCAAATGGGGTTACACTTATATGATCAATGAGATCATCGTCATCGTTGACCTGGCTATCTAAAGGGGCATATAGACTTCCATTAATTTCACTGTCATTGTCTTCATATTTAGATGCTTTGTATGTGCTAAAGAGCAGCAAAAATGCTCCCAAAAAAGATAAAACATCTAAAGCTATCTTAAGAGACAGTTCTTTGCTGCTAAATGCATAAGATAAGGAAAAAGCACACAAAACACTAGAAACAAAAAATATAAGAATGGAAAACACTCTCAACCATGTTTTTGGAAGTTGTTTCAATGAAAGACTTGTACTTAAACCAACTAACATCCATGTCGATCCTTGAAGCAATTCTAGCAGCCACGAACTTAGAGGGAAAACAGTGAGATTTTTTCTTAACTTCTCACATAAAATCCAAATGCAAAAACACAAATGTGACAAACCGAGACAGCCACTGGTTATTGCAGAAAGTAGCTGCAATTTTGAATACCTTTCCACTCTATTCTGACCCTGATGAATTGGCCTCAAGAAACACTTGTGGATTATAACAAAAGCAAAGACTAATAGCAACAGCATATCAAGGAAAATGATCAATAAATGGTTGATGCATGAAGAAGGATCCTTCAGAAACTCGAAATCGAAACACAAGGGCTTTCCTCCAAATGAAGAACAAGCAGAATCATCACAGAATATGTTCCAAAAATCTTCCATTTAATCTGTATTTGTATTAACAGATTAATCACATGGATTACAATTAAGGCCACTAAATCTATGAAGCAACAAGATTAACAAATGTTAAGTAAATCCAACAAATAACATCAGCATTGTTGTGATTACAAAATATTTAAGGAAAAAACACTTGAATCATTTCATACCACAACAACAATAATGAAAAAAAATAGAAACTTACTTGTTATTGTTGCTTCGTTTCTTGTGATAAAAAAACTAAGGAGGAAAAGACTGTATAAATAGATAAATAAAGTGAAAAACGAGTTTTCCGAATTTTTTAATGACATGTGCAAAACCATATGTCACATAATTTAATAAATGCTTTGACATTGAAAAATAAAGCTGTTTTAAAGTTGTCATCTTTCCTTTTCCATTAGAATGACTCAGATAACTCTTTAGTTTTTGGCTATTGACCCATTACAACACAGCACGATACCACTGTTTTTCACGTTTCAGTTTCAGAACTTCACCCTACCACTGCAACAAACACTCAATCAATTTAATTGACAACTCATCTACCTCATATGCCTAAACATGTAAATACATCATCAATTAGTACAAGTGGTACTACCACATAAGTCTTAATACCCAATCTACCTCACAAATAATTCCTCTCATCATTGTTAGTTTGTCTTCTTTATCTTAGCCTGCACCTGTCATATATATATATATATATATATATATATATATATATATATATATATATATATTATATATATATATATATATATATATATATATATTTTTTTTTTTTTTGAAATCATCAAAGGATTACTTTCTTTAGTGAATTTATCAAATATGTTTTGAACATCATTAATGTTATTTTTTCAAATGTCATATGAATCATTCTTGATAAATTCATTTAATCAAAACAAAAATTTTCTTGTGAAATTTCAAAAATCAAAACAGAAATTTTATGATTGATTTATCTGATTCTCGAGAATTAAAATTCAATTTCCAAAAAGCAAATCCAAACTCAAGTTTCACTCTCGAGAAACCCAAACTCAATTTCTAAAGAGCATCTCACTCTCAAGAATGAAAGCAACATCACGACCAATACAACTTCTTCCTCGTAAGTGATGTTTCACTTAAAAGCACCACAACATCTTAAGTGAAAAGAAAATTATTTCTAAAGAGAGAAAATAGAGATATAAATTCTAATAAAAATGTAAAACTTCAAAAAATAGTGCGAAATGAAAAGGAGGCGACTCTCTATTAATAAGAGAAGGAAAATCCAATAAAGAAAAAGATTCATGGGAAAAATTAAGGTCCGAATAGATTGGCTCATTGTCCCAATCGATTGGATGATTAATTTTAATGATTACCTTTGCCCAATATGGAAAGATTGAATACAAAGTCGTTACAAGTCATTAAGATGTTGTCCTAATCGATTATGCATTCTGCAATCGATTGACTTAATACCCTAATCGATTGAGCAATTAAAAAAGTATTTTTCGATTGGATAAAGGTCCCAATCGACTAGGTAGTTCAAAAAAGTTTTTAAAAGAAAGTAGATAGTTTCCTAATAACTTGGTTTGACCTTGAAAACAATTTTAACTGTTTCAAAATACTGTTAAGTGTCTGTGTGTGCGCGCGCACGCTTGCGTTCGTGTGTGTTACAAAACTTTGGTCACTAAAACACGACCTGACGAACTTCTACACTTCCTCTCTCTCTCTCTCTCTCTCTCTCTCTCTCTCTCTCTCTCTCTCTCTCTCTCTCTCTCTCTCTCTCTCTCTCTCTCTCTCTCTCTCTCTCTCTCTCTCTCTCTCTCTCTCTCTCTCTCTCTCTCTCGTATTTTGTAGCTTCAAAATTTGTCAAATAAGCCAATAATATAAGTACTTTTTTTAATCATCTTGGAGATGAGGCTTTAGATATTTTCATGTTGAAACTTCATCATCATAGACTTGAAATATATTGGTAGCGACTTCAATAATTATTGTGTCGTTATCATAACTTCAGAAGGGATCTTTAGCGGGATTATCCACTTTAAGCCTCTAATCACATAGATTCATATTTTTCCATTTTTTGATGATGACAATGCATCATTCAGTAGAGGTGGTATATGAAACTAGATAGATATATGATTGAAGTAGATAAACTACCCCTCAATTAAGTAGAGGGTATACTTTACCCCCTTATAGTATACTCCTCCTTGGGCCTTAGACTAATATTGGACTCAAGGAGTATTGTATTTTGCACACCTTTACTTCAAAAGGACTTAAAACTCAACCATAGATTAGTAGAAAATAAATTTAATTGACTAAGTAGTTAATAAACCACTAGCTAGAGAATCATTCACAGTTTTTCGATTTTAAATCTTTATTAAGTGTACTACCTTAAAATCTCAAGGTAACTTGAGAAACTTTTTCTTTCAAGGAAATGACAAGTCATTATTGATTTTCCTTCTCTACGAATGTTTGATATGGGAGTTGGTCCAACTATAGGAATGGTAAGTCACCTTAACTTTTCGGGATCATAGTCGTTGATCAATATCATCAGCAACATCAGCTTGGACAATTCCGTTAAAAACATAATAAATGTCTTGATTAAATCCAACGGGATTGACAACCACCTTTAGGTAACCACTTCTTCTTGTACACAAAGAGGTTTCCCATCTTTCAATTTTAATATGCATCATATCAGAAGCATCCTAGAACAATGATTCATTAGTAGAATCGAATTAACAAAGATACGAGGCATCAAAAAAAGATAGACTTGGTGTGAACAAGATTTGTATCATCCTTCCTTCTCCAAAACTTATTATCAAACCAGTCTCTAGAATCCTATTTTAGATTGTAGAGAGTTTTTTTTTCATTTTGAAAACATAGCTAAGAAAAGTTCTAAAAACTGGAGGATTATCATCATACAAATATTTTTGGGTGTAGCCATTCAAATATGCATTCTTTACATTCTATTTGGAAAACAAATAATGCATGATAAGGCGAGAATCATCCTTATGGATTCTAATCGAGTTATATGAGCATAAGCTTCATTGAATATGTTCCGTTTTGGAATCAGAGAGAGAGAGAGAGAGAGGGAGAGAGAGGGAGAGAGAGAAGTTGTGGCTGAGGAAAGCTTCTGATGCGACAAAGTGGAGGCGTACCTGCAAGGTTACCACTCCGAATCTCAAGTCAGTATGTGAAAGATTAAAGAGTACTCAAATTGTATTTGAAACCTATAACCTAAGATAACGCCATTCCCTATATATTAGGGAGAAGATAACAACCTCTCTATCTTTCAATCATGTAATACAGAGGATCGTTCGATGTGCTTGAGGCATAATATCTTGCAGTAGGGTGTAGGATAGGTCTATGGTAAGGAGAAGACTCTAGATACATAACGGTGTAGTCGAACCAAAAATCTATGACTCGGAATTGGATATCTCAAAGTGCTCAGTTCAAGAGGTTTATGGATGGTTCATAACAAAATCTATGACTTCTTGTTAATTGTAACCTTTCGTAACAAGTCTTGTTTTATTTCTCAAAACATTTCCAAAAATATCAAGCTTGTTGAAAAAGATCCACTAAGGTTTCAATCACTCAATTTTCTTTATGAACGAGTTCCCAAATGTTGTTTCTCTAAAATTGATTTAAACTTCCTTGCATAACAATAGACCAGTGTTCTTTGATTATGACTTCATCAATTTCCTTTGACTTAATTTGTGAAACAAAGCCATAAGGTTACCTGCCTCTCTAAGGGAGTGTTAAGATGTAATTCTTTAGAAATATCTTTATTAAAATTATGAATGGGATGGTCCTTAATGGTTTTCCATTTCTTGCTTTTCTAAGTTGACTTCTTCAACTTAAGTCTCTCTATTTGGACTTCAGACTTCCTATTGTCTTTGATATTTTATTTCCCTTGTTCCTCATATTCCAAGGATGTTTGATGGGAAAATAGCAAGTGTACTATTTTTCTCACTGTAGTAATAAAAGGGAAATTCCCCGTTTGTCGATCTCAAGGACTGCTTGACGACACAGAGTTTATAGATTGTTTCAATTAGACAAAAGCCTTTGGTTTTTGTGTTGTGATTAATTATACTACCAATTGCAGATAAATAAAACAAGTAAAAAGGTTGAGCGAGATACAAATGAGAGACGATTGCTAGGGTTCGGTGAATGAAACTTCTTGTAACAGATATAATTTATGAAGGTTTAGACAATATTCCCGTCCAATTAATTCCGGTCCTCAAGGTTATCTATTCCTAATTCCTTAGTGAAAAGACCTTTGATTATGTAACCTAATTACTATGTCCATAAATAATTAAGTTCATACTCAAGCATTCAAATATCAAGAATTACCGGTCAGATAGAAAATCCCTAGTCCTAGGTTATTTTTACTATCCAAAGTTCTTATCCAGATCAATGAATAATCACTGTCCAGTTTAAACTATTCATATTAATCATCATTCGTTGGTCCGACGAATAAAGCATAAAGAACAGTAATAAGAACAAATCAATGGAAAAGAAGAAATAATCAATGCATTCATAAACATCAAATCTGTCACATTCAGAATCAGGGTCACCCCCCTAGCAATGGGGGGTTTAGCTACTCATAATCGAAATAAAAACAAAGATTAACATTGTTGTCATTACAGAATTTCGTGAGGAATCAATCTTCAATCGTCGGAAAACTCTTGAACATATGAATCCTTTGATAATCGTAGAGTCTCCAGCTCTCAAAACGCGTCTTTTTTCTCTCCAAATCGTCCAACCCCCGGAAAATCATGTTCTGCCCTCTTAATAGCTATTCAGTTGGACTTTTCCTGATTTTGTGCTCCATACGCGTACTGAGCTGTCCCATACGCGTACTGCACGTAAGACAGCCTCTGATACGCGTATTGCCCAGGCTGGTACGCGTACTGCCCAGTCCCATACGCGTATCACCAGAGGCTTGCTATTTTGCTTGATTTTCCATCCCTCTGGTCATATGCGTATGCTACGCGTACTGGGCAGGTCCATACGCGTATCATGTAAGGCCATACGCGTATGGACAGCAGGTTCTCCAAAAAATGATTTTTTCTTCCGTTTTCTTGCTCGGGCTCAATTTCGCATCTGACGTTTGATTCCCTGAGCTTCCAAACTAGTTTTTTTTACCTGCTAACATACCAAAAAGTGTAAAATATCCTCAAGAAACTCATAAGTAACAACACACTTAATATTATAGAATTGAGCTTATATCTAACTAAAAATGCTTTAGTTTACACAGTTTACCTGACTTATTTACGGTTAAATAGTGGAATGTCTAGCATAAATGGTGACTGATCACAACCCCAAACTTAGCTTGTTGCTTGTCCTCAAGTAACATTTTATTACCATCAAAGATCATGTCACCCCAAACTTACTGTAAAACAGTTCTTACCACAATACTGCTGAAATCTTTCGCACTGGACCTCTTGATGTTTTTCAGGTTTTCTGATTCTTCCACATAGCCAACGAGCTAGAAACTCTTTCCCTCAGAGATATGACTTTACCTGTCAGCTTATATCACACTCTCACCAAGTCTCTCTGGGTTAAAGTGTTATCACTCTCAAATCACAATATGCAATATCAAATCAGAAGTTTGAATAAATTCTCTCATCCTATCAACATGTACAATCACACACACTATTTGAGGTCTTTTAGGGTTGTAACGGGGCTTTGGTTTAGGTAGGGTATGAAATTGGAACAAGGGTTTTTTTTTTTTTGGGTTGTAACGGGGTTTTGGTTTAGGTAGGCTATGAAATTTGAACAAAGGTTTTTGGTTCAGAGTACATGAAATCATTCTCTCACTACGTTTCTTTTCTATTATTCCTGTAGGGTTATGCAATCCTCTTTTCCTTTTATCTATAGTGAATGTAGCATCTTTCAAAAGCTGTTCTTTTATTGTTTTTCGCTTTTCTCTTTCTTTCTTTTCATGTTGTTGTTGTTGGTTTTTTTTTCTTTTTTCTCTTTTCTTTTTTTTCTCTTTTTTTCTTTTTTTTTCTTTTATACGACATTCACTTACTATTCATGTACTGCAAAGCTACCCCAAACTTAAAGGTTGCTATTCCAACAGCAACCCCAAACTTAGATAGAAACGTAGAGATGAAATCAATTCTCACATACTCTGAACAGGGTAGGATAGGTACAAGGTCATGGCTTTAGAAAAAAAAAAACGGGTATATAAAAAATAAATGATTAACAAGCTCAACAGGGTAAAACAATGGATAATAATAATAATGGGATGGCTAGAAAGGCTCTAGGTGATAAACAAAAAAAAACATGCCTCAGTGTGTGTATTCGTACAGCTAATAATAACAAAAGAACATACGCAAACCAAGATTGATAAAGACATACCTGATATTTCTCATATGATGATAAGTGTTTGGCATTTTAGGATCTCACCAGGACGGGTTAAGCTGACTTGTTCGATCATCCCTCTGAGTTCAAAGCTCATGCTCTTGGTTCTGATGTTAATCTTAACCAGTGCGTCCAATCATAAACAACAGTATCTACAGTCAGGGGACTGAAAGAGAGGACGCCCAAGTAGTTGGTGTAAGTGATCAAGAAAACCAATAGCTAGACATAGTCACGTATCTAACGAAATAAACAGGAAAATGGAGGTAAACCAAATCAAATTCATTAGAATAAGCCAACCCATAATAGGTGATTACATCAAAGCAACAGAAATTAAAAACTGAATAAATAAATAAAAACAAAAATTACACAAAGAAAACCAAAAGTACAAAAAAAAACATAATCAAAGTCAATCACTCCGTCCACCGTCCTGCATATGGGTATCAAAGTTAATCATATCTGTCGGATCCAACATAGTGTGCCCTCGTGCGAAGGCCGAGATAGGCGTCAACGTCTCTGTGTGGCCCGACGGAGTATGCTGCTGCTGAGGTGGTGTCTGGTGCGGTGGCTGCTACGGAATCTCTCCCCCTATCTGAACTGGCTGGTTCCACCAAGGAAAGGTGAATTGGCCAAAGTGAGGTGTTGGAGGCGGTCCGGAGAATCTATCTCTAAAGCGTTGTGCCTCCTCCCAAAGATCTGTCTGATGAGTAAGAACTCTCCCTGACAGTCCATACTGAAAGCAGAAGTCCTGCATAACACAAAACTGTGACATCTGCATCCGGTACTCTCTGGAGTTCTCATCAATCGGAGGAGGCTGAGGTGGCTGTGTCTCTGCTGCAGTCGGCTGAGCCTCCTGGTGCGGAGCACTGGTGCTTCCCTCCCTGTCTCGTGGTCGCCTCAGAGGTCGGGGCGGATCATCTGTGACCGTCCTCTCCTTCATCCAATGGGCGTTCAGCGGTGCAGCCGGTCGCAACATCAGTGAATCAGAGAAATCCGGAACACCAGCTTTCTTGCACAGCAGGTAAATCACAGTCGCATGGCCTAAGGATTTCTTTGGCGACTGAGCGATGTCATCCATATCAGCAGCGATGATCTGTCCAATATTCACTTGTTTCTGATGCAGGATCTGATGAAGAAGTAGGGCACACTCTGATATCAATTCCGACCTGCTCCGATTAGTGCTCAAATTATGATGAATGAAATATGCCAATGCCTTAGGAATCGGAGCTAGATCAACTACCATAATCTTCGCCGGAGAGATTTTTGAAGTGGGTGCCCAATCGTGACCTGGCCTAATCAGTGAGTTTTTCATATCAGTGTATGGCCAGTAGTTCTTGTCAGACCGTTTCATTTCGGTAAACGGGCAAACGGACTCATAGAATTTGCATTTCAGCACACTGTTAATCGTCTTCCCATCATATTTGATCACTTTGCCCCTTACCCATGAAACGAACGCTGCATTCCCTGTGGGGTCTTCTTCATCAGATGTTACCCGTAGTGCATTAGCGTAGAACTCCCAGATCAGATCAAGTGAAACCGATTGGATTTTGTCATTGAAGTAGATTAACTTCTGCTTTTTGAGAATATTAGTGACCTCTGGAAACGTATCATTCTGATAGATCTAGTGTTTTTCTTCGACCATGCTTCGACTCTTGATTTGCTCATATCTATCTTCATGGTATGTGGTACGGAATGGGTTGACCTTGTTTGGTGATTGAGACATGATATGGATCTGTAGACTGAATGAAAGAGAAGAAAACAGAGAAAAAATCAAAGCAATACGCACAAAACACGTAACGAAAACAGTGAGAAAATGAAGTCCGTACGGATAAAAACTATATAAGCATGCCCACAAAATGATACGCGTATGATACGCAGCCAATACGCGTATCTGGCTCCCATACGCGTACCATACGCGTATTGATCTGCCATACGCGTATCATACGTTGCTTAAACCAGTGCAAAACGTGATCTGCGTAACAGATCACGTATCAGAATGTGATACGCGTATGGCCTGGTCCATTACGCGTATCATACGCGTATTCTTCTCTTTTACGCGTATCATACGCGTTTCACCAGAGGAGCGCATTTTTGTTGTCCAATACGCGTATCATGAGATCCATACGCGTATTGGCAGTTTCTCATTTTCATTTTCAATTTTTTTTTTTAATAAATTTTTTTCTTTTCTTAAAAAAAACTGACTCGGCAAAAATAAAATGACAAAACCAATCAAACCTCCCTTGGGTTGCCTCCCAAGCAGCGCTTCGTTTAACGTCGCATGGCTCGACGGGACACCTCATACTCAGATGAGTTTAACAGTTTCAATTGGTCCCCCTTCACCGGGATTGTAGGGTTTCAACCTCTGACCATTAACTTTGAAGGTGTCGCCATTCTTCTCATTTTTAAGCTCTATTGCTCCATAAGGAAGTACTTTGTTAATGACGAACGGTCCAGACCATCTTGACCTCAATTTCCCTTGGAACAGCTTCAACCTGGAATTAAACAACAGTACAAGTTGTCCCTCCCGAAATTCCCTCTTTTGGATCTTTTGATCATGCCACTTTTTTGTTTGTTCTTTGTAAATTTTGGCATTTTCATAAGCTTGATTCCTGAATTCTTCCAACTCATGAAGTTGAAGAATTCGGGATTCACCAGCTTTGAAAAGATCACAGTTAAGGAATTTGGAGGCCCAGAAGGCTCTGTGCTCGAGTTCGAGTGGTAAATGACAAGCCTTACCGTAAACTAATTGATAGGGGGACATACCTATTGGTGTTTTAAATGCAGTCCTGTATGCCCACAATGCATCATCCAGCTTTACTGACCAATCTTTCCGAGAAGCACTTACCGTCTTTTCTAAGATCTGCTTTATTTGACGGTTGGATACTTCCACTTGCCCACTCGTCTGGGGGTGATATGGTGTGGCTATCTTATGTTTTACATTATACTTCTTCAACAGATTCTCCAAGAGTTTATTTATAAAATGCGTACCTTGGTCACTAATTAAAGCCCGTGGTACCCCAAACCTAGAGAAGATGTTATGCCTCAAGAACTTCACCACCACTTTAGCATCATTTGTTGGTAATGCCACAGCCTCTACCCACTTTGACACATAATCGACCGCAACCAATATGTAATTCTTACCAGATGATGGCGGAAACGGTCCCATAAAATCAATACCCCAAACATCAAACAACTCCACTTCTAGCATGGAGTTTTGCGGCATCTGATTCCGCTTTGTAATGTTACCTATTCGTTGGCACCTATCACATTCTCGGACTATAGAATTTGCATCCTTGAAGAGCGACGACCAATACAAACCCGATTGGAGGACTTTTGCTGCAGTTCTATCTCCACTGAAATGTCCACCATACTCCGAATTATGACAAGCTTTCAGAATGTCGGCTTGCTCTCTTTCTTGAACACATCTTCTGATTAAACCATCCACTCCCTTTTTATAGAGAAATGGATCATCCCCTAGGTATAACCTGCAATCATAAAGAAACTTTTTCTTTTGGTGAGAATTAAAGTCATCAGGTATCACCCCACCTACCACATAGTTCGCATAGTCAGCAAACCATGGTATCTCCTGAACAGCAAGTATTTGCTCATCAGCGAATGTGTCCTGAATAGGATGTTCTTCCTCAGTTTCTTTGATTGGGGACATGCGAGATAAGTGGTCCGCAACCGTGTTCTCGCACCCCTTTTTGTCTTTGATTTCCAAATCAAACTCCTGAAGGAGGAGGATCCATCTCAAAAGTCTCGGCTTTGATTCCTGTTTAGCAAACAAATACTTTAAAGCAGCATGATCAGTATACACAATGACTTTTGAACCAAGCAAATATGATCTAAATTTGTCAAAATCATAAACCACGGCCAACAACTCCTTTTCGGTAGTTGCATAATTCATTTGGGCCGGGTTAAGGACATGCCTAGCATAATAAATCACATGCAATAATTTGTCCTTTCTCTGTCCTAGGACAGCCCCCACAGCAAGGTCACTTGCATCACACGTTATTTCGAAAGGCAAGGACCAATCGGGGGCGATTACAACAGGTGCACTGATCAACTTACTCTTTAAAGTTTCGAAAGCTACCATGCAGTTTTTATAAAAATTAAATTGCTTGTCCTTGACTAGCAAATCAGTCAATGGTTTGGCAACTTTTGAGAAGTCTCTGATAAACCTGCGATAAAAACCTGCATGACCCAAAAAACTCCTTATCCCTTTTTCATTCACCGGAGGTGGGAGGTTAGCTATAACCTCCACTTTGGCTTTGTCCACTTCAATTCCTTTGTGGGAAATTTTGTGTCCTAGCACAATTCCTTCCTGCACCATGAAATGACATTTCTCCCAATTGAGAATAAGGTTAGTTTCCTGACATCTTTGCAAAACAAGAGACAAGTTAGCTAAACAATTATCAAAAGAAGAACCAAACACAGAGAAATCATCCATAAACACCTCCATATACTTTTCAAGCATGTCGGAGAATATAGATGTCATACACCTCTGAAAAGTAGCTGGGGCATTGCATAGCCCAAATGGCATCCGTCTGTAAGCGAAAATACCATAAGGACATGTAAATTTTTTCCTGATCTTCCGGGGCTACAACAATTTGATTGTATCCCGAATATCCATCCAGAAAGCAATAATACTCATGACCTGCAAGTCTTTCTAACATTTGATCAATAAAAGGGAGAGGAAAATGATCCTTTCTTGTTGCTGTGTTCAGTCTTCTGTAATCGATGCATACTCGCCACCCTGTCACTGTGCGAGTTGGGATCAGTTCATTCTTTTCATTTAAAATTACTATGGTTCCTCCTTTCTTTGGTACCACGTGCACTGGACTTACCCACGAGCTGTCAGAAATGGGGTAAATCATTCCCGAATCTAACAACTTTACAACCTCTTTCCTTACCACTTCTTTCATTGCTGGGTTTAACCTCCTTTGTGGTTGTACTACTGGTTTCTGATTATCCTCCATCAGTATCTTATGCATGCATACTGTGGGGCTAATACCTTTTAAATCCTCAATAGTCCACCCAATAGCACTTTTATGTTTCTTTAGTACCTGTATCAACTTTTCCTCATCTATTGCATTTAGCTCAGAACTGATAATAGCAGGATAATTTGTTCCAGATCCTAGAAAGACATATTTAAGATTTACAGGTAATTGTTTTAATTCAAAATTTATACCTGGTTTACTTACCTTTTCATTTTCTGATTCTGGTGAAGATCTCAGATCCTCCCACCGGCGTGGTTTGGATTTCATCCAAAGAGGTTGTGTATCCAGCATGGCAAGCACTTCTTTTTCTTTTTCATCATCATTCTCTTCAATCTCTCTGTCCGACAGACTAAGAACTCTTTCCAATGGTAATTCAGGAAACTTCCTTTGCATTTTGCTAGTTACCATCTGATCAATTACTTCCACAGAGTGGTTTGTACACATATCCTCTTTATGTTTCATAGTATCTCGGACATCAATTATGAGCTCTTCATCATATACCTTTAGGGTCAAGGTACCTCCCTTAATGTCTATCATGCATCTACCTGTTTCTAAGAAAGGTCTGCCCAGAATCAGAGGTATCTCTTCATCTTCTGGCATTTCCAAAATTACAAAATCAACAGGAAAAACAAATTTATCAACTTTGACCAGAACATCCTCAACTACCCCAAAAGGTCTCTTCACTGAGTGGTCAGCAAATTGAAGTGTCATTCTGGTATCTTGAACATTTCCAATTCCTAGCTTCCTGTAAATAGACAAAGGCATAAGGCTAACACTAGCCCCCAAATCAATCAGTGCCCTTTTAAAAGACCTGTCTCCAATGGTACACGGGATGGTCACAGAACCTCTATCTGGCTTCTTTACTGGAATCTTCATACCCTGCAAAATAGCACTACAAGTTTCAGTTAGTATAACAGGGTCAGTGTCAGTGGTGCGTTTCTTGGAGATGATGTCTTTCATGAATTTCGCATAGATAGGCATCTGCTCGAGTGCCTCAGAGAATGGAATATTGATTTCTAATTTCCTGAACAACTCCATGAATTTTTGAAAATTTTTCTCATCTTGCTTCTTCTTTTTGTTTCTTTGTGGGAATGGAAGCTTAATGATGGGTTTTGGTTCAGGTAGCTTTTCTTGTACCACCGGCAGTGTCACACTTTCTTCCTCAGGTGGTGTCTTGCTTTCTAAGATTTCCAGGTCCACTTCACACAATTTATCTTCTTCTTCATCCTTCTTCTTAAGATCTTCAACAGATTTTCCGCTTCTTGTTGTTACCGCACTCACATTATTGTGCTCCCTCGGATTTGTCACTGTTGCACTAGGTAATGCGCCTGGTATTTGGGAATTTGTTATCTGTTGTGCTATCTGACCCAATTGAATCTCCAGATTTTTAATTGATGCATTGGTGCTCTTCTGATTATTCCTGGTTTCTTCCTGAAATTGCATACTCTGAGTTTCCATCTTCTCTATAGCAATCTCCCAATCCGCTTTCTTAGGTACTTGTTGCTGATACGGTTGTTGTTGCGGCTGATATTGTGGTTGGTAAGGTGGTTGTTGTTGTGGAGGACCTTGATTCTGAATATTACCTTGCTGATCTTTCCAAGAGAAATTAGGATGATTTTTCCACCCCGGATTGTACGTATTTGAGTAGGGATTATTCTGCCTCAGGTAATTTATAGCTTGCACCTGTTCTACGGTTGCAACACAATGCATGGTAAAGTGTGGTCCACTATAAATCTCACAAATCATAGGCTGAACCGGTTGAACTTGAGCAACAGTCTGGGTATCTAAATTCATCGCTTTCATTCTTCTTTCAACCTCAGCTGCAATCTGGTCTTCCATTTTCACTACCTGATTTGCTAGTTTCAAGTCAATTTTACCCTCTGGCTGACTCACAGTACGGTCATATAATTCCAAATGCTCATTCGCTGTAATAGCTTCGATGATCTTTTTGATACCGGTTGCTGTTGAAAAATTAGATGAGCCACCAGCAGCTGTGTCAATGAGTTGCTTCGTTTTTATCTTCAGCCCGTTTACAAAATTCTGCATTTGTTCAGTTGCATCCAGATTATGTGTAGGGCATGCAACTAAACATCTCTTGAATATTTTGTATGCATCTCCAAGTGTCTCTCCGTCTTTCTGTTTAAAATTCACAATGTCATACGTCTTACGGATGTACACAGAAGCAGGAAAATACTCGTTCAAAAATGCTGTTTCCATTTGTTGCCAAGTAGTAATGCTTCCTGCGGGTAGGGAATAGAACCATTCCTCAGCGTCCTCAGATAATGTGAATGGGAACATGACCAATCTCTTTGCCTCTTCAGAATGCCCATCAATTTTTAATGATGTAGTCATAGTCAGAAACCTCTGCAGATGCTTGTTTGCATCCTCATTGATTTTTCCTGAAAAAGGCTTGCTTTCTAACTGACGGATACTTGAGGGATGTAGCTGGAAGTGAGCAACATTAACAGGTTGGTTAACAATGGTCAACCGCACTGTTGGGTTGTTCTCTCTGCCATAGTCACCTAAAAGTCTTTCCGCTGGAGGTGGGTCTGCAGCCATGTTAACAGTGTCTGGATGTGAATCTGTGTCTGACTCAGATTTTTCGGAGTGACAAGAGACTGGTGTGCTAGGTGTGGCCTGTTCTTCGGTGTCAGAATGTGCCAGTTTCTTTCTTCTAGCTTCTCTGAGCTTTGCGCGTAATGTTCTCTCTGGTTCTGCGTCAAAATGAAAATTAGCTGAGGCCTTACCTCGCATACACAGATTAGACAGAAGTTAGTTATAATGATAATGAAAATAAAATTAACAGTAAATAAAATTTTGGATGCAGAGCAACAAAATTCTAATTGAAAATAAATTAATAAACTCTATTATCTTTGGCAGTCCCCGGCAACGGCGCCAAAAACTTGATGGGAAAATAGCAAGTATACTATTTTTCTCACTGTAGTAATAAAAGGGAAATTCCCCGTTTGTCGATCTCAAGGACTGCTTGACGACACAGAGTTTATAGATTGTTTCAATTAGACAAAAGCCTTTGGTTTTTGTGTTGTGATTAATTATACTACCAATTGCAGATAAATAAAACAAGTAAAAAGGTTGAGCGAGATACAAATGAGAGACGATTGCTAGGGTTCGGTGAATGAAACTTCTTGTAACAGATATAATTTATGAAGGTTTAGACAATATTCCCGTCCAATTAATTCCGGTCCTCAAGGTTATCTATTCCTACTTCCTTAGTGAAAAGACCTTTGATTATGTAACCTAATTACTATGTCCATAAATAATTAAGTTCATACTCAAGCATTCAAATATCAAGAATTACCGGTCAGATAGAAAATCCCTAGTCCTAGGTTATTTTTACTATCCAAAGTTCTTATCCAGATCAATGAATAATCGCTGTCCAGCTTAAACTATTCATATTAATCATCATTCATTGGTCCGACGAATAAAGCATAAAGAACAGTAATAAGAACAAATCAATGGAAAAGAAGAAATAATCAATGCATTCATAAACATCAAATCTGTCACATTCAGAATCAGGGTCACCCCCCTAGCAATGGGGGGTTTAGCTACTCATAGTCGAAATAAAAACAAAGATTAACATTGTTGTCATTACAGAATTTCGTGAGGAATCAATCTTCAATCGTCGGGAAACTCTTGAACATATGAATCCTTTGATAATCGTAGAGTCTCCAGCTCTAAAAACGCATCTTTTTTCTCTCCAAATCGTCCAACCCCCGAAAAATCGTGTTCTGCCCTCTTAATAGCTATTCAGTTGGACTTTTTCTGATTTTGTGCTCCATACGCGTACTGAGCTGTCCCATACGCGTACTGCACGTAAGACAGCCTCTGATACACGTATTGCCCAGGCTGGTACGCGTATTGCCCAGGCTGGTACGCGTACTGCCCAGTCCCATACGCGTATCACCAGAGGCTTGCTATTTTGCTTGATTTTCCATCCCTCTGGTCATATGCGTATGCTACGCGTACTGGGCAGGTCCATACGCGTATCATGTAAGGCCATACGCGTATGGACAGCAGGTTTTCCAAAAAATGATTTTTTCTTCCGTTTTCTTGCTCGGGCTCAATTTCGCATCTGACGTTTGATTCCCTGAGCTTCCAAACTAGTTTTTTTTTTACCTGCTAACATACCAAAAAGTGTAAAATATCCTCAAGAAACTCATAAGTAACAACACACTTAATATTATAGAATTGAGCTTATATCTAACTAAAAATGCTTCAGTTTACACAGTTTACCTGACTTATTTACGGTTAAATAGTGGAATGTCTAGCATAAATGGTGACTGATCAATGTTCTTTCAGGGATACCACCATACTTAAAAACCTCTAGTTCTACCTACTAGGGGTTAGTTCACTAGAGATAATATGTATGAGTTCTTCTATAGTCATTGTCTTTTCGAAAGAAAGTTTAAGAGAAAAAGTTTACATTAAGGTTTTTAAAGACGATGCATATAGAAGAATTGAACATACTCTATTACCCTTGTTACACAACTTATGAAGTAACTTGTGCAATAAAGCTTTGATCAATTTGAACATCTAAGGGTAAGATTAGGAATCTTTCTAAAAATCAAAGTTTCAATGATTTTGTCTTATTTTTATTATGCTAAGAGATTTCTTCCATCGTAGAAGTGGAACAATATAAGATATATCTTTCTTGAGTTGTGTAACTTGATGAGAAACTGTCGGTATCATCATCTGCATCATAATTTAACTTTTCTATCTTTGGTTCCCAAATTGTTTTGGATCCTTTGTTGTTAGTTTCATAAACATTGTTTTATTTTGTCGTAAAGACATATGCATTTACAAGAGCGAATAATTTTTTTACTTTGCATTCACACTGGTTTTTTAAAAATATGAAGGATGATGTCCTTCTTTACTCTCATGACCTTTCTTAACAAAATAAAACATGACAATATGACCTTGTTTATTACAATAGTTTCATTTTAAGGTCTTGCAGTAAAAGGTGTGAAGGTGAGAAAAATACACAAGAAGGGGGATTGAATTGTGTATAGATAATTATTTCAACTACTGAAAACTGACTTCAGAATCTGAACAAGTTCAGAATATGATCTTAGAGATAGCAGCGGAATATAAATATTCAAAAGTAAAGAAGAAATAAGGAATGACACACAGAGTTATCCTGGTTCCTCCCACAAACTAGGAGTAGTCCAGTCCTCTTCTACTACAAGATATTTTCACTATAATCAAACAGATTACAACTTGCTCAAGAAAACTAGCAAGAGACTTCAACTTCTCAATCACACTAGAAAAAGACTTCTGCTCAAGCACACAGGCAAGGGACTTCAACTGCTCAAGCAAACTAGCAAGAGAATATGACTTTTCATTGGTGGAGTTAGCATTAATTCATTTTAATGACTTTTCTTAATAAAATAAAACATGACAATGTGACCTTGTTTATTACAATAATTTAATTTTAAGGTATTCCAATGAGAGGTTTACGTATCTATGTCTAAAAATATAAATCTAGGTTAGATAAAACCAACCAACATCTCTCTATAGCTCACAGGCAAGTCGGTTAAGTATCCCATAGGCATTATAGAGGATGTACCCATAAGGATTGGGCAACTCTATATACCTACTGACTCTGCAATCACAGAAATAGAGGAGGAATCTCATGTCCCCGTCATTCAAGGTAGACCTTTTCTAGCTACGATTTGAAACATTATTTATGTAAAATATGGAAGTTGATCGTTAAAGTATGAGAGGAAAAGATTGACTTTGTTCTAGCCTAAGTAATGAAAAATCCTTATGTCTCAGACTTTTGTTTCAGTCTTAGTATGATTGGTCGAGATGTCAAAGAGGACAAGTCCAAAAAGGAGGAAAGTAAAAATTATAAAGTTGAGGCTTATGAAAAATCTACCCAAAAATATAAAGTTCTAGCACATGGGGCTGCCCCAAAAATTAAAGAAAAACCAATTCCATCGGATCATAAATATTAAACCCCACGAAAAAGAAAAAAAGGAGTAAAGAGTGTGTAAACTAGATGGATAGGTTTAAGTGGAACCTTAGGTTTTTTAGGCATAATGTGAAGGATTGAAGTTTGAAGGAAGCACCCTCCTGAGCGTGAGAGTCAAAAGGTAAAGCTAACAACCATGAATAAGCGTTGCGTGAGAGGTAACCCACGAAATTGTGTTATTTAATTTAATTTTATTTTTCTTGTGTGTTTATTTTTACATGAACAAAAATAAGGTTACACAAAGACCATCACTGTTTCCTAACTTGTGATATGCGTCAATAAAAGCTAACCAGGAATAGGGATAATGTGAGCTTTTTCTCTCCCTTTTCTTTCAATATTAACATTAGGGACAATGTCTTGTTTAAGTATGTGAGAGGTGTTGGTGTAAGCCCTAGAGGCCAATACTTACTTGTATCGAATTATTTATTAATAATAAAAGGCTTTTTCTTTATTATGTTTGTTTAATAAAGTCCCTAGAATAGCTAATCCGTTTAATGTATCAAGTGTGACTTAATCATGAGATCACATTAAACATAAGGACACTATTCTTAAAGTATCCGTAGTCGAGCTTTATTGTGAAGTGGGATAACATTAAAGCATTAAGACTATTATGTATATAGACTGATGATCACATCTCATGGATCATGGATAAGGAGTTATCAAGTCTTAAAGCATAGGTATGAATATTAAGAGTAATATTTATACTGGATTGACCAGCTATGAGAATACTATATAGAATGTTATGCAAAGTGTCATAAGTTATTCTCATGGTGATAATGGTGTATACCACCCTTCGACCTGAAACCACTATGGACCCTAGATGTAGAGTCGAGTGCCTTATTGCTGATCAAATGTTGTTCGTAACTGGATGACCATAAAGACAGTTGATGGGTACTCCACGAAGCATGCTAAGGGACACGAGTGACCTAGATGGAATTTGTCCATCCTGCGTAACAGGATAAATGTCTATGGGTCCAATATTGAACTGGACAAGGATGACACAGTCTATGCCTTGTGTTCAATATAGACATAAGGGAAAAAAGTTAATTTTACACATAAGTATTATCACAAAAGGATTTGTCAGATCATATGACATTTTCGTGTCTTGGGTAGCAGTGATGTGTTGCTAGATACCGCTCACTGTTTATTATGTTAAATACGTGATTTAATATGATTGCCAATGCCGCGAAAACCTACAGGGTCACACACAAAAGGACGGATTGATGAGAGATAGAGTAACTAAGGAACACCGTAAGGTATGGTGCACTTAAGTGAATTGTAGAACATCGTAAGGTACGGTGTACTTAAGTAGAATACGAAATATGGTAAGGTATCACGCGCTTAAGTGATTTGGGCATATTATAAGATATGGGCCACATAAACTTAAGTGGGCTTTTTTTACCCTGCAACCCACACAAGTGGTTCTATAAATAGAACCCTTGTGCATAAGCATTTGTGCAGTTGCAATTTCAATTCTCTCTCTCTCTCTCTCTCTCTCTCTCTCTCTCTCACTCAAAGCCTTCATTCGTAGCAGCTAGCACTGAGATTGAAGGAATCCGTTCGTGTGGACTGAGTAGAGGCGTTGTCATCGTTCAATGTTCGTGATCGCTCCATAGATCTGCATCAAAGGTTTCAATCGTCACAAGAGGTAACGATTCTATCACTGATCATGTCCATTCGTAAGGATCACTAAAGGAGATTTTTTTTTTTAAATTCTGCTGCGTTTTGGATCGCCCTTCTCCTTCAAGAGGTTCTAATTTATTTTTAGTTTAATTATATTATTGTTGTGTGTTTGTCATGTTCTAGTGGAAAATTCATTTGTACCTCTGAATAAAAAGTTGAAGAAAAAACTTAGGGCCCGTTTGAATGAGTTTTAATTTTTAGTTTTTAAAAACTATTTTGGAAATTAAGTTTTAAAAAAAAGTTTTGAGGAAAAAACATGTTTGGTAATCTAACTTTCAAAAATTGTTTTAAAGTTGAACAACTTACAAATTTGCCATTGATGGATACAGTACCATTTTTCCTTGTTTGGTCCTCTTCCTAATTTCCAAAACTAAAAACCAAAAAATCAAAACCTCTAAAACCTATTTTAGATTTTTAGTTTTAAAAACTCACAAATAGAAAATAATTTTGAGAAATAGTTTTATAAAATTAGACTACCAAACAAATTTTATAATTTTTAATTTTTAAAAACTAAAAAACAGTTTTCCAAAACCATATCAAACAGGCCCTTAGATTCTTGATAGTATTTATATTTCAAAGTATATTGTGACTATGGGAAGAAATGCTTAAGGTTAAACACATTTGGAAAGTTTGATAAATAGGTCACCTAAAGCCTCACAATTAGATATTGACTTAACTTGATTTGACTTATAGTCTCTAGTTACCTGTAACTACTTTCTGAGTAATTTGTATAATTCAGTCTGATGTTAATTTTTAGTGTGAATTATTTGTTGTTTGACTAAGGAAAAAATATGAAAAAGAAAAAAGTTGCAATATGGGAAGTAAAAGGAAATTGCACCTACTAATTAGGGTAACCCTCACACGATTATTCAGCCCAACAATGGTTAATCCCAATGCCGCAATTCTTTTTAAAAAATGAATGTGAATATGTTTGCACTAAATCAACCAAGATTGATTGAGGACAAACAATGATTCAAGTATGGGGGAATTTGATCAGTGCAATTTTGACTAGCTTTTTAGTATGCTTTGCTTGTGATTCTTAGGAAGTCAATCTTCGTGTTTGTACACTTTTATGTGGGTTTGTGAGTTTTTGTTTCTTTTTAGGTAATAGGAAACTTATGAGATATAATAGATGTAAAATGATCAAAGAATGCATAAAAACAAGTCGTCCAGTACAAATTTGCATCCATAACAAAAGTAAAATGATCGAAGAATGCATAAGTAACTTTAACCCTTTGAATGTAATTTTTCTATATATTTACTTAGGATTCTCTAGAAAAAACTGACCTTACCTTATGCTTTTGCACTTGTTTACATTACAAACTATTATTTTCTACAAGGTTTATTTCCATTCGAAGTTATTGTATCTTCCATTTGAGTTTTGCTTTTATTTAATTCAAGTCTTGTATATCTTAAATCCCAGTTTTATTTACGCTTTTTTATTTTCATTTTATTTTATTGATTATGTATGCTAAATCCATTAATGCTTCATTTGTTTATCTGATTGTTATGTCCGAGTAGTCGATTGAGAGTTTAAAGTAATAAGGATTTCCTCATCATAACCCTCATGTAGACACCTAAATATTCTGTTACGAAAACTTTAGAAAATTTGTTTCAATGATTTTGATCTTAAATATATTCAATTTCCCTGCAAAAGTACGAATGCCATAGATATCAAATATACAATAAAAGGGTGTAGCGATATCAGAATTAGAAAGACTAAACTGTATGAATGAGGTGATGAAAGTGTCTCAAAATTCCAACAGAGAAAGTAATTTTATTTTTTTATTGCTCAAAAAATAGACTCTTAACAAATACTCTACATTCTCGGAAGTGGGCAGCATTATTTGATTAGAGCAAGACAATACACCGACGAAAGTGGATGTTGTCTACCTTTTTCCATTTTCTATGAAACACACTTTATTCTCGTAACAAAATAGGGGTTGCAAGGGGATTAGATGCATGGATTAGAGTCCTAAAGTCTTCCTATTTTTATTATTTTATATGCAAAAGTAAATATCATTAAAACCCAAATATTCGATCATTTTATCTTTAAATCGATATGATAGGAATCAATATTCAAATAATTGGTGTCTGACATTCAACAACTTGTTATATTACTTCGACATAGTTTTGTGCTTATTCTAACACCCCAAACCCTGAATACAATTTTAACGCATAATTTTAATAGAAATTACGATCACATAGGGTGTCACTCACATCAACTTATCTTGCTCAGTAACACAGGTCACAAAATATCACATAAAACCAGTCATCGCATACTTACCTTGACTTAGTGTATCATCGTAGCAGAATCATTATCAAATCAATTAAACATATTAATTTCAAAATCAGGATGTTAAGTCTCATAACTTCAACTTTCATAATGCAATAACAAGAGTCGTAATATTCAACTTATCACAATGCTTAAATCTCATCAAATATAAATAACAACTTCAACAAAACAAAAGAAGTTAAAGAAAACGTTCCCAGTCCGATGTTACATTGATCAGAGTAAGACCCTACTAAACAAAAATATGAACTATTGGAAGCCACTCTAAGAATTACCTTCCACTTACTTCAGCAAAGCTACTCCTGAGTATCTGCGTGATGCCCATGTAAAGACAACATTCAAACAGAAGGGGTGAGAAATACATTCAAATAATAAGCGACGCGTAACAACTAGAGTAGATTAAATACAACACAGTTCAAACATAACCCAGTATAAAACACACCACACATATTCAAGCTCACCCACTTCACAATAATATACAATCAACATGCAATGTGACTCAAATGCATGCGATGTCGATCTCAACTATGGTTCTTATCATGAACCGGGTCCGAATAAACTACGAATGCATGAGCCCCATACTGAGCTCCAATCCCCACACTGAGCTTCAAGCCCTACACCGAGATTGGGGCAGTCACAAGTCCCCTCACCGAGATCTGTAGCCCGCCTCTTTCACCAACAACAATAACTCGTGATGCATGAATGAATGAATGCATCATCGTGACAATTTAACAACAATTAATTATATCACATCGAACCGTACAATTCCTTTACAACAACCACAAAGTAGTTTCCACACTGAAACTATGTATATACACTCAACATATTATCATTATATGTATAATAATTCATATCATAATCGCATCAACAACATCAATATTATTCTCAAATCTCATAATCGTATAAACAACATCAATATTATTCTCAACAACATAACACAACAACATCGTAACTATCATCAACATCATATACGACAACATCAAAATCATCATAGCATTCATCGCCAACATAACATCAATAATACATATAAGCCTCATCAGTGATTCCTATTAATACAACATATTTAGTCTCTTAATACATTACCACTTGATAGGAAATCATGTAAGCTTTCCAATGCTTTGAACGACGTCTAAATTGGACATATGGATCAAAAGTTATGGCCAAAATCGTCGAACAATGCAAAACAAACATTCTGGCAGTTATGTGTCGACACATGAACCGTATAGGTCGGCTCATGTCCTTTACAGGTCGACTCATGACCTTTTCAGGTCGGTACATGACCTTTTTAGGTCGGCAGACGTACTTCATTTTTAAAGCTTGTAACGTTCTGTTAGATGTGCTGACTACCTGTGTCGACCTATGACCTATACTGATCGGCACATGACCTTCATAGGTCGGCACATACTGCGAAATTTTCCCAAAAGTAGGTTTTAAACCATCCAAATACTCCCTCATGTTCCAAAAATATATGCTACAAAAATCCATCAAATAAATCCAATTTCTCATGGTTATAACTTCCTAACTCATCATCTACTCCATACTTTTCATGTATCCACATCATATTACAACACATTATCATAATCATCATCTCTAAATCACCAATAACACAATCAAGGTCAAAACCTTCAAACAATCAATCAATGACATAATATCATTAACAACATCAAAACAAAACATAAGCATACATAGGCTACACGAATTTCACACCAATTTCATCATACAACAACAACTATAACACAAAAATCAAAATTGAGATTTAGAACACCAAATCCTAAATAGGTTAAGGGTTCCTCCATTCTACCCTTTTATCACACCCCTTATTATTGAAATAATTTCTCACCCTTACTTGATTTCCAGCAAAAACACCTTTGATCCTTAGAGTTCTTCCTCAAACTCAAGCCCTTGCTCTCCCTCCTTGCCTATTTTGCTTCAACTCTCCAAAATACGTATTGTAACCTCTATCCCCTTACAATTCTCTTTTTGTATCCAAAAATATAATTCCCTCATTAGGTTGTTCCCATCTTACCCTCAATATCTTTCCATAATACCTACGTTGTCCTCAGTTACTCAACATAAGTTCAATATTTCCCTTCCCTTATTAATTTTCTATTTTCTATTAGTTATTCTAATTTTATTATTTTCTCTCTAATAGTAAAGTAAAATAAATAAATCCTTTAAAAGCTATTTTACCATATCTACACCATCCTTCCCAATCATCCCTCTACACCCCACACACATGAAACACATAATTCATCACATAATACATAAAATAAATTACAAAAATTGGGGTGTTACAACTCTCCCCCACTTAAAAAAAATTTACCCTAAAATATTTCTTCAAGTGAACAAATTGGGATGTGAATCCCTTATCTGTCTCTTCAAGCTCCCAAGTCACGTTTCCACCAGCTCCCCCCCCCCCCCCCCCCCCCCTCACTACCATCACCAAGGAAATCTCCTTACCACACAACTGCTTCACTTCCCGATCCTCTATCTGCACGGGTGACGCCTCAATAGTCAGGTTATCTTTCACCTGCACTTCATCCACTTGGATCACATGAGACAGATTCAAAATGCATCTCCTCAATTGAGACATATGAAATACATCATGAAGATTAAAAAGCGGCGATGGTAAGGTAATTTGATAGGCCACCTCGCATATCTTATGAAATATCTAGTATGGACCAACAAAACGTGGCATGAGTTTTCGATACTTCAAGGCTCGACCAACACCGGTTATTGGGGTAACCCTAAAAAACACATGGTCCCCCTCTTGGAACTCAAGTGCCTTTCTCTTCTTATCATGGTAACTCTTCTGGCGACTCTATGAAGCTTTCATCTTCTCTTGAATCATCTTGATCTTTTCATTCGTCTGCTGAACAATCTCAAGTTTGAGCACAACACTCTCACTTGACTCATACCAACACAAAGAAGTCCTACGCCTCCTATGATACAACTCTTCATACAATTCTATCTCAAGCACCTCCTTGTTCTAGCACACAATCCCTCAGCAAATCCTCTAAAGACTGGATAGTCCTCTCAGTTTAACCGTTCGCCTGTAGAAGATAAGCGAAACTCAACTTCAACTTAGTTCCAAATGCAGCTTGCAAACTCTTCAGAATCGCGATGTAAACCTCATATCTCCATCCGACACAATATTCGAAGGTATACCATGCAGCGTCACAACCTCTTTGATATATAACTCAGCTAATTTCTACCAGGAATGATTGATCTTCATCGGTAAGAAATAAGTCGATTTAGTCAATCTATCCACTATCACCCAAATCAAATTGTTTCCTTTAGTATTTGGAAAATCCGTCACAAAGTCTATAGAAATGTTATCCCATTTCCACTCTGGAATATTGATCAGTGCATTTTGGATGCACGTTCTTCCATGTTTGCACTTAAGCATTTCTTCGGTTTGCTTTGATTATTTTTATGTTTTAATGTGTTTTCATAATTTATGTTATTTTTGCACTTATTTAATTTTCGTATTTAATTTTCAGCATTAGCAGCTTTCGCGAGAAAAATTATATCTTGAGCTAGGAGTATCGGATTGAGACGTGCTACCAGTCGATGGAAAGCTAAGAAAAAGATCTAAAACTTTTATTCAGAAGTCGAGAGCTGAATCAGACTATAGTAGGGCCAGAAATTTCGTTGAAGCTGCTACATTATTTTTATATTTTGTTTGGGTTAGTTGTATTGGGCCCGGATCGTACATTTGACCCGGTTGAGTTGTGAAACGGGTTTGGGTGTTTTTACCTAAGTTAGGCAGGCAAAAACAGGGTTACGTTTTTGTGTTCATGTATGATTTTTTTTAGAGCTAGCAAGATGACTATGGAGAACTAATCCCTTTTGAATCAACCTGCTGTAATTCAGAATCCGCTTTGAGGTTTTTATTAATTCCAATTTGTTTCCTTTGAATTCTTCTTATAATTCCAATTATTTGCTTAATCTAATTGTTGCTATAGGATAGAATCCTTAAATTCGATTGATGAATGATGATCCCGAATCAATTTCGTGTTAACATAGCTTTTATTTTATCACGAACGATCAAGTTGCGTCTGCTTAATTCGCAATAGTTTTTAATCCGTTTGCTTAAATCGGAATATAGGAATATAAATCTGTCATATATCTATTGCGCTTGTCAATCGAATTTGAATCGAATAGAGATCGAAGCCGTAAACCAATGATTAGCTGGAAACCGAAAATAGTAGATTGACTTATTTTATAATCGCTTTTAAAAATCACTTTTTCGAATCTAAACCAACCACCCCCCCTTTTGTTCTATTGGTAGATTAATTAAACAAGAATCGTTGAGAACGATATTTGAGTCAATTTGTCGTTAAACTACAAATTTGAAAAACTACTCGTTTTGATCCGCGTGCAACAGCGGATCAAATTGGCGCCGTTGTCGGGGACTCTTGTAGATCTTAACCATTATTATAATTTTAGGTATTGTGTTTTAGCATTTTTTTTCTCTAAACTTCTTGTGTCTTGGTCTTTTTGCGGTTTAGGATAAAAAAAAATGTTTTTAAACAAATTGTCTCGGATTATTCCGATTTTTTTCAATTCATTAGGAAAAAATCAGTAAGCAAAAGCCTCTATTTATAGAATAAATAGTGGACGACACCCTAAAAAATCGAAATTCCTTATTTTTCTATTTTTTATGATTTATTTTCTGTTTTGGTAGTTTTAAAAAAATCTGAAAAAAATCTCAAAATTCTTAATTGGCGTTATTAGTTTAGTTTTCGTGTTTTTGTATTTTTTTATTTTATTTTAATCGTTTTTTTCATATTTCAATTGTTTTTACTTAATAGGGACATTGTCGGTATTTTCCTATTTGTTGCTGCATTGCTGAGTTAGTTGTGTTTTCTCATTATTTGTTGATTTTGTTTTCTTTTCTATTAAGTTTAACATGGCTGACCAAAGAACTCTGAGAGAACTTGTTGTCCCTGATGTTGATTATAATGCTTTGTGTATTGAATATCCTATTGCTGTCAAATCCTTTATTGGGAACATGTCACTTAACTCCCAACAGTTCATAACAAGGGATAATTTTGTGGTCCAAGCAAAAGGTGTGAATGAGATTCAAGTTTCTTCTTCCAACAAGGCTCTAGAAACTAGAATTGATGAACTTACCTCTTTAGTGAAACAATTTATGCTACCCATTCCACCATCACCACCATATAACCCTCCACAAGTAACCACCTCTTCACCTTCTGAACCTTCACTAGAGGAACTTGTCAAACAAATGGCCGCCAACAATCTCCAATTCCAATAAAGGACCGATTCTAGCATTCATACCTTGAACACGCAAATGGGACAACTTGCTACTCAAATAAATAACATGCAAGCCCAAGGGTCGAACCAGCTTCCAGCCCAAACAGTTGCCAATCCAAAGGATTCTAATGCTAATGTAAGTGAAATTTCCTTGAGATCCGAAAAAGTTGCAGAACCAGCCCCAGAAAAAAATAAAAACATTGTTAGTGTAACACTTGAAAATAAACCTGAACCTTCTATTGTTGTTGAGGTTGAAAAAAAGTATGTATCACCAATCCCTTTCCCACAAGGAGTACAAAAAAATAAGAAGATTGACGAGGAAGAGCATTCTGTTTTTCAAATAGAGTTGGTTTCTGAAGTTGTTAATGACGCTAGTTCTGAACTATTTGCGCTTGATTTTCCATCTCTCTCTGGTTTTGATGATATTTATTCATGTTCTGATTGTACTGACACTAACCTTTATGTTGTTTGTGCTGAGATTGATGCTGCCTTGCAGGGTGACAGTGTAAATGAAGTTGTTTATGTAGCTGAAGCTCTTGACATTCCGGCTGCCCCAAACATACCATTCATTGAGCAACCACATTGTTTATAGCCTAAACCATTTCCTGAGGATTTATATTATTCATCAAAGCTTCAACTTAAGCAAAAACATAAGAAGGGAATTAGATGGACCTTGGCTGACACTCGTGATATTAGCCCATCCATATGTATGTATAAGATCTCACTTAAAGATGAAACAAAAGTAGTGAGGCAACCCCGTAATCCTTTAATTCTTGATGTTATGAAAAAGGAGATCACTTTCACACGCTCATTCAACACTTTTACTTATCAAAGATTCTTCTTTGATCCTGGAATACAAGCCAAATGCATTAATCAAAATTTCAAGGTCAATGGACACTCCCCAAAGCGACTCCATGAGAACCCGACTTTGGAAGAAGAGATTGTAGAAGAGATCTCTTTGGGAAAGGCTGCTTATGCAATCACTTATCCGCCTTGACTCCTCGGGTGTGTTCTTTCCTTTCTCTCACTCTTATTTTATATTTATGCTCTTTCATTGAGGACAATGTATGTTTTAAGTGTGGGGGAGGGAACCATTTATTTGTTTGTTTTCTTTGTTTTATTTTTCTCTGTTTTTGGTTCAAATTTAAAATTTAAAAAAATGCATTTTCTTGAAAGTTTTAGGCTATAGGTTACTTTGAGTCGAGTTTGCGGAGACTTGGGAAAAATTCACAAGATCGGTATTGTTTTAACACCGTAAGTCTCCTGCATATGGAAATTGAGTTGAATTTTTATTATGTTTTAGCCTTACATTCTCATCCTCTGACAGCTCTTGAGTAGTTTATTTCAGCAGTCAGCACCATCTCACACACACTCTACATAGGGAAGCCGATGAATATAAGTGAGTGTTCCGAAAAAAAAAGAGAAAAAAAAAGGAATGCACCTTCTAAGTTTGGTGACCCTCACTCGGTCACTTAACCCAACGGTTGTGGAACCTTCAAAAAAAGTTGGAAATAAGACTCTTTTGATAGTTGGTTCAGCGGTTTCTGGTGTTGAACTTGGTAGGGCGGATTACGGTCCGATCCCCCGCAACTACAATTGAGTAAGCAAAGGGTTATGCCACTTAAGTACCAGAACCCCGTGCAGAAAAGGATCAGAGTCACTAATCGGTCGCCTTGCTATGAGTGTGTGGAGATAATGGGCTTAATGTGATTGCGCCTGAATGAAAAAGAGCCAAAGAAGGATGAGTAAGTTAGGCTTTAATATAATAACATGATTCGAGTTGATTTGTGTATTCAGGAGGTTTATGTCTGCATAACTGTGGATTAGTGTTCTTACAATGTCCTTAGTGTGCAAGATTAGTACCTATCGAAGCAAACTTAACCGAAGATGACTTGTAGCCTAGAATGAGTAATCGTTGATGTGTCTGTGTTTTGTTTTGTTTTTCATTTTGCTCGGAGTGCAAAAGTTTAAGTGTGGGGGAATTTGATCAGTGCATTTTGGATGCACGTTCTTCCATGTTTGCACTTAAGCATTTCTTCGGTTTGCTTTGATTATTTTTATGTTTTAATGTGTTTTCATAATTTATGTTATTTTTGCACTTATTTAATTTTCGTATTTAATTTTCAGCATTAGCAGCTTTCGCGAGAAAAATCATATCTTGAGCTAGGAGTATCGAATTGAGACGTGCTACCATTCGATGAAAAGCTAAGAAAAAGATCCACAACTTTTGTTCAGAAGTCGAGAGCTGAATCAGACTGTAGCAGGGACAGAAATTTCGTTGAAGCTGCTGCAATATTTTTATATTTTGTTTGGGTTAGTTGTATTGGGCCCGGATCGTACATTTGACCCGGTTGAGTTGTGAAACGGGTTTGGGTGTTTTTACCTAGGTTAGGCAGCCAAAAACAGGGTTACGTTTTTCTGTTCATGTACGAGATTTTTTGAGAGCTAGCAAGATGACTATGGAGAACTAATCCCTTTTGAATCAACCTGCTGTAATTCAGAATCCACTTTGAGGTTTTTATTAATTCCAATTTGTTTCCTTTGAATTCTTATTATAATTCCAATTATTTGCTTAATCTAATTGTTGCTATAGGATAGAATCCTTAAATTCGATTGATGAATGATGATCCTGAATCAATTTCGTGTTAACATAGCTTTTATTTTATCACGAACGATCAAGTTGCGTCTGCTTAATTCACAATAGTTTTTAATCCGTTTGCTTAATTCGGAATTTGGGAATATTACTCGTATAATTTCCTTTACGCTTGTTAATGGTAATTGTAATCGAATAGGAGCAGACCCGTTAGGGATTTGGAATTTTATAAGAATCAATGATAAGTCGGAACATGATGCAGTAGGTTGGTTCGTGTCAGCTTATTCTATAATCACTTTTTTTAATCACTTCTCATAATCACTTATTCTAAATCGAATTGAAACCCCCATATTTTGTTTTCATACTTGGTTAATTTGTCAAGAGTCCTTGCGATACGATACTCGAGGTGTCGCTTTCCGTTTACTATATATTATTACTCGTTTTGACCCGCGTGCGACAGCGGATCAAATATTCACAGGTTGCATCAGACCTGATGGTTTCTGATGTTCAATCTTCGACTCCTGGCAAGTTAAACACGAATACATAAACTCAACAACATCTATCTTCATTCCTGGCCACCAAAACAACCTCTTTAACTATTGATACATCTTCGTAGCACTAGGATGAATACTTAGACTACTCTTATGTCCTTCCTCAAGAATACTCTTCTTAAGTACAGGTACATCAGGAACACAAACTCTATCTCTGAACCTCATCACACCATTCTCATCAACCCACATATCACTTATGTTACCTTGGTTGATTAGCGTGAGACTATCTGTCAAACTCAATTCGGATCTCTGACCTCTTCTGATCTTTTCAAGGATACCACTCATCAGCTTCAACATGCCCAACTTCACATTATTAGGAGTTTCTTCTCATACTAAACTCATGTCTCTAAATTTCTCGATCAAGTCTAGCTCTCAAACCATCAATATTGACATATGCAAAGATTTCCTACTCAAAATTCCAGCTACAATGTTAGACTTATCCGGATGGTGAGTCAAGCGAAAATCATAATCATTCAGAAACTCGAGTCACCTCTTCTGCCTCACATTCAATTCCCTATGATCAAATAAATATTTCAACTCTTGTGATCACCGAACACTTTAAATATGGGAGCCAAACAAGTAGTGCCTCCAAATCTTCAACACGAATATCACCGCTGCCAACTCAAGATCATGTGTAGGATAACTCCTTTCATGAACTCTCAACTTCCTCGAAGCATAAGCCACCACCTGACCATTCTGCATCAATACACCTCCCAAACCCATCTTCGAATAAGCATAATATACAACAAAGGACTCACTTGGATTCGGAAAAATAAAAAATGGAGAAGACATCCACTTCCTCTTGAGTCCTTGGAAACTCTCTTCACAATGCCCACCTCAAACATAAGATTGACCTTTTTGAGTCAACTGAGTCAACGCTAAAGCCAACTTCGAGAAACCTTCTATGAATCTGCGGTATTAACCAACTAACCCAAGGAAACTTCTAATCTCCATAACAGACTTCAGAGTCTTCCACTACGACACATCATCAACCTTCGAAGGATCGACCACAATACCACCACTAAAAATTATGTGGCGAAGAATACTCACTTCTCTTAACCAAAACTCATACTTAGATATCTTTTCATATAATTGCTTCTCTTTCAACAACTCCGACATAATTCTCCTATGCTCAACATGCTTTTCACTAGTCTTTGAATAAATTAGACTTTCATTAATGAATACCACCACAAACTTATTCAAATACTGATGAAAAGTCCTATTCATATATTTCATAAACGACACCACATTGGTCACAGCAAACGACACCATATAATACTCATAGTGACCATATCTCGTTCTCAACGCAGTCTTCGAAATATCTTATGGTTTTACTCAATTCTGATGGTAACCCGACCACAAATCAATTTTTTTTCTTCTAAAATCCATCAAATCATTGATTCTTGGAAGAGGATATTTATTCTTAATTGTCATCTTGCTCAGCTATTGATAGTTAACACACAACCTCATGCTACCATTCTACATGGACTCTCTCACTTTCTTAGCAGATATAAACATCAACTTTTCACCTTGTCGCATCTCGAAAAATACGATTCCTCGCGATGGTCGCGGAAAAATTATGTTCTAACAGAGTCGTCACCGAACTTTATTTATTCCGATGAAGGAATAGGAGAATATCGATAAAACCTTTAGAAAATGGAATAATGGTCGTCGCAACCATATTCGGGTTCGGGAGTGGATTACGTAAGGGGAAGGTATTAGCACCCCTTACGTCTGTTGTACTCAACGGGAACCTTTTAGTTCTAATGTGTGTTTCAAGTGTTAATTTGTGTTTGTTTGTTATCTTTTGGTTATAAAATTATTAAAAATAGAAATGGATGAGAACCTTAGAAAGGGAAAGGGGAGGTTTTTTATTAGTGTGCTCGCGAAGATACAACAATCTCCTGCCTACGTATCCTTATGGCATAATAAGGAAATCAGAGAATTCGTAGTTCGGGGAACTACGATTGGTTGGTGTCTTTTACCGAACAACTGTTTAGATCGCATCCTAAAGGCTAAACGTTGGCTTGTCCACTCTCGGCGGAGGCTTAAGCATTGGTTTGTTATGCGCATTAGAAAGGATTAAATGGTGTTCTTTTTGAAAAGAGTTTAGGTCACACGGAGGTGACAAGTTGGATTAATATGTTGGATGTTTTGATTGGTTGAGATATTTTTGGTTGGATGACGATCACTCGGATAGTCGAGTAAGACAACTCGTATCCTAACAGTCGGGAAAGGGAGTAGAAGACTCTAGACCACTTTCTTTTTCATCCTTAATTATAGAAAGGATTTGATAATAGTTAAGGTGTTTTGAACAGATGACGAATACTCAGATAATCGAGTAAGACAACTTGTATCCTAATAATCGGGAAAAGGAATAGAAGACTCTAGACCGCTTTCTGTTTCATCTGAATATTTATGAAAATAAGGTTGTATATGGTTGACGTATTTTAGAATAAACGACAAGTACTTGAATGACTGAGTAAGACAACTCATATCCAAGCATTTGAGAAGAGGAATTGAAAACTCAAGACCATCTCCCTTTTCGTACAGTTTATTATGAAATGATTTGACTTACGGTATAAGTTGGTGGAAAAATGACAATTGTTCGACTGACCGAGTAAGAGAACTCGTATTCAAACAATTGGGGAGAGAAGTTGAAGACTCAAAGTCATCTCCTTTTTTATTTCGTTATTATGAAATAGTTTGATTTAAACGAGTTAGGAAAGTCTTTAAGAGAGATGACAATTATTTGACTAACCGAGTAAGAGAACTCGTATTCAAACAGTTGAGGAGAGAAGTTGAAAACTCAAAGCCATCTCCCTTTTCATTTCTTATTACAAAAATGATTCAGTTTGATTGTGCTTAGATGGATAGAAGTGATGACTATTTTACTAACCGAGTAAGAGAACTCGTGTTCAAATAATCGAGGAGAGGAATTGAAAACTCAAAACCATCCCCCTTTTCATTTCCAAATGAAATGGTATTCAATTGTGATTTAGGCATTTTGAATTAATTTGAATGAAAATACTTGATGTTGGATCAAGGTTTTAAATTTGTATTTTGTGAATGAATTGAACTACTTTAGTGTATTGTTCTTCTACTCGATTAAATAAAATCGAATAGGTCTCATTGTAAGAAAGCCCAAAAGTAAGCTATGTGAGGTCGATGGCGATGCTTAAAAGCAATCGGCTTACAAGGGTGTGGAAAACGGACCCAATGTTGAATCGAGAAATATGTGATTTTAATGGTTTAAAGTGGTTTAAAATTGATGATGAAATTGAATGAAATCAAGTTGGTAATTTGAGAATGATTGTGACATTTTGATGGTGGAAGAAATCGATCAACGTTTTAATTATTCAAATTAATTGATTTAAAATTCGGTTAAATTGATTAATTAAGTTAATTAAGATTAATTACCAAAATTATTTAAATAAATCAAATAATCAAGTTAATTAAAATTAATTAATCAAAATTAAATTAATTAAACAAAATTTTAATTAATTAATCAATTTAATTAAAAGAGGAAGAAATATGTGATAATGTACATTTAATTAATATGAATTGACGATGATGTGCTCAAAAATCGGTTAGTACGCAATGACAACATACTTGATGTCATTCGCAAAATCCTAATGTGACAAAATATTCCACTAATTTATTGAAACTTTGATGGTATAACGTTGAATCCGTAGATTAAAAAAATGATTTATTATACTGAAATAAAATAGCCGGCAACCTAGGATATATTTTCAGTATCCTAAATGAAAACAAATCCAGCGTACATGGTGCTAGCCACAACCAAAATTAATTTGCGAAATGAGCGAGAGGCCATGCAATCCTAATAATGAGCACATTGACAAAAGTAAGATACTAAAGGAGATAGAAATCACAATGTTGCCATATGAACGTTGCAATTCCCTTAAGGATACGTTTTATTGTTTAAAGGCTGCAACAATTTATTTTTCATGATAGATATCAAAATCTTTTTTTGGTACTTAGAACAATGATAATATGATAATATATTTCCCCTTTATAAAGTACCCAAATCATAAACAACTAAAACTTTTGCTTAACAAACCTCAAACTCTCACTCATAGCAAACCGAGTGGATCATTGGAAATGTTATTTAGCAGAGCGTATCAGTCCAAAGAATACCGATGTCGTCGTAAAATCGAATCACAAAACTTAATGCAAAGCCGAAATTTAAACCAAACTCCAAGATGCAAGGTTATCAAAAATCCAAATACAAATGCAGCAGACATTAATATCAAAATAACTCGATACTAAATAATATTAAAACTGCTGCTGCCCTTACCGCCGTTACCGCCTGAATTTCCTATTGTTGAGAAGCAGAACCGTATTCGAAATGTTACCGTGGCGGCGGAGATGGTGGTCACCGGCAGTGGCGTAAGCTTTGGATTGGGCGGTTGCGGTGGCGGAAGAGGAAACGAGACGCTATTTTTGGTGAAGGACGAACTGCGTCGGAGTTTGAGAAGTGGATTTGCGGCGGTGTTGGCGCTTTAATGTGTTGGAATCGGAGGCACAGTGAAGCGTGCGTATGCGTGGCGGTGGAGAGTGGTGGCTCTTCGGGTTCACGACAGTGGAAATTATGGTGACAGCCACACGCAGCGCATTTTAAGGATGTTGGGTCGGCGGATGTTGTGGTGGCAGAGATTGATGGAGGGTTATGGTAGGTGCAAATAGGGTGGTGGTTGTCGTTGGAGTACGGCCGTAGCGACGGATTCACGGCGTGGTGGTGTTCCTCCGGTGATGGCACTGTGATGGTGTTTGTCGGAAGATGGACAAAAGGGTAGTTCGGTGTCGCGGCGGCTGAAGGATGATGGAGGCGGAGGGGTTTTCGCGAGAGGGTGAAGGATGATGAAGGTCAGCATGATGAAGGGAGTGGTATTGGGTTTTAGAGTGGCGGTGTAACGTCCTAGAAGAAGAGGAACAAAGTTTCCTTTTAAAAAATTTCGTTTTTCTCTTGGACCAGTAGTGTATCCGAGTGAACTCCCCTTTTTCACTTTTTATTTATATTTTTCTTTTTTTAACCGTTGGATGAGAGAGAGACCTCCTTTCTCTTTTGTTCTTTTTTGTTTTTTTATTGACAGTATGTGAGTGATTAAGGAGTGTAGATTACCGTGTATGAGCTGTCCACCACTCAATAATTATTATTTTTATTTATTTATTAATTACTTTCTATTAAATCCTAAATTTTGATTGGATAAACTAGGATAAGTGTGGATTGCTAATAATGGCCACTGATTAATTCGAATCGACGGTTTGGATTGAATCATAGAAGCACACCAAGAAACACACACTATTTAAATAAATCAAAATGCATATAATGCCTTTTTTTAGATGACTTAATCGATTTAAAACAATTTTAATCAATTGAATCAAATAAAATTCACAATTTTTTTAAATAATCATGATAAAATTAAACTAATAACATGGAAAATTCTATTTATTTAATCTGACTATTTTGACGAAAGAACAAAATTAAAATGACTAAAAATGAATAAAAGTCGGGAGAAAATTTGCTCGAAAAATTAAATCGGATGCATGAAAATGATCAGTGCGAAATATACTTATTGAAAAAATACAGCATTTCTTTAAATTTTGAAATAATTTTTCACCGGTTAAAAGGCTCAGGCGGGTCAAAATGCAACCGAAACAGCCGCTAAAATAAACAACGAGCACACCAGGTTAAACTACGTGAACTGTAGATTAATAAAACTGGTGTCTGTAATTTTAATTTTGAAAATCTTTTTACCTGCTGATTTGTGCACGTTCTTGAGAAATGATTCAACCGATTTGTTTGTATTTTCAATAAATTTATTCTGACTGATGCAAATTAAAAATGAAATCGATTTTACAAAAATTCACATATGCCCGGACAAAATTGTGGTATGACGGCTGCCCCTATTTCATTATCTTGAACTAGAAGGTAAGAATGACAACAGTCTTCGTACATTCGTAGTGGAACATAATTAAATACAAAAGACCCAAATTAAGTCTTTTTGAAATGCAAGGAAGAAATGCAGAAAGAAAATGCAGTGAGAAATACAGTAAGAAAAGTTATCAAAAGGTAAAATGAGACAGCCAAGACTTTCTAGGAGTCGTCAGAATAGTATCTTGGACGTCATACTCGAGATATGTTAGTAATGGAATGACATCCCTAGCTAAATCTCAAGATTTTTCAGGATGCTAGAGCAGTATAAAGAAAATCTGGCATGAGACTCTTCATATTGATAGAGCAGGATCTCAACAGTAAAAATGAGATTCTCTTGTATCGAGTCGAAGCAGCATCTTATATGATAGAATTAAGATGTTCCAGCAAGGGAAAGATACCTTAATTGAAACTAAGACTCTCCGAGGATATTAGAGCAATATCTCTATAAAAAATCTGAAATGAGACTCTTCATATTGATGAAGTAATATCTCAAACAGTAAAAATGAGATTCTCTGTATCGAGTCGAAGCAGCATCTTATCTGATAGAATTAAGATATTCCTGCAAGGGAAAGATATCTTAATTGAATCTAAGACTCTCCGAGGATATTAGAGCAGTATCTCTAAAAAATCTGAAATGAGACTCTTCATATTGATGAAGCAGTATCTCAAACAGTAAAAATGAGATTCTCTGTATCGAGTCGAAGCAGCATCTTATCTGATAGAATTAAGATATTCCAGCAAGGGAAAGATACCTTAATTGAATCTAAGACTCTCCGAGGATATTAGAGCAGTATCTCTAAAAAAATATGAAATGAGACTCTTCATATTGATGAAGCAATATCTCAAACAGTAAAAGTGAGATTCTCTGTATCGAGTCGAAACATCATCTTATATGATAGAATTAAGATATTCCAGCAAAGGAAAGATACCTTAATTGAATATAAGACTCACCGAGGATATTAGAGCAGTATCTCTAAAAAAACCTGAAATGAGACTCTTCATATTGATGAAGCAACATCTCAAACAGTAAAAGTGAGATTCTCTGTATCGAGTCGAAGCAGCATCTTATATGATAGAATTAAGATATTCCAGCAAGGGAAAGATACCTTAATTGAATCTAAGACTCTCCGAGGATATTAGAGCAGTATCTCTCAAAAAATCTGAAATGAGACTCTTCATTTTGATGAAGCAGCATCTCAAACAGTAAAAATGAGATTCTCTGTATCAAGTCGAAAAAACATCTTATCTGGTAGAATTAAGATATTCCAACAAGGGAAAAATACCTTAATCGAATCTAAGACTCTTCGAGGATATTAGAGAAATATCTCTAAAAAATATGAAATGAGACTCTTCATATTGATGAAGCAGCATCTCAAATAGTAAAAATGAGATTCTCTGTATCGAGTCAACATAGCATCTTATATGATAGAATTAATATATTCCAGCAAGGGAAAGATACCTTAATTGAATCTAAGACTCTCCGAGGATATTAGAGCAGTATCTCTAAAAAAAATCTGAAATGAGACTCTTCATTTTGATGAAGCAGCATCTCAAACAGTAAAAATGAGATTCTCTGTATCAAGTCGAAACAACATCTTATCTGATAGAATTAAAATATTCCAGCAAGGGAAAGATACCTTAATTGAATCTAAGACCCTCCGAGGATATTAGAGTAGTATCTCTAAAAAAATCTGAAATGAGACTCTTCATTTTGATGAAGCAGCATCTCAAACAGTAAAAATGAGATTATCTGTATCAAGTAGAAACAACATCTTATCTGATAGAATTAAGATATTCCAGCAAGGGAAAGATACCTTAATTGAATCTAAGACTCTCCGAGGATATTAGAGTAGTATCTCTAAAAATAATTCGAAATGAGACTCTTGATATTGATGAAGCAGCATCTCAAACAATAAAAGTGAGATTCTCTGTATTGAGTCGAAACAACATCTTATATGATAGAATTAAGATAGTCCAGCAAGGGAAAGATACCTTAATTGAAACTAAGACTTTCTGAGGATATTAGAGCAGTATCTCTAAACAAATCCGAAATGAGACTCTTCATTTTGATGAAGCAGCATCTCAAACAGTAAAAATGAGATTCTCTGTATCAAGTCGAAACAACATCTTATCTGATAGAATTAAGATATTCCAACAAGGGAAAGATACCTTAATTGAATCTAAGACTCTCCGAGGATATTAGAGCAGTATCTCTAAAAAAACCTGAAATGAGACTCTTCATATTGATGAAGCAGCATGTCAAACAGTAAAAGTGAGATTCTCTGTATCGAGTCGAAGCAGCATCTTATATGATAGAATTAAGATGTTCCAACAAGGGAGAGATACCTTAATTGAATCTAAGACTCTTCGAGGATACTTGAGCAGTATCTCTAGAAAACAAATGAGATTCTTCAAATTGATGAAGCAGTATCTCAAACAGATAAATGAAGCAATATCTCGAATATTTGTCTGTTGGGGGGATTTTAAGAAAAGACTCCTTTTGAGGGAGACATACTGGAAGTGCTCTGCAGGGGAAAAGCTCATAAGAGACTTTTTAGGGTAACCTCTGTTTGGGGAGCAATGATAGCAGAGAAAATGTCGGGAATGCCATTATTAATCATATAGTTGAAAAGAATGGCTTACTGGAGAAATGGTTCCATGAGAACATGCAGGGTAATAAATCTTTGAACTAAATGAGGAAAATCGTAGATACATGTGCATGACCCTAGATCCTTATATTAGGTGTGATTTTTGTGTGATGCTCCATTTTGGATGGAAGCATCATGCATGGGAGGATACATGAGATGTATGCAGTATGCAATTGCTGGGGGTATTTAGGATGTGCATGTAGGAATGCGAATGATTTTTATTTTGTTGAAATTCCCATTTTGTGGGAGTGTTATGCATGAGTATGTTGATGATTAATATGACTGTGTTTGATGAATCTTCCTGTTTGGCAGGAAATTATGCATGAAATGATGCATGTGATGCATGTGGGAATGCAACTGGGTAATTGGATGTTTTTGTAGGGTTTTATTCTTGACTGCCAATGAGATTGGGCTTTATATGGGAACTGCCAAATGAGGACAGAACTTGAAGGATATGTTACCAGACGAGAACTGGGGAAAATAATTAAAATGTCAGACGAGATTGAATTTGTTTTTGTTTGTCAGACGGGAACTGACTTTGACAACAGGCTACCAGACGGGAACTGGTTACGAAAAATAAACTACTAGGCGGGAACTGGTATCGAAATAGGTGACATACCAGGCGAGAACTGGTGTTAAGAGATAGTTTACCAGACGAGAACTAGTATTTGGTAAATGATTTTTCCTACAAGAACTGATTTTTGAAATAGTTTGCCAAACGGGGACTGGACTTTGGAATAAGTTGCCAGACGAGAGCTGGACTTTGACTTAAATTGCCAGACGGGAACTGGGCTTTGAAATGAATTTCCAGACGGGAACTGGGTTTTGAAATGAATTTCCAGACGGGAGCTAGGCTTTGAAATGAATTGCCAGACGAGAACTGGACTTTGACATAAATTGCCAAACGGGAACTGGGCTTTGAAATGAATTGCCAGACGAGAACTGGACTTTGACATAAATTGCCAGACGGTAACTGGGCTTTGAAATGAATTGCCAGACGAGAACTGGACTTTGACATAAATTGCTAGACGAGAACTGGGCTTTGAAATGAATTGCCCTACGAGGATTGGACTTTGACATAAATTGCCAGACGAGAACTGGGCTTTGAAATGAATTTCCAGTCGGGAACTGGGCTTCGGTGTCGGATTTTGTGTTTCAAGGCTTTTCGATATCAGGTTCGATGTTATGGGATTAGGCCCGATAAATGTTATGATATGCATGGTTTTATCTTAGAGCAAAGTGACATGACTAATGCATGATGATGATTTATGTAATGATTTGCAGGTTTTCAAAATGCCCCTGCGTGGTGTCGCATCCGCGAAAAACAACCGGCGGGCTAAAACAAAACAAACAGAGCCGCCACCGTGCGTTATTTATCCCACAAGAGGGAAAGGAAACGCTCGAAGTAAACCTGGAAAGAACATGGTCTCCCGACCAGAGAGAGATGGGATCGGGAGTCGGTTATGCGAAGGGAAGGTATTAGCACCCCTACGCATCTGTCGTACTCGACAGGATCCATGCACAAAAGGAAGGATAAGGTTGCTAAAACTGCTCACAAACTGCACACACAAGGCTGGAAGAGATACAGAAACGACAAAAGAAACTAACTCGGCAGGATATCACATCCTGGGCCTACGTAGTCTGTCAGGCACAGACATCAGAGTCGACGTAGTTCGGGACATGGGAACGTGCTCGCTAGGATGTCGCATCCTATGCATACGTATCTTCTTTGACTGAAGAAGAATCAGAGCACTCGTAGCTCGGCTCACGCACGCCGAAACAAAACACACACACAAGAAACCAACTGCCAATCGCTGGGCTTACGTCAGACTCCACACAAACAGGCAAACATGGAAACCGAATGCCAATCGCTGGACTTACATCAGACTCCGAACCAACAAACACACTCAGGAAACCAACTGCCAATCGCTGGACTTACGTCAGACTCCAAGAAAACAAGAGGTTAACCGGACGCTGAGTCGTCAAAAGCAACAAAAAGTTGAACAAACAAGCTAACAGGGAGTCTGGTACTCGAGCCTGCTAGCTGTCAAGCAAACACACACAAAAAAGGAAAAGGGTGCCCGGAGAGATCTCGTACGATCTCCTGCCTACGTACCTCATCTGGTATGAGGATCAGGGCAACGTAGTTCCCCTTAACAGGGGAGAAACTTCCTCCTAACCAGAGACTGGGAAATGACAAACTAAAAGGGAGACTGACTCGAGCCTAATAGTTATCATGCAATCCACAATGGTCCTAGGTTGAGGTTTCTATCTAACTTGCACAGGCAGCAAGCTATCCTAAACAGCACAGGCAAAGTCATACAAGCACAAAAAGCAAGCACACACACTATATGCACACAATTGGGCTCATACAAGGTTAGGCTGTGAAGCACAAGCCAACTGGAATCGGGTGTAGTTAGCTCTTAACCCTAACATTGAGAGTTAGGGTGAAGCTGATGAAATGGGAAGTGAGGGTAAGACCTCACAGCTCTTATCCCTGGCCTGGGAGAGCTTCAGACAAATGAAAGTGTGGGAGTTCAGAAAGTAGGAACTCTTCTCCACATATGACTGACACAACAAAGATCTTGGGTTGATATCCACAATGCATCAACACATGGTGTGTGAGCAAAGTGGATGACACACTGAATAGCAGGAGATGGATTACACATCTCTTTTATCTGCCAATTGCCTCATAAGAGGACTTTTCCTGCTTGGCACAAAAATAAACATTCACAAGCATTGCCTCTTAAGGAGGGCTTCAGACAGGTGCCTGCCCACATAACAGGACAGGTCTTCCAGACTACATGAAGTCAAGAGAGTTATACCTCACTGGTTAAGCAACCAAGCAAAAGCAAGTTCAAATTGAACTTAAGCAATTTATGTACCTGTTGAAACATCAAACAAATCAGTTCAACTGTACAAACAGACAGACAATCATGAATATCAAACAGTCAAAACCAATGAGCAAAGGCATAAGCCAACAAGTCAAACTCAAATGAGTTAACAACCCTACAAAACACACAATGTTAGTAGTCAAAAGTAAACATCAAAGGCTCAAGTGATAGAGCACCAACAACTATGGAACTTGAATGCTCCACCTGAAATCAAAGCTCAAACATAAGCAACCAACCACTAGGCCAAGGCCTAGGGTCAAAGATAGAGAAAAAATCCAAAACAGAACATGAAATTTGACATGAATCATCCTCATCCAATCAAGAACACAATCCAAAAGGTATCACATCAATATCAATTACCAAATTCATTTCATGAACCCAACATGGCAAGGTATGCAAATTGTGACCACATTGTGACATCAGAATGAACAAATGCACATTAAATCAAAAATGATTCAAATAATCTTGACAAAATTCATGAGTAAACAGGACATACAACATGATCATCACACAAAAAATTAGAGCATTTGGACAAAATTAGGCATGGTAATCCACAAGTACAACAAACACATGTGTGACACCAATTGTCACACCAACTTAGCATAGGCCTAAAACAGAGATGAATTATGATAAAAACCTCAAACCAAAGCCAAAACAACACTAAACATGTCTAGAAACAGTGTGCAAAGTTTCACATTCATTGGATAATCCACAAGTATTTCACAATCACATGAAGTTCAAGGCAATTTAAAAGCTCAAATGTGACCAACCAGAATGAAAAATCTCAATTAAATCAGAAATGATTCCAAAAATTCCAACAAAAATCATGCTTATTCACAACATTCATATCAAGCCTCATACAGAAAATCAGGACATTTGGAATTCATTTGGCATGGAAAATTAATCAATTAAGTTGAACATCACAAGGTGTGACACAAATTGTCACACCTACCTTAACATGATCATAAAACAGAAATGACACATGGTAAAAATACCAAATCAACACCAAAATGTCAAGCAATGAGTCTAGTTATAGCATGCAAAATTTCATGAGCATTGGATAAAATCTCAGCATTTCACAAAGGATATGGCAAGGCAAGGTACAAAATGGACATGTGTTCAAACTCCTTAGGAAAAATAATTTCCAGGCCAGGCACAATTTTGGCATTAATCATCAAAAAAAACTAGACAGGAAATGTGACACAATGCAAAAAACCACATATTTTTTGGATGATTATTTAATTTGTTGTGAATTTTTTAAGATGAAGAAAAATTAAAAAAAACATAAGAGAAGCATGGTATGAAATCATGGAGGGAAATAAGAAAAATAATATGACATTTGAAAAATCGGCATGGCTGAGGATCGAACTAGGTAGGCATTCAAAAATGCATTTGGCGCGCTGGCTGCTAAACGCAGCGTTTTAAACGCTGGCCAATAGAAACGCACGCATGGCCATGTACATGAGCCAATCACGTGCGTGCCCTAAGACAAACCTATTGGAACGGAAAAGCGTGGCAGTTGTGAATCAAAAACCGTGGCCTTAAAACTGGAAATCATCTTCTTCAAAAACACGCGCATGAACAGTAGCATCATCATCATTCATCAAGAACAATTTTCTCAGAAATCAAAATTAAACACACTAATGCGTAGATCTTTCATCTTACATCACGAATCCATAATCAAATCAACAAGAAACACTAAAATATGCACGGAACGAAGTGAAGAAGATTCAACATCAAAACTTCAAATAACCATATCTCACTCAATTTTGCATGGATTTCAATGATTCAAAGCTCAACATCATCAGTGTTCTTAGATCTACAAGTATAGCATAAGCATTTTAAGAATTAGAGAGATCAAAATTGTGACCTCTTGATGAGCAACTTTGGAATTCAATGGATTCAAGCCTTGCAATGCTCCAATGCTTCTCTATGATGCTTGTACAGTTGATTGGAAGAGAAATTGAGTATTAATTGTGCACGATTTCAACAAATTTTAGATTCACCATTAATGCTTCATGCTTTGAATGTGCTTCAATTCAGCTCTGTTTCAACCAGTTCCACGTGCAAATCTCCTTGATAATGCTCCAGGATGATGAATCAAGCAAGAGAAATGCAAGTTGTTTGAAGAATTTCAAAGAAAATTTGAGAGAAAAAGTTTGATGAATTTTCTAGATCTGAAAATTGTGATGGTTGTTAGTGAAAAACAGTTATGGTTATACTTATATATGCTCCACTAATCATGTTTAATTAAGCCTTAAACCAAATGCTAATGAAATGGATGAGTTAGGGAGTGTTTTGGAAAATTGAGTTTTTCACCCTTATGCATGAAAATGCATGGTGAACAGTACGAATTTTGATCCAATTTCACTCCAAATGCTGTTTTGAAATCATTTGTAATGGCCAAAAGTTCAAATAATTCACCAATTTTAAATATTGAAATTTCCCTCCAAAAATCCAAAAATTTGCAAATGAACATGTGATAATAATTGGCGTAATGCAATGTATGTTTTGGAAACTAGAGGTTAAAAGGAGAAGAATGCAAAAAGAGCCACTTGAATTGGAGTTTTGGTTGAGAAGTTATGCCCATTTGAAGTTCCATGTACACTTGGTCAAGTTTTAATCATATCTCCTTAACCACACATGAGAAATTGATGATCTTGGACTTTTTGGAAATGGGAGAGAAATATCTACAACTTTCATGTTCAACAAAATTTCATTTGAAGCTTTCTTTATGATGTAATCTTGAGTTGAAAACCTTTCCATTTTTGGCAATTTCAAATTATAGGTCACTTTCTATTTTTGGCAAGTTTTGACTGGACCTCAAATTCTTCAAAGTTGATGTTTGAAATGTCAAATGAGACTTGTTTGAACATGAATGAAGTATTTCTAATCACTTCCCACCTCCAAATCCAACAGTTGACTTGGCAGTTGACTTTTGTAGTTGACAGATGACCTGGCCATGCACAGATGATTTTGAGCCTCAACCACTTGATGAAATGGCTCCAAAAGGAAACCCTAGCTTATACAAGCTCAATAAAATCATATGATGATCTCCACCTCAATAAAAAACCTCATCTCCTTGAAAAACCCTGATTGGTATAATACAACTGATTAGGGTTGACCAGAGGTCAAAACCTAATCCCAAGGCACATGATCAGGCACAATGAACCTCTTGGTGATGATAAGACCATGATGATGGTGATGTACCATTTCAACCAAGATAATACCCAATCTCCTTGAGGAACCAAGAAACCCTAATTGAAGCACAAACCTCAGATGATTAGTGATCAATTCATGAAACCCTTAGCCTTGCATCTCTTAACCTCTCTATCTTATGAGAAAGACCTAGGAGGATGACTTGCTTACTTCGCATGATATGCAATATGCAAATGCCTAATGTCCTACAAAATGAAATGCAATATGCTAAGCTAGTCCCAAGAGAGGAGGGCAAATTTTGAGGTGTTACAGCTGCCTCTATTCAATTCACTGTGAACCTGTCGATATGAACAGCCTCGGCTTTCAGATGATCAGGGTGAAGAGTGATTGAATATCAAGAACAGACAAACAATTTGCACTCTGACGGGAAATAATTAACAATACCTGTCAGAATCGGCAAAGAAGCAATTCTCAAAAGAAGAATCCGTCTGGTACGGAGAAAGTCGGCCTGAATACCAAAAAGGAATTGGTCTGGATACCAAAATAAATGGTAACACAGGGATAACCATGGCCTGAACGCCGCTCATCAGTCTGAATACTGAGCATCGGAACACGAGAGTATTAATATCGGTCTGATCACCGAGAGATTGACCTGAATGCCCAACAACTGGCTTGAACGCCACTTCGGTCTGAATACCAGAAAGCCGGCCTGAGTGCCGCAAGCTGCATCGATCTGAACTTCGGAAGCTTCTTCGATCTGAATATCGGAAATTGGCCTGAGTGCCACAAGTTCTTCGACACGAACGTCGGAAACTTCTTCGATCTGAAAATCAGAAACTAGTCTGAATACCACAAGTTCTTCGACCTGATCGTCGGAAATTTCTTCGATCTGAAAATCGGAAACTGGTCTGAATACCACAAGTTCTTCGACCTGATCGTCAGAAACTTCTTCGATCTAAAAATCGGAAAATTTGGTCTGAATACCCACCTCGGTCTGGATACCGGGAGATTGGCCTGAATGCCATTTCGGTCTGGATACCGGGAGATTGGCCTGAATGCCACTTCGGTCTGAATACCGGAAAGCTTTCATGCCTGTTAGCATCGGCAGGAATAATGAATAGTGATAAACGAAGCGGCACGTGTGCCAACGACCCATGCTGGGGATAACAAGCCATGAACCGACTATTCTCTATTCAACCCTAGCCAACGAACACTTTGCGCTTAGCTGGGGATTATCTCCTTCTCTTTTCTTTCCTTCTTTTTTTTGGACCCCGAAACTTCTCTGGTTATCATTTCCGTCTCCGCCCGACAGAAATCCTTCCTCCAATATCGCACTACTGGGGAATACTGTTGATTAAAATCATGATGCCAAACTCTTCGGAGCAACATCTTCACCTTCTGGCGAAACCACCCCTCAAACAATAACCACGGCTTGAGACTAGCTTATGCTTGCAATGCTGACGCATGATATTTTTTAGCGTAATGCTCCATAACCATGGAAATGCTACGCAATTAGCTATGCAATATGATATGCTTATCTATATTATGAATGCATAAAAAGTATCCCCCTCAAGGGACTCTCCTGGGGAGCCCGAGGCACTCTGCTGAGGAACTCGATAGCACTCCAATCTCCACCCTGCTGGGGAATAGCACTGCTGCTGGGAAATAGGCCACCCTTACCAGGGAGGACCTCCACGGAACCCGATCCACTTGGGGACTTCGCTGGGGAAAAAACCACCAACACACTCTGTGGGGAAACCACGATCTTTGACTTGCTGGGGAATTTACAAGCTCCACCATGCCAGGGGAAATAGCTACCCACAGACACTTATGCTGGGAAATAGCAACCTTCAGGCATGGTTGCTGGGGAAACACCGATCTCAAACCTGCTGAGGAGATAACCATCCCGACCCTGCTAGGGAAAACTCAGACCTTGAATCTGCTGGGGAGATAACAACTCCAACCCTGCCTGGGGAAACAAGGAAAATCTGGCGCAGAACACCCGTCGACTCGTCGAACCTTGGTATGCAACATCTAAATCCAGTGTCAGCTTTCCACTTTTGAGAGCTCCCAGACTCGTCTGGACTTTTCTGATTCATCACCTTGTATTCCCGACTTCTCCGTACTCCACGGCGATCGAACTCCTGGGATTCATACAGACTTTCCAATCTCAGACTTTGAAGAGTCTTCTTGATTAATATCCAGGATCATCGTACGTCTTTCGTCGTCTTTTCACCATTCCTCCATTCATTCGTCCCTGATTGGACTCCACGGGGATCCTTTGTCAAAAGCTTCACCTCACCCATGCAAGTGAGTGAAAATATCTAACAGCACCTGCAAAAGAGATCGTTAGATAAAAACGTGCCCCAGGCGTGCCAAGATTTCAACACCTGGTCACTCAACCTTCCGAATAAGATTTCAAGCTTTCAATCTTATAAACATGCATTGGAAGGGACCTGTATGTCTTAAAATGCAAAGATTCTTTATCAAAATAAACGGATGTTTTTGCAATCAAAGCGGTTATGAAAACAAAAACAAAATTATTTGACTGAATATGCACTTTATTGATTGAAAAAAGTGTGGCTCAAACTGAGCAATACAAAGGAAGCAATTCCTGAAAAGAGGTAATTGCGCACAAAAGGAAAAATCTATCCTAATGGCAATGAGAAACCGTGATCTCATCGAGTTCCAACTCAGTTACACCCCATATGTCCTCAGACTCTCCGCACTTTCTGCCTTCTGAACAAGATGTTTCCGACTGCTCCCTACCGGGAATTATCCATGTCATATCCAAAGTAAACGATCATGCCGGACGCAGTTGTTCGTTTCAATCCCTCTTTTGCTTGGACCGCCCTTTCGGGTTTTCAGTCCACCGGGATACCCTTTTTTGCCCAAGCCGCCTTTTTAGGTTTTCGACTTGCCGGGTGTACATTTTTTTCTTTTTATCCCTAATTTTTGCCCGAACCTTTTCATCATTTTTTTTTGGTTTGCCGGGATGCCCATTTTTGCCTGGACTATTTTATTCTTTTCGTCCAGCGGGTCTTTTTATACGAAGTATTTTTTAACTGCGTCCGCATTCACAGGGGATGGAAAATCCTCGCCATCCATGGTCGTTAACAACAAGGCTCCGCCAGAGAAAACCTTGACCACAAATGGACCTTCATAATTGGGTGTCCACTTGCCCCTACGATCGTTTTGAGGAGGAAGGATCCTTTTCAGCACCATATCACCCACGTGATACACACGAGGTCGTACCTTTCGGTCAAAAGCACGCTTCATCCTCTGCTGGTACAACTGCCCATGACAAATGGCCACCAACCTCTTTTCCTCGATCAGGCTCAACTCTTCATACCGGGTTCTTACCCATTCAGCCTCTTGCAACTTCACGTCCATCAGGACTCTCAAAGAAGGAATCTGAACCTCAACCGGTAGCACCGCTTCCATCCCATACACGAGCGAGAAAGGCGTTGCCCCAGTAGACGTGCGCACCAAAGTTCGGTACCCATGCAATGCAAATGGCAACATCTCATGCCAATCCTTATAGGTCACGACCATCTTCTGCACAATCTTCTTTATATTCTTATTGGCTGCCTCAACCGCCCCATTCATCTTCGGACGATAAGGGGAAGAATTGTGATGCTCGATCTTGAACTCCCGGCACAGTTCTGCCATCATCTTATTGTTCAAATTAGAACCATTATCAGTAATGATTCTCTCGGGAACCCCATATCGGCAAATGATGTCTCTCTTAAAGAATCTGGCAACGACCTGTTTCGTCACATTTGCATAAGAGGCTGCTTCCACCCACTTGGTGAAGTAATCAATAACCACCAATATGAACCGGTGCCCATTCGAAGCCGTAGGCTCAATCTTTCCGATCATATCGATGCCCCACATAGCAAACGGCCATGGGGACGACATCAAACTCAACGGATTTGGAGGCACGTGCACCTTGTCGGCATAAATCTGGCATTTATGACACTTCCGCACGAAATTGAAACATTGGGCCTCCATTGTCATCCAATAATAACCTGCCTCAGCAGCTTCTTCACCATTGCATTCCCACTGGCATGGGTATCGAACGACCCCTCGTGGACCTCTTTCATCAACTGGCTTGCTTCTTTATCATCAACACATCTGAGCAAGACCCAATCAAAATTTCTCTTGTACAAAACCCCATCCTTATTCAAATAAAACACCATAGCCAACCTCCGCAGAGTCTTTCGGTCCTTCTTGGATGCTCCCTCAGGATACTCTTGGGGGTCCAGATATCGCTTGATATCGTAATACCACGGCTTCTCATCGTCAGGCGCTGTGTCAACAGCAAACACATAAGCCGGTCTATCCAAACGTCCCACCTCAACACTGGGGAACTGATTCCACCACTGCACCTTAATCAAGGCAGCCAGAGTAGCCAAAGCATCTGCCAAAGGATTCTCTTCTCTAGGCACATGATGCAAAACCACCTTGGTGAAAAACGTCAACAATCTCCTCGTATAATCCCGATATGGAATTAAATGAGATTGATGCGTATACCATTTTCTGTTAACCTGTCTCACCACCAAAGCTGAATCTCCATATATAACAAGGTTTTTGATCCGCAAATCAATCGCCTCTTCAATCCCCAAGATACAAGCTTCGTATTCAGCCACGTTGTTGGTGCACTCAAATGTTAGCCGAGCAGCAAAAGGAATGTGGGATCCTTTCGGCGTAACCAAAACAGCACCAACTCCGCTACCATTCACGTTAACGGCCCCATCAAACATCAGAATCCATTCGGATTCAGGGTCAGGCCCCTCCTTCGGGATTGGTTCCTCACAATCTTTCGATTTGAGAAACATGATGTCCTCATCAGGGAATTCAAACTTCATCGGTTGATAATCCTCAATAGGTTGCTGGGCGAGGTAATCAGACAATACACTCCCCTTAATTGCTTTCTGAGAAGTATACTGTATATCATATTCAGTCAAAATCATTTGCCACCTCGCAACCCGTCCGGTCAATGCTGGCTTCTAAAAAATGTACTTGATTGGATCCATCTTGGAAATCAATAAAGTGGTATGAACCAGCATATACTGCCTTAGTCGGCGAGCAGCCCAGGCCAAAGCACAACAAGTTTTCTCGAGCAGTGAATATCTTGTTTCACAGTCGGTAAACTTTTTGCTAAGGTAGTATATGGCATGCTCTTTTCGACCAGACTCGTCATGCTGCCCCAGTACACACCCCATAGACCCCTCGAGGACCGTCAAGTACAGAATTAACGGTCGTCCCTCCACAGGAGGCATCAGAATCGGAGGCTCCTGCAAATACTCTATTATTTTTTCAAATGCCGCTTGGAAATCATTATTCCACCTGACCGTTTGATCTTTTCTCAACAATTTGAATATAGGTTCACACGTGGCTGTTAGGTGAGATATGAACCGTGAAATGTAGTTCAATCTACCTAAGAAACCACGAACCTCTTTCTCTGTTCTCGGTTCAGGGATTTCTCTTATTGCTTTTACTTTAGCATGATCAACCTCGATTCCTCTTTCACTTATAATGAACCCCAGCAATTTACCGGACCGCACTCCGAAAGTGCACTTATTCGGATTCAACCTCAGTCTGAACTGTCTCAGCCGGTCAAATAACTTGGCCAGATCTACCAAGTGCCCCTCTTCTGTCTGGGACTTTGCTATCATGTCATCAACATAGCATTCAATTTCATGATGAATCATATCATGAAACAAAGTCACCATAGCCCTCTGATAAGTAGCACCGACATTCTTGAGACCAAATGGCATCACCTTATAACAAAAAGTGCTCCACGGTGTGATGAACGTTGTTTTCTCCATATCATCTGGCGACATTTTGATTTGATTATAGCCAGAAAAGCCATCCATGAAGGAAAACACCGAGAACTGAGTTGTATTATCTACCAACACATCAATGTGAGGTAATGGGAAATCATCCTTCGGGCTAGCTCTATTCAGATCCCGGTAGTCCACACACATTCTCACCTTTCCATCTTTCTTCGGGACCGGCACACTGTTTACGACCCAAGGCGGATAATTAGTGACAGCGAGGAAACCAGCATCCAACTGCTTCTGAACCTCCTCTTTAATTTTCATTGCCATCTCGGGTCGAGTTCTGCGCAACTTCTGCTTCACTGGAGGATAATCTGCTCTCAACGGTAGCTTGTGCACAACGATATCGGTATCCAACCCTGGCATATCTTGATAAGACCAGGCGAAGATATCAACATACTCTTTCAACAATGCTACCATTCTGCTCTTGACACTTCCCTCCAAAGCAGCCCCGATTTTCACTTCTTTTCTGACCTCGATGGTACCTAGATTCACTATCTCAACTTGCTCCTCGTGCGGCTGAATCACCTTCTCCTCTTGTTTCAACAACCTGGCTAATTCCTCCGGCAGTTCACAATCTTCTTCGCCTTCTTCTTCGGCATGATAGATCGGATTGTCGAAGTCATATGAGGGTGTAACAGGATTGTTATCAATGAGATCAGGCGAGAAATCGCATCTGCATGAATGTTGATTCATGCATTGCTTTAGAACCGGAGCGAGACAAATTGAAAAAGAGAATGAAAACATTGCCATTTTTATTTTTGTTTTTTTTTAAACTGCAAAAATAAATGAAAAATAGGGAACACCGCTTTTAATTGAAAAACATCCGTTTATTTATGATGCAAATATTGCAAAATGAAACATGAGGTGACCCTTACAATGAACCATTATGTTTCGGGCAAAACGTATGGCTTTCATGCAAATAAAATTGAAAACAGAAAAATATTACTCTTCAAGTAGAGTGACGGTGATGATCTGTTCGGCCTTCCAGTTTTGGACTTCCATCCCTGGTACGCACGGCTTTATCCACTGATCAATCTCACAGTCATTGTCAATCTCTTCACCCATCATACAGATGTGATCTGGATCCAGCATTCCAGCACTGGTGAATGTGAACGACGGACGATGTCCTCTGCCTTGTCCAGACGAACCTCGGCCCGGCTGATAACCCACTCCAAATCTATCCTTCTTGGCGGCGATGTCCATCATCTTCCCCCAACCAGGAGCTTCCCCACTCTTCACCACCTCAGCAGCCTGCTTATACGAAGAAATGGACGGCTTCTCCTCTTCTTTGGCAAAAAGAGCATTCTCCACCTTGACGGTTTCGAATGCTTGGCTTGGCGTTTCCCATATCTCACCGTCCATTTCAACATATTTGAACAACGATAAATGGCTGACGAAGATGTCTTCCTCTCCGCAAACGGTGACGACCTGCCCGTCCCAGATGTACTTCAATTTTTGGTGCAAAGTCGAAGTCACTGCCCCAGCAGCATGAATCCATGGTCTACCCAACAGGCAACTGTATGTCGGCTGAATATCCATGACATAGAAAACCGACTTGAACACCTCGGGCCCGATCTTCACCGGGAGCTCCACTTCCCCAAACATTGCCCGCTTCGAACCGTCGAAAGCTCTCACTATCAGGTCAGTGGGCGTCAAGATCAACCCTTCACAGTTCAGCTTTGCCAAGGCTTTCTTTGGCAACACATTCAAAGATGAGCCGGTATCAACCAACACGTGCGAGAGCACGGCTCCTTTACATTCCATAGCAATGTGTAATGCCCGATTATGATTCCTCCCATCCACAGTTAGATCTAAATCGGTGAAACCCATCCCATGACTGGCATTGACATTTGACACCACCGTCTCTAACTAATTGATTGTGATCTCTTGGGGAACATATTCTCTCTTCAAAATTTTCAATAAAGCCTCTCTATGCCCCTCGGAGCTCAGCAACAAGGACAAAATTGAGATCTTGGATGGGGTCTGCTGCAAGTGGTCAACAAGTTTGTACTCTGACTTCTTGATGATCCTCAGGAATTCTTCAGCTTCATCATCAAGTTCTTTCTCCGACCCACCAGGCGCCGGTGTCACCACAGGAGTACCTTCATTTACCACTTGTTTCCCTCTTGCCCTGGCTAAAGCCTCAGCCTTTTCTTTCTTTTCTTTCTCTCCATCCCCACTCCTCAAAGCGTCTGGTGCAAACAACCTTCCACTGTGAGTGAAACCACTGGGTCCGGCATTATCCACCTTTGAAACGGCGACCTCACTTGCAGTTTGATCCTCCAACTTCTCCCCATTACAGTACAACTCCCCACCATAATGCCACGACACGGCATCATCTTTGTCATAAGGAATTGGCCTAGGTACCGTGATGGTAACTGGAGCCGCATCTGCCAGCGTTGACAAATCAACCGGGTCGAAGTAAATGGTTATGGTGGAGACATCTTCCTTCCCCGAATCCACTCTCTCAAACCTGAGGCTCCCCTCATCCATCAGCCTCTGGATGGCCTCCCTCAACAGTATACACCCATCGGGAACAACGGTGCACGCAGCACAACAGTCATCACAACCCGGAAAGACCCCATTCTGCAACAACTGTCTTTTGATCTCAGCCAATGGAGTCTTCAACTGATTTACACTCATCAACCCGATTCTGTCCTCCTCAGAAATTGCATTCATCCCCATTTGACCATGCGCGGGCATGGGATTAGCATTAACATTTGGAGATGGTGCAAAGTTGATTGCCTTAGAATCCACTAGGTCTTGGACCACATGCTTAAAAGCTTTGCAATTTTCTATGTTGTGTCCAGGAGCACCTGAGTGAAACTCACATTTGGCGTTCTCATCAAAACTGGGAGGCCTCTGATCAGGTCTCAACGGAGCCAACGTCCTCAACTGGACCAACCCCAAGTCCTTCAACTTTTTCAACAAGAATGAATAGGTCACAGGTGGTCTATCGAATTGACGATCATTCATTCGTCCTCGCACCTGATACCCTGCCCTCTGCGGTCTCTGTTAAAACGGCTGCCGTTGCTGTTGCGGTTGTTGCTGTTGTTGTTGTGCAGGCTGATTATTAGCAGGAATGGTTACCGCAGCAGTGTGCTGGTAGTAACGATCCCTACTATGTCCTCTTTGGGTATATACGGCACTAGTATCACCCTCCTTTTTCCTCTGACCATTTCCAAAGGGCTTCTTCGATCCAGACGACGAAGCATTACCCTGGATTTTCCCCAGCTTCAACCAACTTTCAATTCTTTCTCCAGCCACCACTATATCGGCAAAGTTGGTAACCGGGCATCCAACCATTCTTTCAGCAAAGGTCCCCTGCAGGGTACCCATAAACAGATCTGACATTTCTCGGTCTACCAACGGAGGTTAGACTCGGGAAGCCAGCTCCTTCCACCTATGCGCATACTCTTTAAACCCCTCATTAGGCTTCTGGGACATACCCTGCAACTAGGTACGACTCGGAGCCATGTCAGCGTTGAATTGGTACTGTTTAAAGAATGCATCACCAAGATCTTGCCAACTCTTGATGTCAGAAGATTTCAGCTTGGTGTACCATTCCAAGGATCCTCCAGACAGACTGTCCTGGAAGAAGTACATCCACAACTTCTGGTCCATTGTATAAGCAGAAATCTTGCGGACAAAAGCCTGGAGGTGAGTTTCCGGGCAAGAACTCCCATTGTACTTGTCAAATGCAGGCGCTTTGAACTTTTGTGGGATCACAATCCCCTCGACCAGCCCCATATTCGACATATTGACAAACCCCGGAGTAGCATGGCTTTCCAAGGCCCTTATCTTCTCTGCTAGCAACTGAATCTCTTTGTTTGGCGGTTGAACACCATATTAGCCAAATTGTTCATTAAGCATGGAGAACTGATCAGCTTCCCTGTCCTCCTCTCTATCCTCTTCAGCCCCAAAGAAAGGAGGAAACAAACTGTCCTTCAAATTATTGCCCATCAGACCTGGTCTACCGCTCGTGGCAGTACCAAAACCACCAGCATTATTGATCACCACGCCAGCAGTTGTCTTCTTCCCAAGATCTCCTCCATCCCTGGAACCACCAAGGCCATGGTTAGAGACACCCTCCAAATTGACACCACCGTTAGCAGCTGAAGCACGCTCGAGCTTCTCCACTTTATCAGCAAGTGCTTTCTGCCCTACGGCAAACCCTTGCATAACATTGATCAGTTCATTCATCTTCTCCTTCAGCTCGAGAATATCTGTATTGGGTAGATCCGTCAGCCTTGGTGTGTTGCGTCTGGTAAAATATCGGTGCAGACGGGTTGTGTGCAAGGGAATGACTCTACGCGCACGAGCAATGATTCCTGAAACAACCAAGCACGTTAGAAACTGACACCTGCAAAATAGAAAACAAGTTATTATGATTATGCATGAATGCAATGTCCATCCACATGAGGAACACTCTGTCTTTCGATCCTGGCTTCATCGAGACAGATAATAATCCGGCAGCAATATTTTGACATTCACCATTTGATTTCATCATACAGATCCGAGATATATGATTTAGCAAAGATACCGCCCAACCACGTGTGTGCGATGTGAGCATACAGGAAAGCAAATAAAGCTTGAAGATGGATCACTGAATGAAAACAACCATTGTATACCAAAAGCACAATAAGAGCGAGAGTCATACATCGAGTCTGATACAAATCAAATACAATTCTCCAGAATCAGAAAGAAAATGCAAACAAGTGAATTCCGTCAATAGGCCTGACGGTAATCCAACACAAATGATAACAAAAGGCTACGCTGAAGAAGGCCCCACAGAAGGCTCCGCATCATCTACCATCTTGGTAAACTTCACAGCAAACCTGAGTTCGGTGTTCTCCTGCTGCAGTCTTCCTATCTCCTTCTGGTGAATCTTCATCTGTCGGAAATAATGATCCCTCTCAACAAGATAATGCTCTCTTTCAGCAATATAATGATATCTCTCAGCAATGATCTTCACGTTCTCTGCTTCCTTAATCTTCAGCTTTGCTTCCCACTCGACGATAAGGATTCTGACCCTGTCTTCCCTCTGATCCCTCACAAGGATTTGTCTCCTCTTCTCATCTTCGATGACTTTCGAAGCTCTAGCCAACCTCTCCTTGGTGATGTCGTGCTCCCTCGTGGATGACTCTAAAGCTTGGCTAACCTTGCCATAATAAGCGGTGTCTATCTCAAATCGCTTCACCACAAGAGCATGCCTCTTATCTTGGTCTTCTATTCTCCCTTTGATTTCCTGATTAGCCATCTAAATTCTAGCAACACTCATCTCCAACTCAGTCTTCTCTACTTGCAGTTGATCTCTGGCTTTCTTCATCTCAAGGAACTCTTCCATGCTGACAGAAGAACGTGTCCCCTCAATCAATGGACACCAAGGATCACCTCCAGGAAATGGTAGATGTGTGAGCTCAATCCTCTTCCTAAGCCAATCATCAAATGGAGGAAAAGACCTGCTGTTAACCTTGCCAAAAGGAACCTTGCCCTTTCTCTGAATGTCGCGCCATTCATCAGACACTTGCCTCAACTTTGGTTGATTACCCTCAATTGGGAAGTAGAAAGACTCCTGAATCTCTCGCCCGAGAGGAGGACCCTCCACAGCAAACCCCATTTGTCTCCTAAGAAGCACCGGGTTGTAATTAATGCAACCTTGAACTCCTATAAGAGGCACATTGGGAAGACTCCCACAACTGTAAATGAAATCTCGTCCAGCCATACCATTATGAGTCCAAGCTATGTCCTTGGCCCGCAAACCCATCAACCTGAATGACCACTTGACAGTAGGATCAAGAAAGACAAAGGCACCCCTGGAAGGCAAATACCCCATGAACCATTTGTACAACAGCTGAGCACAACATCGGATCAATCCCCCACGCCGCTTCTCGTTCCGATTATGGACCGAGTAATAAACATCCCCAACCAAGGTAGGAATAGGATTCTTCTGAGCAAACAAACGGATGGCATTAATATCCACAAAGTTCTTCTGGTTAGGAAACAGGATGATACCATAGATGCCCACAGCAATCAAAGCACAGACAACTTTCCAGTCACCCAAAACAGCATGCTCCTTGGCTTTGGCCTCCAAGAAACTTAGATGAAAACCAGGCAACTTCCCCTTCTCTTTCAGACCTCCTTTAGTCACCTCTGGACTCACATAAAGAGCACGGGAGATCCTACTAATATTAGGTTCTTCCTTAGTAGCATAGAAAGAAACCTGATTTCTGATCTGAATGCCCAAGATACCAGCATAGTCCTCCATCAAAGGCCCCAACAGGTAATCTGGGAAGACGAAACACCTCAAACCAGGGTCATAAAACTGGAGAAGAGTATGGATGACGCTCCTATCCCTGTCAGTAAGCCTGAAAACCATCTTCAGAATACCCCCATACGTCTCACGGAACATCCCCATATGGTCAGGTGTAATCAATGCTATCATCTCCTTCAGCACACTGATCTCTGGATCAAAGAAACTGTACACAACATCATCCTTCAAACCGGGCCTCATGTCTGGAACAAAGAAGTATCTCAACCAGGACCTCGATCAAGAATGTCCCCTGCATATGGATAAACATGTGTTAGATGCAGATAAATGCAAAATGCGAATGATGCTGATGTATGAATGCAATGCACTGTGCCATCCTCCAAGTCATCTGAACATTCACTGCACTGAGTCACGGTCTCTGAACTGATCACAACCATCTGAAGGAATATGTAACCACAAATCCCACTCAGGGTTCCGAAATAAACGGCACTGAAGAATGCGTCACCATCATCATCAGAAAGTCCTCTAAACAGATAACCACAAGACCCTCTTAACCAGCCCAGGGAATCCTGAAATAAACGGATCCCCACTGATAAATACCACGGACAGAACTCCGGCGTCTCAAAAATAAATGTCCATAAATCCGACTTATAAATAAGACTCTGACCAACGGCTGAATCATTAGTCACCATCAAAGTCACCATCAGAACATGCATCTGTAAGAATCAACCCTCCCCTCACAGGTGAATTCTAATCAGGTCATCCTAAGGCGGATAATAGTCTCGACAATCGGGCAAAGATACTCAACGGGTTTGCCCTTTCGGGTGTGCCGTTGCAGCTCTCTTAAGATCGTCTAAACCAAAGATCCGGGAATGAACGGTCACCGAAGTCAATAGTTCGAACGAAGTGACTCAACCAAAGTGGATACTCCACAAAAGAAGAGCTCCCTCAAAAGAACCTCGTCCGGCTTGTGGTATGTCACGTCGCCAAAAACATGTTGACCTAACATGAGAGGCAACATGAGACCACACTAATCCTAGGTGTATGCTCGGGCCTGGGTTTTAGCCCCACTCAGAACACCCCCCCCAAATCAGAGGAACCACCTGTACAGAAGACAGCACAATGATAGTATGATGCATGCAAACATTTATGCAAATGTATACACAACATAATAATCATAAATGCAATAAATAGAGCAACACAAGCAACCTAACTATCCTAGAGAGCGCTAGGAGAGACTCGCTTAGGGAAGATGGACCAGCCAGAGGTCAACTTCAGTCCCCAGCAGAGTCGCTAGCTGTCGCATCCGCGAAAAACAACCGGCGGGCTAAAACAAAACAAACAGAGCCGCCACCATGCGTTATTTATCCCACAAGAGGGAAAGGAAACGCTCGAAGTAAACCTGGAAAGAACATGGTCTCGCGACCAGAGAGAGATGGGATCGGGAGTCGGTTATGCGAAGGGAAGGTATTAGCACCCCTACGCATCCGTCGTACTCGACGGGATCCACGCACAAAAGGAAGGATAAGGTTGCTAAAACTGCTCACAAACTGCACACACAAGGCTGGAAGAGACACAGAAACGACAAAAGAAACTAACTCGGCAGGATATCGCATCCTGGGCCTACGTAGTCTGTCAGGCACAGACATCAGAGTCGATGTAGTTCGGGACATGGGAACATGCTCGCTAGGATGTCGCATCCTATGCATACGTATCTTCTTTGACTGAAGAAGAATGAGAGCACTCGTAGCTCGGCTCACGCACGCCGAAACAAAACACACACACAAGAAACCGACTGCCAATCGCTGGGCTTACGTCAGACTCCACACAAACAGGCAAACATGGAAACCGAATGCCAATCGCTGGACTTACATCAGACTCCGAACCAACAAACACACTCAGGAAACCAACTGCCAATCGCTGGACTTACGTCAGACTCCAAGAAAACAAGAGGTTAACCGGACGCTGAGTCGTCAAAAGCAACAAAAAGTTGAACAAACAAGCTAACAGGGAGTCTGGTACTCGAGCCTGCTAGCTGTCAAGCAAACACACACAAAAAAGGAAAAGGGTTCCCGGAGAGATCTCGTACGATCTCCTGCCTACGTACCTCATCTGGTATGAGGATCAGGGCAACGTAGTTCCCCTTAACAGGGGAGAAACTTCCTCCTAACCAGAGACTGGGAAATGACAAACTAAAAGGGAGACTGACTCGAGCCTAATAGTTATCATGCAATCCACAATGGTCCTAGGTTGAGGTTTTTATCTAACTTGCACAGGAAGCAAGCTATCCTAAACAGCACAGGCAAAGTCATACAAGCACAAAAATCAAGCACACACACTATATGCACACAATTGGGCTCATACAAGGTTAGACTGTGAAGCACAAGCCAACTGGAATCGGGTGTAGTTAGCTCTTAACCCTAACATTGAGAGTTAGGGTGAAGCAGATGAAATGGAAAGTGAGGGTAAGACTCACAGCTCTTATCCCTGGCCTGGGAGAGCTTCAGACAAATGAAAGTGTGGGAGTTCAGAAAGTAGGAACTCTTCTCCACATATGACTGACACAACAAAGATCTTGGGTTGATATCCACAATGCATCAACACATGGTGTGTGAGCAAAGTGGATGACACACTGAATAGCAGGAGATGGATTACACATCTCTTTTATCTGCCAATTGCCTCATAAGAGGACTTTTCCTGCTTGGCACAAAAATAAACATTCACAAGCATTGCCTCTTAAGGAGGGCTTCAGACAGGTGCCTGCCCACATAACAGGACAGGTCTTCCAGACTACATGAAGTCAAGAGAGTTATACCTCACTGGTTAAGCAACCAAGCAAAAGCAAGTTCAAATTGAACTTAAGCAACTTATGTACCTGTTGAAACATCAAACAAATCAGTTCAACTGTACAAACAGACAGACAATCATGAATATCAAACAGTCAAAACCAATGAGCAAAGGCATAAGCCAACAAGTCAAACTCAAATGAGTTAACAACCCTACAAAACACACAATGTTAGTAGTCAAAAGTAAACATCAAAGGCTCAAGTGATAGAGCACCAACAACTATGGAACTTGAATGCTCCACCTGAAATCAAAGCTCAAACATAAGCAACCAACCACTAGGCCAAGGCCTAGGGTCAAAGATAGAGAAAAAATCCAAAACAGAACATGAAATTTGACATGAATCATCCTCATCCAATCAAGAACACAATCCAAAAGGTATCACATCAATATAAATTACCAAATTCATTTCATGAACCCAACATGGCAAGGTATGCAAATTGTGACCACATTGTGACATCAGAATGAACAAATGCACATTAAATCAAAAATGATTCAAATAATCTTGACAAAATTCATGAGTAAACAGGACATACAACATGATCATCACACAAAAAATTAGAGCATTTGGACAAAATTAGGCATGGTAATCCACAAGTACAACAAACACATGTGTGACACCAATTGTCACACCAACTTAGCATAGGCCTAAAACAGAGATGAATTATGATAAAAACCTCAAACCAAAGCCAAAACAACACTAAACATGTCTAGAAACAGTGTGAAAAGTTTCACATTCATTGGATAATCCACAAGTATTTCACAATCACATGAAGTTCAAGGCAATTTAAAAGCTCAAATGTGACCAACCAGAATGAAAAATCTCAATTAAATCAGAAATGATTCCAAAAATTCCAACAAAAATCATGCTTATTCACAACATTCATATCAAGCCTCATACAGAAAATCAGGACATTTGGAATTCATTTGGCATGGAAAATTAATCAATTAAGTTGAACATCACAAGGTGTGACACAAATTGTCACACCTACCTTAACATGATCATAAAACAGAAATGACACATGGTAAAAATACCAAATCAACACCAAAATGTCAAGCAATGAGTCTAGTTATAGCATGCAAAATTTCATGAGCATTCGATAAAATCTCAGCATTTCACAAAGGATATGGCAAGGCAAGGTACAAAATGGACATGTGTTCAAACTCCTTAGGCAAAATAATTTCCAGGCCAGGCACAATTTTGGCATTAATCATCAAAAAAAACTAGACAGGAAATGTGACACAATGCAAAAAACCAAATATTTTGTGGATGATTATTTAATTTGTTGTGAATTTTTTAAGATGAAGAAAAATTAAAAAAAACATAAGAGAAGCATGGTATGAAATCATGGAGGGAAATAAGAAAAATAATATGACATTTGCAAAACCGGCATGGCTGAGGATCGAACTAGGTAGGCATTCAAAAATGCATTTGGCGCGCTGGCTGCTAAACGCAGCGTTTTAAACGCTGGCCAATAGAAACGCACGCATGGCCATGTACATGAGCCAATCACGTGCGTGCCCTAAGACAAACCTATTGGAACGGAAAAGCGTGGCAGTTGTGAATCAAAAACCGTGGCCTTAAAACTGGAAATCATCTTCTTCAAAACACACGCGCATGAACAGTAGCATCATCATCATTCATCAAGAACAATTTTCTCAGAAATCAAAATTAAACACACTAATGCGTAGATCTTTCATCTTACATCACGAATCCATAATCAAATCAACAAGAAACACTAAAACATGCACGGAACGAAGTGAAGAAGATTCAACATCAAAACTTCAAATAACCATATCTCACTCAATTTTGCATGGATTTCAATGATTCAAAGCTCAACATCATCAGTGTTCTTAGATCTACAAGTATAACATAAGCATTTTAAGAATTAGAGAGATCAAAATTGTGACCTCTTGATGAGCAACTTTGGAATTCAATGGATTCAAGCCTTGCAATGCTCCAATGCTTCTCTATGATGCTTGTACAGTTGATTGGAAGAGAAATTGAGTATTAATTGTGCACGATTTCAACAAATTTTAGATTCACCATTAATGCTTCATGCTTTGAATGTGCTTCAATTCAGCTCTGTTTCAACCAGTTCCACGTGCAAATCTCCTTGATAATGCTCCAGGATGATGAATCAAGCAAGAGAAATGCAAGTTGTTTGAAGAATTTCAAAGAAAATTTGAGAGAAAAAGTTTGATGAATTTTCTAGATCTGAAAATTGTGATGGTTGTTAGTGAAAAACAGTTATGGTTATACTTATATATGCTCCACTAATCATGTTTAATTAAGCCTTAAACCAAATGCTAATGAAATGGATGAGTTAGGGAGTGTTTTGGAAAATTGAGTTTTTCACCCTTATGCATGAAAATGCATGGTGAACAGTACGAATTTTGATCCAATTTCACTCCAAATGCTGTTTTGAAATCATTTGTAATGGCCAAAAGTTCAAATAATTCACCAATTTTAAATATTGAAATTTCCCTCCAAAAATCCAAAAATTTGCAAATGAACATGTGATAATAATTGGCGTAATGCAATGTATGTTTTGGAAACTAGAGGTTAAAAGGAGAAGAATGCAAAAAGAGCCACTTGAATTGGAGTTTTGGTTGAGAAGTTATGCCCATTTGAAGTTCCATGTACACTTGGTCAAGTTTTAATCATATCTCCTTAACCACACATGAGAAATTGATGATCTTGGACTTTTTGGAAATGGGAGAGAAATATCTACAACTTTCATGTTCAACAAAATTTCATTTGAAGCTTTCTTTATGATGTAATCTTGAGTTGAAAACCTTTCCATTTTTGGCAATTTCAAATTATAGGTCACTTTCTATTTTTGGCAAGTTTTGACTGGACCTCAAATTCTTCAAAGTTGATGTTTGAAATGTCAAATGAGACTTGTTTGAACATGAATGAAGTATTTCTAATCACTTCCCACCTCCAAATCCAACAGTTGACTTGGCAGTTGACTTTTGTAGTTGACAGATGACCTGGCCATGCACAGATGATTTTGAGCCTCAACCACTTGATGAAATGGCTCCAAAAGGAAACCCTAGCTTATACAAGCTCAATAAAATCATATGATGATCTCCACCTCAATAAAAAACCTCATCTCCTTGAAAAACCCTGATTGGTATAATACAACTGATTAGGGTTGACTAGAGGTCAAAACCCTAATCCCAAGGCACATGATCAGGCACAATGAACCTCTTGGTGATGATAAGACCATGATGATGGTGATGTACCATTTCAACCAAGATAATACCCAATCTCCTTGAGGAACCAAGAAACCCTAATTGAAGCACAAACCTCAGATGATTAGTGATCAATTCATGAAACCCTTAGCCTTGCATCTCTTAACCTCTCTATCTTATGAGAAAGACCTAGGAGGATGACTTGCTTACTTCGCATGATATGCAATATGCAAATGCCTAATGTCCTACAAAATGAAATGCAATATGCTAAGCTAGTCCCAAGAGAGGAGGGCAAATTTTGAGGTGTTACACGTGGGTATTGGAAGGGAAGGTTCTTTGTAGAAAGGCTTCTGTCTGCCAGATGGTCGTTTTATGGGATGATATCATGATTCCCTGACACTTATCTCGAACTCTAAGGTTGCTGACGTGCGACCAAACTTTTTGATTGACCAACTTGAAAACATGGAGAGGACTTGCTCCTATGTGGCTCATATTGCCCCAGTTTGTTGAGTTTTTGCGGACGTTTACCTCGAAAGGATTTCGAAAGCAATTGTATCATAATTTGGAAATGGATTGCCCCAAAATTTTGATCCATGAAAGGATTTATCCTTGGTTAACCGACTCTTGGAGTGTTTTACTTTTTTGTGCTCTTGAGGTAGCTTGCCCTGATATGAGCGTTGAAGCGACTTAACTCACCCTAACTGAATATTGAAGGGGTCTGCCCCTGGCCACCAGAACCTCTAGGTGATCTACCCCTAATTAATAGAGTCCTGAGATGATTTGCTCTGGATCAACTGACTCTTGAAATGATTTGCACATTTATTAACAGATGTTGGAGACTGTTTAAGACTGACCAATTCTTGGAGTAATTTTCCTATGATCAACTTGATGTTTTGGGTGGCATGCACCTGATTCGTGGGTTATGAGGTAGTCTTGACTCTGGTGAATGGTCAAGTTCCACTGGTTGCTCTTTGTTGAGATTTCAATGATGTCGAGTACTGAATTGTAATTAAAATTGTTCACTTATAAATGGTAATTTTAATGCGATATTCATGGAAGTTTTGAAAAAGAATCATTTATTGGAATGACGTGATAGTGTGTGACGAGTGGACCATGACTCCAAATGTACTGCTGATTTAGAAATTTAAGGTGTGAAATACACAACGAGAATAATGACATTGATGTTGAATATTAGCAAATCTTTAGGAGTCAGTTTACGCAACTTTGCTGTAATATGCTTTCGGAAATAACCCTACCTCAATTAGGTCTTTTGAGGGTTGTAACGTGGCTTGGTTCATGGTTATTGAAACAAATGGATATAAGGCTCGAAGTTTGTTTTAACCCACCCCTTCTTCATGATGATCTCCAATCCTACGTTCAATTAATTCGACACACACTTACTCTTACGAGATTTCAGCAGTGTAAGATCTTTTTGAAATGACAGTCACTTATTTCGCTCTTTATGGATGTTGGTGACCCTTTGATTTTTGACATGATAGTCACTTAATCTTGGTTTTGCTTTTGTTAAGGGTTTTCATTGCCTCTTTTTATTTTCTTTTGATCCCTAACTTTTGCCTGAACTGCTTTTGAAGCTTTTAGTCCATCGGGATTGCCCTAATTTTTTCCTGAGTTGCCTCTTGGGTGTTCGACTTAGCGGGCTTTTCTTTGATTTTATTTTTGATAGGTTGTGACTGCCAAGTCAATGGTCATTGAAGAACAAACGTCATAACTTTCGGGTTTTGCATGGTTCCTTCTACACTTCAGGATGTGTGCGAAGAATATCATGTGGTTGATCCTCAGACGAGATGTTTCATCTTGAAATTTGAATGCGTAGTCAGATTAACTGAACACTACCCTTCCCCAGGTTAAACATAAGGGTTTGTTCATCTGAAAGAAACACCTACTTCTAGGCTCAAAGTGGTTGACTAGGGATTAACTCCTTATCTCTCTAGTGTTTGGGGATTTGAAACAATGCCTGTACATCATCAGCATGATTTTATCCGAAAGCATATAGTCAACAATTATGGGTATCTTGTTTTCATCGTCCTCCCTCAAATCTTTGCTAAAACAAAAGTTATGATAAAGAAAAGTGAATGGGAGAAACACTGATGTATTTTTTGTTTTTGATATAAGAGAAGAAAAAATGAGCGGATGCGAGATAATTAATTCAAAACATGCATCATTACTTCATCAATATTACCATTAAAAACAACAATGTTTAAACACAAGCAGCTTTTAACAACAAAGAAACTACAAATGCAAAAATAGAAACAAATCAGTCCAACGATTGCTAGTGTTGAGGATGTCTTCCTGTCTGAACTATTGGCATTAGGGGATACTCTATGAAATCTTTGAACTCATTCTGACGAGAGGTTAACGTGCACCAACAGGCTTCCTTCTGAAAAGGATATGTACCTTTTGTTGATCAATTGTTGCACTTTAGCCTTGAAAGCATTGCAGTCTTCAGTTGAATGCCCTATTGTTCCGGCATGATATCCACATTGCACATCAGGATCATATCCAGGTGGGTATGGTTCTGACAATGGCCTGAGAGACTTAGGCTCCACCAGCGAGCTTTGAATCAGATATGGCAGAAGTTGGCGGTATGGCATAGGAATTGGATCGAGAGGAGCATTCCTTCTTTCCAGATTGTTTCGAGGCCTATGCTGGTTCAGATACTGATTCTGATATCCTTGACCACGAGATCTTTGATTTGTATAAGGAACAGTCCATGGTTGCTTGAATGGTGCTCTAGGACTTGCCGGTTGCCTATAAGGATAACATGGTGTTGGAAATGGTGATTGCTGAGAAGGTGAAGAACCATAAGGTATGGCTGGTGCATCGTGAGAATACCCAACTTCTGCCATGACTGCATTTATTTCATCATCTTCTTCCTTTTGGGAATTGTTGAGGGATTCTGTCTCGCTAGCTTGGTTGCTCTAGGCGCCTTAGATTCTTCCACTTTTTAGGGAACTCTCGATGCGTTCTCCAATTGTCACTAAGTTAGCGAAGTCTGATGCTGCACTGCTAATCATCCTTTCGAAGTATGGACTTTGCAGGGTGTCCCTGAATAATTCCATCAATTCTTTGTCTAAGAGTTGTGGCTCAACGCGAGTCGCTAACTCTCTCCATCTTTGGGCATACCCTCTGAAGGATTCATTACTCTCTTTAGATAAGGCTCTCAGCTTCATGCGATCAGGAGCTATGTCCAAATTATATTTGTAGTGCTTCAAGAAGCCGTTAGCTAGGTCCAGCCATGATTGAATACGACTCCTTTCTAACTTCATGTACCAACTCAATGATTCCCCAGTCAAACTATCTTGAAAATAGTGAATCATTAGCTTATCATCATGTGCATGAGAGGTCATTTTCCGGCAAAACATCACCAAATAGTGCTTTGGATAACTATCCCCTTTGTACTTCTCAAATTCTGGTACTTTGAATTTTGGGGGTATAACCAGGCCAGGTACCAAACACATGTCTAAAGGATTCAGTTCAAGAGTATCTTGTCCTTCTATGGCCTTGAGTCTTTTCTCTAACACGCAAGATCTTTTAGCAATCTCATCATATTGTGGTTGTTCAGCATTAACCACTAGGCTTGTTCCATGGGAATCTGGCACGGAGAATGCAAAACTGTGATACTCAACAACATCATAACGTGAGGAATCTTGAATAACATGACGTTCTTGTACAGTAGAGTTATCAACTGGGGTTTGCACAAGCTGAGGTCGGGTAAGACCATTTACTGTAACTAGCATAACATTGTCACCAACTGCAGTCTGCTGAATGTTGTATTCCTTCTTTGTTAAAACTATCATAGCTTCCACAAGTTGGTCTAGCTGATTTTTCATCGAGTCCACATCTCATCTCAATGCAATATGACCTGGATCCAACGGATCCATGATCTTGCAAGAGCTACTTCAAGTCCGATATGAGTGTCGGGAAATCAACTGTAGGTTATGGACGAAGGATTGATGAGTTTTTTTGGTATTTATTTTTTGGTGAAAAATGATATGAAATGTATGATGATGAATGCAAATGCAATGATATATGTATGAATGTAGTGACATGTTTAGGATCACAGGTTCAAGGTGTTCTCAGATGGATCAGAATAACGGGTAAATGACAGGTATCTCTGATTAATGGAACCCCATGGGTAGGCTTTACAATTGGTAGGTTCCCAGAGTCATGGATATTTCTTGAGGACGTCACTGCCGTGACGAAGACTCGTCAGACAATAATATCCTTAAGAAGATATCGTCTATGTGAGGTCTTCGTATTATCCAAACAAGGAAGGCTCCATGGGGATTCTACTACACAACTCTCGAGTCCAAGGTTCTAACAAGGTTCTCAGAGTCATAGATCGAGGTTGGAAATATTACTGTAAGATAGTAATACGTCCAAGGGATCTCATCTGATTGGGGCTTTCGTATTAACCCAACAAGTCTGAAACTTCATAGGTTAATACTACATAACCTCCGGATAGAGTGGGTTAAAAGGTCCCTAGAGTCATTGATCCAACTTGAGAATACTATCATCGTGACGAAGACTCGTCGGGCAACAATATCTCAAGAGAATCTCCTCTAGGCGGGGTCTTCGTATCTTCCCAACAAGGAAGACTCCTTGTGGGCGCCCACTACGCGACCACCAACTTAATCTTATGGTTTTTCTCAGACTCGGGTAGAGAGCCTATCTCACAAAGCACCACTAACAGAGAGCCCCAAATAAGACATAGTCAATAAACCACAACACAATATTTATGATAGAATAATAATAACAAAATAAGAATGACAATCAAACAAACAAGATTAACACACAATACAGAAACTGAACTAAATTAGGCTTCACTCTCTTTTGCTTGGAGCTAATGTCCCAAGCAGAGTCGCCATCTGTCGCATCTCGAAAAATACGATTCCTCGCGATGGTCGCGGAAAAATTATGTTCGAACAGAGTCGCCACCGAACTTTATTTATTCTGATGAAGGAATAGGAAAATATCGATAAAACCTTTAGAAAATGGAATAATGGTCGTCGCAACCATATTCGGGTTAGGAAAATATCAATTTAATTAAAAGAGGAAGAAATATGTGATAATGTACATTTAATTAATATGAATTGACGATGATGTGCTCCAAAATCGGTTAGTACGCAATGACAACATACTTGATGTCATTCGCAAAATCCTAATGTGACAAAATATTCCACTAATTTATTGAAACTTTGATGGTATAACGTCGAATCCGTAGATTAAAAAAACGATTTATTATACTGAAATAAAATAGCCGGTAGCCTAGGATATATTTTCAGTATCCTAAATGAAAACAAATCCAGCGTACATGGTTATCAAAAATCCAAATACAAATGCAGCAGACATTAATATCAAAATAACTCGATACTAAATAATGTTAAAACTGTCGCTGCCCTTACCGCCGTTACTGCAAACGTTGCCGCCTGAATTTCCTGTTGTTGAGAAGCAGAACCGTATTCAAAATGTTACCATGGCGGTGTAGATGGTGGTCATCGGAAGTGGTGTAAGCTTTGGATTGGGCGGTTGCGGTGGCGGAAGAGGAAACGAGACGCTATTTTTGGTGAAGGACGAACTGCGTCGGAGTTTGAGAAGTGGATTTGCGGTGGTGTTGGCGCTTTAATGTGTTGGAATCGGAGGCGTGGTGAAGCGTGCGTATGCGTGGCGGTGGAGAGTGGTGGCTCTTCGGGTTCACGGCGGTGGAAATTATGGTGACAGCCACATGCAGCGCATTTTAAGGATGTTGGGTCGGCGGATGTTGCGGTGGCAGAGATTGATGGAGGGTTATGGTAGGTGCAAATAGGGTGGTGGTTGTCGTCGGAGTACGGCCGTAGCAACGGATTCACGGCGTGCTGGTGTTCCTCCGGTGATGGCACGGTGATGATGTTTGTCGGAAGATGGACGAAAGGGTAGTTGGGTGTCGCGGGGCTGAAGGATGATGGAGGCGAAGGGGTTTTCGCGAGAGGGTGAAGGATGATAAAGGTTGGCGTGATGAAGGGAGTGGTCTTGTGTTTTGGAGTGGTGGTGTAACGTCCTAGAAGAAGAGGAACAAAGTTTCCTTTTAAAAAATTTCGTTTTTCTCTTGGACCAGTACTGTATCCGAGTGAACTCCCCTTTTTCACTTTTTTTATTTTATTTTTATTTTTTTAACCGTTGGATGAGAGAGAGACCTCCTTTCTCTTTTGTTCTTTTTTGTTTTTTTATTGACAGTATGTGAGTGATTAAGGAGTGTAGATTACCGTGTATGAGCTGTCCACCACTCAATAATTATTATTTTTATTTATTTATTAATTACTTACTATTAAATCCTAAATTTTGATTGGATAAACTAGGATAAGTGTGGATTGCTCATAATGGCCACTGATTAATTCGAATCGACGGTTTGGATTGAATCATAGAAGCACACCAAGAAACACACACTATTTAAATAAATCAAAATGCATATAATGCCTTTTTTTAGATGACTTAATCGATTTGAAACAATTTTAATAAATTGAATCAAATAAAATTCACAATTTTTTTAAATAATCATGATAAAATTAAACTAATAACATGGACAATTCTATTTATTTAATCTGACTATTTTGGCGAAAGAACAAAATTAAAATGACTAAAAATGAATAAAAGTCGGGCGAAAATTTGCTCGAAAAATTAAATCGGATGCATGAAAATGATCAGTGCGAAATATACTTATTGAAAAAATATAGCGTTTCTTTAAATTTCGAAATAAATTTTCACTGGTTAAAAGGCTCAGGCGGGTCAAAATGCAACCGAAACAGCCGCTAAAATAACAACGAGCACACCAGGTTAAACTACGTGAACTGTAGATTAATAATACTGGTGTCTGTAATTTTAATTTTGAAAATCTTTTTACTTGCTGATTTATGCACGTTCTTGAGAAATGATTCAACCGATTTGTCTGTATTTTCAATAAATTTATTCTGACTGATATTTTAGTTATTATTCATGATGGAATGCATGTCATGCTGTGCATATGATGCAAATTAAAAATGAAATCGATTTTACAAAAATTTAAATATGCCCGGACAAAATTGGGGTATGACACACCTCCATCAAACTCATTTTCACACCCTGGAGGAAAGTCGTAGATATCTTCAGGAAAACATCAGGAATCACACACCACTTGTATATCACTAGCCGTCACGTTCTCCTCACTCTCCGAGAAGCAAATCTCAACAATACTTAATCGTTCTCCCTCAAAGACATCCCAACTGGACCAACATACAAGAATCTTGAATCCACATCCTCTTTGGATTTAAGAAACTACATTGACTTATCAAAAAAACTAGTAAACACTTGGTTTAAATCCAACCAATTCATTCCACAAATAACATCAACTTGTTCCAACGAAAGACAAATCATGCCCATCCTTAGGAAACATGTCAAGATACTCACACACCACTGGTTCATCTCTAGCCAAAACATCACCTTCCTCCTCACAAGGAAGCGAACAACGAGAACACCTGACCTTCTTCCCTCAAGGATCGTACCACTTTGCTAACCGACACCATCCTTGAATCCGACCTTTCTTCGGGTTCAAGAAAAGCACAACATTCTAAAAATAGTTGAACTAGCCAACACTTCACTCTCACTTGCAACAACATGTTGTCCAAGCTCTCTACATTTAGAACATCCAAGAGAAGCAGACGCTTCTTCCCACTTGTTTCATTCCCAACCTGCAAATAGAAAACAAAACAAGAATCGGTAGTGTTTTCACACACATGTCGCATACTAGAGAACAACATAATCAAACAACCTAGAGGGACAGACTGACCTGCTCGGATACTAATATGTATTACCCTAAACCCCACATACAATTTTAACGCATACTTTTAATATAAATTATGATTACATAGGGTGTCACTCACATCAACTTATCTTGCTCCGTAACATGGGTTATAGAATATCACATAAAACATGTCAACGCATACTCACCTTCACTTAGGGTATCATCGCAGTAGAAGCATTATCAAATCAATTAAACATATTAATTTTAAACTCAGGATGTTAAGTCTCATAACTTCAACTTTCATAATGCAATAACAAGAGTCGTAATTTTTAAGTCATCAAAATGTTGAAATCTCATCAAACATAAATATCAACTTCAACAAAATAAAAGAAGTTAATGCAAATTCACATCCTGATGTTACGTTGATCAGAGTAATACCCTACTAAAGAAAACTATGAACCATTGGAAGCCACTCCAAGAACTACCTTCCACTTGCTTTAGAAAAGCTACTCCTTAGTATATGCATATTGCCCATGTAAAGGCAACATTCAAACAAAAGGGGTGAGACATACATTCAAATGATAAGCGGCGTATAATAATCATAGTAGACTAAATACAATATAGTTCAAACATAACCCAATATGCAACACAACACACATATTCAAGTTCATCCATTTCACAATAATATACAATCAACATGCAATGTTACTCTCAAACATAATATAGAATCAAATGCATGCAGTATCGATCTCAACAATTTTTTTTATCATGAACCAAGTCCCAATCAAGTGCAAACCCATGAGCCCCACATCGAGCTCCAAGCCCCACATCGAGCTCCAAGCCCCACACCGAGCTTCAAGCCCTACACCGAGCTTGGGACAGTCACAAGTCCCGTCACCGAGACCTGTAGCCCCCTCTCTCACCACCACCAACAACTCATGACGCATCAATGAATGAATGCTTGATCGTCACAATTTAACAATAATTAACGGTATCACATCGAATCATATGATTCCTGTACAATAGCCACATGGTAGTTTCCACACCGAAACTACGTATCTCAACTAAACATGTTGTCACACCCCAATTTTGATCTTGAATTGCCAAATCAATACATACATCACAACTTTTTCATCTTTGCATGACATTACATGCCTCTCATATCGCATAATGCCTAGAATGTCATTCAAAATAAATTTTCGGATCTATAGAAAAACTGATTGAATCAATTTTCAAATGTGTGTCAAATTAGAGGACAAAATATTTCAAAGTCGAGCTTGCAGACATCAACTTTATTAATCTACGGTTCATGTAGTTTAACTGGTGTTTCGTTTTAACTGGTCATTTTTATTTTAAAATTTGATCAAAATCTGTATGTTTTCGAGAAGTTTATTTCACGATGATCATTTTGGTGCACTCATATTATTATTTTAGCATTTTTCTTTCGATTTTTATTTATTTTTGATCCTTTTATTTTTGTTTTCTTAGTCAAAGTAATTAGCTAATTTAATTAGAATTAAGATAGTGTTTAGTTTGAGTTTATTTTAATTAGTTGATTTTATTTTTCAATTTAATTACTAACACTGTTCTAACATTCAAAATAACAAAAGGGTTAATAAAAATAAATGATAAAGGAAATGAAGAAAGGATGGATTGATTTTATTGAGTCCCACATATGAACATTTGGGCGGATGGATGTAATCTCACCATTGACCATTTGCCACGCGTCCCTTTTTATTTGGCCTTTTTCCAAAGTTGTTGATCACGTGAAAAAGGAAGAGGTGGTAGGATTGAGTGACAGGCGACACATAAGGACCGAAGAATCCATTGTTTTAAAAATAAAATAAAATAAGATGTTGAGCAAAAAGACAAAAAAGGATTTCTCATTCTCAGAAAAAAAAGAAGAGGAAGTCGAGTTTTCTCCTTGGATGAATACCTCCCTCAGATCAATTTTTTGTCACCTTCAAAAAATGGAGTATTGTAACTTCTATTTCTGATTTCGATTGATGAAGAATGTGAATCTATGTTTTATGAACTTTCCTTTTAATTTGTTCGAGAATTGCTTGTTGAAAATTGGTTGTGTTTGTGTATTTTAGACTGAATTTGGTTTTGCAGCATTTTGATTTTGAAAATATTGAAATGATATATTGCTGCATCCAGTTTGTATATTAATCTTGGAATGATTTAATTTTGTAAATATTGTTGCGACTTTGTTTTACTTTTTTTTCTTTCCACTATGCGTTTTTTTTCTTTTCATTTTATCTTTATTCCATCCATGCCTTTGTTATTATGATGGGATTGTTGGTTCAGTTGTTTCAGGATTTGGTTTGCAACTCTCATGTCTTGGGTTTGACATTGGAGGTTTTTTTACCGAGATAACCCTGTTTTTCGAAAAAATTCCCAAAATACCCCAGTTATCAGCAAAATTCCCAATCTACCCCACTTTTAGGAGGAGGCGCCAATTGAATTGGCGACTCCTCTTTAAAATTGCAAGGAGGCGCCAATTGGATTGGCTAGGGCAGGTGCCTTAGCCAATCCAATTGGCGCCTATGTGTAATTTTTAAGAGGAGGCGCCAATTCAATTGGAGACTCCCTTAAAAAAGCCTCAAATGGAAAAACCTCCAACGTGAAAGTTGTAGATCGTTTCAAGACAATGAATTTGGGCATAAATTTTGCATCATTTGGATTTATTATGAGAAAGGTATGGGCAGTTGAAGTTGGACTTCTGAGTTTTTCAACTATTATTTGACCTATAATGTCTTGCATTATCGCATGTGTTTCTTTTAGAAATATGAAATTTTTTCCAACATAACATTTGAAGTAGACATCTCAAATTTTGCAATGCACTTGGTCCCAGCTCAAAATAATTAAAAATGAGTGAGTTAGGTCCCTGCGAACTTGACCCAAAATTATGGTTTCTGTCAAAATGACCTATAATGTTTTGAAATGAATGATGAGCTTCCAAGTTTGAAATGGATTTTTGATGAACATGAAAGTTGTTCATATGGCGACTGTTGTTAAAACATGAATGGAGGCGCCAATTGGTTTGGCTAGGGCAGGTGCCCTAGCCAATCCAATTGGCGCCTATGTGTAGGTTTTAAGAGGAGGCGCCAACTCAATTGGCGACTCCCTCATAAAATGCCTTTTTTGTCTTATAAATAGATGCGCTGTGTGACCAATTGTTTCACAACTCATATAATCATTTGGCTATCATGTTTGGTGTTCGTCGCCAATACGGTAAGGTGATTTATGCGAGAGACAAACCTCAATTGCTGATGCTGTTTTGGAACATCACCACGTTAGATCAGCTAAAGAGCGAGCTGGTTCGATGGTTAGACGGGAAAATACCAGAAGGGGAAAAAATCAGAAGTATTGAGAGACTTGACAGTATCTTTGGTTGGGTGCGAATGAAGACTGATAAGGATGCTAGGGAAATGATGTTCGGTCGAGACGACATTAATTTGATTGTTGTAATCAGTTAGAATTATTTATGTTTTCAGATGTTTTGTATTGATGTTGGTTATGAAACTCGTTGTAACAAGAACTTAATGATATATAATGATTGATTATTACAGAAATACAATGTTACAAAAAGCTTAAGATCTAGATACAATGTTACAAAAAGCTTAAGATCTAGATGATGCTCCTTGATTGGGACAGTTGTTTTTGTTGTGTCCTGGTTGACGACAGATACTACATAATCTTATCATTTTATCTGTGGAATCCATCTCTGTTCTGATACGTGTGCTGTTTGGCCTTCCTTTCTTCTTTCTACACATCTCTTCATTGTGCCAAACAATATCTCCTTCATATGGAGGCCACTAATCCTCCATTGGTAGTACTGAAAAGCTTTGACTATATACATTCATGATGGTGTTGGCCTTGTACACATCAGATAAATGGGTGTAAGCGTCTTGACGAGTATAAGCGCATGCTACAATGACATGGGAGCAAGGTATGCGGAAGGCCTGAAATTTTCCACAATCGCACCAACTTCTGTGTAGTCTAACAACGTAGGCTAAATTTGGTCTCCCCTCGTTGTCGCCCATTGTTTCCTGGACGCTGAAATTTTGTCTATGACGGTCAAACACTGTTACAGCGTGTGTCGTAGCTTTGATGCTCTCCTCTTTCATGACCTTCATGCAACACTCACTGAATACTTGTCCGGACATTAACACTGCACTCCATCTTTCACATCTGGTTGCGAACATAGAAGCCAACCTATAATAGGTTGATCTTACCAAGGCGGTTATCGGCAGATTTCGAATTCCTTTGAAAACCCCGTTCATGCATTCCACAATGTTTATTATCATGTGGCCCCATCGACAACCACCGTCAAATGCTCTTGTCCACTGCTCTACTGGGATGTTATTTATCCATCTCCCCGCGTCTTCATTAGACAGTCGAATTTCATCACGATAATATTGAAATGACGGTTGAGTTAAAGCATACCCAGGATTCACCACCTTCTTGCGAAGATTCTTATCTTTTATAGCACGCATGAAGTTTTTTGCAATGTGTCTGATACAGTAGACATGTGTAGAAGGAGGATCATGCCATCCGTTGTCATGGTTGTTGTAGGCACTTTCAATGGCAGCATGTCTATCAGAAATCAAACATAGATTGGCTTGTGGAGCGACATGCGTTCTGAGATGTCAAAGAAAGAAACCCCATCCACCAGCCGTTTCACCTTCAACAAGAGAAAAGGCAATGGGAAATACATTTTTGTTACCGTCTTGTGCAACCACCATGAGCAAAGTACCCTTGTATTTTCCGTATAACCAAGTGCCATCAATTTGCAAGAGAGGTTTGCAGAAAGCGAAACCTTTGATGCACGGGTCAAATGCCCAAAAGAGACGGTGAAATATTCTATTACCTATAGCACAGGTTCCGTCTGGCATCATTGCTGGCACTGTCTCCATAATTGCCACAGTTCCTGGGACATAAGTTTTTAGTGCCTATAAAAACCGTGGTAATTCCTTGAATGAATCCTCCCAGTTGCCGAAAACCTGTTCAACAGCCTTTGTCCTTGCAATCCATGCTTTCTTGTAAGATGGAGTATAATTATATGTTGTTCGGATATGGGATATAATTATACTCACCTTCACTGATGGGTCTTTATTTACCAATGGCAGAATGTCTTGACATATCAAAGCTGTGCTCAGTTTACGGTGATCTTGTTCAACGTTAGTTGCAACGCAACTGTGCGGTGGGTCTATTGAAGCGATCTCCCAAGAGTCATTTTTATTCTTGTAAGATGCAGCCAAACGAAACTTACAAAGCATGTTACGACATTCGATAACATACCTTCTAGAATCAGTGCGTTTCACTGTAAAGTCAGCAAAGTTGTTCATGTGGAATTTTTTGATTGCCAAGACACATTCTTCTTTGGTACGAAACATGTCTCCCACCTTTAATTCGCCTACTGGTCTCGGATACGGATTATAGAAGACACTGTCGGATGTTTCATCGTCGTGAAGATCCATATTTGTCATATGTTGAGGAGGATTGTAGGCATGACTAGGAGGTATTGGTAGTGGTTGAGCATCATCTTCATCGTCGTTGTTCAGCATGTGATCAACCTGTATCTCGGTCTCCTCTTCTTCTTCATCAACAATGTCGACTTCTACTTCTGCTTCTGGGTTGAGTTCATCTGACCATTGTGCATCATCTGCAGCATCTTCACCAGCTGCATCCTGATCGGTTAGTTGAGACTGTTGAGACGGTATACATGGTTGTAAAGTAATGTACAACTCGATACAATCCATGCCTAAATGTTCATGACTAAGAAACATGTTTTCAACATCTTCATCGTCTCGTACCTTAAGGGGGAAAAACTTGCATTGACCATTCTCAAAAAATATAGGATTTTGATATGTGATCTTTGACACAATACCTAATCCTATAAAGGGTTGTATTCTTTTTTTCAAATGCAAAAAGGTTGCATTTCTCTTGATCGTGATTCTAATGGTATCAGTGTTTCTAAAACAAAAACCATGAAGCTCAGACTCAAAAGTTTCACCGTTGCAGTGAACGTTGACACTGTATAATGATGAAGATGACATTTTGGAGATGAAAACTATTTTGCAAGTGCAGATGAATGTGAGTGAAGTGTCTTGGATGTTGATAGTAAGACACTTAAATAGATGGTATCAGTGTCTCACATGCTAGCTAGTTCTGAGATGATGTGTCAGACATTGAAGCTACTCTGAGATAATGTGTCAAGCATGCAAGCCAGTTCTGAGATGATGTGTATGTCATGCAAGACAGTGTGAGTTGATGTGTCAAGCATGCTACCTAGTCATGAGATGATGTGTCTGTCATGCAAGACAATGTGAGTTGATGTGTCAAGCATGCTAGCTAGTCATGAGATGATGTGTCTGTCATGCAAGACAGTGTGAGTTGATGTGTCAAGCATGCTAGCTAGTCATGAGATGATGTGTCTGTCATGCAAGACAGTGTGAGTTGATGTGTCAACCATGCAAGCTATCAACAAGTGACTCTTCAGCATGCAGGAGACCGGACAGCCACGTGTCTGACATGTAAGCTAGGTATTAGATGATGTGTCAGTCATGCAAGACAGTCTGAGATGATGTGTCAACCATGCAAGCTATCAAGAAGCTAGTCATCAGCATGCAGGAGACAAGACAGACACGTGTCGGACATGTAACATAGTCAGAGATGATGTGTCAATCATGCAAGCCATCCACAAGTGAGTTGTTCAGCAAGCAGGAGACAAGAATGCCACGTGTCAGACATGCAGATGGTGTCGCCAATTGGTTTGGCGCCTACACTTATCCATATGCATGGGGATGGAGATGGTGTCGCCAATTGCTACAACCCTTTCACTTTTCCATATGCAAAAAAGTAAGTTGTTTAAATTGCTATATCTTTACTTACTTCTTACAGTTTAGTACCTATAACTAATTTATTTTAACTTTTTGGTGTAGATGGTCGGCACGTGGTATGAGTTACAGCAGATGTCCGAGACACTGTATTACTCAGTATCGCAACCTGTTGGATCACCTTCGACCGACAGACGTAAGCAAAATAACTTCATTAATTCGTCATATTATGTTGACTTTTTCTACATTCATTTAAATCCTATCTTCTTTAACATTTTAGTTCATTTGGCGTCCATACCTTAATCTGGATCATGAGCATGAGGTCAACCCTGAAGACGCAGCCGTATGGACAACATGCACACCGATAATACGGTTCACAATAGTGGAGATGCACAACACCGATCGTGTGAAGCTGCAGTTCGGTATGGTCCAGAATATCCCAGATCCCCCAGCTAGCCTAGTAGAATGGCATATGCGTAAAGTGAACGACCAATGGAACTTCAACCCTTGGCAAACCTTCGCAAGATCGGAGTCTCGCAAGTGGAAGCACCGTCATGACCATGTCTTAACTGACGCAGTCATGCCAAATGAGGTAAAACCAAGTCGTACTTATATGGCTTGGTACAGATCGGTTGGATTTCAATTCATCGCCGATGATATGTACCTCTACGACCCACGCCAGACAAGTTACACACAAGAAGGATCAACATCTAACTCCCAACAACATTCTCAGCCCGGTTACTCACAACCACCTATCCGTCAAACTTTCCGTTCCACAAACACACAAACATACAACCAAAACATGCCATTCACCCAACCCCAATACCAAGAACATCCCCCATACCACCACCAACAAATGGACCATCAACCTCAGACCGAACATCGCTTCGCACCCACACCATCACCCTACCAAAGTCGCCTTAGCCAAAACACTAACCGCCCCTCCTCTTACCGTAGCCAAGAACCCCAAACATCACAATACCAAAACATCCCACAACCATATCTCTTCCAAACATCCCAACAACCTTTCCAACCTTTCCTAGACCCATCATTCACACCCATGTCTCCCTTCAACCGTCCCGGTCGCCCATCCATGAGTCAACCACACCCCAACTTCTCTAGCATGGGTCATGAGCTCAGCTACGCCGGTACACCATCATTGAATACTGAAGACTATGCTGAGTTGGCTGAATACCTCAACGGATCTTCTCCTGTAGGAGGTAATGACGCTCCTGGACCATCAGATGAACAAACACCGGTGCAGAATCGTCAACATGGGTTAGGGCCAAGGGTTAGGGTAGCTAGGGGATGTGGGACCGGAGGTCGGTTAGGTGATTCCGGTCATCACCATTAGGATTCTTTGTGTAAACTCCAAATTTTATTAATATCAATTCGTATTATATCAAATTTATCTTTGTGTAAACTCCAAACATTAGGTTTCTTTGTCTAAACTCCATTTTGGCAAAATTCACATACACATGTTTTGACTGAAACCCTAATTTTGGGTCAACTACCCAACTACCTAACTCACTCATTTATTATGATTTTGAGGTGGGACAAAGTGCATTGGAAAGTTTGAGATGTCTACTTAAATTGTTATGTTGGACAAAATTTCATAATTCTAAAATAAACACATATGATAATACAAAACATTAAAGGCCATATAACAATTGAAATGTCAAAGAGTCCAAGTTCAGGTGCCCATACCTTTCTCAAAAAAATGCAAATGATGCAAAATTTTAGTCCAAATTCATTATCTTGAAAAGATCTACAACTTTTATGTTGAAGGTTTTGTCATTTGAGGCTTTTATCATCCAAACATAAGGGCTTGAAGTTGGTCCCTTTTGGCAAACTTCACATACACATGTTTTGACAAAAACCCTAATTTTGGGTCAAGTTCGCAAGGACCTAACTCACTCATTTTTTATGATTTTGAGGTGGGACCAAGTGAATTGGAAAGTTTGAGATGTCTACTTAAATTGTTATGTTGGACAAAATTTCATAACTCTAACAGAAACACATGCAATAATACAAAACATTATAGGTCAGATAACAATTGAATTGTCAAAGAGTCCAAGTTCAGGTGCCCATACCTTTCTAAAAAAAATGCAACTGATGCAAAAGTTTAGTCCAAATTCATTATCTTGAAAAGATCTACAACTTTTATGTTGAAGGTTTTGTCATTTGAGGCTTTTATCATTCAAACAGAAGGGCTTGAAGTTGGTCCCTTTTGGCATAATTCACATACACATGTTTTGACAGAAACCCTAATTTTAGGTCAAGTTCGCAAGGACCTAACTCACTCATTTTTAATTATTTTGAGGTGGGACCAAGTGAATTGGAAAATTTAAGATGTCTACTTCAGTTGTTATGTTGGACAAAATTTCATAACTCTAACATAAACACATGCAATAATACAAAACATTATAGGTCAGATAATAGTTGAAAAAATCAGAAGTCCAACTTCAACTGCCCATAACTTTCTCATACAAAATCCAAATGATGCAAAATTCATGTCCAAATTCATTGTCTTGAAAAGATCTAAAACATTCATGTTGGAGGTTTTGCCATTTGAGGCTTTTTTAAGGGAGTCGCCAATTGAATTGGCGCCTCCTCTTAAAAATTACACATAGGCGCCAATTGGATTGGCTAGGGCACCTGCCCTAGCCAATCCAATTGGCGCCTCCTTGCAATTTTAAAGAGGAGTCGCCAATTCAATTGGCGCCTCCTCCTAAAAGTGGGGTAGATTGGGAAATTTTCTGAAAACTGGGGTATTTTGGGAATTTTTTCGAAAAACTGGGTTATCTCGGTAAAAAAACCGACATTGGAAGGCGACATCACCCATCTTTTTATGGATTGTTTTTATTAGTTTTCATTGCTTTTGCTTTAATCAAGTTATTTTGTAAATTTTTGGGCTTGTAGCATTTAGTTTAAAGACCATTTAGATATTTCTATTTACACCCTTTTGGTAATTTCATTTTTTGTATTTTTTTTAAATTAGACTTTTATTTGGATTACTATAATCGTAATTTTGCAACATTACCGAATAATAAAGTATGATATGCGTGTGGGTTTGTTCTGTTCTTTGGTTTATTTTCATTACTAAAAATCGGATTTTAATTCTCGGATTCGACATTTTCATGTCGTTAGCCTTCAATTGTATGGTTTCCTGTATCACTCTTCGATTGTATGGTTTCCTGTGTCGCTCTTGTCAACCTCCAGCCCGATCCCTGTGATCTCATCTCGTACTTGACCTTCCCCCTCTCTTTCTCTTCATTCAGGGATAAAGCCTTTCACTAAAGGGAAGGTTCTCGAGCTTGGTGGAAAAAAATCCTGGAAGTAGCACTGCTTTGGTGAAAAATAGACAAGACATATTGAGTAGCGCTGCCTAAATGAAGTGTGGGCATAACGCATCAAGTGGAGGAATTGAATGAAGGAGAATTGCGGTCCAAAACGCAGCGGAAATTAAAATTTTCTCCTTTAGAGATCCTTACGAATGGTCATGATCAGTGATAGAATATTTACCTCTTGTGGCGATTGAAACCTTTGGTGCAGATCTCTTGTGACGATCAAAACCTTTGATGCAAATCCACGAAGCGATCACGAACGTTGAACGATGACAACGTCTCTACTCAGTCCACACGAACGGGTTCCTTCAATCTCAGTGCTAGCTGGTACGAATGAAGGCTTTGAGTGAGAGAGAGAGAGAGAGTGAGAGAACACGAAAATAATGCAAACCCTATCAAAGCTTCTGCACAAGGGTTCTATTTATAGAACCACTTGTGTGGGCTTCAAGCTAAAAAGCCCTCTTAAGTGTATTTTGGCCCATATCTTATAATATGCCCAAAATCACTTAAGCCCATGGTACCTTACCATATTTCGTATTCTACTCAAGTACACCGTACCTTACGATGTTCTATAATTCACTTAAGGGCACCGTACCTTACGGTATTCCTTAGTTACTCTATCTCTCATCAATCCGTCCTTTGTGTGTGACCCTGTAGGTTTTCGTGACGTTGGCTATTATATTAAATCACACATTTAACATAATAAACAGTGAGCGGTATCTAGCAACACATCACTGCTACCCAAGACACGAAAATGTCATGTGATCTGACAAAACCTTTCTGTGATAATACTTATGTGTATAATTACCCTTTTGCCCTTATGTCTATATTGAACACAAGGTATAGACCGTGTCATCCTTGTCCAGTTCAATATTGGGCCCATAGATATTTATCCTGTTACGCAGGATGGGCAAATTCCATCTAGGACACTCATGTCCCTCAGCATGCTTTGTGGAGTACCCATCAACTGTCTTTATGGTTATCCAGTTACGGACAACGTTGGATCAACAATAAAGCACTCGACTCCACATCTAGGATCCATAGTGGTTTCAGGTCGAAGAGTGGTATACACCATTATCACCATGAGAATAACTTATGACACTTTGCATAACTTTCTATATAGTATTCTCATAGCGGGTCAATCCGGTATAAATATTACTCCTAATATTCATACCTATGTTTAAGACTTGATAACTCTTTATCCATGATCCATGAGATGTGATCATCAGTCTACAAACATAATAGTCTTAATGCTTTAATGTTATCCCACTTCACATTAAAGCTCGACTACGGATACTTTAAGAATAGTGCCCTTATGTTTAATGTGTTCTCATGATTAAGTCACACTTAATACATTAAACGGACTATCTATTCTAGGGACTTTATTAATCAACCATAATAAAGAGAATGCCTTTAAATAATCCGATACAAGTACTAAAAGTATTGGCCTCTAGGGCTTACACCAACATTGAATCCTTGCAAGAGTGGGGCAGATCGGTCAAAGATAAGTCTAAACGAGCTAGCAAAAAAAAGACATAAGGACAAGGCTGAGCTGGCAGGCTCATCTCACTTATTGTGTGCTTTGTTGGAATAGAGTGACCTCAAGGGAAAATTCACTTTATCTAAATTTATCTCTTTCTACAACTCTTTCTTTCCAACCTACAGCTCATCCCTTTAGGCATCAAGGTCGAAAACCCCAAGGGTCGGGCCTCAACCGATCTACTGATAAGGTAAGGGGAAAGACAACTGAATAAATAAGTTTATCCTATAAAGACGGTCTAGAGTAAACGCCAAGCGCTAGCCCATTAGTGGGTTCAATTCCTGCTTGCCTTTTATTTTCAATTGTTAGAGTAGTTTGGATCCTATTGAACATAAGCTATATCGCAAGGAGTAAGTAGATCATGATCGGAGAGGATGACCAAAGAAAAATACGTCAAAGAGGACCCGAGTAGGAAAGAAGAGTGGTCGTCCTAATTAAAGAGCAGTTATTGAGAGCAAAATGAACTTGTTTGGCCGAAGGGGGCCACATGATTAGACTCTCGATGTATTATTACATTTCTATTAGGAGGAGAGTATCTTCGAAAGAAGTCGGTCCTAGCGAAAACACATAATACGGCTTATGGCGGAGAGTGTCATGAAAGAAAGGTCAGTTTGTATAGGAGGGACATGACATTACTTGACAAGTCAAACTGTTACATCGTCTGATTTTCACTCAGATGACGTAATAAAAAATATTATATCAGTGTGCAGCAGCCCCTATGACAAAATTGAACATCAGATATATGACATCCATAAAAAGATTAAAACAATCGATTATGAGATCATCTTTTTTCCTTGCGGGGGCCCTAACTCCCATCGGTGCACTGTACATGATTCTTTCTGTATCTTCGGCTTTGTTTCCTCCTACATTGATTAGTCTAGTTTTGTTTACCCCCAGAGAGTACCGCAGTGAATAGTCACTAATATATATTAGCCAGAGAAGCTCGTGACTCATACACTATCAACCATAGTGTATACCAGAAAGAAACTTCGTCTAACACCAGATCTTGTTGAAGCTCATCCAGGACCTGAAAGAGATCAGTAAATCAATGCTTCTACCTCTCTAAACTCAAGACATGATCCAGTTCTAGACAACATGCCTGAGGTAGGCCATTATTCCTCTTGTCATGTTCAAGGCTTTGCTCAAGAATAAATATTGTATAGATTGGGAGGAAACCTTAAATCATGTTTGTGAAGATTGTGACTTTACTGGCTATTGTTGCATCAAAGAAGTAGTCCATATACCAGCTCGATGTTCAAAATACCTTCCTACACGAAGAAAACATTGCATTAGTAGATGTGATACGTCATTTAATGTAATAAGACGACATATATCAATGAATGTTTAAATAAAATTCACTTTGTTCTGTACGGGATAAGGAGCGAAAAGTGCAACTGTAGTGGTAAACTCATGACTATTGAGCTATTGGTTAACTCAACGTCAATAAAAGCAGTGTCCCCACCATACTTTTATTGTTTCCAAAGGAAAAATGGAAAACTAAGAACAAAACCCAAAGATAAGAATTTTTCAAATCAAAACTAATAAAATGTCAGAGACTACAAGTAAAGGGGTTGGTTACACAGAGGGAAGGTATTAACACCCAAAGTGTCCTAGGTACTCCTAGGGAGCCCTTTTTATGTGTAAGTGTCTTTAGTTGAAAAAGATGTTTGCTAAAAAAAAGTGAGGGGATGAGAAAAGAATTCATTAATTATATTTTTATGTTTGACAAGACCTTCGGTCTTATGCCTACGTACCAACCTAAAATGAGGGATCAAAACCTCGTAGTTCGTGGTAGAAATTTCAAAGAAATTGGTGAATTGATTTTAACAAAAGATTGAAGATCTTTTGTTATCAAAGGGAGGATACTCGACCAAACATCCACCTATAATGAATGCTTTACAACATTTAAGAGGGAGGGCTCCAACATGGATTCAATCAACAAGTATGCCACTGACGCCTAATAAATGGAAAGACTTATAATCAAATATCACGGAAATGGGAGAATTATATATCAGCCAAAGATAACTCAAATCTAAATGCTCTCTTTTGAAAAGGTTAAAAGAAAAGGCCCAAAATGGTCAAAAGGATTAGATGAGGTTGTTAGTTCTATTTGTCTTTTGAAAATAAGGTCAATATGATTAAGTTTGATTTAAAAGTTTGATTAAGAAAACAAATTTTTTGCAAATCAATGGCATAAGGCCAAGGTTTCTACTCATTAAAACAAGTCTAAGTTTGAAATCACAAGCGAATAAGATTTTGAAATGAGGGAGAGATTTTGAAATTAAAGAAATGGGAGGAGATGAAGGGACTATCCTAGACATAAATTAAAAGTTTAGAGTTGAAAAGATCGGGCCAATGGGATAAAATCCACAACACAACAATGTCAGATAAAAACCCATTTCCTTTGGACTTTTAAGCAAGTAATAAGCATAACCATCCAAGTAATCAATATGAAGATTAGATGCATCAAATAAAGATGGCTAACATCCAAGCAAGCACTCCAAAAGCAAGCAGTCTTTAGTGTCTTCAAAGTGTATCAGATGAAATATTCCTTGTGGCAAACTCATAGAAACAATCATCAGATATGAACAACAAGATCAAAATAACAACTTAAGCATAAAGACAAAATAACAGGTAAACCAATAGGGTTCTCAAGGCTTTGTATCAGATGAATGGCATTGACCAAGATAACTCAGTGTCAAATAATGGCATTGGCCAAGTCCTTCAAGCATAGGGAAGTTTCCTATTCTAAGTCCAATAGCTCATATCCAGTCAAAGGAAGAGGTCCAACAGTCCAGCAAGATATTTTTTAGTTTTTTTTTGTTATTAAGTATTTTAAGGTATTAAGACCGCAAATAGAACTAAATTACAATCACAATATAATACAAGCACAAAAATATGGCTCACGTGAGCAAAGTGAAAATGACTAAAACATAAACAAGTTGCATGGAATGTAAATGGAAATGAATGATAAAGGTACCTAATTTTAAATTGCATTAAGTAAATGACATTAAAGATAAAGCAATGATAAAGAAATCTTAGTGAAGGAAACCATGGTTTAAGTCATTCTTTGGATAACTCTCAACCATCCACTCACAAGCATGAAGACATAAACCAAGACATCATCCATGAGAAGGGCCCCAACTTGGATAAATCAACAAGTATGCCACTAGCTCTCACAAATGGAAAAAGGTTAAGTATTCATACAATACCATAAGGAATGAGAGACTTAAAATATCACTTACAAGAATGTTATACCTTTGGGACAAATTTAGCTCTATGTAAAGCAACCGTAATTGGATTTATGTAGAAGTCACAACTATCTGAGGCGGGGGAATAAAAATATTGGTGTTAATGCATGCTATAAACATGGTACAAATAACCAAGCTCCTAAAGCATACCACACACATAAAAAAGGGATGAACCTATCTCAATCAAGCTCATGTTGATTCATCTGACAAAAGGTCATTAATGAATCAACTAGCCTTTGATGATCTGATAAGTTATTGGTCCATGAAGGATTGGGGAAGACGAGGGATGAAGATGAAGAGATGAAGTGAAATAGAAAATGAAATCCCAAATTGATCAAGGAAAGAATTCCATATGATCAATAATATCCATTCATTTTGAGGGATTAAGTTCACACTTCATCAACCCCCTAAATCCAATATTATTGATAAAATGGAAGTGAGCACTCAAAGGAAATGAAGAATATATATATCAGTAGCAGTCACAGGGATGGAAACAAATTCAACTCAAAACTCAACTCTTAAAAGAGGAGGAGATACTGCTAGGGGATATGTCAAAATTGACAAAGATCTTGCTTAAAACTCAAACTCACTAGGAGAGGAGAAAAAAATATAGCTTGTCAATCTCGTGGGGAACGGGAGTACTGCTGAGAATATCAACCAATATGCTAAGGATAAGAGAGATGTGATGAGAATCCACATCCTCAAGTTGAGGGATATATATATACTTTAAAGCAATAAGTCAACACTGCGGGGAATTTTAAGTCAACGCCGTATCAAATGGGAGACAACCCTGCAGGGGACAATATCAATACTACTTAAAACCAAAAACTGTCTGGATGAAGATATCTTCTATCAGAAGATGGAACTCCGCTAAGGATCTATATCACAACGAGAGGCACAACTCTGAGTGTGGAACTAGACGATTTATTGGCGATTCCATCAAAATCAACTCTATGGGGCTTCACTGGAGATTCAACAATTTTCCAGGACAAATCAAAGGCCATACGAGGATGCAAATCAGCAACCAATTCCTCAAAAGGAAAACAACAGTCATCAGACTCTTCTTAGAGATTGAGAAATAAACCAATTCCAAGGAACCAAATATATCAGCCGGATTTGCAGACTCATGTAGGGGAAAAACTGCCACGACTATGCAACAACCAAATAAAGGTGTGTCAGGGATCTGAAAAAAATAAAGGTTCCACAGAGATCCAGGGTTCATTCACCAATATACAAACTGAGGACGCAAAATCATGAAAGTCTCAACTGGGGAAGGATGAATTGCAAAGGGAACAAGACATCAGCTCTACCGGGGATGATAAATTTCTTGGGGAGCAACTCGTCAACCATGTTGGGGATGAACGACGAACTGTTTGGGAGGTAAAATCACCAACAAACTGCTTGGGGAAGACAACAATGCTTCACACATCAAGACTTAACATTCTTAGATTGTTGTTGACATTCCTTTTTGAATTAGATGTTCTTAAAGTAAATGCCTTATTATTTTAGAAAAATGATTATTCATTGATTTGTTTATTTCAAAATTATCATCAAAAAGTTTAATTTTATTAAACAAAAACAAATAAGAATGACAAATAATTGGATAAAAGCTCAACTTTATTTAATAGAATGGTAGTCCATAAATGGAGGGACTCCATGGATTTGTACAAAGTTTGAAAATGATAATTTACATGGAAAAGGGTTACATTGAATATAATGACCACTACTCTCCCTACCAACTCTGAAACCCATTGTGCTCTTGTCTTCGATTGAGAATGATGAATCAGAACCGAATGACTGTTCAAAACTGCTTCAAAGATCAGGACTAGCCTGATGCAGTTACTTGCTATAATCCCTAATTTTTCCTAGATTTCCCCAAGGTGGGGTATTCAATCTACCGGGATGTTTTTATTTTTTATGTCTCTAACTTTTTCCTGGATCTCCCTTTCGGGTTTTCAATCCACCGAGATGCTCATTTTTGCCTAAGCCTTCCTTTCGGGTTTTCAACTTAGAGAGATGTTCTTTTCTTTTTAGGCGAAGTATTTCTTGATTGCATCGGCGTTCACAGGACGAGTGAACTCTTCACCATCCATAGTTGTAATAATCAATGCACCGCCTGAGAAGGCTCTCTTAACAACATATGGGCCTTTTATAATTAGGAATCCATTTTCCCTTAGAATCAGGTTTAGAGGATAAGATATTCTTGAGCATGAGGTTACCTTATCGAAACACACGAGGCTTGACCTTCTTATCAAAAGCTTTCTTTATTCTTTGCTGATATAACTGACCATGACACCATTCAGCCTCAGTTAACTTGGCTTCCATCAATACACGCATTGATGGGATCTCAACCTCTACGGGGAGCACAACTTCCATGCCATAGACAAGAGAGAAGGGGTTGTCCATGTTAAAGTACGGACTGATGTACGGTACCCATGCAAAGCAAAGCGAAGCATCTCATGCCAATATTTGTATGTCATAACCATCTTCTTGATATTCTTATTCGCAACTTCAATAACCTCATTCATCCCGGGTCTGTAGGGAGAAGAATTATGGTGTGCAATCTTGAAGTCTTTGCAAAGAGCTTCCACCATATTATTATTCAAGTTTGATCCATTATCAGTAATGATCTTACTTGGCACACCATAACGACATATAATCTAATTCTTGATAAACCTCACAACAACTTGCTTGGTCACATTTGCATATGATGTCGCTTCAACCCACTTCGTGAAGTAATCAATAGCCACCAAAATTAAATGATGTTCATTCAAAGCTTTGGGCTCAATCATTCCAATCATATCAGTTCCCCACATGGATAAGGACCATGGAGAGAAAATGACGTTTAACAGTGTCAGAGGGACATGAACCTTCTGCATAGATTTGACACTTGTGGCATTTCTTCACAAACTTGCAACAATCAGATTCCATTGTCATCCAATAGTAACCTGCTCTCAATATCTTCTTTTCCATAGCATGTCCATTAGAATGAGTACCAAAGGAACCTTAATGGACTTCAATCAATAATAGGTCTGCTTCGTGTCTATCCACACATCTGAGCAAAACCATACCGAAATTCCTCTTGTACAACACATCACTATTCAGGTAGAAGTTACCAGCTAATCTTCTCAAAGTCTTCTTATCTTTCAAAGATGCCCTAGGCGGGTAAATTTGACTTTGGAGGAAACATTTTATATCATAATACCATGTCTTATCATCCTTGATTTCTTCAACAGCAAAAACATGAGCTGGCCTATCAAGACGCATCACAGTCAAATTGGGAACTTCATTCCAAACCTTCACAACGATCATGGAAGCCAACTTTGCAAGAGCATCTGCCATCCGTTTTTCATCTCGAGGAATATGATGAAACTCAACCTTTATAAATAAAGTTGATATCCTCCTCGCATAATCTCTATACGATATCAAACCGGGTTGATTCATCTCCCATTCACCTTTGATCTGATTAACCACCAAATATGAGTCTCCATAGACGTCAAGATATTTGATTATGAGATCAATGGATTCTTCGAGCCCCATAATGCAAGCTTCATACTCAGCCATATTATTTGTACATTTGAAGGTTAATCTAGCTGTAAATGGAAAATGAGTGCCTTGAGGAGTAATAATCACTTCCCCAATGCCATTACCATATGAATTAACAACTCCATCAAATACCATGCCCCAACGGGAGCCAAGTTCTGGCCCTTCTTCAAGCAATGGTTCATCACAATCTTTCATCTTCAAATGCAAAATCTCTTTGTCAGGGAAATCATACTGCACTGACTGATAATCATCAATAGGTTGGTGAGCTAAATGGTCCGCCAAGACACTACCTTTAATCGCTTTCTAAGCTCGGTATTCAATATCATACTCAAATAACAACATATGCCAATGGGAAATCCTCCCAATTAAAGCAGGCTTCTCAAAAATGTACTTAATTGGATCCATTTTGGATATCAACCAAGTAGTATGATTCAACATATAATGTCGCAGACGTTTAGTAGCCCAAGCTAAAGTATAACATGTCTTCTCAAGCACATAATACCGAGACTCACAATCGCTGAACTTCTTACTAAGGTAGTAAATTGCATATTCTTTGTTACCAAATTCATCTTGTTGACCAAGAACACAACCCATACTCTCTTCAAGCACAATCTAATACATGATCAAAGGTCTTCCTTCAATAGGTGGAGACAGAATTAGAGGCTCAAGCAGATACTCTTTAATACTATCAAAAGCTTTCTGGAAATCCTCGGTCCAATCACAAGACTGATCTTTCCGAAGGAGCTTGAATATAGGGGCACATGTGGCAGTCATATGCGATACAAATCTTGAGATATAGTTCAATCGGCCGAGAAAACCTATGACTTGCTTCTCAGTTTTGGGCGCATGCATTTCTTGTATTGCTTTGACCTTGGCAGGATCAACTTCAATACTCTTCTCGCTGATAGTAAAGCCCAACAACTTACTAGAGAGAACACCAAAAGTACACTTATTGGGGTTCAAGAAGAGTTTATACTTCCTCAAATGCTGGAATAACTTCAACAAATACTCAATATGCTCTGCTTTAGTCCTTGATTTGGAAATCATATCATCAACATAGACCTCAATTTCTCTATGCATCATATCATGGAAAAGAGTGGTTATGCCTCTCTGGTACGTTGCAACAGCATTCTTTAAACCAAAAGGCATCACTCGATAACAGAATGTTCCCTAAGGCGTAATTGTAAGACCCCAATTTTGGCCCTAAGATCCCTCATGGCCCATATCATATCATATCATGGCCTCAAGGATCATTGCATACCCTAGCTGCCCTCCTAGTGGGTGGGTTACCTTGTGAGTGTGATTCTTGATCACCAAGCATGTATTGCATTTGTATGTCATTGCTTTTCATATGTTCACTAACCAAATGTACAAAAAAATATTGTCATTTAACCATGTCGCTTGCAGCTGAAGCTAACTAAGTCAAATCAGTTAAATCAGGCCCTGAGCAATTGATGGTGACCATTCTTGAAGAATTTGGACACCATGATCATTCATAAAGAGTTCATATAACTTGTGATATCATTTGGAATCAAGATCTCAAGTAAAAGAGGCTTGGAATTCATCAGAACTTAGCCCAGTCAACCAAAAGTCAACTGTGGTCAACTGTACATTTAATCAGTGATTTGATGATTGGAATTGGTTGAAAAGACCTCATTCATGTCTATTTAAACTTCATTTGGCATTTCAAAGGCCAAGGTTGAAGGAATTGAGGTCAGACAGAAAGTTTCCCAAGATAGCAGGTGACTGGTAACTGAAGTTTCCAAAAATGGAAAGTTTTTGACCTCAAAAACAGAAGTCCAAGGAAGCTTCAAATGAAAAATTGTTCAACATGACAGATGTAGATCTTGTTCTCACCTTTCCAAAAAGTCCAAGAACTTGAAAATCCAATGTACGGTTTGCAAGATATGGTCAGATGAATTTCAAAAAATACCCGTAATCGGGAGGGCATAACTACCACATGGTTTATCCAAATTGCAAGTTCTTTATATGCGCAAACTCCATTTAATGTGTACTTCAAAGTTGCATAATTGGATTTTTTGGAAAAGGCTCTATGCAAAATGCCATTTTTGAAGTGAATCAATTTAAGGAGAGGGGCAAAATGGTCCATTTTTGGAAATATTGGGAATTTGCAAATGAGGCCAATACCAACAGCTCCCAAATGATATTTTGGACTTGCTCAAAGTGTTAATTTTCTGCTGTCATGCTTCTAAAATAAAAAGAGTAAAAATCCAAAAGGCTTCACATAAGCATATTGGTTAATTCACTATTTTTGCTTAATTGTGATTATGGTTGAATTAAGAGTTCACATATATAGCTAATCCTTAACAGAATTTGACTCTAATCACAAACTCTCACAATTTCTCTCTCTGCACAATTACTCTCACAATCACTCTCTCAGTTTTTCCACAATCACAATTCCAAAAACTTCTACACGATCACACAACTGCATAACAGAAATTTTTTTCTCTCTTCTTCTCTCAATTTTGCTCAAAACTCCAAGATACTCTTTGCATCAATTGAACAAAATTTCCATTGATTGGTGATAATTCGCTGGATATTCATCATTGTTTGGTAGTTTGGAGTTTCTGTTTGCAGGTAAAAACGGAAGAATCATCAAGATCGAACCGAGCTGTGGCAAGAACCCTCTCCCTCCATAACAGTCAACAATTCTTGAAGATTGAAGGATTTTCGAGCTGAACGAGCATCATCATCAACCTTCCACGAAGATATTCGCCACCTGTTTCGCGTTTTTGAGCTGGAAACCGCATCGAATCCGTCACTGTTCTTCACCAAGGTTGGGAATCAAACTTCACCGTAGTTTAAATTGAGTTAGGGATGTGATAGATTGCTGTTTGTAGAGTGTATATCAACTGATAGATCGTGATTCCACTGTAAATTGGTTAAGTTATTGTAAATCTAGGTTTTCGAAGCATCTTCTTTTTCTCTTCGATTCGTCCGGTATGGTAATCCATTGCAAAAATTGTTTGTATATTTGCGTTCCTGGAGACGAACCGGTTCCAACGATATGCTTCTCATCGATTTCCGTCAAGATTTGGCTAAGACCTGCGTTTCGCGATGAAGAACGATGAAGATGTTGATGAACATTCATGCGTTTCTGGAGAAGTTCGCTTCATTGATCCGTTTCAATTCCTTTTCCATGCGGATTCTTGTTTCCCATTGCCCAGACGCAATCTAGACCGTCCGTTCCCTCTATTCCAAACGACGGCGTATTAGGCTTTGGCTTTAATATCACAATTGTGCCACTGGCACCAAATTAAATTAAATAAACCTAATATTAATTCGAATAAATATTAAATAACTTAAAAATTTCATAAATGGCTCAAAAATAATCCAAAAAAATATAACAATTTTTTTGTTAGTTTTATTTCTTGCTCTACTATTTTATAAAAATGAAAAAATATATATGTGCTTGGGGAATTTTTAGAATTGACATAGAGGTCCTTTTCATGTACATATTTTCATACACATTACCACTTTAATTGTATAGACCACATGCTATATCCAAAATAATTGAAAATTGAGACACTTGTTCTAGACATCCTTCTGGTTTTTTTTGACATAGGTTTGGGAATTTTTTAGCCTATGGTTAGTTATGTGTGAATTATTGAAATTGGATATGTATATGTGTGACATGGTTGGATATGCTGTATTCCCCAAATATTTTTCTATGCTTCCCATTGGCCAATGGCCTTGAATTTTTGCAGGAAGCTTGTTTAATATGTTAACATCCCCTGTGAATTTTTGTGGATTTTTACAATCCATTTTCAATTTGATTAAGATTTTTCCTTGCTGCCTACCATTGTTAGGACTTAGCTTGTGACACATTTTTTAGTATGTCGCCATATGCACATACTTTATCCAATGACCTTGAAAATTGATAGGATAGTTCTTAACCCCTGTAGCTATCTTTTAGCTTTGGTCCCATGTATTTCCAATGAACCATTACTGTTTACCATTAGATAGAAGTTGATGCATATTTGTAGGCTTCATTTGATGTTGTTTTTGCATGCTTGATATGTTTAATTGATTCCCATTAATCTACTAGTCCAAATGACTTGAAAATTAACATATGGCTTGCTGAATGTCTTCTGGTTAGAACATAATTTTTGTGGATTTTTGCAATCAATTTTCAAATTGATTCGTATTTTTTTGCTGCCTAGCATGTTAGAATTCCATTGGTGTAACCTTTAGCATTTATATTGCCATATCCTCATAATTAATCCAATGGACATGAAACTTTGTAGGATAGTTCTTAACATGTTAAGGTAGCTTTTGGCTTTGGTCCCATGAATTTTGAATGTAACAATTGCTGTTTGCCATTAGGTGGAAGTTGGTGTATAATTTTTGACTTCATTTGATGTAGTTTTTGCATGCTGTACCATGTTAATTAATTCCTATTGATCTATTAGTCCAAATGACTTGAAATTTAATATGTGACTTGTTGAATACCTTCTGGTTAGAGCATATTTTTTGTGGATTTTTTGGTGCCATTTTGGCATTTATTTGGATGTGATCTTGCTGGTTGCTTGTATGAGACTCCACATTGCATCTTTTGCCTTCCATGTTGCATAAATAGAAATAGGAGCATAGTTTGGACATGGGACCAATTAGGATCCCTTTGTAATTGATATAGCTTGACTTTGATCATGAATTGGCTGCTGTTTTAAGATTTTTCCATCTTTTTGACCCTAGGCTAGTCCTAGTGGTCATGTTACTTACATTTGAAGTTAATTGTGCCTTTTCAGGTTAAGGAGTTAATGATTAAGGAATTTGCTCCACATTATGGATTGTGTTACTTGACACATATGACTAATGTATTTGTTTTATAGGATGTTTGGTTCATGTGAGCCTTGTGCCATGCACACTATTGTTTGATTATGATTGAACATTGTTAATTGATTCTTATGTTGTTATCTGTTTATGAATGGGATGCTGATTTTATTGGATTGTTTCCAGGTACCCTTTAGTCGCTCAGTTCTCTTAAGAACTTGCTTTGCTTTGCTTAAATAGCAACTTGCATTGAGGTATAAAACCTTCTTCTTCATGTAGTCTGGAGACCCGGTCCGTTATTTGACCGGGCAAATTGTCTGAAGTCCTCCTTAAGAGGCATTGATTGTGTATGTTTATATTTGTCCCAAGCAGGAAAAGTCCTCATTTGAGGCAATTGGTGGAAGGTAGAGATAAGTAGCCTATCTCCCACTATTCAGTGAGTCTTCTCATTGCTCCCATCACATGGTTGTAGCATTGAGATCCATACCCAAGATCTATCGAGTCTAATCGGGGAAAGAGTTCCTACTTTCTGAACTCCCCCACATTCTTATATTTACATGCTCTCTCGGACATGAGATAGAAGCAATGAGGCCCACCCCTCATATCCTTTCATCTGCTTCACCTGAGCCCCTCAATGGCCAGGTTAAGAGCGACTTTGACCCTATTCCAGATGGCTTTAATGCCTTACCTTTGCTTGAGCCCAAATTGTGTGGTTATAGCGTGTGCTCCTTGATTATATGGTTTGATTATTTGATTCATCATACATGATTATTTGATTGCCATTGTGCATTCACTATCATTGATTGCCATTGTGCATTTATCATTTTTGTTTGCCATTAGTGCATGATCACTTCTTTTGTCCTTGTGACATTGATGTTTTCCCATTGAGGAACCAGTTATAAGTCCCTGTAAGGTGGCATCTGTTCCTATGACATGGAAGAGATAGAGTGTAAGACCTCATTGGTCACTCATATCTTCTTTGCTCTTTGTTTGAGCATGGTTGTTGTATGTGAGGATTCATTGTAAGTCCCTGTGATGTGGCATTTGTTTTCCTAGGATCATACTGTGGAGGTTAACATGAGTCCAGATAGATTGGCAGTTGACTTCCCTGTTTTGTTTTTTTGTTTTATTCTGATGGAGATTAGTGTAAGTCCATAGAGTGGCTTCTGATATCCTTACTTGTTTTAGGAGACAGGTATAAGACCATTGAGTGGCCTCCAGTATCCGCTTTTATTTAATCTCATCTGTTACCATGTTCATATTACTGCTCATCTGTAGCCTATTCCTAAGGACCCACTTGAATCATTTTCTATATGATTTCAAGAGGCGGACCCTTCTAAGAAGTTTTACATCATTTATCCATTCACCTCATTGTGTCCTACCTTTTCACACATGTTTTAAAAACTTGAAATAAGTGTTGTGCAAACATTCTCACTCTTTCTAAATTAGAAACTTGGACCTTAAGTCCATGATTTTTCCAAACTTCATTTTTGTAAATACTTCATTTTGAATTGACTTTAATCATACTTTGACCTTTTTGTAAATAATCCAAATAACTTCACCCATTCAAGTGACTTTGTGGCTTTGTCCATGCTTGTTAAGTCTTTATACATTAGCTATAGGTTTGATTTACCCTAGTTGGTTGATATTAATCTCACCTATTTGTCCTTAGTAGATGAATTGTAAGTCTTCCTTGCCTATTATAGGGTTAACCCCTCTCTGGCAAGTGGAAGCTTTTCTCACATGGTGGACTAGTTGTTATACAAGGTTGAGTTTTCTCCCGTGGGTAACGTAAGACCTTTAAGCTTGTGTTTTAAAATTGAATCAACTAACTTTTGGAAGTTTTTAGCCGAACTACGGCGTTTTGATCCTTACCTTTGATGGAAGGTACGTAGGCAGCGGGTTCATCCGTTCAAACCCAATAATTAATTTGTACATTCTTTCCTCATCATCCCAATCATGTTTGCACATCACTTATGTCATGACAAATAATAATTTTCAAACAACAAAGTGTGAAAAGGGCTCCCTAGGAGTACCTAGGACGTAGTGGGTGCCTAACACCTTCCCATTGCGTAATTTACCCCTTACCCCGATCTCTGATCTTTTCATTGGTTTTCTACGTGTAAAACTTCTTAGGTTTTTGTTCGCTTTTTAACCAATCCTTAGGATAAATAAAAGTGCGGTGGCGACTCTATATTCATTGTATACATTGCTTATGATTTAACCAATAGATCATATAGTAACGAATACACCGCTACAGAAAAGTGGCGACTCTGCTGGGGATCTCCTTGGTGGTATTGCCTACTTTTCACCTTTGTTGTGTGATATATTATTATTGTTATTTGACATATTTTTGTACAATTTGGGATAACTGTATTGATTGTAATGTGTGAATTGCTTGATATACAAATGTTGTTTGCTTTGGTGATCTGTGAGATGAGTTCTATACCCGAACTCGAGTGCACTCTAGGATAGGAGAATGGCGTAGTCTTGTCGACTGGTGTGGAGTAGTCCTTAGCCAGTTGACTTGCGAGTCCATTCACTTGGTGGAGGTCATGTTGGATTGATAATGTCACACAAGTTATTTGTGGTTAGGCATTATTCTTTCAATCATGTGCCTTAGAAGCCAAGGACCGTAGTTTACCAAACCCATCTTGGCCTATTTTTTAGGACGTAGTGCGGAGGTCGTTCAGATGTAAGTTCTGATGCGATTGTTACGCGATACTACACTCATAAGAGTCTCTCTCGAGAATATTTTTGGAATACGAGTATTCGTTCCTCCGATAATATCCGAGAGATGGGACGATGATTATGGGAACCTCTGGTAGAACATGTCTGGCAGGTTTAAACCCTAGTACACTCCCTTTGGGTGGTTCTTAACCTAGACTCCATGCTCGTGACTCTCAGTAAACCCGTGATTCGTGGTTGAGTCGTTCAAACATCGTTAATATCAATGGATCCCGGATCAGGTGTAAAACCTAAGATCCACCAAAGCGGCTGGTTGATATTAAGGATGTTTGAGCCGGTTCATGTACCGTTAATATCAATGGAACTTGGGTGTCGATAAGGTGAAAAACCTAAATCCACCAAAATGGATGATTGATATTAGGGATACATTGAGCTTTCCCACGACCTTTGTTTGGTGTGCTTTGCTTGATCCTTGAGTGTGATTGTTGCATTCATACATTCATGCATTCATCTACATTCCATGTCATCGAAAAAAAAAAAAAACAGAAAATTTTCAAGGAACTTAAAGGGTTTATTTGCAAAATTTTCAGACATGGAAAGACCAAAGAGGCATACAAAGAAGTACAGTTTCAAACAGCCTAATGTAAAGGAGTTAAGGAATCTGACATCTTATGTACTAGATCCCTTGGGTTTCAAGGCTCGATATGGGAAGCTTCTGTCGCTGTTGACTACTCAAGTTGATGAAGGATTGATGAACACTCTTGCCCAGTTCTATGATCCACTGTATCGCTGCTTCTTATTTCCGGACTTCCAGCTGTTGCCTACTTTGGAAGAATACTCTCACCTTATTGGGATCCCGATTCTGGATCAGGTGCCGTTCAGTGGCCTAGAGAGTATTCCATCTGCTAAGGAGATTGCTAGTCTTTTGCATATAGATGAAGCTTTGATCAAAGCCAATCTGATTACCAAAGGTGGGATTAAGGGTTTCTCTTCAGAGTTCCTTGTCGCTCAAGCTACCTTCTATGGAGAAGCCAGGAGTGAGGACGCCTTTGAGGCTTTGTTTGTATTACTCATCTATGGATTAGTGCTATTTCCCAACTTTGACAAGTTCGTGGACATGAATGCTATTAGGATCTTCTCAGTTCTTAATCCGGTTCCGACTTTGTTGGGCGATGCCTATTTCTCTCTGCACCTGAGGAATATGAAGGGTAGTGGAGTTATTGTCTGCTGTCTACCTTTGCTGTACAAGTGGTTTATTTCGCACTTGCCGCAGACCATTGCTTTTAAGGAGAATAAGGGATGTCTACGGTGGTCACAGAGGCTTATGTCTCTCACTAATGATGATATCTCTTGGTACGATCGTGTATATGATACTGTGCAGATTATTGATTCTTGTGGTGAATTCCCGAATGTGCCTCTTCTCGGTACATGTGGTGGGATCAGCTACAACCCTACACTTGCACGTCGTCAGCTTGGGTTCCCCCTAAAGGATAAACCTCATAACATTCTGTTAGAAGGTGTATTCTTCCAGGAGGGTAAAGATCCCCAAGGCCTGAAAGCCAGATTCGTCCGCGCTTGGCGCAATATCCGAAAGAAGAGTAGGAATGAATTGGGTCCGAAGAATTGCATTGCTTTGGAGCCTTATACTTCCTGGGTCAGACAGCGAGCTGCCGAATACCTGATGCCTTATGATTATCCGAGACCTGCACCTTTGGATGTGGCTGGGCCTTCAACCCTCCCTATCCAACGTGTAGAGGAGTTAAGAGAAGAAGACCTTTCACGTGCTTGGATCCGTGAAAGAGAAGAATTACTACAGCAGATTAAGGAGAAAGATGCTCTGATTGAGTTTCTTGAGCATCAGGTGATTGATGACCCGAATGATACCTGGACTTCTTTGCTTCCTCAGTCTTCTAAGTTCTGGAAGAGGAAGTATGATCAGCTTGCTAAGGCAAAAGCAGATATGGAAGCGGCTTATGAGAGAGAGATCAAGAAGTTGTGCACTTCTCGTCTTCCAGCATCCCGAGCTAATAGGGATCCATAGGATGTTGTTTTCCTTTTCTCCTTGTAATAATCAAATTGATGTACTTCTTTGTCCAATATATTGAATGAGATATTTTCCATGTGAAATATAAAATGCTTTTTATGCTCAAAATATTGCAAATAATGCCCTAAGGGTTCCTTGAAAATAAAACAATGCATCTGCACAAGCATTTCATGCATCATGTTGCATAAGCAGGTACCTTGTTTATGGTCTTCTTGTCCTGACTCTGTTCTTCATTTATTTTGAAGACAAGCTGACTCACCGGTATTACACCCGAGCCAATTCTACAAGAGTAATGGATCAGCTTGAACAAGAGAACCGTGAACTGAGAGATGAAGTCGCCAGACTTGGCGCCCTGATGGAGCAACTTCTTGCTGCTCAGAATCAACCAGCTCAACCGCCGGCAACTCCCGTCCAGAGGACTGTGATTTCAGAAGTTGCTACTTCTGTTGTGCCTACTGCCAATGTTCAGTTTGTGCCCAATGCCATGTCAGTCGGGTACCCTTGGGGCATGCCTCCAGGTTTCATGCCTGACATCCCTGCTCCTACCTTCGTTCATATGCCGGCATCTAGCCCGGTCATTACTGCTGCTCCTCCTGTCGTGCACGCTATGCCAAGGGCAGAAGAACCCATCTATCATTCCGAGCCATCTGAGGGCCCGGACGTTAATGAAAAAATGGATGCTATGAATGACCAATTCCTTGAGCTGAGGAAGGAATTGAAGACCCTCAGAGGTAAGGACCTATTCGGCAAGTCTGCTGCCGAGCTCTGCCTGGTTCCTGGAGTTAAAATACCTATCAAATTCAAAGTTCCTGACTTTGAGAAATACAAAGGGAACACCTGTCCTCTTGCACACCTGGTCATGTATGCCAGGAAGATGTCGACTCAGACCGACAACGATCAGCTATTGATCCACTACTTCCAGGACAGCTTGTCCGGTGCTGCACTTCGTTGGTATATGAACCTGAACAGTGCCAACATCCAATCCTTCAACGACCTTGGCGAGGCTTTCGTCAAACAATATAAATATAACGTCGATATGGCGCCTGACAGAGATCAACTCAGGTCTATGTCGCAGAAAGATAAAGAAACTTTCAAGGAGTACGCCCAGAGGTGGCGAGAGCTCGCAGCGCAGATCACTCCACCGCTCGAGGAGAAAGAAATGACTAAGATTTTCCTTAAAACTCTTAGCTCATTTTATTATGAGCGAATGGTGGCTAGTGCTCCCTCGGACTTCACCGAGATGGTGAATATGGGGATGAGACTTGAAGAGGGTGTCCGGGAGGGACGTTTAGCAAAAGATGAAGGCTCTTCTAGCAAGAGGTATGGCTCTTTTGCTAAGAAGAAGGATGGGGAAGCACATGCTGTGCAGTCCCATAGATCAAGAAAACCTCCGGTTCAGAGGAAACCGATGCGCCGCGCAGGTCATCAGCATCAGGTGGCCCATATTGCTCCAGTCTTCAAAGACAATTCTCAGCAGTATCAACCTCAGCAACAATATCAGCAACCGCAACGCCCACAGCAACAGGCCTACCAGCCTCGTGGGAGCACAACAAATCAAGCCAATCTGAGTTATGACCGGAAAAAGATCAGCTTCGATCCTATCCCCATGTCATACGCGGAGCTTTATCCCTCCCTGTTGGAGAGGAAGCTGATAACTCCCAGGGATCCTCCTGCTATTCCTGCTAATCCACAATGGTGGTACAAACCGGATCAACACTGCGTTTATCACTCCGGTGCCCCTGGCCATAACGTCGAAAACTGTTATCCGCTCAAGACAAAGGTTCAAGACCTGATGAGATGTGGAATTTTGAGCTTCGAAGATTCGGGCCCAAATGTTACCAAGAACCCATTGCCTTCGCATGGGAAGTCTGTAAACATGGTCCAGGGATGCCCTGGGAAATATAAGGTCAAATATGTTAGTCATATTCGACAATCGTTGGTGGAGTTACACCGCTTGTTGTGCCAATACAGCCATATGGTGCATGACCACGATAAGTGCCGTATCTGTTCGGTGAACCGTCTGGGGTGCAATCAGGTACGAAGAGAGCTACAAGAGTTGTTAGACGAAGGTACCATTGAGATTTTGCAAAATCGCAATGTTGACGAGGACGAACCTGAAGTAAATGTTATATCTCCAGTGTTCAAATTACCAGAGCCTGTTGTTATTCGATATGATAGCAGCACGCCGAAGACTTCTCCTTCACTTGTGATTAAACCTGCCGGCCCCGTGCCGTATTCTTCTGATAGAGCTGTGCCGTTCAGGTACAATCCAGTTGCTGTGCAAGATGGGGTGGAAGTGCCTTTGCCTTCAACTGCTGTGACCAATATTGCCGATGTAAGCGGCCTGACCCGGAGTGGTCGAGTATTCTCTGCGCCTCCTAAGGCTCCTGTTGCTTCTGAATCTTCTGAGCGTCCAGTTGGGACTGCTGTCAATAGCCAGAATCCGGCACTTGATGTTGCCAGACCCTCCTCCATACAAAAAACTCCTATTTCTTCAGCCGGCCCGAGTGGCATTTCGAATGAAGAATCTGATGAGATGCTGAGGCTCATCAAGAAGAGCGAGTATAACGTGGTAGACCAGCTTCTACACACGCCTTCCAAAATCTCCATACTATCCTTGCTGTTGCATTCAGAACCCCATAGAGAGGCTCTGCAGAAAGTCCTGGACTTGGCGTACGTTGATCACGACGTCACTATTGAGCAGTTTGACAGTATCGTTGCAAACATCACTGCTTGCAACACTTTGAGTTTCAGTGACGCTGATCTCCCTGAGGAGGGAAGAGACCACAACATGGCTCTACACATATCTCTGAATTGCAAATCTGATGCTATGTCCAACGTGTTGGTGGACACTGGATCATCCCTTAATGTGTTGCCTAAATCCACGCTCTCCAGATTGTCATATCAAGGTCCTCCTATGAGGCAGAGTGGGGTTGTTGTGAAGGCTTTTGATGGGTCGCGCAAGACCGTGATTGGGGAAGTTGACCTCCCTATCAAAATAGGCCCAAGTGATTTCCAGGTTACCTTCCAGGTAATGGATATCCACCCATCATATAGCTGTCTCCTTGGCAGACCATGGATTCACGAGGCTGGCGCCGTGACATCCACCCTACACCAGAAGCTGAAGTTTGTCAAGAATAAGAAACTGGTTGTGGTAGGGGGAGAAAAGGCTCTCCTGGTTAGCCACCTGTCTTCCTTCTCATATATCGATGCAGAGGATGAAGTTGGAACTCCTTTCCAAGCTTTATCTATTGATGAACCTATAGAGAGGAAGTCTCCTTCATTCGCTTCCTACCGTGATGCAAAACTGGCCATTGAATGTGGTGCAGTCGCTGGTTTAGGGAAGGTGATTGAGCTAGAAGACAACAAATCCCGGGCTGGCATTGGCTATGGTTCTGGGGCATATAACGAGCACGGTCTGTTCACGAGTGGAGGATTCATCCATGATGATCAGTCTGTAGAAGAGGAAGCCGCTGCTATCATTGAAGAAGATGCAGAGGATATGAGCAATTTTGTTATTCCTGGTGGTGTCTGCCACAATTGGGTCGCTGTAGATGTTCCTACAGTTATCCATAGATCAGAGTAAATATGCTCACTTTGTTTAAAACCCTTCTCCCATGCCAAAAGGAGAAGTGATGACATTGTTTGGCTCATATATACAATGATGTTTTCATTCAATTAATGCATTGTTAAACATTTGTTTTTCCATTTGTTTTCACTTTTTGCTTTTTCATGAAATCAGTGATCACAAAAAACCCATAAAAACAAGAATAAAAGCAACCTTTTCATCTGCATAATGGTTTGCTTGTTTAAATGCTAAAAGCTTTTCATTAACCAAAATCATTATGCAGGTTGATTCTAAAACCCATTGAACATAATGATCCAATGCCATCTCCCAACTTTGAATTCCCTGTATTCGAGGCAGAGGAAGATGATGTTGAAGGAATTCCTGATGAGATTACCCGTCTCCTTGAGCACGAAGAGAAGATCATTCAGCCGCATCTCGAAGACTTGGAAACAGTCAACTTGGGATCTGAGGATTGTGTTCGTATGGTGAAGATTGGGGCACTTCTTGAAGAGTCTGTCAAGAAGGATTTGATTGAATTGCTACGAGAATACTCAGACATCTTCGCTTGGTCATATGAAGACATGCCGGGTTTAGATACAGATATTGTGCAACATTTCCTGCCTTTGAAGCCTGAGTGCGTGCCGGTGAAGCAGAAGCTCAGAAGAACTCATCCAGATATGGCAGTGAAAATCAAAGAGGAAGTTCAGAAGCAAATTGATGCGGGGTTTCTGGTGACTTCTACATATCCTCAATGGGTGGCCAACATTGTGCCTGTTCCTAAGAAGGACGGAAAAGTCCGTATGTGCGTTGATTACAGAGGTTTGAATAAAGCTAGCCCAAAAGATGATTTTCCTCTACCACACATTGATATGTTGGTAGATAATACAGCTAAATTCAAAGTCTTTTCCTTTATGGACGGATTTTCCGGATATAATCAAATTAAAATGGCACCAGAGGATATGGAGAAGACAACATTCATCACACCTTGGGGAACATTCTGTTATCGAGTGATGCCCTTCGGTTTGAAGAACGCCGGAGCCACGTATCAACGAGCTATGACTACCTTGTTTCATGATATGATGCACAAGGAGATAGAGGTCTATGTTGATGATATGATTGCTAAATCCCGAACGGAAGTTGAACATGTTGAGCATTTGTTGAAGCTTTTTCAGCGTTTGAGGAAGTTTAGACTCCGCCTGAATCCGAACAAATGTACTTTTGGAGTCCGTTCCGGAAAGTTGTTGGGTTTTGTAGTAAGTGAAAGAGGTATTGAAGTTGATCCCGCCAAGGTCAAAGCAATACAAGAGATGCCTGCGCCCAAAACTGAGAAGCAAGTCCGAGGTTTTCTTGGCCGCTTGAATTACATTTCCAGGTTTATATCCCACATGACTGCCACATGTGCGCCGATATTCAAGCTCCTCCGGAAAGATCGGTCTCATGATTGGACCGAGGATTGCCAGAAAGCTTTCGATAGTATCAAAGAATATCTGTCTGAACCTCCGATCTTGTCTCCGCCTGTGGAAGGAAGACCTCTGATTATGTATTTGACTGTTCTTGAAGACTCAATGGGTTGTGTACTCGGTCAACAAGATGAATCAGGGAAGAAAGAATTTGCTATCTACTACCTCAGTAAGAAATTTACTGATTGTGAGTCTCGGTACTCCATGCTTGAGAAGACGTGCTGTGCTTTGGCTTGGGCTGCTAAGCGTTTGCGCCAGTACATGATAAATCATACAACTTGGTTGATATCCAGAATGGATCCAATCAAGTATATCTTCGAGAAGCCTGCTTTAACTGGGAGGATTGCCCGTTGGCAGATGTTGTTGTCTGAGTATGATATCGAGTATCGAGCTCAGAAAGCTATCAAAGGTAGTATCTTGGCTGACCATTTAGCGCACCAGCCGATTGAAGATCACCAGTCAGTTCAGTATGACTTCCCTGATGAGGAAATTCTGTATTTGAAAATGAAAGATTGTGATGAGCCTACACTTGATGAAGGTCCGGAACCTGGTTCCAGATGGACGATGGTGTTTGATGGCGCTGTTAATCAGTATGGAAATGGAATTGGGGCAGTGATTGTTAATCCCCAAGGTGCTCATATTCCATTTACAGCAAGGCTAACTTTCAAATGCACGAATAATATGGCTGAATATGAAGCCTGTATTATGGGACTTGAAGAATGTATTGATTTGAGAATCAAACATCTTGATGTTTATGGTGATTCGGCCCTGGTTGTCAATCAGATCAAGGGTGAATGGGAGACGAATCAGCCAAGTCTCATACCATACAGAGATTATGCAAGAAGGATTGCAACTTTCTTCACAGAAGTTAAATTTTATCATATCCCTCGAGAGGATAATCGGATGGCAGATGCGCTTGCTACGCTTGCTTCCATGATTGTAGTCAGACGGTGGAATGATGTCCCCAATATTACTGTGATGCGCTTGGATAGACCAGCTCACATATTTGCAATTGAGGAAGTGAAAGATGACAAGCCTTGGTATTTTGATATCAAGAATTTCCTCCAGAACCAGGTCTACCCGTCTGGGGCATCTGCGAAAGATAGGAAAACCCTGAGAAGGTTGTCAGGCAGTTTCTACCTCAGTGGTGAAGTGCTGTATAAAAGGAATTTTGATATGGTTTTGCTCAGATGCGTGGATAGACACGAAGCAAACCTGTTAATGACTGAGGTCCATGAGGGTTCATTTGGTACTCATTCCAATGGACATGCCATGGCTAAGAAGATGTTGAGAGCAGGCTACTATTGGCTGACAATGGAGTCTGACTGTTGCAAGTATGTGAAGAAATGCCACAAGTGTCAAATTTATGCGGATAAGATTCATATCCCTCCGACACTCCTGAATGTGATTTCATCGCCATGGCCTTTCTCTATGTGGGGAATTGACATGATCGGCATGATTGAGCCGAAAGCATCCAACGGACATCGGTTTATTCTCGTAGCAATTGACTACTTCACCAAATGGGTTGAAGCTGCTTCATACGCGAATGTAACCAGACAGGTGGTTGTGAAGTTTATCAAAAACCAGCTGATTTGCCGTTATGGTGTGCCAGAGAGGATCATTACTGATAATGGATCTAATCTGAATAATAAGATGATGGATGAGTTGTGCGCTGAATTCAAGATTGCACACCATAATTCTTCTCCCTACAGACCTAAGATGAATGGGGCTGTTGAAGCTGCTAATAAGAATATCAAGAAGATTATCCAGAAGATGACTGTCACGTACAAAGATTGGCATGAGATGCTGCCATTTGCTTTGCATGGATATCGTACGTCTGTACGCACTTCAACAGGGGCAACCCCTTTCTCTCTTGTTTATGGTATGGAAGCTGTTCTCCCAGTAGAGGTGGAGATCCCATCAATGAGAGTCTTGATGGAAGCCAAGTTGACTGATGCTGAATGGGTTCAGAGTCGTTATGACCAACTGAATTTGATTGAAGAGAAGCGATTAACTGCCATGTGTCATGGTCAGTTGTATCAGCAGAGAATGAAGAAAGCATTTGATAAGAAGGTCAAGCCTCGTGTGTTCAGAGAAGGTGACCTTGTACTAAAGAAAGTTTTGTCTTTCGCGCCCGATTCCAGGGGCAAGTGGACTCCAAACTACGAGGGTCCATATGTTGTTAAGAGAGCCTTTTCAGGCGGAGCTTTGATGCTTACAACAATGGATGGGGAGGATTTCACTCGTCCTGTGAATTCAGATGCAGTTAAAAGATACTTTGCCTAAAAAAAAAAAGGGTATATGCAGATGAAAAACAGAATAATTCGCTAAGTTGAAAACCCGAAAGGGCGGCTTAGGCAAAAATGAGCGTCTCGGTGGAGAACCCGCAAGGGTCATCCAGGCAAAAGTTAGAGACTTTGAAAAAAAAAGCATATTTGCATCCCGCTAGATTGAGTACCTCACTCTGGGGCAATCTAGGCAAAAATTAGGGATCAGGCAAGTAACTGCGTCCTGACAAGACTTTCTGGTCACCAGCCGTCCTTTCGTCAGAGGATTCTCGATTCGTCGTCAACTGAAGCTTCGAATACATCGAGATTCAAATTGGTAGAGAAAGGATCATTATGTTCAATGTAGCCCTCTTCCAATATATATCACTGATTTCAAATTTGTACAGATCTATGGAGTCTTGCCATTTGCAGACTACCATTCCATCAAATAAATTTGAGCTTTTATCCAATTATTTGCACTCTTATTTGTTTCAATTCAACAAATGCTTTGCATGTTTTAATTGATAAAATATCATTGTTTTAAAAACAAAATTTTTCAAAATTTATTGTTTTAAACAAAGTGAACATTCACAATGATAAGAGGATACTCAAAGAATTTCCCCAGTGCTCTCCCAAGGGTGGCACGATTTCCAACAGGTAAGACATTTGGTCATACTCCTGGTTTGTTTTGTATCCTTCTCCTCCAGATTTGGTTGTTGGGGTTGTCCCCCAAGTAGAGATTTGGTTGTTGGGGTTGTTCCCTAAGCAGAGCTTCTGTGGATTTCGACTCCCCGAAGCGGAGTGGTATATTGAAGACTCAGTCTGTTCTCCAGCAGTAGTCTCTCCCCGGCTTGATTGCTCAGTCATTCAGAATACTTGTGGTTAGTGGGTTGATATCCCCGTATCCCATATTTCTCCCCAAGTGAGTTGCCAGCATAATTGCAAGTCGAGTTGTTGGTGGGGTTGTTCCCCAAGCAGAGTGTTGTGGAAGACTCAGTTTTCTCCAACAGCAGTTTCCCCAGCATGGATGATTTCCTGGTGGAAGATTCGGCGGTTGATTGGTTTGCCACCTTGGTGCCTCGTCACTTTCTCCAGTGGGTCGCTATCCCAAGACTTTATTTGTCTCCTCGGCACAGTAGAGCTGTTATTGACATCCCCATCGCAGTCGCGAGTAGAGTTGTTGTCACTCTCCCCAGCGCAGTTGCCAGCAGATTTATCTGTTTTCTCAGCACGGACGCTTTCCTTTTGGAAGACTCGGTAAGTCAGTGGTTTGATACCCGGTACTTTACCTTTTCCCCGGCGAAGTCGTCAGTGGAGTTGTTTACTTTCTCTCTATCAGAATGGTTGTTATTCTCAGCAGAGCAGGATTTATTTTCCTATTCAGTGGTTGATCGGGTTGATATCCCAATATTTTCATCCATCTTTCTCCAGCATTTGTCTGCAGAGCGGTTGTTATGGCAGTATTGCCTGTTGAACCTCTTTCAATCCCCGGTATGGTCGGTTGATAGCCCCGTCACCCAGAGATTGTGTTGATTTCCTGATTACTTTTCGATCCTCAGTAGAGCGGCTTTTATTGCAGAATCTACCGATGTGATCCATCAGATGTGTGTTCGCCTCGAGTAGAGTGGTTTGTTGCAGAATCTACTTGTTTGGTGCTTTCCTCCCTCGGTGGGTTGTTCCCCAAGAGAGTAACTGATATCCCCAGTAGAGTTGCTTGTGCAGCCAAACTCTATCCGGGTGACCTTTGCTCCCTCGGTGGGTTGTTCCCCAATGGAGTTATGTTGGATCCGTTTCCATAGCAGTGTTGCTAGGATCCCCTGCAGGATGTTGATTCTCTTGTTCCCCGACAGATTTGTCTTTGTGGCTCTTTGCCTGTTGTGACTTTCTGTGCCCCATTTGGGGTGACCGCTGATCCATTGCTCAGAGATTTGGTATTCTCCTGATATCTCTGATTCTTTTGCTTCTGCTTTCCAGCAGTACCCGCAGATCTTTGCTTTATAGCATATAGATCTCCAGCAGAATTGGCTTTCCAGTTGGTTTTCCCCTGGAAGTATAATACCGGACGTTTGATTCCTGGACCTGTTGTGTTAGAAATGTCTGTTTTGTCAGCATTCATCAAACATAAACCACGCATATTCATGCATATTCATAAAACATTCAGATATTCATGTTGCATTTTGGCCATATATCCTTTGATTGTTGTTCCCTGCTATGGTGATATAGATCGTTATAGATCTTCCTAAGCAGATGTCGGGTGTTAAATCTCTCCATATAGAGTCAGCCCCCATAAGCAGAAAGTGTTTGTCTTTCCTTCTGCAGTTCCCCACTGAGATATTCCCTCGTGGATGACGGTTTCTTCCGTTTCCTCCCAACACATATATTGGGATGGAGGTTCCTATTTGAGTTATATCCTCAGTAGGACGTGTCTTGATTCAGTCTGTCTTTTCGGATCTTTCCCGAATTTGACATTTGTCGTCTGTTCCTTGTGCTTCCCTGTGGTGATTTTTTATCCCCAACGGAGTTTCGGGCCTCTACCCTTATACCGGTAGTTATAAGTCCTATTCTCCTGGCTTTCTTGGCAGAACTTGTGGTTATATACCTTTTAGTCCCCAGCCAGAGTTGTTGGTTTTCTACCTGATAGTCGGTAGTCGTAAATCCTAACTCCCTACTCTCCAACAGAGTTTGTGGTCTGTTATAAACCTCATTTTTGGTTTCTCGTGCGGATTCGTGATTTATTCTATCCCCACGCAGAGTTTTGGTTTTCTACCCCGTATTCGGTAGATGTAAACCCCAATTTGTGGTTATTCCCACCAGAGTATGGCGTCTACCCCGTATCCGGTAGTCGTAAGTCCTATCTCTTTTCCCCTAGCAGTGGTAACCTTTGTGGTTCGATCTGGTTGTTGGTGGATTTCCTGTTGTTGTGGTGTTATCCCAAACAGAGTTCTGTTCCCGGTGGTGATTTATATCCCCAGTGGAGTTTGTGGTATTCTACCCCATATTCGGTAGTCGTAAATCCTATGACGCTGTGATTTTTCTCTCCAACGGAGTTGTATCTTATGATACATGTGGATAATTGTCGGTTGCTAGCAATTTTATCCTCAGCTGAGTCTTTGGTTTCTTACCCAGTAGTCGGTATTGTTAAACCCCTTGTTTCCTCAGCCAGATTTTGGTTTTCTGCCCCGTATTCGGTAGATGTAAACCCTAATCTCTTTGTGGTTATCTTCATTCAATATTCGATGTTGATATTCCCCCTGCTTTTGGGTAGTTGCTCTTGAGTAAGCACTTGTATTCCCAGCAGTCTCCTGGATCATTGCCGGATGCTAGCAATGTTATCATTTTGAAGTCGCCAGTGGGTCTTTTCACCGTTTGCTAGTGATTTGTTCCCCAGATCGTTGATTGTTTATCAATGTATTCCCAACTTGTGTGGATAATTGCCGGATGCTTGCAATTTATCCCCAATGAGTCTTTCATTTACCCTTTTTGTTGGTAATGTTGTTACACCCTTTGATTGGTCATCATTATATGCCTGTTTGGTATCCCGATGCCTTTCTTTTCGGTCGATTTATCCTTTATTAACCCTTATACCGGTTGTGGATAATCTTCCATGCGAGTATACTATCCACGTTCTGACGGTAATGGATAATATATCTCATGCACTCTTCAGTTGAAGCCTTTTGTGTTTCCCTGGTCGAGTAAGATTCGTTATTTCCCTTCGCGGAGTCGAATATTCTTGTTGTTGGATAATTGCCGGATGCTTGCAATTTGTCCTCCTTGAGCTGTCTTTCGTTTACCCGGATGCTTGGTATCGATTGTCCCTCTTTTTGGTTAGTCACCTATTATATACTTCGGTATCTCTGGTGTCTTTTCCTTTCGAGTATATTATTCACGGTCTGCCGGTAATGAATAATATGTCTCATGCGCTCTTTAGTTGGAATCCTTTGTTGATTTTCCCCAACTGAGCAAGATTCGTATTCTTTGTAGAATCAAATATTCATCCTTAACCTGTTTGTGTTTCGGATGTGTGTTTTGGCATATATACCAATTCACGTTTTCGGTAGATCACCTATTATATACCTCGGTATCTCTGGTGTTTCTTACCATGCGAGTTTATTATCTACGTTCTGACGGTAATAGATAATATATCTCATGCGAGTATTCGTATCCACGGTCTGCCGGTAATGGATATTATATCTCATGCACTCTTTGGGTTTGTGTCCCCAGTTGAGTAAGATTCGTTTTCCCGTTGCGGATTCGAATGTCCATCCTTTAAGTTGTTTTGCTTTTTCAAGCTTCCTTTCGGATGATGAGTGTCTTGGCATATATACCAATCCACGTTTCGGTCGGTCACCTATTATATACCTCGGTATCCCTGGTGTTCCTTCCTTTCTACTCCCTATTATGACCTTGGTCCCTTGTGGAGTTAGATTTTTCTGAGTTATGTTATACCTTTGTTGGTCTTTCTCAGATGTTGGTTGATTGATATCTCTCACCCTTATACCGGTCTTAGATATCCATTCTTCCTGAGTTTGTTACCCTTATACCGGTGACACCTCATTTCTTGTTGCTTTCCCAGGAGAGTCTCTTTGTTAGACAGTCCCCTGCGGAGTTCCTTTGGTGATTTTTACCCTTTGCTATATGGGTGTTTATTCCCCAGTATATGCATTTCCCGGCAGGGAGGTTCTATGTGAATCTTTTCCAGGTCCGAGTCCGGATTTTTATCCGAAGTATCCTTTCTGGATAGTTGAGTCAGCTTATGTCTTTCCAAGGGATTTATTTTCCTCTGGAATTCTTTATTCCCCAGTGCGAGTCCTTTGCTTCCCCAGCAAGTTCTCCATTCCGATGTCTGTTACCCCACTCGGAGTCGTGTCTTAGTCACGTTGTGTCAGTTTTGTTTTCACTAATCAAAGTCGTGTCCTGCTCACGCATTCTTTTTTACTATCCCCTAATAAGAGTCTTATTAGTCGAGCCTCTGTTCCTGGTGAGTGTATTACTCCGACGGATCGTCTTTTCTTCTGTGTGAACCATATATTCTCCACAGAATTCGTCTTTTGCATGCATACATCTGCATCATGAGGTCTCTTAGGGACCAAAATTTGTCTCATTACTATTATTTAAGCCCATTCTACCGCGTCGATATGAAGATTTCTAAACTTCACTTCTCCGGCTAGAATGACCTTAAATAGGGGCATCTGTAAGACCCCAATTTTGGCCCTAAGATCCCTCATGGCCCATATCATATCATATCATGGCCTCAAGGATCATTGCATACCCTAGCTGCCCTCCTAGTGGGTGGGTTACCTTGTGAGTGTGATTCTTGATCACCAAGCATGTATTGCATTTGTATGTCATTGCTTTTCATATGTTCACTAACCAAATGTACAAAAAAATATTGTCATTTAACCATGTCGCTTGCAGCTGAAGCTAACTAAGTCAAATCAGTTAAATCAGGCCCTGAGCAATTGATGGTGACCATTCTTGAAGAATTTGGACACCATGATCATTCATAAAGAGTTCATATAACTTGTGATATCATTTGGAATCAAGATCTCAAGTAAAAGAGGCTTGGAATTCATCAGAACTTAGCCCAGTCAACCAAAAGTCAACTGTGGTCAACTGTACATTTAATCAGTGATTTGATGATTGGAATTGGTTGAAAAGACCTCATTCATGTCTATTTAAACTTCATTTGGCATTTCAAAGGCCAAGGTTGAAGGAATTGAGGTCAGACAGAAAGTTTCCCAAGATAGCAGGTGACTGGTAACTGAAGTTTCCAAAAATGGAAAGTTTTTGACCTCAAAAACAGAAGTCCAAGGAAGCTTCAAATGAAAAATTGTTCAACATGACAGATGTAGATCTTGTTCTCACCTTTCCAAAAAGTCCAAGAACTTGAAAATCCAATGTACGGTTTGCAAGATATGGTCAGATGAATTTCAAAAAATACCCGTAATCGGGAGGGCATAACTACCACATGGTTTATCCAAATTGCAAGTTCTTTATATGCGCAAACTCCATTTAATGTGTACTTCAAAGTTGCATAATTGGATTTTTTGGAAAAGGCTCTATGCAAAATGCCATTTTTGAAGTGAATCAATTTAAGGAGAGGGGCAAAATGGTCCATTTTTGGAAATATTGGGAATTTGCAAATGAGGCCAATACCAACAGCTCCCAAATGATATTTTGGACTTGCTCAAAGTGTTAATTTTCTGCTGTCATGCTTCTAAAATAAAAAGAGTAAAAATCCAAAAGGCTTCACATAAGCATATTGGTTAATTCACTATTTTTGCTTAATTGTGATTATGGTTGAATTAAGAGTTCACATATATAGCTAATCCTTAACAGAATTTGACTCTAATCACAAACTCTCACAATTTCTCTCTCTGCACAATTACTCTCACAATCACTCTCTCAGTTTTTCCACAATCACAATTCCAAAAACTTCTACACGATCACACAACTGCATAACAGAAAATTTTTTCTCTCTTCTTCTCTCAATTTTGCTCAAAACTCCAAGATACTCTTTGCATCAATTGAACAAAATTTCCATTGATTGGTGATAATTCGCTGGATATTCATCATTGTTTGGTAGTTTGGAGTTTCTGTTTGCAGGTAAAAACGGAAGAATCATCAAGATCGAACCGAGCTGTGGCAAGAACCCTCTCCCTCCATAACAGTCAACAATTCTTGAAGATTGAAGGATTTTCGAGCTGAACGAGCATCATCATCAACCTTCCACGAAGATATTCGCCACCTGTTTCGCGTTTTTGAGCTGGAAACCGCATCGAATCCGTCACTGTTCTTCACCAAGGTTGGGAATCAAACTTCACCGTAGTTTAAATTGAGTTAGGGATGTGATAGATTGCTGTTTGTAGAGTGTATATCAACTGATAGATCGTGATTCCACTGTAAATTGGTTAAGTTATTGTAAATCTAGGTTTTCGAAGCATCTTCTTTTTCTCTTCGATTCGTCCGGTATGGTAATCCATTGCAAAAATTGTTTGTATATTTGCGTTCCTGGAGACGAACCGGTTCCAACGATATGCTTCTCATCGATTTCCGTCAAGATTTGGCTAAGACCTGCGTTTCGCGATGAAGAACGATGAAGATGTTGATGAACATTCATGCGTTTCTGGAGAAGTTCGCTTCATTGATCCGTTTCAATTCCTTTTCCATGCGGATTCTTGTTTCCCATTGCCCAGACGCAATCTAGACCGTCCGTTCCCTCTATTCCAAACGACGGCGTATTAGGCTTTGGCTTTAATATCACAATTGTGCCACTGGCACCAAATTAAATTAAATAAACCTAATATTAATTCGAATAAATATTAAATAAATATTAAATAACTTAAAAATTTCATAAATGGCTCAAAAATAATCCAAAAAAATATAACAATTTTTTTGTTAGTTTTATTTCTTGCTCTACTATTTTATAAAAATGAAAAAATATATATGTGCTTGGGGAATTTTTAGAATTGACATAGAGGTCCTTTTCATGTACATATTTTCATACACATTACCACTTTAATTGTATAGACCACATGCTATATCCAAAATAATTGAAAATTGAGACACTTGTTCTAGACATCCTTCTGGTTTTTTTTGACATAGGTTTGGGAATTTTTTAGCCTATGGTTAGTTATGTGTGAATTATTGAAATTGGATATGTATATGTGTGACATGGTTGGATATGCTGTATTCCCCAAATATTTTTCTATGCTTCCCATTGGCCAATGGCCTTGAATTTTTGCAGGAAGCTTGTTTAATATGTTAACATCCCCTGTGAATTTTTGTGGATTTTTACAATCCATTTTCAATTTGATTAAGATTTTTCCTTGCTGCCTACCATTGTTAGGACTTAGCTTGTGACACATTTTTTAGTATGTCGCCATATGCACATACTTTATCCAATGACCTTGAAAATTGATAGGATAGTTCTTAACCCCTGTAGCTATCTTTTAGCTTTGGTCCCATGTATTTCCAATGAACCATTACTGTTTACCATTAGATAGAAGTTGATGCATATTTGTAGGCTTCATTTGATGTTGTTTTTGCATGCTTGATATGTTTAATTGATTCCCATTAATCTACTAGTCCAAATGACTTGAAAATTAACATATGGCTTGCTGAATGTCTTCTGGTTAGAACATAATTTTTGTGGATTTTTGCAATCAATTTTCAAATTGATTCGTATTTTTTTGCTGCCTAGCATGTTAGAATTCCATTGGTGTAACCTTTAGCATTTATATTGCCATATCCTCATAATTAATCCAATGGACATGAAACTTTGTAGGATAGTTCTTAACATGTTAAGGTAGCTTTTGGCTTTGGTCCCATGAATTTTGAATGTAACAATTGTTGTTTGCCATTAGGTGGAAGTTGGTGTATAATTTTTGACTTCATTTGATGTAGTTTTTGCATGCTGTACCATGTTAATTAATTCCTATTGATCTATTAGTCCAAATGACTTGAAATTTAATATGTGACTTGTTGAATACCTTCTGGTTAGAGCATATTTTTTGTGGATTTTTTGGTGCCATTTTGGCATTTATTTGGATGTGATCTTGCTGGTTGCTTGTATGAGACTCCACATTGCATCTTTTGCCTTCCATGTTGCATAAATAGAAATAGGAGCATAGTTTGGACATGGGACCAATTAGGATCCCTTTGTAATTGATATAGCTTGACTTTGATCATGAATTGGCTGCTGTTTTAAGATTTTTCCATCTTTTTGACCCTAGGCTAGTCCTAGTGGTCATGTTACTTACATTTGAAGTTAATTGTGCCTTTTCAGGTTAAGGAGTTAATGATTAAGGAATTTGCTCCACATTATGGATTGTGTTACTTGACACATATGACTAATGTATTTGTTTTATAGGATGTTTGGTTCATGTGAGCCTTGTGCCATGCACACTATTGTTTGATTATGATTGAACATTGTTAATTGATTCTTATGTTGTTATCTGTTTATGAATGGGATGCTGATTTTATTGGATTGTTTCCAGGTACCCTTTAGTCGCTCAGTTCTCTTAAGAACTTGCTTTGCTTTGCTTAAATAGCAACTTGCATTGAGGTATAAAACCTTCTTCTTCATGTAGTCTGGAGACCCGGTCCGTTATTTGACCGGGCAAATTGTCTGAAGTCCTCCTTAAGAGGCATTGATTGTGTATGTTTATATTTGTCCCAAGCAGGAAAAGTCCTCATTTGAGGCAATTGGTGGAAGGTAGAGATAAGTAGCCTATCTCCCACTATTCAGTGAGTCTTCTCATTGCTCCCATCACATGGTTGTAGCATTGAGATCCATACCCAAGATCTATCGAGTCTAATCGGGGAAAGAGTTCCTACTTTCTGAACTCCCCCACATTCTTATATTTACATGCTCTCTCGGACATGAGATAGAAGCAATGAGGCCCACCCCTCATATCCTTTCATCTGCTTCACCTGAGCCCCTCAATGGCCAGGTTAAGAGCGACTTTGACCCTATTCCAGATGGCTTTAATGCCTTACCTTTGCTTGAGCCCAAATTGTGTGGTTATAGCGTGTGCTCCTTGATTATATGGTTTGATTATTTGATTCATCATACATGATTATTTGATTGCCATTGTGCATTCACTATCATTGATTGCCATTGTGCATTTATCATTTTTGTTTGCCATTAGTGCATGATCACTTCTTTTGTCCTTGTGACATTGATGTTTTCCCATTGAGGAACCAGTTATAAGTCCCTGTAAGGTGGCATCTGTTCCTATGACATGGAAGAGATAGAGTGTAAGACCTCATTGGTCACTCATATCTTCTTTGCTCTTTGTTTGAGCATGGTTGTTGTATGTGAGGATTCATTGTAAGTCCCTGTGATGTGGCATTTGTTTTCCTAGGATCATACTGTGGAGGTTAACATGAGTCCAGATAGATTGGCAGTTGACTTCCCTGTTTTGTTTTTTTGTTTTATTCTGATGGAGATTAGTGTAAGTCCATAGAGTGGCTTCTGATATCCTTACTTGTTTTAGGAGACAGGTATAAGACCATTGAGTGGCCTCCAGTATCCGCTTTTATTTAATCTCATCTGTTACCATGTTCATATTACTGCTCATCTGTAGCCTATTCCTAAGGACCCACTTGAATCATTTTCTATATGATTTCAAGAGGCGGACCCTTCTAAGAAGTTTTACATCATTTATCCATTCACCTCATTGTGTCCTACCTTTTCACACATGTTTTAAAAACTTGAAATAAGTGTTGTGCAAACATTCTCACTCTTTCTAAATTAGAAACTTGGACCTTAAGTCCATGATTTTTCCAAACTTCATTTTTGTAAATACTTCATTTTGAATTGACTTTAATCATACTTTGACCTTTTTGTAAATAATCCAAATAACTTCACCCATTCAAGTGACTTTGTGGCTTTGTCCATGCTTGTTAAGTCTTTATACATTAGCTATAGGTTTGATTTACCCTAGTTGGTTGATATTAATCTCACCTATTTGTCCTTAGTAGATGAATTGTAAGTCTTCCTTGCCTATTATAGGGTTAACCCCTCTCTGGCAAGTGGAAGCTTTTCTCACATGGTGGACTAGTTGTTATACAAGGTTGAGTTTTCTCCCGTGGGTAACGTAAGACCTTTAAGCTTGTGTTTTAAAATTGAATCAACTAACTTTTGGAAGTTTTTAGCCGAACTACGGCGTTTTGATCCTTACCTTTGATGGAAGGTACGTAGGCAGCGGGTTCATCCGTTCAAACCCAATAATTAATTTGTACATTCTTTCCTCATCATCCCAATCATGTTTGCACATCACTTATGTCATGACAAATAATAATTTTCAAACAACAAAGTGTGAAAAGGGCTCCCTAGGAGTACCTAGGACGTAGTGGGTGCCTAACACCTTCCCATTGCGTAATTTACCCCTTACCCCGATCTCTGATCTTTTCATTGGTTTTCTACGTGTAAAACTTCTTAGGTTTTTGTTCGCTTTTTAACCAATCCTTAGGATAAATAAAAGTGCGGTGGCGACTCTATATTCATTGTATACATTGCTTATGATTTAACCAATAGATCATATAGTAACGAATACACCGCTACAGTAATGAATATGGTCTTCTCCATATCTTCTGGTGCCATCTTAATTTGAGTATAACCGGAAAATCCGTCCATAAACAAAAAGACTTTGAATTTAGTCATGTTGTCTACCACATATCAATATGTGGCAGAGGAAAATCATCTTTGGACTAGCTTTATTCAAATCTCTATAATCAACACACATGCGGACTCTTCCGTCCTTCTTAGGAACGTGCACAATATTGGGCACCCATCGCGGATACCCGTAGGTAACAAGGAAACCATCGTTAATTTTCTTCTGCACTTCCTCCTTGATCTTCATTGCCATATCAGGATGAGTTCTTCTCAATTTCTGCTTAACTGGCGGGTATTCTAGCTTCAAAGGAAATCTATGCTCCACAATATCAATATTAAGACCTGGAATATCTTGATAGGACCAAGAAAACACATCAAAATATTCTCGGAGAAGCTCAACCAACCCCTTCTTAACCTCTGGACAAAGTTGTGACCCAATCTTGACTTCCTTAGTATCATCCTCGAAACCCAAGTTGACTAATTCAATCTACTCCTCAAATGTCTGAATGGCTTTTTCCTCGTACTCAAGCAAACGGGACAACTGATCAGACACGTCTTCATCATCATTCTCTTCCTCAACTTCAAACACAGGAAAATCAAAGTTTGGATAGGGAGTAGGATCATTATGTTCAATGGGTTTGAGAAGCAACCTGCATAAAGATTTGATTATTTAATTTTAGAATTTTGAAGTGTAAACAAATATTATGCAGATGTGGGAACAAATTATTGCTCATTTATGATTTTTGTGATTACCATTTCCAGAAAAAGCAAAAAGTAAAAACAAACATCATAGATGTGGATGAATAAAATTGTATTTTTATTGATGATAATATTGAAAATGCCCAACAATGTTTCACTTCTCCCTTAGGCATAAGAGAAGGATTATTCTATAAACAATAAGACATATTACTTTGAACGATGCAGAATGATAGAAACATCAACAGCAACCCAATTGTTGCAAATCTGTCCATGTGTCACAAAGTTTGCATTGTCTCCTTCATCTTCGTCTTCATGAATAATAGCAGCTGAGTTTTGCTCTTCTTTGTGAATGAACCCTCCACTGCGGAAAATTGGTTGGATAGCCTTGACATCTCCTTTGAACGGCCCTTGCTGAAATCCCAGACCATTCATGTTCTTGTTCTCAATAAATTCTACAACGCGACCCCACATGTCAGTGCCACCGACCTGAATAATTTCCCTTGCATCTTTGAGAGAAAACATGGATGACCCAGTCTTCTGAATCTCATCAGCACTAGATAAAGCTTGGAATGACATTCCAACTTCTTCTTCATCTTTCACATAGGTGAAGGATGATAGATGGCTCACCAAAAGCACTTTCTTTCCACCAACAACGATGAGCTTTCCGTTCTTAACAAATTTCAGCTTCTAATGCAGCGCCGACGTTACAACACCCGCCTCATGAATCAATGGCCTTTCCAGCAAACAGCTGTACGCCGAGTGAATGTCCAATACTTGGAAAGTAATATGAAATTCACTCAGACCAATAGGTCTACCTCTAAAATGACAATTTTTCGAGAACCCTCGAACGTTTTTACTACCACACCACTGTATCTCATTGGTGCGCCTTGATAAAACAAACCTTGCCAAAGTTGATTTCGGTAGCACATTCAATGAAAAACCGATATCCTCCAAAACATTGTACAAATTATCCTCTTTGCAATTCATGGATATATGGAGTGCCAAGTTCTCTTCATCACAAAAGCTCAAATTGTTGCAAGAAGTGATATTGGCGACAATATGATCGAACTGATCCACTGTGACATCATGCTCTACCTATGCTTTTTCCAATAATTTCTGCAAAGCTTCTCTATGCACTTAGGAGTTCATCAATAAAGATGATACATAAATCTTTGATGGCGTCTGGATCAGCTGCTCCACAATGTTAAACTCACTTTTCTTGATTACCCATATAACTTCATCATTATCAACATCTTTAACCTTCAACTCGCTGGATTCACCAGACTAACAAATTGGAGCGTTAACAGGATCAACTAAAGGAACATCTGCCTTCTTACCAATCACAACATCCTCCACAGCCTTCATGGATACCGAACCAAATACATGACCGTTATGGGTCACCTTCACAACATCTGCAATGCTTACTACAAAATTTGCAGCGGGAAGAGGAACCTCTTGTCCATTCTCAATCATAGTAGCATTGTATTTAAAAGACACAACTTTATCGGATGAATACGGGACTGTGCCCTATAACCGTATTACCAACGGCGATACCGATCTATTGTCAATCTGGCTATTGTCATACTAGATAACTACTCGCTCAGAAGCTTTGAACACTGGTGTAGCGGGAAATTCATGATCATCAAGCTATTGACAAGCTAGAGATCAATTAACAAGAGTCGCCACCGCACTTTTATTGTTTCCAAGGGAAAAGGGAAAAAGTACGAACAAAACCCAAATAGTAAGAAGTTTGCAAATAAAAACTAATAAAAGTCAGAGATTACATGTAAGGGGGTTGGTTACACAAAGAGAAGGTGTTAGCATCCAAAGTGTCCTAGGTACTCCTAGGGAGCCCTTTTTGTGTGCATATGTATTTTGTACAAAGTGATGTTTACAAACAAATAGAATATGGGGATGAGAAAATAATTCATTAACTATATTTTTGTGTTAGACAAGACCTTCGGTCTTGTACCTACGTACCAACATAAAAATGAGGGATCAAAACCTCGTAGTTCGTGATACAAATTTCAAAATGGATGCATTGCTTTTAACAAAATTTAAGTTTGAAAGGCACAAAGGCCTAAAATGATTTGAATGAGTTAGTTCTTTTTGGCTTTTTGAAAGTTTAAGTCAAGTATGGTTAAGTTTATTTACAAGTTTGATTTAAGAAAATAAGTTTAAAAATGCAATGGCGTAAGGCCAAAGTTTCTATCTTTTTGCAAAAGTGGTCAAAGTTTAGAACAAAAGTAGTTCACACAAAGAAGATTTTGAAAATGGAGGGAGAGATTTTGAAATTAAAGAAATTGGGAGAAGATGAAGAGACTACCCAATGCACAAAATTTAAAATTTTTGAGTTCAAAAGATCTGACTAAGTTGGTAGCAATCCAATAGACAAAAATGTCAATAGAAACCCAGAATTCCCTTGGACTTTTAAAATCAAGCAACATACAAATGCACAATTATATTATCTTGAAGAGCAAGGCATCAAATAAAGATGGGCTCATCCAAGCTTATCCCTTCCATGATCTTCTTCAAAATAGCCCTTGTAACATATGAATTCCACAAGTCACAGATTTAAAATAACAGCTTCACAATGATCATGTTGCAGATGAATCCTAGAGAGGTCTTCAAGGATGTATCAGATGAATTTCAAATTGTAAGCACTTGGTTCTTCAACAAATTGACATTGGCCAAGTCCTTTAGCTTAAGGAAGTTGCCTAGATTCTAAGCCCATTTGCTCAAGATCAAGCCTACAGTCCACTCAAAAGTTTTTTTACGGTTTTTATGATTATTATGTACATTAATGGTCAAAGACCACACAAACAATCAAAGTATATACAAATAAAATACATCACACAATATGGTCCAAATGGACAAAGTGAAAATTGTATTAACATAAACAATTAGAATGATATGAACAATGGCAAATGAAATAAAGTGCTAAAAAGTAAATTGCATTAAAGTAAAAGTTTGAAATTAAAAGTTAGTAGTTAGTAGGTTAGAAATTAGTTTTGTTTTGCTTTTGCTTTTCAAGACATTCTTTGGAGAACACTCAACCCACTTATCACAAGCATGGATCCTTGAACCAAAACATCTTCCAAAGGAAGGAAAGAAGGTCAAGTTTCCACACAATACCATGAAAGAGGGGAGACTTACAATGTCACTAACTAGAATGCTTATGCCTTTTATGTCACAAATTTAGCGCTATGTTAAGCAATCGTAATTGGACTTATGTAGAAGTCACAACTATTTGAGGTCGGGCAATATAATTTTGGTGTTAATGCATGTTAGAGACATAGTATAATGGACTATGCTCATGAAACATACCACACACAAAAAAGAATATGCAAAAGGTGTGGCCTAATCTCATCCATACTCATGATAATTTTTCAATCAACTAGCATTAGGACTTTGAGAGGTCATAGGCCAAATGGAATGAATGACTTAAGAAAAGGAATGAGATGAAGTGGAAAGGGGATGAATGAGATCACAAATTGGTCAAAGAAGGACTTTTACCAAATAAATATCATTCATTTATTTTGGGAGATGGAATGTACATTCCATCAATCCCCTAAATCCAATGATATTAACTTGACAAAGTCAAATCAACCTTGACCAAGGCCCAACAACAATAAGCAAACTCAAACAAGTCAATACAAATGGTCAACAAAATTTAATTGGCATTTATTCAATTAAAAATAATAAAATAATGCATTTAAATCAAATATGTTTTATCCAATTCCTAAAATCTCATCAAAACACCCAAGAAATGGCAATGAGATTTATCATAGGTCAAACAAGGTCAAAGGACCTTGGAGAAAAAATTTCATAATTTTTGGACATTTAAAAATATTTTTAAGTAATTAAAAGCAAATGCAAAATCAATTAATTCATGAAAAATATTAATAATGATCCAAAAAATAATTTTAATTCAGAATATAAAATAGAAAAATATTTGAATTTTTTTGGTGAAAGTCCCATATTTTTTGGATCAATATTGAATTTAATATGAATTATTGAAGGAAATGCAATTAAAATAAAAATTCAGAAAATCTAAATTAAGTGGACCATCCGATCTCCCTCATTAATTGAGGTGGCAGATCAGATGGTCCCTAGCGCGCGTTCCACATGGACTTGAGTCAACAGCGCAACAACTTGGGTAATCAACACCAACGATCAAGATTAAAACGTGAGGGACAAATCATGTGATTCAAAGCCTTGCCAAGTCATCGCGGAGCCAGAGCTCCGGTCATCTTCTCCGGTGGACCTCACTGGACTGGTCCACCATGAACCATCACCAAAATGAAAAACAAGGACATGATCTTGAAGAAAAAATGGCACTGAGCTCGAATCTGACCTCCATTCACTCCAATTCCAAGTATATTGAGAGATACATGGAATTGAAATTTGAGGTACATGAACTGAGTTGCTTCGATTTGACCTCAAAGCAACTCAAACTTCTTGCCTACATTGGTAGGACTTTAGACAACCAAAGAATCAATAGAATTGAGCAAGAATTTTAGAGAATCGAAGAGTTTAAAATTTCTGGAAAATACCTTATATGAAGGTCTGAATTCAGTTGATCTTGATCTTGGTTATACTTGATCTCACTCCACTTGCTTGCAGGAGAAGGATTGAATGGTTAAGAAGCTATGGATTCCTGGAGAATTAAATTCCAAAACAGTGGAGATTCAAGCTCAAACTCAAGAGAATTTGTCAGGATTATCCTTTGCAAAGTGAGTGTTTGGAATGGGGGACCAAAGCTGGCGCGAAGGTCTCTCTATTTCTAAGCAATTGAAGCTCTATTTATAGCTGAAATGGTTGATAATTGCACACTCCAATTCACTTTCCAATTTTCGAAAATGGTGATGCAATGGTGCATGGGCGCGTATAAGCCCATGAAATGATTGCTTGAGGTCCACAAATGAAGATCAGATGCTCTGAAGTAAGCTTGGATTGCAAGGCAAATGCACATTGTTATTTGAAGCTTGATCTATGCCAAGTGATGTCACTCTGTTTAAGCCATGCGCAACCTATGCATTTCTTATCCAAAATGAATGAATTTGAGCTCTTTAGAAAGGTGAGACGAAGAGGAACAACTTTCATGTTTAACACGTTTTCATTTGGATCTTGGAACTTGGGGAAATTTGAGGTGGAAGTTTGGAAAATTTTGACATATCAAAATTTTTCTAAGTGCCAAGCCATATGTCTCAATATTCCACCTTCCTAACTTTTTATAGGAGCTTCAAATGAGAAAAGTGTATTCATAAAAGTTGTATCTATCTCAAAGACCTTCAAAATGGTCACCAATGTCATGTCATTTGGATTTTAAATGATAGGGTTATGCATTTTTGAAGTTTGGAAAAATCACTTGATCAATGGTGTAGGTCAAAAGTGACCTATAATGTAGCCTCATATCACATGCTCAAAAAAGTTGAATTATCTCCCACTCCAAACATCAAAGTTGAAGTAGACACTTGGAATTTGATTTTGCAACTTGGAAATTTTTCATCTCATAAAAAATGAGCATGTTATGGCCTTGGGTAGTTGACTTTCAAATTAGGGTTTAGACAAAATGACCTATAATGTTTCAACATAGAAAATGATTTTCCAAGCAAAACTAGCTCTAGGTCTCAACATGAAAGTTGTTTGTAATGTTATTTAGAGTATGTTTTATCTTGGAATTATTTTCATATGGTGAAAATTGTAGGAGATAGGGTCTAGGGACACCCAGTTTTGATCAGATGAATTCATCTGGCCAACCACCATCAACCAACTTGCTAATTTCCAATTCTCTTGACTTTCTTGGCTCATGGTAGATCATCTATGAATAAGATGATAAATTTTTAAGTTTCCCTTGAGAAATATGATCAATTGGTGAGATAGCTTGTTGGAGAAGTTACTCAAGATACCCAGTCAAACTAGGGTTTCCAAGGCAAATCACCTTCAAACTCTTGAAGAAAACTTGATCAATATAACATGTAGGAATCAATGAAACTCATATATGATGGTCATAACCATTCTTGAATCAATTCTTGGTTGTGCTCTTTATTCATTAGGGTCTCAAACCCTAGATGTGAACTTGAGGAATCAATGAGATCATGCCCTACCTACAAAAGAGTTAGGCAACTACAAAGACATATTTTTGGTATTTTGGTTAGTGAAATGATAAAATACAAGTATGATATAATCACAAAGTGCTTGTTGATCTCTCCTAAAACAAACCCAGTGAAAGAGGGATAAGGAGAATGCCCAGACATGATCCCAATGCTAATGCATATGATGAAATTGCATGAGGGATCTTAGGATCAAAATTCGGGTCTCACAGCTGACCCTATTTAAGGACATTCTGACTGAGGAGGTGAAGGTTAAAATCTTCAGCTCGACTCAGTAGAATGGGCTTAAATAACAACATATAGAAACAAATTTTGGTCCCTAAGAGACCTCATGATGCATATGACATGGATGCAAAAGTTAATGCTCTGTGGGAAATATTGCCACAAAGGAAAAAAGAAGTCAGAGACTCTGAGGGGATAAAAATGAGGTTATGCGTAGGCCAGGCTACGACTTAGAACTGTTGAGGGACTAGAGGAATTCCATACAAAATGGAAAGACTCAGTCGGGGAAACAAAGACATTTACAGGGGATACGAGTAAGTCAGGATAAAACTGAAGTGCTTGAATCATGCAGGGGAAAGCGATTTCACTAAGGAAATGCGCACTCAAATCAATTGGGGAGAAATAAACTTCAACACAGGAGGAGCATAAATCTATTATCTACTACCTGTTACTAGGTAAGGAGATAATAAAGATCTGTCAGAGAGACCATCCGTCATCGGTTAGGATGAAAATATCAAGGATGACTCGCTGAGGAAATGCCAGGAGGGAGTGATCATTATCGGCTACTGGGTAAGAATAACCTTGTTGGGGACAAATGCAGAAAAATAGGATTTACAACTACCAGTTACTGGGCAGAAGACCAAGGGTGAGAGTACCCATCATCGGTTAGGATGAACATATCAAGCATAAACTCGACAGGGAAGAAAATCCGTCATCGGTTAAGTTGAACATATCAAGGATAGACTTGCTTGGAAAATGTCAAGGAGGATATCCGTCATCGGTTAGGATGAACATATCAAGGATAAACCAACTGAACAAAAAAGGTAGGAATTACATCTATCGAAATCTGGATAGAAAACCGTCGGAGAGAAAATCCGTCATCGGTTAGGATGAACATATCAAGGATTATCTCTGCGAGGGGACAAAATAGGATTTACAACTACCGGTTACTGGGTAGAAGACCAATCAAAGAAAAAATCCGTCATCGGTTAAGATGAACATATCAAGGATAGACTCTGAAAAGGGGAGCAAAAATAGGGATTACATCTATCAGTTAATGGATAGAATATCAAAGAAGAGAAAACCCATTACTGGTTAAAGTGAACATATCAAGGATAGTCTCCGCACAGGGGAAAAAGTAGGATTTACAACTACCGGTTACTGGGTAGAAGACCATAAGTAGAAGAAAACCTGTCATCGGCTAAAATGAACATATTAAGGATTAACTCTCTGAGGAACAAAATAGGGATTGCAACTACCTTTTTACTGGGTAGAATACCAAAGAAGAGAATATCCGTCACTGGTTAAAGTGAACACATCAAGGATAGACTCCTGCGGGGGAGAGAAAAATATCTGTCACCTGGTTAAGATGAACATATCAAGGATATACTTCCTGGGGACTCTACTGAGGAGAAAAAGGGGTACTTTTGTCGGGTATTGGGCAAGAAGTAACAAATTGCAAACTAAGAAGAATATTACCAGTTACTGGGTAATAGACTCTTAGAGGACCAAAATATCTATCTAGGTAAGAGCTAGAAAGAAACAATCAATCAAAACTCAACCCATTAAGGATATAACCCAAGGGGAGTAATTCCATCCAGAAAATTTACTGGAGAGGAAACTGAAATAACAACCATCCACGAGGAAACAAACTCAGTGGGGAAACAGAGAAAGGTTAAAGTCTTTCTGCTTAAGGGGCTGGCACTCTACAATTGAAGGAGGACAGACACCAGATCTGGTATGGGGGATAAAATACCGCCCTAACAGAGAATGAGAATCTCAAACAAATCAAATATGAAGATGTGGGATATGCAAAATTATGAAATTATATGAATGTATATGTATATATGATGATTATGCTGACAAAACGATCACAAAGAATACAGAGGTGTCGCAAAGAAATTGAACCATCGGTACAATCCTCGGTCAATCCATAAAATATGGAGACAACTATCGGAGAACAAAGATCAACATCTCAAAGGGCTCAACCCTAGCTGAGGACGGAAGAGATCTGCTGTGGGGAATTTTAGGTCAACACCATAAAACAATGGGAGACAACCCTACAGAGAAAGAAATCAACAAAAGCTGCTCAGAAACTAGGAGGAAACTCTGATTGGAAGCGAAGATAAATGGAGATTGGTGGGGATACCAAAGCGATCTACTGGGGAAGATCGACCATCTCTGAAGATCAACCTACTGAGGAAATATGAACTCCGCTAGGGAAGGCCGAAACTCTGTTGGGGACAAGGACACGTCGCAGGGTATCTGAATCAACCAACTCAGTTGGGGAGGAGGAAAGGAATTCCACTAAGGATCAAACATTCCGCCGAGGAACTGAATCAACACAAACGTCTAAGGATAGCCGAAGAGTTAATTTCTTGGGGAACCTCGGATGTTTCGCACTTAAGGACTTGCTATTTATTGAAATGCTATTGATATTCCTTTTACTTGCTTTGGAAAAGTTCTTGCTTTTATATTTTAAAGAAAACTTGATTAAAAATTTAATTTCAAAATGATCATAATAAAATTTAAAACTATTAGTTGAAGTAAATAAGAGTAGAAACAATTTGGATAAAAGCACAACTTTATTGAATAGGTTGGTAGTCTGTAAATGACAAGACTCCATAGATTTTACAAAGTTAAAAATGGTAATTTACATGGAAAAATGTTACATTAAATAGAAATGAGCCTTAATTCTTCTACCAACTCTTGATATTCACTGTACTCTCGACCGCTGCTGGGATGATGAACTGATGTCAACCCTTGTGCTGAAACAAGTCTTCAAAATCACTGAAGATTAGCAGAATGCAATTACTTGCCATAAATCCCTAATTTTTGCATAAGTTTCCCCAAGGTGGAGTACTCAACTTATCGGGAAATTCTTTCTGTTTTATGTCTCTAATTTTTGCATGGATCGCCCTTTCGGGTTTTCAATCCACCGAGACGCTCATTTTTGCCTAAGTCGCCCTTTCGGGTTTTCAACTTAGCTAGCTATTCTGTTATCTTTTAGGCGAAGTATTTCTTGATTGCATCTGCGTTCACAGGAAGAGTGAACTCTTCACCATCCATAGTTGTAAGAATCAATGCACTGCCTGAAAAGGCTTTCTTGACAACATATGGGCCTTCATAATTGGGAGTCCATTTTCCTCTGGAATCCGGCTTGAACGTCAAAATCTTCTTGAGCACAAGGTCACCTTCTGTGAACACTCGAGGTTTGACCTTCTTATAAAAAGCCTTCTTCATTCTCTGCTGATATAACTGACCATGACACATGGCAGTCAATCTCGTCTCTTCAATCAAATTCAACTGGTCAAACCTGGTTTGACACCATTCAGCTTCAGTCAACTTGGATTCCATAAGTACACGCAATGAAGGAATCTCAACTTCTACGGGGAGCACTGCTTCCATACCATATACAAGGGAGAAAAGGGTTGCCTCTGTTGAAGTGCGGACGGTTGCACGATACTCATGCAAAGCAAATGGGAGCATTTCATGACAATCCTTATACGTGACAACCATCTTCTGGATAATCTTTTTGATGTTCTTATTTGCAGCTTCAACAACCCCATTCATCTCGGGTCTGTAGGGAGAAGAATTATGATGTGCAATCTTGAAGTCTTTGTAAAGAGTTTCCACCATATTGTTATTCTAGTTCGATCCATTATCAGTATGATCTTACTTGGCACACCATAACGACATATGATCTGATTCTTGATAAACCTTACAACAACTTGCTTGGTTACATTTGCATACAATGCGGCTTCAACCCATTTTGTGAAGTAGTCTATTGCCACTAAAATGAAACGATGTCCATTCGAAGCTTGGGGCTCAATCATCCCAATCATATCAATTCCCCACATGGAAAATGGCCATGGGGAAGAGATAACATTCAAAAGTGTCGGAGGAACATGAATCTTATCAGCATAAATTTGACACTTGTGGCACTTTTTCACAAATTTGCAACAGTCAGATTCCATTGTCAACCAATACTAACCTGCTCGCAACATCTTCTTTGTCATTGCATGTCCATTGGAATGAGTACCAAAGGAACCTTCATGCACTTCAGTCATCAACAAGTCTGCTTCGTGTCTATTCACGCATCTGAGCAAAACCATGTCGAAGTTTCTCTTGTACAGTATATCACCATTCAAGTAAGAATTACCGGCTAATCTTCTTAAAGTCTTCTTATCTTTCAAAGATGCCCCAGGCGGGTAAATCTGACTTTGGAGGAAATATTTGATGTCGTAATACCATGGCTTCTCGTCTTTGATCTCTTCAACAGCAAATACATGAGCTGGCCTATCAAGACGCATCACAGTTAAATTGGGAATTTCATTCCAATATTTTACTATAATCATCGATGCCAACGTTACAAGAGCATCTGCCATCCGGTTTTCATCTCGAGGGATATGATGAAACTCAACCTTTGTAAAGAAAGTTGAAATCCTCCTCGCATAATCTCTATACGGTACCAAACCGGGTTGATTTGTCTCCCATTCTCCTTTGATTTGATTCACAACCAAAGCCGAATCACCGAAGACATCGAAATACTTGATTCTGAGATTCATGGCCTCTTCAAGCCCCATAATGCAAGCTTCATACTCCGCCATGTTGTTTGTACACTTGAAAGTCAATCTAGCTGTAAATGGTAGATGCGTGCCTTAAGGAGTAATAATCACTGCCCCAATCCCATTTCCATATTGATTAACAGCTCCATCAAATACCATGCCCCAAAGGGAACCAGGTTCTGGCCCTTCTTCAAGCAATGGTTCATCACAATCTTTCATTTTCAAGTACAAAATCTCTTCATCAGGAAAATCATACTGCACCGACTGATAATCTTCAATTGGTTGGTGAGCCAAATGGTCAGCCAAGATACTACCTTTAATCGCTTTTTGAGATCGGTATTCAATATCATACTCTGATAACAACATCTGCCAATGGGCAATCCTCCCAGTTAAAGCAGGCTTTTGAAATATATACTTGATTGGATCCATTTTGGATATCAACCAAGTGGTATGATTCAACATATATTGATGCAGACGCTTAGCAGCCCATGCCAATGCGCAACAAGTCTTCTCAAGCATTGAATACCGAGTCTCATAGTCCGTGAATTTCTTACTGAGGTAGTAAATTGCAAATTCTTTCTTTCCAGTCTCATCTTGCTGACCAAGAACACAACCCATACTTTCTTCTAGCACAGTGAAATACATGATCAACGATCTTCCTTCAACAGGTGGAGACAAAATCAGTGGTTCAAGCAGATATTCCTTGATATTATCAAAAGCTTTCTCGCAGTCTTCGGTCCAATCACAAGACTGGTCTTTCCGAAGAAGCTTGAATATAGGCGCACATGTGGCAGTCATGTGGGAAATGAATCTGGAAATGTAATTCAAGCGGCCGAGAAAACCTCTGACTTGCTTCTCAGTTTTGGGCGCAGGAATCTCTTGTATTGCTTTGACCTTGGCAGGATCAACTTCAATACCCTTCTCGCTGACAATAAAGCCCAACAACTTACCAGAACGGACACCAAAAGTACACTTATTGCGATTCAAGCGGAGTTTATACTTCCTCAAACGCCGGAATAGCTTCAACAAATGCTCAACATGTTCCTCTTCATCAATTGATTTAGCAATCATATCATCGACATAAACTTCAATCTCTTTATGCATCATATCATGAAAAAGAGTAGCCATTACTCTCTGGTAAGTTGAACCAACATTCTTTAGACCGAAAGGCATCACTCTATAACAGAATTTTCCCTAGGGTGTAATGAATGTGGTCTTCTCCATATCTTCGGGTGCCATCTTAATTTGATTATATCCGGAAAATCCATTCATAAACGAAAAGACTTTGAATTTAGCAGTATTGTCTACCAACATATCAATGTGCGGCAGAGGGAAATCATCTTTCGGACTGACTTTATTCAAATCTCTATAGTCGACACACATGCGGACTTTTCCATTTTTCTTTGGCACTGGCACAATATTGGCCACCCATTGCGGGTACTCAGCAGTTACAAGGAAACCGGCATCAATCTGCTTTTGAACTTCCTCTTTGATTTTTACAGCCATATCAGGATGCGTTCTTCTCAATTTCTACTTGACTGGCGGGCATTCTGGCTTCAACGAAAATCTATGCTCCACAATCTCAGAATCCAACCCAGGCATGTCTTGATAGGACCAAGCAAACACATTTGAATACTCTCGAAGAAGATCTATCAACCCCTTCTTAGCATCTGGACACAATCGAGATCCAATCTTGACTTCCTTCATATCATCTTCGGAACCCAAGTTGACTAGCTCAATCTGCTCTTCGAACGACTGAATGGCCTTTTCATCTTGCTCAAGAAGATGGGAAAATTCATCACTCACTTCTATATCACTTTCCTCCTCGGCCTCAAACACAGGGAATTCAAAATTTGGAGAAGGAGAAGGATCATTGTATTCAATGGGGTTAGGAACCAACCTGCATAATAATTTGATATTTTGATTTTAGAGAAGTGAATTTGTGACCAAATATTATGCAGATGGACAATTAAATTGTTTATTTATGTTTTTTGTGATTACCATTTTCAGAATAAACCAAAAAGTAAAAATAAACATCAAAGATGTGGATGAATAGAATTAATTTTATTGATGATCAATTTAAAATGCCCAAACAATGTTCACTTCTCCCTTAGGCATAAGAGAAGGATTTAAAGCAATTACTTAGATCGATGCAAAATAACAGGAATATCAACGGCAGTCCAATTGTTGCATGTCCTTCCATGCGTTACAAAATTGGTGCAGTCTTCCTCTTTGCTATCCTCTAGCACAACAGCTAAGTGTTGTTCATTGCCATGAATGAACCCTCTGCTATGGAAGCTGAGTTGCATATCTTTAGATCTAACAGTTGATAAGCTTTTCTAGAACCCCAAACCGGTTCTGCCTTTGTTGTCGGAGACCTCTACCATGCGCCCCCACTGATCAACAGTTCCTTCTTCAACGATCTTCTGAGCATCTTTCAACGAGGACATAGATGCCCCAACTCCCTTCTTAGCAGCAATAGATAAGGCTTGGAACGGAGTTCCAACCTCATCCTCAGCTTCGACATACGAGAAAGATGACAAATGTCTAACCAACAGCGCATTCTCTCCTCCCACAATCACTAGCTTGCCATTCTTGACAAATTTGAGCTTCTGGTGCAGAGTGGAGGTAACAGCCCCTGCCTCGTGAATCCATGGCCTTCCTGTCATACCCCAATTTTGTCCGGGCATATTTAAATTTTCATAGAATTGATTTATTTTTATTTTTTGCATCATATGCATAGCACGACATACACTCTATCATGAATAATGCTTAAAATATCAGTCAGGATAAATTTATTGAAAATACAGACAAATCGGTTGAATCATTTCTCAAGAACGTGCACAAATCAGCGGGTAAAAAGTTTCAAAATTAAAATTACAGACACCAGTATTATTAATCTACGGTTCACGTAGTTTAACCTGGTGTGCTCATTGTATTTTTCAGCGGCTGTTTCGGTTGCATTTCGACCCGCCTGAGCTTTTTAACCGATGCAAATTTATTTCAGAATTTGAAGAAACGCTGTATTTTTTCAATAAATATATTTTGTGTTGATCATTTTAGTGTGTCTGATTTAATTTTTCGAGTAAGATTATATCCGATTTCCTTTTATAAGTGATCGCTAAATCTCTTTGTTCATATATTCAGTTAAGGAGATTAGAGTTTTTATTTTATATTGATTAGAAATATTGGTAAGTATATTTTTAAATAACAAATAAATAATACTTGTTTTCAAAAGAAAATAAAAAAAATAAAAGAAAACAAAATTGAGACTATGTCCTCACATTCCACTAACGTCTCTCACCCTTCTCTCGCCACGTCCTCCCCACTACACTCAACGGACAGCTCACACACTCATTACAAGGTAAACACGCGTCCCACTCACAACGGAATAATTGATTCACTCACACAAATCTCCACCCATTCATTTCCACTCTCTCCTCACTATACCTACGAGTACCTACCCTGATTCAAAAGGACAATCCCCCAAAATCTCTCTTCTCTCTCATTTCTCTGGAAAAGAAAACAGGAAAAGAAAAGCTGTTTAGCTTTTCCTCTCCGCCGCAACTCTCCACACACCCAATCACCACCGCACAACCCTTTCCTTCTCACTACTCTTCCCGCAACCTTAGCTACCCTAACCTTCGCATCATCACCACCGTCCACCACCGCTTCGCATCCTCCGTCAAATCTTCCGCCGCACCCCCACCGGCGATAACGAATCGCCGCCTACACTCAAAACCCTCTTCGCCGCTCTTGTTGACGAGCTCACCACTATCCTCCAATAGCGATCTCGTCAAATCTACAAACCCTCTCCTTCAATGACACCGCACCGCCTCAGCTCTACCCTCCGTTACACAACCACCACCGTGGCCACCACCCTCCGAGCGAGATCTTTCTTCCTCCAACGGAAACGTTTCTGGTATTCGTTATAACAAGCTTTCCTCGGTTCAAGTTGATTTGCAACCGACTTACAGAACCGCCATGGATTTGCGAGAGCTTCACTGCCGTTGGTTTACAGAAGTGCAACCGATTTGCAGCATAACGCTTCAGAGGTATGTTCGTCAATTTTACAACCGCACTAACACAACAACATCAAACAGATTCGGAAGCATTGAAACTCTTGTTCGCGTGGCCGAAAAAGAGAGGCTTGTACGTTGATTCCCAGTAGCAGAATAACGAGGTAATTTATCGTTAATAGATGGCGGAAGCCCCATGAAATACCACAATCCAGAGTGGTTTAATTTTTTTGTCTCCTTTTTGTGTCTGTATAGGTGTTTTCTCATCTCAATCGCGTTTATGTTTTGGTTGTGATTAACAAAAAAATCGAATTTATTTTTTGTATTTTTGTTGATTGTGCATCGTCTGCTTCAAGCCATTTTCATCATACTGTCGTTGAGTGTGTGCTGATTTTGGTATTACATTAAGCCTTGTAAAATTTATTTGTTTATATTGGTTGTAAGGAATAGTTGGTATGATTGTTCTTTGTGGAAAGAGCTAGTACAATGTTTGGTGTGTTATGCTTCTTGATTATGTTAATGTTTGTGTTTAATGGCTCACGATTAGGTGTTCCCTCTGTATATATGTTTAAGCATAGCCATCACACTTTGTATATACTACAGATTGGTTGTTGTTACGTACATCTCAGTGTCGAAATCGGATCCATGGTGATGAAAATTCGATACCGGTATTATGTTGCCTGCGTGAGATTTATAAGCTTTCATATAAAACTTAAAACACTACTGTAAATGAGTTTGGGATGTTGGTGTTTGTTTAAGTTTTCCTTCTGTTAGAATTACTGTCACAAGAGCAAGGCCCATAATATAGAAATGCAGGCTTGGGGCTTAAAGCCTTAAGTGAAATTCAAATTTCAAAAATCTATTCCCAATTAAAATCATTTTTTGTTTAGTAAGCTTAATTTTTATCTATTAATTAGTTTTGGTTAAGCAAGTTTAAGTAATTTGATTATGATTGATAGAATGTACATATATTGATTAATTTTGATAATTGATTGTTTGAATGAGCTAATTCAGTTTCTTAATTAATTAGATTGCCTAATTATCAACTAAATAACAAAACAACTTAAAATCAATTTTTTTTAATAAACCGAAATTTGATCCAATGTTGAATAATCTGTTTCAAAAACTCAACTAAATTCACATTGATTCGGATTTGAATTATTTTTGCACAATCTTTTCATAATTTAAAACTTGGATGAAAAAGAATATAGGAAGCGTACGCTTCACTATTTCTCAATTACTCGAACAATTGGCGTACGCCATATTGCTCGAATATTTGTCACCCAATTAAAACTTTAACCAAATACCAACTCAAATTACTTTTCAAAATTAAATATAATTTCTAAATTCAAATTATTTTAAAACTATAATACAAGGTCAAATCATTTCTTTCAAATTAACTAAATTCTAAATTCTTTTAATTATTTCCGATAATTAAGGATAGGAGGCGTTTGCCTCATTATCTTTCGATTATTCAAATAATTGGCGTACGCCACATTGCTCGAATTTTCGTCATTTAATTAAAACATCAAAACCACAATAATCAAATTATTTCTTGCAAATTAATGCAAATTTTACAACCATTTAATTCTAAATTTCCGAGAATATATAGATAGGAGGCGTTCGCCTCATTATCTTTCGATTATTCGAATAATTAGCGTACGCCACATTGCTCGAATCTTCGTCATCAAATTAAAACCACAATTGAATAATTTCAAATCACATTTTAGATCAAACACAAATTCACAAAATAAACTTTAACTTAAAATTGAGAATGGGAGGCGTTCGCCTGGCCATTCCTTGATTATTTGAATAATTGGCGTACGCCACATTGCTCAAATCATCGACTTTTCAAAACCTACAAATTCAAATTCAAATCATCTTTTATAACGAATACAACATTTAAATACCTTTCTTCTTAAATTAAACTTCGGATGATAAAGAGATGGGAGGCGTTTGCCTCACCATCTCTCGATTGTTTGCATAATTGGCGCTCGCCATATTGCACGAATCATTGACTTCCGATTAATACATTTTAAATAAACTTGGATAAAGGAATAAGTGGCGTACTCCTCATTGTTCTTTGAATAACCAAATAGGAGGCGTACGCCTCACTACCGTGCATATTCAACATCCACAAACAAACTTTCAAAATAATCGAACGAAAAGGGAGTAGAAGGCGCTCGCCTTATTATTCCTCGAAAGAATTGGACGATTGGTGTGCACCATATTGCTCAATCTTTCGTCGTTCTTCAAAACACCTTAACAAATCAAATTAATGCCTCGCCCCCGTGTGACCAACAACTTAAAATTCTTTTCAAAAGAACACTGTTAATCCTTTGTAATGCGCACCACAAACCGATGCTTAAGCCTCCGCCGAGAGTAGACAAGCCAGCGTTTAGCCTTTAGAACGTGATCTACACAGTCGTTCATTAAAAGACACCAACCAATCGTAGTTCCCCGAACTACGAATGCTCTGATTTCCTTATGGCACCATAAGGATACGTAGGCAGGAGATTGTTGTATCTTCGCGAGCACACTAATAAGAAAACCTCCCATTTCCCCCTCCTGAGGTCTTCACCCACATCTATCATCAATTCTAATTACTCAAAGCAAGAAAATAATAGTCAACTAACATTCAAATAGAAAATCAGACTAAAAGGTTCCCGTTGAGTACAACGGACGTGAGGGGTGCTAATACCTTCCCCTTGCGTAATCGACTCTCGAACCCGAATATGGTTGCGACGACCATCCTTCTATTTCCTAAAAGGTTTTATCGATATTTTCCTATTCTTTCATTGGAATAAATAAATTTCGGTGGCGACTCTGTTCGAACATAATTTTTTCCGCGACCATCGCGAGGAATCGTATTTTTCGAGATGCGACAGATGGCGACTCTGTTAGGGACATAGCTCCAAGCTAGAGAAAGTCAAGCCTAATTTAGTTCAAATTTCTACGAATGTTAAAATACTGTTTTTCTTCATTGTGTGCTTCTTTATAGCTTGATGTATTACTTATGCTATGTGATTTATCCTGCTATCATATTGGGTGATCTATGGTGTTTGACACACGTGTAAGATAAGCTCCGTACCCGAGCTTTGAGAAGAACTTAGAACCCAGAGTTGTGTAGTATTGAACCAAAGGGTGTACACCTCATTGGGACAATACAAGAACTCCACCTAGAGTAGATCTGTTCAGAGTTTCCATAATAATATGGCTAGCCCATTATTACGAGGAAACGTTGAACATGGTCCATGACTCTGGGAACCTCGTCTTAAACTGAAGTCCGTCTTCATGATTGGCGATTATGTAGTATTGAACCGAGGGGTCTACACCCTGTTCAAACAATACGAGGATCCCACTTAGAATAGATTGATTCAGAACTCTCATCACGATGTGGCTAGCCCATTATTGCGATGGGATGCTGAACAAATCTAGGACTCTAAGTTCTGTCTTGGAAAGGAACAACCTTAGGAGCCATCCTTTGTATGTGGGGTAGAGAACATAGAACCTTCTTATAGAGTGTACCATATGATACTCGTGTTATCTTGGATCCTAACTATACCTAAATTACATTTTCTTTGCATACCTAAATACAAAATTTCATGCATTCTCATCCCATCAACATGAATTGCATATCATTTTCATAAACAAAAAAACTCATACCATCCTTTGTCCATAACCCGCAGTTGAATTCCCGACACTCGTATCGGACTTGAAGTAGCTCTTGAAATACCATGGATACGCTAGAGCAAAGCCACATTTCTTTGAGAGGAGATGTGGACTCAATAAAAAACCAGGTAGACCAACTTGTGGAGGCTATGATAGCTTTAGCAAAGAGGGAGGACAACATTCAGCAGACTGCAGTGGTTGAGAATGCGGTGTTAGCTCCAGTAAATGATCCTACCCAACCTCAGCTTGCGCGAACCCCAGTTGATAACTCTGTTGTACAGGAACGTTATATCATTCGAGATTCCTCTTACCATGATAATGTTGAATATCACAGCTTTGCATTCTCTGTGCCAAATTCACATGGAACAAGCCTATTGGTTAATACTGAACAACCACAAGATGATGAGATTGCTAAAAGATGCCGCATGCTAGAGAAAAAGCTCAAGGCCATAGAAGGACAAGATACTGTTGAACAGAGTGCCTTAGACATGTGTTTGGTACATGGCCTAGTTATACCCCCAAAATTTAAAGTACCGGAATTTGAGAAGTACAAAGGGGATAGATGTCCAAAGCACCATTTAGTGATGTTTTGTCGAAAAATGACCTTTCATGCCCATGATGATAAGCTAATGATTCACTGTTTTCAGGACAGTTTGACTGGGGCATCATTGAGTTGGTATATGAAGTTAGAAAGGAATCATGTTCATTCATGGATGGACCTAGCTAACGCCTTTTCGAATCAGTACAAATACAACTTGGACATGGCTCCCGATCGCATGCAGTTGAGAGCCTTATCTCAGGAGAGCAACGAATCCTTCAGAGGGTATGCCCAAAGATGGAGAGACTTAGCAACTTGCGTTGAACCACCACTCTTAGACAAAGAATTGATGGAATTATTCAGGGATACCTTGTAAAGTCCTTACTTTGAAAGGATCATTAGCAGTGCAACTTCAGACTTTCGCTAATTTGGTGGCAATAGGAGAACGCATCGAGTATGGCCTCAAAAGTGGAAAAATCCAATGTGTCTCAAATAGCCAGAGCGTTGAGCGTGAATCTATTATCAGTTCCCAAGAGGAAGAAGAGGATGAAGTTAATGCAGTCTGGGAAATCCCACAAGCTCCATATCAGAGACCATCCTCTCCTTATGGTCATTATCCTACAAATCAAAGGTCTTCTCAGTATCAACGACAAATTCAAACTCAGTAGCCATACAAACGGCAGGATGTTCCACATCGACAACGTCAACATGCTCAACAAAGGCCAAGAAAGCCAGAGAAACATATTGATCCGCTTCCAACGCCATATAGTCAAGTACTTCCATATTTGATTAAGAGGGGATTGATAGTTCCAAAGGAGCTAAAACCAGTAAGTCCTCCATATCCACCAGGCTTTGACGCCAATGCTAGATGTGACTTCCATGCTGGGGCACATGGGCATTCAACTGAAGACTGCAAGGTGCTCAAGAGTAATGTACAAACCCTGCTTGATTCCAAGATGTTCTCATTTGCGCCTCGAAGCTTGCAAATCAGTAATACTTCTTCGCTTAGCTATGTGGGTCCATCAGTCCAAATTGCTGAAGAGATTTCCGAGAATAGGTCTGAAGATGATCGTCATACTAGTCTCGACGAGCAGCACTACCACCACTGTGAAGAAGGATAGCCCAACAGTGAACCAAGCACGAGAGGGTTTCCTTTACACTGGCAACTATTTGGCTATTTCTAGCGCTTCATTTGTATTTTTCCTTGCATGTTAAGTATTTATTTGCTTTCCAGTATCGTTGATTTCCTTTAAGGGTAATATTAATGAAATGATTATGCATGTTTTGAACGAATCCTTTCGTATTCAATCATCTATTCCATTGATATAAAAATATATTTCTCCCATTAACTTATCAAACTGATTGTTTTAGCAAAGATTGAAGGGAGGATGACGAAAACGAAATACCCATAATGGCTGATTGTATGCTTTCGGATAAAACCTTGCTAATGATGTACAGGCATTGTTTCAAATCCCTAAACACTGGAGAGATAAGGAGTTAATCCCTAGTCAACCAATTCGAGCCTAGAAGTAGATGTTTCTTTCGGATATACAAACCCTTATGTTTAAACCGGGGCATGGTAGTGTTCAGTTAATCTGACTACATATTCAAATTACAAGACGAAGCATCCCGTCTGTGGATCAACTACATGCCATTCTTCGCACACATCCTGAAGTGTCGAAGGAACCTCGAAAAATACAAAAGTTATGTAGGTTGTTCTTGAATGACCATTGACTTGGCAGTCACATCCTCTAAAAAATCATTAAAGAAAAAGCCCGCTAGGTCGAACACCCAAAGGCGACTTAGGCAAAAATTAGGGCAATCCCGATGGACTAAAAGCTTCAAAAAGCGGTCCAGGCAAAAGTTAGGGATCAAAGCAAAATAAAAAGAGGTCACCAAAAACCCCCAACAAAAAAAACAAGATTTATTGACCACCATACCAAAATCAAAGGGTCACCAACATCCTTGAAGAGCAAAATAGGGTGACTGCCATTTCAAGAGATCTTACACTGTCAAACTCTCTTAAAAGTTGAATGTGTATGTTGAATTAAATGAGCTTAGGACTGGAGAATCATCACGAAGCATGGGTGGGTTAAAATAAACTTTGGGCCTTATATCCTTTTGTTCGAGAACCGTGAACCAAGCCATGTTACAACCTTCAAAAGACTTAATTGAAGCATGGTTTATTCTGAAAGCATACTACAGCAAGGTTGCATAAACTGACTTCTAAATATTTGCTAATCATCTTTATTGGCATCATATTCTTGTCGTATCTTTCACAATAGCTAAAACAACAATGCGTTCGAACTATTGGTTCATTCGTCACACACTATCACATCACATAAATAAATGATTTTTCAGACCTGCATGAATGTCGCATTAAAATTACCATTGATTGAATAAACAATTTTAACTACAAGTAAGTACTTGACATCAAGGAGCTTCGAAGAAGCAATCAGGGAAGAACTTGATCATTCGTCAATGCTGACCCAAATCAAGACTACTTCCTAACCCTATGGATTAGGGGCATGGTATCCAATGAATGTGAACTGGTCAGTCATAAGACAAACTCCAAGCATCAGCTGATCAAGGAGGCAAATAATTTCAAAATATTTAGTCCATCTGGGGCAAGCCTTTAAAAAGCTCAACTTGGGGAAAACTACAGAAAGATTCATACATTGGGGCAAATTGGTTCAAGCCATGGTATAAACGTCCCGTGATTTCCGTTCAAAGGTGAATTCCTACAAAAACCCTTGCAGACTGGGGCAGACAAGTTGCAAAGAGCCGTGGGGCAGAGCAGGAGCATAATTATCATGCATTGACTATATCGCTACGCTCACTAAATGTTGGCAAGCCATCATGGCATATTAGGCAAAGAAGTTGAGATTCCCTTAGGAACAAACATGAAACCTGTCAGTAACTGATCAAACTTGGGGCACCAAGAGCATCCATATTTATCCTCCAATCATCGCATTGTCAAATACAGAGTGTCGAGAAGTCAAAACCTTTCACCAACCAAAAGTCCAATCCATATTGGCAACTACCAAAAATAAAAGTCCACTCTGCTGGCATCTTCATAAACTCAAATCCAATCAACATTGGTAACTAGAAAGTCTCGCCTTCAAAAGGGATATGAATAAAAAAAAAAACAACAACCAATATTCATCTTGCATTACCACATGCACTGCATACAATAAACACAGTTGACTTTCCTTCCAAATAAGGAAGTTGCATATCAAAGATCTCTCTCACAAAAATAAGAAATTTTCATTAATATGCATCATACGCATACACAACATCATAATTCCTTCCCATCAACCCTTTGATGGACATAACCTGATCTTTCTTTTCCGTCAGCCCTCTGATGATGATCATTCTTTCCACCAACCCTTTGGTGATGCCACTCCATAGTGAAGTCTCTTTTCCATCAGCCCTTTGATGATGATAATACTTTTCTACCCACCCTTTGGTGATGCCACTCCATAGTGAAGTTTCTTTCCGTCAACTCTTTGCCGATGATAAATTTTCTTTTCGTCAACCCTTTGACGATGAAAAAGTCTCTTTTCCATCAACCCTATGACGATGACAAATCCTTTCCCACCAACCCTTTGGTGCTGCCATCCTTTAATTACTTTCGTCAACCCTTTGACGATGACAAATTATTTTCCATCAGCCCTCTGATGATGACAGTTACCTTTCCGTCAACCCTTTGACGATGACCATTACCTTTCCATCAGCCCTTTGATGATGCCACTCCATAGAAAAGTTTCTTTTCCATCAACCCTTTGATGATGCCACTCCATAGTGAAGTTTTTTTCCATTAAACCTTTGATGATGCCACTCCATAGTGAAGTCTCTTTCCGTCAACCCTTTGATGATGATACTACATATATAATTCCTTTTCCCCCAACCCTTTGGTGATGCCATCCTTTAATTACTTCCGTCAACTCTTTGACGATGACAAATTATTTTCCATCAAGCCCTCTAATGATGACGGTTACCTTTCCGTCAAACCCTTTGACGATGACAGTTACCTTTTCATCAACTCTTTGATGATGATATTCCCCAATAATCTCATTGAAAAATAAAACCCTACAAAAAATATCCAAGTACCTAGTTGCATTCCCACATGCATCACATGCATCACATGCATCATTTTCCTGCCGAACAGGAAGATTCATCAGACATAATATTGTCAATCATCAACATACCCATGCATAGCACTCCCACAAAGTGGGAATTTCATCAAAAATGAACAAAATCAGTTGCATTCCCATGCGCATCATAAATATCCCCAGCAATTGCATATTTGTATACATCTCATGCATCATCCCATGCATGGTATTTCCACCCAGAGTGGACCATCATACGAAAAAACATAACAAAATATCAAGATCCAGGGTCATTCATATGTATCCCGGACACTCTTCATGTAAATTCAATAAAGTTATTACCATGCATGTGCTCGTGGAACTATTTTTCAACAAATCATTTTTCAACTTTATGATTAATAATGATATTCCCATCATTTTCTTTACTATCATTTCTCCCCAAGCAGAGGTTACCATAAAAAGTCTCTTATGAGCTTTCCTCCCTGCAGAGTTTTGCTAGTAAATCTCCTCCAGAAGGAGTCTTTTCTAAAAATATTTCTCCCAACAGGCGAACATTTGAGATACTGCTTCATTCATCTGAAGAATCTCATTTATCTGTTTGAGATACTGCTTGATTTATCTGAAGAATCTCATTTTGCTGTTTGAGATGCTGCTTCATCAATATGAAGAGTCTAATTCATTTTTAGAGATTCTGTTCTAGGTATCTTCGGAGAATCTTAGATACGATTGAGGTATCATTCTCTTGTAGGAATATCTCAATTATATCGTATAAGGTACTGCTTCGTTGATCCTTAGAGAATCTCGTACGCTCAAATCAAGACGCTGTTCTGCTAATTTTCAGGAAGTCTTAGATACAGTTGAGGTATCATTCCATTATCGGAATATCTCGATTATGACGTCCAAGATACTGTTCTGATGATTCTCAGAGAGTTTTGATTGTTTCGTTTCACATTCTAATAACTTTTCTTACCGTAGTTCTCATCGCATTTTCTTTTTGCATTATTCTTTCTGCATTTCTTCCATGCATTTCAAAGGACGAAATTTGGGTATTTTCGTATTTAATTATCTTCCACCATGAATGTACGAAGACTATTGTCATTCTTACCTTCTGGTTCAAGGTAATTAAATAGGGGCAGCTGTCATACCCCAATTTTGTCCGGGCATATTTAAATTTTCATAGAATTGATTTCATTTTTATTTTTTGCATCATATGCATAGCACGACATACACTCTATCATGAATAATGCTTAAAAAATCAGTCAGGATAAATTTATTGAAAATACAGACAAATCGGTTGAATCATTTCTCAAGAACGTGCACAAATCAGCGGGTAAAAAGTTTCAAAATTAAAATTACAGACACCAGTATTATTAATCTACGGTTCACGTAGTTTAACCTGGTGTGCTCATTGTATTTTTCAGCGGCTGTTTCGGTTGCATTTCGACCCGCCTGAGCTTTTTAACCGATGCAAATTTATTTCAGAATTTGAAGAAACGTTGTATTTTTTCAATAAATATATTTTGTGTTGATCATTTTAGTGTGTCTGATTTAATTTTTCGAGTAAGATTATATCCGATTTCCTTTTATTAGTGATCGCTAAATCTCTTTGTTCATATATTCAGTTAAGGAGATTAGAGTTTTTATTTTATATTGATTAGAAATATTGGTAAGTATATTTTTAAATAACAAATAAATAATACTTGTTTTCAAAAGAAAATAAAAAAAAGAAAAAGAAAACAAAATTGAGACTATGTCCTCACATTCCACTAACGTCTCTCACCCTTCTCTCGCCACGTCCTCCCCACTACACTCAACGGACAGCTCACACACTCATTACAAGGTAAACACGCGTCCCACTCACAACGGAATAATTGATTCACTCACACAAATCTCCACCCATTCATTTCCACTCTCTCCTCACTATACCTACGAGTACCTACCCTGATTCAAAAGGACAATCCCCCAAAATCTCTCTTCTCTCTCATTTCTCTGGAAAAGAAAACAGGAAAAGAAAAGCTGTTTAGCTTTTCCTCTCCGCCGCGACTCTCCACACACCCAATCACCACCGCACAACCCTTTCCTTCTCACTACTCTTCCCGCAACCTTAGCTACCCTAACCTTCGCATCATCACCACCATCCACCACCGCTTCGCATCCTCCGTCAAATCTTCCGCCGCACCCCCACCGGCGATAACGAATCGCCGCCTACACTCAAAACCCTCTTCGCCGCTCTTGTTGACGAGCTCACCACTATCCTCCAACAACGATCTCGTCAAATCTACAAACCCTCTCCTTCAATGACACCGCACCGCCTCAGCTCTACCCTCCGTTACACAACCACCACCGTGGCCACCACCCTCCGAGCGAGATCTTTCTTCCTCCAACGGAAACGTTTCTGGTATTCGTTATAACAAGCTTTCCTCGGTTCAAGTTGATTTGCAACCGACTTACAGAACCGCCATGGATTTGCGAGAGCTTCACTGCCGTTGGTTTACAGAAGTGCAACCGATTTGCAGCATAACGCTTCAGAGGTATGTTCGTCAATTTTACAACCGCACTAACACAACAACATCAAACAGATTCGGAAGCATTGAAACTCTTGTTCGCGTGGCCGAAAAAGAGAGGCTTGTACGTTGATTCCCAGTAGCAGAATAACGAGGTAATTTATCGTTAATAGATGGCGGAAGCCCCATGAAATACCACAATCCAGAGTGGTTTAATTTTTTTGTCTCCTTTTTGTGTCTGTATAGGTGTTTTCTCATCTCAATCGCGTTTATGTTTTGGTTGTGATTAACAAAAAAATCGAATTTATTTTTTGTATTTTTGTTGATTGTGCATCGTCTGCTTCAAGCCATTTTCATCATACTGTCGTTGAGTGTGTGCTGATTTTGGTATTACATTAAGCCTTGTAAAATTTATTTGTTTATATTGGTTGTAAGGAATAGTTGGTATGATTGTTCTTTGTGGAAAGAGCTAGTAGAATGTTTGGTGTGTTATGCTTCTTGATTATGTTAATGTTTGTGTTTAATGGCTCACGATTAGGTGTTCCCTCTGTATATATGTTTAAGCATAGCCATCACACTTTGTATATACTGCAGATTGGTTGTTGTTACGTACATCTCAGTGTCGAAATCGGATCCATGGTGATGAAAATTCGATACCGGTATTATGTTGCCTGCGTGAGATTTATAAGCTTTCATATAAAACTTAAAACACTACTGTAAATGAGTTTGGGATGTTGGTGTTTGTTTAAGTTTTCCTTCTGTTAGAATTACTGTCACAAGAGCAAGGCCCATAATATAGAAATGCAGGCTTGGGGCTTAAAGCCTTAAGTGAAATTCAAATTTCAAAAATCTATTCCCAATTAAAATCATTTTTTGTTTAGTAAGCTTAATTTTTATCTATTAATTAGTTTTGGTTAAGCAAGTTTAAGTAATTTGATTATGATTGATAGAATGTACATATATTGATTAATTTTGATAATTGATTGTTTGAATGAGCTAATTCAGTTTCTTAATTAATTAGATTGCCTAATTATCAACTAAATAACAAAACAACTTAAAATCAATTTTTTTTAATAAACTGAAATTTGATCCAATGTTGAATAATCTGTTTCAAAAACTCAACTAAATTCACATTGATTCGGATTCGAATTATTTTTGCACAATCTTTTCATAATTTGAGACTTGGATGAAAAAGAATATAGGAAGCGTACGCTTCACTATTTCTCAATTACTCGAACAATTGGCGTACGCCATATTGCTTGAATATTTGTCACCCAATTAAAACTTTAACCAAATACCAACTCAAATTACTTTTCAAAATTAAATATAATTTCTAAATTCAAATTATTTTAAAACCATAATACAAGGTCAAATCAAATCTTTCAAATTAACTAAATTCTAAATTCTTTTAATTATTTCCGATAATTAAGGATAGGAGGCGTTCGCCTCATTATCTTTCGATTATTCGAATAATTGGCGTACGCCACATTGCTCGAATTTTCGTCATTTAATTAAAACATCAAAACCACAATAATCAAATTATTTCTTGCAAATTAATGCAAATTTTACAACCATTTAATTCTAAATTTCCGACAATATAAGGATAGGAGGCGTTCGCCTCATTATCTTTCGATTATTCGAATAATTGGCGTACGCCACATTGCTCGAATCTTCGTCATCAAATTAAAACCATAATTGAATAATTTCAAATCACATTTTAGATCAAACACAAATTCACAAAATAAACATTAACTTAAAATTGAGAATGGGAGGCGTTCGCCTCGCCATTCCTTGATTATTTGAATAATTGGCGTACGCCACATTGCTCAAATCATCGACTTTTCAAAACCTACAAATTCAAATTCAAATCATCTTTTATAACAAATACAACATTTAAAAACCTTTCTTCTTAAATTAAACTTCGGATGATAAAGAGATGGGAGGCGTTCGCCTCACCATCTCTCGATTGTTTGAATAATTGGCGCTCGCCATACTGCACGAATCATCGACTTCCGATTAATACATTTTAAATAAACTTGGATAAAGGAATAAGTGGCGTACGCCTCATTATTCTTTGAATAAGAAAATAGGAGGCGTACGCCTCACTACCGTGCATATTCAACATCCACAAACAAACTTTCAAAATAATCGAACGAAAAGGGAGTAGAAGGCGCTCGCCTTATTATTCCTTGAAAGAATTGGACGATTGGTGTGCGCCACATTGCTCAATCTTTCATCGTTCTTCAAAACACCTTAACAAATCAAATTAATACCTCGCCCCCATGCGACCAATAACTTAAAATTCTTTTCAAAAGAACACTGTAATCCTTTCTAATGCGCACCACAAACCAATGCTTAAGCCTCCGCCGAGAGTAGACAAGCCAGCGTTTAGCCTTTAGAACGTGATCTACACAGTTGTTCATTAAAAGACACCAACCAATCGTAGTTCCCCGAACTACAAATGCTCTGATTTCCTTATGGCACCATAAGGATACGTAGGCATGAGATTGCTGTATCTTCGCGAGCACACTAATAAAAAAACCTCCCATTTCCCCCTCCTGAGGTCTTCACCCACATCTATCATCAATTCTAATTACTCGAAGCAAGCAAATAACAGTCAACTAACATTCAAATAGCAAATTAGACTAAAATGTTCCCGTTGAGTACAACGGACGTGAGGGGTGCTAATACCTTCCCCTTACGTAATCGACTCCTGAACCCGAATATGGTTGCGACGACCATCCTTCTATTTCCTAAAAGGTTTTATCGATATTTTCCTATTCTTTCATTGGAATAAATAAAGTTCGGTGGCGACTCTGTTCGAACATAATTTTTTTTGAGACCATCACGAGGAATCTTATTTTTCGAGATGCGACACTTCCCAATAAACAGTTGTAGGTCGGGTGGATATCCATTACTTGAAAAGTAATCTGAAAATCACTCGGACCTATCTTGACTGGAAGGTCCACTTCACCAATAACCGTTTTGCGCGAGCCATCAAAGGCTTTGACAATTACCCCACTATACCTCATGGGTGCTCGTTGATAAGATAGCTTCGACAAAGTTAATTTCGGAAGCACATTTAGTGACGAACCGGTGTCAACTAGCACATTCGACAAAGCATCTTCCTTACAGTACATTTTAATATGCAAAGCCAGATTATGATTTCTTCCCTCCTTAGGGAGTTCTTCATCACAGAAGCTCAAATTATTGCATGAAGTGATGTTAGCCACATTGTGATCAAACTGATCCACAGTAACATCTTACTCTACGTACGCTTGTTCAAGAACTCTCTGTAGTGCTTGTCTGTGCGCTTCAGAATTCAGAAGCAGAGACAACGCAGAAATTTTTGAGGGGGTCTGAAGCAGCTGCTCAACCACATTAAATTCACTCCTCTTTATCAAACGGAGTACCTCATCATCATCATTGGCTTTCAAATTGCTGGATTCACCAGACTTACCCTTTGAACAACCAACTGGATCTACATTAGGTACCTCCATTTTCTTACCAACACTCGTTTCCTCTGGGACCACCGGTCCAAACACTCGACCACTGTGGATCACCTTCGTAACATCAACAATGCTCACCACTGAACTAGTCGTAGGTAACGGGACCTCTTGACCATTCTTCATCATTGTAGCATTATACTGGTACGGTACAACCTTATCAGATGAATACGGGACTGGGCCCGCTAACCGTATTACCAACGGTGATACTGATCTTTCACTGACATTCTTATTACTGTTGCTATTATATTGAATTATCAACCGCTCTTGTTGCTTGAAAACGGGCACTATGACATTGACGTCGTCATCTATATGACAAGATTGAAAAATCTGGATCATGCCTTCATCCATCAGACGCTGGATGTCCCTTTTCACCACGTCATACCCTCTTGGGTTCACGCTACAAACAACACAACCATCATGGTCATGTTCACAGTCACACACCAAACAGATATCCTTGTGCATCTGCACCAAAGATCTTCGGATAAACCGGACATCAAAAACCTTGAATTCTCCAGGACAACCGTCCACCATATTCATTGAAGAGTTCCCATGAGCGGGCAAAGGGTTTGCTTTCACGTTTGGCGTGCGGTCCTCAAAGGACACCAGACCACTCTTCATAAGTTTTTGAACCTCATATTTCAATGGATAACAATTTTCAATGTCATGTCCGGGTGCTCCTTGATAGAAAGCATAACGAAGCTCCAGTTTATACCACCAGGGAAGTGGTTCTTGGATCTGTGGTGGGTTCCTCGGTTGGATTAAGTTCTTGAGAACTAACGAGGGATAAGCTCTGCATATGACATAGGAATCGGGTCAAAAGAGACCTTCTTCCTCTCAAAGTTCTGTTGATGATGATTGTTGTTGGTATTGTTGTTGTAGGTGTTCGTTCTTTGTTGCGGTTGTTGTTGTTGACGTTGATGTTGTTGTTGTTGTTGAATTGGTGTTGATTATTGATTAGAAAATACCGGAATAACGAAAGATACTTGATGATGATGATGATGATGTTGACGGGGTGGTGGATTTCTTCTGATCTGAGGCCTCCTCTGCCTCCCACTAGAAATTGCATTTATCTCACTGTCCTTCTTCTTGCTGAAACTGCTGCCATACCTCTTATTGGTTGACGCCTCATCTCTTGACAAACGTCCTTCATGGACTCCTTCTTCAAGTCTCATCCCCATATTTACCATTTCGGTAAAATCATTGGGGGCACTAGCGATCATTCGTTCATAGTAAAATGAACTCAGAGTTTTCAAGAAGATCTTTGTCATCTCTTTCTCCTCCAAAGGAGGAGTGATCTGGGCAGCCAACTCCCTCCATCTTTGCGCATACTCTTTGAATGTCTCTTTATCCTTCTGAGGCATAGACCTCAACTGGTCTCTATCCGGCGCCATGTCCATATTATATTTGTATTGCTTCATAAAAGCCTCTCCCAAGTCATTGAAAGTGCGGATGCTTGCACTATCCAACCCCATATACCAATGGAGTGCAACACCAGTTAGGCTATCCTGGAAGTAGTGAATAAGCAATTGGTCATTATCAGTCTGAGTTGACATCTTCCAGGCATAAATCACAAGATGACTGAGCGGACAAGAATTCCCCTTATATTTTTCAAAGTCAGGCACTTTGAACTTCACTGGGATTTTGACATTGGGTACCAAACACAACTCGGAAGCACTCTTCCCAAACAGATCTTTACCTCTCAGCGTCTTCAATTCCTTGCGCAACTCAAGAAATTGGTCTTTCATTTCGTCCATCTTCTCATATACATCCGGACCCTCAAACGGCTCGGAGTGATAGATGGTGTCCTCTACGCGAGGCAAAGTATGCACAACTGGAGGTGGCACGGACATGACCGGGCTAGATGCCAGCATGGAAGCAAATTTAGGCGCAAAGCCTTATGGAACAAAGTTTGGCGGCATTCCCCACTGGAATCCGACAGGCAAGCTTGGCACGAAGTAGGCGGTAGCAGCAGGAACGGTAGAGGTAACCACTTCTGAAGTAACCGTCCTCGCGGGAGGAGTTGCAGGTGTTGGAGAAGCTTGACTCTGAGCAACAAGAACTGACTCCATCATGGCAGTCAGTCGGGCGATCTCGTCCTTCAGCTCTCTGTTCTCTTGCTCTAAATGTTCCATAATTCTCAGATGATTGGCCTTGGTGTTGTGCCGGTGAGTCAGCTTGGCTAAAGCACAAAAGAAATACCAATCAGACACCTGGCAAAAACCTGCTTATGCAAATGATGCATGAAATGCAATGCTTGATTATTTTTTTATTTTCAAGGAACTTACTATATCACTTGAAAATATATAATATTTAAATGGAAATTGCAATAATTTGATATGACCAAGAATCTCTTTTTATTTATATAAATTGGAAGGATTACACTGAGTACAATTTCAGAAACCAAAATAAAAAGATACAAGAGAAAAGGAGACTAGTCATCCTAAGGATCCCTAACAACAATGTCAGAATGCGACGGATCTCGGTCTCAAAAGAAGCCTTCATCTGAGTCTTCTCGAAGACAAGCTGGTCAACAATCTTCTTCCAAGCAACGGAAGGCTGAGGCGTGCTAGAAGATGAAACCTCTGGCTCTCTCTGTCTCTTCGTCACTCGGTCTTCAAGTAGCTCAATCAATGCATCTTTGTCTTTAGACTTAAACTGTAACTCTTCATGCTTTTTTCTCAAAGCACGGAAATGGTCTTCCCACATATCCTTCTCTTGCTTCATCTTGGCGAGTGCCTCTTCCAACTCCTCTACATCTTGGTTAGGGAGAGTTAATGGCTCAACCACGACCATAGACATAGGTCTTTCACAAGGATAAGGCATCTTCAACAACATAGCTCTCTTCTTCACCCAAAGAGTGTAAGCTTCCAAAGCTACACAATTGCGCGGACCTAGCTCGGATCTTCCTTTTCTATGCACATTATGCCAAGCATGCACAATCTTCAGCTTCAAATGTTGGGGATCTTTACCCTCTTGATAGAAAAGACCTTCTAACAAAGTGTTATTAGGTTTGTCTCTCAAGGGGAACCAAAGCTGACGACGAGCCAAAGCAGGGTTGTAGTTGATTCCTCCTTGTGTACCAATGAGAGGCACATTAGAGAATTCACCACAACTATCAATAATCTCCAAACTGCTTAAAGACGGATCATACCAAACTATATCATCATTAGTGAGAGACATAAGTCTCTGAGACCACCTTAGACATTGTTTGTTCTCCACAAAAGCAGGTGTCTGAGGCAAGTGCGAAATAAACCACTTGTACAATAGAGGAATGCAACAGACAATCATTCCACCACCCTTAGAATTCCTTAGATTCAAAGAGAAATACGTATCACCCAACAAAGTAAGCATAGGATTCCCAATCAAGAAAAGTCTAATGGCGTTAACATCAACAAAACCATCAATGTTAGGGAACAAAGCTAATCCATAGATGAGCAACACAAAGATAGCTTCAAAAGCATCCACACTACCAGCTTGAGCAAAAGTAGTAGCTTCCTTGATGAGGAAAGAAGATGGCAACCCAAATAACCCTCCTTTCTTCACCCAATGAGCCTCTATCTCGGACTTCTTCAAGTGAAGAGCTTCAGCAATAATACTAGATCGGGGAATCTCCTCCAATCCACTAAAAGGCACTCTACTAGAAACAGGTATCCCTAAAAGATGAGAATACTCCTCCAAGGTAGGCACAAGCTGAAAATCCGGGAAAGTGAAACAATGGTAGAGAGGATCATAGAACTCCATCAATACACTCAAAAGTCCTTCAACTACATCAGTAGACAAGATGGATAGAAGCTTCCCATGACGTTGTTTTAAGTCCAAGGGATCTAATACAAAGGATGCTAACTTCCTTAACTCTTTCAAATCTGAACATCTGAAACTGTATTTCTTAGTGTTCCTTCGTCCATAATCCATGGTCTGAAAATATTTGCAAATGATACCTTAGTTCCTTGAAATTTTTGTGTGATGAATGTTATGATGCGCATGAATGCATGAATGCAACAATCACAAATAAGGGATCACACACAAGGCAAACAAAGGTCAAGGGATGAATCAAGTCATTGTCAAGATCAATCATCCATTTTGGTGGATTATGGTTTGCACCTTATCAACATCCAAGTTCTACTGATATTGACAAGACTTGATTGGATCAACCAAGAATCAAGGGTTTGTTGCAAGTCACGAGCATGGAGTCTGGGTAAGAACCATCCCAAAGGAGTGAACTAAGGATAAAAACCTGTAGATCATGTTCTAGAAAGTTCCCATAGTCTTAATTCTATCTATCGGATATTACAGGTTAAGATGACTGACTCATCGACCCATAACATTCTCAAGAGAAACTCGCCTAAGTGTAGTATCGTGTAACAACTGTTATCAAGTCTACACTTGAACAGTTTCCACACTACATCCTAAATAGGCCAAGATGGGTTAAATGTTCTAAGGTCCTCACCTTCTGAGACCCAATTAGAAATAGTAATGCCTAACCATAAATACTTGTGTGACATTTCCAAATCCAAATGAGTCTCCACTGAGCAGATGGATCTCAAGCCAACTTGTTAAGGACTACTCCATACAAGTCGAACATGACTATACCATCCTCCTATCTTAATTGCACTCAAGTTCGGGTTAGAACTTATCTCACCACTCAGAGATCACCAAGCACAACAAGCAGATTATATCACACATACATATATACAAACATCACATATATACAAATATATTCACACAAAAGTAGGCTAAACCCATTGGAGACTACTCCCCAGTAGAGTCGCCACTTAATTTCTGTAGCGGGAAATTCATGATCATCAAGCTATTGACAAGCTAGAGATCAATTAACAAGAGTCGCCACCGCGCTTTTATTGTTTCCAATGGAAAGGGGAAAAAGTACGAACAAAACCCAAATAGTAAGAAGTTTTAAAATAAAAACTAATAAAAGTCAGAGATCACAGGTAAGGGGGTTGGTTACACAAAGGGAAGGTGTTAACACCCAAAGTGTCCTTTGTACTCCTAGGGAGCCCTTTTTGTGTGCACGTGTATTTTGTACAAAGTGATGTTTACAAACAAATAGAATGGGGGATGAGAAAAGAATTCATTAATTATATTTTTGTATTTGACAAGACCTTCGGTCTTGTGCCTACGTACCAACATAAAAATGAGGGATCAAAACCTCATAGTTCGTGGTACAAATTTCAAAATGGATGCATTGCTTTTAACAAAATTTAAGTTTGAAAGGCACAAAGGTCTAAAATGATTTGAATTAGTTAATCCTTTTTGGCTTTTTGAAAGTTTAAGTCAAGTATGGTTAAGTTTATTTACAAGTTTGATTTAAGAAAATAAGTTTAAAAATGCAATGGCATAAGGCCAAAGTTTCTATCTTTTTGCAAAAGTGATCAAAGTTTAGAACAAAAGTAGTTCACACAAAGAAGATTTTGAAAATGGAGGAGAGCTTTTGAAATTAAAGAAATGGGGAGAAGATGAAGAGACTACCCTATGCACAAAATTTAAAAGTTTAGAGTTGAAAAGATCTGACCAAGTGGGTAGCAATCCAATAGACCAAAATGTCAATAGAAAGCCATAATTCCCTTGGACTTTTAGAATCAAGCAACATACAAATTCACAATTATATTATCTTGAAGAGCAAGGCATCAAATAAAGATGGCCTCATCCAAGCTTATCCCTTCCATGATCTTCTTCAAAATAGCCCATGTAACAGATGAATTCAACAAGTCACGGGTTTAAAATAACAACTTCACAATGATCATGTTGCAGATGAATCCTAGAGAGGTCTTCAAGGATGTATCAGATGAATTTCAAATTGCAAGCACTTGGTTCTTCAACAAATTGGCATTGGGCAAGTCCTTTAGCTTAGGGAAGTTGCCTAGATTCTAAGTCCATTTGCTCAAGATCAAGCCAACAGTCCACTCAAAAGATTTTCAGGGTTTTTATGATTATTATGTACATTAATGGTAAAAGACCACACAAACAAGCAAAGTATATACAAACAAAATACATCACACAATATGATCCAAATGGACAAAGTGAAAATTGCATTAACATAAACAATTAGAATGATATGAAAAATGGCAAATGAAATAAAGTGCTAAAAAGTAAATTGCATTAAAGTAAAAACTTGAAATTAAAAGTTAGTAGTTAGTAGGTTAGAAATTACTTTTGTTTTGCTTTTGCTTTTCAAGACATTCTTTGGAGAACACTCAACCCACTTATCACAAGCATGGATCCTTGAACCAAAACATCTTCCAAAGGAAGGAAAGAAGGTCAAGTTTCCACACAATACCATGAAAGAGGGGAGACTTACAATCTCACTAACTAGAATGCTTATGCATTTTGTGTCAAAAATTTCGCGTTATGTTAAGAAATCGTAATTGGACTTATGTAGAAGTCACAACTATTTGAGGTCGGGCAATAGAATTTTGGTGTTAATGCATGTTAGAGACATAGTATAATGGACTATGCTCATGAAACATACCACACACAAAAAAGAATATGCAAAAGGTGTGGGCTAACCTCATCCATACTCATGTTAATTTTTCAATCAACTAGCATTAGGACTTTGAGATGTCATGGGCCAAATCGAATGAATGACTTAAGAAGAGGAATGAGATGAAGTGGTAAGGGGATGAATGAGATCACGAATTGGTCAAAGGAGGACTTTTACCAAATTAATATCATTCATTCATTTTGGGAGATGGAATGTACATTCCATCAATCCCCTAAATCCAATGATATTAACTTGACAAAGTCAAATCAACCTTGACCAAGGCCCAACAACAATAAGCAAACTCAAACAAGTCAATACAAATGGTCAACAAAATTTAATTGGCATTTATTCAATTAAAAATAATAAAATAATGCATTTAAATCAAATATGTTTTATCCAATTCCTAAAATCTCATGAAAACACCCAATAAATGACCATGAGATTTATCATAGGTCAAACAAGGTCAAAGGACCTTGGAGAAAAAAATTCATAATTTTTGGACATTTAAAAATATTTTTAAGCAATTAAAAACAAATGCAAAATCAATTAATTCATGAAAAATATTAATAATGATCCAAAAAATAATTTTAATTCAGAATACGAAAGAAAAATATTTGAAATTTTTTGGTGAAAGTCCCATTTTTTTGGATCAATATTGAATTTAATATGAATTATTGAAGGAAATGCAATTAAAATAAAAATTCAGAAAATCTAAATTATGTGGACCATTTGATCTCCCTCATTAATTGAGGTGAAAGATCAGATGGTCCCTAGTGTGCGTTCCACATGGACTTGAGTCACTAGCGCATCAACTTGGGTAATCAACACCAACGATCAAGATTAAAATGTGAGGGACGGATCATGTGGTTCAAAGCCTTGCCAAGTCATCGTCGGAGCCAGAGCTCCGGTCATCTTCTCCGGTGGACCTCACCGGACTGGTCCACCATGAACCATCACCAAAATGAAAAACAATGACATGATCTTGAAGAAAAAATGGCAATGAGCTCGAATCTGACCTCCATTCACTCCAATTCCAAGTATATTGAGAGAAACATGGAATTGAAATTTGAGGTACATGAACTGAGTTGCTTCGATTTGACCTTAAAGCAACTCAAACTTCTTGCCTACATTGGTAGGACTTCAGACAACCAAATAATCAATAGAATTGAGCAAGAATTTGAGAGAATCGAAGAGTTTAAAATTTCTGGAAAATACCTCCAATGAAGGTCTGAATTTAGCTGATCTTGATCTTGCATGTACTTGATCTCACTCCACTTGCTTGCAGGAGAAGGATTGAATGGTTAAGAAGCTATGGATTCCTGGAGAATTGAATTCCAAAACATTGGAGATTCAATCTCAAATTCAAGAGAATTTTTCAGGCTCATTCTTTGCAAAGTGAGAGTTTGGAATGGGGGATCAAAGCTGGTGCGAAGGTCTCTCAATTTCTGAGCAATTGAAGCTCTATTTATAGTTGAAATGGTTGATAATTACACACTCCAATTCACTTTCCAATTTTGGCAAATGGTGATGCAATGGTGCATGGGCGTGCATAGCCCCATGAAATTATTTCTTGAGGTCCACAAATGAAGATCAGATGCTCTGAAGTAAGCTTGGATTGCAAGGCAAATGCACATTGTTGTTTGAAGCTTGATCCATGCCAAGTGATGTCACTCTATTTAAGCCATGCTCAACCTATGCATTTCTTATCCAAAATGAATTAATTTAAGCTATTTGGAAATGTGAGATCAAGAGGAACAACTTTCATGTTCAACACTTTTTTATTTGGAGCTTGGAACTTGGTGAAATTTGAGGTGGAAGTTTGGAAATTTTTGACATATCAAAATTTTTCTAAGTGCCAAGCCATATGTCTCAATATTCCACCTTGCTCAACTTTTTATAGGAGATTCAAATGAGAAAAGTGTCTTCATCAAAGTTGTATCTCTCTCAAATACCTTCAAAATGGCCACCAATTTCATGTCATATGGATTTGAAATGATAGAGTTATGCATTTTTGAAGTTTGGAAAAATCACTTGATCAGTGGTGTAATTCAAAAGTCACCTATAATGTAGCCTCATATCACATGCTCAAAAAAGTTTAATTATCTCCCACTCCAAACATAAAAGTTGAATTAGACACATTTAATTTGATTTTGCAACTTGGAAATTTTCCATCTCATAAAAATTGAGCAAGTTATGGCCAACCACTATCAACCAACTTGCTAATTTCCAATTCTCTTGACTTTCTTGGCTTATGGTAGATCATATATGCATAAGATGATGAATTTTGAAGTTTCCCTTGAGAAATTTGATCAATTTGTGAGATAGCTTGTTAGAGAAGTTACTCAAGATACCCAATCAAACTAGGGTTTCCAAGGCAAATCACCTTCAAACTTTTGAAGAAAACTTGATCAATATAACATGTAGGAATCAATGGAACTCATATATGATGCTCATAACCATTCTTGAATTAATTATTGGTTGTGCTCTTTGTTCATGAGGGTCTTAAAACCCTAGATGTGAACTTGAGGAACCAATGAGATCATGCCCTACCTACAAAAGAGTTAGGCAACTACAAAGACATATTTTTGGTATTTTGGTTAGTGAAATGATAAAATACAAGTATGATATAATCACAAAGTGCTTGGTGATCTCTCCTAAAACAAACCCAATGAAAGAGGGATAAGGAGAATGCCAAGACATGATCCCAATGCTAATGCATATGATGAAATTGCATGAGGGATCTTAGGGTCAAAATTGGGGTCTTACAATTGGCACGATAACATTTACATTATTACCCATATATCTGGATTGCTAGCTCTGAATTACTCCTTCATCCATCAACTTCTGAATATCCTTCTTGACAAGCACACATCCCCGATGGTTGACACTGCAGATAACACAACCATCGTGGTCATGTTCAAAATCATTGATCAAGCACATAGTTCTATGGATCTCTACCAAAGACTGGCGAATATGACGAACATCAAAAACCCTAAAATCCCTAGAACAACCATCTACCATATTCATAGAAGCATTTCCATGAGCGAGCAACGAATTAACTTTGACATTAGGCGCGCGGTCCTCAAAGGACACCATACCACTCTTGATCAATTTCTGGACCTCATGCTTCAGAGGATAGCAATTTTCAATGTCATGGCCGGGAGCTCCCTGATGAAAGGCACAATGAAGATCTAGCTTGAACCGCTATGGCAAAGGTTCAGGTGTATGCGGAGGATTTCTTGGTTGAATCAATTCTTGACAACCAAAGAAGGATATAATTCTGCATAATTCGTTGGAATAGGATCAAAAGTGACCTTCTTCCTCTCTAAATTCTGATGATTGTTGTTGTAGTTATTATGGGTACAATGTTGTGGTTGTTGTTGAATGGGAACTGATTGATTTGCTAAATTGCTGGTAGAAACAGGAATAACTGACGATACTTGATGATGTTGTTGGCAAGGTCTAGCATTATTCTTCACATGAGGCCTCTTCTGCCTCCCTAAAGTTAATGCATTGGTTTCCCCTTCTTTCTTCTTGGAGAAACTACTGCCATATCTCTTGCTCAAAGATGATTCATCTTTAGACAAACGGCCTACTCTGACACCTTCCTCTAATCGCATCCTCATGTTCACCATTTCGGTGAAGTCGTTATGAGCATTGGCAATCATACATTCATAATAAAATTAACTTAGAGTCTTCAAAAAGATCTTGGTCATCTCTTTCTCCTCCAAGGGTGGGCTAATTTGAGCAGCGAGCTCCCTCAACCAAAAACATAAGGCTTAGACAATATGTCTGCACCCGAAAAATCCTCCTACAACGTGCCAGAATTACCTCCGGTAGCGATATTCCAAACATACACAATCAAACATCAACTTCTCCGTCTACACGAAATCTCAAACGAAGCTTCCTGAGTCTAACCCTAATTCTTAAACTAGAACAAACAACTCAATAACCCTAATAGCCTATTGTAAGACCCTAATTTTGATCCTAAGATCCCTCATGGCATCATGTTACTGCACAAGTGCATTGCCTCAAGGATCATAGCATGTTTGGCTCTTTAACCCTAAGGTTGGGACTTATATGAGTGGTTTGAGATCACCAAGCATGCTTGTGCTGTATATTATTGCTTTTCTTATTTGTTTACTAACCAAAAGCACAAAAATATGTCACTAACTCTTTTTGTTTTGAAGCTCGAGTGATCATGTGTTCCCATGCTCCTAGGAGGCTCCTAAGCCCAATGAAATGGCCAGATGAAGATGAGGAAAAGCATGACAATGGTACACAAAGATCCTAATCATCATATATGTCTCCCAAGTATCTCAATTTGCCAATTTTATCAAGATAACCCAAAGGGCTTGAGGATTGTTTCCCAAGGAAACCCTAATTCAACTGTGCTTTGACTGTGCCTTGCCCATGAAGCAACCTCAACCTATGATCAAATTTAATCAAGGGAAGTTATTTAATTCATCATTTTATCCATATATGAGCCTATTTTATGATCCTCAATCTTTTATTCATCAAGATTGGAAGTTTGGATTTGAAAAGTTGACCAGTCAAAGTCATCTGACTAAGCTGAGGTCCACTGAGATATAACTTTTAATGTGTTTGTCAAATGAAGATGAAACCAAGAGAAAAAATGTTATTAATAACCATATGAACAACTTTAGTGTTAATAAAAAATCCATTTGAAACCTGGAAGGTTATCATTCATTTCAAAACATTATAGGTCATTTTGACTGAAACCCTAATTTTGGGTCAACTTACCAAGGAGATAACTTCCTTAATTTTTATGATTTTTAGGTGAGACCAAATGAATTGGAAATATTGAGATGTCTAATTCAAATGTTATGTTGGACAAAATTTCATAATCCTAAAATAAATACATGTAATAATACAAAACATTATAGGTCACATTGGACCTAAGTCATTGAATTTGAAAAAGTACCCAACTTCAAATGCCTGTAACTTTGTCATAGAAAATCCAAATGATGCAAAATTTGAGTCTAAATTGATCATTTTGGAAATATCTACAACTTGTATGTTGGAGGGTTTTCCATTTGAAGCTTGAATCATGAAAATAGAAGGGTTTGATTAGGCTTACTTTTGGTGAAAATTTTCAAAGGTGACTTAAACATGTTTTGTACTTGGACTTTCACATCCAGTTTTCATTAATTTCCAAATTCCAAATTAATTTTTTCCCAACATCACTTTTGTTCCTTGTTTCAAGGGATTTCCAACCATTACTCACATTACTTTTTTGGACTTACCATTTGGGAGTTTCGAAGAACTCTTCATTTATGTGCATTTTGGCATTTCATGTTATAACTTGGTATGCAAGCTGATTCCACTTCATGTACACGTCCAAATCCATTCCAAATGAACTCAGCATGGTTTTGCACCCATCATTGGGCCTCACATGCGCCTGTACAGGCCCATGCATATCCAATTTCAAATGCCATGCACACGAGGGAAGCATGATGCACAACCAATTTCAACTATAAATAAACACTCCTTCGCATTCATTCATCAACCTTTTGGAGATCTGAAACGCTGCAGCATTGAAACCATAGCCATACCAAAGGCATTTTTCAGAAATTTTTCTCACTTTCGAGCTTGAAATTCAACATCATTAGTTGATCTTCAAAGCTCAATTCCTTAACCTTTCATCTCCACTGCATCCCTAGAGCAAAGAGGAGCCAAGATCTTGAAGAAATCGTGGCCTGAAAAGCTTTAATTCAGAGGTATACCTTCAAACTTTTTGGATCTAGAACTTGCAATTCAATGTAGTATTCTCTTGTTTGTGTGGTTTTTTGAAGTCCTCACACTTTAGGCAAGCCAATAGTGGTTTCAATTTTCCATTTCATGCACTTACAGTTGGTACACCATGATCTTCCACTTCATATTTCTCTCAATATAGGAAGAGTGAGGAAGATCCATGGATTCAGTGGTGTTCTCCATCACACAAGCTTCATTTCCATGTCCTTTTTTTCTATTTTTGTTAAAAAAAATTCTCTGCAACTGGTGGTCGGAATTGGTTGGTCCACCGGAGAAGATGGTGGTTTCCACCACCATCACCACATGTGTCACTCTTGGCCTTTGGATCATGAGTTCAGGATCTAATCTTGGTCCTTCATTGCGTTTACTTTATTTAATTCATGATGTTGCGCATTTGACTCGAACACACGCTGCGCCCTCACATCTGGACCGTTCTTGGCTGCCACGTCAATTAATGAATCTCATCCAGTGGCTGCGCATTTTTTCATTTATTTCTATTTTCTTTTATTTTCAGTTAATTCCTTTTATTTTCAAAAATTCATAAAAAATTTATTTGAAGTCATAAAAATATGAGACCAACTCCAAAAAATTTCTTGAAAAATCTAGTTTCATATTTTGATTTTTAATTATTTTTGTGACTTCATTTAATATTTTTTATGAATTATTTGATTTTTAATAGTTTTAATTCATTTTAAAATACTTTCTGATATTTGAAAAATCCAAAAAATATTTTCCTAACATTCATGGATCATGATAAATCAATGAAAAATAGTCTCATCAATTTCTTATTTGATTTGAGATTTATTTGAGATTTTAATCCATTTTGTGCTATTTTTAATTGTTTTTAATTGCTTTCTGATTTCAAAAATTGTTGAGAAAATTAGTCAAAGCTTGTTTGACTATGTTGAACTTATGAGAATTTAATTGGACTTATTGAAGTTGATTTGAATTGAATTTGAGGTTTGACCTTATTTGTTGATTTTTATTTGCATTTTATTTTAATTCAAAAAAATACCAAAAAATTATTATTGACTTGTTGACTTGTAATCTTCTTTTCTTTTCTGTTTGGTGTTGATTGATGATGATTTGATTCACATTTGATCAATTGGACTTGATACTTGTCTTCTTTTCCATTCCCTTTCTTCTTCATCCCATTCTTTTCATCATTGACCAATGAGTTAAAGTCTTATGGTTGGTCTTGACAAATGAGAGGTTTAACCTTCTTTGATCCAAACCAAACTCAACTTGATCCATGATCAAGTGAGTTATTTTGTGTCCAAGATAGGTTGCTTCTTGGTCAAGCAAAAAACCTAAAGTCAATACAAGGCCCTTCCCCTTTTGTTTTGGCATGGCAAGTTTATGGAGCTTGGCTTACTAGTCATGATCTCTAACTTATGTTCTTTGCCTATATTTTTATTGACCGGCCTCAGATAGGTGTGACTACTACCTTAGTCCACTTACGATTGCTTAACATAGCGCTACATTGTCTTATGACAAGCTAACATAACCTCCACTAATTACTAACTTTAATTTGAACATTTAATTTTCTTATCATTTACTTTTAATGTCATTTATTTCTTGCTCATTATTCATATTGCTTTTCCTTTTGCTCACTTGAGCACATATTTTATGTTTATGTCATTTTTCTTTTGTATATAAATATATTGTTAGATTATGTTTGCTTTGTGTTTGTTTTGTGTGAACCAAATGCAAAAGGGAGAAAGGACTTAGAATTAGGACTTACCTATGCTTAAAGGAGTTCAAGAGCAACTAGACCTCATGCCTTTAGAATGCTAAATTTTTTGAAGAGCAACTAGGCCTCATGCCTTTAGAATGCTAAAATTCTAAGTTGATCTTAAAGGACTTCTCATCCAAACTTATTCTTTGTCCATTCCCCTTATTGTGTTATGAACTTTTTGATGTTTGTTCTTGTGTAATAGGGATTCCATCTTGAGATTGTGAAAAGAGGACCATTGTCATGAGTAGCCAAGTTAAGAGACAAGCCAAATGGAGATCCTAGGAGCTTGAGTTCAATTTGTTTGATTGCTTGCTTATGTGCTAAATCCAAAGGAAAGGAGCATCTTGAATCATCTTTATGATCCCAAGAAAAGGAACTCCAAGGGTTTATCTTTCCCCTCTTATCTTTGTATGCTTTAGGACTAGCCCTTCTCTTCTTCTCCCCACTCTAACCAAGCCAGAAATCTTTTTCTAAACTTTGACTTTGTTTCAAATTAGAAACCTAGGCCTTAAGCCTTTGACTTTTAAAACTCTTTTCAAAAATACTCATTGTGAATGAACTTTAATCCAACTTTGACTTCATTTTGTAAATAAATCTAACTTGTAAATATAACTCACTTCAAGTTGTTTTTTTTGTGGTTCCAATGGCCACCTTGCTAAAACCTTTTCAAAAACATTAGTCATAGGTTTGAGTTATCGTAGTGGTTGATGTAAATCTCACCTCATCCTTAGTGGTTGGATTATAAGTCTTCCATGCTTATTATAGGGTTAACCCCTCATTAGCATGTTGAAGCCTTCCTCACATGGTGGATTGTTGGTTTAGGTTGAGTTTTCTCCCTTTGATAACAAAAGACCTTAAGGCTTTCGATCAAATCAATTCACCAATCTTTGAGATTTTTTACCCCGAACTACGAAATTTTGATCCTCCTTTGTGATGGTACGTAGGCAATGGGTTCATCCATTCAAATAATAAAATTTGTAAATATAATCTATTCTCTTCTCATCCCCCAATCTTTTGTACAAATATTTTCACAAATACCAACCTACAACACATATTTGCAAAAAGGGTTCCCTTAGAGTACTAAGGGTGTTTTGGGTGCGTAAAACCTTCCCATTTCATAACCAACCCCCTTACTTAGATCTTTGACATTTTTATTAGTTTTTGATTTGAAAAACTTCTTACTTGACTTTTGTTCGCTTTTTAGCTTTTCCTTTGGACAAATAAAAGTGTGGTGGCGACTCAAATTGTATGTTTATTTTTGGTTTAGTCAATAAACCTAAAGGTAACGAAAACTCCGCTACACCTATTTCAGAATTTAAACGTCGACAAGATGGAATTAAAGCCCACGGTGTGAGGGTTTTGCTTCCGTTCACACTGGGCTACAAATTGGTAACAAGAAATGCACGAATTGAGTATGAATTCCTACATGCGAGGAGGAGAATTTCCTCGGTGATCCTTGAATCTGAAACTATGGAGGAATGTGCAGAACCTACGTGAAGATCCTCCGGTATTCTTGAGATGCTCCTCTCCTTCTTCCCTTCTGGCTTACTATTCTTCTGATTCAGTTTTCAATTCCTTGGAAGGTGATTTCTGTTGGATGAATCGTGAAGTTTGAGCGGTTCTAATTGAGGCTTCGACATCTGGTTCAAAGATTACTTCGCATTCTCCTTGAAGCAACCATATCTCATCTTCGGATCAGTGTCGAAATTGCCGGTTAAAACTCTACCTTTTCCATTTCTCTTCTTCTTCAGTTCTGTGTTGTTTCTTTTTCTTATTATGATTCTGCTACTTGTGTCGTGGCTGATTGTTAACGTGAATTCTCTGCAGATTTATGAATGAAGGTTGAGTTTTGATAGTGAATATTTGAGGCTCTGCAGTGAAGAAAGCTGGAGTTTTTTGGCTATGAAGAAGAATGAAGTTGTTGAAGCTCTTGAAGAAGAAGATTAGGGTGAAGAAGACTGAACAGAAGAAGATTGGTAAGGAGAGAAAAAGTATTGAAGGTTGGAGAGAAGTGAAGAATGGTGAAGTTTTTTATGGAAGAATGGTGAGTTCTATTTATAAACATTTCTCCTCATAAATTCTGTTAGAAATGCTAATGAAATGAAATTCAAATTAAGTTGAAATTAGGAATTAGTTGTAAGTTAGTTAGAAATGAAACCCAAATTCAATAGTTAGTTAGTTTTGAAGGTTGTTAGGAATGAGAGTATTTGATTTTGTTAATTTAACACCACGCCTACTGTAAAAATATGCCATTGCAGGTTAGTGTTAGTTGCTCTATTTTGTTATGTTGGTATTAGTTTAGGATTGGATCATTACTTGTGATAGTTAAATTATTAGCGACGCATGAAGCTCCTATTTCACCTGCGTGTTAGTCAATTAGGCGTAATTCTTATTGATTGCAATGTAATTAAATTGAAACGGGATAAATGTTTTTGTTGTGATATGCAACTTTTTCTAACTAGAAATGTGTTCAACTTTTGGTGCTTTTACAGTAGCACGGTTGCAAAGATGCCGAAGTGGTGAGGAAGGCTTCGTTGCAGGCCATTTGTCGAAACATTTTCCGACCACTGAACCTTGGCATGCTAAGCCTTTCGTGACATCCTGCAGACTCAATATCAATATGTAGTTGGATTAAATTACTTAGTCTTCGGTAAGTAATAACTTTTGTTAGCTGCTCTTATTTTCCCTGAACATGGATGGAGTTAGTTGGAGTATGAATTTAATTACGATCATATGAAAACGAATAAGTTACTAAGAATCAAGTTTGTTAATGTTAGTTGTTTGATTTCTGTTATGATGTATGGTTAATGTCATCAATCTTTGGATTGAATGCTTATTTGTAGACTGCCTATTAATTTTTCCTGTTATAGATGCACTATGGACAAGCTATTATGCATGTTATGTTGTGAAATGCATCTACACTATTATGCTTCAGCTATGACTGGTTTGCATTTTCCTCCATAACTGGTAGTACAACAACCTCTTCTTGTTTTTTCTCATGGTCTGTTATTTCTAAATCCACTTCTAGCAACTCGTCCTCTTCCACCTGTTTATTCTCAGAATTCTCAGCAGACTTACCACTTCTGGTTACAACAACACTCACGTTATTATGTTCTCTTGGGTTTATCACAGTTCCACTAGGTAGTGTACCTGGTGCTTGGGAACCAGCTAGTTGTTGTGCTATTTGCCCCATTTGTACTTCAATATTCTTTATAGAAGTTGTGGTGTTTATTTGATGATTTCTGGTCTCTTCTTGGAATTGAATATTATGAGCTCTCATATTTTCAATGGCTATTTCTCAATCTGCTTTCTTGGGAGCTTGTTGTTGTTGTGATTGTTAAAATTGATTATGGTATTGACTTTGACCCTGTTGTTGAACATTCCCTTTCTGGTCTTTCCAGGAGAAGTAAGGATGATTCTTCCATCCTGGATTATATGTGTTAGAGTAAGGGTTGTTCTGCCTCATAAAATTTATCTCCTTTATTTGCTTTGCAGTTACAACACAGTATGCAGTCGAATGAGGTCCTCCACAAACTTCACAACTTATATTTTGGACTGGGTGAATTTGAGCTACCTATTGTGTACTAATATTCATGGCCTTGAGTTTTTTCTCTACTTCTGCAGCAATTGTGTCTTCTATTCTTATTTTATTTGTTTCAAGCTTCAGATCAATAACTCTTTCATATTTGCTTGAACACCTATCATATAACTCCAAATGCTCATTTACAACTATTGTCTCAATGATCTTTTTAATACCTGTGGCTATTGAAAATTTTGATGAGCCGCCAGCTACTGTATCAATCAATTGTTTTGTTTTCAATCGAAGACCATTGACAAACATCTGCATTTGCTCCGTCTGATCCAAGTTATGTGTCAGGCAAGTAACAAGTAACCTCTTGAATCTTTTGTATGAATCACCAAGTGATTCACCTTTTTTTGTTTAAAGTTCATGATATCGTATCTATTCCTGAGGAAAATTGAAGCTGAAAAATACTCATTCAGAAAAGTGGTTTCCATTTGTTCCTAGGTGGTAATACTCCCAGCAGATAATGAGTAGAACCATTCTTATACATCTTTATATAGGGTAAAAGGGAACATTCGTAGCTTCTTTTCTTTTTCAGTGCACCCATCTATCTTTAGAGTGGTGTTCATAGTCATAAACCTTTGTAAATACTTGTTTGCATCTTCGTTGATTTTTCCCGAAACGGTCTCCTCTCAAGTTGATTAATAGTATTAGGATGCAACTGAAAGTTTGACACATTCATCGGTTGGTTCACAATTGTTATCATACCACCCGGTGCATTTGTCATCCCATAGTCACCTAATAATCTTTCTGGTGTTGGTGGATTTTCACCCATTGTTTCGACCTATCTTTCCGACTCTGAATCTAAATGAACGGAGGGTTGCTCTTTGTCTGATTCCAGTCTTGCTAATCTAGCTTGTCCGAGTCTTGCACATAGTGTTCTTTCGATTTTTGCGTTAAAAGGAACTCGATTGAGGCCTTACCTCGCATAAAAATATCAAAAAAAGATTAATTGATAAAGATCGAAATAAATGAAATGACATAAATTAAATTTTAGTTGCAGAGAAACCAAATTTTAACTTAACTAAATTGAACTCTATATTTTGGCAGTCCCCGACAACGGTGCCAAAAACTTGATTGAAAAATAACAAGTGTACTATTTTGCCTTTGTAGTAATAATGAGGAAAGGTCCTCGTATGTCGATCTCAAGGACTGCTTGTAAATATTGAGTTCTAATTATTATTCAATTAAACAAAAACTAATGTTTGGAATTTTTGATGTGAATATATAAAAATAGTTGTGAATAAAATAAATAGAGCAGGGAACGGTTTTGACATATATGAGTAATATGCTAGGGAATGTGTGTGATTTCTTCCTGTAACAACTTTGAGTCACTATTGCAACAACAAATATCAATTAATTAATACCAATTTTTAAGGGTGTTTTCCCCTAATGTCTTAGTGAGAAAATCTTTAATCATACATACCTATATGTCCATAGAAATTACCGATGAAATTAAGCATTTTTGTATCAAGAATAATTTGGTTTCTATAGAGTATCCCTAGTCCTAGGTAATATCTATTGTAGAATAATCTCATGAAAGCATTACCAATTGAGGTCCAACCTAATTGATAATCATATAAAAATCTCAATTGTTCTGAAGGAGAAAGCATTAAGAACATCAAGAGAATAAATTAATTATGAAAAACAATACTATTATTGCGAATATAAACTCAAAGTCATTACAGATTCAAATCAAGGACACCCCCATAACATTTGGGGGTTTACCTACTCATAGTATTCAAGGAAATCAAAAGATAAAAGGTAGACATTACAAGTATTCATATGAAATTTGATCTTCAATTGCTTCCGCTCATGAAAATCTCGTCACCCCAAAAACCTTGTTTTCTCCAATTCTCAATCGTGTGATTTTTGCTTCCCAAAAAGTATGTCACGTCTTGTCTGAAAAACTCCCTTAAATAGAAAAGTCCCCCTCTTTCCTTTTCTCCTCAAACAGATCCATAATAGTCAATAACATCAGGTTTTCAATTGACTAAAATGCCCTTCACTTAAAATTAACAAAAGAAAATAAATATTTGGTTTTTTGCACGCATGTTTGCTATGGCCCGTAGTCGGTGCTACGAGTGGCCGTAGCAGGTCTCTGTTTATGATGATCTTGTTTAGGCCCCTCTGCTACGGCCTGTAGCCGGTGCTACGGGTGGCCGTAGTAGGCCACGGTCTTTTGTGAAATCTACGCTTTGACCTAGACCTTCCACTACGGCCCGTATCAGGTGCTACGGATGGTCGTAGTGGGCCTCTATTTTGGATGGACTTGACTTCTGGTTCAGGCCTCCCTGCTACGACCCGTAGCAGGTGTTATGGGTGGCCGTAGCAGGCCTACTGGAGTATGGTAACATTTCTCCTATTGTTTGTAATTCTCCTTGGTTTCTGCATCCAATCGTACTTGAACATCTGTTTGAACGTGGAAAACTGTAAAGTTAAACAACCAAAGCATAACATGCGAAAGATAGAAATAATACTTAAAAATGATGCAACAATTAAATCAAGTATGGGTACAAGAAATTGACTCAAAATACTACTAAATAAGAACAAAGCCTTACAGTTTACCTGGATTTTTGCATAATAAGTGAAAGAACATATAGCATAAACAGTGTCTGGTCACCTATCCATGGGGAATGCCTCATAACTATGCTCCACTGTTTTCTAGTGGGAATCCTTTCATGTCGTACCAGCCTTTTGCTGCTTCCTCTTCTAATGTGAATTTTGTTGCCTTCCCATGATGATACCGAATCATTTCTCCGCTCAAGGGGTTGAAACTGAAGAGACTCATCCACCCACTATGAATGTTGACAATACTGAAGACCAAGAGCCTAAGTATATGGGTCCTCCTATCACTTTCCAAATTCCGGCTCAACTAGTTCAGCTAAATCACTATGTGTCTGTTGATATGGTTCCACAATTTCCAAACAACCTCGTGCTCCAGTATGCTCATTTTGGGGCACCTCTTGCTCCCAATGTGCAACCTGGGGGGCAGTTTAATCAAAAGGGAACTCCATCTGCTCAAGATCTGAATCATGCCTTGTTGTATCAGTTGTATTCGCAATTCATGCCACAACCACCACCTACTCAAAATGTTGCTCAACCTCCTCCAAGTATTGCCACTCAAAGGGTCCCCGATTTCAATTAACCTAGACTTGCAGAGTATCAACTTCTAGAGAAGAGGATTCAGGCTATTGAGGGTTTCTCCTTTCATGGGTTGAATGCTAGAGTTATGCTTAGTACCGAATGTTGCGCTCCCTCATAAGCTTAAGGTACCTGACTTGCCCAAGTAAAAACGTTTGAGTTGTCCTTGCAGTCACATCACTATGTACTGCAGGAATATGTCTTCTTATATCGAGAATGATGAGTTACTAATCCATTTACTTCCAAGACAGCTTGTACGGGGCATCGTTGGGTTGGTACATGAATTTGGAACCAGGGAAGATAAGGATGTGGAACCATTTGTCTGAGGCATTCTTGAATTAGCACAAGTATAATCTTGATATGGATCCTACAAGATTGAAGTTGCAGAATTAGTCAAACAAGGTCTAGTGATACGTTCAAAGAGTACGTGCAAAGGTGACACGGAATGGCTTCAAGAGTCATACCTTCTCTGTCTGATACTTAATTGGTGTACATTTTTATGGGAGCTCTCTTAGGTTTGTACTATGAAAGGATGGTTGTTAGCTCTCCTTCCAACTTTGTTGATATATTCATGATTGGAGAAAGGATAGAAAGTGGTCTCAAGTCGGGAAAGATCGCCAACGGTAACAGTAATCAACAACCTATAGCCAGGAAGCCTTCGAGTGGTTATGCAAAGAAGAAGGAAGGAGAAATAAAAGTTGTGACAATAAGTGTTCCTCAATACTAAGCTCATATGGCCCTGCATCATACTTTCCTTATCCATATGTGGTTGCTGCTCAGTTCCAACAACAACCTTTCCAGTATCAACCACAGTTCCAGCAGCCTCCCCGAGCTCTATAACAACAGACTCCTCAGGGACAAGCTCCATAAAAACAATATTAGAACAACAGAAACCAGAATCAAAATCACCGTAATCAGGGACAAAATCAGAATCAAAACCAAAGTCGTACGTAGTACACCAAGATCTTTGTGTCGTACACTCAGTTATTACCCTACCTGGTACATATAACGGCTATTGTTCCTAAAGAGATTCCACCATCAGTATTTCCTTATAATCCAAAACACAACCCTAATGTATCTTGTGTTTTCCATGCAGGCTATATTGGGCATTCAACTAAAGACTGATTTGTGTTCAAGAACAAGGTGCAAGACCTTATTGATCAAGATATTATGTCCTTCACTAAGTAGAAGTCGAATGTGAAGAATAATTTGTTTCCCAATCATAGTGATCCAATAGTCAATGCAGTTCTTGAAGGAGAGGAAACATAAATGGTCAATCTAGTAGGTGATTTGAAAACTCCATTGTCAGTTATCTCAGCAAATTTATAGAAGCATGATGTGTTGAATAATGTTTATGACAACTATGAGGTATGCAAGACCGAGCCATATACATGTGAAGAACTCAAGGGTTGTGTCCAAGAGTTGATGAATTGGGGGGTCTTACAGTTTGCAAGAGCTAGAGCCGTGGAAGAAGTTTTTGTCATTGACCCAATCGAGATTGTGTACCGCAAGAAGAAGATTGAGGCTCCAATGAAGAAAATAAAACCCATCAACATCCATGTTCCCTCTTCTTTTCCTTACCAAGATTCCAAGGCAGTTCCCTAGAAATATGATGCGACTATCTCTGTTGGTGGAAAAGAGATCCAATTTTCTAACACAAAAATTGTCAACATAGCAGGTACAGGTGGAATGACCCGTGGCGGTCGTGTGTTAACACCAAAGTATATTCCTAAAGTCATCCCAACACCCATGGTGGTTCCTACTCCTCATCCTCAGGCAGGGGCATCTGTGGTGATTCCTATTATTACAGGTGAGACACATAGTTCTGTTATGTCAAAGCATACTTCCAGTAGCACAACTGAAGCAACCACTTCTAAGGGTAAAGAGGTAGCCAAAAACTAAGAGCAACTTACTGCATAAGAAATGAAACAGTTTCTTAAGCTGATTAAGAAGAGTGATTTCAAGATTGTTGACCAGTTGGGTCAAACTCCATCCAAGATTTCAATCTTATCATTTCTACTCAGTTAAGAGGCTCATCGCAAGGCTTTGTTGAAAGTTCTTAACGCGGCTCACATGATGCAAGATATTACGGTTGATCAATTTGATGATGTAGTGGCTAACATCAATGTAAGTCGGTATTTGGGATTTAATGAAGCAGAATTTCTAGTCGAGGGGCACAATCACAACAAGGCTTTGCAGACTTTTGTTACTTGCGCAGATCCTTTAGGCTCTAGGTTCCTGGTTGATATAGGCTCTTCACTCAATATGTTTCTAAATAGCACATTGAGTCAATTGCAGTTTGGAGGACCGAAGATGATGGCTAGTGCATTGATTGTACGAGCATTTGATGGATCAAGGAGGGCAATCATTGGAGAGGTGGATTTGCCAATCTATGTCGGTCCTCACCAATTCACCATTACTTGTCAAGTTATAGACATTCATCCTACTTACAGCTTCCTATTAGGGAAGTCGTGGATCCATGTTGTCAGTGCAGTAACATCCACTTTACATCAGAAATTGAAATTCATGGTTGCAGATAAGCTTGTGATTGTATGTGGTGAAGAGGATTTGGTGATCAGTGAGTTTTCATCCTTTCGATATGCGTAGACAGAGGAAGGGATAGTTGAGGTCCCTTTCCACTATTTAGATTTCTAGGATGTCAGCTATGCTTTTGTTAATCAAAGTCAGTCAACAGTTGCAGTGTTACCATCGGTAGAAAGTGCTAGGAAGACTCTTGAGAAAGGCCCTCTCTTTAGTTGGGGCCAGATTGTGAATGTAGCTAAGAAGCATGACCTCTTCGGTCTTGGTTATCACCCAGCTTCCCGTCATCCGAGAGCAAGGGGGCGCCAGAAGTTCAATTCAGTTTGGTTTAGCAGTGTGCGCTACCAGTATGATCTTTCCATAGCAATGGTGGATGGTTCAAGCTCTAACAAGCCAGCAGTCTCCAATTTTGTTCGCAAGTGTCCTCCTGGATTCAAGCTAGACAACTAGACCTCTATTGTACTCCTTGTGATCTTTTAAGAAGAGATGTAATGCATTTTCTTTTTCTTATCCATTTCCCTTTCCTGAGGCATGTGGATAGCTTGTAAGGGCTTTCCATTGTTTAAACATATTATGAAATCAATGAAAGATGGTTTTTTACATTCAAAATCAAGATCCCTTTTTATTTATGTTATTTTTACTTTTTCACTAAATAAAAATGAAAAAAGCTTCTTTTTCTCTTACAACTTTTTTCAAAAGCTCATTCTAAAATAAGTTTATACAGATGCATAGCAAATAATTCCACTAAAAACAACTTGGCTGAAGTTTGTTGTAAATAAAGCCTTTCTTAATATGTACACTTTCTGCTCATGCCCTTTGATTTCGAATCCTGGTGGTTAGCTAACTTAAACCTCTTCATCCAATGGTACACTCATAAATTTTGAATGAACATCTAATTGGTATATCTTCCATCTTTTTTATGTTGTAGTCGACACAACAATTCTAATGGTCTTCAACCTTGCAACAAGTGCATAGACTTAGTTGAAGTCGACACTAGTCTTTAGTAGAAAACCTCTTTCCATTAATATTTCCTTATACTTGGGAATTTCACCACTTGATCTCAGTTTCAGCTGGAAAACCCATTTCACATCAATTGTCTTCTTGTTAGATCTTTCGAAAATTCCCAATTCTTGTTATTCTCAATTTCCCCGAGTTCTTCTTTCATGGATGCCAATCAATTTGAATCATTCATGGCTTAATCCAAATTAATTCGTTATGATTCAGCCTTCATCATTACTTCTTCTATGAGGTCACCATCTGCATCAATAACTTGATCTAGAAATATCTCATATCAAGCTAGCCTTATCGGCTCAATTCTTATTTTAGTCGATTTTCTAATATTCTACTAGAGTGGTTCTTCATTTTGAGTGGTTATGGCTTCATTTTGAGGGTCTTCTTCCAACACAATTGGGATTTTCCCTTTCTCATGTCGAATTGATCCCTGAGTCTAATTCCACCATTTTCTTTCATCCAGCAGAATATCCTCACTAATCACGAGTTTATCAATATTTGGTGGATACAACTTGTATGCACCAATTGAGTAATAACCTATGACCACCTTGGATTGAATTCGACCATTTAGTTTCCTTCTCAATTTCTTAGGTACATTCCTAAAGCACAATTATCCAAATACTCTAAGATCACTAACAGTTGGCTTTCATCATGTCCAAGCCTCACAAGATGTCTTATGCCTCATTTTCTTGGTTGGACATCTGTTGAGTATGTACACTATTATAGAAACTACTTCTCCCCAAAATCTCTTTGGCATTTTTATGGCTTTCAACATACTCCTTGCCATGTTCAGTATTTCAGTATTCTTATATTTTTTCACTCCGCTATTCCATTATGATGAGGTGTATACGGTGCAATGAACTCAAGCTTTATACCTTCCTCATTGCAATATCTTGCAAATTCCATATAGGTGTATTCACCTCTACCATCAGTTCTCGATCTCTTTAAATTGCATTCACTTTTTTTCGACATGCAACTTAAACTTCTTGAATTGTGTGAATACCTCGCGCTTCCTTTCGATGAGAAAAATCCATATATATATATATATATATATATATATATATATATATATATATATATATATATATATATATATATATATATATATATATATATATATATATATATATATATATATATATATATATATATATATATATATATATATATATATATATATATATATATATATATATATATATATATATATATATATATATATATATATATATATATATATATATATATATATATATATATATATATATATATATGCTGAAATCGTCTATGAAAGTTAGGAAATAAAAATTACTTCCATTTGATCATACTTCAAAAGGTCTATACACATCAGAGTGAACAATTTATAGCTTTTGTGTCGTCTTCATGGGTAATTCATGTATGAATACTTTCCTTGACTTTTTTGCCTTGCATCACTCCTAACACACCTAACATAGTTCCTTCACTTGAGATAAGTCATTCACCATCTTCTTTAGGTTAAGCATACCTAGACTTTTGAATTTTAAGTGTTCATACCTATGATGCCACAACCGGTCTTTGTCCCCACTGACAGTCGAAGTTAGACATTGATGGATAACCGTATTGGTCTCTAGTTTAAAGGTCTTGTTGTCTGCTAGTGGTGCTTTCAGGATCATCATTCCTTCACCATCATACACCTTAATCTGGTTCTTTTCCAACTTTATGTTGTACCCTTTTGTAAGTAATTAACCTATGCTTATCAATTACTTGTCATCTAAGGTACATACAATACATCAGTGATATTGGCCTTCCGACCATCCTTTCTAACCAAATATATGTTTTCCTTTCCAATTGATGTAACATATCTGCCATCCACAAACTTGATCACTTTCTTAACCGACTCATCTAACTTGATGAAACAAATTTTATTCTCAATCATGTGATTGCTACATCCAGAGTCTAGATACCTCATATTGGCTTGTTCATGATTTGACTAAGTATTGGCCATGAGTAGCTCATCAAAGTCACTTTCTCCAGCATGTGCATATTTCACTTATTCGTTATCTTTTTCTCTTGATTCCTTCTTTCTTCGATAATCTCGAGCATAAGGACGAAATCCTTGATAGTTGTAGCACTGCAAACTCCTTCATATCAACTTTCTTCCTCGTATACTTGTTAATCATGTCTTTCTTTGTGGTATCATTAAGATTCTTTGAATTCTTGCTCGAATACTCATTATTAACAAAATTCTTTCTTTGCTTCACATTTTCTTTTCTATACTTCTTGATGAATCTTGCTTGCAGTGCCTATTCATCCATTTTCTTCGTTTCTGAGTTTCTTTGCTTCAATATCATCTCATGAGCCTCTAATGAAGCTTGAAGTTCTTCCAACTTCATCTCAGCTAGGTTCTTGGATGCTTCGATAGACACTACAATGTAATCAAATCTTGCAGTCAGAGATCTCAACACCTTCTCGATCTTCAGAAAATCATTGATTGATTCACCACATGCCTTCATTTGGTTGGTGACTAACACTAATCTTGAGAAGAAATCAACAGTCGATTCATCTTCTTTCATATGTGTCATCTCAAGCTTCTTTCTCAGCGTCTGCAACTTCACCCTATTATGTTTTCATCTCCACAATACAAGTTATTTAACTTGTCCCACACTTCCTTGGACGTGTCTTCAATAATCTTCTCGAACATATTAAGATCCATCTGAACATCACTTGTGCATCTTTCTTTCGTTGTTTCTTGTGTCCAGCCTTATGAACATCAATTGTATTCGCTTCCAATGTAGGCACTCCACCACATACAATTTCAGCCACATCTTGAAACCTAAAGATGACCTTCATTTATGCAACCCACCTCTCGTATTTCTCACCTTTGAAAACTAATAGATTTGCAGAAAATTGCATTGGTGTTGGATTACTGTTTGTCATTGCTAACTGAATCTCAATCGAACTCATTGATATCAATTTGTTGGAACAATTAGACTTTTCGAGAATGAAGAAAAAGAAGAGAGAGTATTGTGGAAATAATTGTATATTTAAAAGGAGTTTGTTAAGTTATAATAATTGTTTTTCATCATCACATGTCTATTTATAGGCAACTAGCATACTTGACTTATTACATGACGTATTAGACTTCGTCGAATACATGCTAACACATTTTGACAACATCAACTACATGTTGTATTCGACTGTGTCGAATACAACTAACTCTTACTTAGCTAAGTTTGACTATATCGAGTACAACTAAGTTCGACTTTGTCGAATATAAATTTGCCTACTAAAACAATGAATTACTAGCGTGAGAAAAATAAAAATAAAAACACAATAAACATTTAATAAGTCAAACAATACTTATTTTAAGATATCTTTTAAGTATTACAATAATATTTAAAATATAAAAGAAATTGAGACATCGTTAAAGTTTATTAGGAAGACGTGTTAATTAAAAAGGAGTTGTTAAATAATTCATATTTTGTTTTTCAATAAACTTGTTTTTAAATTTTGTCCAATACTTACTTATAAGGAAGGGGGGGTTCAATTTTTTTAAATAATAAATATTATATAAAATTGAACTATCATAATTTTTGAACAAAAACTGACAACTGAAACTCGTTCTATCATATAATAATGATCAAATTTGCAATAAAAGATTTTTTAAGAAAAATGTCATTTGCAATTTTTAATATAGTTTAAATTGGTTTTCTTTGATTTTTAATTTTTATTAATCGTGAAACAATCTAATACGATCTAAGGGAAAAATAGTAGTATAATAATCAAATATGTAACTATAATAATATGTTGAAAAAATTATTATAGAGAAAATAAAAGAATACAATCACAATACAATAATATAACATGTAAATTCTAAAATCGAAGAAAAAATTATGATCGATGTTAAATGATAATAAAAGAATAACACTATGTGTAAGTTCTTCCAACAAATAATTTATCTTCAACTACCCTTTATTACAGTACATTTACATTTCTCAAAACAAATATTTAACTACACTTCACAACACTCTAATACGAAAATATATAAAAAAGTTAGATACAAGATTAAAATGTTTTTTATTTGTGCATTTTGTAATTAAGAACATGAATCAGTTATATAACTTTGAACTCCTCTTTCTTTGGAAAATTAAGTGGTGTGAGACTTATTCAACATGTATATTTTCAACAAACCAACAATCTTCGCATTGATTGTGTTGAATTGTAATTTCTTGTGTCGAATCAGGTTGCTCGAAAGAACAAGGAAGTGTCGAACCACCTAGTGTGTTGAGTTGTGTTAGTGTCGAAGCATGTTGCTTCACATAGGATTTCGACTTAAGCCTATTTTAGTAGTGTTAGCTATTTTGGGCTTTTATAGTTTTGAGCTTTGGCTTGAGGTCCAAGTGAACCTAAATCTATAAATAAAGGGAGTAACCCTTATTTTTTGTAATGAGGTGAATAGAGTATTCATAACACTTGTAATTCACAGTATTTTGCAGTTGCAAAGTGAATAAGAAGTTTTCCACAGTCTGTGGGCAGAGATAAACTCTATAGAATTTTAATTCTTCTTCTCCTTCATCGTTCTTTACACTCTTTCTTTCTCCATTGTTCTTTCTTTTCATTGCTATTGTGTGGGTGATAACAATATTGTTCATCAAGATTGATTGAAATTCTCCATAGGTTTTGGGGGATTTCCAACATATGATATCAAGAGCTCCGGTTTAATCGATTCGTGGGAAGAAAATCACCATGGCAACGAATCATCCAAACAGGCATTTTCCAGCAAATCTTCTGATTCTCAAGAATAATAATTATGAGAATTGGTGCAAGCAGATAAAGGTTGTGTTCTGCTATCAAGATCTTTGGGATCTTCTGAAGGAAGGAGTAACAACGCTTGCAGAAGCCGCGACGGATCAAGAAAAGGCTGCACATAAAGAATTGAAGAAGAAAGATTATAAAGCTCTCTTTATAATCCATCAATATGTTGATTCAAATAACTTTGAAAAGGTTAGTGATGTAGAGTCGGCGAAAGAAGCATGGGAAATTCTGGAGAAATCATTTGGAGGCGCGGAGAAGGTGAAAGAGGTGAGGTTACAAACTCACAAAAGAACGTATGAATTACTTCAGATGGAAGACAATGAAAGCATAATTGATTTTTTCACCAAGGTTACGAAAATGGTGAATCAAATCAAGGTATGTGAAGAACTGTTGACATCAAGATCTGTTGTTAGAAAGATCTTGAGGTCGTTGGCTCCAAAGTTCGACCACGTGGTAGTAGCCATAGAAGAGTCGAAAGATTTGTCAAAATTGACAAAGGAAGAGCTTCAAGGAATGCTTGAATCTCATGAACAAAGAATGGCAGAAAGAGATGCAGGAAAGTCGAAGAGTGATATGGCTTTGCAGGCTCAATTAGCGAAAGAAAGAAAAGGCAAAGGAAGCTGGAATAGCAATAAAGGCATAGGAGGCTATAACAATTCGACTGGTCAAAATAAGTAAGAAGGAAACTAGTCGAATCAGAGAAAACCCTAGAACCAAGGCAGCCAAAGAGGTGGTGTTGTAGGTAGAGGAAGAGGTGGTGGTCAAAAGCCAGACAAGAGTCACATTCAGTGTTACAATTGTCAAAGGTATAGTCATTATTCTAGTGATTATCCAGAAAAGCAAAAGAATCAAGAAACTGATGCAAAACTGGCGAAATACGAAGAAGAAGAGACGTTGTTGATGGTTACAACAAGAGAAGAAGAGAGATTCAAGGACCAGTGGTACTTGGACTCAGGATGCTCATCACACATGTCTGGAAGGAAAGATTGGTTTGTCAACATAAAGCCCTCAATGAAGAGCATGGTGAAATTTGCAAATGACAACACTCTAGCAGCTAAAGATGTTAGTGATGTTCTGATTATGAGGAAAGATGGGAAGAGGTCAGTAATTTCAAATGTGTTGAACATACCAGACATGAAGAGCAATTTGCTCAGCATAGGGAAGTTAGTCGAAAAGAACTACAAGGTGTCGATCTAAGAAAAGATGATGAGAGTTCTCGACTCAAATGGAAGGTTGATCTTGAAGGTTCCAATGTCTCAGAATAGAACCTTCAAGATTGAGCTAAATGTGATGGAGCATAAGTGCCTTGCAACAACAACCAACAGAGATGAATGGATATGGCATTACAGGCTTGGCCATCTCAATTTAAAAGACATTAGAGATTTGAAGAGAAGAAATATGGTTTCGGATTACCAGAAATCGACATTCCAAACGAAGTGTATGAAGAATGTGTGCAGGCAAAGCAACATAAGAATAACTTTAGTAAGGATGCAGGAAGTAGGTCGAAGGCAATTCTTGAAGTCATATACTCTGATGTATGTGATCCTCTCCAGGTGGATTTGATTGGAGGTAACAAATACTTTATTACATTCATAGACGATTTTAGTCGAAAACTATGGTCTTACCGGATCAAGAAGAAAAGTGGAGTGATCGAGGTATTTGCCAAGTTTAAATCTATAATGAAAGACAGAGTGGTCGAAAGATCAAGATTTTGAGGAATGATAGTGGTGAAGAATATGTGTCAAAAGATTTCGATGCATTATGTGTGAAATAAGGGATTATGCATGAGGTGGTGCAGACCTACACTCCACGGCAGAATGGAGTCACAGAAAGGAAGAAGAGAACCATTATGAATATGGTTAGGAGTATGTTGAAAGGTGTAAGACCCCAATTTTGACCCTAAGATCCCTCATGAAATTTCATCATAAGCATTAGCATTGGGATCATACCTTGGCATTATCCTTACCCCTTCTTCATTGGGTTTGTTCTGGGAGAGATCACCAAGCACCACGTGATTGTATCATACTTGTAAATTATAATTTTTACTAACCAAAATATCAAAAATATGTCTTTGCATTTGCCTAACTCTTTTGTAGGTAGGGCATGATCTCATTGATTCCTCAAGATCACATCTAGGGTTTTAAGACCCTCATGAACAAAGAGCACAACCATGAATTGATCCAAGAATGGTTATGAGCATCATATATGAGTTCCATTGATTCCTACATGTTATATTGATCAAGTTTTCTTCAAAAGTTTGAGGGTGATTTGCCTTGAAAACCCTAGTTTGACTGGGTATCTGGAGTAACTTTTCCAACAAGCTATCTTACCAATTGATCAAATTTCTCAAGGGAAACTTCAAAATTCATCATCTTATGCATATATGATCTACCATTATCCAAGAAAGTAAAAAGAATTGAAGGTTAGCAAGTTGGTTGATGGTGGTTGGCCAGATGAATTCATCTAATCAAAACTGGGTCTCCCTAGACCCTATCTCCTACAATTTTTAGCATATGAAAATAATTCCAAAATAAAACTTACTCTAAATGACATTCCAAACAACTTTCATTTTGAGACCTATAGCTATTTTTGCTTGGAAAATCATTTTCTATGTTGAAACATTATAGGTCATTTTGTCTAAACCCTAATTTGAAAGTCAACTTCCCAAGGCCATAACTTGTTCAATTTTTATGAGATGAAATATTTCCAAGCTGAACAATCAAATTCAATGTATCTAATTCAATTTTGATGTTTGGAGTGAGAGTTAATTCAACTTTTTTGAGCATGTGATATGGGCTTACATTATAGGTCATTTTTTACCTATACCATTGATCAAGTGATTTTTCCAAACTTCAAAAATACATAACTCTATCATTTCAAATCCAAATGACATTAAATTGGTGACCATTTTGAAGGTCTTTTAAAGAGCTACAACTTTTATAAAGACACTTTTCTCATTTGAGGCTCATATAAAACATTGAGCAAGGTAGAATATTGAGACATATGGCTTGACACTTAGAAAAAAATTGATATGTCAAAAATTTCCAAACTTCCACCTCAAATTTCATCATGCTCCAAGCTCCAAATGAAAAAGTGTTGAACATGAAAGTTGTTTCTCTTGATCTCACCTTTATAAAGAGCTCATATTCATCCATTTTGGACAACGAATGAATAGGCTGCGCATGGATTGAACATGGTATCATCATTTGGAAAGGATCAAACTTCAAATCTTCACACACACTTGCCTTGCAATCCAAGTTGGTTTCAGAATCTCTCACAGTCATTTATGGACCTAAGGAAATGATTTCATGGGCATGTATGCGCCCATGCATCCATGCATCATCAATGACCAATTTTGGAAAGTGATTTCAAGTGTGCAAATATCAATGGTTTCAGCTATAAATAGAGCCTCATATGCTCAGCATTTCACACACATTCGCGCCAGCTTTGATCCCAAACCTCTAACCCTCTCATTCCAAAGGATAATCCTTAGAATTTCACTTGAAATTGAGTTTAAATTCTCACTGTTTTGAGATTCAAAAATCCAGGGATCCAAGACGTTTTGAGCATTCAATCCTTCTTCTGCAAGCATTTGCAGTGAGATCAAGCACAAGCCAAGGCAAGAACAGCTGAATCCAGACCTACATTGAAGGTATTTTCCAGAAATTTTAATCTCTTCGATTCTCTCTAAATCTTATTCAATTCTATTGATTCTTTGGTTGTCTGAAGTCCTACCAATGTAGGCAAGAAGATTGAGTTGCTTTGAGGCCAAATCGAAGCAACTAAGTTCATGTATCTCTCAATATACTTGGAGTTAGGATGAATTGAGGTTAGGTTCGTGCTCAGTGCCATTTTTACTTTGAAATCATGTCCTTTTTAATTTTGGTGATGGTTATGACTGAACCAGTCCGGCCAGGGTCGCCGGAGAAGACGACCGGCCTTTGGACGCCGGTGGTGAGCTGGATGGTTCTGAGCCACAGGATCCTTTTGAAATGAAATAATCTCGTGCGTTGGTTTGAATTATCAAGTTTGTGGCGCGCTGACTAGGGCGTATCGTGGATTGCACGCTTGTGGCCACTTGATCTGCCACCTCAATTAATGAGGGAGATCAAGTGTCCATGTTTTTCTATTATTTTAATTTTCGTTTTAATTACTTTTTTTTCATTAATTCATATTAATTTTAATATTGATCCAAAAAATATGGGAGTTTCACCAAAAAAATTCAAATAATTTTCTCATTCATATTCTGAATTAAAATTATTTTTTGGATCATTATTAATATTTTTCATGATTTAATTAATTTTTGCATTTGTTTTTAATTGTTTAAAAATATTTTTAAGTGTCCAAAAATTATGAAATTTTTTCTCCAAGGTCCTTTGTCCTTGTTTGACCTATGATAAATCTCATGGCCATTTCTTTGGCGTTTTGATGAGGTTTTAGGAATTGGACAAACCATATTTAATTTAAATGCACTATTTTAGTATTTTTAATTTGAATAAATGTCAAATAAATTTGTTGACCACTTGTGATGACTTGTTTGAGTTTGATTATTGTTGTTGGGCCTTGGTCAAGGTTGATTTGACTTTGTCAACTTAATATCATTGGATTTAGGGGATTGATGGAATGTACATTCCATCTCCCAAAATGAATGTGTGATATTAATTTGGTAAAAGTCCTCCTTTGACCAATTTGTGTTTTGATCCATTCCCCTCCCACTTCATCTTATTCCCCTTCTTCATTCATTCATTACATTTGGCCTATGATATCTCAAAATTCTAAGGCTAGTTGATTGAAAAATCAACATGAGTATGGATGAGATTAGGCCACACCTTTTGCATATTCTTTTTTGTGTGTCGTATGTTTCATGAGCATAGCCCATTATACTATGTCTCTAACATGCATTAACACCAAAATTCTATTGCCCGACCTCAATTAGTTGTGACTTCTAGATAAGTCCAATTACGATTGCTTAACATAGCGCTAAATTTGTGACATAAAAGGCATAACATTCTAGTTAGTGAGATTGTAAGTCTCCCCTCTTTCATGGTATTATGTGGAAACTTTGTCTTTTTTTCCTTCCTTTGGAAGATATCTTGGTTCAAGGATCCATGCTTGTGATAAGTGGGTTGAGTATTCTCCAAAGAATGTCTAAGAATGAAAAGCAAAAAACAAAACAATATTAACTTCTAACCTATTAACTACTAACTTTTAATTTCAAGCCATTTACTTTAATTTCATTTGATTCTAGCTTTTATACATTTGGCATTGTTCATATCATTCTAATTGTTTATGTTAATGCAGTTTTCACTTTGTCCACTTGGACCATACTGTGTGATATATTTTGTTTGTGTATACTTTGCTTGTTTGTGTGGTCTTTGACCATTAATGTACATAATAACAACAAAAACCCTAAAAAATTGTGTGGACTGTTGGCTTGATCTTGGACAAATGGACTTAGAATCTAGGCAACTTTCCTATGCTAAAGGACTTGGCCAATGCCAACTTATTAAGAAACCAAGTGCTGGCAATTTGAAACTTCATCTGATACATCATCCAAGATCTCTCTAAGTTCATCTGTAACATGATCATTGTGAAGCTGTTATTTTAATCCTGTGACTTGTGAAATTCATCTATTACATGGGCTACTTTGAGAAAGATCATGGAATGGATAAGCTTGGATGTGGCCATCTTTATTTGATGCCTTGCTCTTAAAGATTGATATAATTGTGCATTTGTGTGTTGCTTGATTCTAAAAGTCCAAGGGAATTCTGGGTTTCTATTGACATTCTTGTCTATTGGATTGCTACCCATTTGGTCAGATTTTTTCAACTCTCAACTTTTAATTTTGTACATAGGATAGTCTCTTCATCTTCTACCCATATATTTAATTTCAAAATATCTCCCTCCATTTTTCCACATCTTCTTTGTGTGAACTATTTTTGTTCTAAAGCGTTGACCACTTTTGCAAAAAGATAGAAAGTTTGGCCTTATGCCATTACATTTTTCAAACTTCTTTTCTTAAATCAAACTTGTAAATAAACTTAACTATACTTGACTTAAATTTTCAAAAAGTCAAAAAGAACTAACTCATTCAAACCATTTTTAGGCCTTTGTGCCTTTCAAACTTAACTTTGTTAAAGCAACGCATCTACTTTGAAATTTCTACCACGAACTACGAGGTTTTGATCCCTCATTTTTATGTTGGTACGTAGGCACAAGCCTGAAGGTCTTGTCAAATACAAAAATATAATTAATGAATTCTTTTCTCATCCCCCCATTCAATTTGTTTGTAAGCATCACTTTATACCAAGTACATATGCATACAAAAAGGGCTCCCTAGGAGTACCTAGGACACTTTGGGTGCTAACACCTTCCCTCTGTGTAACCAACCCCCTTACCTGTAATCTCTGACATTTTATTAGTTTTGATTTGAAAACTTCTTACTTTTGGGTTTTGTTCGTACTTTTTCCCTTTTCCCTTGGAAACATTAAAAGCGCGGTGGAGACTCTTGTTATTTGATCTCTAGCTTATCCATAGCTTGATGATCACGAATTTACCGCTACAGAAATTAAGTGGCGACTCTGCTGGGGAGTAGTCTCCAGTGGGTTTAGCCTACTTTTTTTGTGAATATATTTGTATATATATGATGTTTGTATATATGTATGTGTGATATAATCTTCTTGTTGTGCTTGGTGATCTCTGAGTGGTGAGATAAGTTCTAACCCGAACTTGAGTACAATTAAGATAGGAGGATGGTATAGTCATGTTCGACTTGTGTGGAGTAGTCCTTAACAAGCTGGCTTGAGATCCATCTGCTCAGTGGAGACTCTTTTGGATTCGAAAATGTCACATAAATATTTGTGGTTAGGCATTACTATCTCTAATTTGGGTCTGAGAAGCTGAGGACCGTAGAACATTTACCCCCTCTTGGCCTATTTAGGACGTAGTGCGGAAACTATTCAAGTGTAGACTTGATAACAGTTGTTACACGATACTACACTCAGACGAGTTTCTCTTGAGAATATTATGGGTCGATGAGTCAGTCATCTTAACCTGTAATATCCGATAGATAGAATTAAAACTCTGGGAACTTTTTAGAACATGATCTACATGTTTTTATCCTTAGTTAACTCCTTTGGGATGGTTCTTACCCAGACTCCATGCTCGTGACTTACAACAAACCCTTGATTCTTGGTTGATCCAATCAAGTCTTATCAATATCAATGGAACTTGGGTGTTGATAAGGTGTAAACCATAACCCACCAAAATGGATGATTGATCTTGACAATGACTTGATTCATCCCTTGACCTTTGTTTGCCTTGTTGCATTCATGCATTCATGCACATCATAACATTCATCACACGAAAATTTCAAGGAACTAAGGTATCATTTGCAAATATTTTCAAACTATGGATTATGGACGAAGGAACACTAAGAAGTACAGTTTCAGATGTCCCGACTTGAAAGAGTTAAGGAAGATAACATCTTTTGTGTTAGATCTCTTGGACTTCAAACAACATCATGGGAAGCTTCTGTCTATCTTGTCTACTGATGTGGTTGAAGGACTCTTGAGTGTATTGGTGCAGTTCTATAATCCTCTCTACCGTTGTTTCACTTTCCCAGATTTCCAGCTTGTGCCTACATTAGAGGAGTATTCTCATCTCTTGGGGATACCTGTTTCTAGTAGAGTACCTTTTAGTGGATTGGAGGAGATTCCCTGATCTAGTATTATTGTTGAAGCTCTTCACTTGAAGAAGTCTGAGATAGAGGCTAATTGGGTGAAGAAAGGAGGATTGTTTGGGTTGCCATCTGATTTCCTCATCAAGGAAGCTACTATTTTTGCTCAAGCCGGTAGTGTGGATGCTTTTGAAGCTATCTTTGTGTTACTCATCTATGGATTAGCTTTGTTCCCTAACATTGACGGTTTTGTTGATGTTAACGCCATTAGACTTTTCTTGATTGGGAATCTTGTGCCCACCTTGTTGGGTGATATGTAGTTCTCTTTGCATCTAAAAAATTCTAAAGGTGATGGAACTATTGTCTCTTTGGTTTATTTCACACTTGCCTTAGACACCTGCTTTTGTGGAGAACAAACAAAGTCTAAGGTGGTCTCAGAGACTTATGTCTCTCACTAATGATGATACCTGCTTGGCATAATGTGCATAGGAAGGGAAGATCCGAGCTTGGTTCGTGCAATTGTGTAGCTTGGGAAGCTTACACTCTTTGGGTAAAGAAGAGAGCTTTGGAGTTGAAGATGCCTTATCCTTGTGAAAGACCTATGTCTATGGTTGTGGTTGAGCCATTAACTCTCCCTAACCAAGATGTAGATGAGTTGGAAGACGCGCTCGCCAAGATGAAGCAAGAGAAGGACATGTGGGAAGAGCGTTTCCATGCTTTGAGCAAGAAGCATGAAGAGTTGCAGTTGGAGTCTAAGGACAAATATGCACTTATTGAGCTACTTGAAGACCGAGTGACAAAGAGAAAGAGAGAGTCAAAGGTTTCATCTTCTAGCATGCCTCAACCTTTCGTTGCTTGGAAGAAGACTGTTGATCAGCTTGTCCTCGAGAAGACTCAGATGAAGGCTTCTTTTGAGACCGAGATCCGTCACATTCGAAGGAAGTACGCGCCTACAGCCAGATCTTCTAACATTGTTGTTAGGGATCCTTAGGATGACTAGTCTCCTTTACTCTTGTATTTTTCATTTGGTTTCTGAAATTGTACTCAGTGTAATCCTTCCAAATTATATAAATAAAAAGAGATTTTTGGTCATATCAAATTATTGCAATTGCCATTTAAAATATATATATTTGCAATTAATATAGTAAGTTCCTTGAAAACAAAAATAAAAATAATCAAGCATTACATTCCATGCATCATTTGCATAAGCAGGTTTTCGCCAGATGTCTGATTGGTGTTTCTTCTGTATTGAAGCCAGCTGACTCACCGGTACAATACCCGAGCCAATCATCTGAGAATCATGGAGCACTTAGAGTAAGAGAACAGAGAGCTGGAGGACGAGATCGCCCGCCTGACTGCCATGATGGAGTCAGTTCTTGCTGCCCAAAGTCAATCTTCTCCAACGCCTGCAACTCCTCCCGCGAGGACTGTTACTTCAGAGGTGACTACCTCTACCGTGCCTACTGCTACTGCCCACTTCACGCCTAATATGCCTTCCGGATTTCCGTGGGGAATGCCGCCCAAATTTATGCCAGAAGGCTTTGCGCCTACTTTTGCTTCCATGCCGGCATCTAGCCCGGTCATGTCCGTGCCACCTCCCATTGTGCACACCTTGCCTCACGTAGAGGATACCATCTATTATTCTGAGCCGTCTGAAGGCCCGGATGTGTATGAGAAGATGGATGAGATGAAAGATCAGTTTCTTGAGCTGCGTAAGGAATTGAAGACGCTGAGAGGTAAAGATCTGTTTGGGAAGAGTGTTGCCGAATTGTGTTTGGTGTCCAATGTCAAGATCCCGGTGAAGTTTAAAGTGCATGACTTTGAAAAATATAAGGGGAACTCTTGTCCGCTCAGTCATCTTATGATGTATGCCCACAAGATGTCTACTCAGATTGACAATGATCAATTGCTTATCCACTACTTCCAAGATAGTTTGACCGACGCTGCGCTCCGTTGGTACATGGGATTGGGCAGTGCCAGCATTCACACTTTCAATGACTTGGGGGAGGCTTTTGTCAAGCAGTATAAGTACAATGTGGACATGGCGCCAGATAGAGACCAACTGAGGTCTATGTCTCAGAAAGACAAAGAGATATTTAAGGAGTATGCGCAGCGATGGAGGGAGTTGGCTGCCCAGATCACTCCTCCTTTGGAGGAAAAAGAGATGACAAAGATCTTCTTGAAAACTCTGAGTTCATTTTACTATGAACGAATGATTGCTAGTGCCCTTAGTGACTTTACCTAAATGGTAAACATGGGGATGAGGCTTGAGGAAGGAGTCCGTGAGGGACGTTTGTCCAAAGATGAGGCGTCAACAAGCAAGAGGTATGGTAGTAATTTTGGTAAGAAGAAAGACAGTGAGACAAATGAAGTAATCAGTGGGAGGCAGAGGAGGCCTCAGATCAGAAGAAATCCAACATCCCGTTAACATCATCATCATCAAGTATCCTCGGTAATTCCTGTATTTTCTAATCAGCAAGCAACACCCATTCAACAACAACAACAATGTCAACAACAACAACCGCAACACAGAACAAACACCTACAACAATAACAATACCAATAACAATGATCATTGTAGCGGTGTATTTGTCACTATATGATTTATTGATTAAACCATAAGCAAAGCGTACAAAGAATCGAGTCGCCACTGCACTTTTATTTATCCAAAGGACTGGCTAAAAAGCAAACAAAAGCCTAAGAAGTTTTACACATAGAAAACTAATGAAAAGATCAGAGAGTCTGGGTAAGGGGTAAATTACGCAATGGGAAGGTGTTAGGCACCCATCACGTCCTAGGTACTCCTAGGGAGCCCTTTTCACACTTGTTGTATAAAAAAGTTTATTTGTTTATGACCTATTGTGCAAACATGAATGGGATGATGAGAAAAGAATGTGCAATTTTATTATTTTTGTGTTTGAACGGATGAACCTGTTGCCTACGTACCTTTCCATACAAAGGTAAAGGATCAAAACGCCGTAGTTCGGCTAAAATATTTCCAAAAATTAGTGAATTCATTTTAAAACACAAGCACTAAGGCTTTTCATTACCAATGGGAGAAAACTCAACCTGAATCAACAATCCACCATGCGAGGATGGCTTCAACATACTAGTGAGGGGTTAACCCTATAATAAGTATGGAAGACTTACAATCAACTCACTAAGGACGAGGTAAGATTTACATCAACCACTATGGTAATTGAAACCTATGGCTAATGTATGAAAGCATATTAACAATGGACAAAGCCACAAAACAATTGAATGGGTGAAGTTAATTGATTATGAGTATTCACAAAAGGAGGGTCAAAGTATGATTTAGATTCAATTCAAAGAAGTATTGTGAAGTGGAGTTTGAAAAGTCAAGGACTTAGGGTCCAAGTTTCTAATTTGAAAAGACATGAAAATGTTTGCACAACATGTATTTACAAGTTTCAAAAGTCAACAAGTGAAAAGGGGTTTTGAAACAAAAAGGGTGAATGGATAATGGAGTGTAAAACTTCTCAGAACGGTTCACCTCTTGAGATCATATAGAAGATGATTCAACTGTGTCCTTAGGAATAGGCAACAAAGCAAGTAAGCAAATAAAAGCAAAACAAATGATACCGGATGCCAATTGTTGGGCTTACTCCAATCTCACAAACAAAGCCGGATACCGGATACCAATAAATGGATTTACACCAGTCTCCTAAAATAAACAAGGATATCAGATGCCAATAAATGGACTTATTCCAATCTCACAAAGCAAAAAAAAACATGGATATCAGATGCCAATAAATGGGCTTATTCCAATCTCCTAAAACAAAACAAAGCATGGATGTCAGATGCCAATCTATCTGGAGTTACTCTAATCTCCAAAGGATGATCATAGGAGTACAAATGCCAACAACATGGACTTATAATTGCATCCTCACATACAACAATCAAGCAGAAGCACTAAGCAAAGAGGACATAAGTGGCCAATGCAATGGTCTTACACTCAATCCCTTCCAAATCATAGGAACAGTGGCCAACAACTGGACTTATAACTGATTCCTCAATGGGCAAATTCAAACAAATCACAAAGATATGAAATGATGATCATGCAATAATGAACAATTAATGATGATAAATGCACAAAGGCAAACAAGCAAACATGTACAGATGCACCAAGCACTCAATCAAACAAAGTCATTTAGCACACACTATAACCAAGCAATTAGGCTCAAGCAAGGGTTAGACTTTAAAGTCAACTGGAATGGGGTAAATGGTGCTCTTAACCTTAACATTGAGAGTTAAGGTGAAGCAGATGAAAGGATATGAGGGGTGTGCCTCATTTCTCTTATCCCTGGTCAGGGAGAGCATTGAATATCAGAAGGTGTGGGAGTTCAGAAAGTTGGAACTCTCTCCACAAGTTAATGACTCGATAGATCTTGGGTTAGGATCCACAATGCTACAACATGTAATGTGAGCAAAGGGAAGACACACAGAATAGTAGGAGATGGACTACACATCTCTTCTATCTACCAATTGCCTTATCAAAAGGACTTTTCCTACTTGGGGACAAAGATAAACAATCACACACATTGCCTCTTAAGGAGGACTTCAGACAGGTGCCTGGCCAAGTAACAGGCCAGGTCTTCCAGACTACATGAAGAAGAGATGTTATACCTCAATGCTTAAGCTATCAAGCAAAGCAAAAGCAAGTTCACAATGAACTATAGCAACTAAGGTACCTGAAATCAATCCAATTCAATCAGTACTTAAGTCACAAAAGTCAAAACAGACAGATAAGAACCAACATTCAATAAACAGCCAATGCAATCATGTGCCAAGCACAAACTCAAATCAAATGAGCTAGAGGCATCCTACAAAACAAACCAAGTTAGTCCATAACAATCAAATAAACCAACACAAGCCATGTGAATTAATCTCCTTAAAGCCATATGCTTCTTAACCTGAAAACAAACTCAAACATGAGAAACAAGACCACTAGGACAAGGCCTAGGGTCAAACAAAGAGAAATGGACTAAAACAGGACATGAAAATTTACAAGAATCAAGATTAATCAAATAAGAACATCATCCAATTGGTCCCATATCAAAACTATGCACCAAATCCATTTCACAAATAAATCATGTCAAAGTAAGCACATTGGAATCACATTGGAGTAAACAGAATGAACCAATTCAAATCAAATCAAAAATGGCTCAATAAATTCCAAGAAAAATCAAGCCTAAACAGAACATATCAAATGAGTAACATACCAAAAATCATCGCATTTGGATAAGTGGAAGCATGTCAATTAAAATCAACAAGTCAAGGTATGCAAAAACAAGCTCAAACAAGGCCACAAATGGTACATCGACTTAAAGCAATCCTAAAACAGAAATGACATAAGATAAATGAACCAAACCAAAACCACAATGAACTTCAACATGTTAAGAATCAGTGTACAAAATTTCAAGTCCATATGATAATGCATGAGAATTTCACAAATCATGGAAGTTGAACACTCAACAAAAGTCCACAAATGACCAACCATCAAAGACAAATATCAAACAAATTGGAAATGGATCTAAAAATTCTACAAAAATTCATGCTTAAACCTAACATCCAGAAGCAACAACATGCAAAAATTCAGATTATTTGAAGTTCATATGGCATGGTAAATAAAATCAGAAAATTGGACAAGAAATGGTGTGACACACATTGTCACACCTATATTGATCACATCATATCTCACAAACCAGAAATGCAAAAATATCAAACCACATACCAAAATGACTAGGAATGAGTCTAGTTTATGCATGTAAATTTTCAGCTCCATTGGATCAAGCATCATGATTTCATAAAAGAAATAGCAAGCAATGTGCAAGAAATGACATGTGAGAACAAACCCTAGGCAATTTTTAAATCTAACCGAGCACAAATTCTGGAAAAAAATCCAAAAAATAATAGACATTACAAGGATCATGGCACAAAAAATTTCATGTGAATTGGATTATTATTTTAGGAGTTATGAATTTTTTTATGTGGAAGAAAATTAAAAAATGATGAAAGGAAGCATATGAATATGTGAAGCATAAGTGGAGAAAATGTACAAAAGCCAAAATGCAAATGATGGAAGCCGGACTCGAACCGCGTATGAATTTGAATATGGCGCCAGGCTTAAACGCCGTGTTTCATTTAAATGAAACGCGAGCCAATCAGAACACGGCATTTGGCCCAATACATGCACAGAAACAACCAAAACACATGCACAGGCGCGCTAATGGATCAAACTCAGCCTGGAAATGAAAACCCTAGCAAGTTCATCACACATTCATCATGTTCATCATCATCTAGAACAATCATGCACAGAAAATCATGAAACGCATATCATTCGAATCCTCTCACCTCACACATCACATATCCAGCATCAATTTCACCTAAATCTAACCACATCAAACGGATCGAGCACAAACAAGTTTCACATTCCAAAATTCAAATCAACATAACTACATCAATACTGCATGGTTTTCAAAGATCCAAAGCTCAGTGTGACCTACATTCCAAGATCTACAAGATGCACATGACAATTACATGAATTAGAGCGATCGAATTCTAACCTCTATGATGATGCAGATCTGGAATCGTGCTTCTCAGGTCTTGGAAGTGTGAAACAGATGCTCAATGATGATGAGGAAGATGAATGAATGATGTGCAACAGCTCAACAATGCTTAAACTCGATGAAATCTCCAACTGCCATGGGAATGCTCAAGCTTCAACAGTCACGATTTGGCCTGGATTATGCGAGATCTTCCTTCAATTCACTTCAACAATGCCTGCAGATGATGATTAGAACAAGAAGCAAGCAAAAGAAATGAATAAATTCGATGGAAAAAGTTGAGAGAATTTGAGATGAAAAGTTTTGGATCTGAAAAATGAAGTTCCTCTTTTTTCAGAATTCTGTTATGATTAGGGTTATATACCCTATGCTAATCAAGTCCTTAATCACCATTAGCCAAAATGTAAGTGGATTAGTGAAATGATCATGTTTGCAAAATGGCCAAAACACCCTTATGCACATGTGGCCAATGGAACAGTGCGAATTTCATTTGTAGCAAGCTCAAAAATCTGTTTTGAGGCAAAGGCAATTGGTTTGAAATGAAAATAATGCAAATTTTTCAAATTCACCTTTTCCCACCAAAATTCAAAATGAAATCAAGTGAAAAATGCACCTTTTTTGTGATGAGTTTTAATGAAATGTGATGCATGATTATGATAGTAGGGATCAAGAGAAAATTGCTCCAAAAAGAACCACATGAATTGGCCTTTTGATGCAAAAGTTATGCCTTGTTGAAGTTCAAAATTCCTTGACAATGATTTGATCATAACTTTCCAACCACAAATGAGAAATGGATGTTCTTGGACTTTTTGGAAAGGTGCGAGCAAGATCTTCAACTTTCATGTTGGGCAAAATTTGATTTGAAGCTTCTTTGATGATGTAAATTTGAGGAGAAGACCTTTCCATTTTTGGCAATTTGAAATTACAGGTCACTTACTATTTTTGGAAACTTTTAATCTGACCTCAAATCCTCCAATGTTGATGTTTGACATGCTATATGAGACTTGTATGGACATGAATGAGGTCTCTCAAACCATTTCCCACCATCAAATCCCTGATTAAATGCACAGTTGACTTGTGTTGACCATTCTAGGGTTTCAGCTGACTGAAGAATGCCTTGATAAATTTCAAGCCTCTACCACTTGAGATCTTGATTCAAAATGATGTCACAACTCATATGAACTCTTGATGAATGATCATGGTGCCCAAATTCTTCAGAATGGTCACCATCTATGGCTCAATGAATGCCTTTGACTGGTTTGACCTAATGTAGCTTCATCTGCAAGCAACAAGGTTAGATGACAATATTTTTGTACTTTTGGTTAGTAAACAAATGAAAAGCAATGATATACAAATGCTACACATGCTTGGTGATCAAGAACCACTCTCAAAAGACAACTCACCCACAAGGAGGGAGGCAAGGTGTACAATGATCCTTGAGGCAATGATATGATATGATGCCATGAGGGATCTTAGGGCCAAAATTGGGGTCTTACAATCATCAACAAAACTTTGAGAGGAATAAGGTCTCTTTTGACCCGATTCCTATGTCATATGCAACGCTGTATCCCTTGTTAGTTCTCAAGAACTTAATTTAACCGAGGAAACCACCGCAGATTCTAGAACCACTTCCTTGGTGGTATAAACCTGAGCTCCGTTGTGCTTTCCACCAAGGAGCACGCGGACACGATATTGAAAACTGTTATCCATTGAAGTATGAGGTTCAGAAGCTTATGAAGAATGGTATGGTGTCCTTCGAGGACCGTGCGCCAAATGTGAAAGCAAACCCTTTGCCGCACATGGGAACTCTTCTGTGAATATGGTGGACGGTTGTCCTGGAGAATTCAAAGCTTTTTATGTGCGTTTTATCAGGAGGTCCTTAGTGCAGATGCATAAGGATGTTTGTTTGGTGAGTGAATGCGAGCACGACCATGATGGTTGTGATGTTTGTAGTGTTAACCCGAGGGGTTATGAAGTTGTGAAAAGGGACAACCAAAGACTGATGGATGAAGGCATGATCCAAATTGTTCAATCCCGTCATGTAGATGACGATGTAAATTTCATAATGCCCATTTTCAAGCAACAAGACCGGTTGGTAATCCAGTATGACTCTAGTAACAGCAATAGTCAAATATCAGTATCTCCGTTTGTAATACGGTTAGCGGGCTCAGTCCCGTATTCATCTGATAAAGGTGTGTTGTATCAGTATAATGCTACAATGATGAAGAATGGTCAAGAGGTCCCGTTGCCTACGTCCAGTTCAGTAGTGAGCATTGCTGATGTTATGAAGGTGACCCGCAATGGTCGAGTGTTTGGGCCGGTGTTCCCAAAGGATAAAGAGGAAACAATTGTTGGTAAGAAAGTGGAAGTGCCTAGTGTAGACCCAGTTGGCTGTTCAAAATATAAGTCTAGTGAATCCAGAAATTTGAAAACCAATGATGATGATGAGGTACTCCGACTAATCAAAAGGAGTGAGTTCAATGTGGTGGAGCAGCTGCTCCAAACCCCCTCAAAAGTTGCAGTGATGTCTCTGTTGATGAATTCCGAAGCGCACAAAGAAGCACTACAGAGAGTTCTAGAACAAGCGTTCGTAGAGCATGATGTTACTGTGGATCAGTTTGATCACATTGTGGATAACATCACTTCTTGCAACAATCTCAGCTTTTGCGATGAAGAACTCCCTGAGGAGGGCAGAAATCATAATCTGGCTTTGCATATTTCAATTAACTGCAAGGAATATGCTTTATCAAATGTACTTGTTGACACCAGTTCGTCACTGAATGTGCTTCCGAAGTCAACTTTGTCAAAGCTATCTTACCAAGGGGCGCCCATGAGGTATAGTGGTGTAATTGTCAAAGCCCTTGATGGTTCGCGCAAGACAGTAATTGGTGAAGTAGACCTTCCAGTCAAGATAGGTCCGAGTGATTTTCAAATTACTTTTCAAGTAATGGATATCCACCCAGCCTACAGTTGCTTATTGGGAAGGCCATGGATTCATGACGCGGGAGCTGTTACTTCCACTCTACACCAGAAATTGAAATTTGTCAAGAATGGCAAGCTAGTGATTGTTGGTGGGGAGAAGGCGTTGTTGGTTAGCCACCTGTCATCTTTCTCTTGTGTTGAAGTTGAGGATGAGGTTGGGACTCCGTTCCAAGCCTTATCCATTTCTACTGAAAAGAGAGTTGGGGCACCCATGTCCTCATTAAAAGATGCTCAGAAGATTGTTGAAGAAGGCACTGTTGATCAATGGGGGCGCATGGTAGAGGTCTCCGACAACAAGGGAAGAACTGGTTTGGGGTTTCGAAAAGGATCATCAACTGTTAGATTTGAAGATATGCAAATCAGCTTCCGCAGTGGAGGGTTCATTCATGGCAATGAACAATACTTAGTTGTTGTGCTAAAGGATGACGAAGAGGAAGACTGCACCAATTTTGTGACACATGGAAAGGCTTGCAATAATTGGACTACTGTTAATATTCCTGTTATTTTGCATCGATCTAAGTAATTGCTTTTATAGGTTTTAAAATCCTTCTCCTATGCCTAAGGGAGAAGTGAACATTGTTTGGGCATTTCAATTTGATCATTAATAAAATTAATTCTATTCATCCACATCTATGATGTTTGTTTTTACTTTTTGCTTTATTCTGAAAATGGTAATCACAAAAAACATAAATAAATAATATAATTTTCCATCTGCATAATATTTGGTCACAAATTCACTTCTCTAAAATCAAAATATCAAATCATTATGCAGGTTGGTTCCTAACCCCATTGAATACAATGATCCTTCTCCTTCTCCAAATTTTGAATTCCCTATGTTTGAGGCCGAGGAGGAAAGTGATGTAGAAGTGAGTGATGAATTGTCTCATCTTCTTGAGCAAGATGAAAAGATTATTCAGCCGTTTGAAGAGCAGATTGAGCTAGTCAACTTGGGTTCCGAGGATGATGTGAAGGAAGTCAAGATTGGGTCTCGCCTGTGTCCAGATATTATAAAGGGGTTGATTGATCTTCTTCGAGAGTATTCAGATGTGTTTGCTTGGTCCTATCAAGACATGCCTGGGTTGGATTATGATATTGTGGAGCATAGATTATCGTTGAAGCCAGAATGCCCGCCAATCAAGCAGAAGTTGAGAAGAACGCATCCTGACATGGCTGTAAAGATCAAAGAGGAAGTACATAAGCAGATTGATGTCGGTTTCCTTGTGACTGCTGAGTATCCGCAATGGGTGGCCAATATTGTGCCAGTGCCGAAGAAAGATGGAAAACTCCGCATGTGTGTTGATTATAGATATTTGAATAAAGCCAGTCCAAAAGATGATTTCCCTCTGCCACACATTGATATGTTGGTAGACAATACTGCTAAATTCAAAGTCTTCTCATTAATGGATGGATTTTCCGGATATAATCAGATTAAGATGGCACCCAAAGATATGGAGAAGACTACATTCATTACGCCTTAGGGAACATTCTGTTATAGAGTGATGCCTTTCGGTTTAAAGAATGCTGGTGCAACTTACCAAAGGGAAATGACTACTCTTTTTCATGATATGATGTATAAAGAGATTGAAGTTTATGTCGATGACATGATTGCTAAATCAATTGATGAAGAGGAACATGTTGAGCATTTGTTGAAGTTATTCCAGCGTTTGAAGAAGTATAAACTCCGCTTGAATCCCAATAAGTGTACTTTTGGTGTTCGTTCTGGTAGGTTGTTGGGCTTTATTGTCAGCGAGAAGGGTATTGAAGTTGATCCTGTCAAGGTCAAAGCAATACAAGAGATGCCTGCACCCAAAACTGAGAAGCAAGTCAGAGGTTTTCTCGGCCGCTTGAATTATATTTCCAAATTCATTTCCCACATGACTGCCACATGTGCGCCTATATTCAAGCTTCTTCGGAAAGATCAGTCTTGTGATTGGACCGAAGACTTCCAGAAAGCTTTTGACGGTATCAAGGAATATCTGCTTGAGCCTCCGATTTTGTCTCCACCTGTTGAATGAAGACAGTTGATCATGTATCTGACTGTGCTAGAAGATAGTATGGGTTGTGTTCTAGGTCAGCAAGATGAGATTGGAAAAAAAGAATTTGTAATCTACTACCTCAGTAAGAAGTTCACCGACTGTGAGACTCGGTATTCGATGCTTGAGAAGACTTATTGCGCATTGGCTTGGGCTGCTAAGCGTTTTCTCCAGTATATGTTGAATCATACCACTTGGTTGATATCCAAAATGGATCCGATCAAGTATATATTTGAGAAGACTGCTTTAACTGGGAGGATTGCCCATTGGAAGATGTTGTTATCAGAGTATGATATCGAATACCGATCACAAAAAGCAATCAAGGGTAATATCCTGGCTGACCATTTGGCTTACCAACCAATTGAAGATTATCAGTCAGTGCAGTATGACTTTCGTGATAAGGAGATTTTGTACTTAAAAATGAAGGATTATGATGAACCATTGCTTGAAGAAGGGCCAGAACCTGGTTCCCGTTGGGGCATGGTATTTGATGGAGCTGTTAATCAATATGGAAATGGCATTGGGGCAGTGATCATTACTCCTCAAGGCACGCATCTACCATTTACAGCTAGATTGACTTTCAAGTGTACAAACAACATGGTAGAATATGAAGCTTGCATTATGGGGCTAGAAGAGGCCATGAATCTCAGAATCAAGTATTTGGATGTCTTCAGTGATTCCGCTTTGGTCGTGAATCAAATCAAAGGAGAATGGGAGATAAATCAACCCGGTTTAATACCATATAGAGATTATGCGAGGAGAATTTCAACTTTCTTTATAAAGGTTGAGTTTCATCATATCCCTCGAGATGAAAACCGGATGGCAGATGCTCTTGCAACGTTGGCGTCGATGATTGTAGTGAAGTATTGGAATGAAGTTCCTAATTTATCTATGATGCGTCTTGATAGGCCAACCCATGTGTTCGCTGTGGAAGAGATCAAAGACGAGAAGCCGTGGTATTATGATATCAAATGTTTCCTCCAAAGTCAGATTTGCCCGCCTGTGGCATCTTTGAAAGATAAGAAGACTTTGAGAAGATTAGCCAGCAATTTCTACTTGAATGGTGATGTAATATACAAGAGAAACTTCGAAATGGTTTTGCCCAGATGCGTGGATAGACGCGAAGCAGACTTGTTGATGACTGAAGTGTACGAAGGTTCCTTTGGTACTCATTCCAATGGACATGCAATGGCGAAGAAGATGTTGCGAGCAGGTTACTATTGGCTGACAATGGAATCTGACTGTTGCATATTTGTGAAGAAATGCCACAAGTGTCAAATATATGCTGATAAGATTCATGTTCCTCCGACACTATTGAATGTTATCTATTCCCCGTGGCCCTTATCCATGTGGGGAATTGATATGATTGGGATGATTTGTTGGTTCTAGGTGTTGGCAGTAATTTTGGTAAAACCAAGAGTGTTCACAAGATGTTACATGTGATGTCTTAACATAAGATATCTTGTACCTGCTGGATGTTTAAAATATAATTATGCAGGATTGTTTCAGAATGTCAGACCCGATGTCATGACATCTGATATCATGTACATGCTGGATATTTAAAATGGAATTATGCAGGATTGTTCCAGGATGTCAGACCCGATGTCATGACATCTGTATACAGAACATTCAGTCTGAATGTTATGTATTATGTGATTGCGTTTTTAATGGCAATCTGTGTCTGATTGATGAGTTAATTGAACACGCTATCAATTAGTAATTACAACGTGATTAACTTATTTTTCCAAAGAGATCTAATCAACTGTCATGAGAAGATTTAAAAGGAAAATAGTTTTAGGGTTTTATGATGTCCAAGCCCAGCAAATTGCTTCTATAAAAAGGACATAGAAAACCTGATTTTATACACAAGAAATACAGAGCGAAATATTGAGAGAGAATAAGGGTTTAAGTCTTGTGTGGTCGTGTGACTTGTAAGCCATTCAATTCATCCATAGATGATTGAATTGGTCTGATTTTTGAGTTGTAATTTGTCACTCTAAGCTTTTAAGCATGAGTGTGTGTCTACTTGATTGAAGCTGCTAAGTAAGATCAAGTGTGTGTCTTTGAAGAGTGTCTTCTTTTCTTTGTAATTCTTGTTTAATATCACTGGTGTGATTGAGGGGGAGTGAGTGGGATCTCATATCTAAGAGTTCTTAGGTAGAAGTCACACGGGTAGAGATTAGGTGAAAAAGACTGTAACTTGTGTTGTTTACTGAGAGTCTTTGAACTGATTCTATTTAGTGGATTTCCTTCCTGGCTTGGTAGCCCCCAGACGTAGGTGAGTTGCACCGAACTGGGTTAACAATTGCTTGTCTCTCTTGCATTACTGTTCTTTATCTTTTATCCTGTTTGTATTATTCAGATATTAGTGTCGTGACATTACCTTCGACATCTCATATCTGATACCAGAATTTCAATTGGTATCAGAGCAGACATCCTTCTCTAGTTTTGGGTGAGATCTAGGGACGATACTTTCTGGTACTACGGAGAGAGATGGAGGATCTGTTCACAGGCCCTCTATTTTGGATGGATCTAACTATGACTACTGGAAACCTCGAATGGTAGCCTTCCTAAAATCTCTGGATAATAAGGCTTTGAAGATTGTGTTAACAGGTTGGGAACATCCAGTAGTTACTAAGGAAGGAGAAGCTACAACTGATAAGAAGCCTGAAGAACAATGGTCCAAGGAGGAGGATGATCTAGCCCTTGGAAATTCTAAAGCATTGAATGCTATATTCAATGGAGTAGACAAGAATATCTTCAGATTGGTAAATAACTGTGAGGTGGCTAAAGATGCTTGGGACATTCTCAAAACTACTCATGAAGGCACCTCTAGAGTGAAGATGTCTAGATTGCAGCTGCTCACTACCAAGTTTGAAAATTTAAGGATGAAAGAAGAAGAAAATATTCATGAATTTCATATGAATATCCTTGAAATTACTAATGCCTCATGAGCTCTGGGAGAAAAGATGTCAGATGAAAAATTAGTAAGGAAAATACTCAGGTCACTCCCTAAGAGATTTGCTATGAAGGTAACAACCATAGAAGAGTCTCAAGACATCTCAAATATGAGAGTTGATGAGCTAATTGGATCCCTCCAAACATTTGAGATGGGAATGTGTGATGGATCTGGAAAAAAGCCAAAAGAATAGCCTTCATGTCAAACACTGAAGGGGAAGAGGAGGAAGGTGGTCTAGATATTGATGAAGATCTGGAAAACGATGTAGCAATGTTGGGAAGACAGTTCAACAGACTTATGAAAAAGATGGATGTAAGATCTAAGGCCAATGTCAAGAACATCGCATCTGACATCAGTAAATCCAACAATATTGGAAGAAGAACAAGGTCATATGAAAAGCCCAAAGAAGGAAAAGGAGTTCAGTGCCATGAATGTGATGGGTATGGTCACATTAGAATTGAATGTGGGACCTACCTCAAGAAATAGAAGAGGCGTCTTGATGCCACTTGGTCTGATGAAAGTGAAACAGAAGAGGCTGCAAATCTTGTGACTGCCTTGACTGGAAGATGGGGCTCTGATGAAGATTCAAGTGATGATGAAGTAACCTTTGAAGAGTTGGCCACTACCTACAGAGAGTTGTGTCACAGAAGTGCAGAGGTGTGTAGACAAGTTGAAAGCCAGAAGAAAGTGATAGCACAACTGGAGAATGAGAAGGCAGAACAAGTGGAAACCATCTCCAAGTTGAAGACTGAAGTTGTACTCTTCAATTCTAAACTGGATGAGATGACCAAGTATGTAAGAATGCTAAATAATGGATCTGACACCTTAGACAAGATTCTCCAGACTGGTCAAATAACAGGAGACAAATCAGGCATTGGGTTCAATGAATCTAAGGCTGAGTGCAGTTACACTGGTGGCAAACCTAAATCCAAACCTAAGTGCAGCCATATTGATAGCAGACTTGCGATGTCACATCACATGTCACAACATCATAAAGGAAGACATCAGAAAGGGAAACACCAAAAGTGGAGATGTCATTACTGTGGAATGTTTGGCCATATAAAACCTTTTTGCTATAAGCTGTATGGTTACCCTCAGCCTGCTCATTATCAACCTAGACCCAAACATCACAGATCTGTCAATAAAAAGCAATGGGTTCCTAGGACTAATGTTACAAGTTTGATAGCTCACACTTCCTTTAGAGTTTCAGCCAAAGAAGATTGGTATTTTGACAGTGGATGCTCCAGACACATGACTGGAAACAAAACCCTGCTAACTGGCCTGCATCCTCATGCCACAAGTAGTGTAACCTTCGGTGATGGAGCAAAGGGTGAAATCAAGGGGATTGGTAAGCTTGATTTCCCTGGAGTTTCTGACCATGACAATGTCCTACTTGTTAAGGGATTGACTGCAAATCTAATAAGCATCAGTCAACTGTGTGGCCAAGGTCTAAATGTAAACTTCACTAGAACTGAATGTCTGATTACTAACAAAGAAAATAAGGTAATCATAAAAGGAGTTAGGTCTAAAGACAACTGCTACATGTGGAGTTCTCAAGAAATTGGTTATTCTTCAATGTGTACATTGGCCAAAGAAGAAGAAGTGAAGATATGGCATCAAAGATTGGGCCATCTGCATCTTAAAGGTATGAAGAGAATTATATATGTTGAAGTTGTTAGAGGAATTCCTAACTTGAAGATTGATGAAAGAAAAGTCTCACACCAAAAGCTCATACATGACACCACTACCAAAGTTTTGGAACTCCTCCATATGGATTTGATGGGACCCATGCAGGTGGAAAGCCTTGGTGGGAAGAAGTATGCATAAGTGTGATGGATGACTTCTCCAGATACACCTGGATCAATTTTATAAGAGAAAAATATGATGTCTTTGAAGTATTCAAGGATCTTTGTCTAAAACTTCAAAGAGAAAAGGAAAGTCCAGTTATCAAAATTAGAAGTGATCATGGGAAGGAATTTGAGAATAGAAAATTTGCTTAATTTTGTTCTTCAGAAGGAATTCATCATGAGTTCTCATCTCCCATTACTCCCCAGCAAAATGGTGTGGTGGAAAGAAAAATTAGAACCCTTCAAGAATCAGCCAGAGCTATGATTCATGCTAAGAAATTACCCTACCATTTTTGGGCTGAAGCCATGAACATGACTTGTTATGTTCACAACAGAGTGACATTGAAGAAACCTACAACTTTATATGAAGTCTGGAAAGGAAGAAGACTTACAATTAAATACTTCCATGTATTTGGTAGTAAATGTTATATCTTGACTGATCGTGAACAAAGAAGAAAGATGGATCCCAAAAGTGATGAGGGAATATTTTTGGGCTACTCAACAAACAGCAGAGCATACCGAGTCTTTAATTCCAGAACTAAAGTAATGATGGAATCTATCAATGTTGTGGTTGATGACCAACAGACTGATGTCACAAACGATGTCGAGACATCTCTGAATGATTCCTCAGCTGACTTCTCAGACAAAAATAAGGAGAGTGAACCTCCTCAAGCTGAACCTGAAGATGACAAAATCAACAAGGGACCCTCCATCAGAGTTCAGAAGGATCATCCCAAAGATCTCATTATAATAGATCCAAATAAAGGGGTCACAACTAGATCAAGGGAAGTGATCTCACATGGTTGCTTTGTGTCTAAGATTGAACCTAGGAATGTCAAGGAAGCCTTGACTGATGAGTTCTGGATCAATGCCATGCAGGAGGAGTTAGGTCAATTCAAGAGGAATGAAGTATGGTAACTGGTTCCTAGACCTGAAGGAGTAAATGTCATAGGTACAAAGTGGGTGTATAAGAATAAATTAGGTGAACAAGGGGTGGTTACTAAAAACAAAGCAAGATTAGTAGCATAAGGATATACTCAAGTTGAAGGAGTGGACTTTGATGAAACATTTGCTCATGTAGCTCGCCTTGAGTCCATTAGATTATTGCTTGGAGTGGCATGTATTATGAAATTCAAACTGTTCCAAATGGATGTAAAAAGTGCCTTCTTGAATGGCTACTTAAATGAGGAAGTATATGTTGAACAACCTAAAGGATTCACAGATCCAAATCTTCCAAAGCATGTGTACGGATTGAAGAAAGCCCTCTATGGTTTGAAGCAAGCTCCTAAGGCTTGGTATGAGAGACTCACAATGTTCCTCACTAACAATGGATACAGGAAGGGAGGTATTGACAAGACCCTATTTGTGAAGAATGAAGGAGGGAATCTCATGGTGGCGCAAATACATGTAGATGATATTGTGTTTGGTGGGATTTCAGAGCAGATGGTTGAACATTTTGTTAGACAAATGCAGTCTGAGTTTGAGATGAGCCTTGTTGGAGAGCTGGCTTACTTTCTTGGGCTACAAGTCAAGCAGATGGAAGATTCTATCTTTCTATCTCAAAGCAAATATGCCAAGAACATTGTTAAGAAGTTTGGCATGGAGAATGCAAGGCATAAAAGGACACCTGCTCCTACACATGTGAAGGTCTCCAAAGATGAAAGTGGTGTTAGTGTAGATCAAAGTCTATACAGAAGCATGATAGGAAGTCTGCTATATCTCACAGCAAGCAGACCTGACATTGCATTTGCTATAGGTGTTTGTGCTAGATATCAAGCTGAACCAAAAGTCAATCACATAAACCAAGTGAAGAGGATACTGAAATATGTCAATGGCACCAGTGACTATGGAATGCTATATACTCATGGTTCTGGATCCATGTTGACTAGTTACTGTGATGTTGATTGGGCTGGAAGTGCTGATGATAGGAAAAGAACATCAGGAGGATGTTTCTTCTTGGGGAACAATTTGATATCTTGGTTTAGCAAGAAACAAAATTGTGTGTCCCTATCCACTGCTGAAGCTGAATACATAGCAGTTGGGAGTAGTTGTTCTCAACTGGTTTGGATGAAACAAATGTTGACTGAATACAATGTCACACAAGATGTCATGACATTGTACTGTGACAACCTGAGTGCTATAAATATTTCCAAAAATCCTATTCAGCACAGCAGGACAAAGCACATTGATATTCGTCATCACTTCATTAGAGAACTTGTGGAAGAGAAAATCATAGCACTGGAGCATGTTACTACTGAAATGCAATTAACTAATATATTTACAAAAGCTTTGGATACTAATCAGTTTGAATGTTTAAGAGGGAAATTGGGGATTTGTATTCATGAGAATTTATAGCAATTAAAGTGGAGTGGAAAAGGTAATAAAAATATTGTCTTCCCACTTAAAAGAAAGTGCCTCATTTATGGTAAATCATTACCTAGTATTGGAACTAGTATCTATACCATTTTCGCACGCTACCTTAACACAACCATTTCCATCTTCATCAAACTGCTCAGACCATCTCTGCTAGGGCAACAAAACGTTTCTCAAAAGTTCAACAAAATATCTCAACATCCCTCATCCTCTGGTTCTAAACCCACTCACAAAGCAAGGACTCCCTCCATGGAGTTTCTAGATGAAGACGTTTTGGAGGTTATTCCTCTTTCTGTAATCCCATGCGACGCCCCTGGTCCTTCTGCCACGACAGGAAACAATCAAGGTAACTTTTCTGATAACCCTCCACCTAAGGATGACATGCACTATACAGATCGTGTCATTAGGAACTTGGTAACTAGGGTCCTAAATGAAGGACACTCAGTCAAGGGAGTTTCGACTCCTCTGTCTAGAAGGGACCCCTCACCTGAGGTGGAACCTCAAACTGAGAAAGATGATGATTCATCTAGATCAGAGAAAGACATGGCTGCTGAGGGACTATGCTCTCTAGGTAAAATCTTGCCTAGTAAGAAACCAGTAGATGTTTCTCATGAAACTGCTGAGAAGGTTATTGATTCGGAGGAAGATAGTTCAGAAGAGGAATATGACACCTTGGTCCATCATTTGAAACCAAGTGTTGCAAAGAAAATGAAGACAAGGAAAGGCAAGTCTGTGGCTGAGTTGTTGACAGCCAGAACTAGTAAGAAGGTTACTGGTGTAGGACCTTCTAAATCATGGAGTAAAGTAGAGGTCAAGAAGAGGAAGGTCAGAGAAAGCTCTGATTCTGAAGATGATGTCGAAGACGATGTCCCAGAAATCTCTCCTGCTAAAAGGCAAAACGTTAAAAAGTCTCCAACTAAGGTTGCAGCTGTGCATTTGGACAACATTTCCTTTCATTTGGAAGATGGTGCAGCCAAATGGAAATTTGTTATACAGAGGAGAGTTGTTGTGGAGAGGGAACTAGGGAAATCTGCTGTAGAAGTGAAGGAGGTTATGAAATTGATCAAGACTACTGGTTTGATGAAAACAGTTAGTGCATTGCCCTAATGCTTTAAAGGTTTAGTGAAGGAGTTTTTGGTGAATATCCCAGAGGATATTTCTGACAAGAATAGCAAGGAATTTTGCAAGGTGTTTGTGAGAGGAAGATGTGTAAGGTTCTCCCCAACTATAATCAATAAGTTCCTAGGGAGAGGAACTGAAGGAGGTGTTGAGTTAGAAGCCACAGACAATGAAGTTTGTAGGATAATCACTGCTGGTCAAGTCAAGGAATGGCCAAGCAAGAAGCACCTATCAGTTGGTAAATTAATTGTAAAGTATGCTATCTTGCATAAGATAGGTTAAGCCAATTGGGTGCCAACCAACCATATCTCAACAATATCTAATGCTCTTGGAAGGATTATATATGCTATTGGAACAAGGCTCAACTTTGATTTTGGAAGGTTCATGTTTGAACAAATTGTTAGACATGCCTCCACTAATGCAGTAAAGCTGCCAATTGCCTTTCCCTCAATTATTTGTGGAATCAAGCCAGCAACCTGGTATTCTAAACACAAGTGATATTCCCAGTAGAAGGAAGCCTCCATTGTCCATTCATTACAAGTTATTTGAAGGCACTCATGTCAATGACATTGTCATGACATCTGCAAGGAAGGAGCCAGCCTCTCAAGGTGGCCTGATTGCTCAATTGAAAGAAACTTGTAAGGAGCTGGAAACTGGGATTGGGGTTTCCAAGGCTAGGAAAGAGGCTTTAGAGGTTCTTATGAGTAGCTTGGAGCCGGAAGAGATGGATAAGGTTAGTGAAGCCAAGGAGTCAGATGCCCATACCTCAAGTGAGAGGTCTAATGCTCAAGATCAATCTAGTGGCAGTTCTGAATCTGAAGGTGAAGAAGATGCTACCTCCTCAGACTAAGTTATGGTGATGGCCCCCCTGTTAATGGTGTGTGTTATGGATGTTGTTTTGGATGCTTGGATGATTTGTTGTTTTTCTGTTTCATATTTGTAATTTTTTGCAGTCCTTTTTGATGCCATGATGTAATATTTGGGCTCTTTATGAGTTCCCTGGATTTCTGATTATCTCAACTATTGCAGCTGTGTATAATTATGGTTTGTACCACCTGACATTTATGTTTTAACATTTTAAATGTTATAACATCCCTTGTGACATTCTCTACTAGACTAATTGACATTTATTTTGTCTAATTTGTCACTTTGGTCTATTTTGACTAAAAAGGGGGAGAAAGTATTATGTGGAGAACTGCAGTTGTATGGAGATGTGGAGAGCTGCAGTTATTATGTGCTATTGTAGCTAGGCTAAACATGTGATAGCTGATGTTGAACAGAATGATGTTCTATGATGTTTTGTTCTGTGATGTTGAAGGAGATGTCAGATGTTGAACAGAAGAATGTTTTGTGTAGTACAGGTGGTTGTACAGTTGATGTTAAAGGAGATGTCAGAATGTGATTCTGAATGTTACAGATGTTGAAGGAGATGTCAGAAGGATATTCTGATTGTTACAGGTGCTGTTGTTGTTGAAGGAGATGTCTGTAGGTGAACAGACTTAGGGGGAGAAGAAGTACCCATGTGCATTTTTGTATTATTAGTTGCTATTATAGCTAGTAATTGTGTTTGCTTCTGCTGCTGCTTAAACTGATGTTATGCTGTTTAACTGCTGATGTGTTGTTTTTCTTGTGAACAAAATGGACTGATATATGTTTTAGCCAAAATTTTCCAAAGGGGGAGTTTGTTGGTTCTAGGTGTTGGCAGCAATTTTGGTAAAACCAAGAGTGTTCACAAGATGTTACATGTGATGTCTTAACATAAGATATCTTGTACCTGCTGGATGTTTAAAATATAATTATGCAGGATTGTTTCAGAATGTCAGACCCGATGTCATGACATCTGATATCATGTACCTACTGGATATTTAAAATGGAATTATGCAGGATTGTTCCAGGATGTCAGACCCGATGTCATGACATCTGTATACAGAACATTCAGTCTGAATGTTATGTATTATGTGATTGCGTTTTTAATTGCAATCTGTGTCTGATTGATGAGTTAATTGAACACGCTATCAATTAGTAATTACAACGTGATTAACTTATTTTTCCAAAGAGATCTAATCAACTGTCATGAGAAGATTTAAAAGGAAAATAGTTTTAGGGTTTTATGATGTCCAAGCCCAGCAAATTGCTTCTATAAAAAGGACATAGAAAACCTGATTTTATACACAAGAAATACAAAGCGAAATATTGAGAGAGAATAAGGGTTTAAGTCTTGTGTGGTCGTGTGACTTGTAAGCCATTCAATTCATCCATAGATGATTGAATTGGTCTGATTTTTGAGTTGTAATTTGTCACTTTAAGCTTTTAAGCATGAGTGTGTTCTACTTGATTGAAGCTGCTAAGTAAGATCAAATGTGTGTTTTTGAAGAGTGTCTTCTTTTCATTGTAATTCTTGTTTAATATCACTGGTGTGATTGAGGGGGAGTGAGTGGGATCTCATATCTAAGAGTTCTTATTAGAAGTCACACGGGTAGAGATTAGGTGAAAAAGATTGTAACTTGTGTTGTTTACTGAGAGCCTTTGAACTGATTCTATTTAGTGGATTTCCTTCCTGGCTTGGTAGCCCCTAGACATAGGTGAGTTACGCCGAACTGGGTTAACAATTGCTTGTGTCTCTTGCATTACTGTTCTTTATCTTTTATCCTGTTTGTATTATTCAGATATTAGTGTCGTGACATTACCTTCGACATCTCATATCTGATACCAGAATTTCATGATTGAGCCCAAAGCTTCGAATGGACATCGTTTCATTTTGGTGGGAATTGACTACTTCACAAAATGGGTTGAAGCGGCATCCTATGCAAATGTAACCAAGCAAGTTGTTGTAAGGTTTATCAAGAATCAGATTATATGTTGTTATGGTGTGCCAAGCAACATCATTACCGACAATGGATCGAACTTGAATAATAATATGGTGGAAGCTCTTTGTAAAGATTGGCATGAGATGCTCCCATTTTCTTTGCACGGGTATCGTACATCCATCCGTACTTCAACAGGGGCAACCCCTTTCTCTCTTGTATATGGTATGGAAGCAGTACTACCCGTAGAGGTTGAGATTCCTTCATTGCATGTGCTCATGGAAGCCAAGTTGACTAGGGCTGAATGGTGTTAGACCAGGTTTGATCACCTGAATTTGATAGAAGAGAAGAGATTGACTGCCATGTGTCATGGTAAGTTGTATCAGCAAAGGATGAAGAAAGCTTTTGATAAGAAGGTCAGAGCTCGAGTGTTCAGAGAAGGTGACCTTGTGCTCAAGAAGATTTTATCATTTAAGCCAGATTCTAGAGGAAAATGGACTCCTAATTATGAAGGCCCATATGTTGTTAAGAGAGCCTTTTCAGGCGGCACATTGATTCTTACAACAATGGATGGTGAAGAGTTCACTCGTCCTGTGAACGCAGATGCGGTCAAGAAATACTTCGCCTAAAAAAATAAAAGCACAGCTCGCTAAGTTGAAAACCTAAAAGGGAGGCTTAGGCAAAAAAGAGCGTCTCGATGGATTGAAAACTCGAAAGGGCGATCCAGGCAAAAATTAGAGACATAAAAACAGGAAAAAAAATTCCCGATAAGTTGAGTACCCCACCTTGGGGAAACTTATGAAAAAATTAGGGATTATTGCAAGTAACTGCATTCTGCTAATCTTCAGTTTTGAAGATGTTCTTGAGCATAATGGTCGGTTTTAATCCCCAGTAGCGGTCAAGAGCAGAATGGATATCAAGATTTGGTAGAAGGATTAAGGATCATTTGTATTCAATGTAACCCTTTTCCATGTAAATTACCATTTTCAACTTTGTAAAAATATATGGAGTCTTGTCATTTACAAACTACCATTCCATTAAATAAAGTTGAGCTTTTATCCAATTATTTCTACTCTTATTTATTTCAACCAATAGTTTTAAAATTTTATTATGATCATTTTGAAATTAAATTTTTAATCAAAATCAAGTTTTTTCTTAAATATATAAAAGCAAGAATTTTTCAAAGCAATTAAAAGGAATATCAACAGTATTTTGATGAACAGCAAGTCCTTAAGTGCGAAACATCAGAGGTTCCCCAAGAAGTTAACCCTTCGGGTACCCCTAGACGTTTGAGTTAATTCATTTCCTCGGGGGAGTGTTTGATCCCCAGTGGAGCTTCTTTCTTTGTCCCCAACTGAGTTGGTTGATTCAGATACCCTGCGGCGTGTCCTTGTCCCCAACAAAGTTTTGGCCTTCCCCAGTGGAGTTCGTATTTCCTTAGCAGGATTGATCTTCATAGATGGTTGATCTTCCCCAGTGGACCACCTTTGATTTCCCCGCCAATCGCCATTCAACTTGTTCCTAGTCAGAGTTTCATCCTGGTTTCTGAGCAACTTTTTTGTGATTATTTCTCTGTAGGATTGTCTCCCATTTTTATGGTGTTGACCTAAAATTTCCCATAGATTTGATGTTCTCTCCTCAGTAGATCTCCTCCTTCCCCAGCTAGGGTTGAGCCTTTGGATTGTTGATCTCTCTGTTCTCCAGCAGTTGTCTCCATATTTTATGGATTGACCGAGGATTGTACCGATGATTCAAATTCTTTGCGACACCTTTGTATCATTTGTGATCGTTTTGTCAGCATAATCATCATATATACATATACATATATATTCATACAATTTCATACTTGCATATGTGCATCACTATCTTCGAGATTCTTATTCTCTATTATGGTGGTACTTTATCCCCATACTGAATCTGGTGTCTGTCATCCTTCAATTGTAGAGTGTCAGCCCCTTAAGTAGAAAGATTTTAACCTTTCTCCTTTTACCTACTGAGTTTGTTCCCTCGTGGATGATTGTTATTTCAGTTTCATCCCTAGTTAATTATCTGGATGGAATTACTCCCCTTGGGTTATGTCCTCAACGGGTTGAGTCTTGATTGACCTTTTCTTTCTAGTTCTTACCTAGATAGATGCTTTGAATCCCCTAAAAGTCTATTGCCCAGTAACTGGTAATATTTTTCTTAGTTTGCAGTTTGTTACTTCTTGCCCAATACCCGACAGAAGTACCCCGGCTTTCTCAGCAGTAGAGTCCCAGTGGATCTGATTCCCTAGAAAGTTTATCCTTGATATGTTCACCCTAACCGGTGACAGATATCTTTCTCTCCCTTGCTTGAGTCTATCTTTGATATGTTCATCCTAACCGATGACGGATATTCTCTTTCTAGTATTCTACCCAATTAAAAGGTAGTTGTAATCCCTATTCTTGTTTCCCAGAGAGTTAATCCTTGATATGTTAATCCTAATCGATGACGGGTCTTCTCTTTGCTTGGTCTTCTACCCAGTAACCGGTAGTTATAAATCCTACTTTTTCCCTCGCAGAGTCTATCCTTCATATGTTCATCCTAACCGGTGACGAATTTTCTCTTTGACGGTTTTCTATCCAGCATTCGATAGATGTAATTCCTACCCTTTTTGTTTAGTTGGTATATCCTTGATATGTTTATCCTAACCGATGACGGATATTCTCACCCTTGATCTTCTGCCCAGTAACTGGTAGTTGTAAATCCTATTTTCTGCAGTTTTCCTCAGCATGGATATTCTTACCCAGTAACCGGTAACGAATACTCCCTCCTGGATTTCCTCAATGAGTCATCCTTGATATATTCATCCTAACCGATGACGGATGTCCTCACTGTCAGATATTTATTATCTCCTTACCCAGTAATAGGTAGTGGATAATGGATTTCTGCTCCTCCTGTGTTGAAGTTTATCTTCCCCAGTTGAGTTGAGTGCGCATTTCCTTAGTGAAATCGTTTTTCCTACATGATTCAAGTACTTCAGTTTTATCCTGACTTACTCGTATCCCCTGCAGATGTTGTTTGTCCTCGGCTGAGTCCTTTCCATATTTGTATGGAATTCCCGAGTTCCCTAGTAGTTTTAAGTCGTAGTCTAGCCTACGCATAACTCCTTTCTATCCCCTCAGAGTCTTTGTCTCCCTAGTGAGTTTTCCTTACGAAATGCATTATACTTCTGCGGATTTTCGGTCTCTCTGATTCCTTTTTTTCTTTGTGGAAGTATTTCCCCACAGAGCATTAACTTTTGCATTCATGTCATATGCATCATGAGGTCTCTTAGGGACCAAGATTTGTTTCTCTATGTTGTTATTTAAGCCCATTCTACTAAGTCGACATGAAGATTTTAACCTTCGCCTCCTCAGTTAGAATGTCCTTAAATAGGGGCAGCTGTAAGACCCTAATTTTGACCCTAAGATCCCTCATGAAATTTCATCATAAGCATTAGCATTGGGATCATACCTTGGCATTATCCTTACCCCTCCTTCATTGGGTTTGTTTTGGGAGAGATCACCAAGAACCATGTGATTGTATCATACTTGTAGATTATCATTTTTACTAACCAAAATACCAAAAATATGTCTTTGCATTTGCCTAACTCTTTTGTAGGTAGGGCATGATCTCCATTGATCTATCAAGTTCATATCTAGGGTTTGAGACCCTCCTGACAAAGATAACAACCATGAATTGATCCAATAATGGTTATGAGCATCATATATGAGTTCATTTGATTCCTACATGTTATATTGATCAAGTTTTCTTCAAAAGTTTGAGGGTGATTTGCCTTGAGAACCCTAGTTTGACTGGGTATCTTGAGTAACTTCTCCAACAAGTTACTTACCAATTGATCAAATTTCTCAAGGGAAACTTCAAAATTCATCATATTATATCTATATGATCTACCATGAGCCAAGAAAGTCAAAAGAATTGAAGGTTAGCAAGTTGGTCGCTGGTGGTTGGCCAGATGAATTCATCTTATCAAAATTGGGTCTCCCTAGACCCTATCTCCTACACTTTTTACCATATGAAAATGATTCCAAGAGTAAACTTACTCTAAGTGACATTCCAAACAACTTTCATGTTGAGACCTAGAGCTATTTTTTATTTTAAAATGATTTTCTATGTTGAAACTTTATAGGTCATTTTGTCTAAACCCTAATTTGAAAGTCAACTTCCCAAGGCGATAACTTGCTCAATTTTTATGAGATGAAAGATTTCCAAGTTGAAAAATCAAATTCAATGTGTCTAATTCAACTTTTATGTTTGGAGTGAGAGCTAATTCAACCCTTTTGAGCATGTGATATGGGGTTACATTATAGGTCATTTTTTACCTATACCATTGATCAAGTGATTTTTCCAAACTTCAAAAATGCATAACACTATCATTTCAAATCCAAATTACATAAAATTTGTGACCATTTTGAATGTTTTTGAAAGAGCTACAACTTTTATGAAGACACCTTTCTCATTTTAATCTCATATAAAAAGTTAAGCAAGGCGGAATATTGAGACATATGGCTTGACACTTAGAAATATTTTGATATGTCAAAAATTTCCAAACTTCCACCTCAAATTTCTTCATGTTCCAAGCTCCAAATGAAAAAGTGTTGAACATGAAAGTTGTTCCTCTTGATCTCACCTTTTGAAAGAGCTCAAATTCATCCATTTTGGACAAGGAATGCATAGGCTTAACTTGGCTTGAACATGATATCATCATTTGGCAAGGATCAAACTTCAAATCTTCACACACACTTTCCTTGCAATCCAAGTTGGTTCCAGACTCTCTCACACTCATTTATGGACCTAAGGCAATGATTTCATGGGCATGTATGCGCCCATGCACCCATGCATCATCAATGACCAATTTTGGAAAGTGATTTCAAGTGTGCAAATATCAATGGTTTCAACTATAAATAGAGCCTCGTATGCTCAGTATTTCACACACATTCGCATCAACTTTGATCCCAAACCTCTAACCCTCTCATTCCAAAGGATAACCCTGAGAATTTCACTTGAAATTGAGTTTGAATTCTCACTGTTTTGAGATTCAAAACTCCAGGGATCCAAGACCTTTTGAGCATTCAATCCTTCTTCTACAAGCATTTTGAAATTTAATTTTTAATCAAAATCAAGTTTTTTCTTAAATATATAAAAGCAAGAATTTTTCAAAGCAATTAAAAGGAATATCAACAGTATTTTGATGAACAGCAAGTCCTTAAGTGTGAAACTTCAGAGGTTCCCCAAGCAGTTAACCGTTTGGGTACCCCTAGACGTTTGAGTTGATTCAGTTCCTCGGGGGAGTGTTTGATCCCCAGTGGAGCTTCTTTCTTTGTCCCCAGCTGAGTTGGTTGATTCAGATACCCTGCGGCGTGTCCTTGTTCCCAACAGAGTTTCAGCCTTCCCCAGCGGAATTCGTATTTCCTTAGTAGGATTGATCTTCATAGATGGTTGATCTTCCCCAGTGGACCGCCTTTGGTTTCCCTGCCAATCGCCATTCAACTTGCTCCTAGTCAGAGTTTCCTCCTGGTTTCTGAGCAGCTTTTTTGTGATTATTTCTCTGTAGGATTGTCTCCCATTTTTATGGTGTTGACCTAAAATTTCCCATAGATTTGATGTTCTCTCTGTTGGTGTAAGCCCTAGAGGCCAATACTTTTGGTACTTGTATCGAATTATTTAAAGGCATTTTCTTTATTATGGTTGATTAATAAAGTCCCTAGAATAGATAGTCCGTTTAATGTATTAAGTGTGACTTAATCATGAGAACACATTAAACATAAGGGCATTGTTCTTAAAGTATTCGTAGTCGAGCTTTAATGTGAAGTGGGATAACATTAAAGCATTAAGACTATTATGTTTGTAGACTGATGATCACATCTCATGGATCATGGATAAAGAGTTATCAAGTCTTAAACATAGGTATGAATATTAGGAGTAATATTTATACCGGATTGACCCGCTATGAGAATACTATAAAGAAAGTTATGCAAAGTGTCATAAGTTATTCTCATGGTGATAATAGTGTATACCACTCTTCGACCTGAAACCACTATGGATCCTAGATGTAGAGTCGAGTGCTTTATTGCTGATCCAACGTTGTCCGTAACTGGATAACCATAAAGACAGTTGATGGGTACTCCACGAAGCATGCTGAGGGACATGAGTGTCCTAGATGGAATTTGCCAATCCTGCGTAACAGGATAAATGTCTATGGGCCCAATATTGAACTGGACAAGGGTGACACGGTCTATACCTTGTGTTCAATATAGACATAAGGGCAAAGGGGTAATTATACACATAATTATTATCACAGGAGGTTTTGTCAGATCACATGACATTTTCGTGACTTGGGTAGCAGTGATGTGTTGCTAGATACCGCTCACTGTTTATTATGTTAAATGCGTGATTTAATATAATTGCCAACGCCGTGAAAACCTATAGGGTCACACACAAAGGACGAATTGATGAGAGATAGCGTAACTAAGGAACACCGTAAGGTACGGCGCACTTAAGTGGGAGACGAAATATGGTAAGGTACCAAATACTTAAGTGATTTTGGGAATATTATAAGATATGGGCCAAAATACACTTAAGTGGGCTTTTTAGCTTGAAGCCCACATAAGTGGTTCTATAAATAGAACCCCTTGGGTAGAAGGATTGTCACTCCAAACCACTCAGACAGAAATTCAAGTAGAGACTTGGAATTTTGTTTCCCTCTTTCTCTCACTCAAAGCCTTCATTCATAACAGCTAGCACTGTGATTGAAGGAATCCGTTCGTGTGGACTGAGTAGAGACGTTGTCATCGTTCAACGTTCGTGATCGCCCCGTGGATCTGTATCAAAGGTTTTGATCATTATCAGAGATCTGCACCAAAGGTTTGAATCGCCACAAGAGGTAACGATTCTATCACTGATCATGCCCATTCGTAAGGATCACTAAATGGAGAATTTTTTAAATTCCGCTGCGCCTTGGATGGCAATTCTCCTAAAGTGGTATCAGAGCCACTTACGAAACCTTGAATCTGATATTTGTTTTTGTTCTGTAATAATATGATTAAAGACAGAATGAATCAAAGGTTAAATTGAGATCGATCAAGTTACATATATGTGATATATGTAATCCTGATGCAAAATACATTATATATGATATAGTGTTCTCGTTTCGTTCATTCAAACCCTCGATGATTGTTTTCCTTTGAGCGATCAATGGTCGTTTGCTTCTTGATCCGACATTAGTATGGTGAAGCAATGACGTGTTGATCAATCATACTGAATTAACAATCGAGATGATTTTGACGGTCTAAAATTGGTGCATCAGGGTTAGTGACGGCACAAGGGTTGTGTTGTCAGAGAGTTATGCGATTGGGGTTTGACTGCACAAGAGTTGTGCGTTCTAAACACTTTTCCGAATAGTGTTAACCGGTTAACGCGTATGGTTAACCGGTTAACGAGAAACTGAATACAGCCTTCTAAACATTTTTGGAACAGTGTTAACCGGTTAACGCATATGGTTAACCGGTTAACGGAATGCGAAATAAAATTTTTGAGATTTTCAAACAGTGTTAACCGGTTAACGCATTTGGTTAACCGGTTAACGCAAGGCGAAAAACAGTTTTCCAAGACATTTTCAAACAGTGTTAACTGGTTAACGCATATGGTTAATCGGTTAACGCAAGGCAGAAAAGAATTTTCTAAAATTTTCAAACAGTGTTAACCGGTTAACACATATGGTTAACCGGTTAACGCAAGGAAAAATTCACCCGTTCGGCTAGAAAAAGTGCTTTGAAGTATCAAGTGTTGATACGAAAAACGACGTCAATTTTAAATGAATTGTTCATTAAAATTTTCGAGCAGGGGTGCTGCCCCCTTGACCCCTGTCCGCTGAACGGTCAGCGGAACCACCGTCCGCTGACCGGGCAGCGGAACCACCGTCCGCTGACCGGGCAGCGGAACACCCGTTCCCGCTGTCCGGGCAGCGGACCCCCGGCTAACTCTGTGTAGTATGATCGGTCGTCGAAATTTAATTTGATTTTAATTAATTAAAGGAATTAATAATAATAATAAAGTGTTTATTATTGTCTTATGGTGATCGGTTATGGCCTTAGTTTTCCTTTATTCTGCTTTGGATTTTAAAATACGACCTGCGTGTCGTGCCTCTCTCTTAATCTCCCAAATGTAACTTCTTTTCTCATCTCACTCCCTCGTATGTAAAACGAGTTTCTTTCATGTAATGTAATGATATGAAGAAAGCAAAGAAGTCAGTGCCAAAGGAGGACAACCTTGAAGATCTTGCTTGGAGAAGCTTAGATCGTTGTAGGTTAGCTTAGGTTCTCTCATTGGCTTGGGAGAACAATTGCGCTAGGGGCCATAACTGTTTCATTTTGTTTGTATGTATGTTGATGCATGTGAATGTATGTTGATGCATGTGAGAGACGGTTTATATGATAAACAAGCCGGTGAGATCAGAAAAATTGCAATTCCCTCAAAATAAATATTAAGTTTAAGCTTTCCAAGTTTTAACACTCATCAAGACTAGTATCGAATAATGTAGGTTTCGCCTACGCGAGGTGCATGTTCTATATTAGTAAGGTGCGATGGGATAATTGTAATATCCAACTGTTAAAACAATGGGTCAAACTTAACTAAATTATAATAAGATTATATATATGTTTAGAAGCAAGAGTTGGGAATGATCCATATGATGGATTGGAATAAGGAGTTATTCACCCAATTGAAATTTTCGAGAGTTGTATGAGATACAATTGGAAGGAGTTCCTACCTAAATAACCTAGTTTTGTTTAATCCGCCTACGCGGACTTAGAACGAAGTGAAATATGGATCTCGACCCACTAGAAAATCTTCCAACGGGATTTTCCGAATCAGATGATGAGGGTCATTTGTTTTGAGTAAAATAGTGGGAGCATATTTAATTAAAGGCCTAATTGAATATGTCAATGATACTTATATTTTTCATTAATCCTTGTGTAGATTACCATGACAGCAAACACCTCTAACAACATCTTGCGATCAATCCTTGATAAGGAAAAATTGTCTGGGACAAATTTTCTGGATTGGCACCGAAACCTGAGGATTGTCCTCAAACATGATAAAAAGCTGTATGTCTTGGAGACACCTGTTCCTGAAGAGGAACCTCCTAGTTCTGCACCTAAGGCAGAAAGAGATGCTTATAAGAAGCATGTCGATGATGCCAATGAAACTGCTTGTCTCATGCTGGCTACCATGAACTCAGAATTGCAAAAGCAACATGAGAACATGTCAGCGTTTGATTTGATCGAACACCTGAAGTTGCTCTATCAAGAGCAAGCAAGGCATGAGAGGTTTGAAGTTTCAAAAGCCCTTTTTCAAAGCAAATTAGCTGAGGGAGCCCCTGTAGGTCCCCATGTACTCAAGATGATTGGGTATGTGGAAAACCTTGAGAGATTGGGTTTTCCCCTCGAAAAGGAACTTGCAACTGATTTGATCTTGCAATCGTTGCCAGATAGTTTCAGTCAATTTGTCCTAAATTTCAATATGATTGATATGGACAAATCTCTTCCTGAACTGCTCGCCATGTTAAGAACTGCCGAGCAGAATCTGAAGTCAAAAGGGAAGTCCATTCTGATGATCGGAAATGGAAAGAGACAAAACAAAAGGCCCACTAAGCAGAGTGATAAGGGGAAGGACAAGGAAGTTGCCAATCCCAGACCCACTGCTGCTTTGAAGCCTAGTGGAGGCATAGCAAAAGAAGGCACCTGCTTCCACTGCGGTAAGACCGGACACTGGAAGAGGAACTGCCCAAAGTACCTGGAAGATAAGAAGAATGGAGTAGAGACTTCAACTTCAGGTATTTTTGTTATTAATTTATCTACTTCTACATCATGGGTATTAGATACTGGATGCAGTTCTCACATTTGTACAAATGTGCAGGAACTAAAAAGGAGTAGAGATTTGGCAAAAGGTGAAGTCGACCTACGAGTTGGCTATGGAGCAAAGCTTGCTTCTTTAGCCGTAGGAACTTTTGTATTGACTTTACCTAGTGGTTTAATAGTTTAGTTAGATAACTGTTATTATGTACCTGCAATTAGCAGGAATATTATTTCCATTGCTTGTTTGGACAAGTTTGGTTTTTCATTTATAATAAAGAACAATTGTTGCTCAATTTATTTGAATGATATATTCTATGCTACTGCACAAATGAACAATGGACTATATGTCCTTGATCTTGAAATTCTTATTAATAACATTAATACAAAAGGGTGAAACCTAACGAGTTAAAACCAACTAGGTAAGAATATTAAAACTCTTCGATCAGATCGAAGTGATGAGTATTTAATCCTAGAGTTTGATGACCATCTGAAAGAGTGTGGGATCCTATCCCAACTTACTCCTCCTGGAACATCCCAATGGAAGGGTGTATCTGAGAGAAGAAATCGAACCCTGTTGGACATGGTCCGATCCATGATGAGTCACACCAATCTTCCAAACTTCTTTTGAGGACATACACCATTGACATCAGCTTACACACTTAACCGTGTTCCATCTAAAAGGTTGAAAAGACACCATATGAGATATGGAGTGGTAAGAGACCACATATGTCTTACATGAAGATTTGGGGTTGCGAAGTTTATGTGAAACGATAAATTTCAACTAAGCTTGAGCCCAAATCTGACAAATGCTTATTTGTGGGGTATCCTAAAGAAACAAGAGGATATTATTTCTACAATCCTTCTGAGGGCAAAGTGTTTGTCGCTCGAACTTGAGTTTTCCTAGAAAGGGATTTTATTTCCAAAGGAATCAGTGGGAGGAAAGTAGAACTTGAAGAAATTCAAGAATCACAAAGTATCGATACACCTATGGAGGAATTAGAGCAGGAAACACAAGTAGTTGTGTAAGAGCAGCCTGCTCAAATAGAACAAGACCAGCGTAGGTCAGGCAGGATACGTCACCTACCTGAGATATATGGATATCTGATCAAAATGATGTATTACTCATGGATCAAGATGAGCCTGTGACCTACTCATGGAATCTTCGTTTTGATGAAACAGTAAAACTGTATGGATTCATCAAGAACGAAGATGAGACTTGTGTCTACAAGAAGGTTAGTGGGAGCATGATCGTATTCCTGGTATTATATGTAGATGACATATTACTCATTGGAATCGATATCCCTACCCTGCAACAAGTAAAGTCTTGGTTGGGGAAATGCTTTTCTATGAAGGACCTGAGTGAAGCAGCCTATCAGAATCTATAGAGATAGATCATGAAATGCTTGGCCTAAGTCAGAGTACATAGACAAAGTGCTGAGACGCTTTAATATGAATGATTCCAATCTGGTTATGTGTTTTGCTTAAATGGTGGCACTGTGAGCTTGAAAAGTTCAACGCAAGATGCAGTTGCTGATTCTACAATTGAGGCCGAGTATATTGCTGCCTTAAGTGCAACAAAGGAAGCTGTTTGGATCAATAAACTTGGCATAGTCCCTAGCATTATGGATCCCATTGGTCTTTATTATGATAACAATGGTGTTATCGCACAAGTTAAGGAGCCTAGATCTCACCAACGATCCAAACACATACTTAGACGTTGTGTGAAAATATGTAAAGTACCTACACTTGACAATGTTGCTAACCCACTGACAAAGCCTCTTGCGCAGCAGAAGCATGATGGCCATACTAGATCAATGGGCATACGGGGTATGCCTGATTGGCTCTAGTGCTAGTGGGAGATTGTTGGTGTAAGCCCTAGAGGCCAATACTTTTGGTACTTGTATCGAATTATTTAAAGGCATTTTCTTTATTATGGTTGATTAATAAAGTCCCTAGAATAGATAGTCCGTTTAATGTATTAAGTGTGACTTAATCATGAGAACACATTAAACATAAGGGCATTGTTCTTAAAGTATTCGTAGTCGAGCTTTAATGTGAAGTGGGATAACATTAAAGCATTAAGACTATTATGTTTGTAGACTGATGATCACATCTCATGGATCATGGATAAAGAGTTATCAAGTCTTAAACATAGGTATGAATATTAGGAGTAATATTTATACCGGATTGACCCGCTATGAGAATACTATATAGAAAGTTATGCAAAGTGTCATAAGTTATTCTCATGGTGATAATAGTGTATACCACTCTTCGACCTGAAACCACTATGGATCCTAGATATAGAGTCGAGTGCTTTATTGCTGATCCAACGTTGTCCGTAACTGGATAACCATAAAGACAGTTGATGGGTACTCCACGAAGCATACTGAGGGACATGAGTGTCCTAGATGGGATTTTCCAATCCTGCGTAACATGATAAATGTCTATGGGCCCAATATTGAACTGGACAAGGGTGACACGGTCTATACCTTGTGTTCAATATAGACATAAGGGCAAAGGGGTAATTATATACATAATTATTATCATAGGACGTTTTGTCAGATCACATGACATTTTCGTGACTCGGGTAGCAGTGATGTGTTGCTAGATACCGCTCACTGTTTATTATGTTAAATGCGTGATTTATATAATTGTCAACGCCGCGAAAACCTATAGGGTCACACACAAAGGACGGATTGATGAGAGATAGAGTAACTAAGGAACACCGTAAGGTACGGTGCACTTAAGTGGGAGACGAAATATGGTAAGGTACCAAATACTTAAGTGATTTTGGGCATATTATAAGATATGGGCCAAAATACACTTAAGTGGGCTTTTTAGCTTGAAGCCCACACAAGTGGTTCTATAAATAGAACCCCTTGGGTAGAAGGATTGTCACTCCAAACCACTCAGACAGAAATTCAAGTAGAGACTTGGAATTTTGTTTCCCTCTTTCTCTCACTCAAAGCCTTCATTCATAACAGCTAGCACTGCAATTGAAGGAATCCGTTCGTGTGGACTGAGTAGAGACGTTGTCATCGTTCAACGTTCGTGATCGCCCCGTGGATCTGTATCAAAGGTTTTGATCATTATCAGAGATCTGCACCAAAGGTTTGAATCGCCACAAGAGGTAACGATTCTATCACTGATCATGCCCATTCGTAAGGATCACTAAATGGAGAATTTTTTAAATTCCGCTGCGCCTTGGATGGAAATTCTCCTACACTCTCCTCAGTAGATCTCCTCCTTCCCCAGCTAGGGTTGAGCCTTTGGATTGTTGATCTCTCTGTTCTCCAGCAGTTGTCTCCATATTTTATGGATTGACCGAGGATTGTACCGATGATTCAAATTCTTTGCGACACCTTTGTATCATTTGTGATCGTTTTGTCAGCATAATCATCATATATATACATATACATATACATTCATATAATTTCATACTTGCATATGTGCATCACTATCTTCGAGATTCTTATTCTCTATTATGGTGGTACTTTATCCCCATACTGAATCTGGTGTCTGTCATCCTTCAATTGTAGAGTGTCAGCCCCTTAAGTAGAAAGATTTTAACCTTTCTCCTTTTACCTACTGAGTTTGTTCCCTCGTGGATGATTGTTATTTCAGTTTCGTCCCTAGTTAATTATCTGGATGGAATTACTCCCCTTGGGTTATGTCCTCAACGGGTTGAGTCTTGATTGACCTTTTCTTTCTAGTTCTTACCTAGATAGATGCTTTGAATCCCCTAAAAGTCTATTGCCCAGTAACTGGCAATATTTTTCTTAGTTTGTAGTTTGTTACTTCTTGCCCAATACCCGACAGAAGTACCCCGACTTTCTCAGCAGTAGAGTCCCAATGGATCTGATTCCCTAGAAAGTTTATCCTTGATATGTTCACCCTAACCGGTGACAGATATCTTTCTCTCCCTTGCTTGAGTCTATCTTTGATATGTTCATCCTAACCGATGACAGATATTCTCTTTCTAGTATTCTACCTAGTTAAAAGGTAGTTGTAATCCCTATTCTTGTTTCCCAGAGAGTTAATCCTTAATATGTTCATCCTAACCGATGACAGGTCTTCTCTTTGCTTGGTCTTCTACCCAGTAACCGGTAGTTATAAATCCTACTTTTTCCCTCGCAGAGTCTATCCTTCATATGTTCATCCTAACCGGTAACGGATTTTCTCTTTGACGGTTTTCTATCCAGCATTCAATAGATGTAATTCCTACCCTTTTTGTTCAGTTGGTATATCCTTGATATGTTCATCCTAACCGATGACGGATATTCTCACCCTTGATCTTCTGCCCAGTAACTGGTAGTTGTAAATCCTATTTTCTGCAGTTTTCCTCAGCAAGGATATTCTTACCCAATAACCGGTAACGAATACTCCCTCCTGGCTTTCCTCAGCGAGTCATCCTTGATATATTCATCCTAACCGATGACGGATGTCCTCACTGTCAGATATTTATTATCTCCTTACCCAGTAATAGGTAGTGGATAATGGATTTCTGCTCCTCCTGTGTTGAAGTTTATCTTCCCCAGTTGAGTTGAGTGCGCATTTCCTTAGTGAAATCGTTTTTCCTGCATGATTCAAGTACTTCAGTTTTATCCTGACTTACTCGTATCCCCTGCAGATGTTGTTTGTCCTCGGCTGAGTCCTTTCCATATTTGTATGGAATTCCCGAGTTCCCTAGTAGTTTTAAGTCGTAGCCTTGCCTACGCATAACTCCTTTCTATCCCATCAGAGTCTCTGTCTCCCTAGTGAGTTTTCCTTACGAAATGCATTATACTTCTGCGGATTTTCGGTCTCTCTGATTCCTTTTTTTTCTTTGTGGCAGTATTTCCCCATAGAGCATTAACTTTTGCATTCATGTCATATGCATCATGAGGTCTCTTAGGGACCAAGATTTGTTTCTCTATGTTGTTATTTAAGCCCATTCTACTAAGTCGACATGAAGATTTTAACCTTCGCCTCCTCAGTTAGAATGTCCTTAAATAGGGGCAGCTGTAAGACCCCAATTTTGACCCTAAGATCCCTCATGAAATTTCATCATAAGCATTAGCATTGGGATCATACCTTGGCATTATCCTTACCCCTCCTTCAATGGGTTTGTTTTGGGAGAGATCACCAAGCACCATGTGATTGTATCATACTTGTAGATTATCATTTTTACTAACCAAAATACCAAAAATATGTCTTTGCATTTGCCTAACTCTTTTGTAGGTAGGGCATGATCTCCATTGATCTATCAAGTTCATATCTAGAGTTTGAGACCCTCCTGACAAAGATAACAACCATGAATTGATCCAATAATGGTTATGATCATCATATATGAGTTCATTTGATTCCTACATGTTATATTGATCAAGTTTTCTTCAAAAGTTTGAGGGTGATTTGCCTTGAAAACCCTAGTTTGACTGGGTATCTTGAGTAACTTCTCCAACAAGCTACCTTACCAATTGATCAAATTTCTCAAGGGAAACTTCAAAATTCATCATCTTATGCAAATATGATCTACCATGAGCCAAGAAAGTCAAAAGAATTGAAGGTTAGCAAGTTGGTCGATGGTGGTTGGCCAGATGAATTCATCTTATCAAAATTGGGTCTCCCTAGACCCTATCTCCTACACTTTTTACCATATGAAAATGATTCCAAGAGTAAACTTACTCTAAGTGACATTCCAAACAACTTTCATGTTGAGACCTAGAGCTATTTTTTATTTTAAAATGATTTTCTATGTTGAAACTTTATAGGTCATTTTGTCTAAACCCTAATTTGAAAGTCAACTTCCCAAGGCCATAACTTGCTCAATTTTTATAAGATGAAAGATTTCCAAGTTGCAAAATCAAATTCAATGTGTCTAATTCAACTTTTATGTTTGGAGTGAGAGCTAATTCAACCCTTTTGAGCATGTGATATGGGGTTACATTATAGGTCATTTTTTACCTATACCATTGATCAAGTGATTTTTCCAAACTTCAAAAATGCATAAATCTATCATTTCAAATCCAAATTACATACAATTTGTGACCATTTTGAATGTTTTTGAAAGAGCTACAACTTTTATGAAGACACCTTTCTCATTTGAATCTCATATAAAAAGTTAAGCAAAGCGGAATATTGAGACATATGGCTTGACACTTAGAAAAATTTTGATATGTCAAAAATTTCCAAACTTCCACCTCAAATTTCTTCATGTTCCAAGCTCAAAATGAAAAAGTGTTGAACATGAAAGTTGTTCCTCTTGATCTCACCTTTCGAAAGAGCTCAAATTCATCCATTTTGGACAAGGAATGCATAGGCTGAACTTGGCTTGAACATGATATCATCATTTGGCAAGGATCAAACTTCAAATCTTCACACACACTTTCCTTGCAATCCAAGTTGGTTTCAGACTCTCTCACACTCATTTATGGACCTAAGGCAATGATTTCATGGGCATGTATGCGCCCATGCACCCATGCATCATCAATGACCAATTTTGGAAAGTGATTTCAAGTGTGCAAATATCAATGGTTCCAGCTATAAATAGAGCCTCATATGCTCAGTATTTCACACACATTTGCATCAGCTTTGATCCCAAACCTCTAACCCTCTCATTCCAAAGGATAATCCTGAGAATTTCACTTGAAATTGAGTTTGAATTCTCACTGTTTTGAGATTCAAAACTCCAGGGATCCAAGACCTTTTGAGCATTCAATCCTTCTTCTACAAGCATTTAGAGTGAGATCAAGCAAGAGCCAAGGCAAGAACAGCTAAATCCAGACCTACATTGAAAGTATTTTCCAGAAATTTTAATCTCTTCGATTCTCTCTAAATCTTGCTCAATTTTATTGATTCTTTGGTTGTCTGAAGTCCTACCAATATAGGCAACAAGATTGATTTTCTTTGAGGCCAAATCGAAGCAACTCAGTTCATGTACCTCAAATTTCAACTTCATGTATCTCTCAATATACTTGAAGTTAGGATGAATTCAGGGCAGATTCGTGCTCAGTGCCATTTTTACTTTGAAATCATGTCCTTCTTTTTAATTTTGGTGATGGTTATGACTAAACCAGTCCGGCCAGGGTCGCCGGAGAAGACGACCGGCCTTTGGACGCCGGTGGTGAGCTGGGTGGTTCTGAGCCACATGATCCTTTTGAAATGAAATAATCTCGTGCGTTGGTTTGAATTACCAAGTTTGTGGCGCGCTGACTCGGGTGTATCGTGGTTTGCGCGCTTGTGGCCACTTGATCTGCCACCTCAATTAATGAGGGAGATCAAGTGGTCCACATTTTTTCTGTTATTTTAATTGCTTTATTTTCATTAATTCATATTAATTTTAATATTAATCCAAAAAATATGGGAGTTTCACCAAATAATTTCAAATAATTTCCTCTTTCATATTCTGAATTAAAATTATTTTTTGGATCATTATTAATATTTTTCATGATTTAATTGATTTTTGAATTTGTTTTTAATTGTTTAAAAATATTTTTAAGTGTCCAAAAATTATGAAATTTTTTCTCCAAGGTCCTTTGACCTTGTTTGACCTATGATAAATCTCATGGCCATTTCTTTGGTGTTTTGATGAGGTTTTAGGAATTGGGCAAACCATATTTAATTTAAATGCACTATTTTAGTTTTTTTAATTTGAATAAATGTCAAATAAATTTGTTGACCACTTGTGATGACTTCTTTGAGTTTGATTATTGTTGTTGGGTCTTGGTCAAGGTTGATTTGACTTTATCAACTTAATATCATTGAATTTAGGGGATTGATGGAATGTACATTCCATCTCCCAAAATGAATGGATGATATTAATTTGGTAAAAGTCCTCCTTTGACCAATTTGTGTTTTGATCCATTCCCTCCCACTTCATATTATTCCCCTTCTTCATTCATTCATTCCATTTGACCTATGATATCTCAAAATCCTAAGGCTAGTTGATTGAAAAATCAACATGAGTATGGATGAGATTAGGCCACACCTTTTGCATATTCTTTTTGTGTGTGGTATGTTTCATGAGCATAGCCCATTATACTATGTCTCTAACATGCATTAACACCAAAATTATATTGCCCGACCTCAAATAGTTGTGACTTCTACATAAATCCAATTACGATCGCTTAACATAGCGCTAAATTTGTGACATAAAAGGCATAGAATTCTAGTTAGTGAGATTGTAAGTCTCCCCTCTTTCATGGTATTGTGTTGAAACTTGGCCTTTTTTTCCTTCCTTTGGAAGATGTCTTGGTTCAAGGATCCATGCTTGTGATAAGTGGGTTGAGTGTTCTCTAAAGAATGTCTAAGAATGAAAAGCAAAAAACAAAACAATACTAACTTCTAACCTATTAACTACTAACTTTTAATTTCAAGTCATTTACTTTAATGTCATTTAATTATATCTTTTATACATTTGCCATTGTTCATATCATTCTAATTGTTTATGTTAATGCAATTTTCACTTTGTCCACTTGGACCATATTGTGTGATATATTTTGTTTGTGTATACTTTGCTTGTTTGTGTGGTCTTTGACCATTAATGTACATAATAACAACAAAAACCCTAAAAAAATTGTGTGGACTGTTGGCTTGATCTTGGACAAATGGACTTAGAATCTAGGCAACCTTCCTATGCTAAAGGAATTGGCCAATGCCAACTTATTAAGAAACCAAGTGCTGGAAATTTGAAACTTCATCTGATACATCATTCAAGATCTCTCTAAGTTCATCTGCAACATAATCATTGTGAAGTTGCTATTTTGAACCTATGACTTGTGAAATTCACCTGTTACATGGGCTACTTTGAGAAATATCATGGAATGGATAAGCTTAGATGTGGCCATCTTTATTTGATACCTTGCTCTTAAAGATTGATATAATTGTGCATTTGTGTGTTGCTTGATTCTAAAAGTCCAAGGGAATTCTGGGTTTCTATTGACATTCTTGTCTATTGGATTGCTACCCATTTAGTCAGATTTTTTCAACTCTCAACTTTTAATTTTGTACATAGGATAGTCTCTTCATCTTTTCACCATTTCTTTAATTTCAAAATCTCTCCCTCCATTTTTCAAAATCTCCTTTTTGTGAACTATTTTTGTTCTAAATCTTTGACCACTTTTGCAAAAAGATAGAAACTTTGGCCTTATGCCATTGCATTTTTCAAACTTCTTTTCTTAAATCAAACTTGTAAATAAACTTAACTATACTTGACTTAAATTTTCAAAAAGCCAAAAAGAACTAACTCATTCAAACCATTTTTAGGCCTTTGTGCCTTTCAAACATAACTTTGTTAAAAGTAATGCATCTACTTTGAAATTTCTACCACGAACTACGAGGTTTTGATCCCTCATTTTTATGTTGGTATGTGGGCACAAGTCTGAAGGTCTTGTCAAACACAAAAATATAATTAATGAATTCTTTTGTCATTCCCCCATTCTATTTGTTTGTAAATATCACTCTATACCAAGTACACATGCACACAAAAAGGGCTTCCTAGGAGTACCTATGACACTTTGGATGCTAACACCTTCCCTACGTGTAACCAACCCCCTTACCTGTAATCTCTGACATTTTATTAGTTTTGATTTGAAAACTTCTCACTTTTGGGTTTTTGTTCATACTTTTTCCCTTTTCCCTTGGAAACAATAAAAGTGCGGTGGTGACTCTTGTTATTTGATCTCTAGCTTATCCATAGCTTGATGATCACGAATTTACCGCTACAAAAGGCAAGCATTTACCCAAAGAATTATAGGGAGAAGTTGTGTCGACTGCGAAATATATCCTAAATAGATGTCCGAAGAAGAAGCTAGAAGGAATCACGCCAGAAGAATGTTGGTTTGGTTTCAAGCCTAGCTTGAGTCATCTGAAGGTGTTTGGATCTATAGCACATAGACATGTGCCAGATCAGTTGAGAAGAAAACTTGATGACAAGTCCAGGAAGATGATCCTGATAGGATATCATTCGACTAGAGGATACAAGTTGTTAAACCTAGTGAATAAGCAAGTAGTGATCAGCAGGGACGTGACTGGGATTGGACTTAGAATGTCAAGAAATATTCAGTGAGAATCTTTTGTGATGAACCAGCTACTGAAGTCGAAAGAGAAGTTCGACAGGAAGAAGTCAGAGGTGAAGCAAGTACAAGCAGACCTCAAAGAACAAGACACATGCCTGCAAGGTTGCAAGAATGTGTGATTACATCAGATGATGTGGTCGATGAAGAAGGTGAGCTAGTACATTATGCTTTCTATGCAGATGTCAAACCTGTCAATGCAGTTGAGGCATTGAAAGATTCAAAGTAGATGAAAGCAATGGACGAAGAACTGAAGTCAATCGAAGTCAACAACACTTGGTCACTTGTCAAATTGCCCCAAGACAAGAAGGAAATCGATGTGAAGTGGGTATACAAGGTGAAGTTGAATCCCAAAGGAGAAGTGACTCGACACAAGGAGAGACTTGTGGCGAAAGGATTTCTTCATAAAGAAGGAAACGACTTTGATGAAGTTTTTGCACCTGTTGCTAGAATCAAAACAATCAGATTGGTTGTTGGTCTAGCAAACATGAACAACTAGCAGATGTGTCAGATGGATGTGAAATGTGCATTCCTTAATGGCCCCTTAGAAGAAGAAGTTCATGTTGGACAACCAGCTGGGTTTGTAAAACAAGGTGAAGAAAGAAATGTGTACAGGCTGCATAAAGCCATGTACGGACTTAAAAAAGCTCCAAGAGCTTGGAATAAGAAGATAGATGGCTTTATAAGGGAAAAGGAATTTGTGAAGCGCACAAGTGAACATGGAATATATGTAAGAAGAAGCAAGAGTGAATTTCTTATACTATGTCTTTATGTCGATTACCTGTTGATAACAGGTAGTTGCAAGAAGGAGGTCGAAGAATTCAAAGGTGATCTCAACAAGGAATTCAAAATGTCAGATTTGGGTGACATTTCATATTTCCTTGGCATCGAATTCTACAAGAGTGGTAGAGGCTTGATGATGCACCAAAGAAGGTAAGCAGGCGAAATATTCAAGAGATTTTAGATGCAAGATTGCAACCCAACTTCGACTCCAACTGAGCCCAGATTACAACTGTCGAAAGATTCAGATGAAGATGATGTCGACCCAACCCAATATAGAAGACTTATTGGGTCACTTCGATAATTTTATCACACAAGGCCTGACTTAGCATATAGTGTAGGTATGGTGAGTAGGTTCATGCAGAAGCCAAAGGTATCACATCTAGCAGCGGCGAAGAGGACACTAAGGTATCTGAAAGGAACTCTCAATTATGGCATTTTGTTTTCTGTAGATGATGAAGGAAAAGAATGCAAATTAGTGGGATAAATTGACTCAAGTTGGTGTAGTGGTGCTGAGGATCGAAAATCCACAGCTAGTTATATGTTTATGATAAGTGGTGCACCAGTTGCTTGGAGTTCGAGAAAGGAGCCAGTAGTGGCATTATCATCGTGCGAAGCAGAATACATAGTTGTTTCTCTTTGTGCATGTCAAGCAATGTGGATGGTGAATCTGGTCGAAGAGATAACAGTGAAGAGTCATGGAGAAATTATCATGAAGATCGACAACATATCAGTTATCAATCTAGCGAAGAATCCGATAGCACATGGTCAAAGCAAGCACATCGAGATGACGTTCCATTATCTTCGAGAGCAGGTAGCAGATGGGAAGATGAATGTGGAATACTGCAGAACTGAGAATCAGATTGCAGACATCATGACGAAGGGAGTGCAGGTCGAAGTGTTTAGAAGACTAAAAGCTATGATGAATGTAGATAGCTTAGACACAATGAATTAGGTGGTGTGTTGAATTGTAATTCCTTGTGTCAAAGTAGGTTGCTCGATAGAATAAGGAAGTGTCGAACCACATAGTGTGTTGAGTTGTGTTAGTGTCGAAGTGTCGAAGCATGTTGCTTCACATAGGATTTCGACTTAGGCCTATTTTAGTAGTGTTAGCTATTCTGGGCTTTTATAGTTTTGAGCTTTGGCTTGAAGTCCAAGTTAACCTAAATTTATAAATAGAGGGAGTAACCCTTATTTTTTGTAATGAGGTGAATAAAGTATTCATAACACTTGTAATTCACAGTATTTTGCAGTTGCAAAGTGAATAAGAAGTTTTCCACAGTTTGTGGGCAGAGAGAAACTCTGTAGAATTTTAATTCTTCTTCTCCTTCATCGTTCTTTACACTCTTTATTTCTCCATTGTTCTTTCTTTTCATTGCTATTATGTGGGTGATAACAATCTTGTTCATCAAGATTGATTGAAATTCTCCATAGGTTTTGGGGAATTTCCAACAGATTGAAAATACATATGTTTCTATTGTCTTAACCGACAATCTTAGTTCAAAAGAATTGGCATACTCAACTATATAAAGTCTAGTCACTTGAAATTACACCACTTCAATAATTTTCACATTGTCGACAATCATAATTCAAAAACTATCATACTCACTCATGAAGAATATATTTCACTTAAAAATAAACAACTCATAATTTTATATTGTCATCAGTGATAACTATTTTATCTATCTTGAATAATATATTCCACTTAAAGGTAAGTCACTCCAAGAATTTTACATGTCGAAAATCAAGTAAAAAACTTATGGTGCAACTTTTATTTTGGTAGGAAGTTCTTCAACCATCAAATTAGTGTCGTAATACACCTTGCATCAATGACAATCAATGCTCATGTACTAACAATTAATCAACACTTTGTGTAATATTGATTGTATCAACATATCTTTGACTTGAACTTTCTACATGTCAAAAAACAACTACTTCATCAATTTTCTCTAGTCCAAACTGCACAACAAAACTTGTGACTACAACTAAACAACTCTTTCATAATATTACCCTTCTTTTTTGATGTGAAAGTATTGAAAAGATTCCAAGTCCCACATTAGTTAGACTAGAGCATCTAAGGAGTTTATATAAAGAGTGAAATCTCTCACCTTACAAGTCGGTTTTGTAAGGATTAGTTAGGTCAAACTCTAATATGGTATCATAGTTTATCGATCGGACCTTGGTCCGTCCACCGTTTAAATTCACGGGTCAAGCCCAAAAGAGTGTTGGGTGTGAAGGGTGTATTGAAAAGATTCTAAGTCCCACATTACTTAGACATAGAGCATCTAAAGAGTTTATATAGAGAGCGACATCCCTCACCTAACAAGTTGGAGTTTGACTTAACTCATCCTTACAAAACCGGCTTGAAGGGGATGGGTGCCACTCTCTATATAAACTCTTTAGATGTTGTATGTCTAACATATGTGGGACTTGAATATTTCTAATAATTTCATTTACGCCCATCACTCTTTTGGGTTTGGTGCGTGGATTTAAACAACGGACAGCCCAATGTCCGATCGACAGGTTCTGATATCATATTAGAGTTTGGTCAAACTCAACTCTACAAAACCGTACGATGAGGTGTCACTCTCTCTATATACACTCTTTAGATGCTCTATATCTAACCAATGTGAGACTTGAAATCTTTCCTATAAAAAGATTAAACAAAGCTGCAAAAGCATAGCATGCTAAGAACTAATATTATTAGAACGAACCAACAACTTTGATACAAATTGTTGGGAAAATCGACAAAGAGAAAATTAAAGAACAATCACAACATAAAAACATAACATATAAAGTTTAAATCCGAAAGAAAAAAATAATGATTGTTGTCAAATGACAACAAAAGAATAATATTATATAAAATTATTTCATCACATAATTTATCTTGAACCATCTCATACCCCATGACATTCATTCTCTTCGAAATAAATATTTAATTATACTCTAACACAAATATATAAGAAAAAATCAAATATAATCTTAAAATATTTTTTATTGATGTATTTTATAAAAAAATAAGTTAAATTCATTGTATAATTTTGAACTCTATATTCCTTTATAAAATTAATTGAATATATATATATATATATATATATATATATATATATATATATATATATATATATATATATATATATTCAATTAATACCAACACACTTATTAACAATAATATATATATATATATATATATATATATATATATATATATATATATATATATATATATATATATATATATATATATTATTGTTAATAAGTGTGTTGGTATTAATTGAATATATATATATATATATATATATATATATATATATATATATATATATATATATATTCAATTAATACCAACACACTTATTAACAATAATCACCTTCATTATGTAAAAAGATTAACCAATGTAAGCGTAACTTTAATAACGTGTAGATGTAGGTATATATAAAGTAATTAAATAACATTGTCAGAGTAGTTATATTATAATAGTAATATAGTAGTATATACAATTAATATACACAACTAATATGTTAATTGAGTGGGTAGGGGTTGGATCCCCATAGGGCAGCCTCTGTATTTGTCTCTGAGCAAAACCATATACCACATTTTTTAAATAAACTCTTTGAATTTGGACAAATATTTTATATCTCTCAATTAATTAATGTGCAGACATATCTTTGACTGAATCTATTTCCATCTAACAAAATTAAATTTTAATTGTTTTTGAAGTACAGCTCAATAATAAAAAGCACTGTGAGGACATCTATTATATGTGGATAGGAATTCAAATTCCCAATATATATTTTCTAATGTCAATTTTATTTCACATTAATCTCTTCAATATCAATTCATATATATACTTCCTCCGTTACTTTTTAAGTGCCATTTTTTGACTTTTTACGCATACCAAGGAAGGTAATCATTATTGTAATTTTTCAAACAATAATTCTTCTTTTATCTATAATACCCTTAATTATTTATTACATTCACTTTACTTTTTCTCTCTCTGCAATCATTATTTATGGATAATTTTGACAAAATTGCAATTAATACTACCTTGAATTTTGCAAGTGACAATAAAAAGAAATAAATTTTTTGCAAGAAAGTGACACTTATAAAGGAACGGAGGGAGTATATATATATATATATATATATATATATATATATATAATATATATATATATATATATTAGTATGACGATTATAAGGAATTTGAATTTTTTTCCTCTTCTTTTTAATTGATAATTGTCATTTAAACATATGATTGAGAGTCTGTTTATTTTACTTGTAAATTCTTTTTTAAATGATTTTTATGAAAATATTTTTTTAAAATAGTTGAAGTTTTCAAACTCATTTTATAAGTAAAAGATTAATTTTGACATCAGATAATGTAAATATACATTATTAAAAGTTGCTTTTGAAAATTTATATGGTGCATTGCCTCTGACTGCGACAAGGATTTTTAGTGACAACATGCGTATTGCCTCTGACTGCGACAAGGATCTTTAGTCCAACATGCGTAAGTCCAACATGCGTATTGCTTCTGACTGCGATAAGTGATGCATTGCCTAATAAGGCGACAAAGATTCTTCATTGAAGGTCTAATGATGTATTTCTTGATAAGGCGGAAATGGTCCGTCCAGTGATGTATTTCCATGTGGACAGTAAATATCCTTCCGTAAAGATCCAATGAGATATCTTCTTATGGTAGTAATGATCATACAACGTCTTATATCTGAATTAATATGTCTCGATACACATAAGGTTGTTTTGATACATTCCATCCACCTCTTTGTGGACGATTCATTGCCTCCTAACTTTGTGCGTGACAATTTGGTTTTCATTTCATGATTAATAATACCTGACTAAGACCATTTATTTCAATTGTATAAACAAGTATATGTCCGCAATAATAAGTAATGTCTACATACATACATGTGTTCAAAATAAAATATAAAATAACTCATATTATGTTGATCTACCATCATTGAATATGACCATTTGTTTAAATATAAACAAATTATGAAGAAGAAGAAATTTCATCTATCAAAGTTACTTTGGTGACATTACATAGGACCCGTTTGTTTTGGCTTTTTTTTAAAATGATTTTTATAGTTTTATATATTTTAGTGTAAAAAAAATTTACAAAGAAACTTTTCATAAAAACTTCAAATGAAAATTTTGTTTGAATATTTATTTTTAAAATGTTATTTTAGATATTTTATCAAAAAAAAAATTTGGATATCAAAATTTCAAAAAATCACTTAATTTTGAAACTATTTCAAATAGCTTTTTCTAAAAATCATTTTTGAGATACAATTTTTTTAAAAAATTGTGATTTTGACTATGTTTTGATTTTTAATAATGTATATTTATGTTATACAATGAACAATTCAATCTTTTAATTTATCAAAAATAAATTTAGAAAAACTTGTATTATTTTAAAAAATATTTTTGTAAAATTTATTTTCAAAAATATAAAAAAAATATCCATTTTTTTAAAGATAAAACAAACTGACCCATAATCAACTAGACTCAAATGATAAAACACAAACATTTCTTAAATAGATGGGTATACACGTACCGAGTAGTTGAAACCAAAACATGATAATCAAAGGAAAATAATAAAAGATAAAGGAAATATAAACACCTATATTTCTTCAAATTTAGCTAACTTTTGATTACGACGAGCTCAGATTTCAAACAAATTTACTTCAAACCTGTCAGGACACGTGGCCCCTGGGAGCATGTGGCAATTTCTGCCATGTATCATACTTAACAATAGATTAAAAAATATAATAAATAAATAAAAATATATATAATTTTATCAAATTATCTTTATTAACATTAGTGTGATCGAATTAATATTAATATAAATTAAAAAAATAGTAAATTGAAAATATTAATTAGATAATATAATTAAAAGATAAAAATTAAAATTATATTATAAATTTAAAATGATAAATATTTTAGAACAAATATTTTTTTAAATATGATAATTATTTTGAGACAGATGGAGTATAAATAACTTTTGGTGGTCATGAACTTTAGATCTATGTTAGTTTCGAGTGATCTGCGGCGCAACTTCAAATATGATCAAACTTGTATGCTGATTTGAAATTCTTTTTAATGGATCGTCTTTACTTAAATTTAATAAAATTATTCTGATAGAGATATATCTCTAAAATGATTTTTATAAAAAATTATTTAAAATAATTTTAAATTTAAATATTTTTTAATTTTTAATATTCGAAAACCCGTTGTAATAAAATGATAAAATATATAAAATAATAATTTATGAAAAACTATTTAAACTAACTTGTTATATATTTTTATTAAAAATTCTTTACTATTTTTTAATAAAAATATATAGCACGATAAAGGTAATTAGAAAAAAAAACTGAAACAAAGTGATAATAAATAATTGACCGCCAATTAGATAAAAAAACAATTGGTATATAAGTGATAGTGTATTTATAAAAAAACGCACAATATTTGCGGGCAGTTAATTAGAAACAAAAGAAGAAAAAAAAACAAAGATGTGGAATTACAATAGTACATAATTACTTTAAATGTAAAAATCTTGAAATTGATTCTCAATGACAAATGCATGTACTCTAGAGATAAGAAAGACTGGGATTTTTATGTTTTTAGTAAATAAGAGGATATTCATTTAGACTATAATAACTTAGGTTTGGTTTAAAAGTTATTTTTAAATTATTTTGAAAAATATAATTTATATAGTCAAGATAAACTAATCATATCATATGTTCGCATAAATAAGTTATTAGAAAATCTGAATCTTTAGATTTAATACATTCTCATATATGTAAATTTGATGGCATCTTGATAAGAAAAATTATTTTATTCCTTTTATTGATGATTGTTTAAACTATATTTTTGTTTGTTGTATGAAAAATAAAAGTAACGTGTTTGGTGCGTTTCACATATGTTTAAGATGTTTGTAACGTAGATTAAAAATAAATTCAATAAAATATTAAGAGTGTTTTTTTTATAAAATTAAGGATCAATACCCAAAAAGAAGAGATTACATCGGAATTAATAGAATTACTAAAATCTCTAACAAATTACTTTTTAACAAGTGATGAATGAAAGGTAGATCAAAATCAAAATTACACATAATACTAGGGTACATAATTTCATTTCTCGCTAAAGTATCTGCACTATATTTTGTGTTTAAAGTGAATGAAAGTGGCAAACTCTTTTACTACAAATATGAAAATAAAATTTTCACTATTATATGTTTCTATGTAGATTATTTATTTGTTTTTGATTTGAATTTTGTGTTATATTAAAATTATTATTGTGTAAAAACTTTGATATGAAATACCTTATATAAACATTTGTAATTATTGGTATTAAAATTATTAGGTCAAAAAAGGATTTCTTTTATCAATCTCACAGTATTGAGAAGATCTTAAATAAATATAAATTACTTTGGCTGAAAACCTGCCTTGAACATCATATCATTAAAGTTAAAAAATGTTTAAGAACATCGATGAAAGTGTAAGACACTTTGAGTATTCAAGCTTCATTGGTAACCTTATATATGCCACTGGTTGTACGATATCAAATTATGCATATCTCATAAGAATATTATGCAAGTTTATTAGTAAACCTTGTGTAGAGAACTGACACAATATCTAAAGGATCTTGAGATACCTAAAAAGAACTATCAATATTAGAATATTTTATTAAATAATTTTTGGTGTCTTTAAAGGATATTGTTGTTCCTTTTGGATTGTCTGCATTATAAAAATAACATGGAGTGCATACAATATTTTGGTTAAGAAATGACACATGTGGCACCTGATGTTCCAGTATGTGTACAACATCAGACCTTTGTCAGTCGTCCATGATGGGTGTTGTTTGAAGCATTTTTTTCTGATTGAATCTTAATCAGATTTATTGCTATTTGTTGTTATCTTTTAGCAATGCAGTTATGTAGATTTGTTTGATTAGATTGGACATGATCAACTCAATTAAAATGGATATTTAAATTTTAATCAAATCAAATATTTTTAAGGATATTTGAAAAACAAATCTTAATAAAATATCCTACAATTTTAGACGTGATCAAATATCCATTGGAAAAGTCCAGAAGTTGCCTTGATATTTAAGGAGACTCAAACCTAACGTTTGAGGTATAAAAGTATTGAATATTCCACGTGTCGTTGTTTGTTTACCATTTCATCACTTTCATTCATATCTTAACACATAGAATTTGGGTTGTTTAGTTGAGTTGTAATTTAACATTCATTATTCTGACTAGTATAGTGATCACATGAGATTAGTAATTGAGAGAAAGTGAGAGTAGTTTCTGATCAGTGTATTTTAATACACAATATTTCACTTTATGCTAAGACAATTCTATAACTTCTTGCATTATTTTCATTGCTTTTAATATATTTTTGAAGTAAAGTTTAAATTTGCTTTGATTTTATTTATGTTCCTTATGTTTGGAATAAACTATAGTTTCATACCTTCTCGCTCTGCAGGTCATAATATGAGCTACGAGAATCAGATTGACACATTCTAATATGCATTGAAAAACTGAGAAAATAAGCTACAAGTTTCGTCTTGAAGTCAAAAGCTTATTCAAAGAGAAGAAGGATCGAATAATTCATTTTATCTCGAGACTTAATAAAATAATAAGTTTTGGGCCAAATTTTTTGTTTTTCGGGTCGGGTGCTATTAGGGTCTGATTTCCTTTATTATTTAAGCTAAACTCAACATTAGGAAAAAGAGATTGTTTTTTAAGAATTAGAGAGAGTATTAGGATTACATGACCGACTAAACTCCAAGGTCAATCTACTGTTTTGGAATTTCATAAAGACTTTGAAATTATTATATTATCAGTTTTTATTCAATTCCTTTTAATCTTGTTTTATGTATTCTTGTTTGCTTAATTCGAGTTGCATATAATAGTTTTGATTGAATTTGATCGATGCATGTTCCTTAACTTTGCGTGTTAACTTAGCTTATTCGTTAACTTTGCTCGATCTTCAGTCGTCATGCTTAATACGACAAATAGGAATATAATTCACATAGTGTTGATTATGCTTGTTAGTCGATACTATAATCAAATAGGAATTAAATTCGCTTATAGAATTGGTGATATAATAATCGATGATAAGCCTGAAATTACCGAATAGTAGATTAATCCTTTAATCATAATTGTAATTGTTTTCTTTATTTTCAATTGTCCGAAAATCTAAAATCCCCCTTTTCGTTTCTTAACCGTGTGCAACAACGAATCAAATTAACACCATTGTCGGGAACTCTCTGTTGATATTAGACAATTTTAGAATCATAGTTTAGAATATTGTTAGCAATTTTTGTTTTTTGTTTTTGTTTTTGTTTTATATCTTTATTTGTTGATTTTCAATATTGAAGTATAGTGGTAATTATCTCAGCTGAGGTGACTCTGTAAGCTACTATTTTGAATTGTTCTGAATTTTTTCTAGAAAATAAAAAACAAATCAACAAACAGTACTCCATTTGAAGAATCTTTTAAGGGATTTTGACCCTAAAAATTGCAAATTCCTAATTTTTCTATTTTATTTGATTTATTTTATGTTTTCATATTCTAAAAAAATTTCAAAAAAGTTTGTAGATTCGCTATTTTATTTTATTTTATTTTTAGTTATATTTTCATAATTTTTTAGATTTTATTTTAATCGTTTTTTCATTAGATTTTATTAGTCATATTTGATAGTGACTTTATTTGATTTTGTGTTGATTATGTGTATATTTGTTTTTTATTTTGATTTTATTAGTGATTTTATTAATCATATTTGATAGTGATTTTATTTGATTCTAATTTTGAATTTGATAATCATATAATGCCTGATCAAAATAGAACCTTTAGAGAATTTGCTGCACCTGATTCACTTTTTATCGATTTCTCTTCTTTGTATCATTTTGATGATACTTATACTTGTGATATTTGTACTGATACTCACTTACATTCAATTTATGCTGAAATTGATTTGTCTTACAGATTGATATTTCTTCTAATATTTCTTATGATATTTCTACTGACAAAGTTGATGTTATAGGTGTAAATGTAGTTCCCGTAATTTCGCCATCAATTGAGAAATCATCTACTTCGGAGCTTAAGTCACTCCCTTCAAATTTTAAATATTCATTTTTAGAGTTTGAAGAAAATTTACCTGTAATAATGTTATCTAAACTTGAATCTTAACATGAAAAAAAAGTGTTGCACGCATTAAAGAAACATAAGAAGACAATTGGATAGACCTTGGCTGACATTCATAGTATTAATTTGTCCATGGGTATGCATAGAATCTTAATTGATGATGGAGAAAAACTAGTTAGATAGCCCCAAAGGCGGACTAACCCCTTGATTTTAGATGTTGGGAAAATTAAGACCTATATTGCATTAGAGGACAAAGAGACGACCAATTTCACTCGTTCATTAAACACTTTTATCCATAAAAGAATGTTTTTTGATTCAGGAATAAAAAGTGAAGGTATTGATAAAAATTTCAAAGTCAATGGACACCGCCTTAATTTATTCCATGAGAGCCCAATATTGGAAGAGGAAAATATAGAAGAACTCTCATTGGGAAATGCTACTTATGCAGTCATCTACCCGTCTTGACTCCTCGAGCGTGTTCTTTCCTCTCTCTCCTCTCTATTACTTTATGCTTGTTTCTTTCATTGAGGAAAATATGCATTTTAAATGTGGGGGAAGGATGCCATTTACTTTTCTTGTTTTGTTCTCTTCAGTTACATTTGTTGCTTTATTTTCTTTAAAAGCATGCTTTTTCGTTGGTTTTTAGGGTTGTGTTGTGTACGTAATTTCTCCCTTCTCTTGACTAAAGATTTGTGGTGTGATATGAGTGATTTTCTTTGTTTTCTTAGTATGATAAGTATGACTAAATTATGAAGTGTGCATCATTTTGTGGTTGATCAATGTCCTTTGTGAGATTTTGAGCCTTTTAATGGATAACATATAAAAAAATCCATTTCTTTATTTCTTGTATAATTTCACTCATGTTTGTTAGTTAGTTTAGAACTTGACTTGATTTTTTTTGAAATAGTTTGTTCACGTGTGCACACTGATATGATAAAGACAAGTTATTTTTATTTTATTTTTAGCCACTTAGCTAAAAAGAAAACCTTAAAAATATTATTATTCTTTGTTTGAAACCCCTTTGAACATATTTATCCCATTCTTTGATTGAAACTCATTACAAGTCTAAAAGTGAAAAACAACGATATCACCCTATTTAAGGGAATGAAGTAGTCTTTTTTGGAGTTGTGTGGGGTTCAATTACACATGTTTGATGTTTCAAAGTTGGCAGAAAAAAAAAAGAAAAAAAAAGAAATAGAAAAAACCAATAAGGAAGAATATTCATGTTCTTATCATATTCTTTATGGGAAAAAGAAGAAGAAAAAAAGAGAAAAAGAAAATGCAAAGGAAAGAGAAAATAGTTGCTGCAAAGTTGTTGTTTGAAAGTGAATGGAATTTTATTTAGTTCAACTCCCACAGTTCCTTTCAATTCTATTTTGTCCCTTTAGATTTTAGCCTAGTACCACTAAGGATTAATATCACCCTTGCATTGGACACGTTACAACCCGAATAAAGTCCTTTTTATCTTTGCATGTGATGACTTCTTGGAAAGTGTACCGATATATTCGTAGTAATAAAAAGACCGATTCAAAAGGGACTGCTTTTTAACAAGAAAAAATATGTGCAATGTATAGAAAATAGTAAAGGGGGGGTTGAGTTTGCAATGTGAAAAGTAAATAAGTGTTTAAACATAATTACGAAAACGGCCAGGTTGTGTTTAGAATCCACTATTTCTCTATTGTTGATGCTTGATTAATTAACAAAACCGCTATAACCGATCCCTCGCGAAATAACTTACTAATCACTACTCGGAGTTTCCTATCCGTAGTCCACCAGCGTAAGCAGGATTAGGTGATACGCAAAATGTTAATTTCCTATGCCATTACTAGGGGTCTCCTATTCCTATTCAACCAGTGTAAGAATAATAATTGCCATAGGGCCAACACATAGATTAAGGGCCAGTATTCCCTATGTTCCCAAAATCAATTTAAAAGAGTATCTCGCATAAAAAGAATTGAGAATAATAAGCAATTGAATAGGATTAAAGATCAAAATAAATTTAAAACTGTCAGGTTGTGTTTAGAATCCCATATTTCTCTATTGTTGATGTTTGATGCCTTATATGAATGATCTTATCACTACAACCCATGACTAATTAACAAAGCCGCTATAACTGATCCCTCGCGAAATAACTCACTAATCACTACTTGGAGTTTCCTATCCCTAGTCCACCAGCGTAAATACGATTAGGTGATGTGCAAAATGTTAATTTCCTATGCCACTACTAGGGGTCTCCTATTCCTACTCAACCAGTGTAAGAACAACAAATTCCCTAGGGCCAATACATAGACTAAGGTTCAGTATTCCCTATATGCCCAAAATCAATTTAAAAGAGTATCTCGCATAAAAAGCATTAAGAACACTAAGTAATTGAATAGGATTAAAGATCAAAAGGTTCATACAAAGTCAAATCAACATATTACCCAACAATAGTGAAATAAGTTCATCATAACACAACCCAACCTAGAGGAGTTTAGCTACTCATGATTCAGAGTACAACACAAAAAATAATATATGAGAATAACATGTGAGTTTCTTTGAAGTAATAACCTTCAATGTCTTACAATGCCTTCGAAATCTTCCTTGATACTGTTAGAATCGTGCTTGTATCTCTAAAATTAATAACCCTTGCAAACATGAAAAATTTCCCCTTAAAAAGAGCTTTAAATGGATCAAACACGTCATAAAAAGCCTAGAAAAAGGAGCCTCCGTGCGCGTGACGACTTGCATCGTGCGATGCAACCTTTATGTCACTATCGCACGCAATCTAACCTTTATGTTGTTAGACGATAGACAATGATCTAGAGGGGGCTGAATAGATCCCAAGTTAAAAAGCTTAACAAAATTTCAGTTTTGAAAATTTTAATGGCTAGCGGAAGTGACCCAGATCGAATTGTCTAAACCAAACCGCTACCAAAAAGTTCAGATATGCGTATGTAGAATCAAGTTATGATAATGAGAACAAATTGATCAAAATACTATTAATCACAATCACTTAAATGCTACTCTAATAATAGAGACTATTCCTAATGATAAAATACACAAAAATGCTATAGAGACAAATTATCGAACTCCTTGTGTGCAATCGATTTCGTTTATAATTTTGTATGGTTTTGTTGATCTTGTAATCCAACCACAATCTAATATATTGTAATCAACTCAAGAAAACCTTTTTCAAATGGTTATCAAAAGGTTTAACCAAACGTATTGATTGCATAATCAATAAATTCAACAATTTTCAAATGAAACGTAAAAGATATATATATATATATATATATATATATATATATATATATATATATATATATATATATATATATATATATAGAGAGAGAGAGAGAGAGAGAGAGAGAGTACATAAGGATTTATTTAGGCAGTTCCCCAAGCGGCCCGCTATGGGTACGTCTGCCCTTAATTCGAACTAGAATTGAGATAATGAAATTAACCTTACTTTGAAAAAGTAGAATATAAGATAAATGTAGAAATCTGATCCTACAAACCATGTGTTTGATGTTGATTCTAACACTTTCTCTTCCCTTGACTTGAGCTTGATCAAGTAACCCAACAATACCAACTTGATCCACCGTCTCATGCTACTCCTTTGCAAGAATCCTCAACTCTTCAAAGATTTCACTCATCCGAATCCAAATTATGAATTGTTGTAACCTAAGATTTACCAATATGATCCACCGTCTCTTGCTACTCCTTTGCAAGAACCCCCATTCTTTAAACCTTTCACTCGATCCGATCCAAATTGCATAATCTTATCCCAAACCTTCAAATCCCCAATTGATCTTGAAGGAAAAGCCCATCTTGGTTTTCTTATTTGAAACCCTTAAAGATCTCAACCCAATTTACAATTCAACAACCTAAATTGGCCGTTATCAAAATTGATTCTAGATGACACCCAAACAAAACATGATTATGTGTAGTTTGTTTGTGTGTATGCATAGAATATATGTTAAAGATGATGAACGCTCTTTGAAATCTTGGTTTCGTATGTGATTTTCTCAAAATCACTAAAAGAAATTATGCATAAATGAAGTATATATATATATGTGTGCAAGTTGGAGGCAAAAGGAATGCAAAAGATTTGAAAAAATCATGAATTTTTGGAAAAAAGTGTTGCATGTGTTGACCTATGTAAGTCATGTGTCGACATATTCAATGCTTGTGTCGACTTGTATAGGTCATGTGTCGACACATATAGTCGGCACATCAAATAGAAGCTACAGACTTTAAAAATGTGGTACATGTGTCGATTTGTAACTCGTATGTGTCGACACATAGGAAAATGTTTCTTCTATGTGTCGACCTATAACACGTATGTGTCGACACATAGACTTTTTCCCCATAAAAACCCATTTTTAATGCATGAAAGCTTTTCTAAATCATTTCAAAATATTTTTATGCTTCCTAATACTAAGACGCACATTAAGACTCAGGGAGATACCGTCGAATATACATAAACACTAAAGTATCCTAGTTTTGACATAATACAAAATACATCTAGCAGAAAGTTGCACTCGCATACTCCCCCTTTTTGATGATGGAAAAACTTGAGACGATGCGTTTCATGTATTCATGAAGGCTCCCCCTGAATGTATGCAACCCAACTTCATCTTGCAGATGCTTCTCCGCTTTTGAAAACATCAAAAAGAGACAAAGCAATCCATGAGAAGTATCTTATATCACATATAAACCAATATAACAGACATAGGCATTTGCAATGATAAGATCATCAATAACACAACACTCACATAAAATGATGTAAATATTGGAAATGCCTAAACGTATATAAAAGAAATTTAAGTAACAATATGATATAGTTGTCACAAATCATGCCAAATAACATACCAATAAACTGAAGGAAAATTGCAATCCAAAACGCAGCGGAAATTAAATTTTTTCCTTTAGTGATCCTTAAGAATGATCATGATGAATGATAGAAATCGTTACCTCTTGTGGAGATTAAAATCTTTGATGCAGATCTAAGGAGTGATCACGAGCGTTGAATGGTGACAACGCCTTTACTCATTCCACACGAACGAATTCCTTCAGCCTCAGTGCTAGCTGCTACAAATGAAGGCTTTGAGTGTGTGTGTGTGTGTGTGTGTGTGTGTGTGTGTGTATGTGTGTGTGTGTGTGTGTGTGTGTGTGTGTGAGAGAGAGAGAGAGAGAGAGAGAGAGATAGACGAAATTTCATCAAGTTAAATGCTTCTGCACAAGGGTTCTATTTATAGAACCACTTGTGTGGGCTGCAAGCTAAAAAGCCCACTTAAGTGTATCTGTCCCATATCTTATGGTATACCGAAAATCACTTAAGTGCATCGTACCATATTTCATATTCTACTTAAGTGCACCGTACCTTATGATGTTCTACAGGTGTTCCTTATTTACTCTGTCTCTCATCAATCCGTCATTTTGTGTGTGACCCTGTAGGTTTTTGCGACATTGGCAATTATATTAAATCATGTATTTAACATGATAAACAGTGAGCGGTATCTAGCAACACATCACTGCTACCCAAGACACGAAAATTTCATGTGATCTAACAAATCCTTTTTTGTGATAATACTTGTGTGTACAATTACCCTTTTTACCCTTATGTCTATATTGAACATAAGGCATATACCGTGTCATCCTTGTCCGGTTCAATATTGGGCCCTTAGACATTTATCCTGTTATGCAGGATGGGAAAATTCCATCTAGGTCACTCATGTCCCGCAACATGCTTTGTGGAGTACCCATCAACTGTCTTTATGGTCATCCAGTTACAGATAATGTTTGATCAGCAATAAAGCACTCGACTCTACATCTAGGGTCCATAGTGGTTTCAGGTCGAAGGTTGGTATACATCACTATCACTATGAGAATAACTTATGATACTTTGCATAACATTCTATGTAGTATTCTCATAGCGAGTCAATCCGGTATAAATATTACTCCTAATACTCATACATATGTTTAAGACTTGATAACTCCCTTTCCACGACCCATGAGATGTGATCATCAGTCTATATGCATAATAGTCTTAATGATTTAATGTTATCCCACTTCATAACAAAGATCGACTACGGATACTTTAAGAATAGTGTCCTTATGTTTAATGGGATCTCATGATTAAGTCACACTTGATACATTAAACAGACTAGCTATTCTAGGGACTTTATTAAACAAACATAATAAAGAAAAATCCTTTTATTATTAATAAATAATTTGATACAAGTACCAAAAGTATTGGCCTCTAGGGCTTACACCAACAATCTCCCACTAACACTAGAGTCAATCTGGCATACCCCTGATACCCGCAGATCTAGTATGGTCATCATGCTTTTGTTGCGCAAGAGGCTTTGTCAGTGGTTCAACAATATTGTCAAGTGTAGTTACTCTGCATATTTTCACATCTCCTCTATCTATTATCTCTCGAATGAGGTGATAACGCCTAAGTATGTGTTTGGATCGTTGGTGAGATCTAGGCTCCTTAGCTTGTGCGATAGCACCATTGTTATCACAATAGAGATCAATTAGATCTATAATGCTAGGAACTATGCCAAGTTCACTAATGAACTTTTTGATCCAAACAACTTCCTTTGTTGCACTTGATGCAGCAATATACTCGGCCTCAATTGTAGAATCAGCAACTGTATCTTGCTTTGAACTTTTCCAGTTACAACACCACCGTTTAAGCATAACACATAACCAAATTGCGATCTAAAGTCATCCTTATCTGCCTGGAAGCTAGCATCGGTGTATCCAATTATAGAAAGCTCATACCGACCTCCATATATCAAGAATGAGTCCTTAGTCCTTCTCAAATACTTAAGGATATTCTTAACAGCTACCCAATGAGTATCACCGGGATCAAATTGGTACCTACTCGTTGCATCTAAAGCATACGAGACATCTGGCCGAGTACATAACATGGCATACATGATAGATCCTATTGCAGATGCATATGGAATCTTATTCATGCGATCCCTTTCTTCCTTAGTTGAAGGGGATTTTGTTTTTGATAGACACAAGCCATGTTGCATAGGTATGAATCCTTTCTTGTAATCATGCATATTAAAGCATCTTAGTACTTTGTCTATATATGTACTCTGACTTAGGCCAAGAAGTTTTTATGATCTATCTCTATAGATCCTGATTCTTAATATATAGCTTGCTTCACCTAGGTCCTTCATAGAAAAGCATTTCCCCAACCAAGTCTTTACTTTTTGCAGGGTAGGGACATCATTTCCAATGAGTAATATGTCATCTATATATAATACCAGGAAGAAGGTCATGCTCCCACTAACCTTCTTATAGACACAAGGCTCATCTTCATTCTTGAGGAATCCATATTGTTTTATTGTTTCATCAAAACAGAGATTCCAGCTCTTGGAAGCTTGCTTCAGTCCATAGATTGATCTCTGTAACTTGCATATCTTTTGGGCTTCTTCTAGTATGTCAAATCCTTCAGGATGTGTCATGTACACATCCTCAAGAAGATTCCCATTAAGGAAAGCAGTTTTGACATCCATCTTTCATATTTCATAATCATGATATGTAGCGATAGCAAGTAAAATCTGAACAGATTTAAGCATTGCAACTGGTGAAAAGGTTTCATCATAGTCAACCCCATGAATTTGTTTATATCCTTTTGCAACCAGCCATGCCTTATAGGTATGTGCCTTACCATCCATGTCAGTCTTCTTTTGGAAGACCCACTTGCATCCTATAGGGTTAACTCCTACAGGAGGCTCTACCAAGGTCCAAACCTGGTTTGTGCACATGGAATCCATTTCAGATTTCATGGCTTCTAGCCACTTCTCAGACTCAGGACTAGTTATGACCTCTTAGAAGGTCACATGATCATCTTGATCCATGGGTAATACATCACCTTGATCAGTTATAAGATATCCATATCTCTCAGGTAGGTGATGTATCTTTCTTGACCTACGCTGGTCTTGTTCTACTTGAGTAGATTGCTCTTGCACAACTACTTGTGTTTCCTGCTTTAATTCCTCCATATGTCTATCAATGGTTTGTGATTCTTGAATTCCTTCAAGCTGTACTTTCCTCCCACTGATTCCTTTAGAAATAAAATCCGTTTCTAGGAAAACTCCAGTTCGAGCGACAAACATTTTTCCCTCAGAAGGATTTTAGAATAATACCCTATTGTTTCTTTAGGCTTAAATATTCACCACCTCAATATGATCGAAGACTTTTAATATTCTTACCTAGTTGGTTTTGTACTTCATTCTTGAATTCCTCGAATTTTTCAAAGGACTCTGATTTGTGTTTCATTAGATACACATAATAATATCTATTGAAATCATCAGTAAATGTGATGAAGTATTGAAAACCTCCTTTGGCTGGTATGCCCATGGGCCCACAGACATCAGTATGTATGAAGGCCAAAAGATCATTAGCTCTTTCACCTTTTCCTGTGAATGGAGACTTTATCATCTTTCCAATTAAACAAGACCTGCATGTCTCATATGATTCATAATCAAAAGAGTCCAAGAGTCCATCTTTATGGAGTTTGGGAATGCGTTTCTCATTTATGTGGCCTAATCGACAATACCAAAGGTAAGTTGGATTTAACTCATTAGGTTTTATCCTTTTAATATTAATGTTATAAATAGGCATTTCAAGATCAGGGATATATAGTCCATTGTTCATTTGTGTAGTAACATAGAATATATCATTTAAATAAATGGAGCAACAATTGTTCTTTATTATGGATGAAAAACCAAACTTGTCCAAACAAGAAATGAAAATAATATTCCTGCTAATTGCAGGTACAAAATAATAGTTCTCTAACTGAATTATTAAACCACTAGGTAAAGTCAATATACAAGTTCCTACGGCTAAAGCGGCAAACTTTGCTCCATTGCCAACTCGTATGTCAACTTCACCTTTTGCCAAATCTCTACTCCTTTTTAGCCCCTGCACATTGGTACAAATGTGAGAACCACATCCAGTATCTAATACTCATGATGAAGAAGTAGATAGATTAATTTCAATAACAAACGTACATGAAATTGAAGTCTCTACTCCATTCTTCTTATCTTCTAGGTACTTTGGATAGTTTCTCTTCCAGTGTCCGGTCTTACCGCAATGGAAGCAAGTGCCATCCTTTGCTATTCCTCCACTAGGCTTCAAAGCAGGAGCAATGGGTTTGGGTTTGGCAACTTCCTTTCCTTTCCCTTTACCACCCTAATTGGTGGGCCTTTTGTTCTGTTTCTTTCCATTTTCAATCATCAGAATAGACTTCCCTTTTGACTTCAGATTCTGCTCTGCAGTTCTTAATATGCCTAGTAGTTCAGAAAGAGTTTTGTCCATATCATTCATGTTGAAATTAAGGAAAAATTGATTGAAACTCTCTGGCAATGATTGTAAGATCAAATCAGTCGCAAGTTCCTTTCTGAGGGGAAAACCCAACCTCTTAAGGTTCTCCACATACCCAATCATCTTGAGCACATGGGGATCTACAGGGGCTCCCTGTAAGACCCCAATTTTGTCCCTAAAATCCCTCATGGCATCATAGCATTGCATTGCATAGCCTCAAGGATCATTGAGCATCTTGGCTTCCTTTCCCTTTGGGTGGGACCTCCTTGTGAGTGGTTTGAGATCACCAGGTGTCGCATTACGCGAAAAACCGGCGGGAAAAAGAAACAGAGCCGCCACCGTGCGTTATTTATCCCAAAGGAGGGAAAGGAAACGCTCGAAGTAAACCTGGAAAGGACATGGTCTTGCGACCAGAGATTGATAGGATCAGGAGTCGGTTATGCGAAGGGAAGGTATTAGCACCCCTACGCATCCATCGTACTCGACGGGATCCACGCTCAAAAAAATAGAAGAAAGGTTTCTAGATAACCGCTCAAAAACTGCACACACACTGGAAGGAAACACAGATGAAAGACGGAAGAAGAGGACTCGGCAGGATATCGCATCCTGGGCCTACGTAGTTTGTCAGACACAAACATCAGAGTCGACGTAGTTCGGGGACATGGGAATGTGCTCGCTAGGATGTCGCATCCTATGCATACGTATCTTCTCTAACCAGAGTAAGAATCAGAGCACTCGTAGCTCGGCTAACGCACACCAAACAAAACACTAAACGGAGACGCCGAGACGTCAAAGCAAACTCACAACAGGAATCGGAATGCCAATCGATGGTCTTACATCCAACTCCATACACACAGGCAAACATGGAAACTGAATTCCAATCGCTGGACTTACATCAGACTCCGAACAAACAAGACACAGGAAACCGACTGCCAATCGCTGGACTTATGTCAGACTCCAAACCAAAAACTCACACAGGAAACCAACTGCCGATCGCTGGACTTATGTCAGACTCCAAACCAAAAACTCACACATGAAACCAACTGCCAATCGCTGGACTTATGTCAGACTCCAACACACAACCGCACACAGGAAACTGACTGCCAATCGCTGGGCTTACGTTAGACTCCAACAAGCAAACAAGAAGGTTGAAAAAGAAAAAGGGCACCCGGAGAGATCAGCTCATCTCCTGCCTACGTACCTCATCTGGTATGAGGATCAGGGCGACGTAGTTCCCCTTAACAGGGAAAGAACTTCTATCCTAACCAGAGACTAGGGAGATAACAAGCTACTAGGGACACTACGACTCGAGCCTAGAAGTTGTCATGCATACGATCCCTATGTTGAGGTCTCTAATCCTAACCTAACTTGCACAGGGAGCAAGCTAGCCTAAACAACAAATAAGCAATCACAAGCACAAGAGAGCAAGCACACACACTATATGCAAACAAGCGGCTCATACAAGGCTGGGCTTTAGTCAAGGGGTCAAATCAACCTCGACAAACAAGCCAACTGTTATGGGTGTTTTGAGCTCTTAACCCTAACATTGAGAGTTAGGGTGAAGCAGATGAAATGGGAATGAGGGTTATGCCTCATAGCTCTTATCCCTGGCCTGGGAGAGCTTTAATCACTATAAAGTGTGGGAGTTCAGAATGTAGGAACTCTTCTCCACAAATGACTGACACAACAAGATTTTGGGTTTTTATTCAAAGTGCATCAACACATGGTGTGAGCAAAGTGAATGACACAACTGAATAGCAGGGGATGGATTGCACATCCCTTTTATTTGCCAATTTCCTCTTAAGAGGACTTAACCTGCTTGGCACAAAATTTAAACAAACAAAAACATGGCCTCTTAAGGAGGGCTTCAGACAGGTGCCTGCCAAAGTAACATGACAGGTCTTCCAGACTACATGAAGATTAGGGATTATACCTAAGTGGTATGCCAACCACAAGCAAAGCAAAGCAAAGTTCAAATGAACTTAAAGCAACTTAGGTACCTGTGGAAACAACTAAACCAATCAGTACAAAATTCAGACAAACAGACAACAGTCAATATCAAACAGACAATCCCAATGTACAACAAATAAACCATAAGGCAAACTCAAGTGAGTTATCATCAACCTACAAAACAGCAAATGTTAGCAATCAATAGCAAATCTCAACATTTAAATGATGAAGCATCATCAACCATGGAGATTAAGTGCTTGATCCTGAAATTCAAAGCTCACATGTAAGTACATACCACTAGGTCAAAGCCTAGGGTCAAAGGTGAAGAAAAAATTCAAAACAGGAGCTGAAATTCAACACAATGCAACTTCAAACACATATTAACATGTCCTAAAAAGGACCACATCAAAATCATCAAGCAAAAGCATTTCATGTGCTAGAGAAGTCAAAGACAATTTCAAAGCTCACATTTGATCATTATGAATGAAAATTCCAAATCAAAACAGAAATGATTCAAATAATTCTGGAAAAATTAATGAACATTCAACACATCCAATACCATCATCATACAAAAAATCAGAACCAACAAAGATCATTTGGCATGGAAATTAAATTGCACAAATTGAACAACCAAATGTGTGACACAAATTGTCACACCATGCAAACATGTACATAAAACAGAAATGGCAAATGAGAAAAATACCAAACCAAGCCTCAAACATCCATTAACATGTTAATAACAATCATGCAAAATTTCAAAGCATTTGGATCAATATCAAGCATTTCACAATAAAATGAACAAGGCAAGGTCACAAAAGCACATATGTTTAATCATCCTAACACAAATCAAAAACCAGCCAAGCACAACTTCAGCAATTATCATCATCAAAAACTAGACAAATAGAGGATCATGCTACAACAAATTTGGAATTATTTGAGGCATTTTTCAATTAGATATGATTTTTGGAAGTTGGCAAAATATTGAAATCAATCATGATCATGTGTATGAAAAATAAGGAGGGAAAAGCATAAAGTGAAGTGAGTTTGAAAAAGTGAGGCACGCCAGAATCAAACCCTGTACACATTTGAATGAGCGCGCGCTGCTTACATGAAACACATCGTTTCATTAATGACTGGACAAGCCAGTCATCAGTCAACAACCCAGTGGCGCGGTCAAAGCAACTATTAACCAATCAATTCGCTTACAAGGCATACGCGTGGAGGCTGAGTGGGACCAAACCCTAGCACAGTAAGCAAAAAACCAGGCGGTGGCAAATCCGTCGCTAGTTGGACGCTAGGATGAAGATCTTCATCTTCCTCACGAAGATGAAGATGAACAGTATGAACATCATGAACAATTTTCCAGATTTTTCCAGAATTTCACAAAAATTATATCATCATGAAGCTCTTTCAATGGTGATTATATATCAACTAATAACTAAGCTCAATTCAACATGATCAAAGAGAAACGATGAGAAACATTTTTGTGCAACAAACTTGAATCACACATAACTCATTCGATAATGCATCATTTTTCATGAAATTTCCACCAGATTCATCAGTGTTAAAAGATCTACACAAAAATATACATAGATTTGAGGATTATGAAGGTCGAAAAACTCACCTCTTGAAGAGCAGGTTCTGGATTCACACGATTCAACACTTGTAATGGTCCAAATCAGCTCCAGAATACTTGTTATGATGATTGATGAAGAATTTGAAGCTTGGAAACGTGTAGATCTAGCTCACCAATCAACTTCCATGGAAATGTTCTTGAACTTCAAATGCTCAATTATGGCTCCAATTCTTCAAACCAATGCTGAATTCACACTCAATCACACTCACTGATCATGAATCTTCAACAAAAATAAGGTGTTATGTTGAAGAAATTTGAATTTTGATTATGAGAAAAATTTGGAGGGAGAGAAAATTGTGAGATCTAGATCCAGAATCCTCTTCAAATCTGTTATGATTATCAATATATATGCTTCACTAATTCACTCTTAATCCAAATTAGGCATGGTTTAGTTAAATTTAATCAAGATAAGGTGCATGGAAAAAAATGACAAATTGGAGGGTGTCTGAAGCATGCACACGTGAACAGTAACCCTTACCAGCTCAAATGCACTAAACACATTGGCAATGGTAATAAGTTCATGTAATGCACCATTTTTAAATTTCGCAATTTCCCTCCAAAATGGGCATGAGTATGCAAATGACCATGTGATAACATTTTATGCAATGTAATGATTGATTTGGAAACTTCATGACATGAGAAACATTTTAGAAAAAGAGGCACCAAATTTGGAGTTTTGGTTCAAAAGATATGGCCATTTGAAGTTTCAAGCACACTTTGCCATGATTTGATCATAACTCTTTGACCATTCATCATATGCTCATGATCTTGGACTTTTTGGAAATGGGAGAGAGAGAGATCTTAAACTTTCATGTTGGACAAAATTTCATTTGAAGCTTCTTTGATGTTGGAAAGTTGAGTTGAAGTTGGTCTAAAAACTTGCCATTTTTGGAAACTTGAAATTACAGGTCACTTTCCATTTTGGGAAACTTTTGATCTGGCTTCAAAATCTTCAAGGTATGAGTTTGACATGTTGAATAAACCTCTTTGGGACATGAATGAAGTGTCTCAAACCATTTCTCCACCTCCTAGCCCTCAGTTGACTTGCAGTTGACTTTTATGGGCCTCAGATGACTTGGATATGTACTGATGACTTCTGAGCCTCTAGCCTTTGGTCAAGTTGCTTCAAAATGATCCTTGATTCACACAAACTCTCTAGAACAAACATAGGGCCTTCATCTCATGGAAATGCCTGGTCTCTTGCACAGATGAATTCTCCTGATACCAGTCTTGACTGATAAGATGCAATGTACTATGCAATGTCAAATGCAATGTTAATGTAATGTCAGTGAAATGTTAATGACCTAAAAATGAAATGAATGCATGAGTGGGGGGGGGGTGCAAATTTGAGGTGCTACACCAGGCATGCTTGAATTGTATATCATTGCTTTTCTCATTTTTGTTCACTAACCAAAAGCACAAAAATATGTCACTAACATTTGTTTTGCAGTTGAAGCAAGCATCAGGTCAAGCACTTCAAGAGCATCCTTTGTGCAAGAGCTGAGATATTTTCCTTGGTATAAGGACCACATGATCATTATAAAGAGCTCACATGAGCTAGGGTTCCATTTTGGAGCCATTTCATCAAGAGATAAAGGCTCAATTCATTTAAGCATGTCAAGGTCATCTGAGGACCAAAAAGTCAACTGTGCAGTCAACTGAGGGCTTTGAGTTGGGGGAGTGAGTTTAAACACCTCAATCATGTTCAAATTAAGTCTATTTGTAATTTCAAACATCTATCTTGAAGATTTTGAAGTCATGGCAAAAGTTTCCAAAAATGGAAAATGACCTGTAATTTCAAGTTTCCAAAAATGGCAAGTTTCTAGTCCACATTCAACTTGACTTATCAACATCAAAGAAGCTTCAAATGGATTTTTGGTGAACATTAAAGTTGTAGATCTTTGTCTCCTCTTTCCAAAAAGTCCTATTTCATGATCATATGATGAACGGTTGAGAAGGTATGGCCAAATGATCACAAGGTGTGCATGGAAGTTCAAAACGGCATAACTTTTGATACAAAACTCCAATTTGGTCCATTCTTTTTGCAAAATACTCCTCATGACCAATAATTCTCAAAACAAGCCTTTCCATGCATGGGAGAAGCTTGTATGCTCACTATTTCATTCATGTTCATTTTGGAGGGAATTTCTATAATTCAAAATTGGCTTATGATACAAGCAAACCAACAATTCCATGTTAATCCTTGGTTGCTTTTAAGTGAAATCAAACCCTTGCATGAGCATGTACACATGGATATTGGCCATGCTAGCTCATTGTACAAATTTGCAAGACACTTGAATTTTCCCTAATCTTGATTAGCACAAGCCTAATTTGGATTTCAGCATCATTAGCACATCATATAAAAGCCAAACCCTAATCTCAATTGCTCATAACAGAATTTCAGATCTAGAATTTCACAATTTCCCTCCATTTTTCTCTTTCTTTGAATCCTTGATTTCTCCACATAAACACCAAAAATTCTTCAAAATTCTTGATCATCATCCTTCATTGATCAAGAATCAACCTCTGTTTTGGATAATTGAGCTGGATTTTGAGCAGATCAAGTGCATGAACATGGAAATGGAAGCTTGAAATTAAAGTGGATCTAGGTGTTTTCATCCAATTCCTTTTGCACAAAGCTTCAAGAGGAGTAAAGTGGAGTAGATCTGGAGATTTTGAGAGCCTGAGGACGCGAATTCAGAGAATTGCAATTCCAAGTAGGTTGAAATCGATCATCTCTTTTTGCTGTTTTCTTGTTATAGAACTGTAGATCTCCCTTAGCTGAGCATGCTAATATGTTTAGATCTTGATTTGGCTTAGAAATGAGCTTGTATGATGAACTGGAATTTTTGAGCATGATTATGTTTTGCTTCGATCCAGAAATTATATGATGATTTAGGATGAATGAGTATGATATTTGAGATCCTTGTTGAATGCTGGTTCGAATGGTGTATCATGTGATGAATTCTGGAAAATTTTGGTTGGATCTCTGCCGTGTGTGTGGCCGGAGAAGACGATCGGAGAATAGCTCTGCCGTCTGGTTCAATGCTAGGGTTTATGCCATGTGTTGTCCACGTGCGTGCTTACTTGTTCATTTCATTGGCTATGTTTCTTTTGACCAGGCCACGCGAGCTTTGACTCGCTGATTGTGCTGGCAAATCATTTAATGAAACGATGCGTTTCATTTTGGCCTTGTTGTCTGCTGAGTGTGCCGCTTATGTGTGCGTTTGGTTGATTCTGATTCGTTTGACCTGTGCTGCGTGTGTGTTGACTGCTGAGGTGTGATGCCAACTCAATTAGTGATACTATACGTTTTGATCATTTGAATTTGGATCGTAGATCTCTTTTGCGCGCTTCATCCTGTGGTCTTGATTAATTCTGATTTAATTTGAAATAATTCTTTTCCCTCCATTTCTTTTTAATATTTCATATTATTTTGTTCATCTTTAAAAAATCATTAAAAATTGAAAAATGCTCCAAATTAACTCCAATTTTTTTTCCTAATTTTGTTTTGATGTCTAGTGTTTTATAGTGTTAATTTCATAAATTGTTTGTTTCTGGATTTTTATTTTGGAATTTTTTGATTGAACCTTGTGCCATTTGGATATGTTGAATTCAATGCTTTGTGAAATCTTCATCTTTGATCCAATTGATCCAATTTTTTGTGTGCTTAATGTTCACTCATGATATGAGTTTTGATAATTGGTTTGGAATTTTTCTCATAAGATATCACTGTTTTTGACACATGAAGATATAGTGTGACAATTTGTGTCACATTTTTGGTATTCAGTTTGTGCATTTTTGTTCACCTATCATTTGAACTCTTCTGGATCTGATTTTTTACACATTGCTTGTTCATGACATGACAAACTTGCATAAAATATTTCATAGCCTTTGCTTGCTTTTCTGTTTTGATTTGGATTTTCTAATTTGGATGTCCACTTTGTGCACATTTGCTTGCCTTTGCTTTACATTAATCATTTGAGCTACTTGCCTTGTGAATTGATGTTGGTCCCTTTGAGGACATTTTATTGAATGTTTGAATGTGCAATATGTGAAAGATTGACTTCTGTTTTGATCATTTTGGTTTTGGACCTAGTCTTTGTACTAGTGTTTTGTACATGAACTAACCTTGACTTGTGTTTTAGGTTTGGACATTTAGCATTAATGGTTGAGTTGCTCACCTTTTGAGATGCAAATTGGATTGTGTTCTGACTTCTTTGTGTTTTGTAGGGATTTAAGTTGATGTGTTGAGCTCATTGCTTCATTTGATTGCTTGAACATTGCTCATTGAATTGTGTAACAGTTGGATGGTTTCACTGTTGGTTTTCTGATTGTTTGTCTGAGATATTAACTGTTTAGCTTTTGTACAGGTACATTAGTTGCTTGCTTTTAGCTCTTGCTTGAGATTTGGATTGTGGTTGATACACCACTTAGGTAGCTATTCTCTTACTTCATGTAGTCTGGAAGTCCTGTCACCTTTTTGGCAGGCATTTGGCTGGAAGTCCTCCTTAAGAGGCTCTGTTTGTGTTTGTTTACAGATTGTGCCAAAGACCTCTAAAATGAGGCATGTGTTACTTGATAAGTCCTCCTAAGTGAAGAGGCAATTGACGGATAAAAGGGATTAGCAATCAATCCCCCGTTATTCAGTGAGTCGTTCATTATGCTCGCACTACGTGTTGATGCTCTTGAACATGTACCCAAGATCTTTGTCCAGTGTCTGTCAAGTGGAATAGGATCCCACTTTCTGGATCCCCACGATTTCTTTATCATGAGCTCACCCGGGCCAGGGTTAAGAGCATGAGGTCTCATCCTCATTTCCAATTTGATCAGCTTCACCCTAACTCTCAATGTTAGTGGTTAAGAGCTACAAATCACCCTTGTACAGTTTGGCTTGTTTGTCGAGGTTGATATGACCCCTCTTGACTAAAGCCCACCCATTTGTTTGAGCCTCTTGTATGTATATAGTGTGTGATGCATTGTTTGCTTGATTGCTTTTGATGTGTTTGCTTTTGACATTTGTTTGTTATGATTGGGAGTCGGATCTAAGTCCATATATTGGCATTCTGTTTCCGTTTTGTTGTTAGGAGTCGGATATAAGTCCATATATTGGAATTCTGTTTCCGTTTTGTTGTTAGGAGTCGGATATAAGTCCATATATTGGCATTCTGTTTCCTTTTTGTTGTTAGGAGTTGAATGTAAGTCCATATATTGGCATTCTGTTTCCTGGTTGTGGTTTGGAGTCGGATGTAAGTCCATATATTGGCATTCTGTTTCCGTTTTGTGGTTTGGAGTCGGATGTAAGTCCATATATTGGCATTCTGTTTCCGTTTTGTGGTTTGGAGTTGGATGTAAGTCCATATATTGGCATTCTGTTTCCTTTTATTGTGGATCTCTTATGAGGCTTGTGATTGCTTTTGCCTTATGCTTGTCTATTCCAAAGGAACTTACTTGGATCATCTCTATGGTCTCAAGAGAGGAACTCCTATTGTGGTTGCATTCCTTAACCCTCACCTTTTATGACTTAACCTTCCTTCTTCATATTTCTACCAAAAATCTTTTTTTGCAAACATTTGACTTGTTTTCAACATTAGAAACCTAAGCCTTATGCTTTTGATATTCAAACTTTCTTTTCATAACACTCATTGTGAATTGAATCCTTAAGTCAACTTTGACCATTTTGTATATACTTCTAATTGGTAAATGTAACCCATTCAAATGTGTTTCTTTTGTGGTTTCAGGTCCACTTCTTAATCAAATTTTTCATAACCTTTAGCTATTAGGTTTGAGTTATCTTTATGGTAGAGGTAATACTCACCTATGTCCTTAGTGATGGACAATGAGCCTTCCATGCTTATTATAGGGTTAACCCCTCACTAGCATGTTGAAGCTATCCTCACATGGTGGACTTGTGTTTTTTCAGGTTGAGTTTTCTCCCTTTGATAACAAAAGACCTTAAGGCTTTTGGACCAATTAATCCACTTATTGTTTTGAAATCTTTTACCCGAACTATGAAAACCCATCTTGGCCTATTTTTAGGACGTAGTGCGGAGGTCGTTCAAATGTAAGATTTGATACGATTGTTACGCGATACTACACTCATAAGAGTATCTCTTGAGAATATTTTTGGAATACGAGTAGTCGTTTCTCCGATAATATTCGAAAGATGGGATGATGACTATGGGAACCTCTGGTAGAACATGTTTGGCAGGTTTAAACCCTAGTACACTCCCTTTGGGTGGTTCTTAACCGAGACTCCATGCTCGTGACTTGCAACAAACCCTTGATTCATGGTTGATCCGTTCATATGGCCTTAATATCAATGGAACTTGGGTGTTGATAAGGTGTAAACCATAATCCACCAAAATTGATGATTGATATTAAGGATAATATGAGCCATCCCATGACCTTTGTTTGGTGTGCTTTGCTTGATCCTTGAGTGTGATTGTTGCATTCATGCATTCATCTGCATCCATGTCATCAGATAAAAGAAAATTTTCAAGGAACTTAAGGGGTTTATTTGCAAAATTTTCAGACATGGAAAAACAAAGAAGGAATACAAAGAAGTACAACTTCAGACAACCCGATCTGAAAGAGTTAAGGAATCTGACATCCTATGTATTAGATCCCTTGGGTTTCAAAGCTCGTTTTGGGAAGCTTCTTCCTCTTCTGACTACTCAGGTGGATGAAGGGTTAATGAGCGTGTTGGTGCAGTTTTATGATCCTCTGTACCGTTGCTTCACGTTTCCGGACTTTCAGCTTTTGCCTACCCTTGAGGAGTATGCTTATCTCGTAGGTATACCTATTCTGGATCAGTTGCCGTTCAGTGGCTTGGAGAGTATCCCTACTTCTCAAGAGATAGCTGACATGTTGCACATAGATGAATCCCTGATTGGTGCTCATATGACTACCAAAGGTGGAATTCAAGGTCTCCCTTCTGAGTTCCTCATTGCTCAAGCTACTGTTTATGGGAAGGCCATGAGCGAGGATGCCTTTGAAGCCATATTTGTACTTCTCATCTATGGATTGGTATTGTTCCCCAACATCGACAAGTTTGTGGATGTGAACGCTATTAGGATCTTTTCTGCTCTTAATCCCATTCCGACTCTGTTGGGTGATACCTATTTCTCTTTGCATATGAGGAATGCAAAGGGTGGTGGTGCTATTGTGTGCTGTTTGCCTCTGTTGTATAAGTGGTTTATTTCTCACTTACCTCAGACGGTCGCCTTCAAGGAGAATAAGGGATGTCTACGGTGGTCTACGAGACTTATGTCTCTCACTAATGATGATATCTCTTGGTATAACCGTGTATATGATGGTGTGCAGATTATCGACTCTTGTGGTGAATTCTCCAATGTGCCTCTTCTTGGTACATGTGGTGGGATTAACTACAACCCTGTTTTAGCACGTCGTCAGCTTGGGTTCCCCCTAAAGGATAAACCTAATAATATTCTGTTAGAGGGTGTGTTCTTTTAGGAGGGTAAAGATCCCCAAGGCTTAAAGGGAAGAATGGTTCGCGCTTGGCGCAAGGTCCATAAGAAAGGAAGGAAGGAGTTGGGTCCTAAGAATTGCATTGCTTTGGAGCCTTACACTGCTTGGGTAAGGAAGAGAGCATCTGAGTATCTCATGCCTTACGATTATCCGAGACCTACACCTTTGGTTGTGGCTGGGCCTTCAACCCTCCCTAACCAAGGAGTAGAGGAGTTGAGAGACGAAGACCTATCACGTGCCTGGATCCGTGAAAGGGAAGAGTTACTTCAGCAGATCAAGGAGAAAGATGCTATGATTGAGTTCCTCGAGCATCAGGTTATTGATGATCCTGATGATGCATGGACTTCTCTACTTCCTCAGTCTTCCAAGTTTTGGAAAAGGAGGTATGATCCACTCGCCAAGGAAAAGGTAGATATGGAGGCAGCTTATGAGAGGGAAGTGAAAAGGCTTCGTGCAGCTTATCTTCCGGTGTCCCGAGCTTCTAGGGATCCATAGGATGATTATTTTCCTTTTCTATTGTATATGATTGACAAATGCTGTACTTATTTTTCTTGATGATATATGATGAGATATTTCCATATGCGATAAAATGCTTAATATTTCCAAAATTTGCAAATAAAACCCTAGAGTTCCTTTGAAATAAAAAACAAATCATATGCATAAGCATTGCATGCATCATATGCATAAGCAGGTGTTGTTCTCAGCTTCTGGTCTTGTGGTCTAACTCTGTTGCTCTTCATTTATTTTTAAGACAAGCTGACTCACCGGTACTACACCAGAGCCAACTCTTCCAGATTGATGGATCATCTAGAGCAAGAGAACCGTGAACTCAAGGAGGAAGTCGCCAGACTGAGTGCTTTGATGGAATCGTTCCTGGATGCCCAGAGCCAGTCGTCTCCAACGCCTTCAACTCCTCCCCAGAGGACAGTCATCTCTGAGATTGTTTCCTCAACTGTGCCTGCTGCCAGTGCATACTTTGTGCCAACAGCCATGCCAGTCGGGTTTCCGTGGGGGATGCCTCCCAGCTTTATGCCTGAGGGACCTGCTCCAACTTTTACTTCTATGCCGGCATCTAGCCTGGTCCTTGATGTTCCTCCTCCTGTCGTGCATACCGTGCCTAGGGTAGACGACACCATCTATCATTCTGAGCCGTCTGAGGGCCCAGATGTTCATGAGAAGATGGATGCTATGAATGATCAATTTCTTGAGCTGCGCAAGGAATTGAAGACTCTTAGAGGAAAGGATCTGTTTGGCAAGTCTGCTGCCGAACTCTGCTTGGTTCCCAATGTGAAGATTCTGGTGAAATTCAAGGTCTCAGCCACCTGGTCATGTATGCCAGGAAGATGTCAACCCAGACTGATAATGACCAGTTGCTCATCCACTACTTTCAGGACAGTTTGTCCGATGCAGCTCTGCGTTGGTATATGGGGCTTGACAGGGCGAACATCCGATCCTTCAACGACCTTGGCGAGGCCTTCGTCAAGCAATACAAATATAATGTGGATATGGCTCCCGATCGGGATCAGCTAAGGGCCATGTCCCAGAAGGATAAGGAAACGTTTAAAGAGTACACCCAGAGGTGGCGAGAGTTGGCAGCTCAGATTGTGCCTCCGCTAGAAGAGAAGGAAATGACCAAGATCTTTCTGAAGACCTTGAGTTCATTCTATTATGAGCAGATGATTGCTAGCGCTCCTTCTGACTTCACCGAGATGGTGAACATGGGGATGCGTCTAGAAGAAGGGGTTAGAGAAGGACGGCTAACCAAAGATGAAGGCTCTTCTGCCAAACGATATGGGGAGTTTGCGAAGAAGAAAGATGGAGAGGCATATGCTGTGACCTCCCATGTGAAACCCAGAAGACCCTCTGTGAGGAGGAAGACTGTGCCTCCAGCTGGTAATCAGCACCAGGTAGCTCATATAGCACCTGTCTTCAGAGATAATCAGCAGTACCAGCAACATAACAATAATCAACAATCACCTCAGCAATATCAACAGCAACAACATCGTCCTCAACAGCAGGCCTGCCAGCCTCGCAACAGTAATAAAACCAGCACGAGTTATGAGAGGAAGAAGATCACTTTTGATCCGATTCCGATGACATACGCAGAACTGTATCCCTCTTTGATAGAGAGGAAGTTGATTACTCCGAGAGACCCGCCAGCTATACCTGCTAACCCTCAGTGGTGGTATAAGCCTGATATGCATTGTGTCTACCATTCTGGTGCTCCTAGCCACGACGTGGAGAATTGCTTTCCGTTAAAGACTAAGGTTCAAGACCTTATGAGGTGTGGCATTTTGTGCTTTGAGGACATATGTCCTAATGTTAAGAAGAACCCATTTCCCGAGCATGGGAAATCTGTCAACATGGTCCAGGGTTACCCTGGCAAGTACAAGGTTAAATATGTCAGCCACATTCGACAGTCTCTAGTTGAGTTGCATCGTTTGCTGTGTGATTACAGTCATTACGAGCACGATCATGATAGATGTCGAATATGCCCTGTTAACCGATTGGGTTGTCGCCAGGTGCGCAAGGATCTCCAAGAAATGCTGGATGAAGGAGTCATTGAGATCCTCCAGAACAGGAATGTTGACGAAGATGAGCCTGAGGTCAATGTGATTTCCACAGTGTTCTGGATACCTGAACCTGTTATCATTAAGTATGATGGTAGCAAGCAGAAGGTTTCTCCTTCCCTGATCATCAAGCCTGCCGGTCCTGTTCCTTATTCTTCCGACAAGGCAATTCCCTTCCGATACAATGTTGTTGCTGTAGAAGATGGGAAAGAGGTGACTTTGCCGTCCTCCTCTGTTGTGAATATTGCTGATGTAAGTGGTTTGACCCGTAGCGGTCGCGTGTTTTCTGCGCCACCGAAGCCTCAGGCTATTGCTGATTCTGTTGAACGCCCGATTGGGAATGCAGTGAACACCCCGAATCCGGCACCTGTTGTTAAACCCTCCTTTGTACAAAAAACTCCTACTTCTGTTGGCCCTAGTGGCAATGTGAAAGAAGACTGTGATGAGATGCTGAAGCTCATCAAGAAGAGTGAGTACAGTGTTTTAGACCAGCTTCTACAAACGCCATCCAAGATATCCGTGCTATCATTACTTCTGAATTCAGAACCGTATAGAGAGGCTCTGTAGAAAGTTTTGGATGTGGCATATGTCGATCATGATGTCACAATAGAACAGTTCGATAGCATTGTTGCAAACATTACGGCTTGTAACAATTTGAGTTTCTGTGACTCTGATCTCCCTGAGGAGGGAAGAGACCACAACTTGGCTTTACACATATCCATGAATTGTAAAGGCGACGCCATGTCCAATGTGCTGGTGGACACTGGGTCATCCCTGAATGTATTGCCAAAATCCACTCTCGCAAGATTGTCTCATCAAGGGCCTCCCATGGGGCAGAGTGGAGTTGTTGTGAAAGCTTTCGATGGGTCGCGTAAGACTGTGATTGGGGAAGTTGATCTCCCTGTCAAGATTGGACCAAGTGATTTCCAGATTACCTTCCAGGTTATGGATATTCACCTATCGTACAGCTGTCTCCTATGCAGACCATGGATTCACGAGGCTGGTGCCGTGACATCCACCCTACACCAGAAGCTGAAATTCGTGAAGAATAAGAAACTGGTGGTGGTAGGGGGAGAAAAGGCTCTCCTGGTTAGCCACTTGTCTTCCTTCTCATACATAGATGCTGAGGATGAAGTTGGAACTCCTTTCCAAGCTTTATCTATAGCTGAGCCTGTTGAGAAGAGAACTCCTTCATTTGCTTCCTATAAAGATGCGAAATTGGCCATTGAATATGGTGCAGTTGCTGGTCTAGGAAAAATGATTGAGCTGGAAGACAATAAGTCCCGGGCTGGCATTGGCTTTTCTTCTGGGGTCTTCAATGAGAAAGGTCTGTTCAAGAGTGGAGGTTTTATCCACACCGGTCAGGAGGAGGAAGCTGCTGCTGTCTTGAAAGATGATGTAGAGGATTCTGACAATTTTGTCATCCCTGGAGGGATCTGCAATAATTGGGTCGCTGTGGATGTTCCTACAGTTATCCATAAGTCAGCGTAATGATCACTTTGTTTAAAAACCCTTCTCCCATGCCAAAAGTAGAAGTGATGACATTGTTGGCAACATAAATACAATGATATTTTCATTCAATAAATTCATGTTAAATGTTTGTTTTTCCAATTATTTTCCATTTTCGCTTTTTGCATGAAATTGGTGATCACATAAAACCCTAAAAAAGGAATAAAAATAATCTTTTCATCTGCATAATGATTTTCCTTGTTTGATTTCTAAAATCTTTTCATATCCAAAATCATTATGCAGGTTGATTTCTAAACCCATTGAACATAATGATCCAACGCCATCTCCCAATATTGAGTTCCCTGTATTTGAGGCAGAGGAAGATGATGTTGAAGAGATTCCTGATGAGATTACCCGTCTACTTGAGCATGAAAAGAAGATCATTCAGCTGCATCTTGAGAATCTGGAAACAGTCAACTTGGGGTCTGAAGATTGTGTTCGAGAAGTGAAGATTAGGGCACTCCTGGAAGAATCTTTTAAGAAGGGGTTGATTGAATTTCTACGAGAATATGTTGATATCTTTGCTTGGTCGTATGAAGACATGCTAGGTATAGATACAAATATTGTGCAACATTTCCTGCCGTTGAAGCCTGAGTGCGTGCCTGTGAAGCAGAAGCTCAGAAGAACTCATCCTGATATGGTAGTGAAGATCAAAGAGGAAGTTCAGAAGCAAATTGATGCGGGGTTTCTGGTGACTTCTACGTATCCTCAATGGGTGGCCAATATTGTGCCCGTGCCTAAGAAAGACGGGAAAGTCCATATGTGTGTGGATTATAGAGATTTGAATAAAGCTAGTCCGAAAGATGATTTTCCTCTACCACATATTGATATGTTAGTAGACAATACAACTAAATTCAATATCTTCTCATTTATGGACGAATTTTCCGGATATAACCAGATCAAGAATGCACCCGAGGATATGGAGAAGACAACATTGATCACACCTTGGGGAACATTTTGTTATCGAGTGATGCCCTTCGGTTTGAAGAACGCCGGAGCCACGTATCAACGAGCTATGACTACCTTGTTCCATGATATGATGCACAAGGAGATTGAGGTCTATGTTGATGATATGATTGCTAAGTCAAGAACGGAAGTTGAACATATAGAGCACTTGTTGAAGCTTTTTCAGTGTTTAAGGAAGTACAAGCTTCGTATGAATCCCAACAAGTGTACATTTGGAGTCCGTTCTGGCAAGTTATTGGGCTTTATTGTCAGCGAAAGAGGTATTGAGGTTGATCCAGCAAAGGTCAAAGCAATACAAGAGGTATTGAGGTTGATCCAACAAGTGTACATTTGGAGTCCGTTCTGGCAAGTTATTGGGCTGTATTGTCAGCGAAAGAGGTATTGAGGTTGATCCAGCAAAGGCCAAAACTGAGAAGCAAGTCCGAGGTTTTCTTGGCCGCTTGAATTATATTTCCAGATTCATATCCCACATGACTGCCACATGTGCGCCGATATTCAAGCTCCTCCGGAAAGATCAGTCTCATGATTGGACCGAGGATTGCCAGAAAGCTTTCGACAGTATCAAAGAGTATCTGTCTGAACCTCCAATCCTGTCTCCGCCTGTAGAAGGAAGACCTTTGATCATGTATCTGACAGTTCTTGAAGACTCGATGGGTTGTGTCCTTGGTCAGCAAGACGAATCAGGAAAGAAAGAATGTGCTATTTACTACCTGAGTAAGAAGTTCACTGATTGTGAGTCTCGATACTCAATGCTTGAGAAAACATGCTGTGCTCTGGATTGGGCTGCTAAGCGTTTACGCTAGTATATGATAAATCATACAACTTGGTTGATATCCAGAATGGATCCAATCAAGTATCTCTTTGAGAAGCCTGCTTTAACCGGGAGGATTGACCGTTGGCAGATGTTGTTGTCTGAGTATGATATCGAGTATCGAGCTCAGAAAGCTATTAAAGGTAGTATCTTGGCTGACCACTTGGCACACCAGCCGATTGAGGATCATCAGTCAGTTCAGTACGACTTCCCGGATGAGGAGATTCTGTATTTGAAGATGAAAGATTGTGATGAGCCTACACTCGATGAAGGGCCAGAACCTGGTTCCAGATGGAGTATGGTATTTGATGGCGCTGTAAATCAGTATGGAAATGGTATTGGGGCAATGATTATTACTCCTCAGGGCACACATATTCCTTTTACAGCAAGGCTAACTTTCAAATGCACGAATAATATGGCTGAGTATGAGGCCTGCATTATGGGATTGGAAGAATGCATTGATCTTAGGATCAAGCATCTCGATGTTTATGGTGATTTGGCCCTCGTTGTCAATCAGATCAAGGTTGAATGGGAAACGAATCAGCCTGGTCTTATTCCCTATAGAGATTATGCGAGGAGGATTTCAACATTCTTTACTGAGGTTGACTTCCATTATATTCCTCGAGATGATAATCGAATGGTAGATGCTCTTGCTACGCTCACTTCAATGATTGTGGTTAAATATTGGAATGAAGTTCCCAATATCACCGTGATGCGCTTGGATAGACCAGCTCATGTGTTTGCAGTTGAAGAAGTGAAAGATGATAAGCCATGGTATTATGACATCAAGTGTTTCCTCCAGAACCAGGTTTACCCGCCTGGGGCATCTGTGAAAGATAGTAAGACTTTGAGGAGATTGTCAGGTAGTTTCAACCTCAATGGCGAAGTGCTTTATAAGAGGAATTTTGACATGGTTCTGCTCAGATGCGTGGATAGACACGAAACAGACTTGTTGATGACTGAGGTCCATGAGGGTTCATTTGGTACTCATTCCAATGGACATGCCATGGCTAGAAAGATGTTGAGAGCAGGCTACTATTGGCTGACAATGGAGTCTGACTGCTGCAAATATGTGAAGAAATGCCATAAGTGTCAGATTTATGCGGATAAGATTCATATTACTTCGACACTTCTGAATGTGATTTCATCACCATGGCCTTTCTCCATGTGGGGAATTGACATGATTGGCATGATTGAGCCGAAAGCGTCCAATGGACACAGGTTTATTCTCGTAGCAATTGATTACTTCACTAAGTGGGTTGAAGCTGCATCATATGCAAATGTGACCAGCCAGGTGGTCGTGAAGTTTATCAAAAATCAACTCATATGCCGTTATGGTGTGCCAGATAAGATCATTACTGATAATGGATCTAATCTGAATAACAAGATGATGAAGGAGCTGTGTGATGAGTTCAAGATTGCACACCATAATTCTTCTCCTTACAGACCCAAGATGAATGGGGCTGTTGAAGCTGCTAATAAGAATATCAAGAAGATTATCCAAAAGATGATTGTTATGTACAAAGATTGGCATGAGATGCTGCCATTTGCTTTGCATGGATATCGTACATCTGTCCGCACTTCAACAGGGGCAACCCCTTTCTCTCTTGTTTATGGCATGGAGGCCGTACTCCCAGTAGAGGTGGAGATCCCATCAATGAGAGTCTTGATGGAGGCCAAGATGACTGATGCTGAATGGATTCAGAGTCGTTATGACCAGCTGAATTTGATAGAAGAGAAGAGAGTGACTGCCATGTGTCATGGTCAGTTATATCAGCAAAGAATGAAGAAAGCTTTTGATAAGAAGGTCAAGCCTCGTGTGTTCCGAGAAGGTGACCTTGTGCTCAAGAAAGTCTTGTCTTTCACGCCCGATTCCAGGGGCAAGTGGACTATAAACTATGAAGGTCCATATGTTGTTAAGAGAGCCTTTTCAGGCGGTGCTTTGATACTTACAACTATGGATGGGGAGGATTTCACTCGTCCTGTGAATTCAGATGCAGTCAAGAAATACTTCGCCTAAAATAAAAACAGAATAGCTCGCTAAGTTGAAAACCCGAAGGGGCGACTTAGGCAAAAATGAGCGTCTCGGTGGATCGAAAACCCGAAAGGGCGATCCAGGCAAAAGTTAGAGACATGAAAAATGAATATTTGCATCCCGCTAGATTGAGTACCTCATCCTGGGGCAATCTAGGCAAAAATTAGGGATTTTGGCAAGTAACTGCATCCTGACAAGACTGTGTTCTACATCTGTCATCCGTCAGAGATTCTTGTTCATTCGTCGTCAACCAAAGCTTCGAATACATCAAACTCGGAATTGGTGGAGAAACAGTCATTATGTTCAATGTAGCCCTTTTCCAATATATATCACCAATTTCAAATTTGTAAAAATCTATGGAGTCTTGCCATTTGCAGGCTACAATTCCTTCAAATAAATTTGAGCTTTTATCCAATTATTTGCACTCTTATTTGTTTCTACTCAACAAATATTTTGCATGTTTTAATTGAGAAAATATCATTGTTTTAAATAAACAAATTTTTCACAAATTGTTTTTTAAACAAAGTGAACGTTCACAATGATGAAAAGATACTCAGGAGATCCTCAGTGCTCTCCCAAGGGTGGCATGATTTCCAACAGGGTAAGACATTTCTTCATATTCCTGGCATTTGACTGTATTCTCTTCTTCCAGATATTGTGTTGTGGGTTTTCTCCCCAGCAGAGTGCTTGTTGAGGTTTTTCACCTCCCCTTCCCGTCAGCAGAGCATTGGTTTTCCCTCCTTGCCAGAGATGCGTGTCCTCTTCGGAAGATTCAGTATTTGGTGGTTGATCCCCCAGTATTCCTGCATATCCCCCGGGTGGATTCCCTGATAGAGTGGCTCGGGTGGCCGATTCTATTTGTGCATCAAGCTCTTCTCCCCAGCTGAGATTTATAGTTCATCCCCAGCGGAGTTGTTGGTGTGGTGGATTTTATCTCTATAGTTCATCCCCAACGGAGTTGTTGGTGTGGTGGATTTTATTTGTGATAGATCCCCATCGGAGTTGTTGGTGTTGGATCTTATCCATGATGATGTTATCTTCCTCAGATAGATCCCCAGCGGAGTTGTTTGTGTGTTGGATCTTATCTATGATGGTGTTATCCCCTGCAGAGATATTGTTGTTTCCTGGCATATCTAATCCCCAGTAGAGTGGTTGGTGTGGTGGATCTTATCTGTGGTGACAATTTCCCCAACCAGAGTTACTTTTGTGGCAGATTCCACTTGTGCGATCTTTTCTCCTCAACAGGTGTGATTTCCTTGGTAAGTTTGATACTTGGTGTTGGATCACCAGATTCCTTTATCTCCCTCAGATGGATTTCCCGTTAGAGTTGCTTTTGTGGCAGTTTCTGCATGCAGAATGAACTCTTTTCTCCGGCTGTGACCGTTGATTCCTCCGGAGCCGTTTGTGTTTTTCCTCCCGAGCAGAGTGTATGGTAAAGGCATTTTGGCCTCCTTCCTCCTCAGCAGGTGAGAGATCCTTGGTTCGTTTGACCTTTGGAAGCTTCTGGTTGGTGGTTGTATCCCCACAAGGATCCCTTACCCCCTTTTTAGATTTACCCGGCGGAGTGGTTTCCCCAGCAGAACTTATTTGCGCCGTGATCCGGTTCACAGTCGGAATGATTGTTGTTCATTCCCCTGCAGAGATTTTTATGATGTTTCTGATATCTCTAATTCCCCTGTAGAGTTGCTTTTGTGGCAGTTTTTGCCTGTGCATTGAACTCTCTTTCCTCAGCTGAGACTGATGATTCATCCCCCAGAGATCTTGTGATTTCCTGGTGTCTCTGATTCCCCTGCAAGGTCTTTGCTTCCTGGCATCTCGGATCTCCAGCAGATTGGATATTCTCCGGTGATTCTGGCTTTCTCTCTTGAGATGTAGTACCGGCTGTGTGCCTCTTCCTGGACCTATTTGTGTTAGATATGTCTGTTTGTCAGCATTCATCAAACATAAATCACGCATATACATGCATAATTATAACATTCAGATATTCATGTTGCATTCTTTGCCATATATCATTGTTTGTTGTCTCCTGCTATTTGGTGATATATTTTTCCCCAAGTAGATGTCGGTGTCTGATCCCTCCATGTAGAGTCAGCCCCATAAGCAGAAAGTGTTTATCTTTCCTGCCATTCCCCATTGAGTTATATCCTCGTGGACGACGGTTGTTTCCGTTTCCTCCCAACACATATATTGGGATGGGTTTCCCTATTGAGTTATATCCTCATTAGGATGAGTCTTGATTCAGTTCGCCTTTTTGGTTTGATCCTAAATTGGCTTCTTGTGACTGTCTTTGGTGTTTACCTGTGGTAAATGAGTATTTGCTCATTAACTGGCAATCATTCGCCCTATCCCCAGTAAGGTCGCCAGTGATTATTCACCTTATCCTCAGCGGATTTCCGTGGCTTTCTACTCAGTAACCGGTAGTTATAAGTCCTATTTTTGTGGTTTTCTACCCAGTATTCGGTAGTTATAAATCCTACTTTCATCCCCTAGCAGAGGTAACCATTGTGGTTCATCCTGGTTGATGGCGGATTTTTGTGGTCTTCTACCCAGTATCCGGTAGTTGTAAATCCTATTCTTCCCTCCCCATCGGAGTTTGTACTTCCCCGTGGTATAAATGGATAATTGCTCAGTAATCGGCAATCATTCATCTTATCCCCGGTTGAGTCTGTGGTTTTCTACCCAGTATCCGGTAGTTGTAAACCCTATTTTCCTCCCCTTGCAGAGGTAACCATTGTTGTTCATCCTAGTTGATGACAGTTACTCTTTCGTGGTTTTCTACCCAGTATTCGGTAGATGTAATCCCCTCCCTGGTGGTTATCTTCATCCAGTAGTCGATGTTGATATTCCCTCTTTTTCCTGGGTAATTGCCTTGTGCTCGCAATTTATCCTCGACGAGTCATCTTTCGTTTACCCTGTTGTTGTTGGTAACGATTGTTTCTCTCTTGAATTGATCATCATTATATACCTAGTTTTGGTATCCCGATGCCTTTTCTCTTTTCGGTTGATTTATCCTTTATTAACCCAGTAACCGGTTGTGGATAATCTTCCATGCGAGTATACTATCTACGTTCTGACGGTAATAGATAGTATATCTCATGCACTCTCTGGTCGAAGTCTTTTGTCTTTCCCCAGTTGAGTAAGTTTCTTTTTCCCCTTTGCAGAGTTAACCTGGTTGTTCATCCTAGTTGATGACGGTTACTCTTCCGTGGTTTTCTACCCAGTATTCGATAGATGTAATCCCCTATTTGACGGTTATCATTATCCAGTATTCAGTATTGATATTCCCTCCCTCTTTCGGATAATTGCTCTGAGTAAGCAATTTTATCCCCATCGGGTCCTCTTTCATTTACCGTTTGCCGGTGATGTTTGTTATTCCCCTCTTTTTGAGCATATCTCCCAGTTACCGGTGATATGTCTCCCGGATCGTTGCCTTTGTCAATGTATCCCCAGTGAGTCATCTTTCATTTATCCTTTGTTGATAATGATTGTTTCTCCCTTTTGGTTGGTCACCTATTATATGCCCAGTAACCGGTATCCCTGGTGTTCCTTCCTTGTGAGTATGTTATCTACGTTTTGACGGCAATAGATAATATATCTCATGCGCTCCTTGGTCGAAGTCTTCTGTCCTTCCCCAATCGAGTAAGATTCATATTCCTTTTGCGGAATCGAATGTCCATCCTATAAACAAGTTTGCGTTTCTGCTCTCTTCTGGATGATGAGTGTCTTGGGAATATTCCCCAATTCACGCCTCAGTCGATTTATCCTTTATTAACCCAGTAGCCGGTTGTGGATAATCTTCCATGCGAGTATACTATCTACGTTCTGACGGTAATAGATAATATATCTCATGCGCTCTTTGGTCGAAGCCTTCTGTCCTTCCCCATTCAAGTAAGATTCGTATTCCCTTTGCGGAGTCGAATGTCCATCCTATAAACAAGTTTGCTTTTTCAGCCGTCTTCTGGATGATGAGTGTTTTGGGCATAAACCCCGATTCACGCTTTGGTTGGTCACCTATTTGTAACACCCCAAAATTTGCCCCCTCATTCATGCATTCATTTAGCATTTCATATTGCATTTCATCATGTCAATCAGAATTAGATCCAAAAAAAAAAAGCGAGAAAAAAAAACGAAAAACGAAAAAAAATAAAAAAAAATAAAAATAAAAATAATTTTTTACAAAAAAATAAATAAATAAATAAAAATAATAATAATAAAATAAATAAAATATAATAGAAAAACTTGGACTTGGACCTCTCTCATTTGAGCCCACAAAGCCATGAAAATCAGGTTATAAAAGAGGGAGATCAGACAGAAAAAGGAAGGGAAGCAAAATACTCTGAGGTTTCCTTGAAACAAAACCCTTGACAAAACCTGGAGAGAAACCTGACAGAGAACTCAGAGCAACCCCCAGGCAGCTCTGAAAAAAATTCAATCTGACTCACACACTTTCATCTCACGTAAACCCTAACATTTCAACCGGTCTCTCCCATCAGGTTTGCCTCATTCCCATGATTTTATGCTCTTAATTTGGATCATCTGAATGTATGAGGTATGATGGATTAATTCAAGGCATAGGCACCTCTAACAATATTTTGCGATCAATCCGTGATAAGGAAAATTTGTCTGGGACAAGTTTTATGGATTGGCACCGAAATCTGAGGATTATCCTCAAACATGATAAAAAGTTGTATGTCTTGGAGGAACCTGTTCTTGAAGAGGAACCTCATAGTTATACACCTAAGGCATAAAGAGATGCTTATAATAAGCATGTCGATGATGCCAATGAAGCTGCTTGCCTCATGCTAGCTACCATGAACTCGGAGTTGCAAAAGCAACATGGGAATATGGAAGCGTTCGATATGATCGAACACTTGAAGATGCTCTATCAAGAGCGGGTAAGGCATGAAAGGTTTGAAGTTTCAAAAGCCCTTTTTCAAGGAAAGTTAGCTGAGGGAGTGTAGCGGTGTATTCGTCACCATTGGAGATATTGACTAAATCCAAGGTAAATCATACAAAGTCGAGTCGCCACCGCACTTCTATTTATCCAAAGGAAAGGTTAGAAAGCGAACAGAAACCTAAAAGTTTTACAAACAAAACTAGTAAAAGAGACAGAGATATGGGTAAGGCGGTTGGTTATGCAATGGGAAGGTGTTAGGCACCCAAAGCATCCTAGGTACTCCTAGGGAGCCCTTTTCACGCTTGTTGCAAAGGTTATTGTTTTTTGTGAAAATTATTTGTGCAAACATGATTGAAGAGATGAGAAAACAATATACAAGTTTATTTACATTTTGTGTTTGGATGGATGAACCCATTGCCTACGTACCCTCTTATGAAAAGATTAGGATCAAAACCTCGTAGTTCGGGTAAAAGATTTCAAAACAATAAGTGGATTGATTGGTCCAAAAGCCTTAAGGTCTTTTGTTATCAAAGGGAGAAAACTCAACCTGAAAAAACACAAGTCCACCATGTGAGGATAGCTTTAACATGCTAGTGAGGGGTTAACCCTATAATATTAAAATAACATATTCAATTAGGCCTTTAATTAAATATGTTCCCACTATTTTACTCAAAACAAATGACCTCCACCATTTGATTTGGAAAATCCTGTTGGAAGATTTTCAAGTGGGTCGAGATCCATATTTCACTTTGTTTTAAGTCTGCGTAGGAGGATTACACAAAACTAGGTTATTTAGGTAGGAACTCCTTCCAATTGTATCTAATATAACTCTCGAATATTTTAGTTGGGTGAATAACTCCTTATTCTAATCCATCATATGGATAATTTCCAACTCTTGCTTCTAAACGTATATAATCTTATTATAATTTGTTTAGTTAAGTTTGACCCATTGTTTTTGCAATTGGATATTACAATTATCCCATCACACCTTACTAATATAGAACATGCACCTCGCGTAGGCGAAACCTACATTATTTGATACTAGTCTTGATGAGTGGTAAAACTTGGAAAGCATAAACTTAATATTTAATTTGAGGGAATTTGCAATTATTTTGATCTCACCGGCTTATTTATCATATAAATCGTCTCTCACATGTATCAACATACATTCACATGCATCAACATGCATACAAAATGAAACAGTTATGGCCCATAGCGCAATTGTTCTCCCAAGCCAATGAGAGAACCTAAGCTAACCTAATAAAGATCCAAGCTTCTCCAAGCAAGATCTTCAAGGTTGTCCTCCTTTGATATTGTATTCTTCTCTTTCTTCATAACATTACATTACATAAAAGAAACTCGTTTTACATATGGGGGAGTGAGATGAGAAAATAAGTTACATTAAGAGATTAAAAGAGAAGCACGACACGCAGGCCATATTTTAAAATCCCAAAAAAAAAAGGAAAACTAAGGCCATAACTGTTCACCACAAGACAATAATAATAAACACATTATTATTATTAATTTGAATTCTATTAATTAAATAAACCAAATTAAATTTCGGCAATTGATCACACTACACAGAGTTAGCAAGGGGTTTCGCTGCCCGGTCAACGGACGGTGGTTTCGCTGACCGTTCAGTGGACCGGGGTCAAGGGAGAAGCGCCCCAAAACAAATTTTTAATGAATAATTCATTTGAAATCGACTTCATTTTTTGAATCAATACTTGATACTTTAAAGCACAATTCTTGTGCAGTCACAACCCTAATCGCATAACTCTTTGACAACACAACCCTTGTACCGTCATGAACCCTAATGCGACAATTTTATACCGTCAAACACACCTCGATTGATAATTCAGTATGATTGATCAGCACGTTATTGTTTCACCATACTAATGTCGGATTCCGAAGCAAATGACCATTGATCGGAGGAATAACAATCATTAAGTGTTTGAATGAACGAAACAGAAACAATATATCATATATACCATATTTTGCATCAGAATTACTTATATCATATATATAAATTGATCGATCTCATTTGTGTAACCTATGTACGGTCGATGTATTGCTGCTTCACCATACTAACGTCGGATTACGAAGCATATCCAACATCAATCATCCAAAGCGTACAGACATGATGCCAAATTTAGTTACTCGTTTATTATTTAATTTATTCTGTATTTTAATCGTATTAATACAGAAAATACATAAAATAAACAGCAAGATTAGAAAGAGAAATTAAAATGCTAAAAAACAATTAACAAAAATAAAATGCTAAAAAACAATTAACAAAAATAAAATGCTAAAAAAAAATTAACAAAAATAACAAAGCAAGATTAGAAAGAGAAATTAAAGTCAATTAAAAAATGGGCCAAAGGGGGTGCAAGCCCTGAAAATAGGGTGAAAGACTAAATCTGGCGGATGGGCCTTTAAGTCAAGCCCAAATGCACTTTAGTTTATGTTCAGGGGGTGTAGGAGTAAAGCTGGGGTGAGAACGAATTTCTTATTGGGCTTGACTGAACCAAGCCCATCCAGAAGAAACCCAATGGAGGGGCATTGACTGGCAAATGGTCAACAGATTTGAAAGGCCTAAACATGCGCGCTCACTCATGGCCATCTCAGATCACTCTCACCTGACTTCCACCCTGGGCCACCACGCTGGAAATCACTTATGGAAGCGGAGGCCACCAGAAATGAAAATTAGACCCACCATTAGCTTCATCTTAACCTCTAGAACAAGAATCCATTATCAATTCCTCAATATTTCGTCTCTAACACCCTAACCAAACCAATCTTCTGATGAACCCTAAAACTTCACACACAAATTACATAGCCCTGCACGCGATTCAAAGCTCCACTTGTTAGTATTTTGCATAAGCTTGATGCAAGGCACAAAACGATACTCAAAATGTGATGAAATGATGAAAGTGGACCTACCTCCGAAGCTGAGACTTGCTCCGGCGAGTGTTGATCGGAGAAGATGAAGACAAAAAATCACTTGTTTAACAGGCACGGTCTTGCATTTCTCTTCTTCTGATTTTGCTTCTCTTCCAAACCACTTATTCTTCTTCTAAATCTCTATAGTGTGATTGAATTAGGATTGATGAGGGGATAAGCTCTCTATTCTTAAAGCTTCAATGTGAAGCTTCAATGGAGTTTGGGAATTGACTTTGAGTGTTAGAGGGAGAGGATTCAGAGAGAATTTGAGAGCTTGAGGGTAGCGATTCCCAGGTGCTGAAATGATGATGATGATGATTAAATAGATGTTAGGATCATATTATAGTAGGCTTGGAATTTAGGCTTGGAGTATGTCGGGATCAACTCACTGAGTTAACTGACAACTCAATTAGTTAGGGAATTAGAAACTCAACTAGTTAGTTATGTTGAAAATGCATTTGGGTCTAATTTGCAGGTGGATTTAAGGTTAGTTTTAAAATGAATTTGAGAGTCATTTGAAAAGTAAATTTGAAGTTACTTTGAGAGTGTATTTTAGGTTATCTTGACAATGAATTTGGAATTAATTTGGAATTAATTTGGTTTACATTTAGACTTAAGTCTGAAAATGCACTATTGTACTGTGACGTGTTAGCCACTTCTGACTTAATTTGCCATGCTCAACCATTCTGAAGAAGAGCTTTCAGTCTATTAGCCTAAGTCATGTCAGGAAAAACCAGCTTCAAATCCATTATGGTATTGGACATGAGTTAACTTTGTTCTACCCTGGAAAATGTTGTGATTCTGATATCTTCTTGCTAGCTATTAAGTGAAATTGATCCTGCGATTTGGGATGTTGTATAAGGCTGCTTGTTTGAAAAGTCAGGTTAGTGTTGGCATGGCTAAAATCAATGTGTGATGAACAAAACTCTATTGCGCCCATACTTTACTTAGATTAGGGAATTGTTTATGATAATTGAATGTTATGCTGCCATGTTTGATGTTCTGCTCAATTGTTGCAGGTTGGGATTTGCTATTGATGAATTGATGCATTGATGATTTTTCTCATGGTTTATTGATTAATGTTTGGATGGTTGTGCAACATGGTGGTTTATGTATTCATGTATGCATTTCATCTTGGTTTGGTTTTGTAGCATGTGAACTGGTTCAACAAGTGCATTGGCTTTGCATTATGATGACTGACTTGTGAAGCCTAGTGGTTTCGAAGCATGTTTCCATTCATGTTTTGATGGTTGAGCTTGGCATATTATACAACAATCCCTCAGGTATAATGTTTATTGCTTATAACTTTCTCATGGTTATGTTGTAGTAGGGTGGTCTTGTTGAATCTTAAGGTAAGACTATCATTGATGATGCTCCCATTCATATTTTATGGTTTAGTTTGTGTTTTATGATGCTTTTAATTGATGTCTATTGTAGGGCCATTTTCATGTTCATCATGGCCTTTTGTTTGGTGGCATGACAATAGGGTAATGGTATATGGTTTATTGCAGCATGGCTCTTTGCAGGTCTGGTTTATGGTTTACTGCAACATGTTCATAATTGGCTTCATGTATGACTTGGTAAAGGCAAGGAAATTAGGTTTGTCACAACATAGCCATAACCATCCTGCTTGCAACTCCGACTTAATAAAGGAAATGCATCTAGGTTCATGGCATTTATCATGCACATGGAGGATGGTAGCACAAGAGCTTACAACATGACCAATATTGGAGTTTCAAACATTCATGCCAAATAACAAGGATTCGAAGGTCAAGAATCAAAATCCGACCTTAGGATTAGAATCTGAACTAGGACTTAAGGTTTTAGGTTAGAAAGGGTTTGGGTTGACTTTGGTCAAAGTTGAAAAAAAAGTCAATTGTGGACGAAAGTCAACATTTGGTCGAAGTTCATTTTTTTTGTATTTTTCTCTTGGAGTGGATAATATAATGGATTGTAATGATGGATTGAATGTAATTGATACTTGTATTTGAATGAATTTTATGCTTGTAATGATCTTGTATAAACATGAATCAAGACTTATAATTAACTTTGAATTGGATTAATCAAACCATTGTATGGAATGAATTATATGATATGGCCAATGAACTTTGAAGAACCAACCACATCGCCATATTAAATCAAACCTTGAATGAATGATACATGACAAGACTTGAGTGTGAATGGACCATGACTTAAACCAATGGGAGTGTATAGATGATATAAGACTTAGATGAATTCTTAAAACCTATCCAGGGCCAAAGTCGACAATGACTGTGACCTAACCAAAGATCCATGAACAAAAACACCAAGGCATTGGAACCAAGCAAGACATGAACACATTATGGGCTAAACATGGAGATATGACCAAATGAAATTCCATGACGTAAGACCCCAATTTTGACCCTAAGATCTCTCATGTAACTTCATCATATGCATTAGAATTGGGATCATACCTGTAAGACCCCAATTTTGTCCCTAAGATCCCTCATGCAATTTCATCATATGCATTAGCATTGGGATCATACCTTGGCATCCTCCTTACCCCTCTTTCATTGGGTTTGTTTTGGGAGAGATCACCAAGCACCATGTGATTGTATCATACTTGTATTTTATAATATTACTAACCAAAATACCAAAAATATGTCTTTGTATTTGTCTAACCCCTTTGTAGGTAGGGCATGATCCCCATTGATCTATCAAGTTCACATCTAGGGTTTAAGACCCTCATGGCTAAAAGTACAATCAAGAATTGATCCACAATGTCTCAAATCATCATATATCAGTCCTAATGATTCCTACATGTCATATTGATCAAGTTTTCTTCAAGAGTTTGAGGGTGATTTGCCTTGGAAACCCTAGTTTGACTAGGTATCTTAAGTAACTTCTCCAACAAGCTATCTCACCAATTGATCAAATTTCTCAAGGGACACTTCAAATTTCATCATCTTATGCATATATTATATACCATGAGCCAAGAAAGTCAAGTAGAATTGAAGGTTGGCAAGTTGGTTGATGGTGGTTGGCCAGCTGAATTCATTTGATCAAAACTGGGTCTCCCTAGACCGTATCTCCTACAATTTTCACCATATGAAAATTATTCCAATATAAAAGTTACTCTAATTGACATTTCAAACAACTTTCATGTTGAAACCTAGAGCTATTTTTGCTTGGAAAATCATTTTCTATGTTGAAACATTATAGGTCATTTTGTCTAAACCCTAATTTAAAAGTCAACTTCCCAAGGCCATAACTTGCTCAATTTTTTTGAGATGAAAGATTTTCAAGTTGAACAATAAAATTAAAGATGTCTACTTCAACTTTTATGTTTGTAGTGGAAATATCACTCCCTCATGCTATAAATACATGACCTCTGTGCTCAATTCAAACACACCTTGCGCGCCAACTTTGTCCCCCAATTCAAACCCTCTCATTCTAAAGGAAAACTTGAGAATTTTCAATTTGAAAATTGAGTTTGAATCTCAACTGTTGGAGATTCAAAAACTCCAGGATCCAAAGCCTTGCACGATTGCTAATCACTTCCTGCAAGCTTCTCAAGTGTGATCAGATCGTGTTTGAAGCAAGCAACATCAATTTCTGCACAACATTGAAGGTAATTTTCATAAGACTTCATCTCTTCGATTATCACTCAATTCTCATCAATTCTCTTGGATCTTTGGTTGTCTAAAGTCCTACCAATGTAGGCAAGAAGATTGAGTTGCTTAGAGGTCAAATCGAAGAAGCTCAGTTGATACACCTCAAAATTCAACTCCTCATATCTTTCTATATATGTGGAGTTAGTTAAAATTGAGGTGATATTCGTGATCTACACCATTTTATCTTTCAGATCATGTCCTCTTTTGTCATTGATGATGTGGTGATGACTGAACCAGTCCGGCCATGGTCATCGGAGAAGATGATCGGCCTTTGGCTCCGGCGATGAGCTGGAAGTGTTCAGAGCCATTAGATGAGTTTCAAATGTTTTAATCTCGTGCGTTGCTTTTAAATAACAAGCCTATGCCGCGTTGATTGCATACACCATGGAACGCGCGCTTCTCACCACTTGATCTGCCACCTCAATTAGTGAGGCAGATCAAGTGGTCCACGTTTTTTGATATTTTCTGATTTTTCTTTTCTTCCTTTTATTTTCATTAATTCATATTAATTTTAATATTGATCCAAAAAATTTCAAATAATCTCCTCTTTCTTATTTTGAATTAAAATTATTTTTTGGATCATTATTAATATTTTTCATGATTTAATTTTTTGTGTGATTATTTTTAATTGTTTAAAAATACTTTTAAGTCTTTAAAAATTCTGAAATTTTTTCTCTAAGGTCCTTTGACCTTGTTTGACCTATGATAAATCTCATGGCCATTTCTTTGGTGTTTTGATGAGGTTTTAGGAATTTGACAAGCCATATTTAATTTAAATGTATTATTTTAGTATTTTTAATTTGAATAAATGCCAATTAATTGTGTTGACCTATTGTGATGACTTGTATAAGTTTGACTCTTGTTGACGGGCCTTGGTCAAGGTTGATTTGACTTTGTCAAGTTAATATCATTGGATTTAGGGGATTGATGGAATGTACATTCCATCTCAAAAAATGAATGGATGATATTAATTTGGTAAAAGTCCTCCTTTGACCAATTTGTGTTTTGATCCATTCCCCCCCCCCCCCCCCCCCTCTTCATCTCATTCCCGCTCTTTATACACTCATTTGGCCCATGATATCTCAAAGTCCTAAGGCTATTTGATTGCAAAATCAACATAAGTATGGATGAGATTAGGCCACCTCTTTTGCATATTGTTTTTGTGTGTGGTATGTTTCATGAGCTTAGTCCATTATACCATGTCTCTAACATGCATTAACACCAAAATTCTATTGCCCGACCTCAAATAGTTGTGAATTCTACATAAGTCCAATTACGATTGCGTAACATAGCGCTAAATTTGTGACACAAAAAGGCATAACATTCTAGTTAGTCAGATTGTAAGTCTCCCCTCTTTCATGGTATTGTGTGGAAACTTGGCCTTTTTTCCTTCCTTTGGAAGATGTCTTGGTTCAAGGATCCATGCTTGTGATAAGTTAGTTGAGTATTCTCCAAAGAATGACTTAAAATGAAAAGCAAAACAATACTAACTTCTAACTCATTAACAACTAACATTTAATTTTAAGTCCTTTATTTTAATGCACTTTAATTTTTAAGCTCTATTCATTTGCCATTATTCATTCCATTCTTGTTGTTTATGTTAATGTCATTTTCCTTTTGTCCATTTGGACCATATTGTGTGATATATCTTGCTTGTGTATACTTTGTTTGTTTGTGTGGTCTTGGACCATTAATGTACATAATAAGAACAAAAACCCTAAAAAACGTTTGTGTGGACTGTTGACTTGATCTTGGACCAATTGGACTTAGAATCTAGGCAACCTCCCTATGCTAAAGGAATTGGCCAATTCCAACACTTGTGTAACCAAGTGCTTGCAATTTGAAACTTCATTTGATACATCTTTGAAGATCCCTTTGAGTTCATCTACAACATGATCATTGTGAAGCTGTTATTTTGAACCTGTGATTTGTGGAATTCATCTGTTACATGAGCTAATTTGAAGAAGATCATGGAGTGGATAAAGCTTGGATGTGGCTATCTTTATTTGATGCCTTTCTCTTCAAGTTAATATTGTATGCATTGTTTGTTACTTGATTCTAATATCCAAGGGAAATTGGGGTTTCTATATGGCATTCTTGCCTATTGGATTGCTACCCATCGGTCAGATCTTCTCAACTTTTAACTTTTAGTTTTATGTAAAAGATTAGTCTCTTCATCTCCTCCCCATCTCTTTAATTTCAAAATCTCTCCCTCCTTTTAAAAACTTCTTTGTTTGAACTTGTTATTTTTCTAAATTTTGACCACTTTGCAAACTAGAAACTTTGGCCTTATGCCATGGCATTTTCAAACTTTTTTTCTTAATCAAACTTGTAAATGAACTTAATTATACTTGAGTTAAACTTTCAAAAATCCAAAAATAAATAACTCATTCAAACCATTTTTAGGCCTTTGTGCCTTTCAAACTTAAACTTTGTTAAAAGCAATGCATCCACTTTGAAATTTGTATCACGAACTACGAGGTTTTGATCCCTCATTTTTATGTTGGTACGTAGGCACAAGTCCGAAGGTCTTATCAAACACAAAAATATAATTAATGAATTCTTTTTTCATCCCCCCATTCTATTTATTTGTAAACATCATTTTTGTACAAAATACATATGCACACAAAAAAGGGCTCCCTAGGAGTACCTAGGAGACTTTGGGTGCTAACACCTTCCCTTACCTGTAATGTCTGGCATTTTATTAGTTTTGATTTGAAAACTTCTTACTTTTGGGTTTTGTTCGTACTTTTTCCCTTTTCCCTTGGAAACAATAAAAGCGTGGTGGCAACTCTTGTTATTTGATGTCTTGCTTATCCGTAGCTTGATGATCATGAATTTACCGTTACAGAAATTAAGTGGAGACTCTGCTGGGGAGTAGTCTCTAGTGGGTTTAGCCTACTTTTTTGTGTGTATATAATTGTATATATGTGATGTATGTATATTTGTTTGTGTGATATAATCTGCTTTTTGTGCTTGGTGATCTCTGAGTGGTGAGATAAGTTCTAACCCGAACTTGAGTGCAATTAAGATAGGAGGATGGTATAGTCATGTTCGACTTGTATGGATTAATCCTTAACAAGTTGGCTTGAGATCCATCTGTTCAGTGGAGACTCTTTTGGACTTGGAAATGTCACACAAGTATTTGTGGTTAGGCATTACTATATCTAATTTGGGTCCGAGAAGCTGAGGACAGTAGAAAATTTACCCCTCTTGGCCTATTTAGGACGTAGTGCGGAGACTGTTCAAGTGTAGACTTGATAATAGTTGTTACGCGATACTACACTCAGACGAGTTTCTCTTGAGAATATTATGGGTCGATGAGTCAGTCATCTTAACCTGTAATATCCGATAGATGGAATTAAGACTCTGGGAACTTTTTAGAACATGATCTACAGGTTTTTATCCTTAGTTCACTCCTTTGGGATGGTTCTTACCCAGACTCCATGCTCGTGACTCACAACAAACCCTTGATTCTTGGTTGATCCAATCAAGTCTTGTCAATATCAATGGAACTTGGGTGTTGATAAGGTGAAAATCATAATCCACTAAAATGGATGATTGATCTTGACAATGACTTGATTCATCCCTTGACCTTTGATTGCTTGCCTTGGGTGTGATCCCTTATTTGTGATTGTTGCGTTCATGCATTCATGCACATCATAACATTCATCACACAAAAATTTCAAGGAACTGAGGTATTATTTGCAAATGTTTTCAGACCATGGATTGTGTACGAAGGAACACTAAGAAGTACTGTTTCAGATGTCCTGACTTGAAAGAGTTAAGGAAGCTAACATCTTTTGTATTAGATCCCTTGGACTTCAAACAACGTATGGGAAGTTATTATCTATCTTGTCTGCTGATGTGGTTGAAGGACTTCTGAGTGTGTTGGTTCAGTTCAATGATCCTCTCTACCGTTGCTTCACTTTTCCTGATTATCAGCTTGTGCCTACATTGGAGTAGTATGGCCATCTCTTGGGGATACCTATTTCTAGTAGGGTGCCTTTTAGTGGGTTGGAAGAGATTCCCAGATCCCATCTTATTGCTGAAGCTCTTCACTTGAAGAAGTCTGAGATAGAGGCTCATTGGGTGAAGAAGGGAGGATTATTTGGGTTGCCATCTGATTTCCTTATCAAGGAAGCTACTGCCTTTGCTCAACCCCGTAGTGTGGACGCTTTTGAAGCTATCTTTGTGTTGCTCATTTATGGATTAGCTTTGTTCCCTAACAGTTACGGTTTTGTCGATGTTAACGCCATTAGAATCTTCTTGATTGGGAATCCTGTGCCTACTTTGTTGGGTGATATGTACTTCTGTTTGCATCTAAGGAATTATAAGGGTGGTGGAACTATTGTCTGTTGCATTCCTCTTCTGTACAAGTGGTTTATTTCGCACTTGCATCAGACGTCTGCTTTTGTAGAGAACAAACAATGTGTACGATAGTCTCAGAGACTTACGTCTCTCACTAATGATGATATAGTTTGGTATGATCCTTCTTTGACTAGTTTGGAGATTATTGATTGTGATGGTGAATTCTCTAATGTACCTCTTGTCGCAACCTGAAAAAGGAGATGCGAAAAAACAACCGGCGAGAAAGAAATGACAGAAGAGTCGCCACCGCGCGTTATTTATCCCAAAGGAGGGAAAGGAAACGCTCGAAGTAAACCTGGAAAAGGAAAGGAAAAGACAAGGTCTCGCAACCAAATCTTGGGTTCGGGAGCCGATTATGCGAAGGGAAGGTATTAGCACCCCTACGCATCCGTAGTACTCTACAGGATCCACTTTTGTTGTTCTTGTCTAAAGGGTGTGGGTTTATCTAATGTACTATTTACTAAAGGAGGGGTCAAAAGAAAATGACTCGCACGGATGTCGCATCCACTGCATACGTATCTCATCTGAATATGAGAATCAGAGTCTTCGTAGCTCGGCTACCTATGGGTTTAAAGAGGAGTGTGCTCGCTAAGACATCGCGTCTTATGCCTAAGTATCTCATCTGGAATGAGAATCAGAGCAAGCCGTAGTTCGGCTAACTACGGGTTAAGGGTTGTATTTTTTAGATGAACGACGTTACTACGCAATCTACCGGATGCTCGACCTTTGGAGACTTACTCGCCTGTAGTAGAAGGAGTTAACGTATTCTTAGGAGAAGAAAAATCAATGAGTTTGTTTGTGTTTTAGGAATGCTCATGCAAAAAGGAAGTCCTAGACGAAGGAACAATGCTACCTTAATTGACATGCAAACGGGAGACTATACGAAGCCTAGCAGTCCTATGGGGAGACGATCACACCATACAAAACAAACATGCATAAAGTAAAATGCCACCAAGGGGGATCAAACATACATGGGTAGGGCTTTAGTCAAGAGGGGTCATATCAACCTCGACAAACAAGCCATGGAAATGTAATCAAAGGGGCTCTTAACCACTGACATTGAACGTCAGGGTGAGCAGATCAAAAGGGTAATGAGGATAAGACCTCATAGCTCTTAACCCTGGCCAGGGTGAGCTCATGACAAAAAGTGGGGATTCAGAAAGATGGAACCCTCTCCACTGACTGACCGGACAAAAGATCTTAGGCTTTTGTTCTGAAGCATCAACACGTAGTGTGATCTTAAAGAACGACGCACTGAATAACGGGGGATTGACTACTAATCCCTTTTATCCGTCAATTGCCTCTTCAGGGAGGTCTTTAGCACTGATGCCTCCTCTGGGAGGTCTTTGGGCACAAAAGTAAACAAACAAAAGAGAACATTGCCTCCTATTGAGGTCTTCCAGCTAAGAAAGCGGTAAAATGCGGGAAAGATAAAGGATCAAGAGATCTACCACACGGATAAAGATCCGAAGTAATAACAGCTAAAGAAATAAGAAACCCAGAGATCTCTCGAGCTGGCACCATCAAAGAAAGCAAGTCAATACAGGTAATCGGAATAAACCTCCAAATGGTATGCCACAAATAAAATGGAATGCCAAGCAAGCTATCCTTCCAGGAGTCATGTGAGCCCTCACAAAAACTCAACAAACAGGTTAGAGAAACAATATGGGGCGCAATCAAGAGTTGCCCCAAATCAAAATGTAACCACATGAATCATGCCATTAAAATTCACAAAAAGAGCTCACAAAAAGCAACCAAGTGTAGGAGGCCTAAACCTCTTGTCAAACACATGCATCAAAAGGGTATCAAAATTCAAAGTCAGGGGCAAGGATCCACACATCAAGACATGACATACATACTAAAACATGTGCCCACATGCAAAACCTAACGATAATACCTCACACATTCAGAGCATTCAAATTGAAAGCATAGAGTAATGGAAATAGGGCAAACCTGATTGGAGAGATCGAATAAAATTGAATTGCCCGGTTGGGTTTGCAAAGCAATCTGAGGGTTTATATGAGATGGAATTGGCTCTTTGCAGATGAGTTCCTTTCAGTCTCTGGAGGTTGCTCTGAACTCTGTTAGCTCTTCTCTCACTATCTTTTTCCCATGGTTTTTTGGGAGATGGAAGTCTAGAATTTATAACCTGATTTTTGTGACTTTGTGGGCTCAAAAGAGAGAGGTCCAAGTCCAAGATTTTCTGTTATATTTTATTTATTTATTTATTTTTTCGTTTTTTTATTTTTTTATTTTTTCGTTTTTTTTATTTTTTTTTCAAAACGCGTGGGCTTCGCCTAGAGAGCATGATAGTTCAAGAAATTCCTCTGAGCGTAGGTGATTCTGGTGGCTTTTCTTGGGACTCGCTAGGCGACCCATTCTACTCGCCTAGCGAGCATGACAGCTCATGAATAAACTTTTGCTCCTTCAAGATTAACGTCTTGACTGATGAATAGACCCCATTTGAACATGTTGGAAGTATCTCAAGCCATTCCCTTGTGTTGACTGATCACCCAGATAGGACCCACAAAGTGTATTGGATTGATATTCAAACTTCTTGGATCTAATTCCGATTGACATGATGAAATGCAATATGAAATGTTAAATGACCTAAAAATGAATGCATGAATGAGGGGGGCAAATTTTTAGGTATTACACCTCTCATTGGTACACAAGGAGGAATTAACTACAATCCAGCTTTGGCTCGTCGTCAACTTGGGTTCCCCTTGAGAGACAAACCTAATAACACTTTGTTAGAAGGTCTTTTCTATCAAGAGGGTAAAGATCCCCAACATTTGAAGCAAAAGATTGTGCATGCTTGGCATAATATGCATATGAAGGGAAGATCCGAGCTTGGTCGGTGCAATTGTGTAGCTTTGGAAGCTTACACTCTTTGGGTGAAGAAGAGAGCTTTGGAGTTGAAGATGCCTTATCCCTGTGAGAGACCTATATTTATGGTTGTGGTTGATCCATTAACTCTCCCTAACCAAGATGTAGAGGAGTTGGAAGACGCACTCGTCAAGATGAAGCAAGAGAAAGATATGTGGGAAGAGCGTTACCGTGCTTTGAGCAAGAAGCATGAGGAGTTATAGTTGGAGTCTAAGGACAAGGATGCACTTATTGAGCTACTTGAAGACCGAATGACAAAGAGACAGAGAGAGCCGGAGGTTTCATCTTCTAGAATGCCTCAGCCTTCCGTTTCTTAGAAGAAGATTGTTAATCATCTTGTACTCGAGAAGACTCAGATGAAGGCTTCTTTAGAGACCGAGATTCGATGCATTCGAAGGAAGTACGCACCTACAGCCAGATCTTCTGACATTGTTGTTAGGGATCCTTAGGATGACTAGTCTCCTTTTCTTTTGTTTTTTTCATTTGGTTTCTGAAGTTGTACTAAGCGTACTCCTTCCAATTATATAAATAAAAAGAGATTTTTATGGTCATATCAAATTGTTGCAATTATTGTAAAGTATATATTTGTAAATGATATAGTAAGTTCCTTGAAAATAAAAATAAGCAAACAAGCATTGCATTTCATGCATCATTTGCATAAGCAGATTTCTCTTTCACCAGATGTCTCATTGGTTTTTCTTTTGTGCTTCAGCCAAGCTGACTCATCGGTACAACACTCGCGCCAATCATCTGAGAATCATGGAGCATCTTGAGAAAGGGAACAAAGAGTTGAAGGACGAGATCGCTCGACTGACTTCCATAATGGAGTCAGTGTTGGCTGCTCAGAGCCAATCTTCTCCAACGCCCGCAACTCCTCCTCCTTATAGGACTATTATTTCAGAGGTGGCTACCTCTACCACGCCTACTGCTACCGCCCATTTTGCGCCTACCATGCCTGCCGGATTCCTGTGGGGAATGCCGTCTAACTTCATGCCTGAAGGGTTTGCGCCTACTTTTACTCCCATGACGACATCTAGCCCGGTCATGTCTGTGCCACGTCCCATTATGCACACCTTACCTCGTGTAGAGGATACCATTTATCATTCCGAGCCGTCTGAGGGTCCGGATGTTTATGAGAAAATGGGCGAAATGAAGGATCAGTTTCTTGAGCTGCACAAGGAATTGAAGACATTGAGAGAGAAAGATTTATTTGGGAAGAGTGCTGCTGAGTTATGTCTGGTGCCGATTGTGAAGATTCCAGTGAAATTCAAAGTGCCTGACTTTGAAAAATACAAAGGGAACACATGTTCGCTCAGTCATCTAGTGATGTATGCCCGCAAGATGTCTACCCAAACTGACAACAATCAACTGTTGATTCACTATTTCCAAGACAGTTTAATCGGTGCTACGCTCTGTTGGTATATGGGGTTGGATAGTGCAAACATTCACACTTTCAACGACTTGGGATAGGCTTTCATCAAAAAATATAAGTACAACGTGGATATGGCGCCTGATAGAGACCAATTTAGGTCTATGTCTCAGAAGGATAAGGATACATTCAAAGAGTATGCACATAGATGGAGATAATTGGCTGCTCAGATCACTCCTCCTTTAGAGGAGAAGGAGATGACAAAAATCTTTTTGAAGACCCTGAGTTCATTTTATTATGAACGCATGATTGCTAGTTCCCCCACTGACTTTACCAAAATGGTAAACATGGGAATGAGGCTTGAGGAAGGTGTCCGTGAAGGACGTTTGTCAAAAGAGGAAGCATCGTCAAGCAAGAGATATGGCAACAATTTTGGGAAAAAGAAAGATAACGAAGCTAATGCAATAACCAGTGGGAGGCAGAGGAGGCCTCAGATCAGAGAGAATCAACCATCCCGTAAACACCATCATTAAGTATCTTCAATCATTCCTGTATTTTTGAATAATCAAGCAACACCAATTCAGCAACAACAACAACGTCAACATCAACAATCACAACAACGAGCAAACACCTACAACAACAACAATACCAACAATCATCATCAACAAAAATTTGAGAGGAAGAAGGTCTCTTTTGACCTGATTCCTATGACTTATGCAGAGCTGTATCCGTCTTTGGTTCTCAAGAACCTACTTCAACCGAGAAACCCGCCACAAATTCCAGAACCACTTCAATGATGGTACAAGCCTGAACTCCATTGTGCTTTTCACTAAGGAGCACCCGGACATGGCATAGAGAATTGCTATCCGCTCAAGTATGAGGTTCAGAAGCTGATAAAGAGTGGAATGGTGTCCTTTGAGGACCGTGCGCCAAACGTGAAAGCAAATCCATTACCCTCTCATGGGAATTCTTCTATTAATATGGTGGACGGTTGTCCTGGAGAGTTTAAAGTGTTTGATATTTGTTTCATCCAGAGGTCCTTGGTACATATGCATACGGACATTTGTATGGTGAGTGATTGTGAGCATGATCATGACGGTTGTGCTATCTGCAGTGTCAACCTGAGGGGTTGTATGATTGTGAAGAGGGACATCCAGCGGCTGATGGATGAAGATTTGATTTAGATTGTTCAATCCTGTCATGTAGATGACAATGTGAATGTCATAGTTCCCTTTTTTAAGAAACCAGAGAAATTGGTAATTCAGTACGACAACAGTAACAATAACACCGTCAACAACAGATCGGTATCGCCGTTGGTTATACGGTTAGTGGGTCCAGTCCCGTATTCATCTGATAAAGCTGTTCCATATCAGTACAATGCAACAATGATGAAGGATGGTCAAGAGGTCTTGTTGCCTACGACCAACTCCGTGGTGAGCATTGTTGATGTTACCAAGGTGACCCGCAGTGGTCGTGTGTTTGGGCTGGTGTTCCCGAAAGATAAAGAAGATTCCGCTGTCAGTAAGAAGGTGTAAGTGCTTGTTGTAGATCCGGTTAGTACTTCAAAAGGCCATTCTGGTGAATCCAGCAATTTGAAGGCTAATGATGATGATGATGAGGTACTTCGTATTATTAAGAAGAGCGAGTTCAATATGGTGGAGCATCTTCTCCAAACCCCCTCAAAGATTTCAGTACTGTCTCTGCTAATAAATTCAGAAGCGCACAGAGAAGCACTACAAAGAGTTCTTGAGCAAGAGTTTGTGGAACATGATGTTAGGGTGGATCAATTCAATCATATTGTGGCTAACATCACTTCCTGCAACAATCTCAGTTCCTGTGATGAAGAACTCCCTGAGGAGGGTAGGAATCATAATCTGGCTTTGCATATCTCTATGAATTGCTGATCACACTAAAATTTACGTATTTTCGACTCCGATTTCACATGCATTCTAGTTGTTTTATTGTCATTTTGTTGTGTTATTACTATGTTTTCCTTTGTTTTCAGGATTTTACTTTAAATGGAGCCCCGATCGAGAAAAGGAGCGAAAAAGAGCCAAAAACCCTAAAAATCAGCATTTTGCTCTTATGGCCTACCCAATGGCGGGCGCCACAGACCAAGCCATGACGTGTCAAATTCAACTTCCATCAACTCCCACGTTTTCCCACTACTTCCACTAAGGCGCCCCATTTTTTGCCTCTGGCGGGCGCCACAAGAGGAAAAATGGTTCCCTCTTATTTTCAAGTGAAGGGCATCCAAGTCATTTCCACCTTTTTACTTGCTTATAAATAGAAAAGCGAATTCACTTTTACAATCATCCAAACTTAGAACAGAGGCAAACTCAGAAGCAACTTCGTTTCACTTAGGCATATATTCAGTATTTTATAGTGGTAATCGGTTCGTATTGGAGTGTTACCACAATTGTGTAATCAAGTCTGTGATAGAGTCTGTAATCGAGTTTGGAGCACTTTGGAAGGAAGTTAATCCTGTCGCCATTTTCTTTTCCGCATTGCAATTTACTCATCCCTCTGATTGGAGCAGGTTTTTATTACTCGCCTTTACTTTATTTATTTCCCGCACTCGCCTTTACTTTATTTATTTCCCGCACTCGCCTTTACTTTATTTATTTCCCGCACTCGCTTTACTTTATTTATTTCCCGCACTCGCCTTTACTTTATTTATTTCCCGCACTCGCTTTAATTTTATTTATTTCCTCGCACTCGCTTTACTTTATTTATTTCCTCGCACTCGCTTTAAGTTATTTACTTTCCGCACTCACACTACTTTTATTTACTTTCCGCACTCGCACTACTTTTATTTACTTTAATGCACTTTTACTTTACCATGTCTAACTAAATTTATAAGGTTAGAATGTAAGGATCATAATTAAACTGATAATCTGTACGATTGTTCGTAGAAACACTTAAGGGCTATTTTAACTTTCAACTTAAGTTTTCCCGCACTTCAATTCCGTTGGGTAAGATCGAAAGCCGTCCAACGTGTTTATAAACTTAATTGTTTTTAACTATTTCAAAATCAGCGAAAGCGCTTTGTCTAGTTCATTAGGAGTTCTTAACATTAAGAAGAAAAGAGAATTTAAAACTATTTTCGGACGCGTTTATAAGTTTAGAGTCTGGTTCGTAAGAACCTCTTTTGGTTAAGAAATCCAGGTTATAATACTTTTCAACTTAGTTAAGATACTATATTTCTTAAAAATAGGTTTACTACTCTAACGCAATGCGCGCCTTTTTATAAGTGACAATAAGAGGGTTTGATTAGGGAGTACAACTCGGTTCTGAGTACGCGAAAGCGACAATTTCTGTTAAATTAGTTCTTTTCAAAGTAGGAAACATTGCCCATAAATAGTTCTATTAGCAAGTACTTGGATTATTAATTGATTACGTGAATTACATTCGACCTTGTATTTATTAATTATATTCGAAACTTTACTTTTCATTGCACATTACAAAAACATCTATTTTGATTACCTTTGATAAACACCATAACAATAGATAACGATAGATTGACACTTGGTCTCTGTGGATTCGACAATCTTTTATATTACTCTGACGCGTTCGTATACTTGCGAACACCGCATCAAGTTATTGACCGCATCAAGTTTTTGACGCCGTTGCCGGGGACCAATTTCGTCAAATTTCATTTTCCTGTTGTTGGATTGTTTAGACTTAGGTTATTTCCCGCCGGTCAATGCGAAGAACTCGCAGTACCGGAAGTTTAAGCTTAGTATACCTTCTGGCGGAACCTGAACGTTACGCTCGCGCACGTTTATTCTTTCATAGAATTAAGAAAGCTATGGCCGAAGATCAAAACCAAAGACCTCTTAAAGATTTTGCTCAACCATCAAATGAAGAACCTAGTTATAATATAGTAAACCCAACCATCCCAGCTAATAATTTTGAACTTAAACCATCCCTGTTGCAACTAGTGCAACAGAGACAATTTGCGGGTCTCGCTACCGAGAACCCTAACCAACATTTAAAAATATTTCTTCAATTAGCAAATACTTTTAAAACCAATGGAGCTTCTCCTGAGGCAATACGTTTAAGATTATTTCCTTTTTCCCTCAGAGATAAAGCTCTATCATGGTTAGATTCCCTTGCACCCAATTCCATTACGACTTGGGATAACCTTAGAAGAGTTTTTCTTGCTAGATATTTTCCCCCGAGTAAGACCGCCGTTCTTCGAAACCATATAACTAGATTTACCCAAAACCAAGGAGAATCGCTGTTCGAAGCTTGGGAAAGATATAAAGAGTTGTTACGAGCATGCCCACATCATGGTTTAGAAAATTGGTTAATCATTCAAACCTTCTAAAATGGACTTCATGACAACACAAAGATGACCATCAACGCTGCCGCAGGCGGTTCTCTGATGAACAAACCTTATCCTGAAGCTAGTGCCCTCATCGAAGATATGGCTCAAAACCATCAATCATGGGGAGTCGAACGAGCGACAGTAGAGAAGAAGGAAGCCCAAGGAGGAGTGCATGAACTAAGCTCTATAGACATGATGCAAGCTAAAATGGACGCATTAGTCCTCAAAGTCGAGCATATGTACACGAACCCGAATACTGTAGCCGCAGTTTCGTTGGATTGTGAGATATGAGGAACCCAAGGACACCAATCCGTAGAATGCAGTCTATTAAACGAAACCCACTCCGAGCAAGTGAACTACACCCAAGGGAACCCATACTCGAATACCTATAACCCTGGATGGAGGAATCACCCGAACTTCTGCTATAAAAACAATAACCATATTCAAAATAATGCACCTCCGAGACCTAGTTATCAAGCCCCTAGATCAAATCAACCTATGCAACCTGTACCACCAAAACCGAGCCTTGAGAAAATTATGGAAAATTTTATCACTGCTCAAACCCAACAAAACAAGGAGTTCATGAACCTAAACATTCATGTTAACGAATTGATTACTCAGTTAGGAACCAAGGTTGACCAAATAGTTACTCATACCAAGATGCTTGAAACCCAGATCTCTCAGGTAGCTTTAAACCAAGCCCCTCAGACTACACCTGGAGGACAATTCCTTGGACAACCTCAACAAAATCCGAGAGGACAAGCCAATGCCATTATCCTACGAAGTGGGAACGCTTATGATGAGCCACCAAACCCTAGATTGAGTGAACCCGAAACTTCTAAGGAATGTACCAAACCCCCGCACAAAGTAAAGGAACCAGAGGAATCTGAAAACCAGGAAGGTCAAGAGAAAGGAGAAGAACCTAAAGATAAAATTTACGTACCACCCCCGCCATATAAACCACCTATACCATATCCGCAAAGACTCAAACAAACCCAAATCAATAAACAGTATCAAAAATTTATTAAAGTTATAGAAAAACTTCATGTAGAAATCCCTTTCATAGAAGCCATCACCCAAATACCTTATTATGCAAATTTTCTTAAAGACATCCTTACCAACAAACGTAGACTTGACGATCCGAAGCCTTTGGAATGTAATGCTATTTCCGAGGACAAATTAGCAAAGAAAGATAAAGATCCTGGAAATTTCTCCATTCCTTGCCTTTTGGGTAATCATGTCATCGAAAAAGCTTTTCTAGACTTAGGAGCTAGTGTGAGTTTAATGCCTTTAGCAGTTTGTGAGAGATTAAACTTAGGAGAATTACAACCCACTAAGATGTCACTTCAGTTAGCCGATAGATCTGTTAAATATCCAATAGGCATCCTAGAAGATGTTCCTGTTAGGATAGGTCAGTTATTTATCCCTACTGATTTTGTTGTCATGGACATCAAAGAGGACAATGATATACCAATTCTTCTAGGTAGACCATTCTTATCGACTGCAGGAGCCATAATAGATGTCAAGAAAGGAAAGTTGACATTTGAGGTAGGTGACGAGAAAATAGAATTTATACTTTCGAAATTTCTTATGGCACTTGTGATGGGAGACTCGTGTTATGCCTTAGATATCATTGATGAATGTGTTAGAGAATTAGAACAAAAAGAAATTATAAAAACAATTAAGTTACCATCAACTCTCATAAGGGAAGATGATGACTTTAAGGAACCTTACATCGATGATAACCTTTACGAATGTTTATCCCTTACCCCAGATCCTATGCCATGCCCTAAGAAACCAACCTTAGAACTTAAGGAACTGCCTAAGAACCTGAGATATGAGTTCCTCGATGAAAAGATGAACCATCCAGTTATAGTTAGTGCTACCTTGAGCCAAGAGGAGACGAACCAACTTTTAGATGTTTTACGAAGACATCCCTCAGCCTTAGGATATAATATCTCTGACCTGAAAGGTATAAGCCCATCCGTATGCATGCATCGGATTTCACTCGAAGAAGATTCAAAACCCTCTAGGGAACATCAGAGAAGGATAAACCCTATAATGAGTGATGTTGTTAAAAAGGAAGTTCTTAAGTTACTTGAGGCAGGTATCATCTACGAGATCTCGGATAGTAAGTGGGTGAGCCCTGTGCATGTAGTACCTAAAAAGGGAGGCATCACAGTCATGCAAAACGATAAAGGCGAACATGTAGCAAAATGTTTAGAAGGAGGATGACAGATGTGTATAGATTATAGAAAATTAAATAAAACAACTAGGAAGGATCATTTCCCTTTACCATTTATTAACCAGATGTTGGAGCGTCTAGCCAGACACTCTTACTTCTGTTATCTAGATGGATACTCTGGATTCTTCCAAATACCTATTCACCCCGAAGATCAAGAAAAAACTACCTTTACATGCCCTTATGGAACTTTTGCCTACAGACGAATGCCTTTCGGCCTCTGTAACGCCCCAGCTACTTTCCAACGCTGCATGATGTCAATCTTCGCAAATTACCTAGATGGTATCATGGAAGTGTTTATGGATGATTTCTCGGTTTGCGGATTCGATTTCCACAGTTGTCTTACTAACCTTGAGAAAATCCTGGAGAGATGCGTGGAGGTGAACCTCGTGCTAAACTGGGAAAAATGTCATTTCATGGTAACCGAAGGAATAGGTTTAGGACATATAGTTTCCGAAAAAGCTATAGAGGTAGATAAAGCTAAAATAGAAGTTATAGAAAACCTAAAACCATAAAAAACAATCAGAGAAGTCCGAAGCTTTCTTGGACACGCTGGATTCTACCGGCGTTTTATTAAGGACTTCTCCAAAATAACCAAACCGTTAACCAGACTTTTAATGAAAGATGCTGAATTCATTTTTGATGAAAAATGTAATAACGCATTTAATCTTTTAAAGCAAGCATTAATCTCAGCACCTATTATGAAACCGCCCGATTGGTCGGAACCTTTTGAGATAATGTGCAATGCTAGTGATTATGCAGTTGGAGCCGTTCTAGGACAAAGAAAAGATAAAAAATTACATGCCATTTATTATGCCAGTAGAACCCTAGATGCTGCCCAACTTAACTACGCAACAACTGAAAAAGAGTTACTCGCTGTAGTTTTCGCTATAGACAAATTTAGATCTTATCTAGTAGGAGCAAAAATTATTGTTTACACCGATCATGCTGCCATTCGTTACCTATTAAGTAAAAAAGATGCCAAGCCCAGGTTACTCCGATGGATTCTATTACTACAAGAGTTTGATTTAGATATAAGAGATAAAAAAGGCACTGAAAATGTAGTAGCCGATCACCTTTCTAGGCTAGAACATCTAAAACCTGAACTAGTACCCATAAATGATGATTTCGCCTATGATAGACTGATCGCTAGAGTAGAAACCATTGAAGATAATAACCTAGATCCTTATAAGCAACCCCAAAATTCCTTAGCAATAAGTAACGTACCCTGGTATGCAGATTTCGTTAATTACCTAGCTGCTGATATAGTACCCCCTGATCTTGACTACCACCGCAAGAAGAAATTCTTCCACGATGTGAGAAACTTCTATTGGGACGAACCGCTCCTTTTCAAAAGGGGTAAAGATGGCATTTTCCGCCGTTGCGTTCCAGAAGAAGAGGTAAATAGTATTATCAAGCATTGTCATTCTGCACCTTATGGTGGACATGCGAGCACCTTAAAACATACGCCAAGATTCTTCAAGCTGGCCTATTTTGGCCTACCATGTGGCGTGATGTCTATGCTTGCATTGTCAAGTGTGATAGATGCCAACGCACTGGAAACATTTCAAGACGTGATGAAATGCCTCTAAGAAACATTCAGGAAGTAGAACTCTTTGACGTATGGGGTATAGATTTCATGGGACCTTTTCCACCATCCTTAGGAAACATGTATATCTTAGTAGCTGTAGACTATGTGTCTAAGTGGATTGAAGCTATAGTTGCACCCACAAACGACACTAGGGTAGTAATCAAACTATTTAAAAACTATATATTCCTTATATTTGGAACACCATGTTTAGTCATAAGCGATGGAGGATCACACTTTATATCGAGAATATTTGACAAACTTTTAAGAAAATATGGAGTTAGGCATAGAGTAGCAACACCGTACCACCCACAAACTAGTGGCCAAGTAGAAGTATCTAATAGGGAGATAAAACAAATCCTAGAGAAAACTGTTTCTATTTCTAGGAGAGACTGGTCTCAAAAGCTTCAAGAAGCATTATGGGCCTATAGAACCGCTTTCAAAACCCCTATAGGAACTACTCCTTATCAACTAGTTTATGGAAAATCCTGTCACTTACCTTTCGAGTTAGAGCATAAGGCCTATTGGGCCATTAAAACTTTGAATTTAGACTACCTAGCCGCTGGAGAGAAGCGTACCCTAGACATTCATAAATTAGAAGAACTTAGGCAATCAGCCTACGAGAATGCAAAGATATATAAAGAGAGGACAAAAGCCTATTACGACAAAAGAATAGTAAAGAAAAACTTCAATATAGGCGATTCTGTTCTCCTTTTCAACACTAGGTTATGACTCTTCCCTGGAAAGCTACGTTCAAGATGGAATGGTCCTTTCGAAGTGTCCAAGATTCTGAGATTCGGAGCCGTAGAAATCAAGAACGATACCTGCAGTCCATTCATTGTAAATGGACAAAGACTGAAGCTCTACGAAGGAGGAGACATTCCAGCATACTACTCAAGCCACACCCTGATTGATCCACCAATTCCTACTACTACAGGTGTATAAATTCTAATCGTCAAGCTATTGACGTTAAACAAGCGTTGCGTGGGAGGCAACCCATGGTTTTTCTTTCATTTTACTTTTTCGCATTTATTTAATTTTATTTCTATTTTTATTTTATCATATTTTGCATTAAGACTAAGATTTGAATGGTTTGTATTTTCAGGATCACTTTCTTAACTTTTACCAGGATGCAGGGTTTCGATGACATGCACGTGGCCTATAGAGATAATGCTCAGAGGGAGCGCTACATTGCCCTATATGAGTGCCTTATGGCACCCACACGTTACCCTGATCAGCAGTGTATGGAGGTACTGGGTATCGAGCCTAGTATCCGATTCCTTAGCCACCAGCTTCACTGGGACGAATTCGCTGATGACTTGAGTAACACATATAGGAACCTGACTTTGGAGTTCTTGAGTTCATTCGACTATGACCCATATTCTGGACCAGATGGGTACGCTGCTTTCAGACTTTTTGGAGTTGAGTACTCCTTCAGCTAGAAAGAGTTCGGCGGCCTGTTGGGTTTCCAGACCACTCCTGATGCTATCCCGGAGACACCTATGGAATATTTCCTGGGTAAGGAAGTGGAGAAATTTTGGAGTGATATATCAGGTGGCGGAAGCCAGGATCCATCTACATAGCTATCTTATGTCATACATAACCCAACCTTCAGATATTTTCAGGAGATATTAGCACATTCCTTTCTGGGAAGACCGGATGCAGAGACACTACTGAGTGAAGAGGAGATCTTCCTATTATTTTGTGCATCCCAGTCTCGCCCAGTAGCATGTGGGAACTTTTTATTAAACAATCTCAGCGGTATCTCCAGATCTACCGAAGGAGTCATCCATGTTGGCGGAATCAACACACAGATTGTTGTCGCTTTAGGTCTGTCTCGCAAGCTGTCACATCTTCGGATCTACTGTGGATACACTACCATGGACATCGATTTCTGTTTGACCAGAGGATTGATGAGGAGAGCCTCTTTCCACCCATGCCAGTTCCGATTGCTAGTCGACAATGAGGCTATCCATTATTTCACATTGCCAGACCCTATGATGACCAGTGTGCATGATCCAGCGAATTGGAGTTATGCTCTAGAGGGCCAGGGAGAGACCGTTGAGGCACCGAGATCGCCACCCGTTGCTGAATACACACCTACACCACCATCTCCTAGAATCACTATTTTCTCTAATAATCATTCATTGCAGACACCCGACATACGCACCCAGATTGCTGAGTGCCGTAGAGAGATTGCAGAGCTTAGATAGGAAGTGGCGGATCTAACTTTACAGATGGGAGTGTCTGATCTCACCCATGCTACTGAAGCCGATTGTCTATATTAGGAGATAGCAGAGCTCAGGCAGGAGATAGCTGTGCTCCGTGGATCCACTCAGACAGACGACACCCCTACTACCTGATCTCACCATTTCATTTCATTTTATTTCTCTTTTATATATTTCTCGTATTTGCATTACTCATTTTATATTATCGCATTTAGAATATTATAAAAACTACTACTACACATTAGTATTTCTGTTTTTATCTATATATGTTTTATATTTGTTTTATTTGCATTTTAATTTTTCAGTTATTTATTTATTTATATTTAATTTCTGCTTTTGTTTTTGTTTCAATTTCACTTTTTATTTTCGTTTTTACTTTTATAAAATTATGCAAGTCAAAGAAACTAGGAGAATCACAAGACAAATGCTATCCAGACCCCTCAAAGCCAAAAGACAAGAGAAGCCCAAACCAAAGGACCAAAATCTGGCCCAGCCAGATTTTGCCTTGTGGCGCCCGCCATAGGACCTGTGGCGCCCGCCACAGCGTCTGTAAATGGTCGGGGCAGACCCCTTTTCTTCACCATTTTTGCAACTTACAACCTCCCAAACCCATTTTTTCACCTTGGAAAAAAGTCCTTGAACCCACAAAAAGCTCATACTTTCCTAACCACCATACCACACAAATCACTAATCCACTTTCCATTTTCGATTTCATCCGTTGGATTTTGTAAAAATCCAACCTTTTCACCAACCACTTCATCTTCTTCAAGAGCATTCAAATGGAGTTTAACGGATTCATTCTTCGAGGAGGGAAACCGGGGGAGAGACAAAGAAAAATTATTGAACGGTTGCAAAATCGGAAAATCCTCCCGACAAGGTATGTTGACGAAAACTGTCTCTACACTTTAGGTATCTACCATAGCATTTTCCATTTATTAGACAACTTAGGTTTGCATAATTTCTTTATCAACAAAGAACCCACCTATGAGCGGTTGACAATCGAATTTTTAAGTTCCTTAATTTATATTGTCAACCCTAACACTGCTAGCACAGTTGGTACTGTCAAATTTAGAATGTTTGCTGTTGAATACCAATTCAGTACCGATGAACTAGCCAGCCTGTTAGGGATCCCTCATGGGGAAGGTGCTATTTGTGAGGCCCCTTTGGATTCCGAATGGTCTGTTGAGGTATTTTCCTTCTGGGAGCGTTTATCAAACACTTCCATAAACTCTTTTGAAGGAGTTCTTGCCTCCACTATCCATAACCCGACCATCATAGTTTTTAGATATCTGTTGGCATGCACTATTTTTGGCCGGGAGAATCCAAATAAGGTTAACGCTAGAGAGCTTCTATATTTGCAAGGAAGTCTCACAAATAGGCGAATTAATTCGGTTCCTTTCATGCTCGCCCATATGATTTTAACTCTGAATAAGGCGGGACCGATTTCTTTTGGTGGATTGATTACGTCTTTTGCTTAGGCACTTAACCTGAACAATGAGATGGCTACCCTTAACCCCTTACCTCCTTGCACAATTAACTTAAAATTTCTGAGAGACATGAAATTGTGCCGTTCAAGGAGAGAAGGAGGTTATACACTTATGGTTCATGGTGTAGCCATCCCATCTATTATTCTACCTTGCACTAGACGTACAGATATTCGTGATGAGAGGAATTGGACCTACGATTTAGATGCCCCACCTGTTTTGGGTCCTCTTCCTCCTAACATTCCTGATGAGGCGGGACCAGACACTGATGATGAATATGATCGGAGAGAGCGATCTCCCGTACCCCATGTGTCCCCCCATCATCCTTCACCACCATACACCGCACCATCTTCTTCTTCTGCGGGTACCACTCCTGGCTTCTATATTACAGAGGAGATGTGGCGTGATCACATGGCTAGAGAGCAAAGGCGTGATGACCTACTCTCTACCATCCAGCAACAAATGGCGGACAACATGAGCTTCATGCAAGAATCGCAGTGGAGGACAGACAGGTCTTACGACACTGTTCTATAGTCCCTGCAAGTGATCACCGATACACAAGCCCGTCAACAACACTACCACCAGATACACATGGCACTCGTAGAAAACACTCAGGGTACCATTTTAGGTCACCTTCGAGACGTGAGAACCTCTCAGGATGCCCTGCAAGCGAGGATGGATCAGAGAGACTGTCGTTGTACCCGATCCCGTCGTCCACCTCAGGATGGCGAGGGCACTAGTGGTCAGCAATAGGTTGCCAGGTAACTCTTCCTTATCTTATTTCGAAACATTGGGGACAATGTTCGATTTAAGTGTGGGAGGAGACTCTATCGTCTTTTCTTTATTGTCTTTTCTCATTTTCCTTTATCGCTTTTTCTTTACTGTTTTTAGATAGTTTATTTCCTTTTAGTTGTTTATTTTGCTTTTTAGTATAATGCATGAGTCTGACGAGTCACCGAATATAGTAAATCTTTAGTACAATCTAGTCTCCCCATACCTTAAGCCCCACCAAAAATTTTTTGCAAAAGAAAATAGTGTTATCCCGAAAGTTTTCAGGATTTTAAGACATGTTTTGAGTAAGGATGCGGTGACTTGGGAGAACTTTGCGAAACACCAGTATCTGTTTTAGCACCATAAGCTTCGTAAATATAGGAATCATTCCCGAAACCCCATATACCATGGCCTTAATCATCATTTCCGTATAAATCCTTAGTAGTTTATCACAGCAGTCAACTCCGGCCTACGCATCCTCTACGTAGGGGACCGATGCAAATAAGTGAATGATCCAGAAATAAATAAATAAATAAATAAAAGAAAGCAAAAAGGCAACTCCGGTATAGGTGACCCTCACAAAGTCATTTAAACCAAAGGATTGTAAAAAATTGCTAGAAAAAGAAAAAGAAAAAGAAAGAAACTCACCCACTGTTGGTTGGTTCAGAGGTATCTGGCACTGAACTCGGTAGGGCGGATTATGATCTGATCCCCCACAACTACAGTTGGGTCCAATAAAAGGGTTTACACATGTTTATGTGCCAGAAACCCCAAGCTCTGATCATAATCACTAACAGGCCACTCTACTATGAAGCATGTACGGATAACGGGCTTAATGTGATTGCGCCTGAATGAAAAGGATATAAAAAGAGATGAAGAGGCAGGCCTAGGTATTGTGGGATAATATGGGTTGGTTAATATATGAATGAAGTTTATGTCCGTATTTGCGGATTAGTGTCATCATGATACCCTTAGTTCACTCAGTTAGTACCTATCACTGCATCCCGACTTGAACCTGGAAATTTTACCTGAAGCACTCGTTTACACAATTTTTTTTTATGAGCTTTTCTATGTTTTGCTTGAGGACAAGCAAAGGTTTAAGTGTGGGAGAGTTTGATCACACTAAGATTTACGTATTTTCGACTCCGATTTCACATGCATTCTAGTTGTTTTATTGTCATTTTGTTGTGTTATTACTGTGTTTTCCTTTGTTTTTAGGATTTTACTTTAAATGGAGCCCCGATCGAGAAAAGGAGCGAAAAAGAGCCAAAAACCCTAAAAATCAGCATTTTGCTCTTATGGCCTACCCAATGGCGGGTGCCACAGACCAAGCCATGACGTGTCAAAGTCAACTTCCATCAACTCCCACGTTTTCCCACTACTTCCACTAAGGCGCCCCATTTTGTGCCTCTGGCGGGCGCCATGGCCTTGTGGCGGGCGCCACAAGAGGAAAAACGGTTCCCTCCTATTTTCAAGTGAAGGGCATCCAAGTCATTTCCACCTTTTTACTTGCTTATAAATAGAAACGCGAATTCACTTTTACAATCATCCAAACTTAGAACAGAGGCAAACTCAGAAGCAACTTCGTTTCACTTAGGCATATATTCAGTATTTTATAGTGGTAATCGCTTCGCATTGGAGTGTTACCACAATTGTGTAATCAAGTCTGTGATAGAGTCTGTAATCGAGTTTGGAGCACTTTGGAAGGAAGTTAATCCTGCCGCCATTTTCTTTTCCGCATTGCAATTTACTCAGCCCTCCGATTGGAGCAGGTTTTTATTACTCGCCTTTACTTTATTTATTTCCCGCACTCGCCTTTACTTTATTTATTTCCCGCACTCGCCTTTCCTTTATTTATTTCCCGCACTCGCCTTTACTTTATTTATTTCCCGCACTCGCTTTACTTTATTTATTTCCCGCACTCGCCTTTACTTTATTTATTTCCCGCACTCGCTTTACTTTTATTTATTTCCTCGCACTCGCTTTACTTTATTCATTTCCTCGCACTCGCTTTAAATTATTTACTTTCCGCACTCGCACTACTTTTATTTACTTTAATGCACTTTTACTTTACCATGTGTAACTAAATTTATAAGGTTAGAATGTAAGGATCATAATTAAACTGATAATCTGTACGATTGTTCGTAGAAACACTTAAGGGCTATTTTAACTTTCAACTTAAGTTTTCCCGCACTTCAATTCCGTTGGGTAAGATCGAAAGCCGTCCAACATCTTTATAAACTTAATTGTTTTTAACTATTTCAAAAACAGCGAAAGCGCTTTGTCTAGTTCATTAGGAGTTCTTAACATTAAGAAGAAAAGAGATTTTTAAACTATTTTCGGACGCGTTTATAAGTTTAGAGTCTGGTTCGTAAGAACCTCTTTTGGTTAAGAAATCCAGGTTATAATACTTTTCAACTTAGTTAAGATACTATATTTCTTAAAAATAGGTTTACTACTCTAACGCAATGCGCGCCTTTTTATAAGTGACAATAAGAGGGTTTGATTTGGGAGTACAACTCGGTTCTGAGTACGCGAAAGCGACAGTTCCTGTTAAATTAGTTCTTTTCAAAATAGGAAACATTGCCCATAAATAGTTCTATTAGCAAGTACTTGGATTATTAATTGATTACGTGAATTACATTCGACGCTGTCTTTATTAATTATATTCGAAACTTTACTTTTCATTGCACATTACAAAAACATCTATTTTGATTACCTTTGATAAACACCATAACAATAGATAACGATAGATTGACACTTGGTCTCTGTGGATTCGACAATCTTTTATATTACTCTGACGCGTTCGTATACTTGCGAACACCGCATCAAGTTATTGACCGCATCAATTGCAAAGATGATGCTTTGTCAAATGTGTTTATTGACACCAGGACTTCATTTAATGTGTTGCCGAAGTCAACTTTTTCTCAAAGCTATCATATCAAGGAGCGCCCATGAGGTATAGTGGTGTAATCGTCAAAGCTCTTGACGGTTCACGCAAAGCAATTATTGGTGAAATGGACCTTCCAGTGAAGATAGGTCTGAGTGATTTTCAAATTACTTTTCAAGTAATGGATATCCACCCGGCCTACTATTGTCTGTTAGGAAGTCCATGGACCCATGAGGCAGGAGATGTTACCTCCACATTGTATCAGAAGCTCAAGTTTGTGAAGAATGGCAAGCTTGTCATTGTTGCCGGGGAGAAGGCGCTGTTGGTTAGCCACCTATCATATTTCTCTTATGTTGAAGCTAATGATGAGGTTGGAACTTTGTTCCAAGCCTTATCTATTACCGCTGAAAAGAGATTTGGGGCACCTATGTCCTCATTGAAGGATGCAAAGAAGATTGTTGAAGAAGGCAATATTGATCAGTGGGGGCGCATGGTAGAGGTCTCCGACAACAAAGGTAGAACCGGTCTGGGCTTTCAGCAAGGTTCATCAACTGCAAGGTCTGAGGATATTCAACTTATCTTCCGTAGCGGAGGGTTCATTCATGGCAATGAACAACACTTAACTGCTGTGCTAGAGGATGAGGAAGAGGAAAACTGCACCAATTTTGTGACGCATGGAAAGGCTTGCAACAATTGGACTGCTGTTGATATTCCTATTATTTTGCATCGATCTAAGTAATTGCTTTTATATGTTTTAAATTCCTTCTCCTATGCCTAAGGGAGAAGTGAACATTGTTTGGGCATTTTAAAATTGATCATTAATAAAATTAATTCTATTCATCCACATCTATGATGTTTTGTTTTTACTTTTTACTTTATTCTGAAAATTGTAATCACAAAAAACATAAATAAATAATATAACTGTCCATCTGCATGATATTTGGTCACAAATTCACTTCTCTAAAATCAAAATATAAAATCATTATGCAGGTTGGTTTCTAACCCCATTGAATACAATGATCCTTCTCATTCTCCAAATTTTGAATTCCATGTAGTGAGTGAAGAATTATCTCGTCTTCTTGAGCATGATGAAAAGACCATTCAGTCGTTCGAAGAGCAGATTGAGTTAGTCAACTTGGGTTCCGAGGATGATGTGAAGGAAGTCAAGATTGGGTCTCGACTGTGTCCAGATGTTAAGAAGGGGTTGGTTGATCTTCTTCGAGAATATTCATATGTGTTTGCTTGGTCCTACAAAGACATGCCTGGTTTGGATTCTGAGATTATGGAGCATAGATTTCCGTTGAAGCCAGAATGCCCTCCAGTCAAGCAGAAGTTGAGAAGAACGCATCCTGATATGGCAGTGAAGATCAAAGAAGAAATGCAGAAGCAGATTGATGTCGGTTTCCTGGTGACCGTTGAGTATCTTCAATGGGTAGCCAATATTGTGCCTGTGCCTAAGAAAGATGGAAAAGTCCGCATGTGTGTTGACTATAGAGATTTGAATAAAGCCAGTCCGAAAGATGATTTCCCTCTGCCACACATTGATATTTTGGTAGACAATACTGCTAAATTCAATGTCTTTTCGTTTATGGATGGATTTTCCGGATTTAATTAAATCAAGATGGCACCCAAAGATATGGAGAAGACCACATTTATTACACCCTAGGGAACATTCTGTTATAGAGTGATGCCTTTCGGTTTAAAGAATGCTGGTGCAACATACCAAAGAGCAATGGCTACTCTTTTTCATGATATGATGCATAAAGAGATCGAAGTTTATGTCGATGATATGATTGCTAAATCAATTGATAAAGAGGAACATGTTGAGCATTTGTTGAAGCTATTCCAACGTTTGACGAAGTATAAACTCCGCTTGAATCCCAGTTAGTGTACTTTTGGTGTTCATTCTGGTAAATTGTTGGGCTTTATTGTTAGCGAGAAGGGTATTGAGGTTGACCCTGCCAAGGTCAAAGCAATACAAGAGATGCCCGCGCCCAAAACTGAGAAGCAAGTCAGAGGTTTTCTCGGCCGCTTGAATTATATCTCCAGATTCATTTCACACATGACTGCCACATGTGCGCCTATATTCAAGCTTCTTCGAAAAGGTCAGTCTTGTGATTGGACCGAATACTGTCAGAAAGCTTTTGATAGTATCAAAGAGTATCTGCTTGAACCCCCGATTTTGTTTCCTCCTGTGGAAGGAAGACCGCTGATCATGTATTTGATTGTGCTTGAAGATAGTATGTGTTGTGTTCTAGGTCAGCAAGATGAGACTGGAAAAAAAGAATTTGCAATTTACTACCTCAGTAAGAAATTCACCGATTGTGAGACTCTGTATTCTATGCTAGAGATGACTTGTTGCGCATTGGCTTGGGCTGCTAAGCGTCTGCGCCAATATATGTTGAATCATACCACTTGGTTGATATCCAAAATGGATCCGGTCAAGTATATATTTGAGAAGCCTGCTTTAACTGGGAGGATTGCCCGTTGGCAAATGTTGTTATCAGAGTATGATATCGAATACCGATCTCAGAAAGTAATCAATGGTAGTATCCTAGCTGACCATTTGGCTCACCAACCAATTGAAGATTACCAGTCAGTGCAATATGATTTTCCTGATGAAGAGATCTTGTACTTGAAAATGAAAGATTGTGATGAACCATTGCTTGAAGAAGAGCCAGAACCTGGTTCCCATTGGGGCATGGTATTTGATGGAGCTGTTAATCAATATGGAAATGGCACTGGGGCAGTGATTATTACTCCTCAAGGCACGCATTTTCCCTTTATAGCCAGATTAACTTTCAAATGTACAAACAACATGGCAAAATATGAAGCTTGCATTATGGGGCTCGAAGAGACCATTGATCTCAAAATTAAGAACTTAGATGTCTTTGGAGATTCAACTTTGGTGGTGAATCAAATCAAAGGTGAATGGGAGACGAATCAACCCAGTTTGATACCATATAGAGATTATGCGAGGAAGATTTCAACTTTCTTTACAAAGGTTGAGTTTCATCATATCCCTCGAGATGAAAACCGGATGGCAGATGCTCTTGCAACGTTGGCATCAATGATTGTAGTGAAATATTGGAATGAGGTTCCTAATTTGACTGTGATGCATCTTGATAGACCAGCTCATGTGTTTGCTGTTGAAGAGGTCAAAGACGAGAAGCCGTGGTATTATGACATCAAAATTTTCCGCCAAAGTCAGATTAACCCGTCTGGGGCATCATTGAAAGATAAGAAGACTTTGAGAAGATTAACCGGCAATTTCTACCTGAACGGTGATGTACTATACAAGAGAAACTTCGATATGGTTATGCTCAGATGCGTGGATAGACACGAAGCAGACCTGTTGATGACTTAAGTGCATGAAGGTTCCTTTGGTACACTTTCCAACGGACATGCAATGGAAAAGAAGATGTTGCGAGCAGGTTACTATTGGTTGACAATGGAATCTGACTGTTGCAAGTTTATGAAGAAATGCCACAAGTGTCAAATATATGCGGATAAGATTCATCATCCTCCGACACTGTTAAATGTTATCTCTTCCCCATGGCCTTTCTTCATGTGGGGAATTGATATGATTGGCTTGATTGAGCCCAAAGCACTGAATGGACATCGTTTCATTTTGGTGGAAATTGACTACTTCACAAAAAGGGTTGAAGCGGCATCGTATGCAAATGTAACCAAGCAAGTTATTTGTAAGGTTTATCAAGAATCAAATTATATGCCGTTATGGTGTGCCAAGTAAGATCATTACTGATAATGGATCGAACTTGAATAATAATATGGTGGAAGCTTTTTGCAAAGACTTCAAGATAACACATCATAATTCTTCTCCCTACAAACCCAAGATGAATGGGGCCGTTGAAGCTGCAAATAAGAACATTAAGAAGATTATTCAGAAGATGGTTGTAACATATAAGGATTGACATAAGATTCTCCCATTTTCTTTGCATGGGTACCGTACATCCATCCATACTTCAACAGGGGAAACCCCTTTCTCTCTTGTATATGGTATGGAAGCAGTGCTCCCCGTAGAGGTTGAGATTCCTTCATTACGTGTGCTCATGGAAGCCAAGTTGACTGAGGCTGAATGGTGTCAAACCAGGTTTGATAAGTTGAATTTGATAGAAGAGAAGAGATTAACTGCCATGTGTCATGGTCAGTTATATCAATAGAGGATGAAGAAAGCTTTTGATAAGAAGGTCAGACCTCGTGTATTTAGAGAAGGTGACCTTGTGCTCAAGAAGATTTTATCTTTCAAACCAGATTCTAGGGGAAAATGGACTCCTAATTATGAAGGCCCATATGTTGTTAAGGGAGCCTTTTCAGGCAGTGCTTTGATCCTTACAAATATGGATGGTGAATAGTTCACTCATCCTGTGAACGCTGATGCAGTCAAGAAATACTTCGCCTAAAAAAAGAAAAGAACAGCTCGCTAAGTTGAAAACCCGAAAGGGCGGCTTAGGCAAAAATGAGCGTCTCGGTGGATTGAAAACCTGAAAGGGAGATCCAGGAAAAAATTAGAGACATAAAACAGAAAAATTTCCCGATAAGTTGAGTACCCCACCCTGGGGCAACTTATGCAAAAATTAGGGATTATGGCAAATAACTACATCCTGCTGATCTTCGGTTTTGAAGACTTATCTTGAGCACATTGTCAGATTTTGGTTCACTATCTCCAGTAGTCGTCAAAAGCACAGTGGATATCAAGAGTTTGTGGAAGGATTAACGGTCAATTGTATACAAGGTAACCCTTTTTCCATGTAAATTACCATTTTTAACTTTGTAAAGATCTATGAAGTCTTGTCATTTACAGACTACCATTCTATTAAATAAAGTTGAGCCTTTATCCAATTGTTTCTACTCTTATTTATTTTAGCCAATAGTTTAAGATTTTATTATAATCATTTTTGAAATTAATATTTTTTAATCAAAATCATTTTCTTAAACATATAAAAGCAAGAATTTTTCAGAGGCAATTTTTAAGCAATATCAATAGCATTTCGAAAAACAACAAGTCTTAAGTGTGCAGCATTAATGGTTCCCCCAAGCAGATAACCCTTAGGGTATCCTTAGCCGAGTTTGTTGATCTAGTTCCCCCACAGAGTGTTTTGATCCCCAACGGAGCTTCTGTACTTTTCCCAGTTGAGTTGGTTGATTTAGCCCCAGGCAGAGTTTGTGTGTCCCTCAACATGGTTGATTTTCTATTTTGATCTTCAGGAAAGTAAGATTTATTTCCCTAGTAGATCGCCTTGGTTTCTCCGCCAGTAGCCATCCGACTCGCTCCCAGTTAGAGTTTCCTCCTGGTTTCTATGCATCTATTTGTGTTTATCCTCTCTATGGTTATCACCCATTTGATATGGTGTTGACCTAAGATTCCCTGCAGATTCGATAATATTTCCTTTCCTCAGCAGATCTCCTTTTTCCCCAGATAATGTTCAGCCTTTGGGATGTTGACCTCCCTGTTCTCCGACAGTTGTATCCCTGTATTGTGGATTGGCCGAGGATTGTACCGATGATTCAAATTTTTGCGAAACCTTTGTATCCTTTGCAATTATTTTGTCAGCATAATCATCATACATATACATATACATATACCTATACACTCATATAATTTCATGATTACATATTTTTTCATAATCATATTTGTTGATTCATTGTCTGAGATTCTTATTCTTTGTTATGGCGGTACTTTATCCCCATACGAATCTGGCGTCTGTCATCCTTCAATTATAGAGTGTCGGCCCCTTTTAAGCAGAAAGATTTTAACCTTTCTCCCTTCCCCACTGAGTTATTTCCTCGTGGATGATCATTGTTTTAGTTTCCTCCCCAGTTGATTACCTGGATAGAATTACTCCCCTTGAGTTATATCCTCATTGGGTTGAGTCTTGATTGACCGTTTCTTTCTAGATCTTACCTAGATAGATACTTTTGGTCCCCTGAGAGCCTATTACCTAGTAACTGGTAATATTCTTCTCATGTTTTTCACTTTTGCCCAATACCCGACAAGAGCAACTTTTTTCCCAGCGGATTCGTCTTCATGTTTCCCTAGGAAGCATATCATTGATATGTTCATCCTAACCAGTGACGGATATCTTTCTTCCCCTGCTTGAGTCTATCCTTGATATGTTCATCCTAACCGATGACAGATATTCTCATCCTTGGTATTCTACCCAGTAAAAAGGTAGTTGTAATCCCTATTTTGTTCCCCAGAGGGTTAAGCCTTGATATGTTCATCCTAACCGATGACGGGTTCCTCCTCTTTGTGGTCTTCTACCTAGTAATCAGTAGTTGTAAATCCTAGTCTTCTCCTTAACAGAGTCTATCCTTGATATGTTCATCCTAACCAATGACAGGTTTCCTCCTCTTTGCGGTCTTCTACCCAGTAACCGGTAGTTGTAAATCCTACTTTTCTCCTCAACAGAGTCTATCCTTGATATGTTCATCCTAACCGGTGATAGATTTTCTCTTTGATGGTCTTCTATCCAGTATTCGATAGATGTAATTCCTACATTTTGTTCAGTTGATTTATCCTTGATATGATCATCTTAACCGATGACGGGTATCCTCCTTAACAATTCCCAGGCAAGACTATCCTTGATATGTTCATCTTAACCGATGACAAATTTTCTTTCCTTTGAGTCTATCCTTGATATGTTCACCTTAACCGGTGACGGGTATTCTCATCTTCGGTCTTCTGCCCAGTAATCGGTAGTTGTAAATCCTATTTCTGCAGTTTTTCCCTAGCAAGGTTATTCTTACCCAATAACCGGTAATGAATATTCCCTCTCGTTGGTTCCCAATGAGTCATCCTTGATATGTTCATCCTAAATGATGACGGATGTCCTCTCTGTCATACTTTTATTATCTCCTTACCCAGTAGCAGGTAGTGGATAATGAATTTCTGCTCCTCCTGTGTTGAAGTTTATTTCTTCCCCAGTTGAGTTGATTGTGCTTTTCCTTAGTGAAATCCCTTTTCCTTGCATTGATTCAAGAATTTCAATTTTATCTTGATCTACTTATAATCCCCTGTAGATGGTTTGTTCCCCGACTGAGTCTTTCCATTTTATGGAATTCCTCTAGTCCGTCCAACAATTTTCAAGTCGTAGCCTGGCCTACGCATAACCCCTTTCTCCCCCAGAGTCTCTGTCTCCCCAATGAGTTTTACTTATGGAATGCATTATGCTCCTGCGAATATTCGGTCTCTCTGATTTCTTCTCCTTTGTGGCAATATTTCCCCCACAGAGAATTTGCTTCTACATTCATAACATATGCATCACGAGGTCTCTTAGGGACCAAAATTTGTTTCTATGTTGTTATTTAAGCCCATTCTACTGAGTCGATACAAAGATATTAACCTTCATCTCCTCAGTTAGAACATCCTTAAATAGGGGCAGCTGTAAGACACCAACTTTGACCCTAAGATCCCTCATGCAACTTCATCATTGCATTAGCATTGGGATCATACCTTGACATCGTCCTTACCCCTCTTTCATTGGGTTTGTTTTGGGAGAGATCACCAAGCACCATGTGATTGTATCATACTTTTATATCATCATTTTACTAATCAAAATACCAAAAACATGTCTTTGCATTTGCCTAATTCTTTTGTAGGTACGACATGATCATAATTGATCTATCAAGTTCACATCTAGGGTTTGAGACCCTCATGGCTAAAATCACAATTAAATATTGATCCACAATGTCTCAAAGCATCATATATGAGTCCCAATGATCTCTACATGTTATATTGATCAAGTATTCTTCAAGAGTTTGGAGGTCATTTGCCTTGGAAACCCTAGTTTGACTGGGTATCTTGAGTAACTTCTCCAACAAGCTATCTCACCAATTGATCAGATTTCTTAAGAGACACTTCAACATTTATCATATTATGCATATATGATCTACCATGAGCCTCAAAAGTCAAGAGAAATGAAGGTTAGCAAGTTGGTTGATGGTGGTTGGCCAGATGAATTCATCTAATCAAAACTGGGTCTCCCTAGACCCTATCTCCTACAATTTTCACCATATGAAAATTATTCCAAGAGTAAAGTTACTATAAATTACATTCCAAACAACTTCCATTTTGATACCTAGAGCTAATTTATCTTTTAAAATCATTTTCTATGTTGAAACATTATAGGTCATTTTGTATAAACCCTAATTTGAGAGTCAACTTCCCAAGGCCATAACTTGCTCAATTTTTATGAGATGAAATATTTATAAGTTTCACAATCAAATTTAATATGTCTACTTAAACTTTGATGTTTGGAGTGAGAGCTAATTCAACTTTTATGAGCATGTGATATGAGGATACATTATAGGTCATTTTTGACCTATACCATTGAACAAGTGATTTTTCTAAACTTCAAAAATGCATAACTCTATCATTCTAAATCCAAATGACTTGAAATTGGTGACCGTTTTGAAGGTTTTTGAAATATATACAACTTTTATGAAGACACTTTTCTCATTTGAATCTCACATAGAAAGTTAAGCAAGGTGGAATATTGACATATATGGCTTGACACTTAGAAAAATTTTCAACATGTTGAAATTTCCAAACTTCCACCTCAAAATTCACCATGATCCAAGCTCAAAATGGAAAAGTGTTCAACATCAAACTTGTTCCCATTGGTCTAATCTTTCCAAAGATACCAAGTTCAAGCATTTTGGATGATATTTGCTAGGTCTGCGTATGGCTTTAACAGAGCTGCATGATTGGAAGAAATCAAATGCCAAAAATCATATTTCAGATTGCCTTGACATCCAAGCCTCATTTGAACTTCAGAACAGATACAAGTGGATCAAATTGGATTGCTTCATGGGCATGTACACACCCATGCAAGCTTGTACATGAAATGTCCATATTTAGCAATTTTTCAAGTGTGCAAATATCAACCCCAATTGCTATAAATACAGGTCCCTGGAGCTCAATTCAAACACACCTTACGCGCCAGCTTTTCCCCCCAATTGAAACCCTCATATTTCAAAGGAAAACCTGATAATTGTCAACTTGAAAATTGAGTTTGAATCTTACAGTTTGGAGATTCAAGAACTCCAGGATCCAAAGCTTTGTACCATTGCCAAACCTCTCCCTCAAGCTTCTCAAGTGTGATCAGATCAAGTTTGAAGCAAGCAACATCAAGTTATGCACATTAAAGGTAAATTTCAGAAAATATCATCTCTTCGATTCTCACTCAATTCTCATCAATTTTCTTGGATCTTTGGTTGTCTGAAGTCCTACCAATGTAGGCAAGAAGATTGAGTTGCTTTGAGGTCAAATAGAAGCAACTCAATTGACACACCTTAAAATTCAACTCTTTATATCTTTTTATATATTTGGAGTTAGTTGAAATTGAAGTCATATTCATGCTCTACGCCATTTTTTCTTTCAGATCATGTCCTCCTTTTTATTTTGGTGATGGTTGAGGGTGGACCAGTCCGGTGAGGTCCACCGGAGAAGAAGATCGGAGCTCTGACTCCGGCGGTGTGTTGGCACGTCTCCCAGCCACATGATCCATTTAAATTGTTTTAATCTTAGGCATTGGTTTTGATTACCACGCGTGTGGCGTGCTGACTAGGTTCCATCATCGAACGCGCGTTTGTGTCCACTTGATCTGCCACCTCAATTAATGAGGGAGATCAAGTGGCTCACGTTTTTTTGATTTTTGTTTTAATTCATTTGATTTTCATTAATTCATATTAATTTTAATATTGATCAATAAAATATGAGAGTTTCACCAAAATTTTTTAAATAAATTCCTCTTTCATATTCTGAATAAACATTATTTTTTGGGTCACTATTAATATTTTTCATGATTTAATTGTTTAAAAATACTTTTAAGTCTTTAAAAATTCTGAAATTTTTTCTCCAAGGTCCTTTGACCTTGTTTGACCTATGATAAATCTCATGGCCATTTCTTTGGTTTTTTGATGAGGTTTTAGGAATTTGAAAAACCATATTTAATTTAAATGCATTATTTTAGAATTTTTAAAATGAATAAATGTCAAATAATTGTGTTGACCTCTTGTGATAGTTTGTGTAAGTTTGACTTGTGTTGTTGGGCCTTGGTCAAGGTTGATTTGACTTTGCTAGGTTAATATCATTGGATTTAGGGGATTGATGGAATGTACATTCCATCTCCCAAAATGAATGAATGATATTAATTTGGTAAAAATCCTCATTTGACCAATTTGAGTTGTAATCCATTCCCTTCCCTCTTCATCTAATTCCCCTTCTTTATGCATCCATTTCATTTGGTCAATGATATCTCAAAGTCCTAAGTCTAGTTGATTGAAAAATCAACATAAGTATGGATGAGATTAGGCCACCTCTTTTGCATATTCCTTTTGTGTGTGGTATGTTTCATGAGTATAGTCCATTATACTATGTCTCTAACATGCATTAACACCAAAATTCTATTGCCCGACCTCAAAAAGTTGTGACTTCTACATAAGTCCAATTACGATTGCTTAACATAGCACTAAAATTTTGACACCAAAGGCATAACATTCTAGTTAGTGAGATTGTAAGTCTCCCCCTCTTTCATGGTATTGTGTGGAAACTTAGCCTTTTTTCCTTCCTTTGGAAGATGTCTTGCCTCAAGGATCCATGTTTGCGATAAGTGGGTTGAGTGTTCTCCAAAGAATGACTTAAAAAGGAAAAGAAAAATCAAAACAATACTAACTACTAACTCATTAACAACTAACATTTAATTTCAAGCCCTTTATTTTAATGCACTTTAATTTTTAAGTTCTATTCATTTGCCATTATTCTAACCATTCTAATTGTTTATATTAATGCCATTTTTACTTTGTCCACTTAGACCATGTTGTGTGATATATTTTTCTTGTGTATATTTTGTTTGTTTGTGTGGTCTTTGACCATTAATGTACATAATAACAATAAAAACCCTAAAAAACTCTTGTGTGGACTGCTGACTTGATCTTGGACAATTGGACTTAGAATTTAGGCAACATTCCTATCCTAAAGGACTTGGCCAATGCCAACTTTCATATAACCAAGTGCTTGCAATTTGAAACTTTGTCTGATACATCTTTGAAGATCCCTTTAAGTTCATCTGCAACATGATCATTGTGAAGCTGTTATTTTGAACCTGTGACTTTGGAATTCATCTGCTACATGGGATAATTTGAAGAAGATCATGGAGTGGCCAAGATGGACGGGGATATCTTTATTTAATGCCTTGCTCTTTAAGATAATATAGTATGCATTGTTTGTGGCTTGATTCTAATATCCAAGGGAATTTGGGGTTTCTATAAGACATTCTTATCTATTGGATTGCTACCCATTGGTCAAGTGTTTTCAAGTCTTAACTTTTAATTTTGTGCATAGGATTAGTCTCTTCATCTCCTCCCCACTTCTTTAATTTCAAAATCTCTCCCTCCTTTTTAAAACTTCTTTGTGTGAACTTGTAATTTTCTAAACTTTGACCACTTTGCAAACTAGAAACTTTGGCCTTATACCATTGCATTTTCAAACTTCTTTTCTTAATCTGTAAATAAACTTAATTATACTTGACCTAAACTTTAAAAAAGAGCCAAAAAGAACTAATTCATTTAAACCATTTTTTTTGGCCTTTGTGCCTTTCAAACTTAATTTTTGTTAAAAGCAATGCATCCACTTTGAAATTTGTATCACGAACTACGAGGTTTTGATCCCTCATTTTTATGTTGGTACGTAGGCACAAGTTCGAAGGTCTTGTCAAACACAAAAATATAATTAATGAATTATTTTCTCACCCCCATTATATTTGTTTGTAAACATCACTTTGTACAAAATACATATGCACACATAAAAGGGCTCCCTAGGACACTTTGGATGTTAACATCTTCCCTCTGTGTAACCAACCCCCTTACCTGTAATCTCTGGCATTTTATTAGTTTTGATTTGAAAACTTCTTACTTTTGGGTTTTGTTCGTACTTTTCCCTTTTCCCTTGGAAACAATAAAAGCGCGGTGGCGACTCTTGTTATTTGATGTCTAGCTTATCCATAGCTTGATGATCATGAATTTACCGCTACAAGGAGCACAAATCTGACCTCTATTTCTTCCAATTCCAAGTATATTGAAAGATACATGGAATTGAAATTTGTGGTTCATGATCTGAGTTGCTTCGATTTGACTTCAAAGCAACTCAATCTTGTTGCCTACATTGGTAGGACTTCAGCAAACCAAAAATTACAAAGAATAATGGAGAATTAAGAGAGAATCGAAGAGATGAAGTTTCTAAATTTTTACCTTCGAGTTGCTTCAAATTTTCTTGATCCTGATCTGGATTTGCTTGATTCCTCTTCCTCTTGCTTGCAGTGATAAATTGAGATGAAAAGGGCAATGAACTCTTGGAGTTTGAATTTCAAAACAGAAAGTGAAATTCAAACTCGATTTCAATTGAAATCTTCATGAATTCTATGGAATTAGGGGTTTGAATTGTCTTGGCAAAGCTTGGGTAAGGTGTTCCTCTAGTTCTGAGCTCATATCACTTGTACTTATAGCCAATTAAAATGCTTTCCACACACTTTCTTTTGATATCCAAAAATAGCAATTCCATCATGCAAGCTTGTATTGGCATGTACAAATCCCAAAGAATGATTGGAAAAGGTCAAAAGTTATGCACATGTGATGCTGAAAGCAATGCCTTAAGCCATGCAATGTTGAAATGGAATTGAACATGAGAATCCTCCAAATGGTACCATACATTGCACCCATGCGCAAGTCCTTCAATATTTATACAAATAAGATGATCTTGGACTTTTTAGAAAGGTGAAATCAAGGGGAACAACTTTCATGTGTAACACTTTTCCATTTGAAGCTTGGATTATTATGTATTTTGAGGTGGAATTTTGGAGAATCAAACATAAATGAAATTTTCGAAGTATCAAGTCAAATCTTCACTCTTTCCACCTTGAATAACTTTTGTTATGGACTTCAAATGGAAACACTTCCTTCATCAAAGTTGTAGCTATTTTGAACATATTCAATTTGGTAATAAATTATACCCCATTTGGATTTGGCATGAAGGAATTATGCATTTTAGATGTTGAGGAAAATCACTTGTTCAATGGTAATGACCCAAAATGACCTATAATGTTTCCTATTGGAACATGCATTTGCAAGTTGAGTTTGAATTTCCTCCAAACATAAACGTTGAATAGGATATCTTGAATTGGATCATGGAACTTGAATGGATTTCATATCATAAATATTGAGCAAGTTATGGTCTTGGGAAGTTGACCTTCTAACTAGGGTTTAGACAAAATGACCTATAATCTTTCACCATAAAAAATGACTTTCCAAGCAAAAATGGATCTAGAATTAAACATGAAAGTTGTTTGGAATGTAATTATGAGTAACTTTTCTCTTGGAATCATTTGCATATGACAAAAATTGTAGGAGACATGGTATAGGGAACCCCAGTTTTGGCCAATTGACTTTCTCTAGTAAACCACCAGGAACCATCTTGCTAGCTTGATATTCTCTTGATTTTTGGGACTCATGGGGGATAATATATGTGTAAGATGATGAAATAAGCAGTATCCCTTGAAATATTTGATTAATTGATGAAGAAACTTGCTGAGGAAGTCACACAAGATACCCAGATGAATTAGGGCTTCCAAGGCCAACAAATTTCAAACTCTTGATGATTTCTTGATCAAAATGATATGTGAAGACAATGGGGATCCATATATGATGTCTATAGTCAATGTGAACCATATTTTGATCAGTCTCCTTGCATTGAGGGTCTCAAACCCTAGATATGAGCTTGATGGAGCATATGTGAGCACACACACTACCTACAAAAGAGTTAAACTATACATTGACATATTTTTAGTATTTTGGTTAGTAAATAATGAAAAACAAAGTATGATACAATCAAATGTGCTTCGTGATCTCTCCCAATGCAAGCCCAATGAATGAGAGGTAAGGAGGATTCCATGGTGTGATCCCAAAACCAATGCACATGATGAGATAGCATGAGGGATATTAGATTCAGAATTGGGGTCTTACAGCTGCCCCTATTTAAGGACATTCTAACTGAGGATGTGAATGTTAAAATCTTCGCATCAACTTAGTAAAATGGACTTAAATAACGACATCTAGAAACAAATTTTGGTCCCTAAGAGACCTCATGGTGCAATGATATGAAATGTTAAAAATAATCTCTGTGGGGGGAAGATATTGCCACAAAAGAAACGAATCCGGGGAGACCGAAATTCCACAAGAGCATAATGCATTCCATAAGGAAAAACTCACTAGGGAGACAGAGACTTTGGTGATAAGCTGTTATGCGTAGGCCAGGCTATGACTAGAAAATTGTTGGAGACAACGAGGGAATTCCATGAAAATAAATCAATGGAATGACTCGGACGTGGATAAGGGAAATCTGGAGGGGAAACAGGTAAATCGGAATAAACCGAGATATTCGAACCAAACTTAATTGGGGAAGAAAGATCTTCAACACAGGAGTACCAAAAATATATTATCTAATACCAGTTACTGGATAGGAAGATAACATATTCTGACAGAGAGGCATCCATTACCGATTAGGGTAAACATATCAAGGATGACCTGCATAGGAAAAAAGAGGTGTATTCGTTACCAGTTACTGGGTAAGAATATCCTACTAGGGAAAATATCAAATAGGATTTACAATTACCGGTTACTGGGCAGAAGACCAAAGAAAGAGAATATCTGTCACTGGTTAAAGTGAACGTATCAAGGATAGACTCAGGGGAAGAATATCCGTCATCGATTAGGATGAACATATCAAGCATAAACCACCAAGGTAAATGGGAAGAATATCCGTTACCAGTTAGGGTAAATATATCAAGGATAGACTGCCTGAAAAAGTAGGAATTATATCTATCGGCTCCTGGATAGAATACCAAAAAGAGAATATCCGTCACCGGTTAGAATGAACATATCAAGGATAGAATCAGCAGGGGAAAGCAGGGTTTATAACTACCAACTACTGGGCATAAGATTGCAAAGAGGAGAAAATCCATCATCAGTTAAGATGAACATATCAAGGATTAACTCGCTTGGGAATGACATAGGGATTACAACTACCTTTTTACTGAGTAGAAAACCACAAAGAGAGAATATCCGTCACTAGTTAGGATGAACATATCAAGGATAGACTGCCTGGGGAAACGTGAAAGCAAATTCGCTGGGAAAAATATAGGAAGTAGATTACTCTTAACGAGTATTGGGTAAAAGTAAAGTACTCGCAAATCGAAAATAATATTACCAGTTACTGGGCAATATACTCTCGGGGGACCAAAAGTATCTATCTAGGTAAGAGCTAGAAAGAAACGGTCAAGCAAAGACTCAACCCGATGAGGATGTAACTCAAGGGGAGTGGTTACATCCAGATAATTAACTTGGGAGGAAACTGAAATAATAATCATCCATGAGGAAATAACTAATTGAGGAATGAGAAAGGGTAAACTCTTTCTTCCTAAGGGGTTGAGACTCTACAATTGAAAGAGGACAGACGCACCAAATCTGCACAGAGAAATAACATCACCATAGCAGGGGATCAGAAATAAGGAATCAAATGCAAAAGCAAATGCATAATGAAATATATGATGTATGAATATGTATGTATATGATTTATGATTATGCTGAAAAAACTATCGCAAAGGATACAAATGTCACAAATTTGAATCATCGCTACAACACTCGGTTAATGTCGACAAGATGGAGAGACTAACTGGAGAAACGTGTTGAGGATGGATGCAAATCATCTGGATTTGAATATCTCAACCCTGGCCAGTGAAAGAGAAAAGATTTGTCGAGGATCCAAATTGTCAACTCTGTGGGGAATTTTAGATCAACGCCATATCAAATGAGAGATGACCTCGTAGGGGACAAAATCAAACACTGCTCAGAATCAACACTGTCGGGAATCAGGAATGAACTTCTCCCAGGACTAAAGGAGATAAAACTTTGTGCAGGATCTGAGCCAAACTTTTGAAGATGTAAGCCTACAAATCAACTGTGGTGGTGATCCACAAACGCAGCTGGGGAAACCTGACTTACTGTTGGGGAGGAAAAAGTTACCAAACCAACCGCTTGGGTAAGACCAACAATGCTTCGTACTTTAAGACTTACCTGTTCTCAGATCATTGTTGATATTCCTTACTGAAATTGATTTCTTTTTAAAGTGATTGCTTTCATATTTTAAGAAAAATGATTTTAATTTATCAATTCCTTTCAAAATTATCAATAGAAAAACTCAATTTTATTTAGCTGAAAATAAATAAGAGTAAAAACAATTGGATGAAAAGCTCAACTTTATTTAATAGGATGGTAGCCTGTAAATGACAAGACTCCATAGATCTTTTACAAAAGTTGAAAATGGTAATTTACATGGAAAAGGGCTACATTGAATACAATGATCACTACTCTTCCTACCAACTTCAATATATGTTGTGCTCTTGGCTTCGGTTGAGAATAAGGAATCAGAATCAAATGACCTGCTCAAAATTGCTTGAATGATCAGGACCAACTGAATGCAGTTACTTGCCATAATCCCTAATTTTTGCCTAGATTTCCCCAAGGTGGGGTACTCAATCTATCAAGATAAATATTATGTTTTATGTCTCTAACTTTTTCCTGGATCTCCCTTTCGAGTTTTCAATCCACCGAGACGCTCATTTTTGCCTAAGCCGCCCTTTCGGATTTTCAACTTAGCGAGCTGTTCTTTTTATTTTAGGCGAAGTATTTCTTGACTACATCAGTGTTCACAGGACGAGTGAACTCTTCACCATCCATAGTTGTAAGAATCAAAGCACTGCCTGAAAAGGCTCTCTTTACAACATATGGGCCTTCATAATTAGGAGTCGATTTGCCCTTAGCATTTGGTTATAAAGATAAAATCTTCTTGACCACAAGGTCACCTTTTCGGAGCAAACGAGGCCTGACCTTCTTGTCAAAAGCTTTCTTCATTCTTTGCTGATACAACTGATCATGACACATGGCAGTCAACCTCTTCTCTTCAATCAAATTCAGATGATCATATCTGGTCTGACACCATTCAACTTCTGTCAACTTGGCTTCCTTTTAAGACACGTAATGATGGGATCTCAACCTCTACTAGGAGCACAACTTCCATGCCATAAACAAGTGAGAAAGGGGTTGCCCCTATTGAAGTGCGGACAAATGTACGGTACCCATATAAAGCAAACGGGAGGATATCATGTCAATCTTTGTAGGTTACCACCATCTTCTGGATGATCTTCTTAATTTTCTTATTTGCAGCTTCAACATCCCCGTTCATCTTGGGTCTATAGGGAGAAGAATTATGATGTGCAATCTTGAAGTCTTTGCAAATAGCTTCAACCATGTTGTTATTCAAGTTAGATCCATTGTCGGTAATGATCTTACTTGACACACCATAACGACATATAATCTGATTCATGATAAACCTCACAACAACTTGCTTGGTTACATTCGCATATGATGCAGCTTCAACCCACTTTGTGAAGTAGTCAATAGCCACCAAAATGAAATGATGTCCATTTGAAGCTTTGGGCTCAATCATGCCAATCATATCGATTCCCTACATGGAGAAGGGCCATGGAGAGGAAATGACGTTTAACAGTGTCGAAGGAATATGAATCTTATCTGCATAGATTTGACACTTGCGGCATTTCTTCATAAACTTACAACAATCAGATTCCATTGTCAGCCAATAGTAACCTGCTCTCAACACCTTCTTAGCCATAGCATGTCCATTGGACTGAGTACCAAAGGAACCTTCATGGACTTCAATCATCAATAGGTCTGCTTCATGTCTATCCACACATCTGAGCAAGACCATATCAAAGTTTCTCTTGTAAAGAACATCACCATTCAGGTAGAAGTGACAAGCTAATCTCCTCAAAGTCTGCTTATCTTTCAAAGATGCCCCAGACGGGTAAATCTGACTTTGGAGGAACCACTTGATATCAAAATACCACGGCTTCTCATCTTTGACCTCTTCAAAAGCAAACACATGAGCTGACCTATCAAGACGCATCACCGTCAAATTGAGAACTTCGTTCCATAATTTCACCATAATCATGGAAGCCAATGTTGCAAAAGCATCTTGTAGAGGTAAATTCAAGACCACTAAGCTATGGATAAACTTAACGTCAATAAAACCAGAGTCGCCACTGCGCTTTTATTGTTTCCAAAGGAAAAGGGAAAAGTAAGAACAAAACCCAAAGATAAGAAGTTTTCAAATCAAAACTAATAAAATTCCAGAGATTACAGGTAAAGGGGTTTGTTACACAGAGGGAAGGTGTTAGCACCCAAAGTGTCCTAGGTACTCCTAGGGAGCCCTTTTTTATGCGTGTATGTATTTTAGCATAAAAGATGTTTGCAATAAATAGAGTGGGGAGATGAGAAAAGAATTCATTAAGTATATTTTTGTGTTTGACAAGACCTTCGGGCTTGTGCCTACGTACCAACATAAAAATGAGGGATCAAAACCTCGTAGTTAGTGGTATCAATTTCAAAGTGAGTTGATTGTTGTTATCAAAAGTTTATGTTTGAAAGAGGCACAAAAGGCCTAAGAGAGTTTGAATGAGTGTTAGTTCTTTTTGTCTTTTGAAATTTTAAGTCAAGTATGGTTAAGTCCATTTACAAGTTTGATTAAGAAAGAGAAGTTAAAAACGCAATGGCATAAGGTCAAAGTTTATAATTTGCAATAAAGAGTCTAAGTTTAGAAATCACAAGCAAAGAAGATTTTGAAAGGGGGGCGAGATTTGAAATTTAAGAAATGGGAGGAGATGAAGAGATTAATCCTAAGCAAGAATTTAAAAGTTAAGAGTTGAAAAGATCTGACCGGTGGAATGCAATCCAATAGACAAGAATGTCATATAGAAACCCACTTTTCCTTTGGACTTTAAAATCAAGCAATATCAATAAGCAAGTAAGGTGAAGAGCAAGGCATCAAATAAAGATAGCCATATCCAAGCTAGCAACTCCATAGTGTTCTTCATAATCTTCCCCATGTAGCATATGAACTCATAATAAAGCATTAGAATAAGGCATTAGACACAGGTTCAAAGTAACATTTGCACCAAGACCATGTAGCATATGAACTCAAAAGGGATCTCAATACTTGCATCAGATGAAAGTTCAATTCATTATGGCTTGGCTTCAGAAAAGTTGGCATTGGCCAAGTCCTTTTGCATAGGGAGTGTTGCCTATTTCTAAGTCCAAGTCTCAGATCAAATCCAACAATCCACACAAACATTTTTTAAGGGTTTTTGTTGTTATTATGTACATTAAGGTCCTAAGACCACAAACACAAACAAGGTACAAGACAAGTATAATCACAATATATAAACAACATATGTCTCAAGTGAGTAAAGTAAAAATGACATTAAAATAAACAAGTTAAATGATATGTATAATGACAAATGATAAGTGGCTTGAATTTAAAGTGCATAAGGTAAATGAATTGAAATTAAAAGTTAGTCAAATGTTAGTTGATTAGGTGTTAGTATTGTTTTTGCTTTTCATTTGTTTAAGTCATTCTTTGGAGAACACTCAACCCTCTATTCACAAGCATGGATCCTTGAACCAAGACATCTTCCAAAGGAAGGAAAAATAGTCAAGTTTCCATACAATACCATGAAAGGGGGGAGACTTACAATCTCACTTACTAGAATGCTATGCTTTTGGATAAAAATTTAGTGCTATGTCAAGCAATCGTAATTGGACTTATGTAGAAGTCACAACTATATGAGGCCGGGCAATAAAATTTTTAGTGTTCATGCATGTTAGAGATATGGTATAATGAACCATACTGCTAAAACATACCACACTTAAAAGAAAATGGAAAAAGGGTGGACCTAATCTCATCCATACTTGTATTGGTTTATCAACCAATTAGCCTTAGGATATGGAGATATCATAGGTCAATGGAATGAATGGGATAGAAGGGGATTGAGGATGAAGAGGGAGGGGGAATGAGACAAACACAAATTGGACAAGGGAAGGATTTCATCAAATTAAAATCATTCATTCATTTTGGAAGATGGAATGTACATTCCATCAATCCCCTAAATCCAATGATTTTAATCCAACAAAGTCAAATAAACCATGACCAAGGCCCAAACACAATAGTCAAACTTCACAAGTCAATAAAAATAGCTCAACACAATTTATTCACAATTAAACAATTAAAAATCAATTAAAAAATGCATTAAATTAAATTATGTTTGATCAAAAACCTAAAACCTCTTCAAAACACCAAATAAATGGCCAAGAGATTTATCATAGGTCAAACAAGGTCAAAGGACCTTGGAGAAAAAGTTTCGTTATTTTTGAAAATGCAAAAGTATTTTTAAACAATTAAAAATATGCACAAAAACAATTAAAAAATGAAAAATATTAATATTGATCCAAAAAAATAATTTTAATTCAGAAAATGAAATAGAAAAATATTTGAATTTTTTTGTTGAAAGTCCCATATTTTTTGGATCAATATTAAAATTAATATGAATTAATAAAAATAAAGCAATTAAAATGAAAATCAGAAATTATAAAAATATGTGGACCATCTGATCTCCCTCATTAATTGAGGTGGCATATCAGATAGTCTCTAGCGCGCGTTCCATATGGTCTTGAGTCAACAGCGTTGCACATGTGGTAATCCAAACCAACGCCTAAGATTAAAACAAAATGAATGGATCATGTGGTTCAGAGACACACCAACACATCGCCAGAGCCAGAACTCCGGTGTTCTTCTCCGGTGGATCTCACCGGACTGATCCACCTTCAACAATCACAAAAATGAAAAAGGATGACATGAATTTAAAGAAAAAATGTCCAGGAGCTCGAATCTGGCCTCAATTTTGTCTAACTCCAAGTATATAGAAAGATACATGGAGTTGAATTTTGAGGATTATGATCTGAGTTTCTTCGATTTGATCTTAAAGCAACTCAATCTTCTTTCCTATATTGGTAGGACTTTAGACAACCAAAAATCAACAAGAATAGTAGAGAATTGAGTGAGAATCAAAGAGATGAAAAATTCTGAAAATCACCTTCATTGCGGCTTCAAATTGGCACGATCTTGCTCTCAATTATGTTTGGCCTTACCTCAGATGCTTGTGGAATGGAAATGGATCAAAGAAAGGGATGGACTCTTGGAGTTTCATTCTCAAAAAACAGTAGGGGATTCAAACTCGATTCTCAAAGAAAATCTTCAAGCTTATCCTTTAATGGTGAGGGTTTAGGGTTGTTGATTCAAAGCGTGCGCGCCAGGGTCCTCAATTCTGAGCAAGAGAGCTTCTATTTATAGCCAAGGATATTGATAATTGCACACTTCCATTTTTGGCCAAAGTTGAAAATCTCACTTGCATGCTTGCATGGGCATGTGATAGGCCCATCAAATGATGCACTTAGGTCCAAAATTGTGTGTAAGCAATGTTAAAATCATGTTGACAAGCCATGCATTCGTGTATGAAAAGTGGAACTTCAAATCATCCAAATGGTCCTTCAACTTTAAGCCATGCGCAAGTCATTCATACTTTGTCCAAATGAGATGATCTTGGACTTTTTGGAAAGGTTAGATCAAGAGGTGGAAGTTTGGGGTGGAAGTTTGGAAAATCAAACATATTAAAAAAAAATCTAAATACTAAGCCATATGCTCACTTCTTCCACCTTTAATAAATTTTTCTATGGGTTTCAAATGAGAAACGTTCCTTCATAAAAGTTGTATCTCTTTCAAATCCCTTCAATTTTGTAACAAATTTGGCCTAATTTGGATTTGGTATGAAGGAGTTATGCATTTTATAAGTTGAGGAAAATCACTTGTTCAATTGTATTGGCCTAAAATGACCTATAATGTTTCCTCTTGGCACATGCATTTGCAAGTTGAATTTGCACTTCCTCCAAATCTCAAAGTTTAAGTAGACATATTGAATTTGGTCATGGAATTTGAATTGATTTCATCTCATTAAATTTGAGCAAGTTATGGTCTTGGGAAGTTGACCTCCAAATTAGGGTTTAGATAAAATGACCTATAATCTTTCACCATAAAAATGACTTTCCAAGCAAAACTAGCTCTTGACATCAACATGAAAGTTGTTTGGAATGTCATTTAGAGTAGCTTTTCCCTTGGAATAAGTTTCATATGATATAAATTGTAGGAGATAGGGTCCAGGGAACCCCAGTTTTGACTAGTTGAATTCCTTTGGTCAACCACCATGAACCAACTTGCTAGCTTGATATTCTCTTGACTTTTGGAACTCATGGAGGATAATATATACATAATATGGTGTAATATTAAGTATCCCTTGAAATATTTGATCAATTTTTTAAGAAGTCACATTAGATACCCAGATGAATTAGGGTTTCCAAGGCAAACCAACTCCAAACTCTTGATGATTTCTTTATCAAAATAACATGTGAAGATCATGAGGATTCATATATGACACTTAGAGCAAAAGTAAACTAATTATTGATTGAGATCCTTGCAATGAGGGTCTCAAACCCTAGATATGATCCTAATAGAGCATAGGTGAGCATGTAAACTACCTACAAAAACAATAAACTATGCATTGACATATATTTGGTATTTTGGTTAGTAAATAATGAAAAAAAAAGTATGATACAATCAAAAGTGCTTGGTGATCTCTCCCAATTCAAACCCAATGAATGAGGGGTAAGGATAATGCCAAGGTGTGATCCCAATGCTAATGCATATGATGAGAATAGCATGAGGGATATTAGGGTCAAAATTGGGGTCTTACACATCTGCCATCTGGTTTTCATCTCGAGGGATATGATGAAACTCAACCTTTGTAAAGAAAGTTGAACTACTCCTCGCATAATCTCTATATGGTATCAAACCGGGTTGATTCGTCTCCCATTCACCTTTGATCTGATTCACAACCAAAGCTGAATCTCCATAGACGTCAAGATATTTGATTCTGAAATCAATGGCCTCTTCGAATCCCATAATGCAAGCTTCATACTCAACCATGTTGTTTGTACACTTGAAATTTAATCTAGCTGTAAACGGAAAATGAGTTCCTTGAGGAGTAATAATCACTGCCCCAATGGCATTTCCATACTGATTAACAGCTCCATCAAATACCATGCCCCAAAGGGAACCAGGTTTTGGCCCTTCTTCAAGCAATGGTTCATCACAATCTTTCATCTTCAAGTACAAGATCTCTTCATCAGGAAAATAATACTCCACTGATTGGTAATCTCCAATTGGTTGGTGGGCCAAGTGGTCAGCCAAGACACTACCTTTAATCGCTTTTTGAGATCGGTATTCAATATCATACTCGAATAACAACATCTGCCAACAGGAAATCCTCCCAGTTAAAGCAGGCTTCTAAAAAATGTACTTGATTGGATCCATTTTAGATATCAACCAAGTAGTATGATTCAAGATATACTGGCACAAACACTTAGCAGCCCAAGCCAATGCGTAATAAATCTTTTCAAGCATAGAATACCGAGTCTCACAATCGGTGAATTTCTTACTGAGGTAGTAAATTGCATATTCTTTCTTTCCAGTTTCGTCTTACTGACCCAGAACACAACCCACACTCTCATCGAACACAGTCAAATACATGATCAAAGGCCTTCCTTCAACAGGCAGAGACAGAATTAAAGGCTCGAGCATATACTTTTTGATACTGTCAAAATCTTTCTTGAAATCTTCAGTCCAATCACAAGACTGATCTTTCCGAAGAAGTTTGAATATGGGCGCACATGTGGCAGTCATATGCGATATAAATCTTGAGATATAGTTCAAGCGACCGAGAAAACCTCTGACTTGCTTCTCAGTTTTGGGCGCATGCATCTCTTGTATTGCTTTGACCTTGGCGGGATCAACTTCAATACCCTTCTCACTGATAATAAAGCCCAATAACTTACCAGAGAAAACGCCAAAAGTACACTTATTGGGATTCAAGCGGAGTTTGTATTTCCTCAAATGTTGGAATAACTTCAACAAATGCTCAACATGTTCTTCTTCATTACTTGATTTGGCAATCATATCATCAACATAGACTTCAATCTCTTTATGCATCATATCATGAAAAAGACTAGTCATAGCTCTCTAGTATGTTGCACCAACATTCTTTAAACCGAAAGGCATAACTCAATAACAGAATGTTCCCAAGCGTAATGAATGCGGTCTTCTCCATATCTTTGGGTGCCATCTTGATTTGATTATAACCGAAAAATCCATCCATAAATGAAAAGACTTTGAATTTAGTTGTATTGTCTACCAACATATTAATGTGTGGTAGAGGAAAATCATCTTTCGGACTAGCTGATCACACTGAATCACACCGCATTTTTGACTCGGATTTCACATGTGCTTTAGGTCTTTATTATCATTTTGCTTGTTTTATGCTTTCTTTTGTGTTGTTTTCAGGTATTTATCTCTTTCATGACCTTTTTAGAAGAAACGAAGCAAAAAGACCAAAAAATTAGGATTTTCGGAAAATATTGTACTCATGGCGTTCTACATGGCGGCCGCTATAGGAGAGGCCATGTAACATCATCCCTCAACTAGGAGGAAAATGCCACGATCCCATGAACTTCCCCCTTTACTCACATGGCGGGCGCCATAGAAGGGTGGCGGGCGCCACCTTTGCATTCTAGGTTCCCACTAAAGAGAAGTTGAAGGGCATCCTTCTCTTTGCATGCTGTTGAATTCCTCTATAAATAGGTCGTTCTAGTTCATTTCAAAGACATCCAACTTAGTTTACAACACTAAGACTATATTATCATCTGTAAAAGCGGTAATCCATCACATTGAGGGGTTATCGCACCTTAGTGAAATTGAGTTGAAGCACTTTGATTTTGCTGTCGTCTTTATTTTTAAAGTCAAAGGTTTATTTACTTCCTTGTACCAGATATAAAGCCTCCGTGTAGAGCAAGTTCTAATTTAATATCCTTTTCATTTCACTGGCCATGTTGTACTTTATTTAATTCCTTGCCATGCTTTACATTATTTAATTTCTTGTCATGCTTTACTTTATTTAATTTCCTTCCATTGTCTTTACTTTATTTAATTTTCTCGCCATTATATTTATTGCTCGTTTTAATTGTTTTACACGCTTTACTTGTTCTGCACACCTTACATTTTAAACTTCTTTTCATCATGTTCAACATTGTTGTATTTGTTTGTATTACTATGTTTGGCTAAATCTTTCAAAGGTTAGAATGTAAGGATTACGGTTAAAGAGATGTTTCACATATTGCATATGTGGAAATGCTTTAGGGGCTGTTTTGATTTTTAATTCGAGTTTTCTGAAACAAATTTGGTTAGTTTTAACTACTCAAGGAGTGCGAAAGCACCCTGGCTTAGTTAACTAGAATTTTTTTACCACTTTAAGGAAAAACAATTTTTGAAACTGTTTTCAGACGCATTGATAGATTTAAAATCAGGAAATTCCTTGGGAAAACTTTCCGAATCAAAATCACTTTTCAACTAAGCTTACGAGTCTTATTTCTTAAAAATAGGTTTACTACTTTAGCGTTCTGCGCACCTTTTATAAGTGACAATAAAAGGCCTTAATTTAAGGGTAAACTCGGTTCTGAATACGCGAAAGTGACATTTCCTGTTAAATGGATTCTTTTCAAGAATAGAAAATATTGCCCATAAGTAGTTCTATTTAGACAATCGAAGCATTGTTTAACTGTCGGGAAATACATTCAAGCCTACCTTTATTTGCACTGTATTTACCATTTTCTTTATTTACTGTTATTTTGCGACATCAATATCTCATTTGTACCGCCTTAGATAAACATCGTAACAATAGTAATCGATAGATTGACGATTTGGTCTCTGTGGGATCAATAAGCTTTTATATTACTCTAACGCGATTCGTGCACTTGCGAATATAGCGATCAATTTTTTGGCGCTGTTGCTGGGGACCAATTTCGTCAAATTTCATACCCTGTTGTTACACCGTCTAGACTAAGGTGTTATTAGCCGGTAAATGTGAGGAACTCGTAGTACCGGAAATTTAGTAGATCCTTTAGCGGAACCCGAACGTTACACTCGTACACGCCTCTTACTCATCCGAATTAAGAAAGCTATGGCCGAGAATCGCGACCGGAGACCTCTTAAGGAATTTTCCCAACCACTCTTACGAGGAACCTAGTTCTAGTATAGTAAACCCCCTCATTCCTGCCAACAATTTTGAACTAAAACCATCTTTACTGCAATTAGTGCAACATAACCAATTCGCGGGTCTCGCTACTAAGAACCCAAATCAACATTTAAAAGTCTTTATCCAACTGGCTGACACCTTTAAATCCAACGGTGCTTCACCTGATGCGATTCGTCTAAGATTATTTCCTTTCTCCCTCAGAGATAGATCACGTTCGTGGTTAGATTCACTTCTAGCTAACTCAATAACTACCTGGGAAGACCTTATGAGAGTATTCCTTGCTAGATATTTCCCCCCAGTAAGACTGTTGTTCTTCGAAACCAAATAACTAGATTTACTCAAAACCAAGGAGAATCACTTTTTGAAGCTTGGGAGAGATACGTAGAGCTGTTAAGAGGCTGTCCACACCATGGCCTAGAACAATGGCTGATCATTCATACCTTCTACAATGGACTCCATTATAACACAGAGATGAGCATCGACGTTGCCGCTGGTGGCGCGTTGATGAACAAACCTTATCCTGAAGCTTGTGACCTAATTGAGGATATGGCCCAAAACCACTACCAATGGGGAACTGAAAGAGCATCAGTAGAGAAAAAGGAGACCCAAGGTGGAATACATGAGATAAGTTCTATGGACATGACGCAAGCGAAAATGTACGCTTTAGCCCTTAAGGTCGAACATATTTCTACAAACTCTAACACCGTAGCGGTATCCCACACAGAGTGTGAACTTTGTGGATCTAAAGGACACGAATCGGCGGAATGTAACCTTTTGAACGACCTGAACACCGACCAAGTGAATTACGCCCAAGGTAACCCATTTTCAAACACTTACAACCCTAGATGGAGGAATCACCCGAATTTTTCCTATAAAAGCCAGAACCCTATCCAAAATTATGCACCTCAAAGACCACAAGGTTTTCAAGCCCAAAAACCAAATCGACCTATGCAAGTTGTGCCCCAGAAGCCTAACCTTGAGAGGATCATGGAGAACTTTATATCAGGCCAGACTCAGCAAAATAAATAATTCCTAAACCAGAACATTCACGTAAATGAACTAATAACGCAATTAGGGACTAAGGTTGATCAGATAATTACTCAAAATAATATGCTTGAAACCCAGATCTCACAGGTAGCACAAAACAAAGCCCCACAAACTACACCTGAAGGACAATTCCCTGGACAACCTCAACTCAACCCTCGAGGGCAAGCTAACGCTATCACATTACAAAGTGGGACCGCTTACGAAGGGCCTCATAACCCAGCCATGAGCGAGTCCAAAGCTTCTAAAGAAAATATACCTACCAACCAAGAAGAGGAACCGGTGGAACCCGATAAACAAACCGACCAAGAAGGAGAAGCCAAGGATAAAACTTACAAACCACCACCCCCGTACAAACCACCAATCCCATATCCGCAAAGACTTAAACAAACCAAAATCAATAACCAATACCAAAAGTTTATAAAAGTAATTGAGAAGTTTCATGTAGAGATTCCTTTCACCGAATCCATCCCCCAAATTCCATCTTACGCCAAATTTCTCAAAGACATCTTAACCAACAAGCGTAGGCTTGACGATCCCAAACCCTTGGAATGCAATTTTATTTCAAAGAATAAACTTGCTAAGAAGGAGAAAGACCCTGGGAGTTTTTCTATACCTTGCATCCTAGGGAGTCATGTGATCGACATATCTTTCCTGGACTTAGGCGCTAATGTGAGTTTAATGCCCTTAGCTGTGTGTAAAAGGTTAAACTTAGGAGAATTACAACCAACTAAGATGTCCCTCCAATTAGCCGATAGATTTGTTAAGTATCCTGTAGTCATATTAGAAGACATCCCCGTTAGGATCGGTCAACTTTATATCCCGACATACTTTGTGGTCATGGATATCAAGGAAGACGACGATATACCTATCCTTTTAGGTAGACCATTTTTATCAACAGTCGAAGCTATAATAGATGTTAAAAGAGGAAAATTAACTTTCGAAGTAGGAGATGAAAAGATAGAGTTTATTCTTTCAAAGTTCCTGATGGCACCAATCATAGGAGACGCATGTTATGCGATTGATATCATATATGAATGCATAAGGGAATTTGATCAAGAAGAACCTATGATCAAACCATTTTCAAACCCGAATGAAAAGGATGACGAGATAAAGGAAACAGAACCTCACACTAACGAATGTTTGGCCCTTACTCCTGACCTTTCACCAAATTCTCAAAAACCAGCTCAAGAACTTAAGGAATTGCTCAAGAACCTAAGATATGAGTTTTTGGATAAAGAAATGAACTATCCAGTAATAGTTAGTTCCACCTTAAACCAAGACGAGACAAACCAACTCTTGAATATTTTACGAAGATACCCCTTTGCCTTAGGATACAAGATTTCTGATTTAAAAGGTATAAGCCCATTCGTGTGTATGCACATGATCTCGCTAGAGGAGGATTCAAAAACTTCCAGAGAACATCATAGAAGAATCAACCCTGTAATGAGCTAGGTGGTAAAGAAGGAAGTCCTTAAACTGCTAGAAGCTGGTATAATTTATCAGATCTCCGATAGTAAATGGGTAAGTCATGTACATGTGGTACCCAAAAAGGGAGGCATCACAGTCATGCAGAACGAGAAGGGAGAGCATGTGGATAAACGTATAGAAGGCAGATGACGTATGTGCATAGACTATAGGAAACTCAATAAGGCAACTAGGAAAGACCATTTCCCCCTTCCATTCATAGATCAAATGCTTGAGCATCTTGCCAGACACTCTTACTTTTGTTATCTAGATGGATATTCTGGATTTTTCAAAATACCCATACACCCCTAGGATCAAGAGAAAACAACTTTCACCTGTACTTACGGAATGTTTGCTTACAGACGAATGCTGTTTGGACTCTGCAATGCGCCAACTACTTTCCAACGTTGTATGATGTCAATCTTTGCAGGTTATCTCGACGGAATTATGGAAGTGTTCATGGATGATTTCTCGGTATGTGGGTTTGACTTTGAGAATTTCCTCATTAATCTTGAGAAAATCCTAGAAAGATGCGTAGAAGTTAACCTTGTATTAAACTGGAAGAAGTGTCACATTATGGTTATAGAAGGCATAGTGTTAGGACATATAATATCTGAAAGAGGCATTGAGGTCGACAAAGCAAAGATAGAAGTGATAGAAAACCTTAACCCTCCTAAGACTGTTAGAGAAGTCCGAAGTTTTCTTTGACACGCCGATTTTTACCGGCGCTTTATCAAAGATTTCTCTAAAATAACAAAACCCCTGACTGGCCTTCTGATGAAAGACATTGAATTCATTTTCAATGAAAAATGTATCGAAGCCTTTAATCATTTAAAACAAGCGCTAATTTCAGCATCCATTTTACAAACTTCGGATTGGACTCAACCTTTTGAAATAATGTGTGATGCTAGCGATTTCGCCGTAGGAGCTGTTTTAGGATAAAGAAAAAATAAGAAATTACATGTGATATATTACGCTAGTAGAACCCTAGATGCCGCTCAACTTAATTATATGACAACAGATAAGGAACTCCTAGCTGTAGTTTTCACAATTGATAAATTTAGGTCTTATCTTGTCGGATCTAAGATTATAGTCTATACAGACCATGCAGCTATCCGTTACCTTCTAAGCAAAAAGGATGCGAAACCTAGATTACTCAGATGGATCCTTTTGCTACAAGAGTTCGACTTAGATATCCGAGACAAAAAAGGAACAAAAAACGTAGTTGCTGACCATCTTTCCAGACTAGAGCATTTGAAGCCGGACCATTTACCTATAAATGATGATTTCACCTATGATAGATTGATAGCTAAGTTAGATATTGTTCCCCTCGAACCTGATAGAGACAACTTTGGAGCAATTTCAGAGATTAGCAGAGTACCATGGTACGCTAATTTTGTGAATTATCTATCCGCTGATATCATACCACCTGACCTTAATTATCAACAAAAGAAGAAGTTCTTTAAAGATGTAAGACATTTCTATTGGGACGAACCACTCCTTTTTAAAAGAGGAACAAATAATATCTTTCGACGTTGTATCCCGGAAGAAGAAGTCAGAAATATCATAGAGCATTGTCACTCTTCACCCTATGATGGACATTCAAGCACATCCAAGACATACGCTAAGATTCTACAAGCTGGTCTTTATTGGCCAACACTATGGCGTGATGTCCATACTTATATTATCCAATGTGGCCGGTGCCAGCGCGCTGGAAACATTTCAAGACGCGACGAAATGCCTTTGAAGAACATCCAAGAAGTGGAATTATTTGACGTTTGGGGTATTAATTTCATGGGACCTTTTCCATCTTCGATGGGAAACAAGTATATTTTGGTAGTCGTCGACTATGTGTCCAAATGGATAGAATCTATAGCCTCACCCACTAACGACACAAGAGTAGTCATCAAGTTGTTTAAAAACAATATAAGAAAGTACGAAGTAAAACATAAAGTAGAAACACCATATCATCCCCAGACTAATGGTCAAGTGGAAGTATCAAACAAAGAGATTAAGAAAATCTTGGAAAAAACTGTTTCAATATCCAGAAAAGATTGGTCTGAAAAGCTAACAGAAGCACTGTGGGCTTACAAAACTGCTTACAAAACCCCTATTGGAACTACACCATACCAGTTAGTCTATGGAAAGTCATGCCACTTACCTTTTGAACTTAAGCACAAAGCATATTAGGCCATCAAGACCCTGAATTTGGATTACCTAGCATCTGGCGAGAAGCGAATCCTCGATATCCATAAATTGGAGGAACTCCGCCAGATCTTTTACGAGAATGCCATTATATACAAAGAAAGAACCAAAGCATGGAATGACAAAAGGATTGTGAAAAACTACATTAATATAGGTGAATATGTTCTCCTTTTTCCAAATTACGACTTTTTCCAGGTAAGTTGCGTTCGAGATGGACATACCCCTTTAAGGTTTCCAAAATCCTCAAGTCTGGAGCAGTTGAAATCCGGAACAATTCCTGTAATCCGTTTTTGGTATATGGACAAAGACTGAAGCAATATCAAAGAGGTGACATCCCCACAGAATTCCCTTGCCATACTCTGATCGACCCTCCGGTTCCTACCTCTGATATATAAAGTTCAAATCGTCAAGCTAATGACGTTAAACAAGCGCTGCATGGGAGGCAACCCATGATTACTTTTTCCTTTACTTCCTTTTTACAATTCGATTTATATTTTCATATGTTATATATATATATATATATATATATATATATATATATATATATTATATATATATATATATATATATCTTTATGTTTGGACTAACATTTGCAATATTTGCGATTTCAGGTGTCCTCTGTTTTTAACCTATCTTTTCAGGATGGAGAATTTCGACATTATGCCAGTGATCTTTCGTGACCCAGTACAGGAGCAACGCTACGCCATGCTTTCCCAGCGTACAATGTTACCCACCAGATATCCTGATTCGAGCTGCATGGAAGCATTAGGCATTGAGCCTATTGTCAGGCATTTGTGCAATCAGTTGCAATTGGATGCGTATACTGAAGCGATGCATCTGACTTACAGGAACCTCACTTTGGAGTTCTTGAGCTCTCTGAACTATGAGCCCTATGTTGGTCACGCTAGTGATGGTGGCTACATTAATTTCAGGTTATTTGGGACAGAATACACCTTCAACCACAAGCGTTTCGGTGACTTACTTGGATTTCAGACTACTTATAATGCCTCATTTGAGCTCCCCATGAGTTATTTCCTGAGTAGAGACGTTGAGAAGTTTTGGAGTGACATTACATGTGGAGGTATCCCTGACCCTTCCACCCAAATCTCTAACAAGATCCATAATCCTGCTTTCAGATATTTTCAGATGATTATTGCCCACACCTTCCTGGGGAAGAGTGAGACTAATACACATGTAAGTGCTGAAGAGATTTTTTTCATGTACTGTACCACTCAGTCACGCCCGGTAGCTTGCGAAGCCTTTCTGATCGAGAGTCTCTATCTTAATGTTTGTTCCACTGTGAGTCCTATACATGTTGGAGGCACGGTAATCCATATAGCCTCCGCCCTAGGACTTGATAGAAGACTATTTCACCTAACATCTTACTGCAGTTATACTTTGATGGATATTGACTTTTGTCTTGACCGTGGCCTCATGAGGAGATCTTCTTTCCACCCAGATCAATACAGGATCTTGATCGAGGGTGAGACTATCCACTACTTTACTTTACCAGACCCTCAGGTAACTTGTGTTTATGATCAGGCCAACTGGGCTTATGCCATAGAAGGCCAAGGCAAGACAGTAGATGAGCAGAGAATCGCACCTACTAGAATCAAAGTCCTCACCAATAATCCAAATCTTCAGAGTCCAAGCATGCATTTGTTAAGCTTCGTATGGAGATAGCCCATCTCCGCCAGGAGCTCGCTGACGCTGCTTTGCAGGTCAAAGTATCAGATGCCACACATGCCACTGAAGCCGATATACTAAACAATGAGATCGCTGACCTTAGACACCAGATTGCAGAGCTCCGAGGACCCGAAGTGAGGAGACTCCATTATTCCCTGGACATTGATGATATCACCGACCAAGAGATGCCGTTTGCTTTACTTATTTCCCATTATTAGACTTATACTTTATGCTTGCTTTACTTATTGATTTTATGCTTGCATTTCCTTTCCTAGCATCTCTCGACCCGTGACTTATTACTAACTATTCATATATATATGCATTATTATTATTATGTTTTTATTTCCCTTTTATCTTATTTTATTTTACTTTACTTTTTTTTTATTTTTTTATTTTATTTTGTCATTTATCAAGCTTAATCAAAAAGACAGCATGTTATGGAATCCTATGTGCACCTCCTTTGCAAAATAAGAAAAAAGTGAAACCCAAGAAGCAATGAAACAAACCCTCCCCAAACACCAATTCCGAAGCCATGGCGGGCGCCATAAGCCTCGTTGCGGGTGCCATGGGGCCTGAACATTTAACGGGACAGAATCCCTAAATTCCCCATTTTTACCTTTTTCAACCTCCTAAAAGCCATTTTTTCCTCCTTCCAACTCCATTGAAGTCCACGAAAAATCCCAACTTTATCATTCTAACTCCAACCCATTATCATTCCCAAACTTCACCCATCAATCTCCTCCACCAAAAACCCACTAAAATCCCATTTTCACTTCCTTACCATAAAAGCCCATTTTCTCTTCACTCACCATCAATGGCCGAAATGAACTTCGACGACATCATCCTTCGCGGAGGGAAACCTGAAAAGCGTCAGAGCAAAATTTTGCAAAAGTTGCAATCGCGGGAAATTCTCGCCACCAGGTATGTAGATGAGGACTGCTTGTATACTTTAGGGACGTACCATAATATTTTTCATATGCTAGATAACTTAGGATTACATGATATTTTTGCTAATAAGGAACCCACATATGATAGGCTGACTAGGGAATTTTTAAGTTCCCTAATTTACACTGTTCATCCTGGCACTGCTAGCACGGTCGGCACCGTATGTTTTAGAATGTTTAATTTTGAATATGAGTACACTACCGATGCCTTAGCAAGTTTGTTAGGAATACCTTACGGAGAGGGTGCCATTTGTGAGACACCCTTAGATTTTGAATGGGCACTCGAAGCATATAACTTTTGGATTAGATTATCAAATGTGGCTATCACGTCTTTTGAAGGAATCTTAGCCTCCACTATTCATAACTGGGCCATCCGTATTTTTTGATATCTTTTGGCATGTACTATTTTTGGTCGGGAAAATTCTAATAAAGTAAATGCTCGCGAGTTGCTATTTTTACAGGGTTGCCTCACTAATCAAAGGATCAATCCCGTTCCTTTTATGCTTGCACATATGTCTGCCATTCTGAAAAAAGGAGGAACCATTTGTTTTGGCAGGGTAATTACTTCTACTGCTAGAGCGCTTAATCTCAACGCTAAGTTAGCTACCTTAGAACCTCTCCCTCACCGCACCATTAACTTGAAATTTTTGAAGGATATGAAATTATGCAAGGTGCGGCGAGCGGGCGGTTATGACCTCATGATCCATGGTGTAGCTATACCAAGTGTTGTTTTACCTTGCTCTTAGCGTACAGATGTGCGACATGCAAGGAACTGGACATATGATCTCGATGCTCCACCTTTTACCGGTCCTTTGCCACCTAATGTCCCTATGGACGATGGGTAAGAAACCGATGATGAGTATGACCGGCACGACCAGTCCCCTGCTCATGATATTCCTATACACACTGCATCACCTGCATAACTGCACCTTCTTGTTCTGACCATTTTGCAGGTACCGCTCCCGGTTTTTACATCACTGAGGAGATGTGGCGTGAGCACCTGGCTCAAGAGGAAAGGCATGACGCCCTTCTGAATACCATAAACCAATAATTGAATGATAATATGACTTTTATGGTAGCCTCCCAGCAATGCAGTGAGCAAGCACATCGGACTATCACTGAGTCCTTACTTGCGATCACTAATGAGCAGCATCGCCAACGACAGGCTACTGAGCGTCACTTCGCACTTATCGAGGCCAACCAGGGGTCTCTCTTAGGTCGCTCTAGGCAGCTGCAAGAAGGTCTCAATACTCGTAGTAGGAGTCGTCGACCCAGGCATCCTGACCAGGGCGATGAAGGTACCAGTGATCAGCCATAGTTCTCTATTTCAGGTTACTCCTACCCTATCTCATATCGAAACATTGAGGACAATGTTCAGTTTAAGTGTGGGAGGAGATTTTTATCGCTTTCCTTTATTTTCAGCATGTTTTGTGTGTTTTAGTTGTTTGCTTTTCTTTCAATAAAATAACATGTGTTTGACGAGTCATCTATGTGGTGTATCCGTACTTCCCCCATTTCTTTAGCCTTACCAAAAAAAATTTTGTGAGCAAAGAAAATAATGTATTTTGAGTATTCAGGCTATAAGACAGGTTTATGACAGGATGTAGAAGACTTGGGAAAACTTTTTCTAAAAATCGATATCGTCTTGACACCGTAGGCTTCATGATTATAAGAGTCGATCCCTAAACCCCATATGTTGTGGCCCTAATTTTTGTTCCAAATAAGTCCTTAAGTAGTTTATCCTTGCAATCAGCTCTGGCTTAAGCATGCTCTACGTAGGGGACCGATGAAAATAGGTGAATGTTCATAAAAATCTATGCTTTCTTCTTTAGTTTTATGAAATTCCGGGCTATGTGACTCTCACACGGTCATTTAACCCAGCAAAATAAAAAGATTTGCGAAACATGCAGAAGAAAAATAAAAAATATATAATAATATGTCTATTGTTGGTTGGTTCAGAGGTATCTGGTGCTGAACTTGGTAAGGTGGATTACGATCCAATCCCCCACAACTATACTTGGGTCAAATAAATGGGTTACACCAACTTATGTACTAGAGCCCCATGCTTAAGATCATAATCACTAACCGGTCACCTTACTATGAGTATATACGGATAACGGGTTTAACGTGATTGCACCTGAATGAAAAGGACTTGAAGAAGATGAAAAGAAGGCCTAGGTATGGTGGGGTAATATGGATTGATTTGTATAGGAACGAAGCCTATGACCGCATTTGCGGGAAGTGTCACTACAATATCCTTAGATCGATTCGTTAGTACCTATCGATACATTCCTTGAATGAACTTATAAGCCTTTTTGCGTTGAATTAACTCTGGTTGATACTGTTTTTCTTGCATGAGCTATAAAGAGTTTTGCTTGAGGACAAGCAAAGGTTTAAGTGTGGGAGAATTTGATCACACTGAATCACACCGCATTTTTGACTCAGATTTCACATGTTTTTTAGGTCTTCATTATCATTTTGCTTGTGTTATGCTTTCTTTTATGTTGTTTTCAGGTATTTAGCTCTTTCAGGACCTTTTTAGAAGAAACGAAGCAAAAAGACCAAAAAATTTGGGTTTTCGGCAAATATTGTACTCATGGCATTCTACATGGCGGCCGCTATAGGAGAGGCCATGACACATCAGCCCTCAACCAGGAGGAAACTGCCACGATCCCATGAACTTCCCCATTTACTCACATGGCGGGCGCCACCTTTGCATTCCACGTTCCCACTAAAGAGAAGTTGAAGGGCATCCTGGTCTTTGCATGCTGCTGAATTCCTCTATAAATAGGTCGTTCTGGTTCATTTCCAAGACATCCAACTTAGTTTACAACACTAAGACTATATTATCATCTGTAAAAGCGGTAATCCGTCACATCGAGGGGTTATCGCACCTTAGTGAAATTGAGTTGGAGCACTTTGATTTTGCTGTCGTCTTTATTTTCAAAGTCAAAGGTTTATTTACTTCCTTGTACCAGATTTAAAGCCGCCGTTTGGAGCAGGTTCTAATTTAATCGCCTTTTCATTTCACTTGCCATGTTTTACTTTATTTAATTCCTTGCCATGCTTTACTTTATTTAATTTCTTGTCATGCTTTACTTTATTTAATTTTCTGCCATTGTATTTACTTTATTTAATTTTCTCGCCATTATCTTTATTGCTCGTTTTAATTGTTTTAGACGCTTTACTTGTTCTTCATGCCTTACATTCTAAACTTATTTTCATCATGTTCAACATTGTTGTATTTGTTTGTATTATCATGTTTAGCCAAATCTTTCAAAGGTTAGGATGTAAGGATCGCGGTTAAAGAGATGTTTCACATATTGCATATGTGGAAATGCTTTAGGGGCTGTTTTAATTTTTAATTCGAGTTTTCTGAAACAAACTTGGTTAGTTTTAACTACTCAAGAAGTGCGAAAGCACCCTGGCTTAGTTAACTAGGAATTTTAATCACTTTAAGGAAAAATGACTTTTGAAACTATTTTCGGACGCGTTGATAGATTTAAAATCAGGAAACTCCTTGGGTAAACTTTCCGAATCAAAATCACTTTTCAACTAAGCTTATGAGTCTTATTTCTTAAAAATAGGTTTACTACTTTAGCGTTCTGCACACCTTTTATAAGTGACAATAAAAGACCTTAATTTAAGGGTAAACTCGGTTTTGAATACGCGAAAGCGACATTTCCTGTTAAATGGATTCTTTTCAAGAGTAGAAAATATTGCCCATAAGTAGTTCTATTTAGACAATCGAAGCATTGTTTAACTGACGTGGAATACATTCAAGCCTACCTTTATCTGCATTGTATTTATCATTTTCTTTATTTACTGTTATTTTGCGACATCAATATCTCATTTGTACCGCCTTAGATAAACATCGTAACAATAGTAATCGATAGATTGAAGATTTGGTCTTTGTGGGATCGATAATCTTTTATATTACTCTGACGCGATTCGTGCACTTGCGAATATAGTGATCACTAGCTTTGTTCAAATCTCTATAATCAACACACATACGGACTTTTCCATCTTTCTTAGGAACAGACACAATATTGGCCACCCACTGTGGATATTCGGAGGTCACAAGAAAACCATCATCAATTTGCTTTTGCACTTCCTCTTTGATCATAACTGCCATATCAGGATGGGTCCTCCTCAACTTCTACTTGACCGACGGGCATTCTGGCTTCAACGGTAATCTATGCTCCATAATATCAGAATCCAAACCAGACATGTCTTGATAGGACCAAGCAAACACATCTGAATATTCTCGAAGAAGATCAATCAACCCCTTCATAGCCTCTGGACATAGTTGAGACCCAATCTTGATTTTCTTCACATCATCTTTGAAACCCAAGTTGACTAGTTCGATCTGCACTCAAACGGATGAATGGATTGTTCCTCGTGCTCAAGTAAACGAGATAATTCATCAGATACTTCTTCATCATCAGTCTCTTGCTCAGCTTCAAACACAGGGAAATCAAAGTTTGGAGAGGGAGTATGATCATTGTGTTCAATGAGTTTGGGAACCAACCTGTATAATGACTTGATATTTTGATTTTAGAGAAGTGAATTGTGACCAAATATTATGCAGATGGACAATTATTATTTATTTTATGTTTTTTATGATTACCATTTTTCAGAAAAGGAAAAAGTAAAAATAAAACATCATAGATGTGGATGAATAAAATTGTATTTCATTGATGATACTTGAAATGCCTAACAATGTTGACTTCTCCCTTAGCCATAGGAGAACGATTTTTCTTAGAATGAAAAAAAATTACTTAGAGCGGTGAACAACAATAGGAATATCGACAACAAGCCAGTTGTTGCAAGTCTGACCATGCGTCACAATGTGGGTGCAAGCTTCGTCTTCATTGTCACCATCCTCAATCACCACAACTGAGTGTTGATCATTACCATAAATGAACCCTCCACTGCGGAAACTCGGTTTTACATCTTCATCTTTAACATTGAATGACACTAGTTGAAATACCAATCCGGCCCTATTCTTGTTTTCAGAAATTTCTATCACACGACCCCACTGATCAGTGCTTCCAATCTTAATAGCTTTCTGAGCATCCTTTAAAGAAGACATGGGTGCCCCATTTTTCTTCACTTCAGCAATAGACAAGGCTTGGAACGGAGTTCCAACCTCCTCCTCAGCTTCAACATAAGAAAAAGATGACAGATGGCTCACTAAAAGTGCCTTCTCTCCACCAACAACGACAAACTTGTCGTTCTTCACAAATTTAAGCTTCTAGTGTAGAGTAGATGTCACTGCTCCAGCTTCATGAATCCATGGTCTTCCCAATAAACAACTATAGGCAGGGTGGATATCCATTACTTTGAAAGTAATTTGGAAATCACTCGGACCTATATTGACTGGAAGGTCCACTTCACCAATGACGGTTTTACGAGAACCATCAAACGCTTTGAAAATCACGTCATTGTACCTCATAGGGGCACCTTAATAAGAAAGTCTGGATAGAGTTGATTTCAGGAGCACATTCAGAGATGACCCAGTGTCTACCAACACATTGGACAAAGCGTCCTCCTTGCAATTCATCGAAATATGGAGCGCCAAATTGTTATTTCTGCCTTCCTCAGGAAGTTCTTCATCACAGAAACTCAAATTATTGCAAGTAATGTTAGCAACAATGTGGTCAAACTGATCCACAGTTACATCATGCTCAACATAGGCTTGCCCGAGTACTTTCTACAACGCCTCCCTATGTGCCTCAAAATTAATCAACAAAGACATCACCAAAATCTTTGATGGGGTTTGGAGCAGCTGCTCCACCACATTGAACTCACTCCTCTTTATTAACCTCAAAACTTCATTATCATCATTAGTCTTCAGCTTGCTGGATTCACCAGACTGACACACTGGAGCACTAAGTGGATTCACCACTGGCATATCCACCTTCTTACTGATTGAAACATCATTTATCTCCTTCGGAAAGACCGGATTGAAGACACGACCACTACGGGTCACCTTTGCAATATCAACTATATTCACCACAGAATCTGCTAGGGGTAACATAATCTCTTGACCATTCTCCACCATGGTGGCATTATACTGATAAGGCACATCTTTATGAGATTAATACCCGCTCAGGGGTCTTGAACACAGGAACAATCACATTCACATCATTTATATCTCTCGATTGACAAATTTGGATAAGCCTTTCATCCATCAACCTCTGAATATCCCTTTTGACAATAACACATCCTTGAGGGTTCACGCTACATATCACACAACCATCATGGTCATGCTCACAATCACTAACCAAACATATATCTCTATGAATTGAAACCAAAGACTGTCTGATATGAAGGACATCATAAACCTTATACTCTCCAGGACAACCATATACCATATTGGTATAAGCATTACCATGCGCGGGCAACATATTAGCTTTCACATTAGGCGCACAGTCCTCAAAGGACACCATCCCACTCTTCACAAGCTTTTGTACTTCGTACTTCAACGGGTAGTAGTTCTCAAAGTCGTGGCCAGGGTCTCCCTAGTTAAAGGCACAACGGAGTTCAAGTTTGAACTACCATGGAAGTGGCTTAGGAATTTGTGGTGGATTTCTGGGTTGAGTAAGGTTCTTGAGAACTAAAGATGGATATAATTCTACGTAGGACATAGGAATGGAATCAAAAGAGACCTTCTTCCTCTTAAAGCTTTATTGTTGATTATTGTTGTTGTTATTGGTTCTTTGTTGCGATTGTTGTTGACGTTGTTGTTGTTGAATCGGAATAAATTGATTATTGGAATTATTGGAAAAAACTGGAATGATTGAAGAAACTTGATGTTGATGCTTACGCGGTTGAGAACTCCTTCTAACACGAGGAATCCTCTGCCTCCCCACAATTACTGAATTAGTTACCCCCTCCTTTTTCTTGGGGAAACTACTCCCATACTTCTTACTGGACGATGCTTCTTCCTTAGACAGACGTCCTTCACGGAATCCCTCCTCTAACCTCATCCCCATATTTACCATTTCGGTAAAGTCACTGGGGGCACTGGAAATCATACGTTCATAATAAAATGAACTCAGGGTCTTCAGGAAAATCTTCGTCATCTCTTTCTCTTCCAATGGAGGATTAATCTGGGCAGTAAGTTCCCCCCCACCTCTGAGCATACTCTTTAAATGTCTCCTTATCCTTCTGAGACATAGACCTCAACTGGTATCTATCGCGTTCCATATCAACATTGTATTTGTACTGCTTAACAAAAGCTTCACCCAAACCGTTGAAAGTACAGACACTTGCACTGTCCAACCTCATATACCATCTCAAAGCAACACTAGTCAAACTGTCTTGAAAGTAGTGAATTATTAACTGATCGTTATCAGTTTGAGTTGACGTCTTTTTGGCGTACATAACAAGGTGGCTTAGTGGACAAATGTTTCCCTTATAATTTTCAAAGTTAGGGACTTTGAACTTCATCGAGATCTTCACATTCGGTACCAGGCGTAGCTCAGCAACACTATTACCAAACATGTCTTTTCCTCTCAACATCTTCAACTCCTTTTGCAGCTCAAGGAACTGATCCTTCATTTCATCCATCTTCTCATATACATCCGGGCCCTCAGATGGCTCAGAATGGTAGATGGTGTCCTCAACACGAGGCAAAGTATGAACAACTGGAGGCGACACAGACATGACCGGGCTAGATGCCTACATAGAGACAAAGGTGGGTGCAAACCCTTCAGGAAAAAAGTATGGTGGCATTCCCCATGGGAATCCAGCAGGCATAAAAGGACCGGATTAGCTAGCAGTGATGGGAAAAGTTGAGGTAGAAACCTCAGAAATAACAGTCCTCTAGGGAGGAGTTGCAGGAGTTGGTGAAGACTGATTCTGCGTAGTAAGAACAGACTCCATCGTAGCGGTCAACCGTGCAATCTCATCCTCCATCTCTCTATTCTCTTGTTCCAAATGTTTCATGATCTTGGGTTGATTGGTGCGAGTGTTGTATCCATGAGTCAGCTTGGCTGAAGCACAGAAGAATAACCGATAAGACAATCTGGCGGAAGAAAAACCTGATATGCATATGATGCATGTAATGCAATATTTTTGTTTGTTTTTAATTTCAAGGAAGACATGAAGTTCTATTTGTAAATATATTTAAATAATAGTAGTAACAATTTCAGAAACCAAGGTACAAATACAAGAGAAAAGGAAATTAATCATCCTAAGGACCCCCTAGCAACATTGTCAGATGATCTGGCTTCGAGCGTGTACTTCGTTCGGATGCGTCAAATCTCGGACTCAAAAGATGTCTTCATTTGAGCTTTCTCACGGACAAGCTGATCAACAATCTTCTTCCAAGCACCAGAAGGTTGAGGCATACTAGAGGAAGAGGGACCCTATGTCTCTCTCTATCTCTTCACTGCTCGGTCTTCAAGAAGTTCAATAAGCGCGTCCTTATCTTTTGACTCAAGCTGCAACTCCTCATGCCTTTAGCTCAAAGCATGGAACTACTCTTCCCACATATCTATCTCCTGCTTCATCTTGGTTAGAGAGAGTTAATGGCTCAGCCATAACCAAAGACATAGTTCTTTCACAAGCATACGACATCTTCAGCTCCAAAGCTCTCTTCTTCACCCAAGTAGTGTAAGCTTCTAAAGCTACATAGTTGTGCGGACCAAACTCGGGTCTTCCTTTCCTATGCACATTATGCCAAGCATGTATCATCTTTTGCTTCAAATGTTGGGGATCTTTACCCTCTTGATAGAAAAGACATTCTAACTGAGTGTTATTAGGTTTGTCTCTCAAGGGGAACCTAAGTTGATGACGAGCCAAAGCAGGGTTGTAGTTGATTCCTCCTTGTGTACCAATCAGAGGTACATTAGAGAATTCACCACAACTATCAATAATATCCAAGCTACCCAATCCAGAATCATACCAAACAATATCATCATTAGTGAGATACATAAGTCTCTGGGACCACCTTAGACATTGTTTGTTCTCCAAGAAAGCAGGCGTCTGACGAAAGTGCGAAATAAACCACTTGTACAGAAGAGGAATACGGAACACAATAGTCCCACCACCTTTAGAATTCCTCAAATGCAAATATAAATACATGTCACACAATAGAGTAGGAACATGATTCCCGATAAAGAAGATTCTAATGGCGTTAACATCAACAAAACCGTCAATGTTAGGGAACAAAGCCAAACCGTAGATGAGCAATACAAAGATGGCTTCAAAAGCATCCACACTACTGGCTTGAGCAAAGACAATGGCTTACCAATGAGGAACTCAAAAGTCAACCCAAATCCTTCTTTCTTCACCCAATGAGTCTCAATCTCAGACTTCTTCAAATGAAGAGCTTAAGATATAATATGAGATATGGGAATCTCCTCCAATCCATTAAAAGGTACCTTTTCAGAAACGGGTATTCCTAAGAGATGGGCATATTCCTCTAAGGTAGGCACAAGTTGATAATCGGGAAAAGTGAAGCAACGGTAGAGAGGGTCATAAAACTGAACCAACACACTCAAGAGTCCTTCAACCACATCAGCAGATAAAATAGATAAAAGCTTCCCATGGAGTTGGTTGAAGTCCAACGGATCTAATACAAAGGATGATAACTTCCTTAGCTCTTTCAAATTAGGACATCTGAAAATGTACTTCTTAGTGTTCCTTCGTCCATAATCCATGGTCTGAAAATGTTTGTAAATAAGACCTCAGTTCCTTGAAATTTATTTTTGTGATGAATGTTATGATATGCATGAATGCATGAATGCAACAATCACAAACAAGGGATCCCACACAAGGCAAACACAAACGAAGGTCAAGGGATGGATCAAGTCATCATCAAGATCAATCATCCATTTTGGTGGATTATGGCTTTCACGTTATCAACACCTAAGTTCCATTGATATTGACAAGACTTGATCAGATCAACCAAGAATCAAAGGGTTTATTGTGAGTCACGAGGATGGAGTCAGGTTAAGAACCATCCCAAAGGAGTGTACTAAGGATAAAAACATGTAAATCATGTTTTAAAAGGTTCCCAGTGTCTTAATTCCATCTATCGGATATTATAGGTTAGGATGACTAACTCATCAACCCATAATATTCTCAAGAGGAACTCGTCTGAGTGTAGTATCGTGTAATAACTGTTATCAGGTCTAAACCTGAATAGTCTCCGCACTACGTCCTAAATAGGCCAAGTTGGGTTAAATGTTCTACGATTCTCAGCTTCTCGGACCCCAAATCAGAGAGAGTAATGCCTAACCACAAATGACTTATGTGACATTAGTAACTCCAAAAGGGTCTCCACTGAGTAGATGGGTCTCAAGCCAACTTGTTAAGGACTACTCTGCACAAGTTGGTCATGACTATACCATCTTCCTATCTTAATTGAACTCAAGTTCAGGTTAGAACTTATCTCACCACTCAGAGATCTCCTAGCACAGCAAGCAGATTATATCACACAAGCAAATATACAAACATCAAATATACAAATATATACACATAAAAAAGTAGGATAAACCCACTGAGGACTACTCCCTAGCAGAGTCGCCACTTAATTTCTGTAGCGTTAAACTCATGACCATCAAGCTATAGATAAGCTTAACATTAATAAAACCAGAGTCGCCACCGCGCTTTTATTATTTCCAAAGGAAAAGGGAAAAGTACGAACAAAACCCAAAGATAAGAAGATTTCAAATCAAAACTAATAAAATGCCAGAGATTACAGGTAAGGGGGTTGGTTACACAAAGGGAAGGTGTTAGCACCCAAAGTGTCATAGGTACTCTAGGGAGCCCTTTTTTATGTGTGTGTGTGTGTGTTTTGGTATAAAATGATGTTTGAGAAAAATAGAGTGTGGGGATGAGAAGAGAATTTATTAGTTATATTTTTGTGTTTGACAAGATCTTCGGACTTGTGCCTACGTACCAACATAAAAATGAGGGATCAAAACCTCGTAGTTCGTGGTAACAATTTCAAAATGAGTGAGTTAATTTTATTCAAAACATAAGTTAAAAGAGGAACAAAGGGCCCACGAGTTTGAATGGGTGTTAGTTCTTTTTGTCTTTTGAAATTTTAAGTCAATATGATTAGATTTATTTACAAGTTTGATTTAAGAAAAGGGTTTGAAAATTCAATGGCATAAGGCCAAAGTTTCTAATTGAAATAAGGTCAAAGTTTGAAATCACAAACAGAGAAGGTTTTTGAAAATGGGGAGAGATTTTGAAATTTAAGAAGTGGGAGGAGATGAAGAGACTAATCCTAAGCATAAAATTAAAAGTTAAGAGTTGAAAAGATCTGACCAAAAGGGATGCAATCCAACAGACAAGAATGTCATATAGAAAACCCAGTTTCCCTTTGGAATTTGAATCAAGCAATAATCAATAATCAACAAGCAATTAGCAATATCAAATATCGTGAAGATCAAGGCATTAAATAAATATGGTCACATCCAAGCAAGCAAATCCAATAGCTAGCAGTCTTCTTTGTCTTTTCATGTATCAGATGAAATACTCCTCGATTAACTCCGAATAATGCATCAGACATAAGATCAAAATAACAGTTGCATCAAGGCCATGTAGCAGATGAGTACAAATATATCCCAATACTTGCATCAAATGGAGGCTCAAATCAAAATAATTTGGTCTCCAAAATGTTGGCATTCGCCAAGTCCTTTTTGTACAGGGAATGTTGCCTAATCCTAAGTCCAAAAGTTCAGATCAAGCCCAACAGTCCACCAAACATTTTTTTAGAGTTTTTGTTGTTTATTAGATATTTTAAGGTCCTAATACCAGAAACACAAGCAAATACACAAACAAATATATACAATCACAATATATGTCTCAAATAAGCAAAGTGAAAATGGCATAAACATAAACAAGTTAAATGATATGTAAATGACAATGAATGGTAAATGACTTGAAAGTAAAAGCAATATTAATAAGAATTAGTCAAATTTTAGTCAAAGTTAATGAAATGTTAGTATTGTTTTACGTTTTAATTGATTAAGTCATTCTTTGGAGAACACGCAACCATTTATTCACAAGCATGTATCCCGGAACCAAGACATCTTCCAAAGGAAGGAAAAAATGCCAAGTTTTCACATAATACCATGAAATATGGGAGACTTACAATCTCACTTACTAGAATTCTATGCCTTTAGGGTCAAATTTAGCTCTATGTTAAGCAAACATAATTTGACTTATGTACAAGTCGCAACTATCTGAGGTCGGGCAATAAAAATTTAGGTGCTAATGAGGTTAGAGATTTGGTATAATGAACCAAACTCCTAAAACATACCACACACTAAAAGAAAATATCACAAGGGATGGACCTATCTCATCCATACTTATATTGGTTCATCTGACACAAAGTCATTGATGAACCAATTAGCCTTAGGATATTGAGACTACATTGGTCAATGAAAAAGATGGGAAAGAATGGGGATGAAGATGAAGAGGGAGGGGAGATGAGAGAAACACAAATTGGTCATGGGAGGAATTTTATCAAATTAAAATCATTCATTCATTTTGGGAGATGAAATGGACATTTCATCAATCCCCTAAATCCAATGATTTTAATCCAACAAAAGTCAAATCAACCTTGACCAAGGCCCAAACAAATAGTCAAACATCACAAGACCATAAAAATGGCTCAACATAATTTTTACACAATTAATCAATTAAAAATCAAATTAAAAATGCATTAATATTCAAATTAGTTTGGTCAAAACCTAAAATTTCTTCAAAATACCAAATAAGTGGCCAAGAGATTTATCCTAGGTCAAACAAGGTCAAAGGACCTTAGACAAAAAACTTCATGATTTTTGAAAAGTCAGAAGCATTTTTAAACAATTAAAAATATGAACAAAAACATTTAATTCATGAAAAAATATCAAAATTAATCCGAAAAAAATTTTAATTCAGAAAATGAAATAGAAAAATATTTAAAGATTTTTGGTGAAGGTCCGACATTTTTTGGATTAAAAAATTAAAACTCGATTTCAGTGATCGATTGAGATGAAAAAGGCAATGAATTCTTGGAGTTTGAATTTCAAAACAGAAGGTGAAATTCAAACTCGATTTCAATTGACATCTTCAAGAACTCTATGGAATGAGGGGTTTGAATTGTCTTGGCAAAGCTGGGGCAAGATGTTCCTCCAGTTTTGAGCTCATAGCACTTGTATTTATATCCAATTCAAATGCTTTCCACACACTTTCTTTTGATATCCAAAAATAGCAATTGCATCATGCAAGCTTGAATGGGTGTGTACAAAGCCCAAAGAATGATTGGAAAAGGTCCAAAATTGTGCACATGTGATGCTGAAAGCAATGCATTAAGCCATGCAATGTTGAAATGGAATTGAACATGATAATCCTCCAAATGGTACCATGCATTGCACCTATGCGTAAGTTCTTCAATATTGATCCAAATGAGATGATCTTGGACTTTTTGGAAAGGCAAGATCAAGGGGAACAACTATCGTGTGGAACACTTCTCTATTTGAAGCTTTAATCATTATAAATTTTGAGGTTGAAGTTTGGAGAATCAAACAAATGAAAAATTTCTAAGTATCAAGTCAAATGTTTACTTCTTCCACCTTGAATAACTTTTGTTATGGACTTCAAATGGAAAAACTCCCTTCATCAAAGTTGTATATATTTCAAACCTATTCAATTTGGTCAAAAATTTGACCGCATTTGGATTTGGCATGAAGGAGTTATGCATTTTAGAAGTTGAGGAAAATCACTTGTTCAATCGTAATGGCCAAAAATGACCTATAATGTTTCCTCTTGGCATATGCATTTGCAAGTTGAATTTGAATTTCCTCCAAACATAAAAGTTGAAGAGAACATCTTGAATTTTATCATGGAACTTGAATGTATTTCATCTCAAAAAAATTGAGCAAGTTATGGTCTTGGGAAGTTGACCTCCTAACTAGGGTTCAGACAAAATGACCTATAATCTTTCACCATAAAAAATGACTTTCCAAGCAAAACTAGATCCAAAATTCAACATGAAAGTTTTTTGGAATGTCATTATGTGTAATGTTTCGCTTGGAATCATTTTCATATGATAAACATTGTAGGAGATAGGGTCTAGGGAACCCTAGTTTTGACCAGTTGACTTTCTCTGGTCAACCACCATGAACCATTTGCTAGCTTGATATTATCTTGATTTTGGGGACTCATGGAGGATCATATATGTGTAATATAATGTAATATGAAGTATCCCTTGAAATATTTGATCAATTGATGAAGAAACTTGCTAAGGAAGTCACACAAGATACCCAGATGAATTAGGGCTTCCAAGGCAAACAAGCTTCAAACCCTTGATGATTTTTGGATCAAAATGGCATGTGAAGACCATGGGGATCCATATAGGATGTCTAGAGTAAATGTGAACCATCTCTTGATTAGTCTCCTTGCATTAAGGGTCTCAAACCCTAGATATGAGCTTGATGGAGCATAGGTGAACACACACACTACCTACAAAAGAGTTAAACTATACATTGACATATTTTTGGTATTTTGGTTAGTAAATAATGAAAAAAGTATGATACAATCAAATGTGCTTGGTGATCTCTCCCAATGCAAGTACAATGAATGAGGGGTAAGGAGGATGCCAAGGTGTGATCCCAAAACCAATGCACATGATGAGATAGCATGAGAGATCTTAGGGTCAAAATTGGGGTCTTAGAGTTGGGAGTCTCCAGTTTTCTGCCACTAGATTCTCCAATGACTGCCACGGTGTGATTGCTTTGGAAGCCTACACTGAGCAGAACCATGCCAAAATTTCTCTTATAAAGAACTTCGTCATTGAGGTAGAAACTACCTGACAATCTCCTCAAACTCTTCCTATCTTTCACAGATGCCCCAGGCGGATAAACCTCGTTCTGGAGGAAACACTTGATGTCATAATACCATGGCTTATCATCTTTCACTTCTTCGACTGCAAATACATGAGCTGGTCTATCCAAGCGCATCACGGTGATATTGGGAACTTCATTCCAATACTTAACCACAATCATTGAAGCAAGCGTAGCAAGAGCATCTGCCATTCGATTATCGTCTCGAGGAATATGATGGAAGTCAACCTCAGTAAAGAACATTGAAATCCTCCTCGCATATGGAATAAGACCAGGCTGATTCGTCTCCCATTCACCCTTGATCTGATTAACAACGAGGGCCGAATCACCATAAACGTCGATATGCTTGATCCTTAGATCAATACACTCTTCCAATCCCATAATACAGGCCTCGTACTCAGCCATATTATTCGTGCATTTGAAAGTTAGCCTTGCTGTAAAAGGAATATGTGTGCCCTGAGGAGTAATGATTACTGCCCCAATACCATTTCTGTACTGATTTACAGCGCCATCAAATACCATACTCCATCTGGAACCAGGCTCTGGCCCTTCATCGAGTGTAGGCTCATCACAATCTTTCATCTTCAAATACAGAATCTCCTCATCTGGGAAGTCATACTGCACTGACTGATGATCTTCAATCGGCTGGTGTGCCAAGTGGTCAGCCAAGATATTACCTTTAATAGCTTTTTGAGCTCGATACTCAATATCATACTCAGATAACAACATCTGCCAACGGGCAATCCTCCCGGTTAAAGCAGGCTTCTCAAAGATATACTTGATTGGATGCATTCTGGAAATCAACCAAGTTGTATGATTTATCATATATTGGCGTAAGCGCTTAGCAGCCCAAGCCAAAGCACAGCATGTCTTCTCAAGCATTGAGTATCGAGACTCACAATCAGTGAACTTCTTACTCAGGTAGTATATAACATACTCTTTCTTCCTTGATTCGTCTTGCTGACCAAGGAGACAACCCATCGAGTCTTCAAGAACTGTCAGATACATGATCAAAGGTCTTCCTTCCACAGGCGGAGACAAGATTGGAGGTTCAGACAGATACTCTTTAATACTATCAAAAACTTTCTGGAAATCCTCGGTCCAATCATGGGACTGATCTTTCTGGAGGAGCTTGAATATCGGCGCACATGTGGCAGTCATGTGGGATATGAATCTGGAGATATAATTCAAGCGGCCAAGAAAACCTCGGACTTGCTTCTCAGTTTTGGGCGCAGGCATCTCTTGTATTGCTTTGACCTTTGCAGGATCAACTTCAATACCTCTTTCACTGACGATAAAACCCAATAACTTGCCAGAACGGACTCCAAATGTACACTTGTTGGGATTCAGACGAAGCTTGTACTTCCTCAAACGCTGAAAAAGCTTCACCAAGTGTTCTACATGTTCAACTTCCGTTCTCGACTTAGCAATCATGTCATCAACATAGACCTCAATCTCCTTGTCATCATATCATGGAACAAGGTAGTCATAGCTCGTTGATACGTGGCTCCGGTGTTCTTCAAACCGAAGGGCATCACTCGATAACAAAATGTTCCCCAAGGTGTGATGAATGTTGTCTTCTCCATATCCTCGGGTGCCATTTTAATCTGATTATATTCGGAAAATCCGTCCATAAATGAGAAGATATTAAATTTAGTTGTATTGTCTACCAACATATCAATATGTGGTAGAGGGAAATCATCTTTCGGACTAGCTTTATTCAAATCTCTATAATCCACACACATTCGGACTTTTCCGTTCTTCTTAGGCACGGGCACAATATTGGCCACCCATTGAGGATAGGTAGAAGTCACCAGAAATCCCGCATCAATTTGCTTCTGAACTTCCTCTTTGATCTTCACTGCCATATCAGGATGAGTTCTCCTGAGCTTCTTCTTCACAGGCACGCACTCAGGCTTCAAGGGCAGGAAATGTTGCACAATATCTGTATCTAGACCTGGCATGTCTTCATACGACCAAGAAAATATATCAACATATTCTCGTAGCAATTCAATCAACCCCTTCTTCAATTCCTTGTGGAGCTGGAGAAATTGATCATTCATAGCATCCATCTTCTCATGAACATCTGGGCCCTCATACGGCTCAGAATGATAGATGGTGTCGTCTACCCTAGGCACGGTATGCATGACAGGAGGAGGAATAGCAAGGACCGGGCTAGATGCCGGCATAGAAGCAAAAGTTAGAGCAGGGCCCTCAGGCATAAAGCTGGGAGGCATCCCCAACAGAAACCCGGCTGGCATAGCTGTCGCCACAAAGTGTGCACTGGCTGCAGGCACAGTTGAAGAAACAATCTCAGAGATGACTGTCCTCTAGGGAGGAGTTGCAGGTGGTGGAGAAGACTGGCTCTGGGCAGCCAAGAACGATTCCATCAAAGCGCTCAGTCTGGAGACTTCCTCCTTGAGTTCACGGTTCTCTTGCTCTAGATGATCCATCAATCTGGAAGAGTTGGCTCTGGTGTAGTACCGATGAGTCAGCTTGTCTTCAAAATAAATGAAGAGCAACAGAATTAGGCCACAGGACCAGAAGCTGAGAACAACACCTGTTTATGCATATGATGCATGCAATGCTTGTGCATATGATTTGTTTTTATTTTTCAAGAACTCTAGGGTTTTATTTGCAAATTTTGGAAATATTAAGCATTTTATCTTATATGGAAATATCTCATCATATATTATCAGGGAAAAGAAGTACAACATTGTCAATCATATACAAGAGAAAAGGAAAATAATCATCCTATGGATCCCTAGAAGCTCGGGACACAGGAAGATAAGCTGCACGAAGCCTCTTCATCTCTCTCTCGTAAGCTGCCTCCATATCTGCCTTTTCCTTGGCGAGTCGGTCATACCTCCTTTTCCAAAACTTGGAAGACTGAGGAAGTAGAGAAGTCCATGCATCATTAGGATCATCAATGACCTGATGCTCGAGGAACTTGATCAAAGCATCTTTCTCCTTAATCTGCTTAAGCAACTCTTCCCTTTCACGGCTCCAGGCACGTGATAGGTCTTCATATCTCAACTCCTCTACTCCTTGGTTAGGGAGGGTTGAAGGCCCAGCCACAACCAAAGGTGTAGGTCTCGGATAATCGCAAGGCATGAGATACTCAGATGCTCTCTTCCTTACCCAAGCAGTGTAAGGCTCCAAAGCAATGCAATTCTTAGGACCCAACTCATTCCTTCCTTTCTTATGCACCTTGCGCCAAGCGCGAACCATTCTGCCCTTCAAGCCTTGGGGATCTTTCCCCTCCTGAAAGAACACACCCTCTAACAGAATGTTATTAGGTTTATCCTTTAGGGGGAACCCAAGCTGACGACGTGCCAAAACAGGGTTGTAGTTAATCCCACCACATGTACCAAGAAGAGGCACATTGGAGAATTCACCACAAGAGTCGATAATCTGCACACCATCATATACACGGTTATACCAAGAGATATCATCATTAGTGAGAGACATAAGCCTCGTGGACCACCATAGACATCCCTTGTTCTCCTTAAAGGCGACTGTCTGAGGTAAGTGAGAAATAAACCACTTATACAACAGAGGCAAACAACACACAATAGCACCACCACCCTTTGCATTCCTCATATGCAAAGAGAAATAGGTATCACCCAACAGAGTCGGAACGGGATTAAGAGCAAAAAAGATCCTAATAGCATTCACATCCACAAACTTGTCAATGTTGGGGAACAATACCAATCCATAGATGAGAAGTACAAATATGGCTTCAAAGGCATCCTCACTCATGGCCTTCGCATAGATAGTAGCTTGAGCAATGAGGAACTCAGAAGGGAGACCTTGAATTCCACCTTTGGTAGTCATATGAGCACCAATCAGAGATTCATCTATGTGCAACATGTCAACTATCTCTCGAGAAGTAGGAATACTATCCAAGCCACTGAACGGCAATTGATCCAGAATAGGTATACCCATAAGATAAGCATACTCCTCAAGGGTAGGCAACAGCTGAAAGTCCGGAAACGTGAAGCAACGGTACAAAGGATCATAAAACTGCACCAACACGATCATCAACCCTTCATCCACCTGAGTAGTCAGTAGAGGAAGAAGCTTCCCAAAACGAGCTTTGAAACCCAAGGGATCTAGTACATAGGATGTCAGATTCCTTAACTCTTTCAAATCAGGCTGTCTGAAGCTGTACTTCTTTGTATTCCTTCTTTGTCTTTCCATGTCTGAAAATTTTGCAAATAAACCCCTTAAGTTCCTTGAAAATTTATTTTTTTATCGATGATATGGATGCAGATGAATGCATGAATGCATGAATGCAACAATCACACTCAAGAATCAAGCAAAGCACACCAAACAAAGGTCATGGGATGGATCATATTATCCTTAATATCAATCATCCATTTTGGTGGATTATGGTTTACACCTTATCAACACCCAAGTTCCATTGATATTAAGGATGTATGAACGGATCAACCATGAATCAAGGGTTTGTTGCGAGTCACGAGCATGGAGTCTCGGTTAAGAACCACCCACAGGGAGTGTACTAAGGTTTAAACCTGCCAAACATGTTCTACCAGAGGTTCCCACAGTCTTCATCCCATGTTTCGAATATTATCGGAGAAACGACTACTCGTATTTCAAAAATATTCTCAAGAGAGACTCTTATGAGTGTAGTATCGCGTAACAATCGTATCAAATCTTACATTTGAACGACCTCCGCACTACGTCCTAAAAATAGGCCAAGATGGGTTTGGTAAACTAAGGTCCTTGGCTTCTAAGGTCTATATTGGAAAGAGTAATGTCTAACCACAACTTACTTGTGTGACATTATTGATCCCAACATGACCTCCACCAAGTGAATGGACTCGCAAGTCAACTTGCTAAGGAATAACTCCACACAAGTCGACGAGACTACGCCATTCTCCTATCCTAAGTGCACTCGAGTTCGGGTATAAGACTCATCTCACAAAGATCACCAAGCACACAAGCAATTGATATATCAAGCAAATCAAGCATTACATACAATACAATAATCCCAAATTGCACAAAACTATGTCATAAACAATATAATATAACAAGTGTGAAAAGTTGGCAAAACCCACTAGGGAGACTCTCTGATCCCCAGCAGAGTCGCCACTTTTCTGTAGCGGTGTATTCGTTACCATTGGAGACATTGAAAAAATCCAAGGTAAATCATACAAAGTCGAGTCGCCACCGCACTTCTATTTATCCAAAGGAATGGTTAGAAAGCGAACAAAAACCTAAAAAGTTTTACAAACAAAACTAGTAAAAGAAACAGAGATCTGGGTAAGGGGGTTGGTTATGCAATGGGAAGGTGTTAGGCACCCAAAGCATCCTAGGTACTCCTAGGGAGCCCTTTTCACGCTTGTTGCAAAAGGTTATTGTTTATGAAAATTATTTGTGCAAACATGATTGAAGAGATGAGAAAAGAATATACAAGTTTATTTACATTTTGTGTTTGGATGGATGAACCCATTGCCTACGTACCCTCTTATGAAAAGATTAGGATCAAAACCTCGTAGTTCGGGTAAAAGATTTCAAAACAAATGAGTGGATTGATTGGTCCAAAAGCCTTAAGGTCTTTTGTTATCAAAGGGAGAAAACTCAACCTGAAAAACCACCATGTGAGGATAACTTCAACATAATAGTGAGGGGTTAACCCTATAATAAGCATGGAAGACTCATTGTCCATCACTAAGGACATAGGTGAGTATTACATCTACCACAAAGATAACTCAAACCTAATAGCTAAAGGTTATGAAATTTTTTGATTAAGAAGTGGACATGGAACCACAAAGAAACACATTTGAATGGGTTATATTTACCAATTAGAAGTATGTACAAAAATGGTCAAAGTTGACTTAAAGATTCAATTCAAAATGAGTGTTATGAAAAGAAAATTTGAAAATCAAAAGCATAAGGCTTAGGTTTCTAATGTTGAAAACAAGTTAAATGTTTGCACAAAAGGTTTTTGGTTTGGGTTAGAATGGAGAAATGAAGAAACCAGCAAGGTGAGGGATATGAAATATAAACACACTAGGAGTTCCTCTCTTGAGATCATATAGATGATCCAAGTAAGATCCTTTGGAAAAAGCAAGCACAAGGCACAAGCAAACAACCAAGTCTCAATAAGAGATCCACAATAAAAGGAAACAGAATGCCAATAAATGGACTTACATCCAAATCCCACCACAAAAAGGAAACAAAATGCCAATAAATGGACTTACATCCAACTCCTAACAACAAAAAGGAAACATAATGCCAATATATGGACTTACATCCAACTCCAACCACAAAAAGGAAACAGAATGCCAATATATGGACTTATATCCGACTCTAACCACAACAAACAAACATCAAAGGTAAACACATCAAAAGCTATCAAGCAAACAATGCATCACACATTATATACATACAAGAGGCTTAAACAAATGGGTGGGCTTTAGTCAAGAGGGGTCATATCAACCTCGACAAACAAGCCAAACTGTACAAGTGTAATTTGTAGCTCTTAACCACTAACATTGAGAGTTAGGGTGAAGCTGATCAAAGTGGAAATGAGGATGAGACCTCGTGCTCTTAACCCTGGCTTGGGTGAGCTCATGACAAAGAAAGCGTGGGGATCCAGAAAGTGAGATCCTATTCCAGTTGACAGACACTGGACAAAGATCTTGGGTACATGTTCAAGAGCATCAGCACGTAGTGCGAGCATAATGAACGACTCACTGAATAACGGGGGATTGATTGCTAATCCCTTTTATCCGTCAATTGCCTCTTCACTTAGGAGGATTTATCAATTAACACATGCCTCATCTTGGAGGTCTTTGGCACAATCTGTAAACAATCACAAACAGAGCCTCTTAAGGAGGACTTCCAGCAAAATGCCTGCCAAAAAGGTGACAGGACTTCCAGACTACATGGAGTAAGAGAATAACTACCTAAGTGGTGTATCAACCACAATCCAAAGCTCAAGCAAGAGCTAAAAGCAAGCAACTAATGTACATGTACAAAAGCTAACCAGTTAATATCTCAGACATAAAAAAATGTGCAAAATAGAAAAGCATGCAATGACTATGAAATTTTTTATGCAAGTTTCTCATGTTATGAACAAACAATATGCAAAATATCAAATCCAAAAAAGTTCAAATGATAGATGAACAAAAATGCACAAATGCAATGTCCAAAATGTGACACAAATTGTCACATTATATCTACATGTGTCAAAAATAGTGATAGCATATGAGAAAAATTCCAAACCAATTATCAAAAATCATATCATGAGTGAAGATCAAGCATACAAAGAACCAGATCAATTGGATCAAGGATGAAGATTCCACAAAGCAATGAATGCAACATATCAATTTAGCACAAGGTTCAATCAAAAATTCCAAAATAAAAATCCAGAAACAAATAATTCATGAAATTAACACTATAAAAAACTAGACATTAAAAAAAATCTATGAAAAAGAATTGGAGTTAATTTGGAGCATTTTTCAATTTTTAATGATTTTTCAAAATAACTAAAATAATATGAAATCACATGGAAATATGGAGGGAAAAGAAATATTTGAATTAATCAGAACTAATCTCATCCACATGATCAGGCGCGAAATGGAAAATCAACAGTCCAAGTTTGAACATCAAAGCACATCGTTTCATTTAATACATGGCAAGCATAGTCAACAAGTCAAAGCACACGCAAGCGAGGTCAAATGAATCAGAATCAACCAAACGCACACATAAGCGGCACACTCAGCAGACAACATCGCACAATTAAACATTGCGTTTCATTAATCTATTTGGCACGCACACTCATCAGTCTTCGCTCATGTGGCACGGTCAAAACAAGCGCAGCCAATATAAACAAGCACGCACGTGGATAACACATAGGACAAAACCCTAAGCTGAACCAGACGCCGGAGCTGTAGCTCCGGTCGTCTTCCCCGGTCAACCAGGCGGATTCAACAACAAAATTTTCCAGAATCTCATGAACCATACATCAATCGAACTGCATTTCAACCAGGATCTCAGATATCACATTCATTTATCCTAAATCACTATGGATTTTCCAGATCGAGCAAAAACATTTTGTGGATCAAAACTTGAAGTTCACATATCAGGCTCAATACTTAACCAAAATCAATTCTAAGCACATCAGCATGCTCAGCTAAGCAAGATCTACACGTTTATATACATAAAACAGCAAAAAGAGATGATCGATTTCAACCTACTTGAAATTGCAGTTCTCTGAAATCAAGCTCTCAAGTGTCCAAAAGCTCCAGATCTGCTCCAATATCCTTGACTTGAAGCTTTAAGCAAGAAGAATCAATTGAAAACACCTTGATCCACTTCAATTTCAGAAATCCATTTCCATGAGAGTGCACTTGATCAGCTCGAATTCAGGCTCAATTGCTTCAAGTGAGGGATGGATCTTGCTTAGAATTGCACCAGGTTCAACAATATGCAAAGAGATTTGGTGTTTGTGTGGAGAAATCAAGGATTCGAAGAGAGAGAAAATGGAGGGAAACTTGAAAATTTGGATCTGAAATTCTGTTATTATCTCAATTATGGTTAGGGTTTGGCTTTTATATGATGCACTAATCACACTGAAATCAAAATTAGGCTTATGCTAAACATGAGTAGTGAGAATTCAAGTTACTTGCAAAATTGCAAATGGAGCTAGCATGGCCATGTAGCACGTGAGAATCCCATGCAATGACTTGAAAATCACTCAAAATCATCCAATGGTCAACATGGAATTGGTATTTTGCTTGTACCATAAGCCAATTTTGAATTATTGAATTTCCCTCCAAAATGAACATGAATGAAATAGTGAGCATACAAGCCTCTTTCATGCATGGCAAGGCTTGTTTTGAGAAGTATTAGTCATGAGGAGTATTTTGCAAAAAGTATGGACCAAATTGGAGTTTTGTATCAAAAGTTATGTCACTTTGAATTTCCATGCACACCTTGTGATCATTTGGCCATAACTTCTCAACCATTCATCATATGGACATGAAATAGGACTTTTTGGAAAGAGGAGACAAAGATCTACAACTTTCGTGTTCACCAGAAATCCATTTTAAACTTAGTCGATGTTGATAAGTCAAGTTGAATGTGAACCAAAAACTTGCCATTTTTGGAAACTTGAAATTACAAGTCATTTTCCATTTTTGGAAACTTTTGCCATGACTTCAAAATCTTCAAGATAGATGTTTAGAATGACAAATGGACTTTGTTTGAACATGATTGAGGTGTTTAAATTCATCTCCCCAACCTCAAAGCCCTCAGTTGACTGCACACTTGACTTTTTGGTCTTCAGATGACCTTGAAATGCTCTGATGAACTTGAGCCTTTATCACTTGATGAAATTGCTCCAAAATGGAACCCTAGCTCATATAAGCTCAATATAATGATCATGTGGTCCTTATACCAAGGAAAATATCTTAGCTCTTTGCACAAAGGATGCTCTTGAAGTGCTTGACCTGTGATTGCTTGAGCTACAACAAAAAAGTAAGTGACATATTTTTGTGCTTTTGGTTAGTGAATAAAACAAGAAAAGCAATGATATACAATTCAAGCATGCCTGGTGATCTCAAACCACTCACAAGGAGGCCCCACCCAAAGGGAAAGGAAGCCAAGATGCTCAATGATCCTTGAGGCTATGCAATGCAATGCTATGATGCCATGAGGGATCTTAGGGACAAAATTGGGGTCTTACAACGAGGACTCGAGATAAAAGGGAGTTTATACACATGACTGAAATATGTAATTCTTTATTGTGAGCATTTTCCTCAGGAGGTAATTCTGCTTCATTAAATCCTAAGTATATGCTGGCAGTGATATTTGCAACCATGTCGTCGAACTGATCGACCGTGAACCCTGCATTACATGAGCAGTGTTCAGGACTTTCAACAACGCTTTTACGGTAAGCCTTAAAACTCAAAAGTAAAGACAAAATGGATAGTTTGGAAGGATTCTGTCCCAACTGATTAACAATTTTTAAGTCGCTATTCTTGATCAATTTGAGGAATTTTTGGCCTTCCTCAAAACTGATACTCTTCTTGTGACCTTTAACTTGTTCGTCTTCAATCATCATCCCCTTACCCTTAGAATTTTCATATTCTGCAACCTTATCGGTAATAACTTTTGTTGGTACTAGAATAGTTGCCATGGTTGGGGTGGTGGATACAGATGCCCCTGCCTGCGCAGGAGGATGAGGAAGGACCTTCTCCTTAGGCGTGATAACTATGGGTGATGGAGACACCCCAAGAGTGTATTTTGGAGCGAATACACGGCCACTACGAGTCATACCTCTCGTTCCAGTTATATTAACAATTTCAGTGTCAGGGATGTGAATCTCTTTTCCGCCCACATATGTCTTCATTTCATACTTCCAGGGCACCACCTTGGTGTTCTAATATGGGAACGAACTAGGAACACAAATGTTGATCGGCTGAATCTTCTTGGGAGGAGCTTCAACCTTCTTCTTCATGTACACAATAGTTATAAGCTCGATCACTGCGATCTCTTCATCTACCTTAGATATGGAAAACTTTATGAGCCCTTGATTAAGCCATTCTTACACACATCCATTCAGGTCATTACAACTATCTGGATCAGATTCACACATAACGCAATCTTCATGGATACCAACTAGAAACCTAAATTGTTCAAGCTTCTTCAACACTACTGACATTGGAGTCTTCATATTGTCATCCCTCTTAATAGATTCCACGGTTTCCTCTTCAATGACATCACTGACTGCTGGCCCTCCATGATTAGGCAGAGGGTTTGTTTTCACATTAGGCTTTTCTTCTGAGAAAGACAAAATCATATGATTAATCAACTCTTGTAATTAATTTTAAGGGTCCAACAGTCATTTGTAGAGTGTCCTATATATCCAACATGGAAGGCGCACGAGGCATTAGGATTGTCCTTAGGATGATAGGGAGGAGAGGCTGGCGAGATTTCCCTTGGCACAATAGCCCCTACATGGATCAAATATGGCACCAATTCAGCATATGGTATCGGGATCTGTTCAAGATGAGGACATTTGCCAAAGTTATTCCTGTTATTCTGGCCTCGACCTTGGCCCCTATTGTCACGAGTGTTTTGTTGATTCTGAGTGTTTTGAGCCGGTGTTGGTTGTTGATTGCGATTTTGTGGTTGATATTGACACTGAGGTTGTTGATACTAAGCGGAGACCATATAAGGATACAGATAATATGTCATGGGATCCATAGGAAATTGATTTTGACGGTGAACACTTGTTGTTACAGCACTTGTCTCCCCTTCTTTCTTTTTCGTAAAACCCATGTGGCTTCTTATTCGTAGTATGTTGAGCGACGATACCTGCAATCTTTTCTGATTTCAACCCATTTTTGACACGTTCACCAATAGTCACCATGTTTGTAAAGTTGGTAGAAGAACTACCGATCATTTTCTCAAAATACAGCCCCTGAAGAGTACCCATGAAGATGTCAACGAGTTCATTGTCTGATAAAGTCGGTATGATCCTGAAAGCCATCTCTCGCCAACGTTGAGCATACTCCTTAAAAGTCTCACTGGATTTCTGTGCCTGATTCGGAAGCTGCAATCTCGTTGGTGCCATATCGAGGTTGTACTTATATTGCTTTAGGAATGCTTCAGATAAATCTCTCCAGGATTTAATGTTAGTGCGCTATAAGCCCATATACCAGTCCAAGGAAGCCCCTGATAGACTGTCTTGGAAGCACTGGATTAGCAGATCATCATTGTCAATCTACAAAGCCATCTTCCTACAATACATCATAATGTGACTTCGAGGATAACTCATCCCCTTGTACTTTGGTAAATCTGGTATTTTGAACTTTTGAGGAAGTACCACATTCGGAACCAAACAGAGATCTCGTGTGTCAATGCTGAAGGCAGAGAAATCTTCGATAACCCTTATTCTATCGTCTAACAACTAGTAATCCGCCGGCTGGGCCAGATTAGTAGTGGGGATGACAACCTGACTGGCTGGTCGAGAGTTGTCCTGAGCCATCGCCTGAACAAACGCATTTTGAGAAGCAAATAGTATCTGAAACGGATAAGAGAAACCAGGAGGCACTGTTTGGGAAGTAATGTGCATCATATGAGGGAACTTCCCTCCAGCTTGAGCAATAGGGGCCTGAGGTGCCCCAGCCTGCACATACTGGGGTGCAGGGTTGTTAGGTGCATAGGTCAACATCGAAACAGATGTTGCCCCAGTGTAAGCAAATGGAGCAGCTTGAAACTGATTCGTATTCGTCGGTTGAGAATCCTGGGAAGGAATCTAAAAGTGGAGGCGCGGGCCTCGATACTCGTCTTCATTGTCAGGAGTTTCGGTGTGAAGCTAACCTTGGGCATCCTCGGGGTTGGCAGCATCAATCATGGGAGGAGTTTGGATTGTGGGCACACCCTATGAGACAATAGCATTCCCGACCACATTAGGGGAAACAAGAGCTTGATGAGGGATAAAGGCACCCCCATTAGTAAACTGAGCATAAAAGTTTGAGGGTGTTCCCCAAGGATAGGCAGCAACAAGCCTATTCATAGCAGAAGGAAACATGTGCTGATTCACAGTAGTCGATGCCACGGTCTCCACATGAGTTTCGTCAGCGGCAACGACATCAACATTAGCATTGATCACCCCAATAACATTGGTGATATCAGGGTTATCAGAGGTAGGATCCCTCTGAGCTTGGAGAATTTCAAGGATGGTCTCCATGTTTGCTTGAAAAAGGACCATTCTGCCCTCGACTTAGGCGAGAGTCTCCTTGACAACAACGTTATTAGATTCATAATCAGCCATGATTTTGGATTTGTTGGCACAAGTATAATAGTGATGACGAGTCGTCATAGTTGCTGTGAAAAGATGGATAGGGTAATGGCCTTAAGCACAAGTGAATGGAACCAACCAAGTAATCAACATGAATGGACCAAAAATAAGAGGTTGTGGGGGACAATGATCAAGCAAGGCTATCAACCACGCAATAGGTGAAAAAGGGGATGAAATTAGGGTTTGGAGGTCATCCAGATGAAAAGTCAAGCCTTAGGACCAAATCCTCCTTGATTAGGGTTACAACCAAGGTCTTTGAATCAATCATGATGCTTTATAAATAAGCCTTTAATGGATGAATCTCCCAATTAGGGTTTTGATAACCAAGACAAGGTCCAAAGAAACTCCACGAGGTTTCATAACCATATCATCAAAGATTAGGGTTTGAAGGCCTAGAGGAGTGCCTTGATGAGGTCTTCTTGAATCCCCACCTCCAAGATCCGGCAATTAGGGGTTTACATCTCATATGATCAAATGAACAACCAACCCATCCCTTTGAAGTTTGATCCACACACAAACCCTAGCTTTGCAAGACAAGAGTTTTGATTCTATAATGATCAACTAATTGATGAATGATGCATATGAATAAGGCATGAATGTATACATATTATTCCTAAGTCAAGGGTTTAATGAAGAGAGGAAAATGGTGTAGTGGTAAATTCATGACCATCAAGCTATGGATAAACTTAACGTCAATAAAACAAGAGTCACCAACGCACTTTTATTATCTCCAAAGGAAAAGGGAAAAGCACGAACAAACCCCAAAGATAAGAAGTTTTCAAATCAAAACTAATAAAATGCCAGAGATTACAGGTAATGGGGTTGGTTATACAGAGGAAAGGTGTTAGCACCCAAAGTGTCCTAGGTACTCCTAGGGAGCCCTTTTTTATGTGCGCATGTGTTTTTGGTATAAAAGATGTTTGATTAAATAAAGTGTGGGGATGAGAAAATAATTCATTAATTATATTTTTGTGTTTGACAAGACCTTTGGTCTTGTGCCTACGTACTACCATAAAAATGAGGGATCAAAACCTCGTAGTTCATGGTAGAAATTTCAAATGAGTTGGTGCATCACTTTTAACAAAAATTAATAAGGGAAGGCACAAAGGGCCAAAAATTTGAATGGAGTTGTTAGTTCTTTTTGTCTTTTTAAATTTTATGTCAATATGATTAATTTTATTCACAATTTTTTTTAAGAAAAGACGTTCAAAAATTCAATGGCATAAGGCCAAAGTTTCTAATCATTAAAATAATGTCTAAGTTTGAAATCACAAGCAAGGAAAGTTTTTGAAAATGGGGGAGAGATTTTATAATTTAAGAAGTGGGAGGAGATGAAGAGGCTATCCTAAGCACAAATTTAAAAGTTAAGAGTTGAAAAGATCTCACCAATGGGATGCAATCCAACAGACAAGAATGTCATATAGAAACCCATTTTCCTTTGGACTTTAATCAAGCAATGATCAATAAGCAATGAGTAATATCCAGACATCATGAAGATCAAGGCATCAAATAGAGATAGCCACATCCAAGCAAACAACTCCAATAGCTAGTAATCTTCATTTGTCTTTCAACGTATCAGATGAAACATTCCTTGATCAACTTAGAACAAAGCATCAGACACAAGATCAACATAACAATTAAGCACAAAGAAAGAGTAGCATATGAACCCAAGAAATTCACAAGGCTTGTATCAGATGAAGACACGATTCAAAATAGCTCACTCTTAAGATGTTGGCATTGGCCAAGTCCTTTTAGCACAAGGAATATTGCCTAATCCTAAGTCCAAAAGTTCATATCAAGTTCAATAGTCCATCAGATATGGCTCAAATGAGCAAAGTGAAAATGACCATAAACAAAATCATAAACAAAACCAAAACACACAAATAATATATGTACAATCACAAGATATGGCTCAAATGAGCAAAGTGAAAATGACATAATCATAAACACATTATATGAAATGTAAATGACAATGAATGATAAACGACTGAAATTTAAATTGCATAATAGTAAATGACTTGAAAGTAAAGCAATATTAACAAGAGTTAGTCAAATGTTACTCAAAAGATAGTCAAGTGTTAATGGTGATTTTAATTGATTAAGTCATTCATTGGAGAACACTCAATCATTCATTCACAAGTATGAATTCTTAAACTATAACATCTTCCATGAGAAGGGCTCCAACTTGGATAATTCAACAAGTATGCCACTAGCTCCCATGAAAGGAAAAAAGGTCAAGTCTCCATACAATGCCATGAAGAATGGGATACTTACAATCTCACTTACTAGAATGCTATGCCTTGAGGGTCAAATTTAGCTCTATGTTAAGCAATCGTAATTTGACTTATGTAGAAGTCACAAGTGTCTGAGGCCAGAAAATAAAAATATAGGTGTTAATGCATGCTAGAGATTTGGTTCAAATAACCAAACTCTTAAAACATACCACACACTAAAAGAAAAGTCAAAAGGGAGGGACCTATCTCAGTAATACTTGTATTGATTCATAAGACACAAGGTCATTGATGAATCAATTATCCTTTACACATTAGAGATTTCATTGGTCAAATGAGGCAATGGGAAAGAATAGGGTGAAGATTAAGAGGGAGGGGGGGACAGAAACACAAATTGATCATGGGAGGAATTTCATCAAATCAAAACCATCCATTCATTTTGGGAGATGAAATGTACATTTCATCAATCCCCTAAATCCAATGGCTTTGATCCAACAAAAGTCAAATCAACCTTGACCAAGGCCCAAACAGAAAGTCAAACATCACAAGATCATAAATTGGCTCAACAATATTTTTAAACATTTAATCAATTAAAAATCATATTAAAAATGAATTAAAATACATTTTAATTTGGTCAAACCCTAAAATCCCTTCAGAACACCAAATAAATGGCTAAGGAATTTATCCTAGGTCAAAAAAGGTCAAAGGACCTTAGACAAAATATTTCACTATTTTTGAAAAGTCGGAAGTATTTTTAAACAATTAAAAATATGCACATAAACATTTAATTCATGAAAAATACAAAATTAATCCAAAAAATAATTTTAATTCAGAATATCGAAGAGAAAAATATTTAAAGATTTTTGGTGAAAGTCCCATATTTTTTGGATTAAAAATGAAATTTCTATGAATAAAATAAAATAAGTGGATTAAATGGAAAAATTAGAAAATAAAATGAAATTCAAAAAAACATGGGCCATCAGATCTCCCTTATTAATTGAGGTGGCAGATCTGATGACCACACGCGCGCTACCCATGATTGACCAAGTCAAACGCGTAACACAAGTGGTAATCAAAATGGAAGGCTGAGATTAAAACGCCGGTTCATGATCAAATGGCTTGGACCTTGCCAACGCACCACCGGAGCCCTATTCATGATGCAATTACATTCCAATTCATGTACAATGGATCCTGAAATAATAACATGTAGGCATGCAAAAGGAAATGGACAATTGAATTCAAATCATACTAAAACAAACCTATGAAAGGAACCATGCACAAGTCCCTCAATCTTGGTCCAAGTGAGGTGATCTTGGACATTTTGGGAAAGTGGAAACAAGGGGAACAACTTTCATGTTGAATAATTTTCCATTTGGAGGTTGGATCATGATGGATTTTGAGTTGGAAGTTTTGAAAATCAAACATAATTGAAATTTTTCTAAGTACCAAGTCAAATGTTCATTTCTTCCAACTGGAATAACTTTTGTTATGAGCTTCAAATGGAATACGTTCTTTCGTCAAAGTTGTAGATATTTCAATGCTATTCAATTTGGTCACAAATTTAACCTTATTTGGATTTGTCATCAAGGAGTTATGCATTTTAGAAGTTGAGGGAAATTGCTTGTTCAATGGTAATGGCCCAAAATGACCTATAATGTTTCCTCTTAGCACATGCCCTTGCAAGTTGAATTTGAAGTTTCTCAAATAATAAAAGTTGGATATGACATATTGAAATTGATCATGAAACTTGGATGACCTTCATCTCATAAAAATGGAGCAAGTTAGGTTCCTTGGAAGTTGACCTCCTAACTAGGGCACATACAAAATGACCTATAATCTTTCACCATAAAAAATGACTTTCCAAGCAAAACTAGCTCTTGACCTCAACATGGAATGTCATAAAGAGTAACTTTGCTCTTGGAATAGTTTTCATATGACAAAAACTATAGGAGATAGGGTATAGTGAACCCCAATTTTAACCAATTGACTTTCTTTGGTCAACCTCTTTGAACCAACTCGCAAACTTGAAGTTCTATTGAACTTTTGGACTCATGGAGAATCATATATGCATAAGATAATGTATAATGAGTTATCCCTTGATATATTTGATCAAATGTTGAAGAAACTTGTTGAGGATGTCACACAAGATACCTAGATGAATTAGGGCTTCCAAGGCAAACAAGCTTCAAACTCTTGATGAATTCTTGATCAAAATGATAACTGAAGATCACGGGGACCCATATATGATGTCTAGAACCAATGTGAACCATGTATTGATTGATATCCTTGCATTGATGGTCTCAAACCCTAGTTGTGAGCTTGATGAAGCAGTAGTGGATGCACACACTACCTACAAAATAAACAAAGTTATACATAGACATATTTTTGGTATTTTGGATAGTAAATAGTGATAAACAAAGTATGATACAATCAAATATGCATGGTGATCTCTCTCAATGCAAACCCAATGAATTAGGGGTAAGGAGGATTCCAATGTGTGATCCCAATGCCAATGCAAATGATGAGATAGCATGAGGGATCTTAGGGTCCAAATTGGGGTCTTACAGCGGCCCCTATTTAACGAGATTCTAGCTGAGGATGTGAAGGTTAAAATCTACGTATCAACTCTATAGAATGGACTTAAGTAACAACATCTAGAAACAAATTTTGGTCCCTAAGAGACCTCGTGATGCATATGATATGAATGTTAAAATAATGTTTGTGGAGAATATATTGCCACAAATGAAAAGAATCTGGAAGAGACTGAAGGTCCATAAGAGCACCATGCATTCCGTAAGGAAAACTCACTGAGGAGACAGAGACTCTAGGGGGATAAAAGTTGTGCATAGGCCAGGCTACGACTTAAAACTGCTGGAGACACAAGTGGAATTTCCATGAAAAAAAATCAATGGAAGGACTCGGTCTGGGGATAAGGGAAATCTACAGGGGAAACAGGTTGATCAGAACAAAGATGAAATACTTCGAATCAAACAGGAAAAAAGCGATTCCACTGAGGAAATACGTACTCAAACTCAACTAGGGAAGAGTGAACTTCAACACAGGAGTACCAGAGATATATTATCTATTACCGGTTACTGGGTAGAAAGAGTATATATTCTGACAGAGGGACATCCATTATCGGTTAGGGTAAACATATCAAGGATGACTCGCTGAGGAAAAAGTGGTGTATTCGTTATAAGTTACTGGGTAAGAATAACCTATTGGGGAGAGAACTCAAATGGGATTCACAACTACTAGTTATTGGGAAGAAAACCAAAGAGAGAGTATCCGTCACCTATTTAAAGTGAATATATCAAGGATAAACTCACAAGAAGGATATCCTTCATCGGTTAGGATGAACATATCAAGGATAAACTCAAAGGAAGAATATTCATCATCGGTTTGGATGAGCATATCAAGGATATACCACCTGGGAAAGAGGAAGAATATCCGTTACCGGTTAGGGTAAAAATATTAAGAATAGACTGCCGGGGAGAAATAGGAATTATATCTATCAGTTACTTGATAGAATACTAAAGAGAGAATATCTGTCACCGATTAGGATGAACATATCAGGGATAAACTCAATAAGGGAAACTACGAATTACAACTACCGGTTACTGGGTAGAATATCGAAAAGGGAGAGAAAATCTGTCACTGGTTAAAGTGAACATATCAAGGATAGACTCTATGAGGAATAAAATAGGGATTACAACTACCTGTTTACTGTGCAGAAAACCAAAAAGGAAGAATATTCGTCACCGGTTAGGATGGACATATCAAGGATATACTAACTAGAGAAATGTGGAAACGAATCCGCTGGGGAATAGAAAGGAAGTATATTACATGTTACTAGGTATTGGGAAAAAGTAATGTACTCAACATGAAGAAGAATATTACCAGTTACTGGGTAATAGACTCTCATGGAACCAAAATATCTATCTAGGTAATAACCAAAAAGAAACTGTCAAACAAAGGCTAAACCCAATGAGGATATAACTCAAGGGGAGTGGTTTAATCCAGATGATTAACTAAGGAGGAAACTGGAATAATAATCATCCACGAGGAAATAACTCAGTGGGGAATGAAGAAGGTTAAACCCTTTCTGCTTAAGGGGCTGACACTCTACAGTTGAAGGAGGACAGACATACCAAACCTGCACGGGTAAATAATATTACCGAAGCAGGGGATCAGAAGAAAAAAATCAAATGAGATAAAATGCATAATGAAATATCTGGTGATGTGATTTATGCATGAACATGCATGCATATGATCATGATTATGCTGACAAAACAAAACAAAGGATGCAAATAACAAAGATTCGAATATTGCTGCAACACTCGGCTAATCTCAACAAGATGGAAACACTAACTGGAGAAAATGCTAGGGATGAAAATAAATCATCTAGCTCTGAATAAATCATCCCTGGCTGGGAAAGGCATGGAAAACATGCTTCCAATCAATTACTCCAAACTCTGAGGGGAGAAAGCGTTGATGAAGGATGATCAACCAAACATGTCGGGGATAGAGAAGGATCTGTTGAGGATCAACACTGCGGGGAATTTTAGGTCAACACCATATCAAATGGGAGTCAACCTTGTAGGGGACGAAAATCAAATACTGCTCATAATCCAATACTGTCGGGAACGAGGGATCTTCTAATAGAAGACAAACTCCATCGGGGAATACAAGAGGTAAAACTCTGCATGAGGATTTAAGCAAATTGTTGTGGATGTTATGACCAAGATCGTCACATTCCTCAATCATCATCGAATTCTTCTTGGAATTTGAGAAATAAACCAATTCCAAGGTAAAGATAAACAATCAAATGCAAAATGGAAACCAAAAATCAAAGGTTCTGGATATCCAAGGTCCAATCACAAATAGAAAACATGCGCACCTCAACTAGGGAATATGGATTTGCAAAGGGGACGGATCATCAGCTTAATTGGAGATGAGACCCACCGTCTGTACTGGGGATGAGAAATCACACAGGGAGAAACTCATCGACCAAGCTAGGGATAAATGACGATCTGTTGGGGAGGAAAATATTTACCAAACCAACTTCTTAGGGAAGACCAACAATGCTTCACACTTCAAGACTTACCTGTGCTCAGATTGTTGTTGATATTCCTTACTGAAATCGGTTGTTCTTAAAGTGACTATTTTTTATTATTTTAAGAAAAATAATTATCCATTAATTTATTTCAAAATTATCATCATAAAAATTCAATTATATTTAGCAGAAGTAAGTAAGAATAGAAACAATTGGATAAAAGTTCAACTTTATTTAATGGAATAGTAGTGTGTAAATGACGAAACTCCATAGATCTTTACAAAGTTTGAAAATGGTAATTTACATGGAAAAGGGCTACATTGAATACAATGATCATTACTCTCCCTACCAACTTCAACATCCATTGTGCTTGTCTTCATTTGAGAATGACGAAGCAAAACCAAATGACCTGCTCAAAATTGCTTCCACGACTACGACTAACCGAATGCAAATACTTGCCATAATCCCTAATTTTTGCCTTGATTTCCCCAAGGTGGGGTACTCAATCTACTGGGATTTTTTTTATGTTTTATGTCTCTAATTTTTGCCTGGATTGATCTTTCGGGTTTTCATTTCACCGAGACACTCATTTTTGCCTAAGTCGCCCTTTCGGGTTTTCAACTTAGCAAGTTGTTCTTTTCTTTTCAGGCAAAGTATTTCTTGACTGCATCGGCATTCACAGGACGTGTGAACTCTTGACCATTCATAGTTGTAAATATCAAAGCACCGCCTGAAAAGGATCTCTTAACAACATATGGTCCTTCATAATTAGGAGTCCATTTTCCCCTAGCATCAGGTTCGAAAGATAGAATCTTCTTAAGCACAAGGTCACCTTCTCTAAACACACGAGGCTTGACCTTCTTATCGAAAGCTTTCTTCATTCTCTGCTGATATAACTGACCATGACACATGGCAGTCAATCTCTTCTCTTCAATCAAATTCAACTTATCATATCTGGTCTGGCACCATTCAGCTTCTGTCAACTTGGCTTCTATTAGCACACGCAGTGATGGGATCTTAACATCCACAAGGAGCACATCTTCCATACCTTAAATAAGAGAGAAAGGGGTTGCCCCTATTGAAGTGCGAATGGATGTACGGTACCCATGCAAAGAAAATTGGAGCATCTCATGCCAATCCTTATATGTCATAACCATATTCTGGATGATCTTTTTAATGTTCTTATTCGCAACTTCAACAACCCCATTCATCTTAGGTCTGTAAGGAGAAGAATTATGATTTGCAATATTGAAGTCTTTACAAAGAGCTTCCACCATATTATTATTCAAGTTCGATCCATTATCAGTAATGATCTTACTTAGAAAACCATAATGACATATAATCTGATTCTTGATAAACCTTACAACAACTTGCTTGGTTACATCCGCATACGATGCCGCTTCAACGTACTTTGTGAAGTAATCAATAGCCGCCATATGGAAATGATGTCCATTCGAAGCTTTGGGCTCAATAATACCAATCATATCAAATCCCAACATGAAGAAGGGCCATGGAGAGGAAATGACATTTAACAGTGTCGGAGGAACATGAATCTTATCTGCATGAATTTGACACTTGTGGCATTTCTTCGTAAACTTGCAACAGTCAGATTCCATTGTCAGCCAATAGTAACCCGCTCTCAACATCTTCTTTGCCATATCATGTCCATTGGAATAGGTACCAAAGGAACCTTCATGGACTTCAGTCATCAACAAGTCTGCTTCGTGTCTATCCACACATTTGAGCAAAACCATGTCAAAGTTTCTCTTGTAAAGCACATCACCATTTAGGTAGAAGTTGCCACTTAATCTTCTCAAAGTCTTCTTATCTTTCAAAGATGCCCCTGACGGGTAAATCTGACTTTGGAGGAAACATTTGATATCATAATACCAAGGTTTTTCATCTTTGACTTCTTCGACAACAAACACATGAGCTGGCCTATCAAGACGCATCACAGTCAAATTAGGAACTTCATTCCAGAATTTCACCATAATCATTGAAGTCGCCGTTGTAAGAGCATCTGCCATTCGGTTTTCATCTCGAGGGATATGATGAAACTTAACCTTTGTAAAGATAGTTGAAATCCTCCTCGCCTAGTTTCTATATGGTATCATACGGGGTTGATTTGTCTCACTGACAATGAAGCCCAACAACTTACCAGAACGAACACCAAAAGTACACTTATTGGGATTCAAGCGGAGTTTATACTTCCTCAAACGCTGGAATAACTTCAGAAAATGCTTAACATGCTCTTCTTCATCGCTTTACTTGGCAATCATATCATCAACTTATACTTTAATCTCTTTATGTATCATATCATGAAAAAGAGTGGTCATAACTCTCTAGTATGTTGCACCAACATTCTTTAAACCGAAAGGCATCATTCTATAACAGAATGTTCCCTAGGGTGTAATGAATTGGGTCTTCTCCATATCTTTCGGTGCCATTTTGATTTGATTATAACCGGAAAATCCATCCATAAACGAAAAGACTTTGAATTTAGCCGTATTGTCTACCAACATATCAATGTGTGGCTGAGGAAAATCATCTTTCAGACTAGTTTGTTCAAATATCTTTAATCAACACACATGTAGACTTTTCCATCCTTCTTAGGAACAATAACAATATTGGCCACCCACTACGGATACTCGGAGGTTACAAGAAAACCAACATCAATCTATTTTTTCACTTCCTCTTTGATCTTTACTGCCATATCAGGATAAGTTCGTCTCAACTTCTGCTTGACCGACGGGCATTCTGGCTTCAATGGAAAACTATGCTCCATAATCTCAGAATCCAACCCAGGCATGTCTTGATAGAACCAAGCAAACACATTATAATAATCTCGAAGAAGATCAACCAACCCATTCTTAGCTTCTAGACACAGTTGAGACCCAATCTTGACTTCCTTCACATCATCCTCAGAACCCAAGTTGATTAATTCAATCTTCTCTTCAAACGGCTGAATCGCTTTTTCCTCGTGCTCAAGCAAACAGGATAATTCATCAGATACTTCTTCACCATCAATATCTTCCTCAGCTTCAAACACAGGGAAACCAAAGTTTTGAGAGGCAGTAAGATCATTATTTTCAATGGGTTTGAGAACCAACCTGCATAATAATTTGATATTTTGATGTTAGAGAAGTGGAGTGCGAAAAAATATTATACAGATGAAAGGATTATTATTTATTGATGTTTTTTTGTGATTACCATTCTTAGAAAAAGCAAAAAGTAAAATAAAACATCATAGATGTGGATGAATAAAATTTTATTTTATTGATGATAATAATAAAAATACCCAACAATGTTCACTTATCCCTTAGGCATAGGAGAAGGATTTTTCTTAAAACAATAAAAAACAAATTACTTAGAACAGTGAATGACAATGGGAACACCAACAGCAACCCAATTGTTGCAAGTCTGGCCATACATCATAAAGTTAGAGCAAGCTTCGTCTTCATCCCCACTGTCTTCAATAATGGCAGCTGAGTGTTGATCACTCCCATGAATGAACCCTCCACTGTGAATAGTGGTTGCATAACTTTGGCTTTGAAGTTGAACGGTCCTGGTAGAAATCCTAGCCCGGCTCTGTTTTTGTTCTTGGCGATCTCCACAACACGACCCCACTTGTCAATACTGCCAGCCTGAATAGCCTCTTGCGTATCTTTTAAAGAAGACATGGGTGCCCCAGTTTTCTTCAACTCATCAGCGATAGATAAGGCTTGGAACAGCGTTCCAACTTCCTCCTCAGCATCAACATATGTGAAAGATGACAAATGGCCTATCAATAATTCCTTCTCTCCACCAACAATGACAATCTTTCCGTTCTTCACAAATTTCCGCTTCTGGTGTAGAGTAGAAGTCAGAGCTCCAACTTCATGAATCCATGGCCTTCCCAACAAGAAACTATATACGGGGTGGATATCCATTACCTGGAAGGTAATTTAGAAATCACTCGGACCTATCTTCACTGGAAGGTCTACTTCACCAATGACAGTTTCATGGGAACCGTCGAACGCTTTGACAATTACGCTGTTATACCTCATTGGCGCCTTGATAAGAGAGTCTTGACAAAGTTTATTTTGGAAACACATTCAATCATGACTCTGTATCAACCAACACATTGGACAAAGCGTCCTATTTGCAATTCATAGAAATGTGCAGCGCCAATTTGGGATTCCTACCTTCCTCGGGATGCTCTTCATCATAAAAACTCAAATTGTTACAAGAACTAATGTTGGCAACTATGTGGTCAAACTGATCCATGGTAACATCATGCTCAACATAATATTGTTCCAACACTTTCTGCAATGCTTCTCTGTGCGCTTTGGAATTTATCAGCAGTGACAACACGAAGATCTTTGACGAAGTCTGGAGTAGCTGTTCTACAACATTGAATTCACTTCTCTTGATTATACTTAACACCTCATCATCATCATTAGTCTTCAATTTGCTGGATTAACCAGACTGACACATTGGAGCACTAACCAGATTCGCTACTAGAATCTCTGCCTTCTTACTTGCTGCAACATCTTCTACAAACTTTGAAAATACTGGACTGAACACACGACCACTACGAGTCACCTTCGCAATATCTGCAATATTCACCACTGAGTTTGCAACTGGAAGAGGAACCTCTTGACCATTTTCAATTATTGTGGCATTATATTGGTATGGCACAGCTTTATCGGATGCATAAGGGACATGGCCCGCTAACCGTATTACCAACGGCGATACCGATCTATTGACATTATTCCTACTGCTACTATCAAACTACATGACTACCCACTCAGGTGTCTTGAATACTGGCACAATCACATTTACATCATCTCCCATATCCATTGAACGTTGAATCTGGATTACATTCTCATCCATCAACTTTTGGATATCCCTCTAGACAATCATACACCCACGAGGATTCATGCTACAAATTACACAACCATCATGATCATGTTCGTAGTCACTGATTAAACATAAAGTCTTATGCATCTCCATCAGAGATCTTTGGATACGTCTCACATCAAAAACTCGGATATTCCCTGGACAGCCGTCCACCATGTTGACAGAAGTGTTACTATGAGGAGGTAACGAATTTGCTTTTACGTTCGGTGCTCTGTCCTCAAAGGACACCATACCACTTTTTACCAGCTTCTAAACTTCATATTTTAGTGGATAGTAACTCTCTATATCATAGCCAGGGGCTCCCTGGTGAAAATCATAATGAAGACCAGGCTTGAACCACCAGGGTAGTGGCTCAGGAATTTGCGAAGGATTTCTTGACTGGATGAGATTTATGAGGACCAATGATGGGGATAACTTTGCATACATCATAGGAATAGGGTCAAAGGAGACCTTCTTCCTCTCAAAGTTTTGTTGGTGATTATTGTTGTTATTGTTGTTGGTTCTTTGTTGCGGTTGTTGACATTGTTATTGCTAAACTGGAACTGATTGATTGTTGGAATTGTTGGCAATAACTGGAATAACTGAAGAAACTTGGTGCTGATGTTGACGAGGTTGAGAAATCTTCCTGACATGAGGCCTTCTCTTCCTCCCCACTGATACTGAATTAGCTTTTCCCCCTTCCTCTTGGAGAAACTCCCACCATACTTCTTGCTGGTTGATGCCTCTTCTTTAGACAAACGTCCTTCACGGACTCCTTCTTCTAGCCTCATCCCCATGTTTACCATTTCGGCAAAGTCATTAGGGGTACTCGCAATCATATGTTCATAATAAAACAAACTCAACATCTTCAAGAAGATCTTCGTCATTTCCTTCACTTCAAGAGGTGGAATTATATGGGAAGCCAATTCTCTCCATCTCTGGGCATATTCTTTGAATGTCTCTTTATCCTTCTGAGACATAGACCTTAACTAGTCTCTATCAGGCGCCATATCCACATTGTACTTAGACTTCTTGACAAAGGCCTCGCCTAAGTCATTGATAGTACGTATGCTTGCACTGTCCAGACCCATATACCACCTCAAGGCAGCTCCAGTTAAACTGTCTTGGAAATAGTGAATCAGCAATTGATCATTATCAGTTTGAGTAGACATTTTTCTGGCATACATAACAGGATGGCTTAGCGGGAAAGTATTCCCTTTATACTATTCAAAGTCTGGGACCTTGAATTTCACTAGGATCTTAACATTGGGGACCAAGTAGAGTTCAACAACACTCTTCCCAAACAAGTCTTTCCCTCTCAGAGTCTTCAACTCTTTGCACAGCTCGAGGAATTGATCTTTCATCTCATCCATCTTCTAATACACATATGGACCCTCAGACGACTCAGAGTGGTAGATAGTTTTGTCAACATGAGGAAGAGTGTGAACAACCGAAGGTGGCACTGACATGACCGGGATAGATGCCGGCAGAGAAACAAATGTGGGTGCATACCCTTCTGGAATAAAATTTGGCGGCATTCCCCAAGGGAATCCAGCAGGCATTGCAGGAATGGGATAACTGGCAGCAATAACAAGAACAATTGTAGAAGTAATCTAAAAAATAACGGTCCTCTGAGGAGAAGGAGTTTCAGGAGATGGTGATGACTGATTCTGGGTAGCAATGACAAACTCCATCAATGTCGTTAGTATAGCGATCTCATTCTTCAGCTATCAGTTCTCTTGCTCTAGTTGCTTCATTATCTTCGGTTGATTAGTGCGAGTTTTAGAGCGGTGAGTCAGCTTGGCTGATGCACAGAAGAAGAACTGATAAGACATATGGCGACAAAAATCTATTATGCAAATGATGCATGAAACGTAATGATTTTGATTGTTTTTAATTTCAAGGAACATGTGAAGTTCTATTTGCAAATATACATATTCAAATAATAACAATAATAATAATTTGATTGACCATAAAATTTCTTTTTATTCAAAAAATTTTGGAAGGATTATACTGAGTACAATTTCAGAATCCAAAATACAAATACAAGAAAAAAGGAAACTATCATCCTAAGGATCCCTAGCAATTGCCTCAGATGATCTGCCTATCGGTGCATACTTCCTTCAGATGCGTCGAATCTCGGACTCAAAGGATGCCTTCATCTGAGCCTTCTCGAGGACTAGTTGATCAACAATCTTCTTCCAAGCACCGGAAGGCTGAGGAATACTAGAGGAATATAGACTCGCTGGCTCTCTCCTTCTCTTTAATATACGGTCTTCAAGAATCTCAATAAGGGTATCTTTGTCTTTCGAATCATGCTACGACTCTTCATGCTTTCGGCCTAAAGCATGGAACCGCTCTTCCCACATATCTTTCTCTTGCTTCATCTTGGTGAGTGCATCTTCTAACTCCTCTACATCTTGGTTAGGGAGAGTTTATGGCTCAGCTATAACCAAAGACATAGGTCTTTCACAAGCATACGACATCTTCAACTCCACAACTCTCTTCTTCACCCAAATAGTGTAATCTTCCAAAGCTACGCAGTTGGATGGACCAAGCTCGGATCTTCCCTTCCTATGCATATTATGCCAAGCATGTATCATCCTCTACTTTAAATGTTGGGGATCTTTACCCTCTTGATAGAATAGACGTTCCAACTGAGTGTTATTAGGTTTACCTTTCAAGGGGAACCCAAGTTGACGACGAGCCAAAGCAGGGTTGTAGTTGATTCCTCCTTGTGTACCAACGAGAGGCACATTAGAGAACTCACCACAATTATCAATAATGCCCACACTACTCAATGCAGAATCATACCAAACAATATCATCATTAGCGAGAGACATAAGTCTATGAGACCACCGTAGACATTGCTTGTTTTCCAAAAAAGTAGGCGTCTGAGGCAAGTGCGAAATAAACCACTTATACATAAGAGGAAAACAATACACAATAGTTCCACCACCTTTAGAATTCCTCAAATGCAAAGAGAAATATCTGTCACCCAACATAGTCGGAACAGGATTCCCAATCAAGAAAACTCTATTGGCGTTAACATCAACACAACCGTCAATGTTAGGGAACAAAGCTAGACCATGGATGAGAAATACAAAGATGGATTCAAAAGCATCCATACTACCAGCTTGAGCAAAGACATTAGCTTTACCAATGAGGAAATCAGAAGTGAACCCAAGAATACCTCCTTTCTTCACAAACTTAGTATCAATCTCAGATTTCTTCAAATGAAGAGCTTCAGTTATGACATGAGATTTGGGAATCTCCTCCAATCCACTAAAAGGTACTTTGTCAGATATAGGTATTCCCAAGAGATGGGCATACGACTCTAACGTAGGTATAAGCTGTTAATCGGGAAAAGTGAAGCACCGGTAGAGAGGATCATAGAACCGAACCAAACACTCAGAAGTCCTTCAACCACATCAGCAGATAACACAGATAAAAGCTTCACATGGCATTGCTTGAAGCCCAATGGATCTAATACAAAATATGACAACTTCCTTAGCTCTTTAAAATCAGGATATCTTAACTTGTACTTCTTAGTGTTCCTTCGTCCACAATCCATAGTCTGAAAATATTTGCAAACAAGACCTTAATTTCCTTGAAATTTATTTTTCTGTGATGAATGTTATGATGCGCATGAATGCATGAATGCAACAATCACACACAAGGGATCACACACAAGGCAAGCACAAACAAAGGTCAATGGACGGATCAAGTCATCATGAAGATCAATCATCCGTTTTGGTGGATTATGGTTTTCACCTTATCAACACACAAGTTCCATTGATATTGATGAGACTTGATCGGATCAACCGAGAATCAAAGGGTTTATTGTGAGACACGAGCATGAAGTGAGGTTAAGAACCATCCCAAAGGAGTGTACTAAGGATAAAAACCAGTAGATCATGCTCTAAAAAGTTTCCAGGGTCTTAATCCCATCTATTGGAGATTATAGGTTAGGATGACTGACTCATCAACCCATAATATTCTCAAGAGAAACTCGTGTGAGTGTAGCATCGCATAACAACTGTTATCAAGGCTGCACCTGAACAGTTTCCGCACTACGTCCTAAATAGGCCAAGTTGGGTTAAATGTTCTATGGTCCTCAGCTTCTTGGACCCCAAATCAGAGAAAGTAATTCCTATCCACAAATAACTTGTGTGACATCAATAACTCCAAAAGGGTCGCCACTGAGTAGATAGGTCTCAAGCCAACTTGTTAAGGACTACTTCACACAAGTTGAACATGACTATACCATCGTCCTATCTTAATTGCACTCAAGTTCGGGTTAGAACTTCTCTCACCAGTCAGAGATCACCAAGCACAACAGACAAATTATATCACACAAACAATATACAAACATCAAATATACAAATATATACACATAAAAAACTAGCCTAAACCCACTGAGGACTATTCCCCAGCAGAGTCGCCACTTAACTTCTGTAGCGGTAAATTCATGACCATCAAGCTATGGATAAGCTTAACGTCAATAAAACCAGAGTCGCCACCGCTCTTTTATTATTTCCAAAGGAAAAGGGAAAAGTACGAGAAAAACCCAATGATAAGAAGTTTTTAAGTCAAAACTAATAAAACGCCAGAGATTACAAGTAAGGGGATTGGTTACACAGAGGGAAGGTGTTAGCATCCAAAATGTCCTAGGTACTCCTATGGAGCCCTTTTTTATGTGTGCATGTGTTTTTGGTATAAAATATGTTTGATAAAATAGAGTGTGGGGATGAGAAAAGAATTCATTAATTATATTTTTGTGTTTGACAAGTCCTTCAGCCTTGTGCCTACGTACCAACATAAAAATTAGGGATCAAAACCTCGTAATTCATGGTAGAAATTTCAAATGAGTTGGTGCATTACTTTTAACAAAAATTAATAAGGGAAGGCAAAATGGGCCAAAATTTTGAATGGAGTTGTTAGTTCTTTTTATCTTTTAAAATTTTAAGTCAATATGATTAAGTTTATTTACAAATTTGATTTAAGAAAATAAGTTCAAAAGTTCAATGGCATAAGGCCGAAGTTTCTAATCATCAAAATAATGTCAAAGTTTGAAATCACAAGCAAAGAAAGTTTTTGAAAAATGGGGAGGGATTTTAAAATTTAAGAAGTGGGAGGAGATGGAAAGGATATCCTAAGCACAAATTTAAAATTTTAGAGTTGAAAATATCTGACCAATGGGATGCAATCCAACAGACAAGAATGTCATATAGAAACCCATTTTCCTTTGGACTTTAATCAAGCAATGATCAATAACCAATGAGTAATATCCAGACATCATGAAGATCAAGGCATCAAATAAAGACAGTCATATCCAAGCAAGAAACTCTAATATCTAGCAATCTTCATTTGTCTTTCAATGTATCAGATAAAACATTCCTTGATCAACTCAGAACAAAGCATCAGACACAAGATCAAAATAACAATTAAGCGTAAAGACAGAGTAGCAGATGAACCCAAGAAATTCCCAAGAATTGTATCAGATGAAGGCACAGTTCAAAATAGCTAAGTCTCAAGATGTTGGCATTGTCCAAGTCCCTTTAGCACAGGGAATGTTGCCTAATCCTAAGTCCAAAAGTTAAGATCAAGTTCAACAGTCCACTAGATGTTTTTATAGGGATTTTGTTGTTATTAGGTATCTTAAGGTCCTAAGACCACAAATAAAATAAAAACACACAAATAATATATATAAAATCACAAGATATGGCTAAAATGAGCAATGTGAAAATGACATAATCATAAACAAGTTGTATGAAATGTAAATGGCAATGAATGATAAATGACTGAAATTTAAATTGCATAATAGTAAATGACTTGAAAGTAAAGCAATATTAACAAGAGTAAGTCAAATGTTACTCAAAAGTTAGTCAAGTGTTAATGGTGATTTTGATTGATTAAGTCATTCTTTGGAGAACACTCAACCATTCACTCACTAGATCCCATGTAAGGAAAAAAAGGTCAAGTCTCCACACAATGTCATGAAGAATATGAGACTTACAATCTCACTTACTAGAATGCTATGCCTTGAGGGATAAATTTAGATCTATGTTAAGCAATCGTAATTGGACTTATATAGAAGTCACAACTATTTGAGGCCAGGAAATAAAAATATAGGTGTTAATGCATGTTAAAGATTTGGTACAAAGAACCAAACTCCTAAAACATACCACACACTAAAAGAAAAGTCAAAAGGGAGGGACCTATCTCAGTCATACTTGTATTGATTCATCTTACACAAGGTCATTGATGAATCAATTAGCCTTTAGACATTAGAGATTTCATTGGTCAAATGAGGGAATGGGAAATAATTAGGATGAAGATGAAGTTGGGGGGGGGGAGATAGAAACACAAATTCATCATGGGAGAAATTTCATCAAATCAAAACCATCCGTTCATTTTGGGAGATAAAATATACATTTCATCAATCCCATAAATCCAATGGTTTTGATCCAAGAAAAGTCAAATCAACCTTGACCAAGGCTCAAACAGAAAGTCAAACATCACAAGACCATAAAATTGGCTCAATAATATTTTTAAACATTTAATCAATTAAAAATCATATTAAAAATGAAATAAAATACATTTTAATTTGGTCAAACCCTAAAATCCCTTCAAAACACCAAATAAATGGCTAAGGGATTTATCCTAGGTCAAACAAGGTCAAAGGAACTTTGACAAAATATTTCACTATTTTTGAAAAGTCAGAAGTATTTTTAAACAATTAAAAATATGCACATAAACATTTAATTCATGAAAAATATCAAAATTAATCCAAAAAATAATTTAATTTAGAATAAGGAAGAGAGAAATATTTAAAGATTTTTTGTGAAAGTCCCATAATTTTTGGATTAGAAATGAAACATCTATGAATTAAATAAAATAAGTGGATTAAATGGAAAATAAGAAAATAAAATTAAATTAAAAAAAATAAGGGTCATCAGATCTCCCTCATTAATTGAGGTGGCAGATTTAATGGCCACACGTGCGCTATCTGCGATGGACCAAGGCAAACACGTAACACAAATGGTAATCAAAATGTAAGGTTGAGACTAAAATGTGGGTTCATGATCAGAGATGGCTTGGACCTTGCCAATGCACCATCGGAGCCCTAGCTCCGGTCATCTTCTCCGGTGGACCTCACCGGACTGGTCTATCCTCAACCAAATGAAAAATGGAAAGTGAGTACATGTTTTTGAAGGAAAAATGCTCAAGAGGACAAATATGATCTCCATTTCTTCCAATTCCAAGTATATTGAAAGATACATGGATTTGAAATTTGAGGTTCATGATCTGAGTTGCTTCGATTTGACCTCAAAGCAACTCAATCTTATTGCCTATATTGGTAGGACTTCAGCCAACCAAAAATCAAAGAGAATAGTGTACAATTGAGATAGAATCGAAGGCTTAAAGTTTCTGAAAAGTCACCTCCGGGTAGCTTCAAATTGGCTTGATCTCGATCTAAATTTGCTTGATTCTTCCTCCCCTTGCTTGCGGTGATCAATTGAGATGAAAAATTCTATGAATCCTTGGAGTTTGAACTTTAAAACAGAAGGTGAAATTCAAACTAGATTTCAAAGAAATCTTCAAGGAATTCTATGGTGTGGGGTTCTGAGTTCTCTTGGGAAAGCTTGGGCAAGGTGTGTGTCATTTCTGAGGCAATGAGCTTGTATAAATAGGAAATGGGATTCCTTTTTGCACCCTTTGAAAATTTGTCAAAATTAGCAAGTTGGTGCATGGATGCATGGGTAATGATGTGGGCATAATTCATGATGCAATTACATTCCAATTCGTGTAAATGGATCCTGAAATGGTAACATGTAAACATGCAAAATGAAATGGACAATTGAATTCAAATCTTACCAAAATAATCCTATGAAAGGAACCATGTGAAAGTCCCTCAATCTTGGTCCAAATTAGATGATCTTGGACATTTTAGAAAAGTGAGATCAAGGGAAACAACTTTCATATTGAACACTTTTCGATTTGGAGCTTGTATCATGATGAATTTTGAGGTGGAAGTTTGGAAAATCAAACATAATTGAAAAGTTCACTTCTTCCACCTTGAATAACTTTTTCTATGAGCTTAAAATGGAAAACGTTATTTCATCAAAGTTGCAGATCTTTAAATCCTCTTCAATTTAGTCACAAATATGACCTTATTTGGATTTTTCATGAAGGAGTTATGCATTTTATAAGTTGGTGAAAATTGTTTGTTCAATGGTAATGGCCCAAAATTACCTACAATGTTTCCTTTTGAAAGATGCCCTTGCAGGTTGAATTTGAAGTTTATCAAAGAATAAAAGTTGGAGAGGACATCTTTAAATTGATCATTAAATTTGAATGGCCTCCATCTCATAAAAATGGAGCAAGTTATGGTCCTTGGAAGTTGACCTCCTAACTAGGGTACATACAAAATGACCTATAATCTTTCACCAGAAAAAATTACTTTACAAGAAAGTTGTTTGTAATGTCATAAGTAGTAACATTCTCTTGGAAGAATTTTCATATGACAAAAATTGTATGAGATAGGGTCTAGTGAACCCCGGTTTTGACGAGTTAACTTTCTCTGGTCAACCTCTTTGAACCAACTTGCAAAATTGAAGTTATATTGATCTTTAGGACTCATGGAGAATCATATATAAATAAGATTATGTATAATGAAGTATCCCTTGATATATTTTATCAAATGTTGAAGAAACTTGCTTAGGAAGTCACACAAGATACCTAGATGAACCAGGGCTTCCAAGGAAACAAGCTTCAAACTCTCTATTAATTCTTGATCAAAATGATAAATGAAGATCATAGGGATCCATATATGATGTCTAGAACCAATGTGAACCATCTCTTGATTGATCTTCTTGCATTGAGGGTCTCAAACTCTAGTTTTGAGCTTGATGAGGCATTTGTGGATGCACACACTACCTACAAAAGAAACAAAGTTATATATAGACATATTTTTGGTATTTTGGTTAGTAAATAATGAAAAATAAAGTATGATACAATCAAATATGCTTGGTGATCTCTACCAATGCAAACCCAATGAATGAGGGGTAAGGAGGATGCCAAGATGTGATCTTAAAGCCAATGCAAATGATGAGATAACATGAGGGATCTTAGGGTCAAAATTGAGGTCTTACAAAGGGGATGACAAATTTTGGGGTACAACACCTGCAAGCTAAAAAGCCTACTTAAGTGTATGTGTCCCATATCTTATGGTATATCGAAAATCACTTAAGTGTGTGGTACCTTACCACATTTCGTATTCTACTTAAGTGCACCGTACCTTACGATGTTCTACAATTCACTTAAATGCACCATACCTTACGGTGTTCCTTATTTACTCTATCCCTCATCAATCCGTCCTTTTGTGTGTGACCGTGTAGGTTTTTGTGACATTGGCAATTATATTAAATCACATATTTAACATAATAAACAAGGAGCGGTATCTAGCAACACATCACTGCTACCCATGACACCAAAATGTCTTGTGATATGATAAATCCTTTTTGTGATAATACTTATGTGTACAATTACCCTTTTCCCTTATGTCTATATTGAACACAAGGCATAGATTGTGTTATCCTTGTCCAGTTCAATATTGGGCCCTTAGACATTTATGCTGCTACACAGGATGGGCAAATTCCATCTAGGTCACTCATGTCCCTCAACATGCTTCATGGAGTACCCATCAACTGTCTTTATGGTCATCCAGTTATGGACAATGTTTGATCAACAATGAAGCATTCCACTCTACATCTAGGGTCCGTAGTGGTTTCAGGTCGAAGGGTGGTATACACCAATATCACCATGAGAATAACTTATGACACTTTGCATAACATTCTATGTAGTATTCTCATAGTGGGTCAATCCAGTATAAATATTACTCCTAATATTCATACCTATGTGTAAGACCCTAATTTTGACCCTAAGATCCCTCATGTTATCTCATCATATGCATTAGCATTAGGATCACACCTTGGCATCCTTCTTACCCCTCTTTCATTGGGTTTGTTTTGGGAGAGATCACCAAGCACCATGTGATTGTATCATACTTGTATATTATCATTTTACAAACCAAAATACCAAAAAATATGTCTTTGCATTTGCCTAATTCTTTTGTAGGTAGGGCATGATCGCCATTTATCTATCAAGTTCACATCTAGGGTTTAAGACCCTCATGGCTAAGAGCATAATCAAATATTGATCCACAATGTCTCAAAGCATCATATATGAGTCCCATTGATCTCTACATGTTATATTGATCAAGTATTCTTCAAGAGTTTGGAGGTGATTTGCTTTGGAAACCTTAGTTTGACTAGGTATCTTAAGTGACTTCTCCAATAAGCTATCTCACCAATTGATCAAATTTCTCAAGGGACACTTCAAAATTCATCATATTATGCATATATGGTCTACCATGAGCCTAGAAAGTCAATAGAATTGAAGGTTAGCAAGTTGGTTGATGGTGGTTGGCCAAATGAATTCATCCGATCAAAACTGGGTCTCCCTAGACCCTATCTCCAAAATTTTCACCATATGAAACTGATTCCAAGATAAATGTTACTCTAAATGACATTACAAACAACTTTCATGTTGATACCTAGAGCTAGTTTTCCATGGAAAATCGTTTTCTATGTTGAAACATTATAGGTCATTTTGTCTAAACCCTAATTTTGAAGTCAACTTCCTAAGGCCATAACTTGCTCAATTTTTATGAGATGAAATATTTCCAAGTTGAAAAATCAAATTCAATATGTCTAATTCAACTTTTATGTTTTGAGTGAGAGCTAATTCAACTTTTATGAGCATGTGATATGAGGATACATTATAGGTCATTTTTGACCTATACCATTGAACAAGTGATTTTTCCAAAATTGAAAAATGCATAACTCTATCATTATAAACCCAAATTACATGAAATTGGTGACCATTTTTAATGAATTTGAAAGAGATACAACTCTTATGAAGACACTTTTCTCATTTGAAGCTCACATAAAAAGTTAAGTAAGGTGGAATATTGAGATATATGGCTTGACACTTAGAAAAAATTTCACCATGTTGAAATTTTCAAACTTCCACCTCAAAACTCACCATGGTCCAAGCTCCAAACGGAAAAGTGTTCAACATCAAACTTGTTCCCCTTGATCTATGTTTTCCAAAGACGCCAAGTTCATGCATTTTGGATGAGATTTGCTAGGTCTGTGCATGGCTTTAATAGAGCTGCATGATTGGAAGAAATCAAATGCCAAAAACCATATTTCACATTGCCTTGACATCCAAGGCTCATTTGAACTTCAGAACAGATGCAAGTGGATCAAATTGGATTGCTTCATAGGCCTGTACACACCCATGCAAGCTTATGCATGAAATGTCCAATTTTAGCAATTTTTCAAGTGTGCAAATATCAGTCCCAATTTCTATAAATACAGGCCCTTGGAGCTTAATTCAAACACACCTTGCGCGCCAACTTTTCCCCCCAATTGAAACCCTCACATTTCAAAGGAAAACCTGATAATTTTCAAGTTGAAAATTGAGTTTAAATCTCACTCTTTGGAGATTTAAGAACTCCAGGATCCAAAGATTTGTACCATTGCCAAACCTCTCCTACAAGCTTCTCAAGTGTGATCAGATCAAGTTTGAAGCAAGCAATATCAAGTTCTGCACAACATTGAAGGTAAATTTCAAAAAACTTCATCTCTTCGATTCTCACTCAATTCTTATCAACTCTCTTGGATCTTTGGTTGTCTGAAGTCCTACCAATGTAGGCAAGAAAATGGAGTTGCTTTGAGGTCAAATCGAAGGAAGTCAGTTGATACATCTTAAAATTCAACTCCTCATATCTTTTTATATATTTGGAGTTAGTTGAAATTGAGGTCAGATTCGTGCTCTACGCCATTTTTTATTTTAGATCATGTCCTCCTTTTTTATATTGGTGATCGTTGAGGGTGGACCAGTCCGGTGAGGTCCACCGGAGAAGAAGACCGGAGCTCTGGCTCCGGCGGTATGTTGGCACGTCTTCGAGTCACAAGATCCATTCAAAATGTTTTAATCTTAGGTGTTGGTTTTGATTACCACGTGTATGGCGCGCTGACTAGGTCCCATCATGGAACGCGCGTTTGTGTCCAATTGATCTGCCACCTTAATTAATGAGGGAGATCAAGTGGCTCACATTTTTTTTATTTTTTGATTTTTGTTTTAGTTCATTTGATTTTCATTAACTCATATTAATTTTAATACTGATCCAAAAAATATGAGAATTTCACCAAAAAAATTTAAATAATTTCCTCTTTTATATTTTGAATTAAAATTATTTTTTGGATCATTATTAATATTTTTCATGATTTAATCGATTTTTGTGTTTATTTTTAATTGTTTAAAAATACTTTTATGTCTTTAAAAATTCTGAATTTTTTTCTCCAAGGTCCTTTGACCTTGTTTGACCTATGATAAATCTCATGGCCATTTCTTTGGTGTTTTGATGAGGTTTTAGGAATTTGACAAACCATATTTAATTTAAATGCATTATTTTAGTATTTTTAAATTGAATAAATGCCAAATAATTGTGTTGACCTCTTGTGATGATTTGTGTAAGTTTGACTTGTGTTGTTGGGTCTTGGTCAAGGTTGATTTGACTTTGCTAGGTTAATATCATTGGATTTACGGGATTGATGGAATGTACATTCCATCTCCCAAAATGAATGAATGATATTAATTTGGTAAAAGTCCTCGTTTGACCAATTTGTCTTTTGATTCATTCCCCTCCCTCTTCATCTAATTCCCCTTTCTTTATGCATCTATTTCATTTGACCTATAATATCTCAAAGTCCTAAAGGTAGTTGATTGAAAAATCAACATGAGTATGGATGATATTAGGCCACCTCTTTATGCATATTCTTTTTGTGTGTGGTATGTTTCATGAGCATAGTCCATTATACTATGTCTCTAACATGTATTAACATAAAAATTCTATTGCCCGGTCTCAAATAGTTGTGACTTCTACATAAGTCCAATTACGATTGCTTAACATTGCGCTAAATTTTTGACACAAAAATTCATAGCATTCCAGTTAGTGAGATTGTAAGTCTCCCCTCTTTCATGGTATTGTGTGGAAACTTGGCCTTTTTTCCTTCCTTTGGAAGATGTCTTGGCTCAAGGATCCATGCTTGTGATAAGTGGGTTGAGTGTTCTCCAAAGAATGACTTAAAAAGAAAAAGAAAAAAAATACTAACTTCTAACTCCTTAACAACTAAAATTTTGTTTCAAGTCTTTTATTTTAATTCACTTTAATTTTTAAACTCTATTCATTTGCCATTATTCATACCATTCTAATTGTTTATATTAATACCTTTTCACTTTGTCCACTTGGACCATATTGTGTGATATATCTTGTTTTTGTATATTTTGTTTGTTTGGTATTTGACTATTAATGTACATAATAAGAAACAAAAATCCTAAAAGACTATTGTGTGGACTATTTGTTTGATCTTGAACAATTGGACTTAGAATCTAGGAAACATCCCTATGCAAAAAGGACTTGGCCAATTCCAACTATCATGTAACCAAGTGCTTGCAATTTGAAACTTCATCTGATACATCATTGAAGATCCATCTGAGTTCATTTGCAACATGTTCATTGTGTAGCTGATATTTTGAACCTGAGAGTTGTGAAATTCATCTGTTACGTGGGCAATTTGAAGAATATTATGGAGTGGCTAAAGCTTGGATGTGGTAATCTTTATTTGATGCCTTGCTCTTCAATATAATATTGTATGCATTGTTTATTGCTTGATTCTAATATCCAAGGGAATTTGGGGTTTTTATATGGCATTCTTGCCTATTCGATTGCTACCCATCGGTCAGATCTTTTCAACTCTTAACTTTTAATTTTGTACATAGGATTAGTCTCTTCATGTCCTCCCCATTTCTTTGATTTTAAAATCTCTCCCTCCTTTTAAAAACTTCTTTGTTTTAATTTTTAATTTTCTAAATTTTGACCACTTTACAAACTAGAAACTTTGGCCTTATGCCATTGCATTTTCAAACTTCATTTCTTAATCAAACTTGTAATAAACTTAACTATACTTGACTTACAATTTTCAAAATCCAAAAAGAACTAACTCATTCAAACCATTTTTAGGCCTTTGTGCCTTTCAAACTTAATTTTTGTTAAAAGCAATGCATCCACTTTGAAATTTGTATCACGAACTACGAGGTTTTGATCCCTCATTCATATGTTGGTACGTAGGACCAAGTCCGAAGGTCTTGTCAAACACAAAAATATAATAATGAATTCTTTTCTCATCCCTCCATTCTATTTGTTTGTAAATATAATTTTGTACAAAATACATATGCACACAAAAAAGGGCTCCCTAGGAGTACCTAAGACACTTTGGGTGCTAACACATTCCCTTTGTGTAACCAACCCCCTTACCTGTAATCTCTGACATTTTATTAGTTTTGATTTGAAAACTTCTTACTTTTGGATTTTGTTCGTAATTTTTCCCTTTTCCCTTGGAAACAATAAAAGCGCGGCGGCGACTCTTGTTATTTGATGTCTAGCTTACCCATAGCTTGATGATCATGAATTTACCGCTACAGAAATTAAGTGGTGACACTGCTGGGGAGTAGTGTCTGGTGGGTTTAGCCTTCTTTTTTGTGTGTATATAATTGTATATATGTGATGTATGTATATTTATTTGTGTGATATAATCTTCTTGTTGTGCTTGGTGATCTCTGAGTGGTGAGATAAGTTCTAACCCGAACATGAGTGCAATTAAGATAGGAGGATGGTATAGTCATGTTCGACTTGTGTGGAGTAGTCCTTAACAAGTTGGCTTGAGATCCATCTGCTCAGTGGATAAGATTTTGGATTTGGAAATGTCACACAAGTATTGGTGGTTAGGCATTACTATCTCTAATTTGGGTCCGAGAAGCTGAGGACGGTAGAACATTTACCCCCTCTTGGCCTATTTAGGATGTAGTGCGGAGACTGTTCAGGTGTAGACTTGATAACAGTTGTTACGAGATACTACACTCAGACGAGTTTATCTTGAGAATATTATGGGTCGATGAATCAGTCATCTTAACCTATAATATCGGATGGATGGAATTAAGACTCCGGGAACTTTTTAGAACATGATCTACTGGTTTTTATCCTTAGTACACTCCATTGAGATGGTTCTTACCCAGATTCCATGCTCGTGAGTTACAACAAACCCTTGATTCTTGGTTGATCCAATCAAGTCTTGTAAATATCAATGGAACTTGGGTGTTGATAAAGTGAAAACCATAATCCACCAAAACGGATGATTGATCTTGACAATGACTTGATTCACCCCTTGACCTTTGATTTCTTGCCTTGTGTGTGAGCCCTTATTTGTGATTGTTTCATTCATGTATTCATGCGCATTATAACATTCATCACACGAAAATTTCAAGGAACTGAGCTATTATTTGCAAATATTTTCAGACTATGGATTATGGACGAAGGAACACTAAGAAGTACAATTTCAGATGTCCTGACTTGAAAGAGTTAAGGAAGTTAGCATCTTTTGTATTAGATCCCTTGGACTTCAAACAATCTCATGGGAAGTTATTGTCTATCTTGTCTACTGATGTGGTTAAAGGACTCTTGAGTGTGCTAGTGCAGTTCTATGATCCTCTCTACCATTGTTTCACTTTCCCAGATTGTCAGCTTGTGCCTACGTTGGAGGAGTATGCCCATCTCTTGAGGATACCTGTTTCTATTAGAATTCCTTTTAGTGGATTGGAAGAGATTCCCAGATCTCATCTTATTGTTGAGGCTCTTCACTTGAAGAAGTCTGAGATAGAGGCTCATTGGATGAAGAAAGGAGGATTGTTTGGATTGCCATCTGATTTCCTCATCAAGGAAGCTACTGCCTTTGCTCAAGCCGATAGTGTGGACGCTTTTGAAGCTATCATTGTGTTTCTCATTTATGGATTAGCTTTGTTCCCTAACATTGACGGTTTTGTCGATGTTAACGCCATTAGAATCTTCTTGATTGGGAATCCTGTGCCTACTTTGTTGGGTGATATGTATTTCTCTTTGCATCTAAGGAATTCTAAGGGTGGTGGAACTATTGTTTGTTGCATTCCTCTTTTGTACAAGTGGTTTATTTCTCACTTGCCTCAGACACCTGCTTTTATAGAGAACAAACAATATCTATGGTGGTCTCAGAGGCTTATGTCTCTCACTAATGATGATATAGTTTGGTATGATCCTTCTTTGAGCAGTTTGGAGATTCTTGATTGTTATGGTGAGTTCTCTAATGTGCCTCTCATTGGTACACAAGGAGGAATTAACTACAATCCTTCTTTGACTCGTCGTCAACTTGGGTTCCCCTTGAGAGGCAAACCTAATAACATGTTGTTAGAATTTGAAGCATAAGATTATGCATGCTTGGCATAATATGCATAGGAAGGGAAGATCCGAGCTTGGTCCGTGCAATTGTGTAGCTTTGGAAGCTTACACTCTTTGGGTGAAGAAGAGAGCTTTGGAGTTGAAGATGCCTTATCCCTGTGAGAAACCTATATCTATGGTTGTGGTGGAGCCATTAACTCTCCCTAACCAAGATGTAGAGGAGTTGGAAGACGCACTCGCCAAGATGAAGCAAGAGAAAGATATGAGGGAAGAGTGTTTCCGTGCTTTCAGCAAGAAGCATGAGGAGTTGCAGTTGGAGTATAAGGACAAGGATGCACTTATTGAGCTACTTCAAGACCGAGTGACAAAGAAACAGAGAGAGCCGGAGGTTTCATCTTCTAGCATGCCTCAGCCTTCCGTTGCTTGGAAGAAGATTGTTGATCGGCTTGTCCTCGAGAAGACTTAGATGAAGGCTTCTTTCAAGACCGGGATTCAACACATTCGAAGGAAGTACGCGCCTACAGCTAGATCTTCTGACATTGTTGTTAGGGATCCTTAGGATGACTAGTCTCCTTTTCTCTTGTATTTTTAATTTGGTTTCTGAAGTTTTACTTAGTGTAATCCTTCCAATTATATAAATAAAAAGAGATTTTTATGGTCATATCAAATTGTTGCAATTGTTGTTAAGCATATACATATTTGCAAATAATATAGTAAGTTCCTTGAAAAATAAAAATAAACAAACAAGCATTGCATCTCATGCATCATTTGCATAAGTAGGTTTCTCTTTTGCCAGATGTCTCATTGGTGTTTCTTTTGTGCTTCAGCCAAGCTGACTCATCCGTACAATACTCGCGCCAATCATCTGAGAATTATGGAACATCTTGAGCAAGAGAACAGAGAGTTGAAAGACGAGATCACTCGACTGACTGCCATGATGGAGTCAGTGTTGGCTGCTCAGAGCCAATCTTCTCCAACGTCCGCAACTCCTCCTCCTTAGAGGACTGTTATTTTAGAGGTGGCTATCTCTACCATGTCTGCTGCTACCGCTCATTTTGCGCCTACCATGTCTGCCGAATTCCCGTGGGGAATGCTATCTAATTTCATGCCTGAAGGCTTTGCGCCTACTTTTGCTTCCATGCCAAAATCTAGCCCGGTCATGTTTGTGCCACCTCCCATTGTGCACACTTTACCTCGTGTAGAGGACACCATTTATCATTCTGAGCCATCTGAGGGTTCATATGTTTATGAAAAAATGGACGAAATGAAGGATCAGTTTCTTGAGCTGCGCAAGGAATTGAAGACATTGAGAGGGAAGGATTTATTTGGGAAGAGTGCTGCTGAGTTATGTCTGGTGCCGAATGTGAAGATTCTGGTGAAATTCAAAGTGCCTGACTTAGAAAAATACAAAGGGAACACATGTCCGCTCAGTCATCTAGTGATGTATGCCCGCAAGATGTCTACCCAAACTAACAACGATCAACTGTTGATACATTATTTCCAAGATAGTTTGATCGGTATTGTGCTCCGTTGGTATATGGGGTTGGATAGTGCAAGCATTCACACTTTCAACGACTTGGGACAGGCTTTCGTCAAACAGTATAAGTACAACATGGATATGGAGCCTAATAGAGACCAATTGAGGTATATGTCTCAGAAGGATAAGGAGACATTCAAAGAGTACGCGCAGAGGTGGAGAGAATTGGCTGCTCAGATCACTCCTCCTTTAGAGGAGAAGGAAATGACGAAAATATTTTTGAAGAACCTGAGTTCATTTAATTATGAACGCATGATTGCTAGTGCCCCCAGTGATTTTACTGAAATGGTAAACATGGGGATGAGGCTCGAGGAAGGTGTCCGTGAAGGACGTTTGTCAAAAGAGGAAGCATCGTCAAGCAAGAAATATGGCAATAGTTTTGGGAAAAAGAAAGATAGCGAAGCTAATGCAATAACCAGTGGGAGGCAGAGGAGGCCTCAGATCAGAAGGAATCAACCACCCCATCAACACCACCATCAAGTATCTTCAGTCATTCCTGTATTTTCAAAAAATCAAACAACACCAATTCAGCAACAATAACAACGCCAACATCAACAACGAACGAACACCTACAACAACAACAATACCAACAATCATCATCAACAAAACTTTGAGAGGAAGAAGGTCTCTTTTTACCTGATTCCTATGACTTATGCAGAGTTGTATCCGTCTTTGGCTCTCAAGAACCTACTCCAACCGAGAAACCCACCACAAATTCCAGAACCACTTCCATGGTGGTACAAGCCTGAAATCCATTGTGCTTTTCACCAAGGAGCACCCGGACATGACATAGAGAATTGCTATCCATTCAAGTATGAGGTTCATAAGCTGATAAAGAGTGGAATGGTGTCCATTGAGGACCGTACACCAAACGTGAAAGAAAATCCACTACCCACTCATGGGAATTCTTCTGTTAATATGGTGGACGGTTGTCCTAGAGAGTTTAAAGTGTTTGAAGTTTGTTTCATCTGGAGGTCCTTGGTACAAATGCATAAGGATATTTGTATGGTGAGTGATTGTGAGCACAACCATGACGGTTGTGCTATTTGCAGTGTTAATCCCCGAGGATGTATGGTTGTGAAAAGGGACATCCAGCGGTTGATGGATGAAGGCATGATTCAGATTGTTCAATCCCTTCATGTAGATGGCGATGTCAATGTCTTAGTGCCCATTTTTAAGCAACCATAGAAATTGGTAATTCAATATGATAGCAGTAACAGTAACAACATCAACAATAGATCTGCATCGCCGTTGGTTATACGGTTAGCGGGCCCAGTCTCGTACTCATCCGATAAAGCTGTTCGGTATCAGTACAATGCAACAATGATGAAGAATGGTCAAGAGGTCCCGTTTCCTACAACCAGCTCGATAGTAAGCATTACTGATGTTACCAAGGTGACCTGCAGTGGTTATGTGTTTGGGCCGGTGTTCCCGCAAGACAAAGAAGATTCAGCTGTCAGTATAAAGGTGGAAGTGCCTGCTGTAGATCCGGTTAGTACTTCAAAAGGCCAGTCTGGTGAATCCAGCAATTTGAATGCTAATGATGATGATGAGGTACTTTGTCTGATCAAGAAGAGTGAGTTTAATGTAGTGGAGCAGCTTCTCCAAACCCCCTCAAAGATTTCAATATTGTCTCTGCTAATGAATTCAGAAGCGCACAAAGGAGCAATACAAAGAGTTCTTGAGCAAGCGTTTATGGAACAAGATGTTACGGTGGATCAATTCGATCATATTTTGGCTAACATCACTTCTTGCAACAATCTTAGTTTTTGTGATGAAGAACTCCCTAGGGAGGGTAGGAATCATAATCTGGCTTTGTATATCTCTATGAATTCCAAAGATGATGCTTTGTCAAATGTGCTTGTTGACACCGGGTCTTCATTGAATGTAATGCCAAAGTCAACTCTGTCAAATCTATCATATCAAGGAGCGCCCATGAGGTATAGTGGTGTAATCGTCAAAGATTTTGACGGTTCACGCAAAACAGTTATTGGTGAAGTGGACCTTCAAGTGAAGATAGGTCCGAGTGATTTTCAGATTACTTTTCAAGTAATGGATATCCACCCCGCCTACTATTGTCTGTTGGGAAGGCCATGGATCCATGAGGCGGGAGATGTTACCTCCACATTGCATCAGAAGCTCAAGTTTGTAAAGAATGGAAAACTTGTTATTGTTGGCGGGGAGAAGGCGCTGTTGGTTATCCACCTGTCATCTTTCTCTTATGTTGATGTTGAGGATGAGGTTTGAATTTCGTTCTAAGCCTTATTTATTGTTGCTGAAAAGAGAGTTGGGGCACCTATGTTCTCATTAAAAGATGCAAATAAGATTGTTGAAGAAGGCAATGATGATCAGTGGGGGCGAATGGTAGAGGTCTCCGACAACAAAGGTAGAACTAGTCTGGGCTTTCAGCAAGGTTCATAAACTGCAAGGTCTGAGGATATGCAACATAGCTTCCGTAGCGGAGGGTTCATTCATGGCAATGAACAACACTTAGCTGTTGTGCTGGAGGATGACGAAGAGGAAAACTACACCAATTTTGTAACGCATGGAAAGGCTTGCAACAATTGGACTGCTCTTGATATTCCTGTTATTTTGCATCGATGTAAGTAATTGCTTTTATATGTTTTCAAAAATCCTTCTCATATGCCTAAGGGAGAAGTGAACATTGTTTGGGCATTTTGAAATTGATCATTAATAAAATTAATTCTATTCGTCCACATCTATGATGTTTTGTTTTACTTTTTGCTTTATTTTGAAAATGGTAATCACAAAAAACATAAATAAATAATATAATTGTCCATCTGCTTGATATTTGGTCACAAATTCACTTCTCTAAAATCAAAATATCAAATCATTATGCAGGTTGGTTTCTAACCCCATTGAATACAATGATCCTTCTCCTTCCTAAATTTTGAATTCCCCGTGTATGAGGCCGAGGAGGAAAGTGATGAAGATGTGAGTGAAGAATTATCTAGTCTTCTTGAGCATGATGAAAAGACCATTCATTCGTTCGAAGAGCAGATTGAGTTAGTCAACTTGGGTTCTGAGGATGATGTGAAGGAAGTTAAGATTGAGTCTCGAATGTGTCCAGATGTTAAGAAGGACTTGGTTGATCTTCTTCGAGAATATTCAGATGTGTTTCCTTAGGCTTATCAAGATATGCCTGGTTTGGACTCTGAGATTATGGAGCATAGATTTTCGTTGAAGCCATAATGCCCGTCAGTCAAGTAGAAGTTGAGAAGAACGCATCCTGATATGGTAGTGAAGATCAAAGAAGAAGTGCAGAAGCAAATTGATGCCAGTTTCCTTGTGATCGCTGAGTATCCGAAATGGATGGCTAATGTTGTACCCGTGCCGAAGAAAGACGGAAAAGTCCACATGTGTGTTGACTATAGAGATTTGAATAAAGCTAGTCCGAAAGAGTATTTCCCTCTGCCACACATTGATATGTTGGTAGACAATACTGCTAAATTCAAAGTCTTTTCATTTATGGATGGATTTTCCGGATATAATCAGATCAATATGGCACCCAAAGATATGGAGAAGACCATATTCATTGCACCCTGGGGAACATTATGTTATAGAGTGATGCCTTTCGGTTTAAAGAATGATGGTGCAACTTACCAAAGAGCAATGGCTACTCTTTTTCATGATATGATGCATAAAGAGATTGAAGTTTATGTAGCTGACATGATTGGTAAATATATTGATGAAGAGGGACATGTTGAGCATTTGTTGAAGTTATTCCAGCGTTTAAGGAAGTATAAACTCCGCTTGAATCCCAATAAGTGTACTTTTGGTGTTCGTTCTGGTAAGTTGTTGGGCTTTATTGTCAGCGATAAGGGTATTGAGGTTGACCCTGCAAAGGTCAAAGCAACACAAGAGATGCCTGCGCCCAAAACTGAGAAGCAAGTCAGAGGTTCTCTCGGCCGCTTGAATTATATCTCAAGATTCATTTCACACATGACTCCCAAATGTGCACCTATATTCAAGCTTCTTCGGAAAGATCAGTCTTGTCATTGGACCGAAGACTGCCAGAAAGCTTTTGATAATATCAAAGAGAATCTACTTGAACTTTGTCCCTGCCTGTGGAAGGAACACCGTTGATCATGTATTTGACTATGCTTGAAGATAGTATGGGTTGTGTTCTTGGTCAGCAAGATGAGATTGGAAATTAAGAATTTTCCATCTACTGCCTCAGTAAGAAATTCACCGATTGTGAGACTCGGTATTCTATGCTAAAGAAGACTTGTTGCGCATTGGCTTGGGCTGCTAAGCGTTGTAGCGGTGTATTCGTTGCTATATGATCTATTGGTTAAATCATAAGCTAAGAGATACATGAAAATTTCGAGTCGCCACCGCACTTTTATTTATCCAAAGGATTGGCTAAAAAGCGAACAAAAGCCTAAGAAGTTTTACACGTAGAAAACTAATAAAAAGATCAGAGAGTCTGGGTAAGGGGTAAATTACGCAATGGGAAGGTATTAGGCACCCACTACGTCCTAGGTACTCCTAGGGAGCCCTTTTCACACTTGTTATGCTAAATGATTATTTATTATGACAAAAATATTGTGCAAACATGATTGGGATGGTGAGAAAAGAATATACATTTTTATTATTATTGGGTTATTGGGTTCGAACGGATGAACCCGTTGCCTACGTACCTTCCATTAAAGGTAAGGATCAGAACGCCGTAGTTCGGCTAAAAGATTTCCAAAAGTGGGTTAGGTTCAATTTTAAACACAAACCCCAGGTCTTACGTTATCCACGGGAGAAAACTCAACCTTATACAAACAACAACGTCCACCACGTGAGAACAGCTTCAACTGGCCAGAGAGGGGTTAACCCTATAATAGGCGAGGAAGACTTACAATTCAATCACTAAAGACAGAAGGTGAGATTAACATCAACCACTAAGATAAATCAAACCTATAGCTCATGTATGAAAAGATTAATGGACAAAGCCAAAACAAGTGAATGAGTGGAGTTACTGATTATGATTATGAAAATGAAGTCAAAATATGATTAAGATCAATTCAAATAAGTATTATGAAATGAAGTTTGGAAAAAGGTCAAGGACTTGAGTCCAGGTTTTTAGTTAGAAAAACATGAAGATGTTTGCACAACACTTATGTCAAAATTTAAAAGGTATAGTGTGAAAAGGTTCTAAGACGTAATGAATGATGAATGGATGAGGGATGGATAGTAAAACTTCTTAGAAGGTTCACTTCTTGAAATCATATAGCAGATGATTCAAGTGTGTCCTTTGGAATAGCAGTTAATAATAACAAACAAACAAAGCAAAGGCGGATATCGGATGCCAATCAATGGTCTTATACCAATCTCCTAAAACAAAACGGGATATCAGAAGCCACTCAATGGTCTTACACTAATCTCCACAGGTAAAGAAATAAAAGCGGATACCGGATACCAATAGATGGATTTACACCAGTCTCCTAAAACAGAACAGGATATCAGATGCCACTCAATGGACTTACACCGATCTCCTCAAAAGAAAAACAAAGATGAAATATGGAAGTTAACTGCCAATCTATCTGGCCTTAGGTTAACTCCACAGTATGGTCCTAGGAAATCCAATGCCACATCACAGGGACTTACAATGGATCCTCACATACAAGAACAAAAGCAACAATATGATCACAGGAATGCAAATGCCAACTTACAGGGACTTATAATTGCAACCTCTCATACGAACAGATGAACAAACTATGATCACAGGAAAGCAGATGCCAACTTACAGGGACTTACAACTGTATCCTCACATACACACAGATGAACAGAAGATATGAGTGACCAATGAGGTCTTACACTCTATCCTTCCATATCACAGGAGCAAATGCCAAAGCAATGGACTTACAATTGTCCTCAATGGGCAAACAACAATGATAGCATCACAAAACAGATGAGATGATCATGCATTAATGGCAATTGATGATGATGATAAATGCATAGCATACAGGCAAGCAAGTGCACATGAAGCAATCAATCAATCAATGAATAGCAAACAGCACACTCTATAGCCAAACAATGGGGGGCTCACACAAGAGGGTTGACTTTAAAAGTCCACTGTAATAGGTAAGTGTCGCTCTTAACCTGGCCATTGAGGGGCTCAGGTGAAGCGGATGAAAAGGAGATGAGGAGTATGCCTCATTGCTTCTATCTCATATCAGAGAGAGCATCAAAGAAAGTGTGGGAGTTCAGAAAGTAGGAACTCTCTCCACATTATTGACTCGATTAGATCTTGGGTATTTATCTCATTGCTTCAACCAGGTACTGGGAGCAAAGAGAGGACACACTGAATAGTGGGGGATAGATTACTTATCCCTACCTTCCACCAATTGCCTTACTTGAAGGACTTTTCCTGCTTAGGACAAATATAAACAAACACAGGCATTGCCTCTTAAGGAGGACTTCAGACAGTTTGCCCGGTCAAATAACAGACCGGGTCTCCAGACTACATGAAGAAGAAGGGTTTATACCTCAAAGCAAATGCTATAAAGCAAAGCAAGCAATCAAGTTCAAAGAACTTAGGCAACTAAAGTACCTGCAAAAGTCAAACTTATTAGCAAACAAGTCAACAGTCAAAACCAAAAGGAAATGAACCAATAGTCACACAGAGGGACCAATTGTGCAAGGCACAAAGACTCAAGCATATGAGTCACCTACAAAACAAATTGTTAGCACATGATAAACAAACCAACACAATCAAAATTGAAAGGTCTTTGGGGCATTGGTGCTCAACCTGAAACAAACAGCTCAATTGTAAGCTCAGAAGACCACTAGGACTAGCCTAGGGTCAAAGATGAAAGAAAAAGGCCAAGGCAGCAAGCATTATTCAATCAAAGTCAACATCAATCATGTAAAAAAAACAAACACAATTGGATTCAAACTTATATCATGCATCATGGTCATTTCATACACAAATGAATGCAAAGCATGGCAAGAGAAGCATACAAAAGTCAACAGCAAGGACTTCATTCAAAAGTCAACTCAAACAATCCCAAAAATTATGAAATAAATCACACTCAATCCTAACATCTAACATGGTATACATGCAAAATTTCATGGCATTTGGATGAGAGGAAGGCAGTCAATGAAATTCATGAAGTCAAATCAAATTCAAGTAAGCATGGTGAAAGTCAACAAGCATAGGTCAACTTCAAAAAATCATATCAATTTGAAAACAGAAGAGAAATGAATGAAATTTACACCAATGCAAAGCTTGAGATGTCTAGTTATCACATATGAAATTTCATGATCATACAATAAGATTTGAGAATTCCACAAAAGATTTGGCAAGGTATAGCACAAAAAGTCAACAAATGACCACATATGGAAGAAAATTCTCAATCAAATGGAAAACAGCAAGATTAATTCCAAGAAAAATCATACATCAATTAGACATACAAGGGATCATTCATGCAAAATTTCAAGTGATTTGGATAAGAGGAAGCATGTGAACAAAAATCCTACATTTGCATATCATTGGTGTGACACAAATTGTCACACCCTAATTCAAAAATTCATATCTATCAAACCACAAATGGAAAATCCACAAACTTTATATGGAAATGAAGATCAATGTGTCTAGTTTTACCACAAAAAAATTCAAACTCATTGGATGCAACATGAAAATTTCACAATAAGAATGGCTCAATGTATCATTTTGGCATACATGTGAAGAAAATAATTATCATAAAAAAATCCAGCCAATGGAAAAATCAATAAAAATCACAATTAAAAACTAGACTCAATCATGAACATGATGGAAAAAGAATCATAATTTTTGGATGAAAAATGAATTAGAAAATAATTGTTGAAGTTTAGATAAAATTGGGTGAAATGTGAACAAGAATGCATGGCATAAGCGGTCAACACAAGTCAACAGTGGCAATTTTGTAAATATTTTTTCATTAATCAAAACGCTGCAGTTTTGGAGGGACACGGGAAATGTTCCTATTGGCTGTTGCCAATGGAACAGTGAATTTGGCCAACAGCAAACGAAAATCTGGGCTTTCATGTACATGAACTAGGGTTTGGCAATGGTTCATGGATTCAACAACATCACATATCATGGTTCGACCAACACCAACAGCATTATGGCATTCATGTATTCATCAATCATCATGCAGCAACTAAACAACAGCGTTCAACATGACAGCAGCAGCAACATTCATCATTCTTCATAGCATAACAGCAAAACAAAATGGACATGAAGATTTATGAACAGCTCAAACATACACAGCAATATCACGCATTCATCAACCAGATTCATCATCAAAATCAATAGCACATGAACAACAGTATGGACTTAGCAGCAATGGTTCATGGTATTTTCAAACAGCAGCAAGGTATTCATCATCAATTTACAGCATTGGCCAACAGCATATTAGTAAACACAACAACACTAGCATGCAACAATAGCTTTCAACATGGTTCATGCAGTCAAAACAACAACAGCACACAACAGCAGGCACTTCTAGAAATTAATCTGAGAGTTTTTTTCAAAACCACACAGCAACATAGTGTATTCAACATCATCATGTAATCATCAAACCAACATGTCAATGGTAACAGCATACAATATATATTTCATATGGATTTTGCTGAGCATGTGCCTAAAGTTTCAAACACTGCAACAGGCTTAATCAAGAACAGCATCAAGAACAAGACTAGACCAAGTATCACACAACAACATTGTATTGGTGTAGCAACATCATTCAACAACATATCAATGCAACATCCAAACAAAATTCTGGACAGGACAAGGTTTAATTAGTAGGGCACATTTATGTGGTTCCCAACAGCAACACAAAATGGCTCGACCAAAACACACAACACATTATTCAGCAACAATTTAACCAACTAATAGGTAGAATTCCTGGACAGGGTATAGGTTTAGCAACAAACTGCAGCAGGGTTAGCTTCATGTTCATTAAAAAACTCAAACAGCAACATGGACACCACATGATAATACACTCATGATGTTTATACAACATCTAACAAACAGCAATCAAAACATGTGAGTTGACCAGGCATAGCATAATTATGGATAAAGTGTTTGGCTTAAATAAAATCAGCATTCATCATCCTCCATCAATAGATCAAACAACACAAAACAATAGCATCAAAATGTTTCACATAGATCTTAGGGCAATGTTCAAAACAGCAGCAGGCTTTAGCAAGCAAAACATCAAGTTCATGTTTCATCACCATCAAACCAAACAAGTTTTGAGCAACAACACATAAATGACATAGCATTAGCACTTGTAGCATCACAACAGCATCAAACACAACAGCATAGTTCATTGTCCTCGTGGTACCAACAACATCAAACATCATGTGTTCAATCATTCAATCAACAACTTTCAAACAAAGTCAAACAATAACATGGCATTAGTGTTCAGGTCACAACATTTAGCAACAAACAAACACACACCTCACATGAATTTCTGGACAGAACCATGGATTATGCAACAGCAGTACTCATCATCATCATGAGCTTAAAAATTCAAGATGTTCAGAAAACAAAATCACACATACTAACATCATCATTAAGCATCCAACAACAAGAATATCAAGTCCAAATTCATTAAATCAACCCCAGTAATGCAAATCGACCAAAAGTTCATTTGCACAAAAAGAATGAAATCCAATTTTCTCTCAACAGAACCAAACATTTAGCATGACATAAGTTGCAATAGACTCATCATGGCAAGGATTAGGCATGGCATAGCATGGTTTGATGAAAAGGGAGGGTCGAGCACTTACTTGTTTTGGAAGAAAAACGAGCTGCAGTGTTGGTTTGGTGATTATGAATGCAAACAGATGAAGAGAATGTGCTAGAATGATTAATCCTTGAGGCCCTTCAGCTCAGCAAAGCTTGGAGTTCTTGAAATCTTCTTTCACCATTGTTGAAGCTTTGAGGAAAACAGAATGAGTAGGAGCTGTACAGGCGATGAATGGGGGTTCAAAGGTGCTCTAAATGATGTTTGGATGATGGAGGAACAAAGGCTGGCTCGATGGTTTTCAAGGGTTTGCAGAATTGTCGTTTTTGCAAAAAATGCAATATGAGAGTGAGAGTGTATTTCTGTGTGGTGGCTGCTAAAGACTAGGGTTGGATGCAGAAAAAAGCAGCTTAAATACCATCTGTTTTGTGTTGGTTTAAGACATGCTAAGCTGGCTTAGTGTGAAATGAAGTATTGGCCATTTGCTAATTATGTGTTCAAATGAAAATGGGAGGTACACTTGTGGTCGAGTTGGGCTTGGAATGAGCTGTATACAGACTTTGCCAATGCTGTTTGTTGTTGTACAAAAGCTGCTGTACCTTGCTTTTACTTAATGCTACCAATTGTACAATTTGCCAACATTGCTCTTTGGTCCAAAATGGTAGTAACATGGTGATATGATGATGGTTTTAAGCTTTGAGCAAGTTTCAAATATGGTTTAAAACATTTCCCAATTGGCAAAATGATGAAAAAGTCCATAAATCAAAAAGTCAAAGTTTGGTCAAACTTTGAATTTTGAAGGAATTGGTCCAAAAATGCCATTTTGATTGGCAAGGTTTTAGGTCATGAAATTTATATTTTTGGAAAGAGGATGAAAAATGTGGTGTGTAGGAAAAAACCCCACCAAATTTGGCCTTATGGTTTGAGAGTTATGGCTTGTTGAAGTTCAAAAATTGGTGAAAATGATTTGATCATATCTTGACAACCACACATGGGATTTTGATGTTCTTGGACTTTTTGAAAATGGGAGAACAAGATCTTCAACTTTCATGTTGGGCAAAAATTCATTTGGAGCTTGTATCATGAAGTAAGTTTAAGATCAAGAAGTTTCCATTTTTGGCAGTTGAAATTACAGGTCCACTTTCTATTTCTGGAAAATTTTCTGATTGGCTTGATTTTCTTCCATGATGAGGTTGAACATGATAGATGAGGCTTATACAAGCATGAATGAGCTCCTTCAAATCAATTCTATCCATCAAATCTTGATTAAAACAACTGTTGACCAAGTTTGACTTTCTGTTGACTTTTTTTAGGGTTTTGGACTGATTGAACTTCTTCTGATGATTTCCAAACCCTAATTCCTTGAGACCTTGACTTCAAATGATGTCTCAAGATGTGTGAACCTTTGATTAATAATCATGATGCCCAAATTCTGCAAGAATGGCCATCATCCATTGCTTTGACTGACCAATGACTGTCTTTGACCTAATTGTTGATGATTGCTTCCACTGCAAGCAACAAGGTTAAACAGACAATATTTTTGTACTTTTTGGTTAATAAACATATGAAAGCAAAGATATACAAATGCAAAGTATGCTTGGTGATCAAGAAACAAAACCCACAAGGCAATCTATCCACTAGAAGGGGACAAAGGCATGCAATGATCCTTGAGGTTATGATATGAATGATATGGGCCATGAGGGATCTTAGGGCCCAAAATTGGGGTCTTACAGATGCCCCTATTTAAGGTCATTCTAGCCGGAGAAGTGAAGTTTAGAAATCTTCATCTCGACGCGGTAGAATGGACTTAAATAACAGTAATGAGACAAATTTTGGTCCCTAAGAGACCTCATGATGCAGATGTATGCGTGCAAAAGACACAAATTCTGTGGGGAATATGATTCACACAGAAGAAAAGACGATCCATCGGAGTAGTACACTCACCAGGAACAGAGACTCTAACAAGCCTCTATGGGGGTAATAAAAGAAAAAGAAATGCGTGGACAATACACGACTCCAAACTGGGGAAAACAAAACTGACACAACGTGAACAAGACACGACTCTGATTAGAAGAACAGAAAAAACAGACAGGAGGACTCACTGGGGAGTGAAGAACTCACACTGGGAAAAGAATTCCAAAGGAAAATAAATCCATTGGAGAGACACAAACTGACTCCTGAGGAGAAGCAACAAAAAGTTCCACTGGGGAAGGCAACCAAGAAAATGAGACGTTACCAGGCATACGGGTAACAAACTCAGGAAGGAACACCAAGGATACCGGTTACTGGGTATATAATAGGTGACCAACCAAAACGTGAATTGGATTCCACTTCCAAAACACTCATCATCCTGAAGAGAGCTAGAAAAGCAGACTTGTTTAAAGGATGGACATTCAATTCCACAAAGAAAATGAATCTTACTATGAGGGGAAAACAATCAAAAGATCGACTCAAGAGTGAACGAGATATAATATCCATTACCGTCAGAACGTGGATAGAATACTCAGATGAGACATATTATTCATTACCGGCAGACCGTGAATAATATACTCGAAAGGAAAAATTATCCTGAACCGGTTACTGGGTTGTTTATAGGATAAGATCCGAAGACGTGAATTGGTTTTCACTTCCAAAACACTCATCATCCAAAAGGAGGGCTTGAAAAAGCAAATCGACTTACAGGATGGACATTCGAATCCACAACGGGAAAACGAATCTTACTCAATTGGGGACACAAACCCAAAGAGTGCATGAGATATGATATCCATTACCGGCAGACCGTGGATAAGATACTCGCATGAGATATATTATCTATTACCGTCAGAACGTAGATAATAAACTCGCATGGTAAGAAACACCAGAGATACCGGTTACTGGGCATATAATAGGTGATCTACCGAAAACGTGAATTGGTTTTCACTTCCAAGACACTCATCATCCAAAACACAAACTGGTTAAAGGATGGCTATTCGATTCTACAAAGAATACGAATCTTGCTCAGCTGGGGAAAATCAACAAAGGATTCCAACTAAAGAACGCATGAGATATATTATTCATTACCGGCAGACCGTGAATAATACACTCGAAAGGAAAAGACACCAGAGATACCGGTTACTGGGCATATAATAGGTGACTAACCAAAAAGAGAGACAATCGATACCGAGCATACGGGTAAACGAAAGACAACTCAAAGGGATAAATTGCAAGCATCCGGCAATTATCCGACAACAAGAAAATATATTCGACTCCGCAAAGGGAAATAACGAATCTTACTCGACTGGAGAAACACAAAAGGCTTCGACTGAAGAGTGCATGAGATATATTATTCATTACCGGCAGACCGTGAATAATATACTCGCATGGAAGATTATCCGCAACCGGCTACTGGGTTAACAAAGGATAAATCGACCGAACAGAAAGGCATCGGGATACCAAATTAGGTATATAATGATAACCAATCAAAAGGAGCAACAGACATTACCAACAAAAGGGTAAATGAAAGGCGAACTGCTGAGGATAAATTGCAAGCATCCGGCAATTATCGACAGAAGACTAGCTGGGGATACATTGATAAACAAACAATGATCCGGGGAACAAATCACTAGCATACGGTGAAAAGACCCACTGGGGATAAAATTGCTAGCATACGGCAATTATCCGCAAAATATTTGCTAAAGATATAAGTGCTGATCTGAGCAACTTATCCAAGCAAAGGAAAATCATCATCAAGTATTGAATGAAGATAACCACCAAATTAGGGTTTACATCTACCGAATACGGGGTAGAAGACCAACAACTCCGCGTGGGGATAGAACAAATCACAAATCCGCACGGGAAACCAAAATAGGGTTTATAACAAACCACAAACTGCTGAAGAGCAGGAAAATAGGATTTACAACTACCGGGTACTGGGTAGAGGCCCAAAAACATTCCGCTGGGGAACAACCCACTGGGAAGTACAAGATTTCTGACAAATAGCCAATTCGGGAATGATCCGAAAAGACAGACTGAATAAAGACACGTCCTAATGAGGATATAACTCAAATAGGAAAATCCATCCCAATATATATGTTGGGAGGAAACGGGAGAAACCGTCATCCACGAGGATATATCTCAGTGGGGAACTGCAGAAGGAAAGACAGACTCATTTTCTGCTTATGGGGTTGACTCTATATGGAGAGATTCTTAAACACCCGACATCTGCTTGGGGAGATCTGTAAAGAGATCTATATCACCATAGCAGGAGACACGACAAACAAAAGATATATGGCAAGAAATGCAACATGAATATCTAAATGTTTATGAATATGCATGAATATGCGTGATTTATGTTTGATGAATGCTGACAAAACAGACAATTCTAACACAAACAGGTTCAGGAACAAACGTCCGGTATTATATTTCCAGGGGGAAAAACCAGCTGGAGAGTCAATCTGCGGAGATCTACATGCTGTAAAGCAAAGATCTGCAAGCACTGCTGAAGAAGCAGAGAATCAGAGATATCAGTAAATAACCAATCAGGGTACAGAAAGTCACAACGGGCAAAACAGCCACCAAGACGAATCTGTAGGGGAACAAGAGAAGTCCCAAAGTATATCTGCAGGGGATCCCAGTGTCAACTGAGAAACAAAAGGTGCATTGCATAAGCACGGACTGCTGTAGAAGCAAATCCACATAACTCCACTGGGGAACAACCCACTGAGGGAGAATGAAACATCCAGATAGAATCTAACTGCATAAGCAACTCTACTGGGGAAAACTGTCGGCTACTCTCTTGGGAACAAACCACTGAGGGAGGACAGATCAAACGAATATATTCTGTAATAAACCACTCCACTTAATATAAGCCACTCTACTGGGGATCACAAACAGTCAGGAAATCAATCCGTTCACTGGAGGCAAAAGCCATCATCCGACTATACGGGGATTGAAGGAGTAATCAACAGGCGAAACTGCCACAACAAACATTCTGCAGACTAAGCTGAGGAAAAAATGATTGCAATACTGGGATGTCAACCCAAACAACCACTGAGTAGGAAAATAAATCCTGCTCTGCTGAAAAGAAAAACTCTGATGGAGAGATAGCAACAAATCCACAGACGACTTCGCCGGGGAGAAGGTAAAGTACTGGGTATCAAACCACTGACTTACCGAGTCTTCAAAAAGACAACAATCGTGCTGAGGAAACAGACAATTCCTACTGGCACACTGCATGGGGAAAAGAGGTAACAACTCTTCTTGCAACCCTGGTGGGGATGTTAATAACAGCTATACTCGCGACTCCGAGGGGAGTATCAGACAATCAGTTACACTCATGACTGTGCTGAGGAGACAAATAAAGTCTGGGGATATGACCCACTGGATAAAGTGACGGGGCACCAAGATGATAAAACATCAACCACCGAAACTTCATAAGAAAACGCCCATGCTGGGGGAAAAACTGCTGCTGGAGAGAACGAAGTCTTCAACAACACTCTGTTTGTGACTGTACTGGGGAACAACCCCAACAACAACTCTGTTTGAGGAACAGCCTCAACAAAGATCTGGAGAAAGAAGATACCACCAAACTAGGAATATGAACAAATGTATTACCTGTTGGGAATCATGCCACCCTCGGGAGAGCACTGAGATATTCTTGAGTATCCTTTCAATCTTGTGAATGTTCACTTTGTTTAAAACAAAAATTTTGAAAAACTTGATTTTAAACAATGACATTTTATCAATTAAAAACATGCAAAACATTTGTTGAATTGAAAACAAATAAGAGTGCAAATAATTGGATAAAAAGCTCAAATTGATTTAATGGAATGGTAGTCTGCAAATGGCAAGACTCCATAGATCTGTACAAATTTGAAATCAGTGATATATATTGGAAGAGGGCTACATTGAACATAATGATCCTTTCTCTACCAATTTGAATCTCGATGTATCCGAAGCTTCAGTTGACGACGAATCGAGAATCTTCTGACGAAATGACGACTGATGAACCAGAAAGTCTTGTCAGGATGCAGTTACTTGCCAAATCCCTAATTTTTGCCTAGATTGCCCCAGAGTGAGGTACTCAATCTAGCGGGATGCAAATATATTCTTTTTTCCAAGTCTCTAATTTTTGCCTGAATTACCCTTGCGGGTTCTCCACCGAGACGCTCATTTTTGCCTAAGCCGCCCTTTCGGGTTTTCAACTTAGCGAGCTATTCTGTTTTTTTTCATTTGTTTTTTCATTTGCATATACTTTTTTTTTTTATTAGGCAAAGTATCTCTTAACTGCATCTGAATTCACAGGACGAGTGAAATCCCCCCCATCCATTGTTGTAAGCATCAAAGCACCGCCTGAAAAGGCTCTCTTAACAACATATGGACCCTCGTAGTTTGGAGTCCACTTGCCCCTGGAATCGGGCGCGAAAGACAAAACTTTCTTGAGCACAAGGTCACCTTCTCGGAACACACGAGGCTTGACCTTCTTGTCGAATGCTTTCTTCATTCTTTGCTGATATAACTGACCATGGCACATGGCAGTTAATCTCTTCTCTTCAATCAAATTCAACTGGTCATAACGACTCTGAATCCATTCAGCATCAGTCAACTTGGCTTCCATCAAGACTCGCATTGATGGGATCTCCACCTCTACTGGGAGAACGGCTTCCATGCCATAAACAAGAGAGAAAGGGGTTGCCCCTGTTGAAGTGCGTACAGACGTACGGTATCCATGCAAAGCAAATGGCAGCATCTCATGCCAATCTTTGTACGTGACAGTCATCTTCTGGATAATTCTCTTGATATTCTTGTTAGCAGCTTCAACAGCCCCATTCATCTTAGGTCTGTAAGGAGAGGAATTATGGTGTGCAATCTTGAATTCAGCGCACAACTCATCCATCATCTTGTTATTCAGATTGGATCCATTATCAGTAATGATCCTTTCTGGCACACCATAACGGCAAATCAGCTGGTTCTTGATAAACTTCACAACCACCTGTCTGGTTACGTTCGCGTACGACGCGGCTTCAACCCATTTGGTGAAGTAATCAATTGCTACGAGAATAAACCGATGTCCATTGGACGCTTTCGGCTCAATCATACCGATCATGTCGATTCCCCACATAGAGAAAGGCCATGGTGATGAAATCACATTCAGGAGTGTCGGAGGAATATGAATCTTATCCGCATAAATTTGACACTTGTGACATTTCTTCACATACTTGCAACAGTCAGACTCCATTGTCAGCCAATAGTAGCCTGCTCTCAACATCTTCTTAGCCATGGCATGTCCATTGGAATGAGTACCAAATGAACCCTCATGGACCTCAGTCATCAATAGGTTTGCTTCGTGTCTATCCACGCATCTGAGCAAAACCATATCAAAATTTCTCTTGTACAGCACTTCTCCACTGAGGTAGAAACTGCCTGACAACCTTCTCAAAGTTTTCCTATCTTTCACAGATGCCCCAGGCGGGTAGACCTGGTTCTGGAGGAAATTCTTGATATCAAAATACCAAGGCTTGTCATCTTTCACTTCTTCAATTGCAAATATGTGAGCGGGTCTATCCAAGCGCATCACAGTAATGTTGGGAACATCATTCCACCATCTGACAACTATCATAGAAGCAAGCGTTGCAAGGGCATCTGCCATCCGATTATCCTCTCGAGGAATATGATAAAATTCAACTTCTGTGAAGAAAGTTGAAATTCTCCTTGCATAATCTCTGTATGGGATGAGACCTGGTTGATTCGTCTCCCATTCACCTTTGATCTGATTGACAACCAAAGCTGAATCACCATAGACATCAAGATACTTGATTCTCAAATCAATGCATTCTTCAAGTCCCATAATACAGGCTTCATACTCCGCCATATTATTCGTGCATTTGAAGGTTAGCCTTGCTGTAAACGGAATGTGCGCTCCCTGGGGATTAACAATTACTGCCCCAATTCCATTTCCATATTGATTAACAGCGCCATCAAACACCATCGTCCATCTGGAACCAGGTTCTGGACCTTCATCAAGTGTAGGCTCATCGCAATCTTTCATCTTCAAATACAGAATCTCCTCGTCAGGGAAGTCATACTGAACAGACTGATGATCTTCAATTGGCTGGTGCGCTAGATGGTCAGCCAAGATACTACCTTTGATAGCTTTCTGAGCTCGATACTCAATATCATACTCAGACAACAACATCTGCCAACGGGCAATCCTCCCAGTTAAAGCAGGCTTCTCGAAGATATACTTAATTGGATCCATTCTGGATATCAACCAAGTTGTATGATTTATCATGTACTGGCGCAAACGCTTAGCTGCCCAAGCTAAAGCACAGCACGTCTTCTCAAGCATAGAGTACCGAGACTCACAATCAGTAAACTTCTTACTGAGGTAGTAGATAGCAAACTCCTTCTTCCCTGATTCATCTTGTTGACCGAGTACACAACCCATCGAGTCTTCAAGAACTGTTAAGTACATAATCAGAGGTCTTCCTTCCACTGGCGGAGACAAAATCGGAGGTTCAGACAGATAATCCTTGATACTGTCGAAAGCTTTCTGGCAATCCTCGGTCCAATCATGAGACTGATCTTTCCGGAGGAGCTTGAATATCGGCGCACATGTGGCAGTCATGTGGGATATAAATCTGGAAATGTAGTTCAAGCGGCCAAGAAAACCTCGGACTTGCTTCTCAGTTTTGGGTGCGGGCATCTCTTGTATTGCTTTGACCTTTGCAGGATCAACCTCAATACCTCTTTCACTTACCACAAAACCCAACAACTTGCCGGAACGGACTCCAAAAGTACATTTGTTCGGATTCAGACGAAGCTGGAATTTCCTCAAACGCTGAAAAAGCTTCAACAAATGCTCAATATGCTCAACTTCCGTTCGGGACTTAGCAATCATATCATCAACATAGACTTCTATCTCCTTGTGCATCATATCATGAAACAAGGTAGTCATAGCTCGTTGATACGTGGCTCCGGCGTTCTTCAAACCGAAGGGCATCACTCGATAACAGAATGTTCCCCAAGGTGTGATGAATGTTGTCTTCTCCATATCCTCTGGTGCCATCTTGATTTGATTATATCCGGAAAATCCGTCCATAAAGGAAAAGACTTTGAATTTAGCTGTATTGTCTACCAACATGTCAATGTGTGGTAGAGGAAAATCGTCTTTTGGGCTAGCTTTATTCAAATCTCTGTAATCAACGCACATACGGACTTTTCCGTCCTTCTTAGGAACAGGCACAATATTGGCCACCCATAGAGGATATGTCGAAGTCACCAGAAACCCCGCATCAATTTGCTTCTGAACTTCTCTTTGATCTTCACTGCCATATCTGGATGAGTTCTTCTGAGCTTCTGCTTCACAGGCACGCACTCAGGCTTCAAAGGCAGGAAATGTTGCACAATATCTGTATCTAAACCCGGCATGTCTTCATAGGACCAAGCAAAGATATCTGAATATTCTCGTAGCAAGCTGATCAAATCTTCCTTAACAGACCCTTCAAGAAGTGCCCCAATCTTCACCAGGCGCTCACAATCTTCAGATCCCAAGTTGACTGTTTCCAAGTCTTCGAGATGCGGCTGAATGATCTTCTCTTCGTGCTCAAGGAGACGGGTGATCTCATCAGGAATCTCTTCAACATCATCTTCCTCTGCCTCAAATACAGGGAATTCAAAATTGGGAGATGGCGTTGGATCATTATGTTCAATGGGTTTTAGGATCAACCTGCATAATGATTTTGGTTAAGAAAAACTTCAGAATTTAAACAAACAAATCATTATGCAGATGAAAGAATGTTGCTTTTACAGCTTTTATTTTGTTTTTATGTTTTTTGTGATCACTGATTTCATAAAGAAAAGCAAAAAGTGAAAACAAAGGAAAAACAAATGTTTTGACAATGTAAAAATTGAATGAAAATATCATTGTATATATGCTTTGCCAACAATGTCATCACTTCTCCTTTTGGCATGGGAGAAGGGTTTTAAACAAAGTGAACAATTACTCTGATCTATGGACAACTGTAGGAACATCCACAGCGACCCAATTGTGGCAGACACCACCAGGAATAACAAAATTGTTCAAATCTTCTGCATCTTCTTCTTCAATGATAGCAGCAGCTTCCTCTTCTGCAGGTTGATCAGCATGGAATGAATCCTCCACTGGTGAACAGACCTTGCTCATTGAATGCCCCAGAACCAAAGCCAATGCCAGCCCGGGATCGATTATCTTCAAGTTCAAGCACTTTCCCTAATCCAGCGACTGCACCACATTCAATGGCCAGCTTTGCATCACGGTAGGAAGTGAATGAAGGAGACTTCTTCTCGATTGGTTTATCAATAGATAAAGCTTGGAACTGAGTTCCAACTTCATCCTCTGCATCAATGTACGAGAAAGAAGATAGATTACTGACCAGGAGAGCCTTTTCTCCCCCTACTACAACCAATTTCTTGTTTTTCACAAACTTCAACTTTTGGTGTAGGGTGGATGTCACGGCGCCAGCCTCGTGAATCCATGGTCTGCCCAAGAGACAGCTGTATGATGGGTGAATATCCATTACTTGAAAAGTGATCTGGAAATCACTTGGTCCAATCTTGATCGGGAGGTCCACTTCCCCAATCACGGTCTTGCGCGACCCATCAAAAGCTTTAACAACAACCCCACTCTGCCTCATAGGAGGACCTTGATATGACAATCGTGAGAGTGTGGATTTTGGCAATACATTAAGGGACGATCCAGTGTCCACCAGTACATTGGACATTGCATCAGATTTGCAATTCATAGATATATGTAAAGCCATGTTGTGGTCTCTTCCCTCCTCAGGGAGATCAGCGTCACAAAAGCTTAGAGTGTTGCAAGCGGTAATGTTTGCAACGATGCTATCAAATTGTTCCAGGGTGACGTCATGATCGACATATGCCAGGTCCAAGACTTTCTGCAGAGACTCCCTATGAGGCTCTGAATTCAGCAACAAAGAAAGAATGGAAATCTTGGAAGGCGTGTGTAGAAGCTGGTCTACAATATTGTACTCACTCTTTCTGATGAGCCTCAGCATCTCATCAGATTCTTCATCAACAATGCCACTCGGGCCATCTGAAGAAACAGGAGTCTTTTGTACAGACGAGGAGGGTTTGGCAACATCAAGTGCCGGATTCTGAACATTCACAGCAGTCCCCACAGGACGCTCAACAGATTCAGAAGCAACAGCCTTAGCAGGCGCAGAAAAGACACGACCACTGCGGGTCAATCCACTAACATCAGCGATAGTGGTCACGGAAGTAGAAGGCAAAGGTACCTCGACCCCATCCTGGACAGCAACAGGATTGTACCGGAAAGGTACGGCTTTATCAGATGAATAGGGCACAGGGCCGGCTGGCTTGATAATCAAGAAGGCGAAGCTTTAGGCTTGTTGCTATTATACCGAATAACAACGGGCTCTGGCAATTTGAACACCGGGGAGATGACACTCACTTCGGGCTCAACTACATCCACATTGCGATTCTGGAGAATCTCAATGGTACCTTCATTCAACAGCGTTTGCAGTTCTCGGCGAACCTGATCGCAACCCAAGCGATTAACAGAACAGACACGGCACTGGTCATGGTTATGCTCCAAATAACTGTGCTGACACAACATCTTATGTAATCCAACCAATGACTGCCGGATATGACTGATATACTTCACCTTGTACTTCCCAAGGTCTTCCTGGATCATATTCACAGATTTCCCATGCGAAGGCAATGGGTTCCTGGTGACATTCGGATTAGAGTCTTCAAAACTCAAATTCCACTTCTCATAAGGTCTTGAACCTTACTCTTCAGCGGGAAACAGTTCTCAACGTTGTGGCCCGGAGCACCGGAATGGTAGACACAATGCTGGTCTGGTTTGTACCACCATTGCGGATTGGCAGGAATTGCAGGAGGATCCTGGGAGAAACCAACTTCCTCTCCAACAAGGAGGGATAAAGCTCTGTATATGTCATCGGAATTGGGTCGAAGCTGACCTTCTTCCTATCATAGCTCACATTAGCCTGATTGGTTGTACTTCCACGAGGCTGGTAAGCCTGTTGCTGTGGACGTTGCTGTTGCTGTTGATATTGCGGTTGTGGATATTGCTGCTGATGCTGATACTGTTGAGCATTATCCTTGAATACAGGTGCCACACTGGCCACCTGATGCTGATGTCTGGCACGATGTGCAGGCTTCCTCTGAACAGAGGGTCTTCGATGCTTGGGCTGAGACTGCACAGCATGCGCTTCACCTTCTTTCCTCTTAAACGCTCCATACCGCTTAGAGGAAGAGCTATCATCTTTTGTTAACCGTCCTTCGCGGACACCTTCTTCAAGACGCATCCCCATGTTCACCATCTCGGTGAAATCAGAGGGAGCGCTGGCCACCATTCTCTCATAGTAAAATGACCCAAGAGTCTTCAGAAAGATCTTGGTCATCTCTTTCTCTTCTAATGGTGGAGTAATTTGAGCTGCCAGCTCACGCCATCTCTGGGCGTACTCCTTGAACGTCTCTTTGTCCTTTTGTGACATAGACCTGAGTTGATCTCTGTCAGGCGCCATGTCAACGTTGTATTTATATTGCTTGACGAAAGCTTCGCCAAGATCATTGAAAGAGCGGATGTTGGCACTGTCCAGACTCATGTACCAACGGAGAGCAGCACCAGACAAACTGTCTTGGAAGTAGTGGATCAAGAGTTGATCGTTGTCTGTCTGCGTGGACATCTTTCTGGCATACATGACTAAGTGTGCCAAAGGACAAGTGTTCCCTTTATACTTCTCAAAGTCTGGGACCTTGAATTTGACTGGTATCTTCACACCGGGAACTAGACAAAGTTCGGCTGCTGACTTGCCGAAGAGATCTTTGCCTCTAAGAGTTCTCAATTCCTTTCTCAGCTCGAGGAATTGATCGTTCATTGCATCCATTTTCTCATGTACATCTGAGCCCTCAGACGCTTCAGAGTGATAAATGGTGTCGTCTACCCTCGGCATGGTATGCACGACAGGAGGTACTGGTATAGGGACCGGGCTAGATGCCGGCATTTGAGCGAATGTAGGAGCTGGCCGATCAGGCATGAAGCCAGGAGGCATCCCCCAAGGAAAACCGGGAGGCATGGCATTTGGCTGCTGGGCACTAACAGGCACCGATGTAGTAGCTATCTCAGATATAACCGTCCGCTGAACCGGAGTTGCTGGCTGTTGAGGAGCAGGCTGATTCTGGGCAGCAAGAAGTTGCTCCATCAGAGCGCCAAGTCTGGCGACTTCATCCCTCAAGCTCTGGTTCTCTTGTTCCAACTGCTCCATAATCCTTGCAGAGTTGACCCTTGTATAATACCGGTGAGTCAGCTTGTCTTCAAAATAAATGAAGAACAGGAGTTAGAACCGGAAGACCAGAAAAGATGGGTACCTGTTTATGCAAGAATGATGCATGAAATGCTTGTGCAAATGTTTTGATTTTCAAGGAATCCTTAGGGTACATTTGCAATATTTCGAATATTTAAACATTTTGATTGCTCATGGAAAATATTTTCATTCAAAATATTAGGTCAAAGAAGTACAGCATTCTTTTAATCTATTACAAAGAGAAAAGGTAAATGACATCCTATGGATCCCTATTAGCTCGGGATGCTGGAAGACGGAAGTGTACAACTTCTTGATCTCTCTCTCATAGGCAGCCTCCATATCAGCTTTCTCCTTTGCAAGTTGATCATACTTCCTTTTCCAGAATTTGGATGACTGAGGAAGCAGAGAAGTCCAAGTGTCGTTCGGATCGTCGATCACTCGGTGCTCGAGAAATTCAATCATATCATCCTTCTCCTTGAGCTGCTGCAGCAATTCCTCTCTCTCGCGGATCCAGGCACGCGAAAGGTCTTCTTCTCTCAACTCCTCTACACGTTGGGTAGGGAGGGTTGAAGGCCCAGCCACATCCAACAGTGTAGGTCTTGGATGATCATACGGCATCAGGTAGGTAGCAGCCCTCTGTCTGACCCAAGAGGTATAGGGTTCCAAAGCAATGCAGTTCTTTGGACCCAATTCATTCCTACTCTTTATGCGAATATTGCGCCAAGCGCGGACAAATCTGGCTTTCAGGCCTTGGGGATCTTTACCCTCCTGAAAGAATACACCTTCTAACAGAATGTTATGGGGTTTATCCTTTAGGGGGAACCCAAGCTGACGACGTGCAAGCGTAGGATTGTAGGTAATCCCACCACATGTACCAAGAAGAGGCACATTGGGGAATTCACCACAAGAATTGATGATCTGAACGGTATCATACACGCGATCATACCAGGTGATATCATCATTGGTGAGAGACATGAGTCTCTGAGACCACCGTAGACATCCCTTGTTCTCCTTGAAAGCAACTGTCTGCGGCAAGTGCGAAATAAACCACTTGTACAGCAGGGGTAAACAGCAGACAATGACTCCTCCATTCTTCATATTCCTTAGGTGCAAGGAAACATATGCATCACCCAACAAGGTCGGAACTGGATTAAGAACTGAAAAGATCCTAATGGCGTTCATGTCGACGAACTTGTCAAAGTTGGGAAACAGCACCAATCCATAGATAAGCAATACAAATAGAGCCTCAAAGGCATCCTCACTCATGGCCTTCCCATAGAAAGTGGCTTGAGCAATAAGGAACTCGGAGGGAAAACCCTGAATTCCGCCTTTGGTAGTCAGATTAGCTCTAATCAGATCTTCATCTATGTGCAACAGACTGGAAATCTCTCGAGCAGAGGGAATACTCTCTAGGCCACTGAACGGCACTTGATCCAGAATCGGAATCCCAATAAGATGAGAGTATTCTTCCAAGTCGGCATCAACTGGAAATCCGGAAATAAGAAGCAATGATAGAGCGGATCATAGAACTGAGCAAGAGTGCTCATCAATCCCTCATCCACCTGAGTAGTCAGCAACGGCAGAAGCTTCCCATAGCGAGCTTTGAAACCCAAGGGATCTAATACATATGATGTCAGATTCCTTAACTCTTTTACATCGGGCTGCTTGAAGCTGTACTTCTTTGTATGCCTTTTCGGTCTTTCCATGTCTGAAAATTTTGCAAATAACCCTTTAAGTTCCTTGAAAATTTTCTCTTTTGATGACATGAATGCGGATGAATGCGTGAATGCATGAATGCAACAAACACACTCAAGGATCAAACAAAGCACACCAAACAAAGGTCGTGGGAAAGCTCTATGTATCCCTAATATCAATCATCCATTTTGGTGGATTTAGGTTTTCACCTTATCGACACCCAAGTTCCATTGATATTAACGGTACATGAACCGGTTCAAACATTCCTAATATCAACCAGCCGCTTTGATGGATTTTAGGTTTTACACCTGATCCGGGATCCATTGATATTAACAATGCTTGAACGACTCAACCACGAATCACGGGTTTGTTGAGAGTCACGAGCATGAGGTCTCGGTTAAGAACCACCCAAAGGGAGTGTACTAGGGTTTAAACCTGCCAGACATGTTCTATCAGAGGTTCCCATAATCATCGTTCCATCTTTCGAATATTATCGGAGGAACGAATACTCGTATTCCAAGAATATTCTCAAGAGAAACTCTTATGAGTGTAGTATCGCGTAACAATCGTATCAGAACTGACATCTGAACGACCTCCGCACTACAGTCCTAAAAATAGGCCAAGATGGGTTTGGTAAACTAAGGTCCTTGGCTTCTGCGGAACATGATTGAAAGAATAATGCCTAACCACAAATAACTTGTGTGACATTATTAGTTCAACATGACCTCCACCAAGTGAATGGGCTCGCAAGTCAACTGGCTAAGGACTACTCCACACCAGTCGACAAGACTATGCCATTCTCCTATCCTAGAGAGCACTCGAGTTCGGGTACAGAACTCATCTCACAGATCACCAAAGCACACAGCAAATGTATATCAAGCAATTCACACATTACAATCAATACATTCATCCCAAATTGTACAAAAATATGTCAGATAAAGAATAATAACATATATCACAACAAGGGTGAAAAGTAGGCAATACAACCAGAGATTCTGGGTTCGATCCCCAGCAGAGTCGCCACTTTTCTGTAGCGGTGTATTCGTTGCTATATGATCTATTGGTTAAATCATAAGCTAAGAGATACATGAAAATTTCGAGTCGCCACCGCACTTTTATTTATCCAAAGGATTGGCTAAAAAGCGAACAAAAGCCTAAGAAGTTTTACACGTAGAAAACTAATAAAAAGATCAGAGAGTCTGGGTAAGGGGTAAATTACGCAATGGGAAGGTGTTAGGCACCCACTACGTCCTAGGTACTCCTAGGGAGCCCTTTTCACACTTGTTATGCTAAATGATTATTTATTATGACAAAAATATTGTGCAAACATGATTGGGATGGTGAGAAAAGAATATACATTTTTATTATTATTGGGTTATTGGGTTCGAACGGATGAACCCGTTGCCTACGTACCTTCCATCAAAGGTAAGGATCAGAACGCCGTAGTTCGGCTAAAAGATTTCCAAAAGTGGGTTAGGTTCAATTTTAAACACAAACCCCAGGTCTTACGTTATCCACGGGAGAAAACTCAACCTTATACAAACAACAACGTCCACCACGTGAGAACAGCTTCAACTGGCCAGAGAGGGATTAACCCTATAATAGGCGAGGAAGACTTACAATTCAATCACTAAAGACAGAAGGTGAGATTAACATCAACCACTAAGATAAATCAAACCTATAGCTCATGTATGAAAAGATTAATGGACAAAGCCAAAACAAGTGAATGAGTGGAGTTACTGATTATGATTATGAAAATGAAGTCAAAATATGATTAAGATCAATTCAAATAAGTATTATGAAATGAAGTTTGGAAAAAGGTCAAGGACTTGAGTCCAGGTTTTTAGTTAGAAAAACATGAAGATGTTTGCACAACACTTATGTCAAAATTTAAAAGGTATAGTGTGAAAAGGTTCTAAGACGTAATGAATGATGAATGGATGAGGGATGGATAGTAAAACTTCTTAGAAGGTTCACTTCTTGAAATCATATAGCAGATGATTCAAGTGTGTCCTTTGGAATAGCAGTTAATAATAACAAACAAACAAAGCAAAGGCGGATATCGGATGCCAATCAATGGTCTTATACCAATCTCCTAAAACAAAACGGGATATCAGAAGCCACTCAATGGTCTTACACTAATCTCCACAGGTAAAGAAATAAAAGCGGATACCGGATACCAATAGATGGATTTACACCAGTCTCCTAAAACAGAACAGGATATCAGATGCCACTCAATGGACTTACACCGATCTCCTCAAAAGAAAAACAAAGATGAAATATGGAAGTTAACTGCCAATCTATCTGGCCTTAGGTTAACTCCACAGTATGGTCCTAGGAAATCCAATGCCACATCACAGGGACTTACAATGGATCCTCACATACAAGAACAAAAGCAACAATATGATCACAGGAATGCAAATGCCAACTTACAGGGACTTATAATTGCAACCTCTCATACGAACAGATGAACAAACTATGATCACAGGAAAGCAGATGCCAACTTACAGGGACTTACAACTGTATCCTCACATACACACAGATGAACAGAAGATATGAGTGACCAATGAGGTCTTACACTCTATCCTTCCATATCACAGGAGCAAATGCCAAAGCAATGGACTTACAATTGTCCTCAATGGGCAAACAACAATGATAGAATCACAAAACAGATGAGATGATCATGCATTAATGGCAATTGATGATGATGATAAATGCATAGCATACAGGCAAGCAAGTGCACATGAAGCAATCAATCAATCAATGAATAGCAAACAGCACACTCTATAGCCAAACAATGGGGGGCTCACACAAGAGGGTTGACTTTAAAAGTCCACTGTAATAGGTAAGTGTCGCTCTTAACCTGGCCATTGAGGGGCTCAGGTGAAGCGGATGAAAAGGAGATGAGGAGTATGCCTCATTGCTTCTATCTCATATCAGAGAGAGCATCAAAGAAAGTGTGGGAGTTCAGAAAGTAGGAACTCTCTCCACATTATTGACTCGATTAGATCTTGGGTATTTATCTCATTGCTTCAACCAGGTACTGGGAGCAAAGAGAGGACACACTGAATAGTGGGGGATAGATTACTTATCCCTACCTTCCACCAATTGCCTTACTTGAAGGACTTTTCCTGCTTAGGACAAATATAAACAAACACAGGCATTGCCTCTTAAGGAGGACTTCAGACAGTTTGCCCGGTCAAATAACAGACCGGGTCTCCAGACTACATGAAGAAGAAGGGTTTATACCTCAAAGCAAATGCTATAAAGCAAAGCAAGCAATCAAGTTCAAAGAACTTAGGCAACTAAAGTACCTGCAAAAGTCAAACTTATTAGCAAACAAGTCAACAGTCAAAACCAAAAGGAAATGAACCAATAGTCACACAGAGGGACCAATTGTGCAAGGCACAAAGACTCAAGCATATGAGTCACCTACAAAACAAATTGTTAGCACATGATAAACAAACCAACACAATCAAAATTGAAAGGTCTTTGGGGCATTGGTGCTCAACCTGAAACAAACAGCTCAATTGTAAGCTCAGAAGACCACTAGGACTAGCCTAGGGTCAAAGATGAAAGAAAAAGGCCAAGGCAGCAAGCATTATTCAATCAAAGTCAACATCAATCATGTAAAAAAAACAAACACAATTGGATTCAAACTTATATCATGCATCATGGTCATTTCATACACAAATGAATGCAAAGCATGGCAAGAGAAGCATACAAAAGTCAACAGCAAGGACTTCATTCAAAAGTCAACTCAAACAATCCCAAAAATTATGAAATAAATCACACTCAATCCTAACATCTAACATGGTATACATGCAAAATTTCATGGCATTTGGATGAGAGGAAGGCAGTCAATGAAATTCATGAAGTCAAATCAAATTCAAGTAAGCATGGTGAAAGTCAACAAGCATAGGTCAACTTCAAAAAATCATATCAATTTGAAAACAGAAGAGAAATGAATGAAATTTACACCAATGCAAAGCTTGAGATGTCTAGTTATCACATATGAAATTTCATGATCATACAATAAGATTTGAGAATTCCACAAAAGATTTGGCAAGGTATAGCACAAAAAGTCAACAAATGACCACATATGGAAGAAAATTCTCAATCAAATGGAAAACAGCAAGATTAATTCCAAGAAAAATCATACATCAATTAGACATACAAGGGATCATTCATGCAAAATTTCAAGTGATTTGGATAAGAGGAAGCATGTGAACAAAAATCCTACATTTGCATATCATTGGTGTGACACAAATTGTCACACCCTAATTCAAAAATTCATATCTATCAAACCACAAATGGAAAATCCATAAACTTTATATGGAAATGAAGATCAATGTGTCTAGTTTTACCACAAAAAAATTCAAACTCATTGGATGCAACATGAAAATTTCACAATAAGAATGGCTCAATGTATCATTTTGGCATACATGTGAAGAAAATAATTATCATAAAAAAATCCAGCCAATGGAAAAATCAATAAAAATCACAATTAAAAACTAGACTCAATCATGAACATGATGGAAAAAGAATCATAATTTTTGGATGAAAAATGAATTAGAAAATAATTGTTGAAGTTTAGATAAAATTGGGTGAAATGTGAACAAGAATGCATGGCATAAGCGGTCAACACAAGTCAACAGTGGCAATTTTGTAAATATTTTTTCATTAATCAAAACGCTGCAGTTTTGGAGGGACACGGGAAATGTTCCTATTGGCTGTTGCCAATGGAACAGTGAATTTGGCCAACAGCAAACGAAAATCTGGGCTTTCATGTACATGAACTAGGGTTTGGCAATGGTTCATGGATTCAACAACATCACATATCATGGTTCGACCAACACCAACAGCATTATGGCATTCATGTATTCATCAATCATCATGCAGCAACTAAACAACAGCGTTCAACATGACAGCAGCAGCAACATTCATCATTCTTCATAGCATAACAGCAAAACAAAATGGACATGAAGATTTATGAACAGCTCAAACATACACAGCAATATCACGCATTCATCAACCAGATTCATCATCAAAATCAATAGCACATGAACAACAGTATGGACTTAGCAGCAATGGTTCATGGTATTTTCAAACAGCAGCAAGGTATTCATCATCAATTTACAGCATTGGCCAACAGCATATTAGTAAACACAACAACACTAGCATGCAACAATAGCTTTCAACATGGTTCATGCAGTCAAAACAACAACAGCACACAACAGCAGGCACTTCTAGAAATTAATCTGAGAGTTTTTTTCAAAACCACACAGCAACATAGTGTATTCAACATCATCATGTAATCATCAAACCAACATGTCAATGGTAACAGCATACAATATATATTTCATATGGATTTTGCTGAGCATGTGCCTAAAGTTTCAAACACTGCAACAGGCTTAATCAAGAACAGCATCAAGAACAAGACTAGACCAAGTATCACACAACAACATTGTATTGGTGTAGCAACATCATTCAACAACATATCAATGCAACATCCAAACAAAATTCTGGACAGGACAAGGTTTAATTAGTAGGGCACATTTATGTGGTTCCCAACAGCAACACAAAATGGCTCGACCAAAACACACAACACATTATTCAGCAACAATTTAACCAACTAATAGGTAGAATTCCTGGACAGGGTATAGGTTTAGCAACAAACTGCAGCAGGGTTAGCTTCATGTTCATTAAAAAACTCAAACAGCAACATGGACACCACATGATAATACACTCATGATGTTTATACAACATCTAACAAACAGCAATCAAAACATGTGAGTTGACCAGGCATAGCATAATTATGGATAAAGTGTTTGGCTTAAATAAAATCAGCATTCATCATCCTCCATCAATAGATCAAACAACACAAAACAATAGCATCAAAATGTTTCACATAGATCTTAGGGCAATGTTCAAAACAGCAGCAGGCTTTAGCAAGCAAAACATCAAGTTCATGTTTCATCACCATCAAACCAAACAAGTTTTGAGCAACAACACATAAATGACATAGCATTAGCACTTGTAGCATCACAACAGCATCAAACACAACAGCATAGTTCATTGTCCTCGTGGTACCAACAACATCAAACATCATGTGTTCAATCATTCAATCAACAACTTTCAAACAAAGTCAAACAATAACATGGCATTAGTGTTCAGGTCACAACTTAGCAACAAACAAACACACACCTCACATGAATTTCTGGACAGAACCATGGATTATGCAACAGCAGTACTCATCATCATCATGAGCTTAAAAATTCAAGATGTTCAGAAAACAAAATCACACATACTAACATCATCATTAAGCATCCAACAACAAGAATATCAAGTCCAAATTCATTAAATCAACCCCAGTAATGCAAATCGACCAAAAGTTCATTTGCACAAAAAGAATGAAATCCAATTTTCTCTCAACAGAACCAAACATTTAGCATGACATAAGTTGCAATAGACTCATCATGGCAAGGATTAGGCATGGCATAGCATGGTTTGATGAAAAGGGAGGGTCGAGCACTTACTTGTTTTGGAAGAAAAACGAGCTGCAGTGTTGGTTTGGTGATTATGAATGCAAACAGATGAAGAGAATGTGCTAGAATGATTAATCCTTGAGGCCCTTCAGCTCAGCAAAGCTTGGAGTTCTTGAAATCTTCTTTCACCATTGTTGAAGCTTTGAGGAAAACAGAATGAGTAGGAGCTGTACAGGCGATGAATGGGGGTTCAAAGGTGCTCTAAATGATGTTTGGATGATGGAGGAACAAAGGCTGGCTCGATGGTTTTCAAGGGTTTGCAGAATTGTCGTTTTTGCAAAAAATGCAATATGAGAGTGAGAGTGTATTTCTGTGTGGTGGCTGCTAAAGACTAGGGTTGGATGCAGAAAAAAGCAGCTTAAATACCATCTGTTTTGTGTTGGTTTAAGACATGCTAAGCTGGCTTAGTGTGAAATGAAGTATTGGCCATTTGCTAATTATGTGTTCAAATGAAAATGGGAGGTACACTTGTGGTCGAGTTGGGCTTGGAATGAGCTGTATACAGACTTTGCCAATGCTGTTTGTTGTTGTACAAAAGCTGCTGTACCTTGCTTTTACTTAATGCTACCAATTGTACAATTTGCCAACATTGCTCTTTGGTCCAAAATGGTAGTAACATGGTGATATGATGATGGTTTTAAGCTTTGAGCAAGTTTCAAATATGGTTTAAAACATTTCCCAATTGGCAAAATGATGAAAAAGTCCATAAATCAAAAAGTCAAAGTTTGGTCAAACTTTGAATTTTGAAGGAATTGGTCCAAAAATGCCATTTTGATTGGCAAGGTTTTAGGTCATGAAATTTATATTTTTGGAAAGAGGATGAAAAATGTGGTGTGTAGGAAAAAACCCCACCAAATTTGGCCTTATGGTTTGAGAGTTATGGCTTGTTGAAGTTCAAAAATTGGTGAAAATGATTTGATCATATCTTGACAACCACACATGGGATTTTGATGTTCTTGGACTTTTTGAAAATGGGAGAACAAGATCTTCAACTTTCATGTTGGGCAAAAATTCATTTGGAGCTTGTATCATGAAGTAAGTTTAAGATCAAGAAGTTTCCATTTTTGGCAGTTGAAATTACAGGTCCACTTTCTATTTCTGGAAAATTTTCTGATTGGCTTGATTTTCTTCCATGATGAGGTTGAACATGATAGATGAGGCTTATACAAGCATGAATGAGCTCCTTCAAATCAATTCTATCCATCAAATCTTGATTAAAACAACTGTTGACCAAGTTTGACTTTCTGTTGACTTTTTTTAGGGTTTTGGACTGATTGAACTTCTTCTGATGATTTCCAAACCCTAATTCCTTGAGACCTTGACTTCAAATGATGTCTCAAGATGTGTGAACCTTTGATTAATAATCATGATGCCCAAATTCTGCAAGAATGGCCATCATCCATTGCTTTGACTGACCAATGACTGTCTTTGACCTAATTGCTGATGATTGCTTCCACTGCAAGCAACAAGGTTAAACAGACAATATTTTTGTACTTTTTGGTTAATAAACATATGAAAGCAAAGATATACAAATGCAAAGTATGCTTGGTGATCAAGAAACAAAACCCACAAGGCAATCTATCCACTAGAAGGGGACAAAGGCATGCAATGATCCTTGAGGTTATGATATGAATGATATGGGCCATGAGGGATCTTAGGGCCCAAAATTGGGGTCTTACAAGCGTCTGCATCAATATATGTTGAGTCATACCACTTGGTTGATATCCAAAATGGATCCAATCAAGTATATATTTGAGAAGCCTGCTTTAACTGGAAGAATTGTCTGTTGGAAGATGTTGCTATCAGAGTATGATATCGAATACCGATCTCAGAAAGCGATCAAGGGTAGTATCCTGGTTGACCATTTGGCTCACCAACCAATTGAAGATTACCAGTTAGTGCAGTATGATTTTCCTGATGAAGAGATCTTGTACTTGAAAATGAAAGATTATGATGAACCATTACTTGAAGCAGGGTCAGAACCTGGTTCCCGTTGGGGCATGGTATTTGATGGAGCTATTAATCAGTATGGTAATGGCATTGGGGGAATGATTATTACTCCCCAAGGCACGCATTTTCCCTTTACAGCCAGATTAACTTTCAAATATACAAACAACATGGCAGAATATGATGCTTGCATTATGGGGCTCGAAGAGGCCATTGATCTCAGAATCAAGCACTTAGATGTCTTTGGAGATTCAGCTTTGGTTGTGAATCCGATCAAAGATGAATGGGAGACGAATCAACCCGGTTTGATACCATATAAAGATTATGCGAGAAGGATTTCAAATTTCTTTACAAAAGTCGAGTTTCATCATATCCCTCGAGATGAAAACCGAATGGCAGATGCTCTTGAAACATTGGCATTAATGATTGTAGTGAAGTATTGGAATGAGGTTCCTAATTTGATTGTGATGCGTCTTGATAGACCAACTCATGTGTTTGTTGTTGAAGAAGTCAAAGATGAGAAGCCACGGTATTATGACATCAAATCTTTCCTCCAAAGTCAAATTTACCCGTTTGGGGCATCTTTGAAAGATAAGAAGACTTTAAGAAGATTAGCCGGCAATTTCTACCTGAAAGGTGATGTACTGTACAAGAGAAACTTCGACATGGTTCTGCTCAGATGTGTGGATAGACACGAAGCAGACTTGGTGACGACTGAAGTGCATGAAAGTTCCTTTGGTACTCATTTCAATGGACATGCAATGGCGAAAAAGATGTTGCGAGCAGGTTACTATTGGCTGACAATGGAATCTGACCGTTGCAAGCTTGTGAAGAAATGCCACAAGTGTCAAATATATGCGGATAAGATTCATGTTTCTCCGACACTATTGAATGTTATTTCTTCCCTATGGCCCTTCTCAATATGGGGAATCGACATGATTGGGATGATTGAGCCCAAAGCTTCGAATGGACAACGTTTCATTTTAGTGGCAATTGGCTACTTCACAAAATGGGGTGAAGTGGCATCATATGCGAATGTAACCAAGCAAGTTGTTGTAAGGTTTATCAAAAATCAGATTATATGCCGATATGGTGTGCTAAGTAAGATCATTACTGATAATGGATCTAACTTGAACAATAATATGATGGAAGCTCTTTGCAAAGACTTCAAGATTGCACATCATAATTCTTCTCCCTACAGACCCAAGATGAATGGGGTTGTTGAAGCTGCAAATAAGAACATCAAGAAGATTATTCAGAAGATGGTTGTAACGTATAAGGGTTGGCATGAAATGCTCCCATTTTCTTTGCACGGGTTCGTACATCCATCCGCACTTCAACATGGGGAACCCCTTTCTCTCTTATTTATGGTATGGAAGAAGTGCTCCCCGTAGAGGTTGAGATTCCTTCATTGCGTGTGCTCATGGAAGCCAAGTTGAATAAGGCTGAATGGTGTCAGACCAGGTTTGATCAATTGAATTTGATTGAAGAGAAGAGATTGACTGCCATGTGTCATGGTCAATTATATCAGCAGAGGATGAAGAAAGCTTTTGATAAGAAGGTTAGACCTTGGGTATTCAGGGAAGGTGACCTCGTGCTCAAGAAGATTCAATCTTTCAAACCAGACTCTAGGGGCAAATGGACTCCTAATTATGAAGGCTCACATGTTATCAAGAGAGCATATTTAGGCGGTGCTTTGATCCTTACAACTATGGGTGGTGAAGAGTTCACTCGTCCTGTGAATGCAAATGCAATCAAGAAATACTTCGCCTAAAAAAGAAAAGAACAACTCGCTAAGTTGAAAATCCGAAAGGGCGGCTTAGGCAAAAATGAGTGTCTCGCTGGATTGAAAACCCGAAAGGGCGATCCAAGCAAAAATTAGAGACACAAAATAGAAAAAATTCTTGATAAGTTGAGTACCCCACCCTGGGGAAACTTATGCAAAAATTAGGGATGATGGAAAGTAACTACATCCTGCTGATCTTCGGTTTTGAAGACTTATCTTGAGCACATTGTCAGATTTTGGTTCACTATCTCCAGTAGTCGCCAAAAGCACAGTGGATATCAAGAGTTGGTAGAAGGATTAGCGGTCAATTGTATTCAATGTAACCCTTTTTCCATGTAAATTACCATTTTCAACTTTGTAAAGATCTATGGAGTCTTGTCAGTTACAGACTGTCATTCTATTAAATAAAGTTGAGCCTTTATCCAATTGTTTCTACTCTTATTTATTTCAGCCAATAGTTTTAAATTTTATTATGATCATTTTTGAAATAAAATTTTTTTAATCAAAATCATTTTCTTAAACATATAAAAGCAAGAATTTTTCAGAGGCAGTTTTTAAGCAATATCAATAGCTTTTCGAAAAACAGCAAGTCTTAAGTGTGGAGCATTAATGGTCCCCCAAAGCAGATAACTCTTCGGGTATCCTTAGTCGAGTTTGTTGATCCAGTTCCCCTGCGGAGTGTTTGATCCCCAGTGGAGCTTTTGTACTTTTCCCAGTTGAGTTGGTTGATTTAGTCCCAGGCAAAGTTTGTGTGTTCCTCAACAGGATTGATTTTCTATTTTTATCTTCAGCAGAGTATGATTGATTTCCCCAGTAGATCGCGTTGGTTTCTCCGCCAGTAACCATCCGACTCGCTCCCAGTCAAAGTTTCCTCCTGGTTTCTGAGCAACTATTTGTGTTTATCCTCTATATGGTTGTCCTTCGTTTAATATGGTGTTGACCTAAAATTCCCTGCAAATTCGATAATATTTCCTTTCCTCAGCAGATCTCTTCTTTCCCCATATAATGTTGGCCTTTGGGATGTTATCCTCCCCGTTCTCTGGCAGTTGTATCCCATTCTTGTGGATTGACCAAGGATTGTACCGATTATTCAAATTTTTCTGACACCTTTGTATCCTTTGCTATCGTTTCGTCAGCCTAATCATCATATATATACATATACATATGCATATACGCTAATATTTTCATGATTACATATTTTTGCATAATCATATTTGAAATTCTGGTATCAGATATGAGATGTCGAAGGTAATGTCACAACACTAATATCTGAGTAATGCAAACAGGATAAAGATAGAGAATAGTAATGCAAGAGACACAAGCAATTGTTAACCCAGTTCGGTCCAACTCCCCTACATCTGGGGGCTACCAAGCCAGGAAGGAAATTCACTAAAATAGAATCAGTTCAAAGACTCTTCGTACACTTCAACAAGTTACGGTCTTTCTCACCTAATCTCTACCCGTGCAATTTCTACCTAAGCACTCTTAGATATGAGAACCCACTCACTTCCCTACAATCACACCTGTGATTTTAAACAACAATTCCTTGAGAAAAGAAAACACTTTTCAATAACACACACTTGATTTTACTTCACAGTTTCAATCAAGTAGACACGCTCTTGATCTTGCTTAACAACTTTGATCAAGAAGACACACACTTGATCTTGCTTAACAGCTTTGATCAAGTAGACACACTCTTGATCTTTCTTAACAGCTTTGATCATGAAGACACACACTTGATCTTGCTTAACTGCTTTGATCAAGTAGACACACACTCTTGCTTAAAAGCTTTAGAGTGACAAATTACAACCATAAATCAGACCAATTCAATCATCTATGGATGACTTGAATGGCTTACAAGTCTCACGACTAAAGAAGACACAAACCCTAGCTCTCACTCAGTATTTCGCTCAGTATTGGTTGTGTATCAAATCAAATTTTCCATGTCCTATTTATAGAAGCATTCAGCTGGGCTTGGACATCTTAAAAACCTTAAAACTATTTTCCAATTAAATCTTCTCATGACAGCTGGTTAGATCTCCTTGGAAAATAAGTAAATCAGGTTGTCATCAATGATTGAATGCGCTTGCAAATAAGATCTTCAATCATACATAGATTTCCATTTAATGCGCAATCAAATTAACACCAGACATTCACATTGAATGTTCTGTGTACAGGATGTCATGACATCGGGTCTGACATCCTAGAACAATCCTGCATAATTCCATAATTCCTTTTATAATTTCCAACAGTTACAAACATATCAGATGCCATGACATTGTGTATGACATCCTAAAACAATCCTGCATAATTATGTTTTTAAACTCCAGCAGGTACATAATATCAGATGCCATGACATGGTGTATGACATTCTGAAACAATCCTGCATAATTATGTTTTCCATTAAACTCCAGCAGGTACACAGGATATCTTATGTTAAGATATCACACACATCATCTTGTGAACACTCTTTGTTTTACCAAAATTTACTGCCAACAATTAGAACCAACAAACTCCCCCTTTGGCAAATTTTGGCTAAAACATATATCTGTCCTTTTTGTTCACAAGAAAACTATCAGCAGTTAAACAACAGTTTAAACAGCAACAGAAGCAAACACAATTACTAGCTATAGCTACTAGTAATACACACATGCATAAGGGTTATTCTCCTCCTCCTAAATTTGTGCAACACGAACAAAATTACTAGTTAGAGATGCAACTAGTAAGATACACAAATGCACAAGGGTACTTCTTCTCCCCCTAAATTTGTGCACCACATACAACTCCTTTGATAATAACAGCACCTGTAACCACAACACCTATAACAATCAGAATGTCATTCTGACATCTGCTTCAACATCACCTGTGCACCACATAATATCACATGTGTACCACATCAGACATCCCCTTTGACATCTGTAAACAGAACAACATTCTGTTTTACACCAAACACATCTCCTTCAATAATAGTTGTTCATCTTTTCATCTACACCAGCACATACATCTCCACACAGCTCCACATCTCCAACATCACATCTCCCCCTTTTTAGTCAAAATTTTGACCAAAAGTGACCAATTAGACAAAATAAATGTCAATTAGCCTATCAGAGAATGTCACCACAGATGTCATAACATATAACATGTTAAAACATAATTGTTTAGGAGATACAAACCATCATTATACACAGCTGTGATAGCTGAGATAATGAACAAATCCATGGAACTCATTAAGAGCCCAAAATATTACATAAAGGCATCAGTAAGGACTGCCACAAATTACACATATATCAAAAAAATAAAATCTTCAGCATCCAAACACAGCAGGGGGACCAACTTCCATAACAACACACAATACAGCCACATCATAGCATACCTCACACAGTCTTCATACCAGTCTTCAACACAAAAGGGGGAACCAATAATCATCTAATCAGAGGAAGAATCTTCACCTTCAGAGCCTTCAGAGCTCCCACTAGATTAAGCATTTAACCTCTCACTTGAGGTATTGGCATCTGAGTCTTTGGTCTCACCAGCCTTCTCCACCTCTTCATTCTCTATGCCACTAATAAGAGCCTCCAAAGCCTCTTTTGTTGTTTTGGCAACCCTAATACCATTCTCCAGTTCCTTGCAGGTTTCCTATAATTGATCAATTAAGCTCCCTTGAGATGCAGGCTCCTTTCTGGCAGATGTCATGACAACATCATTGACATGACTTCCCTCAAACAACTTGTAGTGAATTGATAGTGGGGGATTTCTTCTGCTTGGAATGTCACTTGTATTAAGAATGCTTGGTTGTTGGCTCAAGATAATACCACAAATGATGGATGGGAAGGCAATGGGCAGCTTCACTGCATTTGTGGGGGCATGTCTGACAATTTGATCAAACATAAACCTTCCAAAGTTAAAGTTTATCCTGGTTCCAATTGCATGAATGATTCTTCCAAGACCAATGGAGATGGTTGAGATATGATTAGTAGGCACCCAGTTGGATGAACCAATCTTGTGCAAGATGGCATATTTGAGAGTTAGCTTGCCAGCTGATAGGTGATTCCTACTAGGTCATTTCTTAACTTGGCCAACTGTAATAGTCGTACAAACCTCATTGTCTGTAATCTCTAACTCCACTCCTCCATCAGTTCCTCTCCCTAGAAACTTGTTGATAATGGTTGGTGAGAATCTCACACATCTACCCCTTACAAAAACCTTGCAGAATTCCCTGTTGTTCTTTTCATAAATATCCTCAAGGATATTCACAATAAACTCTTTTACTAACCCCTCATGACATTGGGGAAGAGCAACCACAGTCTTCATCAGTCCAACATTTTTGATCAAATCCTTTACTTCCTTTATCTCAACAGCCTCTTTTCCCAGCTCTCTTTCAACAGCTACCCTCCTCTAAATGATAAACTTCCATTTTGCAGCACCATCTTCTAAATGAAAGGAGATATTGTCTAAATGCACAGCTGCCACTTTGCCTGGAGACTTCTTAACAACCTGCTTTTTAGCAGGGGAGATGTCTGGGACATCGTCTTCAACATCCTCTTCAGAGTCAGAACTCTCTCTTTCTTTCCTCTTCCTAACCTCGACTTTACTCCAAGACTTGGAGGGTCCTACACCAGCAACCTTTTTCTCTCTTCTTGCTGTCCTCATTTTAGCCATAGTCTTCCCTTTTCTGGTCCTCAGTTTCTTAGCTACACTTGATTTCACCAGATGGACCAAAGTGTCATCCTCTTCTTCATAACTCTCTTCCTCCAGATCAATAATATCCTCAACAGTTTCATGAGACATACTTGTTGGTTTCTTGCTAGGTAAGTTTTTACCTAGAGAACATAGCCCCTCAGTGTCGCAACGCGAAAAACAACCGACGGGAAAATACAGTTTACAGAGCCGCCACTGACGCTATTCATCCTATGACGGAAAGGAAGCGCAGGACTAACCTAAGAAAGGGAAAAGAATGGTCTTACGACCAGAGATTACAAGGTACGGGAGTCGGTTACGCAAGGGGAAGGTATTAGCATCCCTCACGTCCGCCGTACTCGACGGGATCCACGCTCAAAAGAATAGGAAAAGAATAGAATAAGGTTGCTAATAAACTGCTCAAAGAAACTGCACAAACTAGAATAATAAAACAGGTGAAAGAAGATGGAGGAAGTGGACTAGGCGGGACGTCGCATCCTGGGCCTACGTAGTTTGTCAGAAACAAACATCAGAGTCAACGTAGTTCGGGGAAATAGGGAACATGCTCGCTAGGACATCGCATCCTATGCCTACGTATCTTCTCTATCCAAAGAAGAATCAGAGCACTCGTAGCTCGGATAACGCACGCCGAAGCAAAACACCAAAAAGATATGCTGAGACGTCAAAAGGAACACTCAAAAGGAAACAAAATGCCAATACATGGACTTATATCCGACTCCTAACAAAAACCAAACAAGGAAACAGAATGCCAATACATGGACTTATATCCGACTCCAAACAAAAACCACAAACAAGGAAACAGAATGCCAATACATGGACTTACATCCAACTCCAAACAATAGCACACGCTAACCAGCGAACACCAAAGAAAAAGGTTATCAGATTATCCCAACAAAGTAACCAAATATCCCAAAGATGAACCCCCAAAGATAAACCCCAAGTGATACAGTTAAACCCCCAAATGTGAACCCCAAATCAATATAGGTGAACCCTAGTCTGATAACAGAAGAAGTCTTCAAGGTAATGAACATACAACACGTACACACGCTTAACAAACGGGTACTCATGCCAAAGAAGACAAACAAAGGGTACACACACACAAAAAAAAAAGAAAAAGGGTGAACCAACACAGACTTAAAAAAAGAAAAGGGTGCCCAGAGAGATTTCTTACAACCTCCTGCCTACGTATCTCATCTGGTATGAGAATCAGGGTGACGTAGTTCCCCTTAACAGGGGTACAACACTCTCCTAACCAGAGACCAGGGAAACAACAAACTAATAGGGAGACTGACTCGAGCCTAATAGTTGTCATGCAACCAACAATCCCTAAGTTGAGGTCTCTAACATGCATCCTACTTCCTCAGCAATCAATCATACAACTCCTACAGAAATGGAGATGAGAAGAGGAAAGCAGATAAACACATTAACATAAGTGAACAAGCATCACTCACTATATCCACACAAGAGGCCCAAACAATGGGTAGGCTTTAGTCAAGAGGGGTCATATCAACCTCGACAAACAAGCCAAACTGTACAAGGGTAGTCTGTAGCTCTTAACCACTAACATTGAGAGTTAGGGTGAAGCTGATTAAAATGGGAATGAGGATGAGACCTCATGCTCTTAACCCTGGCCAGGGTGAGCTCAAATCAAAGAAAGCGTGGGGATCCAGAAAGAGGGACCCTATTCCACTTGACAGACTCTGGACAAAGATCTTGGGTTCATGTTTAGAAGCATCAGCACGTAGTGCGAGCATAAAGAACGACTCACTGAATAACGGGGGATTGGCTACTAATCCCTTTTATCCGTCAATTGCCTCTACATGGAGGTCTTATCAAGTATCATGCCTCATCTTGGAGTTCTTTGGCACAATTATAAACAAACACAAACAGAGCCTGTTAAGGAGGGCTTCCAGCAAAATGCCTGCCAAAAAGGTGACAGGACTTCCAGACTACATGGAGTAAGAGAACAGCTACCTAAGTGGTGTATCAACCACAATCCAAAGCTCAAGCAAGAGCTAAAAGCAAGCAACTAATGTACCTGTACAAAAGCTAACCAGTCAGTACTTCAGACAAAAAATCAGAAAACAAACAGTGAAACCATCCAACTGTACACAACTCAATGAACAATGCTCAAGCACTCAAATGAGCTCAAGCCTATCAATTAGAACCCTACAAAACATAAAAGTTAGAACACAATCCAATTTGCATCTCACAAAGTGAGACCAAACCAACCATCAATGCTAAATGTCCAAACCTACTTGAAATGCAGTTTGTTGAATTCGCGTGATCAAGCTCTCAAACTCTCCAGATCTTTTTCTTTAACCTTGCCTTGAAGCTTTATGCACAAAGAATCACTTGAAACCAACTGGATCTAGCTTAATTTAAAAAATCCATTGCCATGGTGAAGCACTCGATCTGCTCAAAATCAAGCTCAATTGTCCAAAACAGAGGTTGAATCTTGATCAATGAAGGATGATGATCAAAATTATGCCATGAAATTTTGTGTTTGTGTGGAGAATTTGAAGTTTCGAAGAGAGAGAATTTTGGAGGGAATTTGAGATTTGAGGTCTGAATTCTGTTATGAGCAATTGCAGTTAGGGTTTGAATTTTATATGGTTCACTAATCACAATGCTAATCAAATTAGGCCTTGGTTAATCATCATTAGAGAGAATTGGAATTTCTTGCAAATTTGCAAATGAGCTTAGCATGGCCAATATCCACGTGTACAGTACCATGCAAGGGTTTGATTTCACTTAAAATCATTCAAGGATCAACATGGAATTGGTAATTTGCTTGTACCATAAGCCAAATTCAAATTGTGAAATTTCCCTCCAAAATGAACATGAATGAAATAGTGAGCATACAAGCTTCTCTCATGCATGGCAAGGCTTGTTTTGAGAAGTATTGGTCATGAGGAGTATTTTGCATAAAGAATGGACCAAATTGGTGTTTTGTATCAAAAGTTATGTCACTTTGAACTTCCATGCATACTTTGTGATCATTTGTCCATAATTTCTCAACCATTCATCATATGGACATCAATTAGGGCTTTTTAGAAAGGGGAGACAAAGATCTACAACTTTCATGTTCAACAAAAATCCATTTGAAACTTCTTTGATGTTGATAAGTCAATTTGAATGTGGACCAAAAACTTGCCATTTTTGGAAACTTGAAATTACAGGTCATTTTCCATTTTTGGAAACTTTTGCCATGACTTCAAAATCTTCAAGATAGATGTTTAGAATGACAAATGGACCTCTTTTGAACATGAATGAGGTGTCTCAACTCATTTCCCCACCTCATATCCCTCAGTTGACTGTACAGTTGACTTTTTGGTCCTTAGATGACCTTGAAATGCCTTATCAGCTTGAGCCTCCACCACTTGGGGAAATTGCTCAAAAATGAAACCCTAGCACATGTAAGCTCTCCATAACAATCATGTGATCCTCATACCAAGCAAATACCTCATCTCTTTGAGAAAACCCTGATTGGAAGAATGTCATTGATTAGGGTTGAACAGAGGTCACAACCCTAATCCAAAGGAACTAGAAGAAGAATCATGAAACCCTTGAGGATGATAGAACCATGATGATGGTAATATATCCTTGCAAACCAGATGATGCTCAAGCCCTTTGAAGAATCAAGAAACCCTGATGAAAAGCAAACCCTCAGATGGTTGATCATCAATTCATAAAGGCCCTCAGGCGTGAATCATGTAAGTTCTCCATCTTTTGAAAAGACTTTGGAGGATGACTTTCTTATTTCCATATGATATGCAAAATGCAATGCCTAATGCCCTAAAATATGAAATTCACTATGTCAAACTATTCTCAAGAAGAGGAGGGAAAATTTTGAGGTGTTACAGCTGCCCCTATTCAATCCACTGTGATCCTGTCGATATGAACAGCCTCGGCTTTTCAGATGATCAGGGTGAAGAGTGATTGAATACAAAGAACAGACGAACAATTTGCGCTCCGCTGGGAAATAAGTAACAATGCCTGTCAGAAGCGGCAAAGAGGTGATCTTAAAGAAGAATTCGTCTGGTACGATGAGAGCCGACCTGAATACCGAAAGGAATGTTAACCTGGATACCAAAATAAATGGTAACACAGGAATAACCATGGCCTGAACGCCACTCATCAGTCTGAACCCCGGAAATGACTTCGATCTGAGTATCGGAAGATATGCGATTATTAATATCGGTCTGAACACCGAGAGACTGGCCTGAATGCCATTTCGGTCTGAATACCGGAAAATTGGCCTAAATGCCACTTCGGTATGAATACCGGAAAATTGGCCTGAATGCCACAAGTTGCATCGACCTGAATGTCGGAAACTTCTTCGATCTGAACATCGGAAAACTGGTCTGAATGCCACTTCGGTCTGAATACCTGAAAATTGGCCTGAATGCCACAAGTTGCATCGACCTGAATGTCGGAAACTTTTTCGATCTGAACATCGGAAAACTGGCCTGAATGCCACTTCGGTCTGAATACCAGAAAATTGGCCTGAATGCCACTTCTGCTCGGGATTTTCTCTTTATTATGATTATTATTTTTTGCTTTTCTTGAACACCCAAAACTTCTTTGATTTTACTGCCAAACAATGAACCCCGTTCTCCCTCTTCATTTCCATCTCCGCACGACGAAAAAAAAATTCCCCCCTAACATCGCACTACTGGGGAATACTGTAGATTCACATTCACGATGCCAAACTCCTTAGAGTAACATCTTCACCAACCAGCTAAACCAATTCTCAAACGGTAACCACGACTTGAGACTAGTTTATGCTTTATATGCGTATGTTTGAAATTTTTTAATGGCGTAATGCTCCATAACCATGGAAATGCTATGCAATTTGGGAGGATGCAATGCAATATGATTTTCTAAATGATGAATGCATAAAAAGTATCCCCCTCAGGGGCAACACAAGCAACTCTGCTGAGGAACTCGATATCACTCCAATCTCCAATCCTGCTTGGGATAACACTGCTACTGGGGAAAGAACAATCCTTAATGGGGATGACCTCCACTGAACTCGATCCGCTTGGGGACATTGCTGGGGAAAAACTACCAACGCACACCCCTGCCGAGGGAACAACAACCTTCAGACCTACTGGGGAAATAACAATCTCAACCCTGCTAGGAAAACAGCAAACTTGAACCCGTTGGGGAGATATGGAACATTTGACACGGAACACCTGTCGACTCGTCGAACACAGGCATTCACCATCTAACTATAGTATCAATTTTCCATTTTTTAGACTTTGAAGAGTCTTCTTGATTAACCCTCTAGGATCGTCGCAATTATTTCGCCGTCTCCACACCATTCTTCCATTCCTCGTCCCTGATCGGACCTCAAAGGAATCTTTCGTCAAAAAGAAATGCTTCACACCACAATCTGCAAGTGAGTGAAATTTTTTAACAGCACCTGCAGAAGAGATCGTTAGATAAAAACATGCCCCAGGCGTGCCAAAATTTCAACATCCAGGTCACTCAACCTTCCGAATAAGATTTCAAGTTTTCAATCCTATAAACATGCATTGGAAGGGACCCCTATGTCTCAAAATGCAAAGATTCTTTATCAAAATAAATGGATGTTTTTGCAATCAAAGCGGTAGTGAAAACAAAAACAAAATTATTTGACTGAATATGCATTTTATTGATTGAAAAAGGTGGCTCGTAACTGAGCAGTACACAGGAAGCAATTCCTGAAAAGAGGTAATTGCGCACAAAAGGAAAATCTATCCTAATGGCAATGAGAAACTGTGATCTCATCAAGTTCCAACCCAGTTACAACCCATATGTCCTCAAGACTCTCCGCGCTTTCTGCCTTCTGAACAAGACGCTTCCGACCGATCTCTGCCAGGGATTATCCATGTGTCCTATCCAAAGTACAAACGATCATGCTAGACGCAGTTGTTCGTTTCATTCCCTCTTTTTCCTGGACCACCCTTTCGGGTTTTCAGTCCACCGGGATACCCTTTTTTGCCCAAGCCGCCCTTGTGGGGTTTTCGACTTGCCGGGTGTACAATTTTTTCTCTTTTTATCCGTAATTTTTGCCCGAACCTTTTTCATTTTTTTGGTTCGCCGGGATGCCCATTTTTTCCTGGACTATTTTATTCTTTTCGTCCAGCGGGTCTCTTATACGAAGTATTTTTTAACTGCGTCCGCATTTACAGGGGATGGAAAATCCTCACCATCCATGGTCGTCAACAACAAGGCTCCGCTAGAGAAAACCTTCTTGACCACGAATGGACCCTCATAATTGGGTGTCCACTTGCCCCGACGATCGTTCTGAGGAGGAAGGATCCTTTTCAACACCATATCTCCCACATGATACACACGAGGTCGCACCTTTCGGTCAAAAGCACGCTTCATTCGCTGCTGGTACAACTGCCCATGACAAATGTCCGCCATCCTTTCTTCCTCAATCAGGCTCAACTCTTCATACCGAGTCCTTATCCATTCAGCCTCTTCCAATTTCACGTCCATAAGGACTCTCAATGACGGAATCTAGACCTCAACTGGTAGCACGGCTTCCATCCCATACACAAGCGAGAAAGGTGTTGCCCCAGTAGATGTACGCACCGAGGTTCAATACCCATGCAATACAAACGATAACATCTCGTGCCAATCCTTATAGGTCACAACCATTTTCTGCACAATCTTCTTAATATTCTTATTAGCCGCCTCAACCGCCCCATTCATCTTGGGACGATAAGGAGAAGAATTGTGATGCTCGATCTTGAACTCCCGGCACAGTTCTGCCATCATCTTGTTGTTGAGATTAGAACCATTATCAATAGTGATTCTTTCGGGAACCCCATATCTGCAAATGATGTCTCTTTTTAGGAACCTGGCCACGACCTATTTCGTCACGTTTGCATAAGACACCACTTCCACCCACTTGGTGAAGTAATCGATAGCCACTAATATGAACCGGTGCCCATTCGAAGCTGTAGGCTCCATCTTTCCAATCATATCAATGCCCCACATAGCAAACAGCCATGGAGACGACATCAAACTCAACGGGTTTGGAGGTACATGCACCTTATCAGCATAAATCTGGAATTTATGACATTTCCGCACGAAGTTGAAACACTGAGCCTCCATTGTCATCCAGTAATAACCAGCTCTTAACAACTTTCTCACCATCGCATTCCCACTGGCGTGGGTACCAAACGACCCCTCGTGCACCTCTTTCATCAATTGGCTCGCTTCATTGTCATCGACACATCTAAGCAAAACCCAATCGAAATTCCTCTTGTACAAAACCCCATCTTTGTTCAGATAGAATGCCATGGCCAACCTCCTCAGAGTCTTTCGGTCCTTTTTAGACGCTCCCTCGGGATACTCTTGGGTCTCCAGATAGCATTTGATGTCATGATACCACGACTTTTCATCATCAGACACTGTTTCAACAACAAACACATAAGCTGGTCTATCCAATCGTCCCACCTCAACGCTAGGGAATTGATTCCACCACTGCACTTTAATCAAAGCGGCCAGAGTAGCCAAAGCATATGCCAAAGGATTTTCTTCTCTCGGCACATAGTGCAATTCCACCTTGGTGAAGAACGTCAACAATCTCCTCGCATAATCCCGGTATGGAATTAAATGTGATTGATGCGTATACCACTTCCCGTTAACCTGGTTCACAACCAAAGTTGAATCTCCATAGATAACGAGGTTCTTGATTCGCTAATCAATCGCCTCTTCGACACCCAAGATACAAGCTTCGTATTCAGCCACATTGTTGGTGCATTCAAATGTTAGCCGGGCGGCAAAAGGAATGTGGGATCCTTTCGGCGTAACCAAAACAGCACCAACTCCACTACCATTCATGTTAACGGCCCCATCAAACATCAGAATCCATTCGGATTCAGGGTCAGGCCCCTCCTCCGGGATAAGTTCCTCACAATCTTTCGATTTGAGAAACATGATGTCCTCATCAGTGAACTCAAACTTCATCGGTTGATAATCCTCAATGGGTTATTGTGCGAGGTAATCAGACAATACACTCCCCTTTATTGCTTTCTGAGAAGTATACTGAATATCGTACTCAGTCAAAATCATTTGCCATCTCGCAACCCGTCCGGTCAATGCTGGCTTCTCAAAAATATACTGGATGGAATCCATCTTGGAAATCAATAAAGTGGTATGAACCAGCATATACTGTCTCAGTCGGCGAGCAGCCCATGCCAAAGCCCAACAAGTTTTCTCGAGCATTGAATATCTTGTTTCACAGTCGGTAAACTTTTTGCTAAGGTAGTAAATTGCATGCTCTTTTCGACCAGACTCGTCATGCTGCCCCAGTACACACCCCATAAACCCCTCGAGGACTGTCAAGTACAGAATTAACAGTTGTCCCTCCACAGGAGGCATCAGAATCGGAGGCTCCTGCAAATATTCTTTCATTCTTTCAAATACCGCTTGGCAATCATCATTCCACCTGACCGTTTGATCTTTTCTCAACAACTTGAATATGGGTTCACACATGGCTGTTAGATGAGATATGAACCGTGAAATGTAGTTCAATCTACCTAAGAAACCACGAACCTCCTTTTCTGTTCTCGGTTCAGGCATTTCTTGTATCGCTTTTACTTTGGCAGGATCAACCTCGATTCCTCTTTCACTCACAATAAACCCCAGCAACTTACCGGACCGCACTCCGAAAGTGCATTTATTCGGATTCAACCTCAATTTGAATTGTCTCAACCGGTCAAACAACTTGGCCAAGTCCACCAAATTCCCCTCTTCTGTTTGGGACTTCGCTATCATGTCATCAACATAGCACTCGATCTCATGATGAATCATATCATGAAACAAAGTCACCATAGCTCTTTGATACGTGGCACCGGCGTTCTTGAGACCAAATGGCATCACCTTATAACAAAAAGTGCCCCACGGTGTGATGAACGTTGTTTTCTCCATATCATCTGGCGACATTTTAATTTGATTATAGCCAGAAAAGCCATCCATGAAGGAAAACACCGAGAATTGAGCTGTATTATCTACCAACACATCGATGTGAGGTAATGGGAAATCATCTTTCGGGCTAGCTCTGTTCAAATCCCGGTAGTCCACACACATCCTCACCTTTCCATCCTTTTTCGGCACCGGCACAATGTTCGCGACCCAAGGCGGATAATTAGTGACAGCTAGGAAACCAGCATCCAACTGCTTTTGCACCTCCTCTTTGATTTTCATGGCAATCTCAGGTCGAGTTCTGCGCAACTTCTGCTTCACTGGAGGACAATCTTCTCTCAATGGCAACTTGTGTACAACGATATCGGTATCCAACCCTGGCATATCTTGATAAGACCAGGCGAAGATATCAACATACTCTCTCAACAACGCTACCATTCTGTTCTTGACACTCACCTCCAAAGCGGCCCCAACCTTTACTTCCTTTCTAACCTCCTCGATGCCCAGATTAACAATCTCGACTTGCTCCTCGTGCGGTTGAATCACCTTCTCCTCTTGTTTCAACAACCTGGCCAACTCTTCTGGCAGTTCACAATCTTCTTCGCCTTCTTCTTCGGCATGATAGATCGGATTGTCGAAGTCATATGAGGGTGCAACAGGATTGTTATCAATGAGATCCGGAGAATGATCGCCTCTGCATGAATGTTGATTCATGCATTGCTTTTAAAACCGGAACGAAGCAAATTAAAAGGAAAACAAACATTGCCATTTTTATTTTATTTTTATTAAACTGCAAAAATAAATGAAAAACAGGGAACACCGCTTTTAATGTGAAAACTTCCGTTTATTACTGATGCAAATATTGCAAAGTGAAACACATGAGGTGGCCCTTACAATGAACCATTACGTTTCAGACAAAACGTATGGCTTTCATGCAAACAGAATTGAAAAATAGAAATATTACTCTTCACGTAGAGTGACAGTGATGATCTTTTCAGCCTTCCAGTTCTGGATCTCCATCCCTGGTACGCACGGTTTTATCCACGAGTCGAGCTTGCAGTCATTGTCGATCTCTTCACCCACCGCACAGACGCGATCTGGATCTAGCATTCCAGCACTGGTGAATGTGAACGGCTGACGATGTCCTCTATTCTGTCCAGACGAGCCTTGGCCCGACTGATAGCCAATCCGAAACCTGTCCTCTTTAGCCGCAATATCTATCATTCTTCCCCATCCTGGGGCTTCTCCATTTTTCACCACTTCCGCGGCCTGTTTGTAAGAAGCAATGGACGGCTTGTTCTCTTTCTCCGCAAAAATGGCATTCTCCACCTTAACGGTTTCAAACGCCTAACAAGGTGTTTCAAATATTTCACCATCCATTTCTACATACATGAACGATGACAACTGGCTGACGAAAATATCTTCCTCCCCACAAACTGTTACGACCTGCCTGTCACAGATATACTTTAACTTCTAGTGCAAAGTCGAAGTTACTGCCCCAGTAGCGTGTATCCATCGTCGACCCAACAAGCAACTGTATGTCGACTGAATGTCCATGACATAGAACACAGACTTGAACACCTCGGGCCCGAACTTCACAGGGAGCTCAACTTCCCCAAACACAGCCCTCTTAGAGCTATCAAACGCTCTAACCACCAGATCAGTTGGCCTCAAAACCACTCCTTCACAATCCAACTTAGCCAGGGCCTTTTTAGGTAACACATTGAGTGACGAGCCGGTATCAACCAAAACATGCGAAAGCACTGCTCCTTTACACTCCATCGAAATGTGTAATGCCTTATTGTGATTAAGCCCATCCACAGTAAGATCGAGATCAGTGAAACCTAACCCATTGCTGGCATTGACATTTGACACCACTGTCTCCAGCTGATTGACCGTAATCTCCTGCGGGACATAGGCCCTCTTCAAGATTTTTAGCAAAGAATCTCTATGCCCTTCTGAGCTTAACAGCAAAGATAAGATGGAAATCTTAGACGGAGTCTGCTGCAAATGATCAACAAGTTTGTACTCAGACTTTTTGATGATCCTCAAAAACTCCTCGACTTCATCATCAAGCTCATTTTCCGACCCAACAGGCGCCGGTGCCGCTCTAGGAGTACCCTCATTCACCACCTGCTTACCTTTCGCCCTGGCTAAAGCCTCGACCTTATCTTTCTTTTCTTTTTCAGCATCCCCACTCCTTAATGTGTCAGGCGCAAACAACCTCCCGCTGCGAGTGAAACCACTAAGTCCGACATTATCCACCTTTGAAACGGTGGCCTCACCTGCAGCCTGATCTTCTACCTTTTCTCCATTACAAAACACCTCTCCACCATAGTCCCCCGGCACAGCATCATCATTTTCATATGGAATAGTCCCAGGCACCGCGATGGTAACTGGAGCTGCATCTGCTGGCGCTGACAAGTTGATAGGATCAAAATAAATGGTTATTGTTGAAACCTTCTTTAAATCAACTTTTTCAAATCGGAGACTCCCCTCATCCATCATTCTCTGCACCGTCTCCCTCAATATTAGACATCCATTGGTAGTGATAGTGCAAGCAGCACAACAATTATCACAACCCTGAAAAACTCCGTTCTTTAACAACTGCCTTTTGACCATAGACATTGGAGTCCTTAACTGGTCCACGTCCATCACCCCCATTTCCTCTCATCCTCCGAAATTGCATTCACCCCCATCTGACCATGCGTCGGCATGGGATTAGCATTAACTTTCGGCGATGGTGCAAAATTAATGGCTTTAGAATCTACCAAGTCCTGAACAACATGTTTAAAGGCCTTACAACCCTCAATGTTATGCCCGGGAGCACCAGAATGGAATTCGCACTTGGCGTTCTCATCATAGTTGGCAGGCCTCTGATCTAGTCTCAACGGAGCCAACGTCCTCAGCTGAACCAACCCAAGATCCTTTAACTTCTTTAACAGAAATGCATACGTCACGGGTGGTCTATCAAACTGACAATCAGTCATCCTTCCTCTCATCTGATACCCGGCCCGTTGTGTTCTCTACTGAAATGGCTGCCGTTGTTGTTGCTGTTGCTGTTGTGCAGGTTGATTATCAGCAGGAATTGTTACTGCAGCAGTGTGCTGGTAGTAACGATCCCTACCATGTCCTCTTTGGGCATACACAACACTCGTGTCACCCTCCTTCTTACGCTGGCCGTTCCCAAATGGCTTCTTCGATCCAGACGACGAAGCATTTCCCTGTATCTTTCCCATTTTTAGCCAGCTTTCAATTCTCTCACCAGCCACCACTATGTCTGCAAAACCAGTGACGGGACAAGGCACCATCCTTTCAGCAAAAGTCCCCTGAAGGGTACCCATGAGCAGATCAGACATCTCCCTATCCACTAACGGTGGTTGAACTCTGGAAGCCAACTCCCTCCACCTTTGTGAATACTCTTTAAACCCTTCATTCGGCTTCTGAGACATACCCTGCAACTGGGTACGGCTAGGTGCCATGTCAACATTAAATTGGTACTGTTTAAAGAAAGCATCTCCCAAATCCTGCCAGCTCTTAATATCTGATGATCTCAACTTGGTATACCACTCCAGAGACCCACCAGATAAGCTATCTTGGAAGAAGTACATCCATAACTTCTGATCCATTGTGTAGGAAGATATCTTTTAGACAAAGGCCTGAAGATGAGTTTCCGGGTAAGAACTCCCATTGTACTTATCAAACGTGGGCACTTTAAACTTCTGTGGGATCACAATCCTCTCAACCAGCCCCAGCTAAATGTCCAAACCTACTTGAAATGTAGTTTGTTGAATTCGCGTGATCAAGCTCTCAAACTCTCTAGATCTTCTTCTTTAACCTTGCCTTGAAGCTTTATGCACAAAGAATCACTTTAAACCAACTGGATCTAGCTTAATTTCAAAAATCCATTGCCATGGTGAAGCACTCGATCTGCTCAAAATCAAGCTCAATTGTCCAAAACAGAGGTTGAATCTTGATCAATGAAGGATGATGATCAAGATTATGCCAAGAAATTTGGTTTTTGTGTGGAGAATTTGTAGTTTCAAAGAGAGAGAATTTTGGAGGGAATTTGAGATTTTAGATCTGAATTCTATTATGAGAAATTGCAGTTAGGGTTTGGCTTTTATATGGTTCACTAATCACAATGCTAATCAAATTAGGCCTTGGTTAATCATCATTAGAGAGAATTGCAATTTCTTGTAAATTTGCAAATGAGCTTAGCATAGCCAATATCCACGTGTACAGTACCATGCAAGGGTTTGATTTCACTTAAAATCATTCAAGGATCAACATGGAATTGGTAATTTGCTTGTACCATAAGCCAAATTCAAATTGTGAAATTTCCCTCCAAAATGAACATGAATGAAATAGTGAGCATACAAGCTTCTCTCATGCATGGCAAGGCTTGTTTTGAGAAGTATTGGTCATGAGGAGTATTTTGCAAAAAGAATGGACCAAATTGGAGTTTTGTATCAAAAGTTATGTCCCTTTGAACTTCCATGCATACTTTGTGATCATTTGGCCATAATTTCTCAACCATTCATCATATGGACATGAATTAGGGCTTTTTAGAAAGGGGAGACAAAGATCTACAACTTTCATGTTCACAAAAAATCCATTTGAAACTTCTTTGATGTTGATAAGTCAATTTGAATATGGACCAAAAACTTGCCATTTTTGGAAACTTGAAATTACAGGTCATTTTCCATTTTTGGAAACTTTTGCCATGACTTCAAAATCTTCAAGATAGATGTTTAAAATGACAAATGGACCTCTTTTGAACATGACTGAGGTGTCTCAACTCATTTCCCCACCTCATAGCCCTTAGTTGACTCTACAGTTGACTTTTTGGTCCTCAGATGACCTTGAAATGCCTTATCAGCTTGAGCCTCCACCACTTGGGGAAATTGCTCAAAAATGAAACCCTAGCACATGTAAGCTCTCCATAACAATCATGTGATCCTCATCCCAATCAAATACCTCATCTCTTTGAGAAACACCTGATTGGAAGAATGTCATTGATTAGGGTTGACCAGAGGTCACAACCCTAATCCAAAGGAACTAGAAGAATAATCCTGAAACCCTCGATGATGATAGAACCATGATGATGGTAATATATCCTTACAAACCAGATGATGCTCAATCCCTTTGAAGAATCAAGAAACCCTGATGAAAACCAAACCCTCAAATGGTTGATCATCAATTCATAAAGACCCTCAGGCTTGAATCATGTAACTTCTCCATCTTTTGAAAAGACTTTGGAGAATGACTTTCTTATTTCCATATGATATGAAAAATGCAATGCTTAATGCCCTAAAATATGAAATTCACTATGTCAAACTATTCTCAAGAAGAGGAGGGCAAATTTTGAGGTGTTACACTCAACAACCACTTCCTTTTCTGATCTAGATGAGTCATCATCTTTCTCAGCTTGGGGTTCCACCTCAGGAGAGGGGTCCCTTCTGGACAGAGGGGTAGAGACACCCTTGACTGCATGCCCTTCATTCTGAATCCTAGTAACTAGGTTCATAATGGTATGATCAACATAGTGCATGTTCTCTTGATGAGGAGATTTATCAGAAATGTTACCTTGCTTACTTCCAGCCACGGAAGAAGGTCCTGGTGCGTCACCTGGTATCACACAGAGAGGAGTAACATCCATTATGTCTTCATCTAGAAACTCCATGGAGGGAGTCCTTGCACGATGAGTGGGTTTTGATCCTGAGGATGATGGATGTTGAGACATGTTGTTGAACTTTTGAAATAAATTTCTTTGCCCTAAAAGAGGTTCTCTGAGAAGTTGGATGGAGTTGGAAATGGCTGTGTTTAGGTAGCGTGTGCAAATGGCATAGATACCATTTCCAATGCTAGGGAATGATTCATCATTAACGTGGCTCTTTCTTTTAAGTGGGAAGACACTATTTTTATTTCCTTTTCCACTCCACTTTAATTGCCATAATTTCACAAGAATCCAAATCCCTAATTTCCCTCTTACATATTCAAATTGATTATCATCCAAATCCCTTGCAAACTTATCAACTAATTGCATTTCATGCTTTAGAGCTATGAATTTGTCTTCCACAAATTTTCTAATGGAGTGATGATAGCAAATAATTTGCTTGGTCCAACTATGCTGAATAGAATTTTTGGACATAGTTGTAGCATTCAAGTTGTCATAATATAATGTCATGACATTGTGTGTGACATTGTATGCAATCATCAGTAGGTTTAACCAACCCTGTTGAGAACAGCTGCTACCATCTGCTATATCTTCAGCATAAACTCCATTTTCATCTCTCAAATGTGTAGGAGCAGGTGTCCTTTCACTCTCCATCTCAATCTTCTCAACATTGCTCTTGGCGCTTTTGCTTTGAGATAGATATATAGGCCCTTCTATTTGCTTGACTTGTAGCCCAAGTCCAACAAAGCTCTTTCCAACTTCAGATTGCATATGACTAGCAACATCTTCACCCATCTGATCCAACCTCTTATCTATTTGAGCCATCATGAACTTTTCTTCTTTGAAAGTGATGTTAAGTCTGAGCTCCTGGTGTGACATCCTTGTCTGACATTTCCCACAGACTTGTCTTTCATCACTCTTGAGAGTCCCTCTAGCAGATATACTCATCTTCATTCCTTTCACATAGGTACACTTTGAGGAATAACCAATTTGAGAGTTCCACATGTAACAATTGTCTTTGGTCCCGATTCCTTTCATGATCACTTCACTATCTTTGTTAGTAATCAGACATTCAGTTTTGGTGAAGTTAACATTCAGACCTTGATTACATAGTTGACTGATGCTTATTAGATTTATAGTCAAGCCCTTAACCAGTAGGACCTTGTCCAGTTTAGGCACTCTAGGACAATCAAGCTTGCCTATCCCTTTGATTTCACCCTTTGCTCCATCACCAAAGGTTACATAGCTTATGGCATGAGGATGAAGTCTAGTTATCAGGTCTTTGTTTCCAATCATGTGTCTGAAACATCCACTATCAAAATACCACTCTTCTTTGGCCGAGACTCTGAGGGTAATGTGAGCTATTAGACTTGTAACATTAGTTTTAGGAACCCATTGCTTCTTGTTGACATGCCTGTGTTGTTTGGGTCTGGGTTAATAGTGAGTCTGATGATGAACATGGCTAGGATAACCATACAGCTTATAGAAGAAGGGCTTAAGGTGACCAAATTTCCCACAGTAATGGCATCTCCATCTTTGGTATTTTCCTTTCTACTGTCTTCTCTTCTGATGTTGTGACCAATGATATGACATCACAAGTTTGCTTTTACTATGGCTGCACTTTGGTTTGGCTTGAGGTTTGCAACCAGTGTAACTGCACTCAGGCTTAGATTCATTATACCCAATGCCAGATTTGTCTCCTGTTATTTGTCCAGTTTGGAGAATCTTATCTATGGAGTCAGATCCATTGTTTAACATTCTTACATACTTGGTCATCTCTTCTAGTTTCAAATTCAAGAACATAGCTTCTGTTTTTAACTTGGAGATGGTTTCCACATGGTCTGCCTTCTCATTCTCCAGTTGTACTATCTTCTGGCTTTCAACTTGTTGACTTTCATCTATCTTGGCCTTCAGAACCACTGCTTCTGTTTTTAACTTGGAGATGGTTTCCAAGTGTTCTACCTTCTCATTCTCAAGTTGAGTAATTTCCTTCTTCTGGATCTCAACCTGTTTACACAACTCTACACTTTTATGACATAGCTTTCTGTAGGTAGTGGCCAACTCTTCAAAGGTTACTTCATCATCACTTGAGTCTTCATCAGAACCCCATCTTCTAGTCAAGGCAGTTACTAGATTTGCAGATTCTTCTGTTTCACTCTCATCAGACCAAGTGGCAGCAAGACTCATCTTCTACTTCTTGAGGTAGGTTCCACATTCAATCCTAATGTGTCCATACCCATTACATTCATAGCACTGAACTTCTTTTCCTTCTTTGGGTTTCTCATCTGACCTTGCTCTTCTTCCAGCATTGTTGGATTTACTGATGTCAGATGAGATGTTCTTGACATTAGCCTTAGATCTTACATCCATCTTTTTCAACAGTCTGTTGAACTGTCTTCCCAACATTGCTACTTCATTGGCCAAATCTTCATCACCATCCTGACTATTTTCCTCTTCTGTGTTTGACATGAAGGCCATGCTTTTGGTTTTATTTTCAGAACCATCATTCAATCCCATCTCAAATGTTTAGAGGGAACCAATTAGCTCATCAACCCTCATGTTGGAAATGTCTTGAGACTCTTCAATGGCAGTCACCTTCATAGCAAATCTCTTAGGGAGTGACCTGAGTATTTTTCTTACCAATTTTTCATCTGACATCTTCTCTCCCAGGGCTCCTGAGGCATTAGCAATTTCAAGGATACTCATATGAAATTCATGAATATTTTCATCTTCTTTCATCCTTAAATTTTTTAAACTTGGAGGTGAGAAACTATAGTCTAGACATCTTTACTCTAGAGGTGCCTTCATGAGTGGTCTTGAGAATGTCCCAAGCATCTTTAGCCACTTCACAGTTGTTAACCAACCTGAAAATATTCTTGTCTACTCCATTGAATATTGCATTCAATGCTTTAGAATTTCCAAGGGCTAGATCATCCTCCTCCTTGGACCATTGTTCTTCAGGTTTCTTATCAGTTGTGGCCTCTCCTTCTTTAGTAATAACAGGATATACCCAGCCTGTTAACACAACCTTCCAAGCCTTGTTATCAAGAGATTTTAGGAAAGCTACCATTTGAGGTTTCCAATAGTCATAGTTAGATCCATCCAAAATTGGTGGCCTGTGAACAGATCCTTCATCTCTCTCCATTGTACCAGAAAGTATTGTCCCTAGATCTCACCCAGAACCAGAGCAGGATGCCTGCTCTGATACTAATTGAAATTCTGGTATCAGATATGGGATGTCGAAGGTAATGTCACGACACTAATATCTGAGTAATGCAAATAGGATAAAGATAAAGAATAGTAATGCAAGAGACACAAGCAATTGATAACCCAGTTCGGTCCAACTCACCTACATCTGGGGGCTACCAAGCCAGGAAGGAAATTCACTAAAATAGAATCAGTTCAAAGACTCTCCGTACACTTCAACAAGTTACAGTCTTTCTCACCTAATCTCTACCCGTGCAATTTCTACCTAAGCACTCTTAGATATGAGAACCCACTCACTTCCCTACAATCACACCTATGATTTTAAACAACAATTCCTTGAGAAAAGAAAACACTTTTCAATAACACACACTTGATTTTACTTCACAGTTTCAATTAAGTAGACACACTCTTAATCTTGCTTAACAAATTTGATCAAGAACACACACACTTGATCTTGCTTAACAACTTTGATCAAGTAGACACACTCTTGATCTTGCTTCACAGCTTTGATCAAGAAGAGACACACTTGATCTTGCTTAACAGCTTTGATCAAGTAGACACACACTCTTGCTTACAAGCTTTAGAGTGACAAATTACAACCACAAATAAGACTAATTCAATCATCTATGGATGACTTGAATGGCTTACAAGTCTCACGACTAAATAAGACACAAACCCTAGCTCTCACTCAGTATTTCGCTCAATATTGGTTGTGTATCAAATCAGGTTTTCCATGTCCTATTTATAGAACAATTCAGCTGGGCTTGGAAATCTTGAAAACCCTAAAACTATTTTCCAATTAAATCTTCTCATGACAAATGGTTAGATCTCCTTAGAAAATAAGTAAATCAGGGTGTCATCAATGATTGAATGCGCCTGCAAATCAGATCTTCAATCATACATAGATTTCCATTAAATGCGCAATCACATAACACTAGACATTCACACTGAATATTCTGTGTACAGGATATCATGACATCGGGTCTGACATCCTGAAACAATCCTGCATAATTCCATAATTCCTTTTATAATTTCCAGCAGGTATAAACATATCAGATGCCATGACATTGTGTATGACATCCTAAAACAATCCTGCATAATTATGTTTTTAAACTCCAGCTGGTACATAATATCAGATGCCATGACATGGTGTATGACATTCTGAAACAATCATGCATAATTATGTTTTCCATTAAACTCCAGTAGGTACACAGGATATCTTATGTTAAGACATCACACACATCATCTTGTGAACACTCTTTGTTTTACCAAAATTGCTGCCAACACTTAGAACCAACAATATTTGTTGATTCATTGTTTGAGATTCTTATTCTTTGTTATAGCGGTACTTTATCCCCATACGAATCTGGCATCTGTCATCCTTCAATTTTAGAGTGTCGGCCCCTTTTAAGCAGAAATATTTTAACCTTTCTCCCTTCCCCACTGACTTATTTCCTCGTGGATGATCATTGGTTTAGTTTCCTCCCTAGTTGATTACCTAGATGGAATTACTCGCCTTGAGCTATATCCTCATTGGGTTGAGTCTTGATTGACCTTTTCTTTCTAGATCTTACCTAGATAGATGCCTTTGGTCCCCTGAGAACCTATTACCCAGTAACTAGTAATATTCTTCTCATGTTTTGACTTTTGCCCAATACCCGACAAGAGCAACTTTTTCCTCTAGCGGACTCGTCTTCATGTTTCCCCGGGAAGTATATCCTTGATATGTTCATCCTAACCGGTGACAAATATCTTTCTTCCCCTGCTTGAGTCTATCCTTGATATGTTCATCCTAACCGATGACAGATATTCTCATCCTTGGTATTCTACCATGTAAAAAGGTAGTTGTAATCCCTATTTTGTTCCCTAGAGGGCTAATCCTTGATATGTTCATCCTAACCGACGACGAATTTCCTCCTCTTTGCGGTCTTCTACCCAGTAACCGGTAGTTGTAAATCCTTCTTTTCCCCTCAACAGAGTTTATCCTTGATATGTTCATCCTAACCGGTGACAGATTTTCTCTTTGATGGTCTTCTATCCAGTATTCGATAGATGTAATTCCTATTTTTTGTTCAGTTGGTTTATCCTTGATATGTTCATATTAACCGATTACGGGTATCCTCCTTAACAATTCCCATGCAAGACTATCCTTGATATGTTCATCTTAACCGATGAAGAATTTTCTTTCCTTTGAGTCTATCCTTGATATGTTCACCTTAACCGGTGACGGGTATTCTCATCTTCGGTCTTCTTCCCAGTAACTTGTACTTGTAAATCCTATTTCTGTAGTTTATCCCCAGCGTAGCGGGGTATTCGTTACCATTAGAGATATTGACTAAATCCAAGGTAAACCATACAAGTCGAGTCGCCACCGCACTTCTATTTATCCAAAGGAATGGTTAGAAAGCGAACAAAAACCTAAAAGTTTTATCGAATAAAAAACTAGTAAAAATGTCAGAGATCGGGGTAAGGGGGTTGGTTATGCAATGGGAAGGTTTTAAGCACCCAAAACATCCTAGGTACTCCTAGGGAGCCCTTTTCACACTTGTTGTAAGGTTGGTATTTTGTGAAAATTTGTTTGTGCAAACATGATTGGGGAGATGAGAAGAGAATATACAAGTTATTTACAATTTTGTGTTTGAATGGATAAACCCATTGCCTACGTACCATCTTACAGAAGATTATGATCAAAACCTTGTAGTTCGGGGTAAAAATCTCAAAAAAACAAGTCGGTGAATTGATTGGTCCAAAAGCCTTAAAGGTCTTTTGTTATCCAAGGGAGAAAACTCAACCTAAAACCACAAATCCACCATGTGAGGATAGCTTCAACATGCTATTGAGGGGTTAACCCTATAATAAGCATGGAAGACTCATTGTCCATCACTAAGGATATAGGTGAGTATTACATCTACCTGAAGGATAAGTCAAACCTAATAGCTAAAGGTTATGAAAAGTTTGATTAAGAAAGTGGCCATTGAAACCACAAAAGTATTTGAATGGGTTATATTTACCAATGAAAAGTATTTACAAAATATGGTCAAAGTTGACTTAAAGATTCAACTCAAAATAAGTGTTATGAAAAGAGAGTTTGAAAATCAAAAGCATAATGCTTAGGTTTCTAATGTTTGAAAAGAAGTGTTAAGTGTTTGCACAAAAAGTTTTAGCTTAGGTTAGAGTGGATGGAAGAAGAAGAATGGCTAAAGTCCTAATCATACAAGAGATGAAGGAGAAGAAATAAGACCACAAAGGGAGTTCCTTTCTTGAGATCATATTGATGATCCAAGTAGCTTCCATCCTTTGGAATATGCAAGCAAAATAAGTGTAAGCTCATGCAATCAAATTAATCAAGAAAGCTCTTAGAAGATCCCCAATGGCTCTTGTATCTTTCACTTTGGATGAACATGGCAATGGTTATTCAATTTGGCTCAAATAGGATTCCCTAGCACAAAAGCACACAACATCAAAAAGTTCCATGAAGCAAATCAAGAATGGACAAGATTGAGTTTAGATATTTGGTCCTTCTAATCCATCTTCAACATTAGGCATTTTACTCCAATTTTGCATAGGGAATATCCTAGAAACTAAGTCCATTTGTCCATTTTTGCATTTGGTCCACAACAATCAAAACAAAAGCACAAGCATAATAATATATACACAATTATGTGCTCAAGTGAGCAAAAGACAAATTGCATTAACATAAACATGTGCTCAAAGGAGCAAAGGAAAAAGAAAATGAATAATATGTACAAGAATAGTAAATTGCATAAATGTAAAGAGCAAGAATTAAATGTTAATGGTTAATGGTTAGTGTTAGAGTTAGTGTGCCATAAGGCAATTTAGCGCTATGTTAAGCAATCGTAACCGGACTTATGTAGAAGTCACAACTATCTGAGGCCGGTCAATAATAATGTAGGCAACAACACAAGTTAGAGATTTTGATTAGTGAGTCAAACTCTTACAAGTTGTCATGCCAAAAAGAAGATGAGAAATGATCTCGTATTGATTTAGGTTCTTTGCATGATAAGGAAGCAACCTATCCTTAATGCAAAGCCATTCACTTGATCCATGATCAAGATGAATTAGTTTTGAACCAAGGAAGGTTAAACCTCCATGTATCAATGCTAACCACCAATCTTTAACTCATTGATCAAAAAGAAGAAGAAGAAGAAGAAGAATGAAAATTAAAGTACATTAATGGAAATGGAATGAGATAATCAACAAGCATTGACCAAAGGTAGAGAAGATCAAGGTCAAACAATAGAAAACATAAGCAAAATGAAGATTAGAAGTCAAGAAACAAATAAAATATTTTTGATATTTTTCAATATTAAAATAAAACTTGAATTAAAATAATAAAGAAAGGTCAAACTTCAAACTCACTTCAAATCAACTTCGAAAAGTCCAAGTGAATTATCCTAAGTTTAACAAGGTCAAACAAAGTTTGACAAAAAATTTCAGCATTTTTAGAAGTCAGAAACTATTTTAAATCAATTAAAAATGCATAAAAATAACCTAATTGAACTAAAATCTCAAATAAATCTCAAATCAATTAATAAATTGATGATAATATTTTTCATAGATCTATCATCATTCAAAGAGGTTGGAAAAATATTTTTGTAATTTTTGGATATCAAAAAATATTTTAAATGAATTAAAAATAAGCAGAAAAGAGAAAATTACTAAAAAATATCAAATGATAAAATAAAAAATATTAAAAATCATTTTTAGAAAGTAGAAATTAAAAGGAGAAAAATGAAATTGGTCTCACATTTTTTGGACCAATAATGAAGGAGTTATGAATTTTTAAAAAAAAAATGGAATTAAAAGAAATAGAAGAAATTAAAATCAGAAATTAGAAAAAAAAGGAAAATGTGTGGACCGTTTGATTTGAGCTCATTAATTGAGTTGGAAAATCATGAGGTCATGAAGCGCGCGCCTACCATGTGCATGAGTCAACTGAAGCGCACCAAGCCAATAATAAAGTCATAACAATGGACGCATGGGATTAGATCTGGAAACTGAGATGGACGACTCAGATCCAATCTGGAGACCAGACGGTGGCCAGCGCCACCATCTTCTCCGGCCAACTTCCGGCCAAGTCCAAATTTGCAGAGAATCAAATGTTAACCAAAAGACACGATCCAGGCATCAATCGAGAGCTGGGGTGATGTACATCACCCATGTACCAACCAAATCCACTCTAGATTTCTACATTTAGAGAAATCAGAGATGGAAGATCTGTGGTGTTCAAATGAACTTCATGATTTTTAAAAAATTGAAAGCTCAATAGTGTTGCCTCTATGCAGAGGACATCAGATCACACAACAACAACAAGAAATAAGCACTATGCAAGCTGATTCGAAGAAAATAAAGTGTGAGGTGAACCTCTGATTTGCAGAGCTTAGGGTCACAATTCCTTGCTATGGATGCTTGCAATTCACTCTATAGATCAAGGAGAAGAAGGCTTAGGAACTTTAAGATCTGAAAATTGATCGAGAAAACCAAAGTTCAGATCTAAAAATTGAGAGAAAAGTGAGATAGTTCCTTTGGTGAGGGTTGTGATTTCAGTTCAACAACATTTGGGGCGCCTTCAGGTTGCTGAAATGAAGCTCATATGCATTGTATTTATAGGCAAGGCAAGCTGAAGATGCATGACCACAAACTTGCATGAATGGAAAGGGCCTCCACGCATGGGCCTGTACAGGCACATGGAGGGCCCAATTCCACTTGGATTTGGCAAATGATGCATGATGAAAGCAAATTGGACGTGCAGATTGGGTGGTAATAACTCATGCAATGCAAATTAAATGATTTTCCAAAATTTCACTATTATGTTCAAGTCTTCGAAAATGCTATGTCAAAAATAGAAACACCACATTATGAGTAATGGATGGAAAGCTTATTGCATAAGGATAATTTTTTATGTTGATCAAAACTCCATTTGGGCCTTGGAAATTGATGAAAAGTGGACATGAAGTGTAGGGTGCAAAACATGCACATGTGAGATTTTCAAAATTGGCCAAAGTTCAAGCCCTTATGTCTCAATGATGTAAGCTCCAAATGACAAAATCTTCAACATAAAAGTTGTAGGCATTTTCTAGGAAATCAATTTGGACTTAAATTTTTCATCTTTTGGATTTTTGATGAAGAAGTTATGGGCACTTGAAGTTGGACTTTTTCACATTTCAATGCATTTGGTCCAAAGTGACCTATAATGTTTTGCATTATCACATGTATTTCGTTTGAGATTTTGAAATTTTGTTCAACATAACATTTTAAGTAGACATATTAATATTTCCATAGAATTTGATCCCAACTAAAAATAATGAAAAATGAATGAGTTATGTTTTTGGGAAGTTGACCCAAAATTAGGGTTTCAGTCAAAATGACCTATAATGTCTTGGAGTAGACCACCTTCCAAGCTTCAAATCAATTTTTGATGAAAATGAAAGTTGTTCATATGGTCTTTAAGAACATGTTTTATCTTGGGGTCATCTCCATTTGACAAACACATTAAAAGTTAGGTCTTAGTGTATTTCAAAATAGTCAAATGAATTGACTGATCAACTTCTCAAGTCCACACCTCATATATTGATGAATTGATGATTGAGGACACTCAAATAGGTTCAAATATGCAAGAAATGACGAATTAAAGAACTTCCCTTGATTGAATTTGGCCATGGGTTGAGGTTGCTTCATGAGCAAGGCACAGTTGATGAATAGATGAACTAGGGTTTCCTTGGAAAACAAGCCTCAAACCCTTTGATTTGCTTTGATCAAAATGATGAATTGAGATACTTGGGAGGCATATTTGATGGATGAGAGCTTTGGGAACCATTTCCATGCTTTCTTTCATCTTCTGTTGACCATATCAATGCACATAGGATCTCCTAGAAGCCTTAGACGTTGTGACTGCTCAAGCTACAAACAAGAGATGTTAGTGACATATTTTTGTGATTTTGGTTAGTAAACTAAAATGAGAAAAGCAATAATATACAATTCAAGCATGCTTGGTTATCTCAAACCAACTCTGAAAAGATCCCACCCAAAGGTAAGGAGCCAAGATGCTTATGATCCTTGAGGCAATGCAAATGTAATGTTATGATGCCATGAGGGATCTTAGGGTCAAAATCGGGGTCTTACAGATGCCCCTATTTAAGGTCATTCTAGCCAGAGCTATGAAGGTTAAAATCTTCGTCTCGACGAGGTAGAATGGGCTTAAATAATAAAAAAGAGGCGAATTTTGGTCCCTAAGAGACCTCATGATGTAAATGTATGTATGCAAAAGGTAATACTCTATGGAGATATGTGTCCACAAAGAGAAAAGAAATCAAGAGAAACGGATCATCCATATGAGTAATACACTCAACGGGATAGAGACTCTAGGGATTCTTATGGGGATAGGAGAGGGAATAAAATGCGCGAGCAGGTCACGACTTGAGACTTGCTGAGAGACACGAGGGGAATTCCATGAAAATAAATCAATGGAAGGACTCGAGCTGACTCAAAGGTGCATGTATTAGGGAATATGCCAATACAACAAAACTATCCACGAAGGATACTTCGGATGAAAATCCGAACTCAAATGGGGAAAATCCACTAAGGGACTTAACTGGGGAATGTCCAAACAAGACTCATCTGAGGAAACAACAGGATGAGGTATTACCGGTTACTGGGTAATAATCTCAAGGAGACATGTGATCCGAACACTAGTACAAGGGTGAGAGAACAACACGCTCGGGGGATGAATATATAAGACCGGTGTAAGGCTGAGAGATATCAAACATCCAAAATCATCTGAGGAAGACCTAAAAAGGGTATATTTCAACTCAGGAAATCTGACTCCACAGGGGACAAAAAGTCATAATAGGGAGCAAAAGGGAAGGAACTCCAGGGATACCGGTTACTGGGCATATAATAGGTGACCAAGACACTCATCCTAAGGGAGGGTTGAAAAAGCAAACTCGACTACAGGATGGGCATTTGACTCCGCAAAGGGGATACGAATCTTACTCGACTGGGGAAGAACAAAAGACCTCGACCAAAGAGCGCATGAGATATATTATCTATTACCGTCAGAACGTAGATAATATACTCGCATGGAAGATTATGAAGGTGAGAAAAAGAAGAAAAGGGGGGTTTGAATTGTTTTAGAAAATAAAAGCTTTTTCAAAAATAAGAACACACGGAATTTTATACTTGTTCGCTTATAACACAAAGCTACTCCAGTCCACCCGGCCAAGGTGATTTCGCCTTCAAAAAGGACTTAATCCACTAATCTTGAAAGATTAATACAACCAAACGTCTAAGAGAGTGATCTCTTAGTCCTCCCAAGTATACAGACTACGCATAGTCAATTGAGGAACAAAAGCAATTTAGCAATAATGGATTTGTAATCGAGAGTGCTTCTAAAGGTAAGCAAGTATTACAGCAGAATAAGCTAGCAAGTGTTTTCACGTATGAGCAGCAGCTCGTGGAAAACTAAGAGAGAATGTAAAGAATTTTTCTGTGCGTTGTTGTGTCTCTTACTGAAGTAGGCTGTCCTTTATATAGTGGTGAAAAGGACCGTTAGAGTGACGACAGAATATTGGCCTTTGATGAGCATTCAATGTCATTACTTCTGTGTTTCTTGCCATAACCAATTTGTCTCCCTGAATAACTTCTTTCTAAAAATACTTTCTTTCCATTTGAAGAAGTTCTTTCCGTTACTCTTTCTTGATTCGGAGAATCTTCATCAGATTCTTTGTTATCTCGGAGTTTCTGTGTCAACCGGAGATTGCGTTGAGGTTACATCAGAGCTTCTAAGAGTACTGGTCTTTTAGATCATCAAAATTGAGTCCAATGGAAGTTTAGAGCTTCTGGTTTTTCTGCTGTCTTGTTTTGCTCAGAATCAGAACTTCTGGAGCGCACTTCTTCTTCACATGCTTCTGATCTTCTAATACTTTGTATCTGATCAGAGTTTGTATCTGATACAACGATCAGATTCCTTTGTTGCTGTTCAGAGTCCTGCACACTTAAAGAATTTTCGTTAGGGTGCCATTTTTGGTTTCATCCTTTGTTATCATCAAAATCCTGGAATTCTATTGTAGAACTAATTTTGTTCTGACAAATTATCCACAACCGGTTACTGGGTTAAAAAAGGATAAATCGACCGAAAGGAAAGGACATCGGGATACCAAATACTAGGCATAAAATGATGACCAAACAAAGGGAGAAACGATCATTACCAGCCAAGGGTAAAATGAAAGATGACTCGCTGGGGATACATTGACAAAGGCAATGATCCGGGAGATATATCACCGGTTACTGGGAGATATACTCAAAAAGTGAAGGAATATCAATACCAAATATTGGATAAAATAACCGTCCAAAAGGGGATTACATCTACCAAAACTAGGTAGAAAACCACGGGGGAGTAACCGTCATCGGTTAGGATGAACAAAATGGGGTTAACTCTGTAAAGGGATAAAACGGGATTTATAACTACCGGCATAAGGGTAGAAAACCACAGAAATAGGACTTATAATTACCGGTTACCAGGTAGAAGGCCACAGACTCCGCCGGGGAATAGATGGACAATTACTGGTTACTGAGCAATCATTCATCTAAACTACGGGGAAGTGCAGGGGAGTTAACAAGAGTAGTCAATCTAGAAACGCACTAGAAAGACACAATGAAGCAAGACCCAATCCAATGAGGATATAACTCAGGGGAGTAATTCCATCCCAATACATGTTTTGGGGGGAAACAGAAATAGTCGATTATCCACGAGGACATAACTCAGTGGGGAATATGGAAGAAAGGGTAGACACTTTCTGCCTATAGGGCTGACTCTACATGGGGAGATCAGACACAAACATCTGCTTGGGGAAACATATACCACCAAATAGCAGGAGACAATCAAACAAAGATATATATGGCAAAGAATGCAACATGAATATCTGAATGTTAAGATTATGCATATATATGCGTGGTTTATGTATGATGAATGCTGACAAACAGACATATCTAACACAAACAGGTCCAAGAATCAATGGACAAACATCCAGTACTACATCTCAAGAGAAAAAGCCAGGCCCACTGGAGAATATCTGATCTGATGGGGGCAATAGATACCAGGAAACAAAGATTTCTGCAGGGAAATAAGAATCAGTCACTCCAGCTGGGGACAGGATCAAAACACGGATAAAATCCACCGTAGGAATCAACTCTACTGGGGAAATTATCGAAGGGGGAGATGGAACTCTGTGGGAACAACCACCAATCAGAAGGTTCCAATGTCACCACATTCCTTGCACTACTGAAGAAATCACATCTGCCGAGGAGGAAGGGACACTACTCTGCTGAGGAATGAAGGATAAACATCTTCATCAACCACTTTGCTTGGGAAGAAACCACAAACGGGCTCTGATCAGACAACTCCATTAGGGAAAACATTGTTGACGACTGAATCAAGGATTACCCGTAGGCAACTAACGGGGATATCCTGCTGGTGACCATACTGGGGGAGTAGGAGTGGGATCAACCCTGCTGAGGATGGTCAAAGAGAAATATTGATGGAGATCAAAAAGTAGACAAGTCCATAGGGGAAAAAGCTACAAATGAAAACTCCACCTATGCTGGGCATTTCCGGCTTACTCTGAGGGGAATTTCTAACTCGAAGTGAGGGAAAACCAACTCCTTCGGGAAGATTAGCATATTCAATTTATCAATCTATAAGGGATTTTAGGTCAATCCACACAAGGGATGACAACCATATAATTGATAACGCAAAATGCTAAATCCAGACTCAATGGGGATCTAGAAGATCGAGATCACACCTAGAACTCCCAAACTCCCTGGGGATTTGGTGGGAGGTACATCTTTCTTCCGTGCCTGAAAGACAAATGAAGAGGATACAAGTATGCTGGGAATATGAATAAATGTCTTACCCTTTTGGGAATCATACCATTCTTGGGAGAGTACTGAAGATGTCCCTAAGTATCCTTTTTTATCATTGTGAATGTTCACTTTGTTTAAAAAGAATTTATGAAAATTTTATTTATTTAAAACAATGATATTTCTCAATTAAAACATGCAAAACATTTGTTTGAATAGAAACAAATAAGAGTGCAAAGGATTGGGTAAAGGCTCAAATTTATTTGATGGAATGGTAGTCCGCAAATGGCAAGACTCCATGGATCTTTTACAAATTTGAAATTGGTGATATATAGTGGAAAAGGGCTACATTGAACATAATGACCATTTCTCCACCAACTCTGAATCCGATGTATTCGAAACTTCTGTTGACGACGACTGAGCGAGAATCTTTGACAAATGACAGTTGTAGAACAAAGTCTTGTCAGGATGCAGCTACTTGCCAGATCCTTAATTTTTGCCTAGATTGCCCTAGGGTGAGGTACTCAATCTAGCGGGATACATATTTATTTTTTATGTCTCTAACTTTTGTCTGGATCGTCCTTTCGGGTTTTCAATCCACCGAAACGCTCATTTTTGCCTAAGTCGCCCTTTCGGGTTTTCAACTTAGCGAGCAACTCTGTTTTTATTTTAGGCGAAGTATTTCTTGACTGCATCTGAATTCACAAGACGAGTGAAATCCTCCCCATCCATAGTTGTAAGTATCAAAGCACCGCCTGAAAAGGCTCTCTTAACAACATATGGACCTTCATAGTTTGGAGTCCACTTGCCCCTGGAATCAGGCACGAAAGACAAAACTTTCTTGAGCACGAGGTCGCCTTCTCGAAACACACGAGGCTTGACCTTCTTATCAAAGGCTTTCTTCATTCTTTGCTGATATAACTGACCATGGCACATGGCAGTCAATCTCTTCTCTTCTATTAAATTCAGTTGGTCATAACAACTCTGAACCCATTCAGCCTCAGTCAACTTGGCTTCCATCAAGACCCTCATTGATGGGATCTCCACCTCTACTGGGAGCACAACCTAATGCCGTAAACAAGAGAGAAAGGGGTTGCCCCTGTTGAAGTGAGGACAGATGTACGATATCCATGCAAAGCAAATGGTAGCATCTCATGCCAATCTTTGTACGTAACAACCATCTTCTGGACAATCTTCTTGATATTCTTATTAGCAGCTTCAACAACCCCATTCATCTTGGGTCTATAAGGAGAAGAATTATGATGTGCAATCTTGAACTCGCTACACAACTCTTTCATCATCTTGTTGTTCAAGTTAGATCCATTGTTAGTAATGATCTTATCTGGCACACCATAACGACATATGAGTTGATTCTTGATAAACTTCACAACCACCTGCCTTGTCACGTTTGCATACGATGCCGCTTCAACCCACTTGGTGAAGTAATCAATAGCTACGAGAATAAATCAGTGACCATTGGACGCTTTCGGCTCTATCATACCAATCATGTCAATTCCCCACATGGAGAAAGGCCATGGTAAGGAAATAACATTGAGAAGTGTCGGAGGAATAGGAATCTTGTCCACATAAATCTGACACTTATGGCATTTCTTCACATATTTGCAGCATTCAGACTCCATTGTTAGCCAATAGTAGCCTTCTCTCAACATCTTTCTAGCCATGGAATGTCCATTGGAATGTGTACCAAATGAACCCTCATGGACCTCAGCCATCAACAGGTCTGCTTCGTGTCTATCCACGCATCTGAGCAGAACCATGTCAAAATTCATCTTATAAAGCACATCGCCATTGAGGTAGAAACTTCCTGATAATCTCCTCAAAGTCTTTCTATCTTTCACAGATGCCCCAGGCGGGTAAATCTGACTTTGGAGAAAACACTTGGTATCATAATACCATGGCCTATCATCTTGCACTTCTTCTACTGCAAACACATGAGTTGGTCTATCCAAGCGCATCATAGTGATATTAGGAACCTCATTCCAGAGTCTAACCACAATCATTGAAGCAAGCGTAGCAAGTGCATCTGCCATCCGATTCTCATCTCGAGGAATATGATGGAAGTCAACCTCAGTAAAGAAAGTTGAAATCCTCCTCGCATAATCTCTATATGGGATGAGGCCAGGCTGATTCGTCTCCTATTCACCCTTAATCTGATTAACAACAAGGGCTGAATCACCATAAACATCAAGATGCTTGATCCTAAGATCAATACACTCTTCCAATCTCATGATACAGGCCTCATACTCAGCCATATTATTCGTGCATTTGAAAGTCAACCTTGCTGTAAAAGGAAAATGTGTGCCCTGAGGAGTAATAATCATTGCCCCTATACCATTTCCATACTGATATACAGCGCCATCAAACACCATGCTCCATCGGGAACCAGGCTCTGGCCCTTCATCAAGCGTAGGCTCATCGCAATCTTTCATTTTCAAATACAGAATCTCCTCATCTGGGAAGTCATACTGAACTGACTGATAATCCTCAATTGGTTGATGTGCCAAGTGGTCAGCCAAGATACTACCTTTTATAGCCTTCTGAGCTCGATACTCAATATCATACTCAGACAACAACATCTGCCAATGGGAAATCCTCCCAGTTAAAGCAGGTTTCTCAAAGATATACTTGATTGGATCCATTTTGGATATCAAGCAGGTCATGTGATTCAACATATACTGGCGTAAGCGCTTAGCAGCCCATGCCAAAGCACAACATGTCTTCTCAATCATCGAGTATCGAGACTCACAATCAGTGAACTTCTTACTCAGGTAGTAGATAGCATATTCTTTTTTCCCTGATTCGTCTTGCTGACCAAGGACACAACCCATTGAGTCTTCAAGAACTTTCAGATACATAATCAATGGTCTCCCTTCCACAGGCGGTGACAAAATCGGCGGCTCAGACAGATACTCTTTGATACTGTCAAAGGCTTTTTGGCAGTCTTCGATCCAATCATGAGGCTGATCTTTCCGAAGGAGCTCGAATATCGGCGCACATGTGGCAGTCATGTGGGATATGAATCTGGAAATATAATTCAAGCGGCCAAGAAAACCTAGGACTTGCTTCTCAGTTTTGGGCGCAGGCATCTCTTGTATTGCTTTTACCTTGGCAGGATCAACCTCAATACCTCTCTCGCTGACAATAAAGCCCAATAACTTGCCGGAACGGACTCCAAATGTACACTTGTTAGGATTCAGACGAAGCTTATACTTCCTCAAACGCTGAAAAAGCTTCAACAAGTGCTCTACATGTTCAACTTTCGTTCTTGACTTAGCAATCATATCATCAACATATACCTCGATATCCTTGTACATCATATCATGAAACATGGTAGTCATAGCTCGTTGATATGTGGCTCCGGCGTTCTTCAAACCGAATGGCATCACTCGATAACATAATGTTCCCCAAGGTGTGATGAATGTTGTCTTCTCCATATCCTCGGGTGCCATTTTAATCTGATTATATCCGGAAAATCCGTCCATAAATGAGAAGACATTGAATTTAGCTGTATTATCTACCAACATATCAATATGTGGTAGAGGGAAATCATCTTTCGGACTAGCTTTATTCAAGTCTCTATAGTCCACACACATTCAGACTTTTCCATCTTTCTTAGGCACGGGCACAATATTGGCCACCCATTGAGGATATGTAGAAGTCACCAGAAACCCTGCATCAATTTGCTTATGAACTTCCTTTTTAATATTTACTGCCATATCGGGATGAGTTCTTCTGATTTTCTGCCTCACAGGCATGCACTCAGGCTTCAAAGGCAGGAAATGTTGCACGATATCAGTATCTAGACCAGACATGTCTTCATATGACCAGGCAAAGACGTCGACGTATTCTCGTAGCAACTCAATCAACCCCTTCTTAACAGATTCTTCTAGGAGTGCCCCAATCTTCACTTCTCGCACACAATCTTCAGACCCCAAGTTGACTGTTTCCAGATTCTCAAGATGCGGCTGAATGATCTTATCTTCATGCTCAAGTAGACGAGTAATCTCATCAGGAATCTCTTCAACGTCATTTCTTCTGCCTCAAATATAGGGAACTCAAAGTTGGGAGATGGTGTTGGATCATTATGTTCAATGGGTTTGATCAACCTGCATAATGATTTTGGATATAAAGAGATTTTAGAATTCAAACAAGGTAAATCATTATGCAGATGAAAAGATTGATTTTATTCTATTTTTTAGGGTTTTATGTGATCACCATTTTCATGTAAAAAGTGAAAAGTGAAAATAATTGGAAAAACAAACATTTAACATAAATTTATTGAATGAAAATATCATTGTATTTATGAGCCAACAATGTCATCACTCCTCCTTTTGGCATGGGAGAAGGGTTTTTAAACATAATGAACATTACTTTGACTTATGGATAACTGTTGGAACATCAACAACGACCCAATTATTGCAGACCCCTCCAGGGATGACAAAGTTGCCAGAATCTTCCTCTGCATCCTCTTCCACAATAGTAGCAGCTTCCTCATCTTGAACAGTGTGGATGAATCCACCACTCTTAAACAGCCCATGCTTGTTGAAAGCGCCAGAAGAATACCCTATGCCAGCCTGGGATTTGTTGTCTTCCAGCTTAATCATTTGCCCCAATCCAGTAGTTGTGCCATGCTCAATGGCCAACTTAGCATCATTATAGGATGCAAATGAAGAAGTTCTTTTCTTAGTAGGCTCAGCAATAGATAATGTTTGGAACGGAGTTCTAACTTCATCCTCAGCATCTATGTAAGAAAAGGAAGACAAATGGCTAACCATGAGAGCCTTTTCTCCCCCTACCACCACCAGCTTCTTGTTTTTGACAAACTTCAATTTCTGGTGTAGGGTGGATGTCACGGCGCCTGCCTCGTGAATCCATGGTCTGCCCAACAGACAGCTATATGATGGGTGAATATCCATGACCTGAAAAATGATTTGGAAATCACTTGGCCCGATCTTGACTGGGAGCTCAACCTCTCCAATCACAGTTTTGCGGGACCCATCAAAAGCTTTAACCACTACTCCACTCTGCCTCATAGGAGGCCCCTGATATGATAATCTAGCAAGAATGGATTTCGGCAACATATTCAGTGATGATCCAGTGTCCACCAGCATATTGGACATGGCATCATCCTTGTAGCTCATGGATATGTGAAGTTCCAAATTGTGGTCTCTTCCCTCCTCGGGGAGATCAGCATCACAAAAACTCAAATTGTTACAAGCGGTGATGTTTGCAACAATACTATCAAATTATTCTATTGTGACGTCATGATCTACATACGCCACGTCCAACACCTTCTACAGAGCTTCTCGGTGTGGTTCTGAATTCATAAGCAATGATAATACAGAGATCTTTGATGGCGTCTGTAGAAGCTGATCTACAACGTTGTACTCACTCCTTTTGATGAGCCTCAGCATCTCATCACTGTCTTCTTTCGTATTGCCATTCTGGCCAACAGAGACAGCAACTCTCACAACAGAGGCAGTTTTATTGGCAACAAATGCCGGATTCGGAGCATTCACAGCAGTCCCAACCGGGCGTTCAACATAATCAGCAACATTGGCCCTCCTGGTGTCAACTTGGGGTTTCGGTGGAGTCGAGAAAACACGACCGCTACGGGTCAGGCCGCTGACATCGGCAATGTTAACAATAGAAGTAGAGGGCAGTGGCACCTCATTCCCATCCTCCAATGCCACACCATTGTAGCGATAGGGTACAACTTTATCAGAAGAGTATGGCACAGGGCCAACTGGTTTAATAATCAAAGAGGGAGAAGCCTTTTGCTTACTGCCATCGTACCGAATGACGACGGGCTCAGGGATCCGAAACACCAGAGATATTACATTGACTTCATCATCATCATCAACATTTCGATTCTGAAGTATCTCAATTACTCCTTCATCCAGCATTTCTTGGACGTCTTTACGGACTTGGCGACATCCCCTTTAATTGATAGTGCAGACATGGCACCTGTCATGGTCATGCTCATAGTGACTGTATTCACACAACAGTCTGTGCATCTGGACCAACGATTGTCGAATATGGATGACATATTTGACTTTATATTTACCAGGGCAGCCCTGGACCATGTTGACAGAGGATTTCCCATGCTCGGGCAATGGGTTCTTCTTCATATTGGGACCTACGTCCTCGAAACATAAGATACCACATCTCACAAGGTCTTGAACCTTGGTCTTCAGTGGGTAACAGTTTTCCACGTCATATCTGGGAGCACCGGAATGATAAACATAGTGTAGCTCGGGCTTATACCACCACTGAGGGTTGGTAGGTATAGCCGGTGGGTCTCGTGGAGTAATCAATTTCCTCTCTATCAAAGAGGGATACAATTCTGCATAGGTCATGGGAATAGGATCAAAAGTGACCCTCTTCCTCTCATAGCTTTTACTGGCTTGATTTTTCTTTCGAGGCTGGTAGGCCTGCTGTTGAGGACGGTGTTGCGGTTGTTGATATTGTTGATGTTGCTGTTGCTGACTATTGTTGTGATGCTGATATTACTGGTTTTCTCTTAAAACAGGTGCTATGTGAGCCACCTGATGTTGGTTACCGGCAGGATGCACGGTCTTCCTCCTCACTGAGGGTCTTCTTGGTTTAACATGGGAGGTCACAACATGTGCCTTACCATCTTTCTTCTTTCCAAACGCCCCATATCGTTTGGCAGAAGAGCCTTCTTCTCTGGTCAGGCGCCCTTCCCTGACTCCTTCCTCCAGGCGCATCCCCATGTTCACCATCTCGGTGAAATCAGAAGGAGCGCTGGCAATCATCCACTCATAGTAAAATGAGCTCAAGGTCTTTAAGAAGATCTTAGTCATTTTTTTCTCCTCCAGCGGGGGCACAATTTGTGTCGTTAACTCTCGCCACCTCTGGGCGTACTCTTTGAAAGTTTCCTTGTCCTTCTGGGACATGGCTCTCAATTGATCCCTATCGGGAGCCATATCCACGTTAAACTTGTATTTCTTGACGAAGGCCTCGCCAAGATCATTGAAGGATCGGATGTTCGCACTGTCCAAGCCCATATACCATCTCAGGGCAGCACCAGAAAAATCGTCCTTGAAGTAATGAATGAGAAGTTGATCGTTGTCGGTCTGAGTCGACATCTTCCTGGCATACATAACCTGGTGCTGAGAGGGGAATTATTTCCCTTGTACTTTTCAAAGTCAGGCACTTTGAATTTTACAGGGATTTTGACATTTGGGACTAAGCAGAGTTCAGCAGCAGACTTGCCGAAGAGGTCCTTTCCTCGGAGAGTTTTCAATTCCTTGCGGAGCTCAAGAAATTGATCATTCATAGCATCCATCTTTTCATAGACATTTGGGCCCTCAGACGGCTCAGAATGGTAGATGGTGTCGTCTACTCTAGGCATAGTATGCACGACAGGAGGCAGAACGGCAAGGACCGGGCTAGATGCTGGCAGAAAATAAAAGGTGGGGGCAGGACCCTCAGGAATAAAGTTGGGAGGCATCCCCCAAGGAAACCCGACTGGCATAGCTGTTGGTGCGAAGTGGGCGCTGGCCGCAGGCATAGTTGAAGAAGCAATCTCGGAGATAACTGTCCTCTGGGGAGGAGTTGAAGGTGTCGGAGACGACTGGCTTTGGGCAGCCATGAATGACTCCATTAGGGCAGTCAATCTGGCCACTTCCTCCTTAAGTTCATGATTCTCTTGCTCCAAATGATCCATTAGTCTTGATGCGTTGGCTCGGGTGTAGTACAAGTGAGTCAGCTTGTCTTCAAAATAAATGAAGAACACAGAGTTAGACCATTGAACAAGAAGCCTGGAGCAAAACCTGCTTATGCACATGATGCATGCAATGCTTGTGCATATGATTTATTTTTTATATCAGAGGAACTTTGAGAGTTCTATTGAAAATATTAATCATTTGGACATATATGGAAATATCACATCAATAATATCTGGAAAATATTTTTACACCAAAGAAGTACAGTCTCGGTAACCAAATAAAATTACAAGAGATAAGGAAAATGAACATCCTATGGAACCCTAGAAACAATCATCTAAAGCTCTGGACACTGGAAGATAAGCTGTACGAAGCCTCTTCACCTCCCTCTCATAGGCTGCCTCCATATCTGCCTTCTCTTTGGCGAGTCGATCATACTTCCTCTTCCAAAACTTGGAAGACCGAGGAAGAAGAGAAGTCAATGCATCGTCAGGATCATCAATAATCTGGTGCTCAAGGAACTCTATCAAAGCATCCTTCTCTCTGATCTGCTAAAGCAACTCCTCTCGTTCACGGATCCAGGCACGTGAACGGTCTTCGTCTCTCAACTCCTCTACTCCTTGGTCAGGGAGGGTTGAAGGCCCAGTCACAACCAAAGGTGTAAGTCTCGGATACTCGTAAGGCATGAGGTACTCGGAAGCTCTCCTCCTAACCCAAGAGGTATAGGGTTCCAAAGCAATACAGTTCTTCGGACCAAGCTCCTTCCTTCCCTTCCTATGGATCTTGCGCCAAGCGCAGACCATCATGCTCTTCAAGCCTTGGGGATCTTTACCCTCCTGAAAGAACATACCCTCTAACAGAATGTTATTAGGTTTATCCTTTAGGGGGAACCCAAGTTGACGACGTGCCAAAATAGGGTTGTAGTTAATTCCACCACATGTACCAAGAAGAGGCACATTGGAGAATTCCCCACAAGAGTCGATAATCTACACACCATCATATACACGGTTGTACCAAAAGATATCATCATTAGTGAGAGACATAAGTCTCGTGGACCACCATAGACATCCTTTGTTCTCCTTGAAGGCGATCATCTGTGGCAAGTGCGAAATAAACTACTTGTACAATAGAGGCAAACAGCACACAATGGTACCACCACCCTTTGCATTCCTCATATGCAAATAAAAGTAAGTGTCACCCAACAGAGTCGGAACGAGATTAAGAGTAGAGAAAATCCTAATAGCGTTCACATCCACGAACTTGTCAATATTGGGGAATAACACTAGCCCATAGATGAGAAGTACAAATATGGCCTCAAAGGCATCCTCACTCATGGCCTTCCCATACATAGTAGCTTGAGCAATGAGGAACTCAGAAGGGAGACCTTGAATTCCACCTTTGGTAGTCATATGAGCACCAACCAGAGATTCATCTATATGCAACATATCAGCTATCTCTTGAGAAGTAGGAATACTCTCTAAGCCACTGAACGACAACTGGTCTAGGATAGGTATACCTACAAGGTAGGCATACTCCTCAAGCGTGCGCAAGAGCTGAAAATCCGGGAATGTGAAGCAACGGTACAAGGGATCATAGAACTGCACCAATACGCTCATCAATCCTTTGTCCACTTGAGTAGTCAGAACATACAGAAGCTTCCTATAACGAGTCTTGAAACCCAAGGGATCTAATACATAGGATGTCAAATTCCTTAGCTCTTTCAAGTCAGGTTGTCTGAAACTGTACTTCTTCGTATTCCTTCTTTGTCTTTCCATGTCTGAAAATTTGCAAATAGACCTCTTAAGTTCCTCGAAAATTTTCTCATTATTGATGATATGAATGCAAATGGGTGCATGAATGCATGAATGCAACAATCACACTCAAGGATCAAGCAAAGCATACCAAACAAAGGTCATGGGATGGATCATGTCATCCTTAATATCAATCATCCATTTTGGTGGATTATGGTTTACACCTTATCAACACCCAAGTTCCATTGATATTAAGGATACAAGAACGGATCAACCATGAATCAAGGGTTTGTTGCAAGTCACGAGCATGAAGTCTCGGTTAAGAACCACCCAGAAAGGAGTGTACTAGGGTTTAAACCTGCCAAACATGTTCTACAAGAGGTTCCCATAGTCATCATCCCATCTTTTGGATATTATCGGATAAACGACTACTCGTATTCCAACAATATTCTTGAGAGAGACTCTTATGAGTGTAATATCGCGTAACAATCGTATCAAATCTTACACTTGAACGACTTTCGCACTACGTCCTAAGAATAGGCCAAGATATGCTTGGTAAACTAAGGTCCTTGGCTTCTAAGGTCTATATTGGAAAGAGTAATGTCTAACCACGACTACTCGTGTGACATTATTGATCCCAACATGACCTTCACCAAGTGAATGGGCTTTCATGTCAACTTGCTAAGGAATAACTCCACACAAGTCAACAAGACTATGCCATTCTCCTATCCTAAGTGCACTCGAGTTCGGGTATAGAACTCATCTCACAAAGATCACCAAGCATACAAGGAATTAATATTCAATCAATTCAATCATTACATACAATACATTAATCCCAAATTGCACAAAAAATATGTCACAAAATAATATACAATACAATACAACAAATATGAAAAGTAGGCAAAACCCACTAGGCAAAAATCCCCAGCAGAGTCGCCACTTTTCTGTAGCGGGGTATTTGTTACCATTAGAGATATTGACTAAATCCAAGGTAAACCATACAAGTCGAGTCGCCACCGCACTTCTATTTATCCAAAGGAATGGTTAGAAAGCAAACAAAAACCTAAAAGTTTTATCGAATCAAAAACTAGTAAAAATGTCAGAGATCGGGGTAAGGGGGTTGGTTATGCAATGGGAAGGTTTTAAGCACACAAAACATCCTAGGTACTCCTAGGGAGCCCTTTTCACACTTGTTGTAAGGTTGGTATTTTGTGAAAATTTGTTTGTGCAAACATGATTGGGGAGATGAGAAGAGAATATACAAGTTATTTACAATTTTGTGTTTGTATGGATAAACCCATTGCCTACGTACCATCTTAAAGAAGATTAGGATCAAAACCTCGTAGTTCGGGGTAAAAATCTCAAAAAAACAAGTTGGTGAGTTGATTGGTTCAAAAGCCATAAAGGTCTTTTGTTATCCAAGGGAGAAAACTCAACCTAAAACCACAAATCCATCATGTGAGGATAGCTTCAACATGCTACTGAGGGGTTGGCCCTAAAATAAGCATGGAAGACTCATTGTCCATCACTAAGGATATAGGTGAGTATTACATCTACCTTAAGGATAACTCAAACCTAATAGCTAAAGGTTAGGAAAAGTTTTGATTAAGAAAGTGGCCATTGAAACCACAAAAGTATTTGAATGGGTTATATTTACCAATGAAAAGTATTTACAAAATATGGTCAAAGTTGACTTAAAGATTCAATTCAAAATAAGTGTTATGAAAAGAGAGTATAAAAATCAAAAGCATAATGCTTAGGTTTCTAATGTTTGAAAAGAAGTGTTAAGTGTTTGCACAAAAAGTTTTGGCTTGGGTTAGAGTGGAGGGAACAAGAAGAATGGCTAAAGTCCTAATCATACAAGAGATGAAGGAGAAGAAATAAGACCACAAATGGAGTTCCTCTCTTGAGATCATATTGATGATCCAAGTAGCTCCCATCCTTTGGAATATGCAAGCAAAATAAGTGTAAGCTCATGCAATAAAATTAATAAAGCAAGCTCTTAGAAGATCCCCAATGGCTCTTGTATCTTTCACTTTGGATGAACATGGCAATGGTTCTTCAATTTGGCTCAAATAGGATTCCCTAGCACAAAAGCACACAACATCAAAAAGTTTCATGAAGCAAATCAAGAATGGACAAGATTGAGTTTAGAGATTTGGTCATTCTAATCCATCTTCAACATTAGGCATTTTACTCCAATTTTGCATAGGGAATGTCCTAGAAACTAAGTCCATTTATCCATTTTTGCATTTGGTCCACAACAATCAAAACAAAAGCAGAAGCACAATAATATATTCACAATTATCTGCTCAAGTGAGCAAAAGACAAATTGCATTAACATAAACATGTGCTCAAAGGAGCAAAGGAAAAAGCAAATGAATAATATGTACAAGAATAGTAAATTGCATAAATGTAAAGAGCAAGAATTAAATGTTAATGGTTAATGGTTAGTGTTAGAGTTAGTGTGCCATAAGGCAATTTAGCGCTATGTTAAGTAATCGTAATTGGACTTATGTAGAAGTCACAACTATCTGAGGTCGGTCAATAATAATGTAGGCAACAACACAAGTTAGAGATTTTGATTAGTGAATCAAACTCCTACAACTTGCCATGCCAAAAAGAAGATGAGAAATGATCTCGTATTGATTTAGGTTCTTTGCATGATTAGGAAGCAACATATCCTTAATGCAAAGCCATTCACTTGATCCATGATCAAGATGAATTAGATTTGAACCAATGAAGGTTAAACCTCCATGTATCAATGCTAACCACCAATCATTAACTCATTGATCAAAAAGAAAAAGAAGAAGAAGAAGAAGAAGAATGAAAATTAAAGTATATTAATGGAAATGGAATGAGATAATCAACAAGCATTGACCAAAGGTTGAGAAGATCAAGGTCAAACAAAGTTTGAAATTTTTTTTTAGCATTTTTAGAAGTCAGAAAATATTTTAAATCAATTAAAAATGCATGAAAATAACCTAATTGAATTAAAATCTCAAATAAATCTCAAATTAATTAATAAATTGATGAGAATATTTTTCATATATCTATCATCATTCAAAGAGGTTGGAAAAATATTTTTGTATTTTTTGGATATCAAAAACTATTTTAAATGAATTAAAAATAAGCAGAAAAGAGAAAATTACTAAAAAATATCAAATGATAAAATAAAAAATATTAAAAATCATTTTTAGAAAGTAGAAATTAAAAGGATAAAAATGAAATTGGTCTCAGATTTTTTGGACCAATAATGAAGGAGTTATGAATTTTTAAAAAGAAATGGAATTAAAAGAAATAAAAGAAATTAAAATCAGAAATTAGAAAAAAAAAAAAAGGAAAATGCGTGGACTGTTTGATCTTAGCTCATTAATTGAGCTGGCAAATCATGAGGTCATGAAGCGCGCGCCTACCATGTGCATGGGTCAACTGAAGCGCACCAAGCCAATAATAAAGTCATAACAATGGACACGTGGGATTAGATCTGGAAACTGAGATGGACGACTCAGATCCAATCTGGAGACCTGACGGTGGCCAGCGCCACCGTCTTCTCCGGCCAACTTCCGGCCAAGTCCAAATTTGCAGAGAATCAAATGTTAACCAAAAGACATGATCCAGGCATCAATCGAGAGCTGGGGTGATGTACACCACCCCTGTACCAACCAAATCCATTCTAGATTTCTACATTGAGAGAAATCAGAGATGGAAGATTTGTGGTGTTCAAATGAACTTCATGATTTTTGAAAATTGAAAGCTCAATAGTGTTGCCTTTATGTAGAGGACTTCAGATCACACAACAACAACAACAAGAAATAAGTACTATGCAAGCTGATTCGAAGAAAATAAAGTGTGAGGTGAACCTCTGATTTGCAGAGCTTAGGGTCATAATTCCTTGTTATGGATGCTTGCAATTCACTCTATAGATCAAGGAGAAGAAGGCATAGGAACTTTAAGATCTAAAAACTGATCGAGGAAACCAAAGTTCAGATCTGAAAATTGAGAGAAAAGTGAGATAGTTCCTTTGGTGAGGGTTGTGATTTCAGTTCAGCAGCATTTGGGGCGCCTTCAGGTTGCTGAAATGAAGATCATATGCATTGTATTTATAGGCAAGGCAAGCTGAAGATGCATGATCACAAACTTGCATGAATGGAAAGGGCCTCCACGCATGGGCCTGTACAGGCGCATGTAGGGCCCAATTCCACTTGGATTTGGAAACTGATGCATGATGAAAGCAAATTGGACGTGCAGATTGGGTGGTAAGAGCTCATGCAATGCAAATTAAATGATTTTCCAAAATTGCACTATTATGTTCAAGTCTTCGAAAATGCTATGTCAAAAATAGAAACACCACCATATGAGTAATGGATGGAAAGCTCATTGCATAAGGATAATTTTTTATGTTGATCAAAACTCCATTTGGGTCTTGGAAATTGATGAAAAGTGGACATGAAGTGTAGGGTGCAAAACATGCACATGTGAGATTTTCAAAATTGGCCAAAGTTCAAGCCCTTCTGTCTCAATGATGCAAGCTCCAAATTACACAATCTTCAACATCAAAGTTTTAGATATTTTCAAGGAAATAAATTTGGACTTAAATTTTGCATCATTTGGATTTTTGATGAAGAAGGTATGGGCACTTGAAGTTGGACTTTTTCACATTTCAATGCATTTGGTCCAAAGTGACCTATAATGTTTTGCATTATGACATGTATTTATTTTGCGATTTTGAAATTTTGTTCAACATAACATTTGAATTAGACATCTTAATATTTCCAATGCATTTGGTCCCACCTCAAAATCATGAAAAATGAATGAGTTATGGTCTTGGGAAGTTGACCCAAAATTAGGGTTTCAGTCAAAATGACTTATAATGTCTTGGAATGGACAATGACCTTCCAAGCTTCAAATCAATTTTTGATGAACATGAAAGCTGTTCATATGGTCTTTAAGAACATTTTTTCGCTTGGGGTCATCTCCATTTGACAAACAAATTAAATGTTAGGTCTCAGTGTATTTCAAAATAGTTAGATGAATTGATTGATCAACTTCTCAAGTCCACACCTCATATCTTTATGAATTGATGATTGAGGACACTCAAATAGGTTCAAATATTCATGAAATGTTGAATTAAAGAAATTACCTTGATTGCATTTGGCCATGGGTTGAGGTTGCTTCATGAGCAAGGCACAGTTGATGAATAGATGAACTAGGGTTTCCTTTGAAAACAAGTGTCACACCTCAAAAAATGGGGATACGACTATAAAGCGAAGTGCGATCGCACGCTCGCAATGATGGACTGAACAGAGTCGCCACCGAACTTTATTTATTCCTAAAAAGGAAAGGGGAAATATCGATAAAACCCATAAAAGAAAGGAAGATATGGTCATCGCAACCAATATCAGGGTTCGGGAGTCGGTTACGCAAGGGGAAGGTATTAGCACCCCTCACGTCCGTTGTACTCAACGGGAACCATTAGGTCAGTTGTGTGCATTAATGTTAGTTTGAAGTGTTAGGCTTTTCAGTTATTAGGTGGGAAAGAAAGAATAGAAGAGAGAAGAAATGTTTTTGGATTTTTGACGAAGGACTAAACCTAAGTTTTTTATTAGTGGGCCTGACAAGATTTACAAATCCTGCTCCTACGTATCTCAATAGAGAAGTCAAGGCTTACGTAGTTCTGGGTAGAAAAATGTTTGTTTGTTGGTCGATTTTTAGCGAAAGCTATATTGTATTAATCGACGAAAACATCGTTTTACCCAAAACAGATGAGGAGTGAACGCATACCACACATCGAACGGGTTTATAAATCTACATTCGAAAAAGCGTCATTTATCTCTACTCAACAATCGTGGCCGAAACGTTGTTTTGTATCACTTAAGACAATATATCTTTCGTTTATGAAAAAGTTTTTTGATTAATCGCACGACGGCGAGAAAAGGGTTTGATTGGTGGGATGTATTTTGAGTGATGGCGAGAACTTGGATGAGCGAGATATACATCTCGAATCCTAGCCTCAGGAGTGCATGGTATACACCATGTTCCATTTCCATCTTTATTGAAAAAGTATTAAGGTAGGAATTAGGTATTTTGAAGTTTGAAAGACGAGTACTTGTGACCTACAAGCTCTTACAGCTTGGGTCTAATACTCGGGACTACGTCTGGACATTCCACCCAGGCAGTCTGTTTCTTTCCAATATTGTTAAGAAAATGATTCGAATATTTATGAATGTTTTGGAGGGAAGACAAATATTCATGGCTTGCAAGCTCTTACAGCTTGAGCCTAATATTCGGGATTACGACTGGACATTCCATCCAGGTAACCTTTTTCTTCCAACTTTATTAAGAAAATGATTTTGAATATTGGAGTGTTAAAGAGAAGACGAATATTTATGGCTTGCAAGCTCTTACAGCTTGAGCCTAATATTCGGGATTACAACTGGATATTCCCTCCAGGTAATCTTTTTCTTCCAACTTTATTAAGAAGGTGGTTTGAGATGTTTACAGGTGTTTTGGAGAGAAGACGAATATTTATGACTTACAAGCTCTTACAGCTTGAGCCTAATATTCGGGATTTTTGACGAAGGACTAAACCTAAGTTTTTTATTAGTGGGCCTGACAAGATTTACAAATCCTGCTCCTACGTATCTCAATAGAGAAGTCAAGGCTTACGTAGTTCTGGGTAGAAAAATGTTTGTTTGTTGGTCGATTTTTAGCGAAAGCTATATTGTATTAATCGACGAAAACATCGTTTTACCCAAAACAGATGAGGAGTGAACGCATACCACACATCGAACGGGTTTATAAATCTACATTCGAAAAAGCGTCATTTATCTCTACTCAACAATCGTGGCCGAAACGTTGTTTTGTATCACTTAAGACAATATATCTTTCGTTTATGAAAAAGTTTTTTGATTAATCGCACGACGGCGAGAAAAGGGTTTGATTGGTGGGATGTATTTTGAGTGATGGCGAGAACTTGGATGAGCGAGATATACATCTCGAATCCTAGCCTCAGGAGTGCATGGTATACACCATGTTCCATTTCCATCTTTATTGAAAAAGTATTAAGGTAGGAATTAGGTATTTTGAAGTTTGAAAGACGAGTACTTGTGACCTACAAGCTCTTACAGCTTGGGTCTAATACTCGGGACTACGTCTGGACATTCCACCCAGGCAGTCTGTTTCTTTCCAATATTGTTAAGAAAATGATTCGAATATTTATGAATGTTTTGGAGGGAAGACAAATATTCATGGCTTGCAAGCTCTTACAGCTTGAGCCTAATATTCGGGATTACGACTGGACATTCCATCCAGGTAACCTTTTTCTTCCAACTTTATTAAGAAAATGATTTTGAATATTGGAGTGTTAAAGAGAAGACGAATATTTATGGCTTGCAAGCTCTTACAGCTTGAGCCTAATATTCGGGATTACAACTGGATATTCCCTCCAGGTAATCTTTTTCTTCCAACTTTATTAAGAAGGTGGTTTGAGATGTTTACAGGTGTTTTGGAGAGAAGACGAATATTTATGACTTACAAGCTCTTACAGCTTGAGCCTAATATTCGGGATTACGACTGGACATTCCATCCAGGTAACCTTTTTCTTCCAACTTTTATTTAGAAGGTGATTTGAGGTATTTACGAATATTTTGGCGAGAAGACGAATATTTATGACTTACAAGCTCTTACAGCTTGAGCCTAATATTCGGGATTACGACTGGACATTCCATCCAGGTAATCTTTTTCTTCACGTTTTATTTAGAAAATGATTTGAATATTAAATTAAAACAATTAAAGTACCGAGGTTTGAAATTATTGAAAGTTAAGTTGATGTTGCTTAAAAGCTCATTGTAAGAAGGCCCAAGAGTAAGCCATGTGAGGTTGATGGCGATGCTTAAAAGCAATCGACTTACAAGGGTGTGAAAATGGGCTCGATATTGAATCGAGAAAAATGATTTTTTATAGTTTAAAGCGGTTTTGAGTGGATGATGAAATTAAAAGAAAACAAATCAACCATGAGTATAATAAAAACACAAGCATATAATAAAATGCTACATAAACATAAAAATAAAATGCTAAAAGAAATGAAATGCTCAATACGGGTATCGAACCCACTACACTAAAGACCATAAAAATCACCCCTCTCCACCAGACCACTCATGACTAGTTATTATTTTAATGCTATTTTAGATATGTAAACCAAGATATATTAGACATTAGAATAAAAACTAAGATAAAAAAATCTGTTGGACTACCAGGAAAATGAACAAAAATCAAACCCAGCCGCCTGGCTGTTGGGTTCACAAGGTTAGGATTTGGGAACACTAAATAGCAATTAACTAATACTAATACCAATAAACCATAGTTAATGACCATTTGAAAACTCAACATTCAACCATTGGGATTTAAAGGTTCTGCTAAAAAAAGAGAAACAATAATGAATAAATAAAAAAAGAAAAGAAAAGGTGAGGACAACGAAGGAAAATCCAGTCGTCCTCCTCTCTCTATCTCACTCGCCCTCAATGAAAACTCCCTCTGCTCTCGCGTCCCCAAACTTCACCGTCAACCTTCGCTCACCCCTCACAACCTCTCACAACCTCTCATTCGCTCACCTCTCGCAATCTCTCTTAAAATCGCCCATCGTCGCTCACATCTCACTCAATCTCTCTGAAACGAAGCAAGAAACCATGGCTAAAACAAAAAGGGCTCACCTTCGGCGGTGGTGACGGTGATGATGAAGCCTAAACTTCACTATGTCGCCTCTCTATTCCAGGTATGTATCGATTTTTGGGATTAGGGTTCTTTTGAAGTTTCTCGCCGCTCTCTGATTTTCGTCCTCTCCCACTGATTTTTCTCTCTATTTATGTTCACAGCTTAGGGTTTTGATTTGGTCCCCCAAAGGTTCAATGGAGAAAATTTTCAGAAGTGCTTTTGTGTGCTCAGAATCAATTTTATCATGTTTTACGCTACAATCCGGAAACGGTACCATGAACTCAAACTTTCTCTTTGAGTTTTGTCTCTATCCCGTTTTGGGATTTTTCTGGAATTCTGTCTCTTTTACTAATTAATTTATGTTATTTACTGCAGTGAAGATTGAAGCATTGGTTTCGGTTTTCTCACAGCCTTGTTGGTGTACTCGGTTTTGGGTGGCTCGTGATTTCAGTTTGGATGTGTGAGGATGGTGTAACGTTGATTAGAAGACGTGTTGCCGTAACTTCCGAATTGAAAAGTGTATGGTTTGGGTCCAATACAAGGCACAACTTCCTAGCAGCAAACATTCCGTTCTATTCTTCAAGCCTCTTAGTTCTCTCTTTGAATAACGACTTTCTACTTCTTGTCATAACCTTCAAAACTAACTCAGCATCAACCCATGTATCCTGGGGTCGAGAAAAACCTTATGCGCATACTTCAGGAGCTGATTCTACGCCATCTTTCATATTCTGAGGGAGACTGCAGAATAAACATTCTGAGTAACAGGGGGTGAATTGATGGTTCATGGGGAACAGACAAAACATCTGCAGTGTTGTGATTTAGCACCAAACTGAGAAGCCCATTTAATGTTGTTAAATCAAACTTCTCGACAATTCAGACTTGGTCTGTAGCATACTTCACAAATTGTTTATATCACTTATAAACCAAAACGGTGATGGCTCCGAATCTGCGGGCTCTATCTAGTTGGGAAAGAGATAACTATTGTTGCCACAGACATTGATCAAGATGGGCATCAGTAAACTTCTCAAGAGGCTCAATTTCGTACACCGGAGTCAAGTGGCTATAAATCCATAAACTCTAATACAACCTTTGGAAGGCACGCTGGGTGATGAAATTTGTTTAGATGCACGACGCCAAGGATCTTGTGAACCATTTGTGAATACTATTTTGGAACCAGCAACTTTTGGTGCCTCCATAGTATAAATTAGTTGCATCAACATCAGGATATATGCCCTTTCCAAAGACATTTTTGCAAAGGTCCAAATAGTATCTCGTGTCAACTTTGTGGGAGCGTATACTGTCATTTGAAGGAGCCACCTGAAAGTATGCAACAACAGCAATACCCGGATACCGAAATTCCAGACCACGCAGAGCAACTGTATAACCCTCTTTATAAGCTTTTTCATACTTTAAGACATCTTCAGTAGTTAAATACAGAGGTTCCTTAAGGCAGTCCGGATGAAAGTCCTGAAGGTAATGTGTCTCTTTTCTCAATTCTTTTTGTTTCGATGTTCTGTTAACGATTTCTCCCTCTTTGTTTCTGTTCCTGTTTCTCTGCTATAATCTATCAATTCTTTCATACTATTGACCACTTTTGATATTTGTAGGCACCGCACATATCTCTTTGTGTATCCTAAATCATTAACCAATGGAACTTCCAAGGCTTTTGCCAACTGACGGGCTGATGCAACAAACAAATTGCAATTATTTTGCAACTCTGGAATGGATAGATTGGGTGCTGCATTTTGTGTACACGCCTGATATTTTTGAGCAACTGCTTCAAGCTGACTAACCTGAGGAATTAACAATCTTCTAGGGATGAGCTCTTCATGATGCCGAGCACAAAATTTCCAAGAACATCTCTTCAGGTCTGTGTTGTTGCTGATACATGTAATGTGTCGGCCGCCTAGCACACATCCCAGGTTCATATGCTGGTTTCACAGGAGACCTTATGGGCATATTCTGCTGTTGAAACTGTTGCGGTAGCTGGGACCGTTGCTGCTGAGGTATTGACTTTAAGAGTTACTGCTGCTGATGTTGCAAAAGTCTCTGCTATTGCAAAAGATTCATCTGTGCAGCAGTAGCCTGAGAGGTTTGCCTTGACATGTGGATGAGCTGTTGTTGGGTTTTTAAATGGTTATATTATATGCTGCCAACTTGCTTTTTGTTGTTGTGAGTTTTTAAACTTGTCATTCTTTATTGGTTTCAGGTGATACCGTAACCGCAAGCACTTCATCCTGGGTAACGGCGGCTGAAAAGTGGTTGAGCTTGTTACTGGTTCTTCCAGAATTCTGGACTGTTGAAGATTGGTTCAAGGAGTGAGCTTGGTGTGAAATTCCAACCGGAACGGAAAGATTGCGGCATTGTTGGAGGTGGCGGAGAATGTGTCGACGTACTCCCGCACGGATTGAACTCCTCGGCAGTGGCTGCAGCAGGAGCCGCGGATTCCTCAGGTGACCGTTTCGCGAGATCTCCGGCTCTTAGAGTTGAGCTTGAGCAAATTCTCTTGACATCATACCGACTTATGTCAAAGTTGGTCACAGCACTTGTTCCTCTAAACTTGATTGCTGCAATATCATATGCTTCTGCAGCCTCCTCTTGTGTGCTAAATGTACCAAGATACAAGTCTTTGTTTCCCGCAACCCTTCCGATTCGAGCCTGCCACCTTCCATGTTGATGGTGTGATGTTACATAACTCTGTTAACTTTTCCAAGTGTAGGTACGTGAGTTATGTCATCCACTCTACATGGTGGAACCTCAGTATCTTTTGTTGACAAATTGGCTTTGACCACTCCATCTTTGTACTTTTCAATGCAGGAACAAAAGAATCACTAATCATCTTGAAGAAATTAAGCTTCATTATGCTATCAGCAAATCCTGCAGAAGAAGCATTCTTCTTCTTGAAAATATGGAAAAAATGACTCTTTGATTGTCCAAGCTGCAACAGGCTGGAAGATCTCAATTTGTTCAACCTCATCACTTCAGGAATTGATGGAAACACCAGAACTGCATCAAGTTTGTCCCTTCCTTTCTTAACAGCAGTCTTCACTTTGAGTGTAAGCTTTTCAACAAAGATCAAAGAACCAATGGCGATTTTAACATCTTCTAAATCCTTGCAAAAACAATTGTATGTCGATACATCACGAAGCTCTTCGACTAAGTAACCGACAATTTCAAAAGAAGCATCTTTTGGTTGGTGTATTAGTTAATTAGTGAAGTCAAAGTTGAGTTAATACTCGGAGAAATGAAAGTTAGCTTGAGTTGATTGTTGGAAAGAGAATTGTCACTCTCTTGGCTGTCGAATTGTAGCATCCGCCGCCTCTTAACTTGAGAAGTCTCCCTACCATCCTCTAGTTGTTCCTTTTGAATATATCTTGAATTTGAATCTACATTGTTGACACTATATGCCAAATCACCGCAAGCCTTAATCGGAGTTGTTTCAGCATCAAACATGTAGGAAAGATCTTCTCCGTTTTGAGGCACATCATTCCACAGCTCCTCCGAAATATCGAAATTCGGGATTGTATTTTGCAGACAATAATCCTCTCCATGCCAATCCCATGGCTCCTTGTGATTGTTGTTAGAATCCATTAATTGAGCAGTAACTCCTAATGGTTATGTTCTGCCATTGGTTTTGTATCATGCCGTTGTTATTTTTCCATTGTGTTGCTCACGATTTGTGCGCTTTGCTTATGCTTGCAGGTTGACAAAACATACCAGTTTGAGGTCTGCTGCGAATTCTGTTGTGGTTGAGTGGTGATGGAGAGATTCTGGATGGGATTATCACAAGTAACTTCAGGCTTACAGTTTCCTTCATTAGAATCATCGGTATTTAAGGAAATGGAGGCAAAAGGTGGAAGGGTGGCCAATGATTCTGGTGTCAAAGGGAGTCCGTGCCTCTCAATCTCATTCCTATAAGAATAAAAATCATTGGAACCCAAAATTGTAATGTCAATACCTTGTAAAAGTAGTTTGTGTAACGATTCTTTTTTATTCTGGTCAAACGCTGCATAAGCAGCAGCCACAGAGTATTGCACTGCATATTCCACAAAAGGGTTCCTTGTTTCACTTGAGGAAACAGTTTGTATAGTAAGATTTTTTAGAATTGGTTGTAACGTGGGAATTAGTTGTAGGATATGGATGTGATGCAATGGTGATTAAATGTAATTGGTCATGAAAATGTATGTATGAAAATGAGTTTGGAAATGTTTGAAAGTTAAATATTATTGAATGTTATGAAATGAGTAGGTACTATTTTGATTTTGAAATGTACTATGGATATAAAATGGATTTTTTAGAAATAATCCAAGACTAATTTAAATATCAATTTAAATAATAATAAAAAATCAGTAAAAAATCCAATTAAAATCAAATTAATCCAATAATTTGTTAAAATTACTTTTGACATCAATTCTAACATCTATTTGAAAATTAAAATCAATTAGAGTTTTGAATCATTAGTAAAAATAACAATTAAAATTAAATTGAAATTTGGAATTAAACTTAATTTGAAAGTAAAATCAAAATTGAAAAATTACAAAAGTCAAATGATTAAAATCCATTTTATAGTCAAAAGCACCATGATAAAAAAGGCATAGACAATGACCAATGTGTAACAAAAATATGGATTTGGGAATGAATGTATGCAAATGAACTTTAAGCCAAGTGCCAAATAAAAAAAAAATTCAGGACCAAAATCGGGGTATGACAACAAGCCTCAAACCCTTTGATTTGGTTTGATCAAAATGATGAATTGAGATACTTGGGAGGCATATTTGATGGATTAGAGCTTTGGGAACCATTTCCATGCTTTCTTTCATCTTCTCTTGACCATATCAATGCACATAGGATCTCCAAGAAGCCTTAGACCTTGTGACTGCTCCAGCTACAAACAAGAGATGTTAGTGACATATTTTTGTGCTTTTAGTTAGTAAACTAAAATGAGAAAAGCAATAATATACAATTCAAGCATGCTTGGTGATCTCAAACCAACTCTCAAAAGATCCCACCCAAAGGTAAGGAGCCAAGATGCTTATGATCCTTGAGGCAATACAAATGCAATGTTATGATGCCATGAGGGATCTTAGGGTCAAAATTGGGGTCTTACACCCAGCAAGGTTATTCTTATCCAGTAACCGGTAATGAATATTCCCTCCTGTTGGTTCCCAGCGAGCCATCCTTGATATGTTCATCCTAACCGATAACGGATGTCCTCTCTGTCAGATTTTTATCATCTCCTTACCCAGTAGCAGGTAATGGATAATGATTTTCTGCTCCTCCTGTGTTGAAGTTTATTTCTTTCCCAGTTGAGTTGAGTGCGATTTTCCTTAGTGAAATCACTTTTCCCTGCGTTGATTCAAGAACTTCAGTTTTATCCTGATCCACTTGTAATCCCATGCAAATGTTTTGTTTCCCCGGCTGAGTCTTTCCATTTTATGGAATTCCTCTAGTCCGTCCAACAATTTTCAAGTCGTAGCCTGGCCTACGGATAACCCCTTTCTCCCCTAGAGTCTCTGTCTCCCCGACAAGTTTTCCTTATGGAATGCATTATGCTTCTGCGGATATTCGGTCTCTCTGATTTCTTCTCCTTTGTGGCAATTTTCCCCACGGAGAATTTTCTTTTACATTCATACCATATGCATCATGAGGTCTCTTAGGGACCAAAATTTGTTTCTATGTTGTTATTTAAGCCTATTCTACTGAGTCGATGCGAAGATTTTAACCTTTATCTCCTCAGTTAGAACGTCCTTAAATAGGGGCACTATGTTTAAGAGTTGATAACTCATTTTCCATGTTGCATGAGATGTGATCATTAGTCTATACACATAATAGTCTTAATGCTTTAATGTTATCCCACTTCAAAATAAAGCTCGACTACAGATACTTTAAGAATAATGTCCTTATGTTTAATGGGATCTCATGATTAAGTCACACTTGATATATTAAACGGACTAGCTATTCTAGGGACTTTATTAAACAAACATAATAAAGAAAAATACTTTTATCATTAATAAATAATTTGATACAAGTACCAAAAGTATTGGCATCTAGGGCTTACACCAACATAAACATGAAAGATGAAAGATACAGTGCAATAAAAAATTCTTGAGTTGCTACAAAAGCAACACGATTACGTGACATATAACTTAATTGCTCCATAATGTTGCACACACATGTGCTCTAGCAAGGTGAATATTTACATTTGTCACCACTCAAACTAAAAAAAAATGTTATCAGAACGATGACACACTACAAGAATTTTGTTGACATGATAACATGTTCAAACATATTTCACGCCAGAATATATAAACAACAATCTCACATATATCATGCAAGGACTAATAATAGATAACATGCTTATACATAAAGAAAACATTTCAAGTATAGAAGAATAATAATATGAAGTCACTATAAGCATATAAATTGACAAACATCAATTGAAATTTTTGGAAGTAAACATTCTTGCAATATTTCATACATCGAGCATATCAAGCATTTGGAACATAGACAATATGCAAAAGTAAAAGACTTACTTTTAAAGAGAGAAAATGGAACAATATTACCTTGAGTAAAAATTGATGAAGGGTGCACTCATATGTGATTGAACTTCCATGAAAAGTTAAAGCAAAAGTATATCAAGTGCATGCAACAAATCATATTTATAGAAGATTTGAGATATCAAATATGCCTAATTCCCTTTGAATGTTGAAAAACGGTTCAGTCGCTAGAGGTTATGTAAAGATATCCGCAAGTTAATTTTTTCTATCAACATGCTCAAATACGACATCTCCTTTTTCAACATGGTCACGTAGGAAGTGGTGATGTATCATAATATGTTTAGTGTGAGACTGTAACACCAGATTTTTGGTTAGAATAATAGGACTAGTGGTGTCGTACATAATAGGAATATGTGGTAGTTTAATATCAAAATCAAGTAGTTGTTTTAGCCATAAAATTTGAGCATAACAACTACCGGCAGCGATGTATTCTACCTCGGCGGTTAACAAAGCAACGAAAACCTGTTTCTTGCTATGCCAACTTACTAAGGAGTTTAAAAACATGTGGCTAGTTCCACTAGTAATTTTCCTATCTGATTTTCAACAGGAAAAATCAGAATCGATATAACTAACCAAATTAAAATTGTTTCCCTTGGAATACCAAAGCCTGTACTTAGATGTACCATGAAAGTATCTAATGATGCCCTTTACGACTTTTTAATGCGATTCCTTAGAAGTGATTGATAACGAGCGCACATACGCATGCTAAACATAATATACGACCTAGATTTAGTAAGACATAGAAGATATCCAATCATACCTCTATACTTCTTCACATCAACATCCTTACCATTTTCATCTTTTTCCAAGTTCCCATTTGTAGGCATTAGAGTGTCAATTGATTTTGCATCTTCCATACCAAATTTCTTTAGCAATTTATTGCAATATTTTGTTTGACACACGTACGTCCCTTCGTTGAGTTTCTTGATTTGAAGACCAAGGAAGTAGTTCAACTCCCCCATGAGAATCATCTCAAACTCACCCTACATTAGCTTAGAAATCTCCTTGTCTAATTGCATGTTAGTGAAACTGTAGTGGTAAATTTGTAACCATTAAGCTATGGATAAACTTGACGTTAATAAAACCAGAGTCGCCACCGAGCTTTTATTGTTTCCAAAGGAAAAGGTAAAAGTACGAACAAAATCCAAGGATAAGAAATTTTCAAATCAAAACTTATAAAATTCCATAGATTACAAGTAAAGGGGTTGGTTACACAGAGGGAAGATGTTAGCACCAAAAGTGTCCTAGGTACTCCAAGGGAGCCCTTTTTATATGTGCATGTGTTTTTCATATAAAAGATGTTTGATGAAATAGAGTGTGGGGATGAGAAAATAATTTATTTATTATATTTTTGTGTTTGACAAGACCTTCGGGCCAAATTTAGTCCATTGTCGCACGCGGATCAAGACGAGTAGTTTTTCAAAAATGTAGTTTAGCGACAAATTAACTCAAATATCGTTCTCAAGGATTCTTGTTTAATTAATCTATCGATAGAACAAAAGGGGGGGGGGGTTGGTTGGTTTAGATTCGAAAAAGTGATTTTTAGAGGTGATTATAAAATAAGCTGACACGAACCAACCTACTGCATCATCTTCCGACTTATCATTGATTCTTTCAATCCTATTAAATTTGGTTACAAATTTGAACTCATTTGGATTTGGCATGAAGGAGTTATGCATTTTAGAAGTTGAGGAAAATTGTTTGTTCAATGATGATGACCCAAAATGACCTATAATGTTTCCTCTCGGAACATGCCCTTGCATGTTGAATTTGAAGTTTATCAAAGAACAAAAGTTGGAGAGTACATCTTGAAATTGTTAATGAAACTTGGATGGACTTCATATCATAAAAATTGAGCAAGTTATGGTCCTTAGAAGTTGACTTCCTAACTAGGGCACAAACAAAATGACCTATAATCTTTCACCATAAAAAGGGACTTTCCAAGCAAAACTAGCTCTTGATGTCAACATTAAAGTTATTTGTAATTTCATAAATAGTAACCTTTATCTTGGAATCATTTTAATATGACAAAAACTATAGGAGATAGGGTCTAGGGAACCCCAGTTTTGACCAATTGACTTCCACTGGTCAACCACCTTGAACCAACTTGCAAACTTGAAGTTCTCTTGAACTTTGGGACTCATGGAGGATCATATATGTATAAGATGATGTAATATTAAGTATAACTTGAAATATTTGATCAAATGATGAAGAAACTTGTTGAGGAAGTCACACAAGATACCTAGATGAATTAGGGTATCCAAGGCAAACAAGCTTTAAACTCTTGATGATTTCTTGATCAAAAGGATAAGTGAAGATCATGGGGATCCATAAATGATGTCTAGAACCATTTTGAACCATCTCTTGATTGATCTCCTTGTACTTAGGGTCTTAAACCCTAGATGTGAGTTTGAGAGAGCATGGGTGGATGCATGCACTACCTACAAAAGAAGTAAAACTATACATATACATATTTTTGGCATTTTGGTTAGTAAATAATGAAAAACAAGGTATGGTACAATCAAATGTGCTTGGTGATCTCTCCCAATGCAAACCCAATGAATGAGCGGTAAGTAGGATGACAAGGTGTGATCCCATAACTGTAGGGGAAATGGGTAGATTAGAACAAAGCTGAAATACTCAATCCAAATAGGGGATGGCGATCTCACCAAGGAAATATGCACTCAAAATCAACTAGGGAAGAACGAACTTCATCACAGGAGTAAATGAGATATATCATCTATTACCGGTTACTGGGTAGGAAGATAATACACTCTGACAGAGGGACATCCGTTACCGGTTAGGGTAAACATATCAAGGATGACTCACTAAGGAGAAAGAGGTGTATTCATTACCGGTTACTGGCTAGGAATAACCTACTGGGGAGAAAAGATCAAATAGGATTTACAACTATTGGTTACTGGGCAGAAGACCAAAAATAGAGTATATGTCACTAGTTAAAGTGAACATATCAAGGATAAACTCAAAGGAAGAATATTCGTCATTGGTTAGGATGAACATAACAAGGATAGACTACCTGGGGAATGAGGAAGAATATCTGTTACCGATTAGGGTAAACATATCAAGGATAAACATCATGGGAAAATAGGAATGATATCTACCAGCTACTAGGTAGAATACCAAAGAGAGAATATCCATCACCGATTAGGATGAGCAAATCAAGGATATACTCGGCAAGGGAAAGTAGGAATTACAACTAACGGTTACTGGGTAGAATACCGCAAAGAAGAGAAAATATGTCATCGGTTAAAGTGAACATATCAATGATAGACTCTCTAGGGAATAAAATAGAGATTGCAACTACCTTTTTACTGATTAGAAAAGCAAAAAGGAAGATTATCTGTCACCGGTTAGGATGAACATATCAAGGATAAACTTATCGGGGAAACGTGAAAACGAATCTGCTGGGGAAGAAAAAGGAAGTATATTACATTTTACCAAGTATTGGGCAAAAGTAATGTACTCAACATCAAGAAGAATATTACCAATTACTGAGTAATAGACTCTTGGAGACCAAAATATCTATCTAGGTAAAAAAACTAGAAAGAAACGGTCAAACAAGGACTTAACCCAAAGAGGATATAAATCAAGGGGAGTGGTTCCATCCAGATAATTAACTGGGGAGAAAACTGAAATAACAATCATCCACGAGAAAATAACTCGGTGGGGAATGAGAAAGGTTAAACTCTTTCTGGTTAAGGGGCCGAAACTCTATAATCGAAGGAGGACAGATACACCAAATTTGCATGGGAAAATAATGTCACCAAAGCAAGGGATCAGAAGAAAAATCAATGCGATAGAATGCATAATGAAATATCTGATGTTGTGTTATATTCATGAGTATGCATGTATATGATTATGATTATGCTGATAAAACAACACAAGGGATACAATTATCAATGATTTGAATCATCACTACAACACTCGTCTAATCTCAACAAGATGGAAGCAATAACTGGAGAAGAATGCTAGGGATGAAAATAAATCATCTAGCTCTAAATAAATCAATTATGGATGGGGAAAGTCATGGGAAAACATGCTTTCAATCAAGCACGACAAACTCTGAAGGGAGAAAGCGCTGTTGAAGGATAACCAACCAATCATGCCGAAGACATAGAAGGATCTGCTAAGGATCCAAATTGTCGATACTGTGGGGAATTTTAAGTCAACACCATGTTAAATGGGAGACAACCTTGCAGGGGACAAGAATCAAATACTGCTCAAAACCAAATACTACCGAGAGAGAGGGAACTTCCATCAGAAGACAAACTCCACTAGGGAATACCAGAGATAAACTCTGAGTAGGGAATCGAGCAAAATATTGGGGATGCTGAGATCTGAAAGTCAAACAGATCATCAAATTCTCCTTGGTAATTGAGAAATAAACCGATTCCAATGCAAAGAAAAAATGGATCTGACTCACATTGTCGTGGTTATGCAACACGGACAAATGCAAATGGGGATCTGAAAACTAAATAAAGGTTCCGGATATCCAAGGTTTAATCACAAATCACAAACTGGGAATACAAAACATGAGCACCTTAGCTGGGGGAACATGGATTTGCAAAAGGGACCGGTCATCAACTCAACTAGAGATGAGACCCACCAACTCTACTGAGGATAAGAAACCACTCAGGAAGAAATTCCTCGACTAGGTCGGGGATAAATGATGAACCGTTGGGGAGTAAAAAAGTTACCAAACCAACTACTTGGGGGAGACCCACAATGCTTCATACTTCAAAACTTACCTATTCTTAAATTGATGTCGACATTCCTTGCTGAGATCGATTATTCTTAATGTGAATGTTCTTATTATTTTAAGAAAAATAATTATTCATTAATTTATTTCAAAATTATCATCATAAAAATTCAATTTTATTTAACAAAAGTAAATAAGAATAGCAATAATTGGATAAAAGCTCAACTTTATTTAATAGAATGGTAGTCTATTAATGACGGGAACCCATGGTTCTTTACAAAGTTTAAGAATGGTAATTTACATGGAAAAGGGCTACATTGAATACAATGATCAATACTCTCCCTACCAACTTTGAAATTCGATGTGCTGTTGTCTTTGGTTGAGAATGATGAACCAGAACCAAATGACTTGCTCAAAACCGACCGGGTGCAGTTACTTGCCATAATCCCTAACTTTTTCCTAGATTGCCCCACGGTGGGGTACTCAATCTACCAGGATAAGTTTTCTGTTTTATGTCTCTAGTTTTTGCCTGGATCACTCTTTCGGGTGTTCAATTCACCAAGACGCTAATTTTTGCCTAAGCCGTCCTTTCGGGTTTTCAACTTAGCGAGTTGTTCTTTTCTTTTTTAGGCGAAGTATTTCTTGACTACATCGGCATGCATATGACAAGTGAACTCTTCACCATCCATAGTTGTAAGAATAAAAGCACCACCTGAAAAGGTTCTCTTAACAACATATGGGCCTTCATAATTAGGAGTCCATTTTCCCCTAGCGTCAGGTTTGAAAGATAGAATCTACTTAAGCACGGGGTCACCTTATCTGAACACACGAGGCATGACCTTCTTATCAAAAGCTTTCTTCATTCTCTATTGATACAACTGACCATGACACTTGGTAGTCAATCTTTTCTCTTCAATCAAATTCAGCTGGTCATATTTGGTCTGACACCATTTAGCTTCATTCAACTTGGCTTCCATCAAGACACGTAAGGATGGGATCTCAACCTCCACGGGGAGCACACCTTCCATGCCATAAACGAGAGAGAAAGGGGTTGCCCCCGTTGAAGTGCGGATGGATGTACGGTACCCATTCAAAGAAAATGAGAGTATCTCATGCCAATATTTATATGTCACAACCATCTTTTGGATAATCTTCTTGATGTTCTTGTTCGCAGCTTCAACATCCCCATTCATCTTAGGCCTGTAGGGAGAAGAATTATGATGTGTGATCTTGAAGTCTTTTCAAAGAGCTTCCACCATGTTATTGTTCAAGTTTGACCCATTATCAGTAATGATCTTACTTGGCACACCATAACGATATATAATCTAATTCTTGATAAACCAGGCCACCACATTCTTGGTCACATTTGCATATGATGCCGCTTCAACCCACTTTGTGAAGTAATAAATAGCCACAAGAATGAAAGATATTCGTTCGAAGCTTTGGGCTCAATCAAACCAATCATATCAATTCCCCACATGGAGAAGGGCCATTGAGAGGAAATGACATTCAACAGTGTCGGAGGAACATGAATCTTATCTGCATAAGTTTGACATTTGTGGAATTTCTTCACAAACTTGCAACAGTCAGATTCCATTGTCAGCCAATAGTAACACACTCTCAACATTTTCTTTGCTATAACATGTCTATTGGAATGAGTACCAAAGGAACCTTCATGGACTTCAGTCACTAATATGTCTGCTTCGTGTCTATACATGCATCTGAGCAGAACCATATTGAAGTTTCTCATGTAAAGCACATCACCATTCAGGTAGAAGTTGCCAGCTAATCTTCTCAAAGTCTTCTTGTCTTTCAAAGATGCCCCAGACGGGTAAATTGACTATGAAGGTAACATTTGATATCATAATACCATGGCTTTTCATCTTTGACCTCTTCAATAGAAAATACATGAGTTGGCCTATCGAGACGCATCATAGTTAAATTTGGAACTTCATTCCAAAAATTCACCACAATCATAGAAGGCAACGTTGCAAGAGCATCTGCCATCCGATTTTAATCTCGAAGGCTATGATGAAACTCAACCTTTGTAAAGAAAGTTGATATCCTCCTCGCATAGTCTCAGTATGGTATCAAACCGGGATGATTCGTCTCTCATTCACCTTTGATTTGATTCACAACCAACGCTGAACCTCCATAGACATCAAGATATTTAATTCTGAGATCAGTGGCCACTTCAAGCCCCATAATGCAAGCTTCATACTCAGCCATATTATTTGTACACTTGAAGGTCAATCTACCCGTAAATAGAAAATGAGTGCCTTAAGGAGTAATAATCACTTCCCCAATGCCATTACCATATGAACTAACAACTCCATCAAATAACATGCCCCAACGGGAACCAGGTTTTGGCCCTTCTTCAAGCAATGGTTCATCACAATCTTTCATCTTCAAGTACAAAATATCTTCATCAGGAAAATCATACTGCACTGACTGATAATCTTCAATCGGTTGGTGAGGCAAATAGCCAGCCAACACACTACCTTTAACAACTTTCTGAGATCGGTATTCAATATCATACTTAGATAGCAACATCTGCCAATGGACAATCCTCCTAGTTAAAGCAGGCTTCTCAAAAATGTACTTGATTGGATCCATTTTGGATATCAACCAAGTAGTATGATTCAACATATACTGGCGCAGACGCTTAGGAGCCCAAGCCAATGCGCAACATGTCTTTTCAAGCATAGAATGTTGAGTCTCACAGTCGGTGAACTTCTTACTGAGGTCATAAATTGCATACTCTTTCTTTCTGGATTCATCTTGCTGACTAAGGACACAACCCATACACTTATCAAGCACAATCAAGTATATGATCAAAGGTTTTCCTTCAACAGGAGGAGACAGAATTGGAGGCTCAAGCAGATTCTCTTTGATACTATCAAAAGCTTTCTGGAAATCTTCAGTCCAATCACGAGACTGATCTTTCTGAAGGAGCTTGAATATTGGCGCACATGTGGCAGTCATATGCGATATAAATCTTGAGATATAGTTTAAGCGGCCGAGATAACCTTTGACTTACTTCTCAGTTTTGGGCGCAGACATCTCTTGTATTGCTTTGACCTTGGCAGGATCAACTTCAATACACTTCTTGCTGACAATAAAGCCCAACAACTTACCAGAACGAACACCAAAAGTACATTTATTAGGATTCAAGCGGAGTATATACTTCCTCAAGCGTTGGAATAACTTCAGTAAATGTTGAACATGTTCTTCTTCATCACTTGATTTGGAAATCATGTCATCAACATATACTTCAATATATTTATGAATCATATCATGAAAAAGAGTGGTCATAGATCTCTGGTATGTTGCACCAGCATTCTTTAAACCGAAAGGCATCACTATATAACAGAATGTTCCCCAGGGTGTAATGAATGTGGTCTTCTCCGTATCTTCAGGTGCCATCTTGATTTGATTGTAACCGGTAAATCTGTCCATAAACGAAAAGACTTAGAATTTAGCTGTATTGTCTACCAACATATTAATGTGTGGAAGAGGAAAATCAACTTTCAGAATGGATTTATTCAAATCTCTATAATCAACACACATGCAGACTTTTCCATCTTTCTTACTAACATGCATAATATTGGCCACCCACTGCGGATACTCGGAGGTAACAAGAAAACCAACATCAATCTGCTTTTGTACTTCCTCTTTAATCTTCACTACCATATCAGGATGAGTTCTTCTCACTTTCGTCTTGACCGACAAGCATTCTACCTTCAACGGTAATCTATGCTCCACAATCTTAGAATCCAAATTAGGCATATCTTGATAGGACCAGTCAAACACATCAGAGTAATCTCGAAGAACATCAATCAACCCCTTCTTAGCCTCTGGACACAGTTGAGACCCAATTTTTACTTCCTTCACATCATCCTCGGAACCCAAGTTGACTAATTCAATCTTCTCATCCAACGGCTTAATGGCCTTTTCCTCGTGCTTAAGCAAACGGGATAACTCATCAGATACTTCTTCATCATGAATTTCTTCCTCCGTTTCAAACACAGGAAAATAAAAGTTTGGAGAGGGAGTAAGATCATTGTATTCAATGGATTTGAGAACCAACCTGCATAATGATTTGATATTTTGGTTTTAGAGAAGTGGAGTGCAAACAAATATTATGCAAATGGAAGATTTTTTTTTTTTTGTGATTACCATTTTCAGAAAAAGAAAAAAGTAAAACTAAAACATCATAGATATGGATGAATAAATATGTATTTCTTTGATGATAATAAACAAAATGGCCAACAATGTTCGATTCTCCCTTAGGTATAATAGAAGGATTGTTTAGAAATCTGGCCATCCGTCACAAAGATGGCGCAAGCTTCGTCTTCATCACCAATGTCTTCAATAATGGTAGTTGAGTGTTGATCATTCTCATGAATGAATCCTCCACTAGAGAATACTAGTTCCATAACCTTGGCTTTGGCGCTGAATGCCCCTGGTTGAAATCCTAGCCCTGCCCTGTTCTTGTTCTCGAAGATTTCCACAACACGACCCCACCTATCAATACTGCCAGCCTGAATATCCTCTTGTGCATCTTTCAAAGAAGACATGGGTGCTGATGTTTTCTTTAATTCATCAGCAATAGATAAGGCTTTGAGCAACATTCCAACCTCCTCCTCACCATCAACATAAGTGAAATATGACAAATGACTTACCAATAATGCCTTCTCTCCACCAACAACGACAAGCTTGTTGTTCTTCACAAATTTCAGCTTCTGGTGTATAGTAGACGTCACAGCTCCAGCTTCATGAATCCATGGCCTTCCCAACAAATAGCTGTAGGCCGGGTGGATATCCATCACTTGGAAAGTAATTTTGAAATCACTCGGACCTATCTTCACTGGAAGGCCCACTTCTCCAATGATAGTTTTACGAGAACCGTCGAACGCTTTGACAATTATGCCGCTATACCTCATTGGGGTGCCTTAATAGGAGAGTCTTGACAAAGTTGATTTTGGTAACACATTTAATGATGATCATATATCAACCAACACATTGGACAAACGTCTTCCTTGTAATTCATCGAAATATGGAGTGCCAAACTGTGATTCCTGCCTTCCTTAGGAAGTTCTTCGTCACAAAAGCTCATATTGTTAAAAGAAGTGATGTTGGCAACAATGTGGTCAAACTGATACACGATAACATCATGCTCAACATAAGCCTGTTTCAACACTTTCGGTAGTGCTTCTCTGTGTGCTTCAGAATTCATCAACAATGACAACACAAAGATTTTTGATGGAGTCTGGAGCAGTTGCTCCACAATGTTGAATTCATTTATCTTAATTAACCTTAACACCTCTTCATCATTGTTAGTCTTCAATTTGCTGGATTCACCAGACTGACACATTGGAGCACTAACCGGATTCACTACTAGAATCTCTAACTTCTTACTTACTGAAACATCTTCTATCACTTTAGGGAAAACTGGACTAAACACACGACCACTACGGGCCACCACTGAATCTGCAACTAGTAGAGGAATCTCTTGACCATTTTCAATCATAGTGGCATTATATTGGTATGGCCCGCTAACCGTATAACCAACGGTGATACCGATCTATTGACATTATTGTTGCTGCTACTATCAAATTGAATGACTACCCGCACAGGGTTATTGAACACTTACACAATGACATTCACATCATTTCCCATATCCCTCGACTGTTGAATCTAGATTTCATTCTCATCCATCAACTTCTGGATATCTCTTGACAACCATACACCTACAGGGATTCACGTTGCAAATAACACAACCATCATGGTCATGTTCATAGTCACTAATCAAACATAAAGTTTTATGCATCTCCACCAGAGATCTTCGGATACGTCGTACATCAAAAACTCTTAAATTCCCTAGACAATCGTCCACCATATTGACATAAGCGTTACTATGAGCAGGTAATAAATTGGCTTTCACATTAGGTGCTATGTCCTCAAAGGACACCATACCACTCTTCACGAGCTTTTGAATTTCATATTTCAATGGATAGAATTTCTCTATATCATGATTAGGGGCTCCCTGGTGATAAGCACAACGAAGATCAGGCTTGAACCACCATGGTAGTTGCTCAGGGATTTGTGGCGGGTTTCTTAGCTGAATGAGATTCTTGAGGACCAATGACAGGTATAACTCTGCATATGTCATAGGAATAAGGTCAAAGGAGACCTTCTTCCTCTCAAAATTTTGTTGGTGATTATTGTTGTTGTTGTAGTTGGCTCTTTGTTGCGGTTGTTGTTGATGTTGTGATTGCTGAATTGGAACTGATTGATTGTTGGAATTGTTGAAAAAAACTGGAATTACTGAAGAAACTTGGTGCTGAAGTTGACAGGGTTGCGGACTTTTCCTGACATGAGGCCTTCTTTGCCACCCCACTGATACTGAATTAGTTTCTCCTTCCTTCCTCTTATAGAAACCTCCACCATACTTCTTGTTGGTTGACGCCTCTTCTTTAGTCAAATGTCCTTCACGGACTCCTTCTTCTAGCCTCATCCCCATGTTTACCATTTCGGTAAAATCATTTTGGGCACTTACAATCATACGTTCATAGTAAAACGAACTCAGCGTCTTTAAGAAAATCTTAGTCATTTCCTTCTCTTCAAGAGGAAGACTTATATGAGTAGCTAATTTTCTCCATCTCTGGGCATATGCTTTAAATGTCTCTTTGTCTTGTTGAGACATCGACCTTAGCTGATCTCTATCAGGTGCCATATCCACGTTGTACTTATACTGCTTGACCAAGGCTTCAACCAAGTCATTGAAAGTACGTATGCTTGCACTGTCCAGACCCATGTACCACCTAAGGCAACTCCAATTAAACTGTCTTGGAAATAGTGAATCAACAGCTGATCATTATCAGTTTTAGTAGACATTTTCCTGGCATACATGACAAGATGGATTAGCGGGAAAGTATTCCCTTTGCACTTTTCAAAGTCTGGGACCTTGAATTTCATCGGGATCTAGACATTAGGGACTAAGCAGAGTTCAGCAGCACTCTTCCCAAACAAATCTTTCCCTTTCAGAGTTTTCAATTCTTTGCGCAACTCAAGGAATTGATCTTTCATTTCATCCATCTTCTCATAGACGTCTAGACCTTCATACGGCTTAGAGTGGTAGATATTGTCCTCAACATGAGGAAGACTGTGAACAATAGGAGGTGGCACTGACATGACCGGGCTAGATGCCGACAGAGAAGCAAAGGTGGGTGGATACTCGTCTGGAATAATATTTGGTGGCATTCCCCAAGGGAATCCAACAAGAATAGTAGGAATGGATTGGCTGGTAGCAACAACTGGAACAGTTGAGGAAGAAATAAAGAAATGACGGTCCTCTGAGGAGGAGGAGTTGCAAGAGATAGTGGTGACTGATTATAGGCAACAATGATGGACTGCATTAGTGTCGTAAGTCTGGGGATCTCATATTTCATCTCTCTGTTCTATTTCTCTAAGTGTTTCGTTCTCTTCGATTGATTAGCACAAGTATTATAACGGTGAGTCATCTTGGATGATGCCCAGAAGAAGAACTATTAAGACATCTGGCGAAAGAAACCTGTCACGCAAATGATGCATGTAATGCAATGTTTTTATTGTTTTTAATTTCAAGGAATATATGAAGTCTCATTTGCAAATATATATATATATATATATATATATATATATATATATATATATATATATATATTCAACAACAATTAACGATTCGTTTGACCATAAAATCTCTTTTTATTCATAAAAGTTGGAAGGATTACCTTGAGTACAATTTCAGAAACCAAAATACAAATACAAGAGAAAAAGAAACTATCATCCTAAGGATCCTTAGCAACTGCATCAGATGATTTGGCTATGGGTGCGTACTTCCTTCGGATGCGTCGAATCTCAGACTTAAAGGATGTCTTCATCTGATTCTTCTCAAGAACTAGCTGATCAACAATGTTCTTCCAAGCATCGGAAGGCTAAGGCATTCTAGAGAAAGATAAACCCTTTGGCTCTCTCTGTCTTTTCATTGCACGTTCTTCAAGAATCTCAATAAGTGCTTCCTTGTCCTTAGACTCAAGCTGCAACTCTTCATGCTTTCGGCTCAAAGCATGGAACCTCTCTTCCCACATATCTCTCTCTTGTTTCATCTTGGAAAGTGCATCTTCCAACTCCTCTACATCTTGGTTAGGGAGAGTTGATGGCTCAGCCACAATCATAAACTTAGGTCTTTCACAAGCATACGACATCTTCAGCTCCAAAGCTCTTTTCTTCGCCCAAATGGTGTAAGCTTCCAAAGCTACACAGTTGCATGGACCATGCTAGGATCTTCCTTGCTTATGCACAATATGCCAAGCATGCAGCATCTTTATCTTTAAATGTTGGGGACTTTTACCCTCTTGATAAAATAGACCTTCTAACTGAGTGTTATTAGATTTATCTCTCAAGGGGAACCCAAGTTGACAACGATCCAAACCAGGATTGTAGTTGATTCCTCCTTGTGTACCGATAAGAGGCACATTAGATAACTCACCACAACTATCAATAATGTCCACACTACTTAATGCAGAATCATACGAAACAATATCATCGTTACTGAGAGACATAAGTCTTTGAGACCACCGTAGACATTGTTCCCCAAAAAAGCAATCGTCTGAGGCAAGTGCAAAATAAACCACTTGTACAGAAGAGGAAAGTAACACACAATAGTCCTATCACCTTTAGAATTCGTCAAATGCAAAGAGAAATACATGTCACTGTAGCGGTAAATTCATGACCATCAAGCTATGGAAAAGCTTAACGTCAATAAAACCAGAGTCACCACCGTGCTTTTATTGTTTCCAAAGGAAAAGGAAAAAGTACGAATAAACCTCAAAATAAGAAGTTTTCAAATCAAAACTAGAAAAGTTCCAGAGATTATAGGCACGGGGGTTGGTTACACAGAGGGAAGGTGTTAACACCCAAAGTGTCATAGGTACTCCTAGGGAGCCCTTTTTTATGTGTGCATGTGTTTTTGGTATAAATGATGTTTGAGAAAAATAGAGTTTAGGGGTGAGAAAAGAATTCATTCATTATATTTTTGTGTTTGACAAGACCTTTGATCTTGTGCCTACATACCAACATAAAAATGAGGGATCAAAACCTCGTAGTTCGTGGTAAAAATTTCAAAGTTGATGAATTGCTTTTAGCAAGAGTTTAATAAGAAAAAGGCACAAAGTGCCCAAAAGTTTGAATGAATTTGTTAGTTTTTTTGTCTTTTTTTTTTAAATTTTAAGTCAATATAATTAAGTTTATTTACAAGCTTGATTTAAGAAAAGAGTTTAAAAATTCAATGGCATAAGACCAAAGTTTCTAATTATTAAAACAAAGTCTAAATTTGAAATCACAAGCAAAGAAAGTTTTGAAAAGGGGGAGATATTTTGAAATTTAAGAAGTGGGAGGAGATGAAAAGACTACCCTAAGCATAAAATTAAAAGTTAAGAGTTGAAAAGATCTGACCAATGAGATGCAATCCAACAGAGAAGAATGTCATATAGAAACCCATTTTCCTTTGGACTTTAATCAAGCAATAATCAATAAGAAAATGAGCAATATCCAGACGTCATGAAGATCAAGGCGTCAAATAAAGATAGTAACATCCAAGAAGGAAAATCCAATAGCTAGTAGTCTTCATTATATTCCCATGTACCAGATGAAATACTCCTTGATCAACTCAAAGTAAAGCATCAAACACAAGGTTAAAATAACAATTAGCACAAAGACATAGTAGCAGATGAATTCAAACAAATCCCAAGGGCTTGTATCAGATGAAAGCACACTTCACAATAGCTCAGTCTCAAAATGTTGGCATTGGCCAAGTCCTTTTTGCATTAGGGAATGTTTCCTAATCCTAACTCCAAAAGTTCAGATAAAGATCGACATTCCATCAGATGTGTTTTGGGGTTTTTATTGTTATAAGATGTTTTAAGGTCCTAAGACCACAAACAAAAATCAAAGTGCACAAACAATATATACAATCACAAGATATGGCTCAAGTGAGCAAAGTGAAAATGACATAAACATAAACAAGTTAATTGATTAAGTCATTCTTTGTAGAAAACTAAACCATTCATTCACAAGTATGGATCCTTAAACCAAGACATCTTCCGTGAGAAGGACTCCAACTTGGATAATTCAACAAGTATGCCACTAGCTCCTATGAAAGGAAAAAAAGTCAAGTCTCCACACAATGCCATGAAGAATGGGAAACTTACAATCTTACTTACTAGAATGCTATGAATTGAGGGTCAAATTTAGCTCTATGTTAAGCAATCGCAATTGGACTTATGTAGAAGTCACAACTATCTGAGGTCGGGCAATAAAAATTTAGGTGTTAATGCATGTTAGAGATTTGGTATGAAGAACCAAACTCCTATAACATACCATACACTAAAAGAAAAGATCAAGAGGGAGGGACTTATCTTAGTCATACTTGTATTGATTCATCTGACACAAGCTCAGTGATGAATCAATTAGCCTTTACACATTAGAGATTTTAATGGTCAAAATGAGGGAACGGGAAATAATAGGGATGATGATGAAGAGGGAGGGGACGATAGAAACACAAATTGACCAATGGAGGATTTTCATCAAATCAAATCCATCCAATCTTTTTGGGAGACAATAAAAATGACAAACAATATTTTTGAACATTTAATCAATTAAAAATCACATTAAAAATGAATTAAAATAGATTTTAATTGGGTCAAAACCTAAAATCCCTTAAAAACACCAAATAAATGGACAAGTGATTTATCCTAGGTCAAACAAGGTCAAAGGACCTTAGACAAAAAATTTCATAATTTTTAAAAAGTCATAAGTATTTTTAAAAAATTAAAAATATGCACAAAAACACTTAATTCATGAAAAACATCAAAATTAATCCAAAAAATAATTTTAATATAGAATATGGAAGAGAAAAATATTTAAAGATTTTTGGTGAGAGTCCCATATTATTTGGATTGAAAATGAAATTTCTATGAATTAAATAAAATAAGGAAACTAAATGAAAAATCAAAAAATAAAATAAAATTAGAAAAAACAAGGGCCATCAGATCTCCCTCATAAATTGAGGTGGCAGATCTGATGGCCAAACGCGCGCTTCCATCCAACACCTCAGTCAACGCGTGTACACGCGTGGTAATTCAAAAGAATGACTCAGATTAAAATATTCAAACATGATCAGATGGCCAGGAGCCGTGCCAACACACCACCGAAGCTAGGGCTCCGGTCATCTTCTCCGGTGAACCTCACTGGAATTGTTCACCTTCATCTCAATGGAAAATGAAAAACAAGGACACTATCTCAAAGAAAAAATGCTCAGGAACTTGAATTTGGCCTTAATTTTCTCCAAGTCTAAGTATATCAAAAGATACAGGGATTTGAATTTTGAGGATCATGAACTGGGTTGCTTCGATTTGACCTCAAAGCAACTCAATCTTGTTGACTACATTAGTAGGACTTATCAATGATGAAGGTACTCATTTTCTTGAGATTTGGAGTGCCGAGAGAACTTATCAATGATGAAGGTACTCATTTCTTAAACAAAATGATGGAAAATATGCTGAAGAAATATAATGTTAAACACAAGATCACCACTCCATATCACCCTCAAACGAGTGGCCAGGTCGAAGTGTCCAACAGGCAGATAAAGCAAATACTGGAAAAGATTGTCTGCACATCTCGAAAAGACTGGGCAATGAAGCTGGAAGATGCACTATGGGCATTTAGAACGGCACTCAAAATGCCTATAAGTATGTTCCTCTATCAGTTAGTTTACGGTAAAGCTTGTCACTTGCCACTCGAGTTGGAGCACAAAGCGTTTTGGGCTTCCAAATTATTAAATTATGATCTTGCCAAAGCTGGTGAATCCCGAATTCTTCAACTCCATGAGCTAGAAGAGTTTAGGAATTAAGCCTATGAGAATGCCAAATTCTATATGGAGAAGACAAAAAAATGACATGATCAGAAAATCTAGAGAAAGGAGTTTGTAGAGGGGCAGTTGGTCCTCTTGTTCAATTCCAGGTTAAAACTCTTTTCGGGAAATTTGAAATCCAGATGGTCCAGTCCGTTTTTGGTTCACAAAGTATTTTCCCATGGAGCAATAGAACTTAAAAATCCAAGTAATAGGGATACAATTAAGGTGGACAGATAAACATTGAAACATTACTACAAAGGGCGGGAGAGTGGGTTGATATACAATGTTCGTCTCAAAGGATAAGAGGGACGACCGTCGAGCCATGTGATGTTAAACACAACGCTTCGTGGGAGGAAACCTATGCTGTTTAATTCTAACGATTTCATTTGTTTTGGTGTGGTTCATTTCTTTTTAATTGTAGGTCCGCATAATAAATCGCACAGGACGGAAGGAGAGGTTTGAGCCCAACCTATAGAAGGCAGTTTACTAGAAGAGCAGGGAGAAACAGACGGAAAAGTTGAAATTTTTGGCTAAAAACAGGGTCCAAACACGAGTGCCCGTGTCACGGGACACAGCCTGTGTCAGGTAGTGTGGGGGAGAATTTTTGAATTTCAAAATTTACTTTTTATGGTCCCCACTCATATTTTTCACCAATTAAAATCCTTTTAACTCACCATCAATCCCATTAATCAAATTTTTATCACTTATCTCTCTCATTTTCACTAAACCCTCCTTCTTCCTCCATCACTTTCCATTTTACTCCATATCTTCCACTACCAAAGCTCATTCCTTTACCACCATAAGCCGTCCAAATCGCCGACTCACTTCACCAAAGCTGCTCCATTCTCCGCCCTCTACAAGTACACGTTAATCTTTTCTCCTTATTCCATACTTTATTTCTATTCATAAATTTTTACAGGGACCAATTATGCCACCTAAACAAACTACTAAGGGAAAGCAAACGGAGGCTGAGTCGTCAAGGCCTCGGAAAAGGACCATCCGTCATCCAAATTTTCAAAACATAATTTTCGACAACCTGGAGCACAAGAGGCGTTACTTATCTCACGTCAAGGGTAAGATAACACCAAAGAGGTATTATGCTCTGACACTTTAGCTCAATTGGGTCTGTCTAAGGAATTGGATAGAATGTTTCATGTGTTAAGCATGCTTGAATTTGTGCACTGTGAGGCGCCTACATATGAGCGTATTGCATTTCAAGTTATACTATGGTGGCACTATGCATTTCAAGTTACATAATGTTGACCACGATTTGACGGTTGAGAAGCTAGGTGAGATCCTCCGCTTAGCCCTGTATGGCCCCGGAGCCGTTCCGAAAAGCTTTAATGCTAAAACTTTTTGGTTGGCCATCACGGGTCGAACCGATTATGTGAAAAAGGGGGATAAAGCACCTGCATTCAGAACCCCTATTTCCAGTATGCTCAGAAGGTACTGGCTTTCACACTCTTCGGTAGGGGTGATAGCACCGGTGTGGCTACCTAGAGGGAGCTATTCTTTCTGTTTGCCATGGCAAACAGGGTTGCTGTGAGCGTTTCAGCTAACTACCTCGGTAGAGTGGGCAGAGCGGCTCAGGGGGGAATATCCATTTGGGGAATAATCACATAGATAGCTCACCATTTCGGTTATAACCCTACTGCACTAAATGAGACACCAATCTCAGGTAAGAATAAGCTGGACATGAACGCGCTAGTTTAGCAAGGTATGATATCCCAAATCTCTTATTATTATGATTTGATGAGTTCTAGTTAGTTTATCATGGCCCTTCCTGACCTAGTGAGGATAAGCATTGCCAACACTGCAAATTGGATATATGAGAGTGCCATCCAGGACGATATGGACGAGCACAATGCTGACCCATTTGTTGCAGGTTACCAACAAGAGGAAGATGTGCAGGAGCAGTTTGTCCCTTCACAAGAGGAAACCACGCATACAAGTGCCAGATCGTCATCTATGACACCAGACCAATGGTCGTGGATATAGATTGAGATCGATGATCTCCGAACGGAGCAAACACGCCAAGGAATAAAGCAAGCTCGTCAAGGGACTATTATAGATGAGATGCATGCGATGATAGAACGGTTGATGTTGCAATTTCCTCTACCACAGTAAGGTTGTGTGAGTCCGCCCTCTATCTTGGATTAAACATTGCGGGTAATGTTTGGTTCAAGTGTGGTTTTTTTATTATTTGTTGTAATTATTTTCAGCATTATTTTCATGTCAATTTTTCTGATTGTGTATTATTTAGTTAATTAGTTGTGTGGTACTTTGTGTGTTACAGATAGAGGATAATCGTGTCGGATGAATGATGAGGCTTGGAGCGATTGGATAAGACACCCCTCTTTACTTGCTCTCCCGGAAACCCCCGAAAGTTGATGCTGCTGAATTGAATAATCGAACGCGATTTTCTGTCACTGGACTACATAGGAATACTCTGTACCCAAAGTGAAGATGAAGGTACATCACACTAAGAGGTATCTTGGAAACCTGTATGCTATACCAAACATGGTGAGAATAAAAAAAAAGCCAAACACTTATCATCATGAGAGCTTTTCAGATATGTCTCTATCACTCTGAGTTTGCGTATGTAGATATTGGAATTTCATAACACACATGTACACACTGAGGCACTTCTTTGTTTTAACCCCGAGCCTTTTGTAACAGTAAATTCATGATCATTAAGTTATGGATAAAATTAACATCAATAAAACTAGAGTCGCCACCGCGCTTTTATTGTTTCCAAAGGAAAAGGGAAAAGTACGAACAAAACCCAAAGATAAGAAGTTTTCAAATCAAAACTAATAAAATGTCAGAGATTACAGATAAAGGGGTTGGTTACACAGAGGGAAGGTGTTGACACCCAAAGTGTCATAGGTACTCCTAGGGAGCCCTTTTTTATGTGTGTATGTGTTTTTGGTATAAAATTATGTTTGCAATAAATAGAGTGTGGGGATGAGAAAAGAATTCATTAATTATATTTTTGTGTTTCACAAGACCTTCGGACTTGTTCTTACGTACCAACATAAAATGAGGGATCAAAACCTCGTAGTTCGTGGTATCAATTTCAAAGTGAGTGAATTGCTTTTAACAAAAATTTAAATTTAAGAGAGGCACAAAGGGCCTAAAAGAGTTTGGATGAGTGTTAGTTCTTTTTTTCTTTTGAAATTTTAAGTAAATATGGTTAAGTTCATTTACATGTTTGACTACGAAAAAAGAGTTCAAAAATGCAATGGCATAAGGCCAACGTTTCTAGTTTGCAATAAAGTCTAAGTTTAGAAATCACTAGCAAAAAAGGTTTTTGAAAAGAGGGAGAAATTTGAAATTTAAGAAGTGGGAGGAGATGAAGAGACTAATCCTAAGCAAAAATTTAAAATTTAAGAGTTGAAAAGATCTGACCAATAGGATGCAATCTAATAGACAAGAATGTCATATAGAACTCCATTTTTCCTTTGGACTTCAAATCAAGCAATATCAATAAGCAAGTAGCAAAATGAAGAGCAAGGCATCAAATAAAGATAGCCACATCCAAGCTAGCAACTTCATAGTCTTCTTTTTATTCCTCCTTTGCATCATGACATACTCCTTGAATGGATCAGAATAAGGCATTAGACACAGGTTCGAAGTATCATTTGCATCAAGACCATGCAACAGATGAACTCAAGCGGATCCTAATACTTGTATCAGATGTGAATTCAAATCACAAGAACTTGGTTTCAGAAATGTTGGCACTAGCCAAGTCCTTTTGTATAGAGAATGTTGCCTAATTCTAAGTCCAAAGCTCAGATCAAATCCAACAGTCCACACAAACATTTTTAGGGGTTTTTGTCGTTTATTAAGTATTTTAAGGTCCTAAGACCACAAACATAAACAAGGTACACAAACAAATATATATACAATCACAATATATGGTTCAAGTGAGCAAAGTAAAAATGGCATAAATATAAACAAGTTAAATGGTATGTAAAATGGCAAGTGGTAAATGACTTGAATTTAAATTGCATAAAGTAAATGACTTGAAATTAAGATCAAGATGATAAAAGTTAGTCAAATTTTAGTTGATTAAATGTTAGTGGAGTTTTCTTTTCAATTTTTAACTCATTCTTTGGAGAACACTTAACCCTCTATTCACAAGCATGGATCCTTGAACCAAGACATCTTCCAAAGGAAGGAAAAAAGGCCTAGGTTCCATACAACACCATGAAAGGGGGGAGACTTACAATCTCACTTACTAGAATGATATGCCTTTTGGTTAAAATTTAGCGCTATGTTAAGCAATTGTAATTGGACTTATGTAGAAGTCACAACTATCTGAGGTCGGGCAATAGAAATTTTGGTGTTAATGCATGTTAGAGATATGGTACAATGAACCATACTTCTTAAACATACCACACACAAAAAGAAAATGATCAAAGTATGGACCAAATCTCATCCATACTTGTATTGGTTCATCTAATATGAAGTTATTGATGAACCAATTAGCCTTAGAATATTGAGATGTCATTGGTCAATGAAAGGGATAGGATAGAATGGGATTTAAGATGAAGAGGGGGGGGGGGGGGGGGGGGGGGGGGAGTGAGACAAACACAAATTGGTCATGGGAGGAATTTTATCAAATTAAAATCATTCATTCATTTTGGGAGATGAAATGTACATTTCATCAATCCCCTAAATCCAATGATTTTAATCCAACAAAAGTTAAATCAATCTTGACCAACGCCCAAGCACATAGTCAAACTTCACAAGTCAAAAAAAATGGATCAACATAATTTTCACACAATAAAACAATTAAAAATCAAATTAAAATGCATTTAAATTAAATTATGTTTGATCAAAAACCTAAAACCTCTTCAAAACACCAAATAAATGGCCAAGAGATTTATCATAGGTCAAACAAGGCCAAAGGACCTTGGAGAAAAAATTTCATTATTTTTGAAAAGCCAGAAGTATTTTTAAACAATTAAAAATATGCACAAAAACAATTAAATCATAAAAGATATCAATATTAATCCAAAAAAATGATTTTAATTGAGAAAATGAAAGAGAAAAATATTTGAATTTTTTGGTGAAAGTCCCATATTTTTTTTATCAATAATGAGATTAATATGAATTAATCTAAAATAAGCAATTAAATGGAATATTTAGAAATTCAAAAATATGAGAGTCATTTGATCTCCCTCATTAATTGAGGTGGCAGATCAGATGGATGAAAGCGCATGTCCCATGGTGCACTGCAGTCAATGCGGCATAGGCTTGGTATTCAAAAGCAACACATGGGATTAAAACATTTTAAAAGGATCCTATGGCTCAGAAGCAAGGAAACTCATCACCGCAGCCAGAGCTCCGGTCTTCTTCTCCGGTGGACCTTACCAGACTGGTCTACCATCAACCATTACCAAAATGAAAAAACAAGACATGGATTTAAATAAAAAATGCTTAGGAGCTCGAATCTGGCCTCAATTTTTTCCGATTTCAAGTATATAAAAAGATACAGAGATTTGAATTTTGAGGATCATGAACTGAGTTGCTTCGATTTGACCTAAAAGCAACTCAATCTTGTTGCCTACATTGGTAGGACTTCAGCAAACCAACAATCAGTCAAAATGGATGAGAATTGAGGGAGAATCGAAGAAGAAAAGTTTCTGAAATCTCACCTTCGAGGAGCTTCAGATTAGCTTGATCTTGCTTCCAATTTGGCTTGGCTTGACTGTAGAAGCTTGCAGAAGATGATTTAAATGGTTAGAAATCTTGGACTCTTGGAGTTTCCATCCTAAAACAGAAGGAGAATTGAAACTCGATTTCTCAAGAAACCTTCAAGATTATCCTTTCAATGGTGTTTAGGGAAGATGGGGGTCGAAGCTTGGTCGAGAGGGATCCCATTTCTGATCATCAAGGGTCCTATTTATAGCCAATGTGAATGATATTTGCACACTTCCAAATTTGGAAAATTTTCAAATTCTCCCTTGCATAGATGCATGGGTGTGCATGAGGCCCATGAAATGATGCCATCTGATCTAAAGTCCAATGTACAATATGCTAAAATCATGTTAGAAGCTCATGTAAGTTGTTTGTGGAAATTGGAACTTGAAATTATCCAAATGGTGCTTCAACTTACACCCATGCGTAAGTACCTTATACTTTGTCCAAATGAGATGATTTTAGACTTTTTGGAAAGGTCAGATCAAGGGGAACAACTTTCATGTTGAACACGTTTTCGGTTGAAGCTTGGATAATGATGATTTTTAAGGTGGAAGTTTGGGAAATGAAACATATTTGAAAATTCTCTATGTCCCAAGTCAAATGTTCACTTCTTCCACCTTAAATAACTTTTTCTATGGACTTCAAATGAGAAATGTTCCTTCATCAAAGTTGTAGAACTTTAATACATATTAAATTTGGTCACAAATTTTACCTCATTTGGATTTAGCATGCAGGAGTTATGCATTTTAGAAGATGAGGAAAATCACTGGTTCAATTGTATTGGCCCAAAATGACCTATAGTGTTTCCTCTTGGCACATGCATTTTCAAGTTGAATTTGCACTTCCTCCAAACATAAAAGTTAAATCACACATCTTGAATTTTATCATGCAATTTGAATGGCTTTCATATCATAAAAAATGAGCAAGTTATGGTCTTGGGAAGGTGACCTCCAAACTAGGGTTTAGACAAAATGACCTGTAATCTTTCACCATAAAAATTGACATTCCAAGCAAAACTAGCTCTTGACTTCAACACAAAAGATGTTTGGAATGTCATTCTGAGTAACGTTTCTCTTGGAATCATTTTCATATGACAAAATATGTAGGAGATAGGGTCTAGGGAACCCCAGTTTTGACCAATTATCTTTCTCTGGTTACCCACCATGAACCAACTTGCTAGCTTGACATTCTCTTGACTTTTGGGACCCATGGAGGATCATATATGCATAAGATGATGTAATGTGAAGTATCCCATGAAATATTTTATCAATTGTTGAAGAAACTTATTGAAGAAGTCACACAAGATCCCAGATGAATTAGGGTTTCCAAAGCAAACCAACTCCAAACTCTTGATGATTTCTTGATCAAAATAACATGTGAAGATCATGAGGATCCATATATGATGCCTAGAGCCAATGTGAACCCTTTCTTGATTGAGCTCCTTGCATCGAGGGTCTCAAACCCTAGATATGAGCTTGATAGAGCATAGGTGAGCATGTGCACTACCTACAAAAGAGTTAAACTATACAATGACATATTTTTGGTATTTTGGTTAGTAAAACAAAGAAAAATGAAGTATGATACAATCAAATGTGCTTGGTGATCTCTCCCAATACAAACCCAATGAATGAGGGGTAAGGAGGATTCCAAGGTGTGATCCCAATGCTAATGCATATGAAGAGATAGCATGAGGGATGTTAGGGTAAAAATTGGGGTCTTATAGCTTCCCCTATTTAAGGATGTTCTGAATGAGGAGATGAAGGTTAAAATCTTCGTATCGACTCAGTAGAATGGACTTAAATAACAACAATAGAAATAAATTTTGGTCCCTAAGAGACCTCATGATGCATATGCTATGAAATGTTAAAAAATAATCTCTGTGGGAAAATGATTCCACAAAGGAAAAGAATCCGGAGAGACTTAGAGTCTGCAGGAGCATAATGTATTCCATAACGGAAATTCACTAGGAAGAGAGAGACTCTGAGGGATAAAAAGGTTGTGCATAGGCCAAACTACGACTTCAAAACTGCTTGGGGACTCGAGAGATTCCATGAAAATAAATCAATGGAAAGACTCAGTCGGGGATAAAGGAAAAAACTGCAGGGGAAACGGGTAAATCAGGACAAAACTGAAATACTCGATCCAAATAGGGGAAGGAGATTTCACTGAGGAAATACGCATTCAAACTCAAATGGGGAAGAAATGATCTTCAACAAAGGAGTAAGTATATCATCTATTACCAGTTACTGGGTAAGGAGATAACAAAATTTTGTCAGAGAGGACATCCGTTACCGGTTAGGGTAAACATATCAAGGATGACTCGCTGAGGGAAACCAGGAGGTGTATTCGTTACCAATTGCTGGGTAAGAATAAACTGCTAAGGAAAAGCCAAAATAGGATTTACAACTACCAGTTACTGGGTAGAAGACCAAAGAAGGAGAATATCTGTCACTGATTAGAGTGAACATATCAAGGATAGACTTAAAAGGAAGAATATCCGTCATCGGTTAAGATGAACATATCAAGGATAAACTCCGAGGGGAGCAATAGGAATTATATCTATCAGTTACTGGATAGAATACCAAAGAAGATAATATCCTTCACCGGTTAGGATGAACATATCAAGGATAGACTCCGCAAGGGGAAACGGGATTTACAACTATCGGCTACAGGGCAGAAGACCAAAAAGAGGAGGAAACTCATCATCGGTTAGGATGATCATATCAAGGATTAACCCTCTAGGAAAAAATATGGACTACAACTATCTTTAACTGGGTAGAATACCAAAACAAAAAATATTCGTCATCGGTTAAGATGAACATATCAAGGATAGACTTAAAGTAGGGGAAGAAAATATTCGTCATTGGCTAGGATGAAGATATCAAGGATAGACTTCCTGGGGAAACGTGAAAATGGATCTGCTGGGGAGAATAAAGGAAATAAATTACTTTTGTCGGGTATTCATCAATACAACAGGAGGGATCAGAAAGGAATAAAGGAAAACGGATTTGTTGGCTAGAATAAAGGAATAAAGGAAAACGGATCATCAATACAACACTCAACCAATCTCAACAGGAGGGAATCAACTATAAAAAGAGAGGTAAGGGATGGATGTGAATTATCCATCTCAAAGGCTCAATCTTGGATGGGGAAAATGAAAACATCTGTCGAGGATCTACACCATCAACTCTGCAGGGAATTTTAGGTCAACACCATATCAAATGGGAGACAACCTTGTAGAGGACAAAAGAATTTCTCAAAAATCAATGCTAGTAGGGATCAAGTACAAACTCTGCTGATGACCTAAAAAAAGTAGCAATCTGTGCTGAATATATGCAAACCGATGCGATAACGCACCATCAAAACGAAGAAGGCAATTACAAACTCAGCTGGGGAAACCAACAAAACTCGGCTGGAGATGGTGAAATGTTGTTGGACAGGAAACATAGATCACACCAACTTCTTGGGGAAAACCAACATTGCTTCGTATTTTAGGGCTCACAAGTTCTCATACCGTTGTTGATATTCCTTAAATGAAATCGATTGCTCTTAAAAAATAACTGCATTTATTATTTAAGAAAACATGATTTTAATTTAAAATTTTGGTTTCAAAATGATCATCATAAAATTTAATTCTATTTGGCTGAAATATAAATAAGAGTAGAAAAAATTGGATAAAAAGCTCAACTTTATTTAATAAAATGGTAGTCTGTAAATGACAAGACTCCATAGATCTTTACAAAAGTTGAAAAATGGTAATTTACATGGAAAAGGGCTACATTTAATACAATGATCACTAATCCTTCTACCGACTTTATATCCACTGTGCTCTTGGCTTTGGTTGAAGATGAATCAAAACCAAACGTCGTGCTCAAGAATGTCTTCAAGACTGAAGATCAACAGGATGCAGTTACTTGCCATAATCCCTAATTTTTTCATAAATTTACCCAAGGCAGGGTACTCAATTTATCGAGATAATTTTTTTGTTTTATGTCTCTAACTTTTGCCTGGATCGCCCATTCAGGTTTTCAATCCACTGAGACAGTCATTTTTTCCTAAGCCTTCCTTTCGGGTTTTCAACTTAGCGAGCTGTTCTTTTCCTTTTAGGTGAATATTTCTTGACTGCATCGGCACTCACAGGACGTGTGAACTCTTCAACATCCATAGTTATAAGGATCAAAGAACCGCCTGAAAAGGCTCATGAACAACATATGGGCCTTCATAATTAGGAGTCCATTTGCCCCTAGAATCTGGTTTGAAAGATAGAATCTTCTTGAGCACAAGGTCATCTTCTCTAAACACCTGAGGCATGGCCTTCTTATCAAATGATTTCTTCATTCTATGCTGGTATAACTGACCCTGGCACATGGCAGTTAATCTCTTCTCTTCAATCAAATTCAGCTGGTCATATTTGGTCAGACGCCATTCAGCTTATATCAACTTGGCTTCCGTCAAGACACACAATGATGGGATCTCGACCTCTACAGGGAGCACAACTTCCATGCGATAAACAAGTGAGAAAGGGGTTACCCCTGTTGAAGTGCGGATGGATGTATGGTACCCATGCATAGAAAATGGGAGCATCTCATGCCAATCCTTGTAGGTTATAACCAACTTCTGAATGATCTTCTTGATGTTCTTGTTTGTAGCTTCAATAGCCCCATTCATCTTAGGTCTGTAGGGAGAAGAATTATGGTGTGCAATCTTGAAGTCTTTGCAAAGAGCTTCCACCATATTATTGTTCAAGTTAGATCCATTATCAGTAATGATCTTATTTGGCACACCATACCGACATATAATTTGATTCTTGATAAACCTCACAACGACTTGCTTAGTTACATTTGCATATGATGTCGCTTCAACCCATTTTGTGAAGTAATCAATAGCCACCAAAATGAAACGATGTCCGTTTGAAGCTTTGGGCTCAATTATGCCAATCATATCAATTCCCCACATGGAGAAGGGCCATGGAGAGGAAATGACATTCAACAGTGTCGGTGGAACATGAATCTTGTCTGCATATATTTGACACTTGTGGCAATTCTTTACAAACTTGCAACAGTCAGATTCCATTGTCAGCCAATAGTAACCTGCTCTCAACATCTTTTTAGCAATAACATGTCCATTGGAATGAGTACCAAAGGAACCTTCATAAACTTCAGTCATCAACATGTCTTCTTCTTGTCTATCCACGCATCTGAGCAGAACCATATCGAAGTTTCTCTTGTAAAATGCATCACCATTCAGGTAAAAGTTGTCAGCCAATCATGTCAAAGTCTTATGATCTTTCAAAGATGCCCTGGATGGGTAAATCTGACTTTGGAGGAAATACTTGATATCAAAATACCACGGATTTTCATCTTTTACTTCTTCAATAGCAAACACATGAGTTGGCCTATCAAGATGCATCACAGTCAAATTAGAAACTTCATTCCAAAATTTTACCATAATCATTGAAGCCAACTTTGCAAGAGCATCTGCCATCCGATTTTCATCTCGAGGGATATGATGAAACTCAATCTTTGTAAAGAAAGTTGATATCCTTCTCTCATAATCTCTATATGGTATTAAACTGGGTTGATTAGTCTCCCATTCACCTTTGATTCGGAGATCAATGGCCTCTTCAAGCCCCATAATGCAAGCTTCATACTCAGCCATATTATTTGTACACTTGAAAGTCAATCTAGCTGTCAACGGGAAATGAGTGCCTTGAGGAGTAATAATCACTGCCCCAGTGCCATTACCATACTGATTAACAACTCCATCAAATACCATGCCCCAATAGTAACCAGGTTTTGGACCTTCTTCAAGCAATGATTCATCACAATCTTTCATCTTCAAGTACAAGATATCTTCATCAGGAAAATCAAATTGTAATGACTGGTAATCTTCAATTGGTTGGTGAGCCAAATGGTTAGCCAAGACACTATCTTTGATAGCCTTTTGAGATTGGTATTCAATAACATATTATGATAACAACATCTGCCAACGGGCAATCCTCCCAGTTAAAGCAGGCTTCTCAAAAATGTACTTGATTGGATCCATTTTGGATATCAACCAAGTGGTATGATTCAACATATATTGACGCAGACGCTTAGCAGCCCAAGCCAATGTGCACCAAGTCTTTTCTAGCATAGAATGCCGAGTCTCACAGTCGGTGAATCTTACTGAGGTGGTAAATAGCATATTCTTTCTTTCTAGTTTCGTCTTGCTGACCTAGAACACAACCCATACTTTCTTCAAGCACAATCAAATACATGATCAACGGTCTTCCTTCAACGGGCGGAGACAAAATCAGAGGTTCAAGCATATATTCTTTGATACTTTCAAAAGCTTTCAGGCAATTCTTGGTCCAATCACAAGACTGATCTTTCCGAAGAAGCGTGAATATAGGTGCGCATGTGGTAGTCATATGCGATATGAATCTTGAGATATAGTTCAAGCGGCTGAGAAAACCTCTGAATTTCTTCTCAGTTTTGGGCGCAGGCATCTCTTGTATTGCTTTGACTTTTGTAGGGTCAACCTCAATACCCTTCTCACTGACAATAAAGTCCAACAACTTACCAGAACTAACACCAAATGTACACTTATTGGGATTCAAGCGGAATTTGTATTTCCTCAAACGCTGAAATAGATTCAACAAATGCTCAACATGCTCTTCTTCATTACTGAATTTAGCAATCATGTCATCGACATAGACTTCAATCTCTTTATGCATCATATCATGAAAAAGAGTAGTCATAGCTCTCTGGTATTTTATACCAGCATTCTTTAAACCAAAAGGCATCACTCTATAACAGACCGTTCCCCAGGGTGTAATGAATATGGTCTTCTCCATATCTTTGGGTGCCATCTTGATTTGATTATATCGGGAAAATCCATCCATAAACAAAAAGACTTAGAATTTAGTTGTATTGTATACCAACATATCAATGTGTGGCAGAGGGAAATCATCTTTCGGACTAGCTTTGTTCAAATCTCTATAATCAACACACATACAAACTTTTCCATCTTTCTTCGGAACAAGCACAATATTGGCCACCCACTGCGGATACTCAGCAGTAACAAGGAAACCGACATCGATCTTCTTTTGCACTTCTTCTTTGATTTTCACTTCCATATCAGGATGATTTCTTCTCAACCTCTACTTGGCTGGCGGGCATTCTGGCTTCAATGACAATCTATGCTCCACAATCTCATAATCCAAACCAGTCATATCTTGATAGGACCAAGCAAACACATCTGAATATTCTCGAAGAAGATCAATCAACCCCTTCTTAACCTCTGGACACAGTTGAGACCAAATCTTGACTTCCTTCACAACATCTTCGGAACCCAAGTTGACTAACTCAATTTGCTCTTCGAATGGCTGAATGGCTTTTTCCTCATTCTCAAGTAGACGAGACAATTCATCAAACACTTCTTCATCCCTTTCTTACTTAGCCTCAAACATAGGGAATTCAAAGTTTGGAGAAGGAGTAGGATCATTGTATTCAATGGGTTTAGAAACCAACCTGCATAATGATTTGATGTTTTGATTTTAGAGAAGTGAATTATGCCCAAATATTATGCAGATGGACAATTATTATTTATTCGATCATGTTTTATGTGATTACCATTTTTAGGAAAGCAAAAAGTAAAAATAAAACATCATAGATGTGGATGAATAGAATTGCATTTTATTGATGATTAATTTGAAAACTTCCCAACAATGTTGACTTCTCCCTTAGGCATAGGAGAAGGATTTTTCTAAAAATGATAAAAACAAATTACTTAGAGCGATGGACGATAACGGGAACATCAACAACAATCCAATTTTTTCTAGCCTTTCCATGCGTCACAAAATTGGCGCAGTCTTCATCTTCATCACCCTCGATCACAGCAGTTGAGTGTTATTCATTACCATGGATGAACCCTCCGCTACGGAAACTAGGTTGCACATCTTCATAAGACGACCCTCACTGAAATCCCAATCCAGCTCTATTCTTCTTCTTGGCGATCTCTACCATGCGGCCCCACTGATCTGAACCGCCATCTTCGATAAGCTTCTGAGCGTCTTTGAAAGAGGACATGGGTGCCCTAGTTTTCTTCACTTCAGCAATAGATAGAGCTTGGAATGGAGTTCCAACCTCATCCTCAGCTTCCACATACGAAAAAGACAATAGGTGACTTAGCAACAACGCTTTTTATCCACCCACAATGACGAGCTTTCCATTCTTTACAAATTTAAACTTTTGATGTAAAGTGGATGTCACAGCTCCAGCCTTATGTATCCATGGCCTTCCCAACTAGCAACTATAAGCCGGGTGGATGTCCATTACTTGAAAAGTAATTTGAAAATCACTCGGACCTATCTTCACTGGAAGGTCCACTTCTCCTATAACAGTCTTGTGAGAACCATAAAAAGCTTTGACAACGTGCCACTGTACTTCATAGGGGCGCATTGATACGTTAACCTTGACAGAGTTGACTTGGGGAGTACATTTAAAGAAGAACCGATATCAACCAACACATTTGACAATGCATCTTCCTTGCAATTCATCTATATCTGCAGTGCTAGGTTATGATTTCTGCCTTCCTCGAGAAGTTCTTCATCACAGAAACTCAAGTTGTTACATGAAGTAATGTTAGCCACGATGTGGTCAAATTGATCCACAGTTACATCATGCTCCACATAGGCTTGCTCCAACACTCTTTGTAGTGCTTCTCTGTGCGGAGGTGTTTGGAGCAACTGCTCCACCATATTAAATTCACTTTTCTTTATCAATCTAAATATCTCATCACTAGGCTTCGAATTGATGGATTCACCAGACTGACACTTTGGAGCACTAACCGGATTCACTATGGGTACATCGACCTTCTTACAAACAGACACATCTTCTATCACCTCTTTTGGAAAGATAAGTCCAAATACACGACCGCTACGGGTCACCTTTGCTATATCGGCAATATTCACAACAGAATTGGACGTAGGCAACGGAACCTCTTGACCATTCTTCAACATAGTAGCATTATATTGGTACGGAACAACTCTATCGGATGCCTAGGGGACGAGGCCCGCTAACCGTATAAGTAACAATGATACCGATCTATTGACATTGTTACTGCTGCTTCTGTCAAACTGAATCACTACCTGCTCTAGGGTCTTAAACACTTGTATTATCATATTCACATCATCTATATCCCTTGACTGTTGAATCTGATTACATTCTCATCCATCAACTTCTGGATATCTCTCTTGACGATCGAACACCCACGGGGGTTTAGGCTGCAAATTGCACAACTGTCATGGTCATGCTCACAGTCACTGATTGTACATAAAGTCTTATGCATTTCTACCAAGGACCGAAGAATACGTCATACATCGAACACTCGGAAACTTCCTGGATAACCATCTACCATATTAACATAGGAATTACCATGAGCAGGCAATGGGTTAGCTTTTACATTCGTCACACGGTCCCCAAAGGGCACCATCCCACTTTTTACTAGCTTTTGGACCTCATACTTCAAAGGGTAGCAATTTTCAATATCGTGGGCGGGAGCTCCTTGATGAAAAGCACAACTAAGTTCTGGCTTATACCACCATGGGAGTGGTTCTAGAATTTGTGGCGGATTTCTTGGTTGGAGTAGGTTCTTGAGAACCAAAGACGGGTAGAGTTCGGCGTATGACATGGGAATAGGGTCGAAAGAGACCTTCTTCTTCTCAAAATTCTATTGTTGCTGATTATTGGTGTTATTGTTGTAGTTTTTTGTTCTTTGTTGTGGCTGTTGTTGACGTTGTTGTTGAACTGGTGCTGATTGATTGTTTGAAAATACTAGAATAATGGATGAAACTTGATGATGACGTTGACGTAGTTGCGGATTTATTTTGACATGAGGCCTCCTCTGCCTCCCCATAGATACTGCATTGGTTTCACCTTCCTTCTTTCTGGTGAAACTACTCCCATACTTCTTGCTTGATGATATCTCTTCCTTAGATAAACGCCCCTCACAGACACCTTCTTCTAACCTCATCCCCATGTTTACCATTTCGGTAAAATCACTGTGGGCACTAGCAATCATGCATTCGTAATAAAACAAACTCAGGGTCTTAAGGAAAATCTTGGTTATCTCTTTCTCTTCCAATGGAGGATTGATTTGAGTAGCAAGCTCTCTCCACCTCTAGGCATACTCTTTGAATGTCTCTTTATCCTTCTGAGACATAGACCTCAGCTGGTATCTATCAAGCGCCATGTTCATGTTGTACTTGTACTTCTTCACAAAAGCTTCACCCAAATCATTGAATGTGCAAACACTTGCACTATTTAGCCCCATGTACCACTTCAGAGCGGCACCAGTCAGACTGTCTTGAAAATAGTGAATCAATAACTGATCATTATCAATTTGCGTTAACATTTTCCTGGCATACATGATGAGATGGCTAAGTGGACAGGTATTTCCCTTATACTTTTCAAAGTCAGGGACTTTGAACTTCATCGGGATCTTGACATTTGGAACCAAACAGAGTTCAGCGACACTCTTACCGAACAAGTCCTTACCTCTCAGAGTCTTCAATTCCTTTCGCAGCTCATGGAATTGATCCTTCATATCGTCCATCTTTTCATAAACATCAAGGCCCTCAAACGGCTCAGAATGGTAGATGGTTTCATTGACACGAGGCAGAGTATGAACAACTGGAGGCGGCACAGACATGACCGGGCTAGATACTGGCATAGAAGCAAATGTGGGTGCAAACCCTTCAGGCATAAAGTTCGGTGGCATTCCCCACGGGAATCCAGCAGGCATAGTGGGACTGGATTGATTAGCAGCAATAGGGACAGTTGAGGTAGCAAACCTATGAGATGACAGTCCTCTAAGGAGGAGGAGTTGCGGGAATTGGAGAAGACTAATTCTGGGCAGCTAGAACAGACTCCATCATAGCAGTTCGGCGAGTAATCTCGTCCTTCAGTTCTCAGTTCTCTTGCTCTAAGTTCTCCATGACTCTCGATTCATTGGCGTGAGTGTTATATCGGTGAGTAAGCTTGGCTGAAGCACAAAAGAATAACCAATAAGACATCTGGCAGAAGAAAACCTGTTATGCAAATAATGCATGAAATGAAATGTTTTGATTGTTTTTATTTTCAAGGAACAAGCTATTTTATTTTCAAATATTTATAATAACATTAACAATCTAATTGACCATACAAATCTCTTTTATTCATATAATTTTGGAAGGATTACACTAAGTAAAGTTTCAGAAACCAAAATACAAATACAAGAGAAAGGGAAATGAATCATCCTAAGGATCCCCTAACAACAGTGTCAGATGATCAGGCTACAGGCGCGTACTTCCTTCGGATGCGTCAAATCTCGGAGTCATAAGAAGTCTTCATCTGAGCCTTCTCAAGGACAAGCTGATCAACAATCTTCTTCCAAGCACCAGAAGGCTGAGGCATACTATAGGAAGATGGACCCTCTCGCTCTCTCTGTCTCTTCAATCCTCGGTCTTCAAGAAGTTCAATAAGTGTGTCTTTGTCCTTAGACTCAAGCTGCAACTCCTCATGCTTTCGGCTCAAAGCATGGAAACGCTCTTCCCACATATCTCTCTCTTGCTTCATTTTGGAGAGTGCGTCTTCCAATCCTCTACATATTAGTTAGGGATAGTTGATGGCTCATCCATAACCAAAGACATAGGTCTTTCACATGCGTACAACATCTTCAGCTCCAAAGCTCTCTTCTTCACCCAAGTAGTGTAAGCTTCCAAAGTTACACAGTTGCACAGGCAAAGCTCGAATCTTCCTTTCCTATGCATATTATGCCAAGCATGTGCCGTCTTCTGCTTCAAATGTTGGGGATCTTTACCCTCCTGATAGAAAAGACCTTCTAACTGAGTGTTATTAGGTTTGTCTCTCAAGGGGAACCCAAGTTGACGACGAGCCAAAGCAGGGTTGTGGTTAATTCCTCCCTATGTACCAATGAGAGGCATATTAGAGAATTCACCACAACTATCAATAATATCCATGCTACTCAATGCAGAATCATACCAAACTATATTATCATTAGTGAGAGACATGGGTCTCTAAGACCACCGTAGACATTTTTTGTTCTCCACAAAAGTAGGCGTCTGAGGCAACTGCAAAATAAACCACTTGTACAAAAGAAGAATACAACAGACAATAGTTCCACCACCTTTAGAATTCCTCAAATGCAAAGAGAAATACATATCACCTAACAGAGTAGGCACGGGATTCCCAGTCAAGAAGATTCTAATGGCGTTAACATCAACAAAACCATCAATGTTAGGCAACAAAGCCAAACCATAGATGAGCAACACAAAGATAGCTTCAAAAGCATCCACACTTCCGGCTTGAGAAAAAGCAGTAGCTTTCCCAATAAGGAACTCAGAAGTCAACCCAAATATTCCTCCTTTCTTCACCCAATGAGCCTCAATCTCAGACTTCTTCAAATGAAGAGCTTCAACTATAATATGAGATCTAGGAATCTCCTCCAATCCACTAAAAGACACTTTGTCATAAACGGGTATTCCCAAGAGATGGGCATACTCTTCTAACGTAGGCACAAGTTGATAATCGGGAAAAGTGAAACAACGGTGGAGAGGATCATAAAACAGAACCAAAACACTCAAGAATCCTTCAACCACATCAGCAGACAACACAAATAGAAGCTTCCCATGACGTTGCTTAAAGTCCAAGGGATTTAATTTAAAAGATGATAGCTTCCTTAGCTCTTTCAAGTCCGGACATCTGAAATTGTACTACTTAGTGTTCCTTCATCCATAATCTATGGTCGAAAAATATTTGCAAATAAAACCTCAGTTCCTTGAAGTTATTTTTCGTGTGATGAATGCCATGATGCGCATGAATGCATGAATGCAACAATCACAAATAAGGGATCACACACAAGGAAAACAAACAAAGGTCAAGGGATGAATCAAGTCATTGTCAAGATCAATCATCCATTTTGGTGGATTATGGTTTTCACCTTATCAATACCCAAGTTCCATTGGTATTGACAAGACATGATTGGATCAACCAATAATCAAGGGTTTGTTACGAGTCACGAGCATGGTGTCGGGTTAAGAACCATCCCAAAGGAGTGTACTAAGAATAAAACATGTAGGTTATGTTCTAAAAAGTTCCCAGAGTCTTAATTCCATCTATCGGATATTATAGGTTTGGATGACTGACTCATCAACCCGTAATATTCTCAAGAGAAACTCGTCCGAGTGTAGTATCGCCTAACAACTGTTATCAAGTCTACACTTGAACAGTCTTCGCACTACATCCTAAATAGGCCAAGTTAGGTTAAATGTTCTACGGTCCTCAGCTTCTCGGACCCCAAATCAGAGAAAGTAATGTCTAATCATATATAACTTGTGTGACATCAATAGCTCCAAAAGGGTCTCCACTGAGTAGATGGGTCTCAAGCCAACTTGTTAAGGACTACTCCACACAAGTCAAACATGACTATACCATCCTCTTATCTTAATTTCACTCAAGTTCGGGTTAGAATTTATCTCACAACTCAGAGATCACCAAGCATAACAAGCATATTATATCATACAAAACAAATATACAAACATCAAATACACAAATATATACACATAAAAAAGTATGCTAAACCTAATAAGGACTACTCCCCAGCAGAGTCGCCACTTAATTTCTATAGCAATAAATTCATGATCATTAAGCTATGGATAAACTTAACGTTAATAAAACCAGAGTCTCCACCGCGCTTTTATTGTCTCCATAGGAAAAGGGAAAAGTAAGAACAAAACCCTAAGATAAGAAGTTTTCAAATCAAAACTAATAAAATGCCAGAGATTACACGTAAGGGGGTTGGTTACACATAGCAAAGGTGTTAGCACCCAAAGTGTCCTAGGTACTCCCAGGGAGCCCTTTTTTATGTGTGTATGTGTTTTTGGTATAAAATGATGTTTGTAATAAATATAGTGTGGGGATGAGAAAATAGTTCATTAATTATATTTTTGTGTTTTACAAGACCTTCGGACTTGTGCATACGTACAAACATAAAATAAGGGATCAAAAACTCGTAGTTCATGGTATCAATTTCAAAGTGAGTGAATTTCTTTTAACAAAAATTTAAATTTAAGAGAGGCACAAAGGGCCTAAAATATTTTGGATGAGTGTTAGTTATTTTTTTCTTTTGAAATTTTAAGTCAATATGGTTAAGTTCATTTACAAGTTTGATTAAGAAAAAAGAGTTCAAAAAATGCAATGGCATAAGGCCAAAGTTTCTAGTTTGCAATAAATTCTAAGTTTAGAAATCACAAGCAAAGAAGGTTTTTGAAAAAAGGGAGACATTTGAAATTTAATAAGTGGGAGGAGAAGAAGAGACTAATCCTAAGCAAAAATGTAAAAGTTAAGAGTTGAAAAGATCTAACCAATGGGATGCAACCCATTAGACAAGAATGTCATATAGAAACCCACTTTTCCTTTGGACTTTAAATAAACCAATATCAATAAGAAAGTAGCAAAATGAATAGCAAGGCATCAAATAAAGATAGCCACATCCAAGCTAGCAACTTCATAGTCTTCTTTTTATTCCTCCTTTGCATCAGATGACATACTCCTTGAATGGCTCAGAATAAGGCACTAAACACAGGTTCAAAGTATCATTTGCACCAAGACCATGTAGTAGATGAACTCAAGTGAATCCCAATACTTGTATCATATGAGAATTCAACTCACAAGAACATGGTTTCAGAAAGGTTGGCACTGGCCAAGTCCTTTTGCATAGGGAATATCGCCTAATTCTAAGTCCAAAGCTCAGATCAAATCCAACAGTCTACACAAACATTTTTTAGGGGTTTTTGTCGTTTATTAAGTATTTTAAGGTCCTAAGACCACAAACACAAACAAGGTACACAAACAAATATATATACAATCACAATATATGGCTCAAGTGAGCAAAGTAAAAATGGCATAAACATAAACAAGTTAAATGGTATGTAAAATGGGAAATGGAAAATGACTTGAATTTAAATTGCATAAAGTAAATGACTTGAAATTAAGAGCAAGATAATAAAAGTTAGTCAAATGTTAGTTGATTAAATGTTAGTGGAGTTTTGCTTTTCAATTTTTTAAGTCATTCTTTGGAGAACACTCAACCCTCTATTCACAAGCATGGATCCTTGAACCAAGACATCTTCCAAAGGAAGGAAAAAATGCCATGTTTCCACACAATACCATGAAAGGGGGGAGACTTACAATCTCACTTACTAGAATGTTATTCCTCTTGATCAAAATTTAGCGCTATGTTAAGCAATCGTAATTGGACTTAGTTAGAAGTCACAACTATCTGAGGTCGAGGAATAGAAATTTTGGTGTTAATGCATGTTAGAGATATGGTACAATGAACCATACTCCTAAAACATACCACACACAAAAAGAAAATGATCAAAGGATGGACCTAATCTCATCCATACTTGTATTGGTTCATCTAACATGAAGTTATTGATGAACCAATTTTCCTTAGAATATTGAGATGTAATTGGTTAATGAAAGGGATGGGATAGAATGGGATTGAAGATGAAGAGGGAGGGGAAATGAGACAAACACAAATTGGTCATGGGAGGAATTTTATCAAATTAAAATCATTCATTCATTTTGGGAGATGAAATGTACATTTCATCAATCCTCTAAATCCAATGTTTTTAATCCAACAAAAGTCAAATCAATCTTGACCAACGCCTAAGCACATAGTCAAACTTCACAAGTAAAAAAAATGGCTCAACATAATTTTCAAACAATTAAACAATTAAAAATCAAATTAAAGTGCATTTAAATTAAATTATGTTGGATCAAAAACCTAAAACCTCTTTAAAACACCAAATAAATGGCCAAGAGATTTATCATAGGTCAAACAAGGCCAAAGGACCTTGGAGAAAAAATTTCATTATTTTTGAAAAGTCAGAAGTATTTTTAAACAATTAAAAATATGCACAAAAAAATTAAATCATAAAAAATATTAATGTTAATCCAAAAAATAATTTTAATTCAGAAAATGAAAGAGAAAAATATTTGAATTATTTTGGTGAAAGTCCCATATTTTTTGGATCAATAATGAAATTAATATGAATTAATCAAAAATAAGCAATTAAATAGAATACTCTGAAACTCAAAAAAATGAGAGCCATCTGATCTCCCTCATTAATTGAGGTGGCTGATCAGATGGATGAAAATGCGTGTTCTATGGTGCACTGTAGTCAATGCAGCATAGGCTTGGTATTTAAAAGCAACACATGAGATTAAAACGTTTTAAAAGGATCTTATGGCCCAGAAGCGAGACAACTCATCACTGGAGCTAGAGCTCCGGTCTTCTTCTCCGGTGGACCTCACCGGACTGGTCCACCATCAACCATCACCAAAATAAAAAAGCAAGACATGTATTTAAAGAAAAATGCTCAGGAGCTCGAATCTGACCTCAATTTTGTCCAATTCCAAGTATATGAAAAGATACAGGGATTTGAATTTTGAGGATCATGAACTGAGTTGGTTCGATTTGACCTCAAAGAAACTTAATCTTGTTGCCTACATTGGTAGGACTTCAGCAAACCAACAATCAGTCAAAATGGATGAGAAATGACGGAGAATAGAAGAAGAAAAGTTTCTTAAATCTCACCTTCGAGGAGCTTCAGATTAGCTTGATCTTGCTTCCAATTTGGCTTGGCTTGACTGTCGAAGCTTGCAGAAGAAGATTTGAATGGTTAGAAAGCTTGGACTCTTGGAGTTTCAATCCTAAAACAGAAGGAGAATTGAAACTCGGTTTCTCAAGAAACCTTCAAGATTATCCTTTCAATGGTGTTTGGGGAAGAAGGGGGTTGAAGCTTGGGCAAGAGAGATCCCATTTTTTATCATCAAGGGTCCTATTTATAGCCAATGTGAATGATATTTGCACCCTTCCAAATTTGGCAAATTTTCAAATTCTCCCTTGCATGGAAGCATGGGTGTGCATGAGGCCCATGAAATGATGCCATATGATCCAAAGTCCAATGTACAATATGATGAAATCATGTTAGAAACTTAAGCAAGTGTGTGTGGAAATTGGAACTTGAAGTTATCCAAATGGTGCTTCAACTTACACCCACGCGCAAGTACCTCATACTTTGCCCAAATGGGATGATTGTGGATGTTTTAGAAAGGTATGATCAAGGGGAACGACTTTCATGATGAATTTTGAGGTGAAAGTTTGGGAAATCAAACATATTTGAAAATTTTCTAAGTCCCAAGTAAAATGTTCACTTCTTCCACATTGAATAACTTTATCTATGAACTTCAAATGAGAAAAGTTCCTTCATAAAAGCTGTAGATATTTCATACCTCTTCAATTTGGTAATAAATTTGACCTCATTTGGATTTGGCATACAGGAGTTATGCATTTTAGAAGTTGAGGAAAATCACTTGTTCAATGGTATTGGCCCAAAATGACCTATAATGTTTCCTCTGGGCACATGCATTTGCAAGTCGAATTTTCACTTCCTCTGTAGTGATGTATTCGTTACCATTGGAGATATTGACTAAATCCAAGGTAAATCATACAAAGTCGAGTCGCCACCGCACTTCTATTTATCCAAAGGAATGGTTAGAAAGCGAACAAAAACCTAAAAAGTTTTACAAACAAAACTAGTAAAAGAAACAGAGATCTGGGTAAGGGGGTTGGTTATGCAATGGGAAGGTGTTAGGCACCCAAAGCATCTTAGGTACTCCTAGGGAGCCCTTTTCACACTTGTTGCAATGGTTATTGTTTTTGTGAAATTTATTTTGTGCAAACATGATTGAAGAGATGAGAAAAGAATATACAAGTTTATTTACATTTTGTGTTTGGATGGATAAACCCATTGCCTACGTACCCTCTTATAAAAAGATTAGGATCAAAACCTCGTAGTTCGGGTAAAAAAATTCAAAAACAAATGAGTGGATTGATTGGTCCAAAAGCCTTAAGGTCTTTTGTTATCAAAGGGAGAAAACTCGATCTGAAAAAACCACATGTCCACCATGTGAGAATAACTTCAACATGCTAGTGAGGGGTTAACCCAATAATAAGCATGGAAGACTCATTGTCCATCACTAAGGACAAAGGTGAGTATTATATCTACCACAAAGATAACTCAAACCTAATAGCTAAAGGTTATGAAAAATTTGATTCATAAGTGATCATTGAAACCACAAAAGAACATTGGAATGGGTTATATTAACCAATTATAAATATGTACAAAATGGTCAAAGTTGACTTAAAGATTCAATTCAAAATGAGTATTATGAAAAGAAAGTTTGAAAATCAAAAGCATAAGGCTTAGGTTTCTAATGTTGAAAACAAATGAAATGTTTGCACAAAAAGATTTTGGTTTGGGTTAAAGATGAATAAGGAGGGTTAAGTCCTAAAGAAACAAAAAGGTGAGGGTTAAGAAATGAAACCACTCCAGGAGTTCCTCTCTTAAGATCATAGAGATGATCCAAGTAAGTACCATCCTTTGGAATAAGCAGGCACAAGGCAAAAGCAATCACAAGTCTCATAAGAGATCCCAATAAAAGGAAACAGAATGCCAATACATGGACTTACACCCGACTCCTAACAACAAAAAGGAAATAGAATGCCAATATATGGACATATATCCGACTCCTAACAACAAAAAGGAAATAGAATGCCAATACATGGACTTACATCCGACTCCTAACAACAAACAAACATCAAAAGCAAACACATCAAAAGCAAACAAGAAACAAAGCATCACACACTATATACATACAAGAGGCTCAAACAAATGGGTGGGCTTTAGTCAAGAGGGGTCATATCAACCTCGACAAACAAGCCAAACTGTACAAGGGAAATCTGTAGCTCTTAACCACTAACATTGAGAGTTAGGGTGAAGCTGATCAAAATGGAAATGAGGATGAGACCTCATGCTCTTAACCCTGGCCTGGGTGAGCTCATGACAAAGAAAGCATGGGGATCCAGAAAGTGGGACCCTATTCCACTTGACAGACACTGGACAAAAATCTTGGGTACATGTTCAAAAGCATCAGCACGTAGTGCGAGCATAATGAACGACACACTGAATAACGGGGGATTGTCTACTAATCCCTTTTATCTGTCAATTGCCTCAACTATTGAAGGTCTTATGAAGTAGCACATGCCTCATCTTGGAGGTCTTTGGCACAATTGTAAACAAACACAAACAGAGCCTCTAAAGGAGGACTTGCTAGCAAAATGCCTGCCAAAAAGGTGACAGGACTTCCAGACTACATGAAGTAAGAGAATAGCTACCTAAGTGGTGTATCAACCACAATCCAAAGCTCAAGCAAGAGCTAAAAGCAAGCAACTAAGGTACCTGTACAAAAGCTAAACAGTTAATATTTCAGTCAGAAAACCAACAGACAAACAGTGGAACCATTCACAGTTACACAACTCAATGAACAATGCTCAAGCATTCAAAGGAACTCAAGAGCTCAAGCACATCAATTAGAACCTACAAAACAAACACAAGTTAGAACTCAAATCATTTGCATCTCACAAAGTGAGAACAAATCAACCATCAATGCTAAATGTCCAAACCTGAAACACAAAGCACAGTTAGTTTATGCACCAAAACACTAGTACAAAGACTATGTTCAAAACCAAACCAAATGATCAATACAGAAGTCAATCTTTTGCACAAAACTCATTCAAACAATCAAAAAAACATCCTCAAAAGGACCAACATCAATTCAAAAAGAAAATATCTCAAATGGCTCATGCTATGCAATGATCACAAAATGTGCACAAAGTGAACTTCCAAATTAGAAAATCCAAATCAAAACAGAAAAGCATGCAATGGCTTTGAGATTTTTTATGCAAGTTTCTCATGTCATGAACAAATAACATGCAAAAAATCAAATCCAGAAAGGTTCAAATGATAGGTGAACAAAAAATGCACAAATGCAATGTCCAAAATGTGACACAAATTGTCACATACATCTTCATGTGTCAAAAACAATGATAGCATATGAGAAAAAATTCAAACTAGTGCTCAAAAATCATATCATGAGTGAAGATCAAGCATACAAAAAATCAGATCAATTGGATCAAAGATGAAGATTTCACAAAGCATTGAATGCAACATATCAAACTAGCATGGCATGGATAAAAAATTTCACACATTAAAAATCAGACATCAACAAATCATGAAAATAATACTAAAAAAAACTAGACATCAAAACAAATCTATGAAAAAAATTGGAGTCAATTTGGAGCATTTTTCAATTTTTAATGCATTTTTCAAAATGAACAAAATAATTGACATATTAAAAATAAATGGAGGGAAACAATTATTTAAATCCATCCAGAAATAATCAGGACCACAAGATTAGGCACGAAAAAGCAATCAAACGGTCCTCATTTAAATGCCAAAACGCACAGCTTCACTAATACACTTCAGGATACACATCAGCAAGTCAAGACACGCATGGCAAGTCAAAGCAGTGATATCCAATAGAATACACACGCAAGCAACACACTCAGCAGACAGCATGGCAAAATGAAACGATACGTTTCATTAATCTAATCATCAGCACACATCATCAGTCACACACACACATGGCACGGTCAATGGAAGCACAACCAATGGAACATACACGCAGGCGCATACATGGCATACACATGGACATAAACCCTAAAATGAACCAGACGCCGGAGCTGTAGCTCCGGTCGTCTTCTCCGACCAACCAGGCGGTGGCGCCGCCGTGGAAATTTGTAGAAATGCACAAACCATACATCAATCGAACCGCTCTCTCACCAGGAATCCAAATATCATATTAATTTCATCTAATTCCTCCTAAAATTTCCAGATCGAAGCAAAACATTTTGTGGATCAAAACTTACATTCAACCATACATGCTCAATTCTAAGCCAAATTCAAATCTAATCACATGCACAAGCTCTACATAGTGAGATCTACACAACTATAACAAGAAAACAGCAAAAAGAGATGATGAATTTCAACTCACTTGGAAATGCAGTTCTTTGAAATCGAGCTCTCAAGCTCTCATATGCTCCAGATCTACTCCAATATCCTTGACTTGAAGCTTTTTGCAAAGAGAATCCACTGAAACCAACTGGATCTAGCTCAATTTCAAATTTCCATTTCCATGAAGATGCACTTGAACAACTCGAATATGGACTGAATTGATCAAACCAATGGTTGATTCTTGCTTAATGAAGCATGATGAACAAGGTTATGCAAAGAGATTGAAGAATTATGTGAAGAAAATTGAATTTCAAAGAGAGAGAAAAATGGAGGGAACTTGAAAATATGAGATCTGAAAATTCTGTTATGGAGGTTATGGATTAGGGTTTGGCTTTTATATGGCTTGCTAATGATGCTGAAATCCCAATTAGGCATTGTTTAAACATGATTAGGGAAATGTGGATCAATTTGCAAAAATGAAAAAGTGAGCTAACATGGCCATGTTGCACGTGCAAAGCTTCATGCAAGGGCTGAAATTCACTCAATAGTAAATAAGGATCATCATGGAATTGGTATTTTGCTTGTATCATAAGCCAAATTTGAATTATGGAAATTCCCTCCAAAATGATCACATGTGAAATAATGGGCATACAAGCCTCTCTCATGCATGGCAATGGTTCATTTGAAATGTCTTGAACATGAGGAGCATTTTGCAAAAAGAATGGACCAAATTGGAGCTTTGAATCAAAAGTTAGGCCATTTTGAATTTCCATGCACACCTTGTGATCAAATGACCATAACTTCTCAACCAATCATCATATGGACATGAATTAGGACTTTTTGAAAAGGGGAGACAAAGATCTACAACTTTCATGTTCACCAAAAGTCCATTTGAAACTTATTTGATGTTGACAAGTCAAGCTGAATGTGGACCAAAAACTTGCCAAATTTGGACACTTTGAATTACAGGTCACTTTCCATTTTTAGTAACTTTTGCCATGACTTTTGAATCTTCAAGATGGATGTTTAGAATGACAAATAGACCTCTTTTGAACATGATTGGGGTGTTTCAACTCATTTCCCCACCTCATAGCCCTCAGTTGACTGCACAGTTGACTTTTTTTGGTCCTCAAATGACCTTGGAATGCCTTAATCCATTTGAGCCTCTACCACTTGGGGAAATGGCTTCAAAATGAAACTCTAGCTCATGTAAGCTCTATATAATGATCATGTCATCCTCATATCAAGAAAATACCTCATCTCTTGCACAAAGGAATTCCTTGAAGCTCTTGACCTGGTAATTGCTTCAGCTACAAACAAAGAAGGTTAATGACATATTTTTGTGCTTTTGGTTAGTGAATAAGACAAGAAAAGCAATGATATACAATGAAAGCATGCTTGGTGATCTCAAACCACTCACAGGAGATCCCTACCCAAAGGGAAAGGGAGCCAAGATACTCAAAGATCCTTGAGGTTATGCAATGCAATGCTATGATGCCATGAGGGATCTTAGGGACAAAATTGGGGTCTTACATCCTCCAAGCATCAAAGTTGAAGTAGACATCTTGAATTTGATTCTTTAAATTTGAATATCTTTCATCTCATAAAAAATGAGCTACTTATCGTCTTGGGATGTTGACCTCCAAACTAGGGTTCAGACAAAATGACCTATAATCTTTCACCATAAAAAATGACTTTCCAAGTAAAACTAGCTCTTGATTTCAACATGAAAGTTGCTTGGAATGTAATTTTGAGTAAAGCGGGATTCTCAAAAATGTACTTGATTAGATCCATTTCGGATATCAACCAAGTAGTAACATTCAACATATACTAGCGTAGACGTTTAACAGCCCAAGCCAATGTGCAACACGTCTTCTCAAGCATAGAATACCAAGTCTCACATTCGGTGAATTTCTTACTGAGGTAATAGATTGCATACTCTTTCTTTCCTGATTCATCTTGCTGACCAAGAACACAATCCATACTCTCATCAAGCACAATTAAATACATGATCAACGGTCTTTCTTCAACAGGAGGAGTATAATCAAGGGCTCAAGCAGATACTCTTTGATATTGTCAAAAGCTTTCTGGCAATCCTCGATCCAATCACAAGACCGATCTTTCTGAAGAAGGTTGAATATAGGCGCACATGTGGCAGTCATATGCGATATGAATCTTGAGATATAATTCAAGCGCCCGAGAAAACCTCTTACTTGCTTCTCAATTTTTGGCGCAGGCATTTCTTGTATTGCTTTGACCTTGGCAGGATCAACTTCAATACCCTTCTCACTGATAATAAAGCCCAACAACTTACTAGAATGAACACCAAAAGTACACTTATTGGGATTCAAGCGGAGTTTGTACTTCCTTAAATGCTGGAATAACTTTAACAAATGCTTAACATGTTCTTCTTCATCACTTGATTTGGCAATCATATCAATAGCATAAACTTAAATCTCTTTATGCATCATATCATGAAAAAGAGTGGTCATAGCTCTTCGGTACGTTGCATCGGCATTATTTAAACTCAAAGGCATCACTCTAAATTAGAATGTTCCCTAGGGTGTAATGAATGTGGTCTTCTGCATATCTTCAGGTGCCATCTTGATCTGATTATAACTGGAAAATTCGTCCATAAACGAAAAGACTTTGAATTTAGTTGTATTGTCTACCAACATATCAATGTGTGGCAGAGGAAAATCATCTTTCATACTAGCTTTATTCAAATCTCTATAATCAACACACAAGCAGACTTTTCCATCTTGCTTAGGAACAGGCACAATATTGGCCACCCACTACGGATATTCGGGGGTTACAAGAAAACCAACATCAATATGTTTCTGCATTTCCTCTTTGATCTTTACTACCATATCAGGATGAGCTCTTCTCAATTTCTGCTTGACCGGCGGGCATTCTGGCTTCAACAGCAATCTATGCTCCACAATCTCGGAATCGAGCCCAGGCATGTTTGATAGGACCAAGCAAACACATCAGAATAATCTCGAAGAAGATCAATCAACCCCTTCTTAGCCTCTGGATACAGTTGAGACCCAATCTTGACTTCCTTCACATCATCCTCGAAACACAAGTTGACTAATTCAATTTGCTTTTCAAATGGATGAATGGCCTTTTTCTCATGCTCAAGCAAACGTGATAATTCATCAGATACTTCTTTATCATCAATCTCTTCCTCAACTTCAAAAATAGGGACATCAATGTTTGGAGATGGAGTGGGATCATTCTATTCAATGGGTTTGAGAACCAACCTGCATAATGATCAGATACTTATTTATGTTTTTTGTGATTACCATTTTCAGAAAAAGAAAAAAGTAAAAATAAAACATCATAGATGTGGATGAATAAAATTGTATTTTATTGATGATAATAATAAAAATGCCCAACAATGTTCACTTATCCCTTAGGCATAGGAGACGGATTTTTCTCAAAATAACGAATAACAAATTACTTAGAACGGTGAATGACAATAGGAATATCAACAACAACTCAATTGTTGCAAGTCTGGCCGTGCGTCACAAAGTTGGCGCAAGCTTCGTCTTCATCACCACTGTCTTCAATAATGGCAGCTGAGTGTTGATCATTCCCATGAATGAACCCTCTACTGTGGAAACTTGGTTGCATAACTTTGGCTCTGGCGCTGAACGACCCTGGTTGAAATCCCTATCCAGCTCTATTCTTGTTCTCGACAATCTCCACCATACGACCCCATTTGTCAGTGTTCTCAGTCTGAATAGCCTCTTGTGCATCTTTCAAAGAAGACATGGGTGCCCCAGTTTTCTTCATTTCATCAGCAATGGACAAGGCTTGGAACGATGTTCCAATCACCTCTTTAGCGTCAACATACGTGAAAGATAACAGATGGCTCACCAACAATGCTTTCTCTCCGCCAACAACGACAATCTTGTCGTTCTTCACAAATTTCAACTTTTGGTGTAGAGTAGACGACACATCTCCTGCTTCATGAATCCATGGCCTTCCCAATAGACAATTGTAGGTCGGGTGGATATCCATTGCCTGGAAAATAATTTGGAAATCACTCGAACCTATCATCACTGGAAGGTCCACTTCACCAATGACAGTTTTACGAGAACCGTCGAACGCGTTGACAAGCACGCCATTATACCTTATTGGGGCGCCTTGATAAGAGAGTCTAGACAAACTTGATATAGCACATTCAAAGATGACCATGTATCAACCAACACATTGGATAGAGCGTCCTCTTTGCAGTTCATTGAAATATGTAATGCCAAATTGTGATTTCTACCTTCCTCAGGAAGTTCTTCATCACAAAGCTCAGATTATTAGAAGAAGTAATATTGGAAACTAAATGGTCAAACTGATCCACAGTCACATCATGCTCAACATAAGCCTGCTCTAGCACTTTTTGTAATGCTTCTCTATGTGCCTCATAATTCATCAACAATGACAACACAAAGATTTTTGAGGGCGTCTGGAGCAGATGCTCCACAATGTTAAATTTACTCCTTTTAATCAACTTTAGCACCTTATCATCATCGTTAGTCTTCAACTTGATGGACTCACCAGACTGATACGTTGGAGTACTAACTGGATTCACTACAGGAATCTTTGCTCTCTTACTTATTGTGACATCTTCTACTTCTGTTGGAAATACCAGACCGAACACACGACCGTTACGGGTCACCTTTGTAATATCTGCAATATTCACCAATGAGTCTGCGACAGGTAGAGGAACCTCTTGATCATCTTCAATCATAGTGGTGTTGTATTGGTATGGCACAACTTTATCGGATGCATATAGGACAGGGTCTGCTAGCCGTATATCCAACGGCGAAACCGATCTATTGACATTATTGCTACTGCTACTATCAAACTGGATAACCACCCGCTCAAGGGTCCTGAACAGTAGTACAATAACGTTCACATCGTCTCCCATATCCCTCGACTGTTGAATCTGGATCACATTCTTATCCATCAACTTCTGGATATATCTCTTGATGATTATACACCCACGGGGGTTCATGCTACAAATTGCACAATCATCATGGTCATGTTTACAGTCACTGATTAAGCACAAAGTTCTATGCATTTCCACCAACGACCTACGGATACGTCACATATCAAATGCTCATAAATTCCCTGGATAACTATCCACCATGTTGACAAAAGCGTTACCATGAGCAGGCAATGGATTGGATTTTACATTTGGTGCTCGGTCCTCAAAGGACACCATACCACTCTTCACAAGTTTTTGGACTTCATATTTCAATGGATAGCAGTTCTCAATGTCATATGAATAGGGTCAAAGGAGACCTTCTTCCTCTTGAAGTTTTCTTAATGATTATTGTTGTTGTTTTAGTTGGCTCTTTTTTGTGGTTGTGATTGTTGTTGATGTTGTTGTCATATTGGAACTGATTGATTAAAATAGTTGGAAAAAAACGGAATTACCGATGAAACTTGATGTTCATGTTGACGAGGTTGAGAACTCTTCCTAACATGAGGCCTCCTCTGCCTCCGTACTGACACTGAATTAGTTTCTCCTTCCTTCCTCTTGGAGAAACTCCCACCATATTTCTTGTTGGATAATGCTTCTTTTTTAGAAAGACATCCTTCACGGAGTCCTTCTTCTAGCATCATCCCCATGTTTACCATTTTGGTAAAATCATTGGGGGCACTCGCAATCATACGTTCGTAATAAAACGAACTCATCGTCTTCAAGAAGATCTTCGTTATTTATTTCTCTTCAAGAGGTGGACTTATCTGGGCAGCAAGCTCTCTCCATCTCTAGGCATACTCTTTGAACGTCTCCTTATCTTTCTAAGACATAAACCTTAACTGGTCTCTATAAGGAACCATATCCACGTTGTACTTATACTGCTTGACGAAGGCCTCTCCTAAGTCATTGAAAGTACAGATACTTTCACTATCCAAACCCATATACCACCTCAAGGAAGCTCTAGTCAAACCGTCTTTGAAATAGTGAATTAGCAACTGATCATTATCAGTATGAGTAGACATTTTTCTCGCATACATCACAAGATGGCTTAGCGGGCAAGTATTCCGTTTCTACTTTTCAAAGTCAGGGACCTTGAATTTTGTCGGGATTTTAACATTGGGGACCAAGCAGAGTTCAGGATCACTCTTCCAAAACAAGTCTTTCCCTCTCAGAGTCTTCAACTCTTTACGTAACTCGAGGAATTGATCTTTCATCTCATCCATCTTCTCATATACATATAGGCCCTCAGACGGCTCAGAATGGTAGATACTATGCTAAACAGGAGGTAGAGTGTGAACAACTATAGGAGGCATTGACATGACCGGGCTAGATGTCGCAAGAGAGACAAAGGTGGGCGTATACCCTTCTGGCATAAATTTGGGTGGCATTCCCCAAGGGAACCCAACAAGTATGGACTGACTGGCAGCAACAACTGGAACAGTCGAGGTAGCAACCTCAGAAATGACAGTCCTTTGGGGAGGAGTTGGTGATGACTGGCTCGGGTTAGCAATCACAGATTCCATCATAGCCGTTAATTTAGCGATCTCATCCTTCAGCTTTCGATTCCCTTGCTCGTAATGCTCCATGATATTTGGTTGATTAGCGTGGGTGTTATAGCGGTGAGTCAGCTTGGCTGATGTAGAAAAGAAGAACAAACAAGACATCTGGAAGAAGAAAACCTATTATGCAAATGATGCATGAAATGCAATGTTTTTTATATGTTTTTTTAATTTCAAGGAACATGTGAAGTCCTACTTGCAAATATATATTTAGATAATAACAATAATGACAATTTGATTGACCATAAAATCTCTTTTTATTCACAAATTTGGAAGGATTACACTGAGTATAATTTCAGAAACTAAAATACAAATACAAGAGAAAAGGAAACTATCATCCTAAGGATCCCTTAGCAATTGTATTATATGATCTGGCTATGGGTGCATACTTCCTTCGGAAGTGTCGAATCTCATACACAAAGGATGTCTTCATTTGAGCCTTCTCAAGAACTAGCTGATCAACAAACTTCTTCCAAGCACCGGAAGGTCGAGGCATACTAGAGGGAGGTGGACCCTCTGGCTCTTTCTGTCTCTTCACTACTCAGTCCTCAAGAATCTCAATAAGTGCATCCTTGTCTTTCGACTCAAGCTGCAACTCCTCATGATTTCGGCTCAAAGCATGGAAACGCTCTTCCCACATATCTCTCTCTTGCTTCATCTTAGAGAGTGCGTATTCCAACTCCTCTACATCTTGGTTAGGGAGAGTTGATGGCTCAGCTATAACAAAAGACACAGGTCTTTCACATGGGTACGATATCTGTATCTCCAAAGCTATCTTCTTCATCCAAGTAGTGTAAGCTTCCAAAGCTACATAGTTGCACGGACCATGCTCGGATATTCCTTTACTATGCACATTATCCTAAGCATGTATCATCCTTTTTATTCAAGTGTTGGGGATATTTACCCTCTTGATAGAATAGACCATCTAACCGAGTGTTATCAGGTTTATCTCTCAAGGGCAACCCAAGTTGACGACGAGCTAAAGCAGGATTGTAGTTGATTCCTCCTTGTGTACCAATGAGAGGCACAATAGAGAACTCACCATAACTATCAATAATATCCACACTACTCAATGCATAACCATACCAAACAATATCATCATTAGTGAGAGACATAAGTCTCTGAGACCTCTGTAGACATTTCTTATTCTCCAAAAAAACAGGCGTTTGAGGCATGTGTGAAATGAACCACTTGTACAGAAGAGGAACACAATATACAATAGTCCCACCCTCTTTATAATTCCTCAAATGCAAAGAGAAATACATGTCACCCAACAGAGTCGGAACAGGATTCCCAATCAAGAAGATCCTAATGGCGTTAACATCAACAAAACCGTCAATGTTAGGGAACAAAGCTAAACCATAGATGAGCAGAACAAAAATGGCTTCAAAAGCATCCATACTATCGGCTTGAGCAAAGACAGTAGCTCTACCAATGAGGAACTCAGAAGTCAACCCAAAAATACCTCCTTTTTTCACTAAATGAGCATAAATCTCAGATTTCTTCAGATGAAGAACCTCGGCTATGACGTGAGATCTGGGAATCTTCTCACATCCACTAAAAGGTACCTTATCAGATACGGGTATACTCAAGAGATGAGCATACTCCTCTAACATAGGCACAAGCTAGTAATCGGGAAAAGTGAAGCACCTGTAGAGAGGATCATAAAACTGAACCAACACACTCAGAAGTCCTTCAACCGCAACAACATATAACACAAATAAAAGCTTCCCATGACGTTTCTTGAATCCAAGGGATATAATACAAAGGATGACAACTTCCTTAGCTCTTTCAAATCAGGACATCTGAAATCGTACTTCTTAGTGTTCCTTAGTCCATAATCCATGGTCTGAAAATATTTGGAAACAAGACCCCAGTTCCTTGAAATTTATTTTTCTGTGATGAATGTTATGATGCACATGTTATGCATGAATCCAACAATAACATACAAGGGATCACACACAAGGCAAACATAAACAAAAATCAAGGGATGGATCAAGTCATTATCAAGATCAATCATCCATTTTGGTGGATTATGGTTTTCACCTTATCAACACCCAAGTTCCATTGATATTGACAACACTTGATCGGATCAACCAAGAATCAACGGGTTTATTGTGAGTCATGAGCATGGAGTCGGGTTAAGAACCATCCCGAAGGAGTTTACTAATGATAAAAACATGTAGATCATGTTCTAAAAGGTTCTCAGAGTCTTAATCCCATCTATCAGATATTATAGGTTAGGCTGACTGACTCATCAACCCATAATATTCTCAAGAGAAACTCGTCTGAGTGTAGTATCACGTAACAACTGTTATCAGGTCTACACCTGAACAAGCTCCGCACTACGTCCTAAATAGTCCAAGTTGGATTAAATGTTCTATGGTCATTAGCTTCTCAGACCCCAAATCAGAGAAAGTAATGTCTATCCACAAATAACTTGTGTGACATCAGTAACTCCAAAAGGGTCTCCACTGAGAAGATGGGTCTCAAGCCAACTCGTTAATGACTACTCTACATAAGTTGAACATGACTATACCATCCTCCTATCTTAATTTCACTCAAGTTCGGGTTATAACTTATCGCACCGCTCAGAGATCACCAAGCACAACAGACAGATTATATCACACAAACAATTATACAAATATATACACATAAAAAAAGTAGGCTAAACTCACTTAGGACTACTCCCCAACAGAGTCTCCACTTAATTTCTGTAGCGATATATTCATGACCATCAAGCTATGGATAAGCTTAACATCAATAAAACCAGAGTCACCACCGCGCTTTTATTGTTTCCAAAGGAAAAAAGGAAAAAGTACGAACAAAACCCAAAAATAAAATTTTCAAATCAAAACTAATAAAATACCAGAGGTTACAGGTAAGGGGGTTGGTTACACAGAGGGAAGGTATTACCACCCAAAGTGTCTAGGTACTCATAGGGAGCCCTTTTTATGTGTGCATGCATTTTTGGTATAAAAGATGTTTAATGAAATAGAGTGTGGGGATGAGAAAAGAATTCATTGATTATATTTTTGTGTTTCACAAGACCTTCGGTCTTATGCCTACGAACCAACATAAAAATGAGGGATCAAAACCTCGTAGTTCGTGGTAAAAATTTCAAAGTTGGTGAATTGCTTTTAACATAAGTTTAATAAGAAAAAGGCACAAAGGGCCCAAAAGTTTGAATGAAGTTGTTAGTTCTTTTTGTCTTTTTTTTTATTTTAATTTTAAGTCAATATAATTAAGTTTATTTACAAGCTTGATTTAAGAAAATATTTTAAAAATTCAATGGCATAAGGCCAAAGTTTCTAATTATTAAAATAAAGTCTAAGTTTGAAATCACATGCAAAGATAGTTTTGAAAAGGGGGAGAGATTTTGAAATTTAAGAAGTGGGAGGAGATGAAGAGATTAACCTAAGCATAAAATTAAAAGTTAAGAGTCGAAAAGATATGACCAATGGGATGCAATCCAACAGATAAGAATGTCATATAGAAACTCATTTTCCTTTGGACTTTAATCAAGCAATAATCAATAAGTAAATGAGCAATATCCAGACATCTTGAAGATCAAGGCATCAAATAAAGATAGCCACATCCAAGCAAGCAAATCCAATAGCTAGCAGACTTCATTGTGTTCCCATGTACCAGATGAAATACTCCTTGATCAACTCAAAGCAAAGCATCGAACACAAGGTTAAAATAAATATTAGCACAATGACAGAGTAGTAGATGAATTCAAACAAAATCCCAAGGGCTTGTATCAGATGAAAGCACACTTCACAATAGCTCAGTCTCAAAATGTTGGCATTGGCTAAGTCCTTTTTGCATAGGGAATGTTGCCTAAACCTAAGTCCAAAATTTCAGATCAAGATCGGCAGTCCGTCAGATATTTTTTAGGGTTTTTGTTGTTATTAGATGTTTTAAGGTCCTAAGACCATAAACAAAAATCAAAGTACACAAACAATATATACAATCACAAGATATGGCTCAAGTGAGCAATGTGAAAATGACATAAACATAAACAAGTTAAATGAAATGTAAATGACAATGAATGATAAATGACTGAAATTTAAATTGCATAAAATAAATCACTTGAAAGTAAAGCAATATTAACAAGAATTTGTCAAATGTTAGTCAAAGTTAGTGAAGTGTTAGTGATGATTTTTAATTAATTAAATCATTCTATTGAGAACACTCAACCATTCATTCACAAGTATGGATCCTTAAACCAAGACATCTTCCATGAGATGGGCTCCGACTTGGATAATTCAATAAGTATTCCACTAGCTCCCTTGAAAGGAAAAAAAGCCAAGTCTCCACACAATCCCATGAAGAATAGGAGACTTGCAATCTCACTTACTAGAATTATATGCCTTGAGGGTCAAATTTAGCTCTATGTTAAGCAATCGTAATTGGACTTATGTAGAAGTCACAACTATCTGAGGTCGAGCAATAAGAATTTAGGTGTTAATGCATGTTAGAGATTTGGTATGAAGAACCAAACTCCTAAAACATACCACACACTAAAAGAAAAGATCAAGAGGGAGGGACTTATCTCAGTCATACTTGTATTGATTCATCTGACACAAGGTCATTGATGAATTAATTAGCCTTTAGACATTAGAGATTTCATTGGTCAAATGAGGGAATGGGAAATAATAGGGATGAAGATGAAGAGGGAGGGGAAGATAGAAACACAAATTGACGAAGGGAGAATTTTCATCAAATCAAAACCATCCATTCATTTTGGGAGATGAAATGTATATTTCATCAATCCCCTAAATCTAATGGATCTGATCAAATAAAAGTCAAATCAACCTTGACCAAGGTCCAAAAGGAAAGTCAAATATCACAAGACCATAAAAATGGCTCAACAATATTTTTGAACATTTAATCAATTAAAAATGAATTAAAAATAATTTTTATTTGGTCAAAACCTAAAATCCCTTCAAAATACCAAATAAATGGCCAAGGGATTTATCCTAGGTCGAACAAGGTCAAAGGACCTTAGACAAAAAAATTCATGATTTTTAAAAAGTCATAAGTATTTTTAAACAATTAAAAATATGCACAAAAACATTTAATTCATGAAAAATATCAAATTAATTCAAAAAATAATTTTTATTCAGAATATGGAAGAGAAAAATATTTAAAGATTTTTGGTGAAAGTCCCATATTTTCTGGATTAAAAATGAAATTTCTATGAATTAAAAAAATAAGACTATTAAATGAAAAATCATAAAATAAAAAGAAATTAGAAAAAACAAGGGTCATCAAATCTCCCTGATTAATTGAGGTGGCAGATCTAATGGCCAAGCGCGCGCTTCCGTCCAACACCTCAGTCAACGCGTGTACACGCGTGGTAATTCAAAGGAATAGCTTAGATTAAAACATTCAAACATGATCAGATAGTCAGGACGCATGCCAATACACCACCGGAGCTAGGGCTCCGATCATCTTCTCCGGTGAACCTCATCAGACTAATCCACCTTCATCTCAATGGAAAATGAAAAACAAGGACACTATCTCAAAGACAAAATGCTCAGGAACTCGAATCTGGCCTCAATTTTCTCCAATTCCAAGTATTTCAAAAGATACATGGATTTGAATTTTGAGGATCATTAACTCAGTTGCTTCGATTTGACCTCAAAGCAACTCAATCTTATTGCCTACATTGATAGGACTTCAGCCAACAAAAAATCAAAGAGAATGGTGAAGAAATGAGAGAGAATCGAAGAGATGAAGTTTTTGAAAAATCATCTTCGAGGGAGCTTGAATCTTGCTTCCAATTGGTCTTGGCTTGACTTCAGATGCTTGCAGGAAGTGAATTGGATCAAGGAAGGGCTTGGAAACTTGGAGTTTCAACTTCAAAACAGAAATGAAATTGAAACTCAATTTGAAATTGAAAACCTTCAAGTTTATCCTTTAATGGTGAGGGTTAGGGTTGCAGGATCAAAGCTTGGGCAAGGTGTCCCCAATTCTGAGCAGAAGGGGTTGTATTGATAGGAAATGCAATTGATTTCTACACACTTTCATCAAAATGCCAAAAATAGAAATCTTCACTTGCATGAATGCATGAGCGTATGATAGGCCCATCAAATGATGTCAAAAGGTCCAAAATTAATCATGAGCAATGCTGAAAGTCTGTCATGTAGTCATGCAATTGGAAATGAAAAATGGTCAAGAGATTCATCCAAATGGAACCTTAAATAAAAGCCATGCACAAGTCATTCAATATATGGACAAATGAGGTGATCTTGGACTTTTTCGAAATGTGAGATCAAGGGGAACAACTTTCATGTTGAACACTTTTCCATTTTAAGCTTGAATCTTGATGAATTATGAGGTGGAAGTTTAAAAAATCAAACATAAATGAAAATTTTCTAAGTACCAAGCCAAATGTTCACTTCTTCCACCTTGAATAACGTTTTCTATGGGCTTCAAATGGAAACAGTTCCTTCATCAAAGTTGTAGCAATTTCAAACCTCTACAATTTGATCAGAAATTTGACCTCATTTGGATTTGGGATAAAGGAGGCTATTGAGCAATGAGGAACTCAGAAGGGAGACCTTGAATTCCACCTTTGGTAGTCATATGAGCACCGACCAGAGATTCATCTATGTGCAACATGTCTGCTATCTCTTGAGAAGTAGGAACATTCTCCAAGCCACTGAACGACAGCTGGTCTAGAATCGGTATACCCACAAGGTAGGCATACTCCTCGAGTGTAGGCAAAAGCTGGAAATACGGAAACGTGAAGCAACGGTACAAAGGATCATAAAATTGCACCAATACACTCATCAACCCTTCGTCCACCTGAGTAGTCAGAAGAGAAAGAAGCTTCCTAAAACGAGCCTTGAAACTCAAGGGATCTAGTACATAGGATGTCAAATTCCTTAACTCTTTCAAATCTGGTTGTCTGAAACTGTACTTCTTTGTATTCCTTCTTTGTCTTTCCATGTCTGAAAATTTGCAAATAGACCTCTTAAGTTCCTTGAAGTTTTTCTTCATTATTGATGATATGGATGCAAATGGGTGCATGAATGCATGAATGCAACAATCACACTCAAGGATTAAGCAAAGCACACCAAACAAAGGTCATGGGATGGATCATATCATCCTTAATATCAATCATCCATTTTGGTGGATTATGGTTTACACCTTATCAACACCCAAGTTCCATTGATACTAAGGATGCATGAACGGATCAACCACGAATCAAGGGTTTATTACGAGTCACGAGCATGGAGTCTCGGTTAAGAACCACCTAAAGGGAGTGTACTAGGGTTTAAACCTGCCAAACATGTTCTACAAGAGGTTCCCATAGTCATCATCCCATCTTTCGGATATTATCAGAGAAATGACTACTCGTATTCCAAAAATATTCTCAAGAGAGACTCTTATGAGTGTAGTATCGCGTAACAATCGTATCAAATCTTACATTTGAACGACTTTCACACTACATCCTAAGAATAGGCCAAGATGGGCTTGGTAAACTAAGGTCCTTGGCTTCTAAGGTCTATATTTGAAAGAGTAATGTCTAACCACAACTACTTGTGTGACATTATTGATCCCAACATGACCTCCACCAAGTGAATGGACTTGCAAGTCAACTTGCTAAGGAATAACTCCACACAAGTCAACAAGACTATGCCATTCTCCTATCCTAAGTGCACTCGAGTCCGGGTATAGAACTCATCTCACAAAGATCACCAAGCATACAAGGAATTAATATTCAAGCAATTCAATCATTACATACAATACAGTAATCCCAAATTGCACAAAAATATGTCACAAAACAATACAATACAATACAACAAGTATGAAAAGTAGGCAAAACCCACTGGAGAACCAGAGATTTTGGGTTCGATCCCCAACAGAGTCGCCACTTTTCTGTAGCGGGGAATTCGTTACCATTAGAGATATTGACTAAATCCAAGGTAAATCATACAAGTCGAGTCGCCACCGCACTTCTATTTATCCAAAGGAATGGTTAGAAAGCGAACAAAAACCTAAAAGTTTTATTGAATCAAAAACTAGTAAAAGAGGGTCAGAGATTTGGGTAAGTGGGTTGGTTATGCAATGGGAAGGTGTTAGGCACCCAAAACATCCTAGGTACTCCTAGGGAGCCCTTTTCATACTTGTGGTAAGGTTGTTGTTTTGTGAAAATTTGTTTGTGCAAACATGATTGAAGAGATGAGAAGAGAATATACAAGTTATTTACATTTTTGTGTTTGGATGGATAAACCCATTGCCTACGTACCATCTTAAAAAGATTAGGATAAAAACCTCGTAGTTCGGGGTAAAAATCTCAAAAAAAAATAAGTGGGTGATTGATTGATCCAAAAGCCTTAAGGTCTTTTGTTATCAAAGGGAGAAAACTCAACCTAAAACCACAAATCCACCATGTCAGGATAGCTTCAACATGCTAGTGAGGGGTTAACCCTATAATAAGCATGGAAGACTCATTGTCCATCACTAAGGATATAGGTGAGTATTACATCTACCACAAAGATAACTCAAACCTAATAGCTAAAGGGTATGAAAAAGTTTTGATTAGAAAGTGGCCATTGAAACCACAAAAAGACATTTGAATGGGTTATATTTACCAATTAGAAGTATATACAAAATCGTCAAAGTTGACTTAAAGATTCAATTCAAAATAAGTATTATGAAAAGAAAGTTTGAAAATCAAAAGCATAAGGCTTAGGTTTCTAATGTTGAAAACAAGTGTCAGATGTTTGCACAAAAGTTTTGGCTTGGGTTAGAGTGGAGAGAAGAAGAAGAAGGGCTAAAGTCCTAAGCATGCAAGAGGTAAGGAATAAGAAACAAAACCACAATGGAGTACCTCTCTTGAGATCATATTGATGATCCAAGTAGCTCACATCCTTTGGAATAAGCAATCATATAAGCATAAACTCAAGCAATCAACAGTCAAATGAACTCTTGGAGAGACTCCTCAATGTATCTTGGATCTCTCTCTCTTGGAAGCTCATGGTAATGGTTCCTCAATTAAGCTCAAGTTGGAACTCCTAGCACAAGAAAACACACATCAAAAGGTTCTATAATACAATCAAAGAATGGACAAGAGGGAGTTTAGAATATGGTCCTTTCAATGTTCATCTTCAAGCTTAAGGATTCTAAAGGCCCAATGCCTAGTTGCTCTTTGACTTTTATAGCACTCTAAAGGCCCAATGCCTAGTTGCTCTTTGACTCCAAATTTGCATAGGGAAAGTCCTAAGATCTAAGTCCATTTTGTCCAATCCTTTGCATTTGGTTCACAACAATCAAAACAAAACACAAGCACAATAGTATATACACAATTATGTGCTCAAGTGAGCAAAAGGCAAATGGCATTAACATAAACATGTGCTCAAGTGAGCAAAGGGAAAAGCAAATGGATAATATGTGCAAGAATAGTAAATTGCATTAAAAGTAAAGAGCAAAAAGTAAATGTTAATTGTTAATGGTTAGTGTTAGTAGTTAGTGTGCCATAAGGCAAATTTAGCGCTATGTTAAGCAATCGTAATTGGACTTATGTAGAAGTCACAACTATCTGAGGCCGGTCAATAATAATGTAGGCAACAACACAGGTTAGAAGTCTTGATTAGTGAACCAAGTTCCAACAACTTGCCATGCCAAAAAGAAGAAGTGAATTGATCTTGTATTGGTTTAAGTCTTTTGCATAATTTAGGAAACAATCTATCCTTAATGCAAAGCCATTCACTTGATCAATTGATCAAGATGAATTAGATTTGAATCAAAAAAGGTTAAGTCTCCCTAATCAATGCTAACTTATCAACCTTCAAGTCATTGATCAAAAAAGATAAAGAAGAAGAAGAAGAAAGAGATGAATAATGGAAAAGGAAAAAAAGGAAAGAATAAAGTGCATAAGGTGAAATAAAATGTACCAATCCATGTGTGTTGACCAAATGACATTGAAAGTCAAAGTCAAACAATGAGAAATCAGAAATGAGATGAAGATTGGAGGTCAAACAATAAGCAAAATATTTTTGGCATTTTCATATATTAAAATAAACTTGAATTAAAAATAAAAGAAAGGTCAAACTTCAAAATCACTTCAAATCAACCTCGAAAGGTCCAAGTGATTTATCCTAAGTTCAATAAGGTCAAACAAAGTTTGACAAAAAATTTCAGCATTTTTAAAAGTCAGAAACTATTTTTAATCAATTAAAAATGAATAAAAATAACCTAATTGAACTAAAATCTCAAATAAATCTCAAATCAATTAAAAAATTGATGAGAATATTTTTCATAGATTCATCATCATTAAAATAGGTTAGAAAAATATTTTTGTATTTTTTGAATATCAAAAACTATTTAAAATGAATTAAAAATAACCAGAAAAGAGAAAATTCACAAAAAATATCAAATGACAAAATAAAATATATTAAAACTCAAAATTAGAAACTAGAAATTATTTGGAGAAAAATGCAATTGGTCCCATATTTTTTTGGAATTAAAATGAAGAAGATATGAATTTTTGAAAATAATGGAAATAAAAGAAATTAAAACAGAAATTAGAAAATGCCAAAAATCCAGAGGCATCAGATCTGGATTCATTAATTGACGTGGCACATCTGAAGGCAGGGAAATGCGCGTGCATGGTGTACTTGAGTCAACAACATCACACATGGCATTATTAAAAGTCATAAGATCAAACATGATTTAGTTGAATTTCAGATCTGAGAAATTGAAGAAAATTGGAATAGTTCCTTTAGGTGTGGCTCGGTTTTTAGTTCAGCAGCATTTCAGGTTGATTCATGGATGAAATTTGAATGGAGTGAGGCTCTTATTTATAGATGGAAAGGCAAGGTAAGTGTGATCAAAGCCATGTGCATGGAATTGGATATTCATTGCATGGGCTTGCATGATTATTCAAAAGGCCCAAATTCAATGCCAAATGCACTCTAAAGCATAACTGAGCTGAAATGGCCATGGAATTGGTAATGCACAAGCTTGTATAATGAGTTTCAACATGTTATGCATAATCATGCCTAAAACTTCTCCTCTTCGAAAATGCCTTTTGCCAAATCCAAACATGAGCATGTGAGTAATGGTTGGAAAGGTTTTGATGTAAGGAACAATTGTTATGTTGGGCAAATATCCATTTGAAGTGTAGAAATTGGTGAAATTGGAGTTTAAAGTGCAAGGTGCAAAACATGTAAAGGCAAAGTTTCTAAATTTGGCCAATGTTCAAGCCCCTCTGTTTTGATGATGCAAACTTCAAATGAAAAAACATCCAACATCAACGTTGTAGATCTTTTCACGAAAATCAAAATGGACTTAAAGTTTGCATCATTTGGATTTTTGATGGAAGAGTTATGGGTACTTGAAGTTGGACTTTTTTGCCTTTCAATGCATTTGGTCCAAAGTGACCTATAATATTTTGCATTATCACATGTATTTCCTTTGATATTTTGAAATTGTGTTCAATATAACATTTGAAGTAGACATCTTCAGCTTTCCAAAGCATTTAATCCCACCTAAAAATAATAAAAAATGAATGAGTTATGTCCTTGGGGAGTTGACCCAAAATTAGGGTTTCAGTCAAAATGACCTATAATGTATTGGAATGGGAGATGACCTTCCAAGCTTCAAATCAATTTTTGATGAACATGAAAATTGTTCATATTGTCCTTAAGAACAGTTTTTCTTTTGGGATCATCTCCATTTTACCAACACATAAAAAGTTAGGTCTCAGTGCATTTCAAAATAATTAGATGAATTGACTGATCAACTTCTCAAGTCCATGACTCATATCTTGATGAATTAATGATTGAGGACACTCATATAAGTTCAAATATGCATTAAATGATAAGTTAAAGAACTTCCCTTGATTTTATTTGATCATGGGCTGAGGTTGCTTCAAGAGCAAGGCATTGTGGTGCACAGATGAATTAGGGTTTCTTTGGGGAACAAACCTCAAACCCTTTGACTTGCTTTGATAAAAATGATGAATTCAGATGCTAGAGAAGCACATTTGATGGAGGGGAGCTTTGGGAACTATTACCATGCTTGGTTTCCTCTTCTTTTGACCATATCTTTGTACCAATGATCTCCTTGAAGCTTTTGACTTTGTGATTGCTCAAGCTACAAACAAAAGATGTTAGTGACATATTTTTTGTGCTTTTGGTTAGTAAGGAATAATAAGAAAAGCAATAATATACAATTCAAGCATGCTTGGTGATATCAAACCACTCACAAGAGGTCCTATCCAAAGGTAAAGGGAAACAAGATGCTTATGATCCTTGAGGCTTTGCAAATGCAATGTTAAGATGCCATGAGGGATCTTAGGGTCAAAATTGGGGTCTTACAGATGCACCTATTTAAGGTCATTCTAGCCGGAGGAGTGAAGGTTAAAATCTTCGTTTCGACGAGGTAGAATGGGCTTAAAGAATAACAAAGAGACGAATTTTGGTCCCTAAGAGACCTCATGATGCAGATATATGCATGCAAATGGTAAAACTCTATGGGGATATGCGTCCACAAAGGAAAATATCAGGAGGAAATCGACAATTCCTATGAATAATTCATTCTATAGGGCAGAGACTCTACCGGGGAGTAAAGGGATGAAAACGCGTGAGCAGGTCACGACTTGAAACTTGCTGAGAGACACTGAGAGAATCCATGAAATAAATCAATGGAAAGACTCGAGCTGACTCGAAGATGCACGTATTGGGGAATATGCCAATACAACAAAGTTATCCGCAACGGATACCTCGGATAAAAATCCGGACTCAGGTGAGGAAAAAACAAATTAGGTAGTACCGGTTACTGGGTAATAAGCTCAAAAAGAGATCATGTAATCTCACCGGCATCAGGGTGAGGGAAAACCATGCTCAGGGAGAATGAATATCTAAGACCGGTATAAGGGTGAGAGATATCAAACATCCAAAACGTCCGAGGAAGACCTAAAAGGTATATTTCAACTCAGGGATTCTGACTCCACAGGGGATAAAAAGTCATAATAGAGAGCAGAAAGAGGGAACACCAGGGATGCCGGTTACTGGGCATATAATAGGTGACCAACCAAAATGTGAATCGGGGAATATTCCCAAGACACTCATCATCCAAAGAGGGCTAAAAGCAAACTCGATTAAGGGATGGACATTCGATTCCCAAAAAGGGATACGAATCTTACTCAACTGGGGAAGAACAAAAGGCTTCAACCAAAAAGTGCATGAGATATATTATCTATTACCGTCAGAATGTAGATAATATACTCACATGGAAGATTATCCACAACCGGCTACTAGGTTAATAAAGGATAAATCGACCGAGAGAGAAAGGCATCAGGATACCAAAACTAGGTATATAATAATGACCATTCAAGGGGAGCAACAAACATTACCGGTAACCGGTATATGAAAGATGACTTGTTGGGGATAAACTGCCTCATTAGAGCAATTATCCAAAAGAATGAGGGAATATCAACACCGAATATTGGATAATGATAACCGTCAAGGAGGGGATTACATCTACTGGATACTGGGTAGAAGACCACAGACTCCGCCGGGGATAAGATGAATGATTACTAATTATTGAGCAATTATTCATTTATACCACAGTGAAGCGCAGGAAATAGTCACAAAAGGTCAATATAGGATCAAACTAAAGAGGCAAGCTGAATCAAAACTCGTCCCAGTTAGGATATAACTCAACAGGGAAACCCATCCCAATATATGTAGGGAAGGAACAGAAACAACCATCATCCATGATGATATAACTCGGTGGGGAATATGGAAGGAAAGATAAACACTTTCTGCTTAAGGGGCTGACTCTACATGGGGAGATCAGACACCGACATCTGCTCGGGAAATGTATTACCCACTAGCAGGGGATAACAAACAAAGATATATGGCAAAGAATGCAATCATGAATATCTGAATGTTTGAAAACTATATGCACGCATGCATGGTTTATATATGATGAATGCTGACAAACTGACATTTCTAACACAAACAGCTCCAAAGGATAAGTACACAAACATCCGGTACTACATCTCAAGAGAGAAAGCCAGGTTCACCGGAGAGTATCCAATCTGATGAGGGCAAGTGATACCAGGAAACAAAGATCTCTACAGGGGAATGAACATCAGTCATTCCAGCTGGGGGCAGGAGTTATTGTACAGATAAAATCCGCCGCATAAGCAACTCTATTGGGGAACCAATCCGAGGAGGTGGGGGAATCTGTGGGGAACAACCACCAAATAGGAATCTTCCACGGTCACCACCAAATACCGTACTACCAAAGGTCACATCTGCTGAGGAGGAAAGAAGGATGAATGTCTTACCACACACTCTTCTTGGTAGAAAGAACACAAAAGGCTCCGGTAGGAAGAGGATACAAACATGCCAGGAATATGAACAAATGTCTTACCCTGTTGGGAATCATACCATCCTTGGGAGAGCATTGAAGATCTCTTAAGTATCCTTATGTCATTGTGAATGTTCATTTTGTTTAAAAAACAAATTTATTAAAAATTCGATTATTTAAAACTATGATACTTTTTCAATGAAAACATGCAAAACCTTTGTTGGATAGAAATAAATAAGAGTGAAAATAATTGGATAAAGGCTCAAATTTATTTGATGGGATGGTAGTTTGCGAATGGAAAGACTCCATAGATATTTACAAATTGGAAATTGGTGATATATATTGGAAAAGGGCTACATTGAACATAATGACCATTTCTCCACCAATTCTGAATCCGATGTATTTGAAGCTTTGCTTGATGACGAATGAGAAAGAATCTTTGACGGATGACAGTTGTAGAACAAAGTGTAGATGTTTGATTGGCTGCATTTTATGTTAAAACACTAACTGGACTCTAATGTCTTGACTGATGTCATGACATGCTTTGGAGATGTTTGATTGGCTGCATTGTGTGTTAGATCATCTAACTGTACTCTGATGTCTTGACTAATGTCATGACATACTTGAGTTGTATGCTGCAGGTTTAGCTAATAAAGGATTTACAAAATGTCAAACTAGATGTTATGACATTCATTCCTGACAGCAGATACTGAGGTATAGAATAGTTGGTTGTCTACTATAACTCAGTATGTAGTTTCAGTCTGTTTATCAAGGGAATAACAGACCTGGCATAAGGCCTACTGTCTGAATGTCAAACTGGATGTTATGACATTCATCATTGACAACATATGCTGAATAATAGGCAGGTTGGATAACAGTCTGTTTATCAGGAGGATAACAGACCTGGCATAAGGCCCATTCTGTAAATGTCAAATTGGATGTTTTGACATTTATTACTGTAAATTGATACTGGAGTATAGACTGGTTGGTCTTTTACAGTACAACGTTTTGTACAGTCTGTGTTCAGGAGAATAACAGACTTAGCATATGGTCTATGCTTTGGACGTCAAACTGAATGTTGTGACATTCATTCCTGACAGCATATGCTAAATTGTAAGTTGGTCAGTTTTTCTGTTTCAGCATTTTCTCAGGCTATTCTTCAGGAATCCAACAGCTGAGCTAAAACCAGGAAACTAACAACTAAGCTACAATTAATGAACCTAACAAATAGCCTATTTGTTAGTACCCTAATATGTGGAGATTAGGTTAACTTGCTTGACCTTAATTTCAGGAAATACAAGTACAAGGCCCAAGTGCTGCAATATAAAATGATGGCAATCCTTCATTCAGAACTCGGGGATTTTAGGCGTGAAGATTTTAGTGTTCCATCATACTTCACTACTGTATTTTTGTGTGTCTTGTATTAGGTGTATCTTGTGAGCCAAGCAATTATCACCTAGATGATTGCATTGGACTAGGGTGTTCATTGAGTTGTAAGTGTTGTGTCACTCTAAGCTTTTAAGCGTGAGTGCTGTGTATCTTGATTAAAGTTGTTAAGCACAATCAAGAGTTGTTTGAAGTGTGACTTCATCATAAACTTTAATATAATTAAAGGTTATAATCACTGAGGTGATTGAGGGGGAGTGAGTAGGAACTCTGATCTTAGTGTAAGATTGAAATTGCATTGGGTAGGTATTAAGTGATAGGATTAAACAGTTGGTTTAAGGTCTGAATTAATACTACTAATAGTGGATTTCCTCCTTGGCTTGGTAGCCCCCAGACGTAGGTGTGTGTGACACCGAACTGGGTAAACAATTCCTTGTGTTATTTACTGCACTTACTTTTTAAGTTCTACATAATTCTTGTTTGCGCCGAATTGGATGTCATAACATCCCGTGTGACATCGAAAGTCTGTTAACTAGAATTTCAATTAGTATCAGAGCAGGCACCCTTCCTGTTAATTTCTGGGTGAGATCTAGGGAAGTTACTTTCTAGTACCATGGACAAGGATGTAGGATACTCAAATAGACCACCCATGCTGGACGGTTCTAACTATGATGACTGGAAACCTCGTATGATAGCCTTCTTGATGTCTCTAGACAGCAAGGTTTGGAGAGCTGTCAACAAAGGATGGGAATATCCAATGAAGACAGGTAAAGATGGAGTCAGTATACAAATTCCTGAAGAAGAGTGGGACAAGGAGCAAGAGGCATTAGCCCTTGGAAACTCTAAGGCCTTGAATGCACTGTTCAATGGAATAAGTAAGAACATCTTCAGACTGGTGCATCACTGTGAGCTGGCTAAAGAAGTTTGGGATACCCTCAAGATAACTCATGAAGGTACCTCCAAGGTGAGGATGTCTAAACTTCAGGTGCTGACCACCAAGTTTGAAAATCTGAGGATGAAAGAGGATGAGACTATTCATGACTACCACATGAATATTCTTGAAATTGCCAACACTTCTGGTGGCTTAGGTGAGAAAATGGTTGAAGAGAAACTTGTAAGAAAGATTCTCAAATCATTACCTAAGAGATTTGCCATGAAGGTCACGGCTATAGAAGAGGCTCATGATATCTGCAATATGAAGGTGGATGAGCTTATTGGTTCTCTCCAAACTTTTGAAATGGGCTTGTGTGAGAATGTTGAAAAGAAGAACAAAAGCGTAGCTTTTGTATCAAATACTGGAGAGGATTCAGAAGTAGGAAGTACTGGTGGTGATGAAAGCATATCAGAAGCCATAGCCATGCTTGGGAGACAGTTCAACAAGTTCGTAAAGAAGATTGATCAAAAAGGTATATCAAATGTCAAGAACATTTCGTCTGACATCAGGAAAAGATCAACTTCTGAAGAAAGGTTCAACCAAGGCAAGGGAATCCAGTGTCATGGATGTGAAGGATTCGTACATGTTAGAGCTGAATGTCCTACTTACCTCAAGATGCAAAAGAAAGGGCTATCTATCACATGGTCTGAAGGAGATTCTGAGAGTGAATCTGAAGGAGAATCTGCTAAACATGTCACTGCTCTAACTAGTGTTTGTGCCACTGATGATGACTCAAGTGGAGATGAACTGACATTTGATGAACTTGCTGCATCATATAAAGAGCTATGTGTCAAAAGTGCGGAAGTGCGTGTACAAGGAGAAAAGCAGAAGAAAGTCATCAAGGAGCTGGAGGATGAGAAACAAAAGCATCTGACAGTCATAGATGGTCTAAATGGTGAGATAACCTTGCTGACCTCCAAGCTATACCAAATGACGAAATCCATCAGAATGCTAAATAAAGGAACGAACACCTTGGAAGAGATCCTAAAGGTGGGACAGAAGTCAGGAACCATGTCTGGTTTAGGCTTTGTGAAGAAATCCTCAGCTGAACTCAAACGCTCAAAGGCTGAAGTTCAGAAATTCAAGCGGAGGTCACACCCAATGTCTCAACATCAGGGAACCAGGATGAGTTACCATCAGAAGAGGAAATTTTAGAGATGGAGATGTCACTACTGTGGTAGGTTTGGTCATATAAAAGCCTTCTGCTACAAACTGCATGGTTATCCTAACCAAACACCTCATGTCAGACCTAAGCATAAGGCATATAAGCATAATGCCCCCATCAAGAAACGACAATGGTTTGCTAGGTTAGCTCACACAGCTCTAAGGGCATCTACCAGAGAAGACTGGTACTTTGATAGTGGCTGCTCAAGACATATGACTGGTATGGAGAATTTATTGGTGGATATACAACCTCACACTTCCAGTTATGTGACCTTTGGTGATGGTGCTAAAGGAAAAATCAAAGGTGTGGGTAAGCTGGACAGCTTTGGAGTTCCAGAACTGAATAATGTGCTGTTAGTAAAAGGACTAACTGCTAATCTCATCAGCATAAGCCAGTTGTGTGATCAAGGGTTCTATGTTCAGTTCACTAAGGAGCTATGTGTTGTGACGAATGAAGATAATCAGGAAGTTATGAGAGGATCCAGATCCAAAGATAACTGTTATCTGTGGGAACCTAAAGTCTCAAACTACTCCATAATTTGCTCCTCAGCCAAGGAAGAACAGGAGGTGAAGCTGTGGCATAGACGTCTTGGTCATCTCCACTTAAGGGGAATGAAAAAGATCATATCCAAGGAAGCAGTTAGAGGAATCCTGAAGCTTCTTATTGATGAAGGAAGAGTATGTGGAGAATGTCAGATCGGCAAGCAAACCAAGATGTCACATCCTAAGCTGGGACATCCTACAACATCCAAAACTCTGGAACTTTTGCACATGAACTTAATGGGACCTATGCAGGTTGAGAGTCTGGGTGGAAAGAGGTATGCCTATGTGGTTGTTGATGACCATTCCAGATACACTTGGATAAGCTTCATCAGAGAAAAGTCAGATGCATTTGATGTCTTCAAAGAACTGTGCATCAGACTTCAAAGGGAAAAAGACAGTTGTGTTGTCCGAATTAGGAGTGACCATGGGACGGAGATTAAGAATTCCAAGTTTGATGAGTTTTGCTCGTCTGAAGGGATAAGTCATGAGTTTTCCTCCCCTATAACTCCTCAGCAAAATGGGATAGTTGAAAGGAAAAACAAAACTATTCAAGAATCTTCCAGGGCAATGATTCATGCAAAGAAGCTTCCTATGCACTTTTGGGCCGAAGCGATGAATACAGCTTGCTATGTTCACAATAGAGTTACCTTGAGAAAAGGAACCTCTTCCACTCTGTATGAAATATGGAAAGGCAGAAAACCCATTGTGAAGTACTTTCATATCTTTGGGAGTAAATGTTACATTTTTACAGATCGTGAACAGAGAAGGAAAATGGATCCCAAAAGTGATGAGGGCATATTCTTGGGATACTCAACTAACAGCAGAGCCTACAGAGTGTTCAACTACAGGACCAATGTCCTGATGGAATCCATAAATGTCATTGTGGATGATAAAGAGGAAGGAATCAATGTCATAGAGGATGTTGGAACATTCCTTGATACGTCAACAGTCATTTCAGTCAAGTCCGAAGAGGTACAAGAGACCCCTCCTGAGTGTGAGGTAGATGCATCCAACAAAGTTCCTTCTATCAGAATTCAGAAGGACCACCCCAAGGATCTTATCATAGAGGATCCCAATAGTGGTGTGACTACCAGATCAAGGGAGAATAGCTCAAATTCCTATAGTGTATCCAAGGTTGAACCAAAAAATGTGAAAGAAGCCCTGACTGATGAATATTGGATCAATGCCATGCAAGATGAACTGGAGCAGTTTAAACGGAATGAAGTATGGGAGTTAGTTCCACGGCCTGAAGGGACTAACATCATTGGTACCAAGTGGATTTACAAGAACAAATATGATGAGAAAGGAGTAATCACTAGGAATAAAGCAAGACTAGTGGCTCAAGGATATACTCAAGTTGAAGGGGTTGATTTTGATGAGACGTTTGCTCCTGTTGCTAGACTTGAGTCAATCAGATTGTTGTTAGGTGTGGCCTGCATTCTGAAGTTCAAATTGTTCCAAATGGATGTGAAGAGTGCCTTTTTAAATGGCTACTTGAATGAAGAAGTCTATGTGGAACAACCTAAAGGCTTCTGTGATCCTAACTTGCCTAAACATGTGTACAAGCTGAGGAAAGCTTTGTATGGGTTGAAGCAAGCACCTAGAGCTTGGTATGAAAGGTTGACTGAATTTCTGACCTCTCATGGGTACAGAAAAGGTGGGATAGATAAGACCTTGTTTGTGAAGGATGAAGATGGCAAAATCATGATTGCCCAAATTTATGTGGATGATATTGTCTTTGGTGGAATGTCAGAGCAAATGGTGAAACATTTTGTTCACCAGATGCAATCTGAGTTTGAAATGAGTCTGGTTGGGGAATTGACTTATTTACTTGGTATGCAAGTTAACCAAATGGAGGATTCTATGTTTCTCTCCCAAAGAAAATATGCCAAAAACATAGTTAAGAAGTTTGGTATGGGTAATGCTAGGCACAAAAGAACTCCTGCACCTACTCATTTAAAGTTAACCAATGATGATGGAGGTCCCAGTGTTGATCAATGCTTGTATAGAAGCATGATAGGTAGTCTACTATACCTAACTGCCAGTAGACCTGATATCTCCTATGCAGTTGGTGTGTGTGCTAGATACCAAGCAGAACCCAAAGTGAGCCACTTAAATCAAGTCAAGAGGATTCTCAAGTATGTCAATGGGACTTGTGACTATGGTATGCTATACTCTCGTGGCTCTAAGCCTGTCTTATCTGGGTATTGTGATGCTGATTGGGATGGGAGTGCTGATGACAGAAAAAGCACATCAGGAGGATGTTTCTTCTTGGGAAACAATCTTATATCATGGTTCAGCAAGAAACAGAATTGTGTATCACTGTCCACTGCAGAGGCTGAGTACATAGCAGCTGGAAGCAGTTGTTCCCAACTGGTGTGGATGAAACAGATGCTTACTGAATACAATGTCTCTCAAAATGTCATGACATTGTTCTGTGACAATCTCATTGCCATCAATATTTCCAAGAATCCCATCCAACACAGCAGGACCAAACATATTGACATTAGACATCACTTCATCAGAGATCTGGTGGAAGACAAAGTGATTACCTTGGAACATGTAGCCACTGAACTACAACTGGCTGACATTTTCACAAAGGCTCTGGATGCTACTCAGTTTGAAACTTTAAGAGGCAAATTGGGAATATGCCTCTCTGAGGATCTATAGCAACCAATGATGTTTGGGATGTATTGTTTAATATCTCAACCTATTAAACAATTGAAAGTGTGCTATGACTGGACAACAGATCATAGCTATGTTACTTGCTGCAAGTGTGGTAACAAGATGTTAAGGGGATATCCTAACATGAGATAGCCTATGTGCCTGCTGGACTTAAAGAAAGGGTTCATGCAGGAGTGGTTCAAGATGTCAGACTCAAAGTCATGGCATCTGATATGGGTGTACCTGTTGTAAAGCAAGAGTGTGTGACTACTTGATCAAAGCTGTGAAGCAAGATCAAGTGGGTGGTGTCTTGATCAAAGCTGTAAAGCAAGATCAAGAGGGGGTATTCTTGATTGAAAAGGTGAAGTAAAATCAAGATTGTGGTTCTGACAAGTTTGTGTGTAATTCTGTTTATTGTGGTTTATAATTTAAAGTGTTGCTTTGGCAACATTTTTGACAAAAAGGGGGAGTAACACCTGTGATGCCCCAGGATAACAGATTAATTAAACAGATATTGAAGATCCTCTAATCCAGAGGTTATGCTGCAGCTGATGTTCCACTTCTATGTGTGTGATGAGTGTATGTGTGTGATCAGTGCATTTTGATGCACGTTCTTCCATGTTTGTACTTAAACATTTCTTTGGTTTGCTTTACTTATTTTTATGTTTTAATGTGTTTTTACAATTTATTTTATTTTTTCACTTATTTGTTTTTCGCATTATATTTTCAGCATTAGCAGCTTTCACGAGAAAAATCATATCTTGAGTTACGAGTATCAGATTGAGGCTTGTGAGTATGCGTTGCAAAGCTAAGGAAAAGATCTACAACTTTTGTTCAGAAGTCGAGAGCTGAATCGGACTGTAGCAGGGCTAGTAAGTCTGTTGAAGTTGCAGAATTTTATTTGTATTTTTGTTGGGTCATTTGTAGTGGGTTGGGTCGACCCAGTTGAGTTGTAAAACGGGTCTTTGTTTTCCCCTAGGTCTAGCAGCCGTACACCAACGGGAAAAATCACTGTTCAGGTAGGAATTTGAGAGCTTGCAAAGAATGACTATGGAGAACTAATTTCCCATGAATCAATTCACTGTAATCGGATGCCACTTTGAGGTTCTTTTATAATTTTCCATTAATCTGTTCCTTTGAATTATATCTATAATCACAATTACTTGCTTAATTTAATTGTTTTTACATGATAGAATTCTTTAATTTGATTGTTGTCTGCTTTTGAATTAATTTCGTGATTAGTGTAGCTTTTGCATTATCGCGTTCGATTATATTGCGTTTGCTTAATTCGCAATAGTTTTAATCCGTTTGCTTTACTCGGAATTCAGGGACAGACTTCGTATAATTGTTATTGCGCTTGTCAAAAGCTTTTGTAATCGAATAGGATCAGACTCGTTTAGGGAATTGGAATTTTATAGGGATCAATGATAAGTCGGAAGATGATATAGTGGGTTGATTCGTTTCAGCTTATTCAAATAATCATTTTTCATAATCACTTATTTTATGCATTTTTGTAATTGAACACCAAATCAACCCCCCCCCATTCGATTACGTTCGATTATTACAAACAAGAATCCTTGAGACGATATCCGAGTTTAATTGTCGATGTATTACGTTTTTACAAAATTACTCGTTCTGATCCGCGCGCGACAGCGAATCAAATTGGCGACGTTGCCGGGGATTCTTGTTTCTTTTAATCGTTTTTAGAGTCATAGGTTTAGTGTCTAAGCGTATAGGTCCTAGTTTCCTCACAGGTTCGTCCAACTTGCGTATTGGTGTTTTTTGCGGTTTGAAAAAAAAAATCTGTTTTTAAACAAATTGTCTCAGATTATTCCGATTTTTTGTCGATTGATTAGGAAAAAATCAGTAATCAAAAGCCTCTATTTGTGGCATAAATAGTGGACGACACCCTAAAAAATCGAAATTCCTTATTTTTCTATTTTTTACGAATTTTTTTTTGTTTTGATAGTTTTAGAAAATTCCAAAACAAATCTCAAAATTATATTTTTAAGTCATTAGATTAATTTCGGTGTCAGTTTATTTTTTTGAATTATTTTTGATCGATTTCTTTCTTTGTATTTGTTTTTTTGACTTTTAGGACATTGTTGGAATTTTCACTATTGTTGTTGTTGCTGCATTGCTGTTCCGTTAGTCCTGGCTACTAGGTCTCGCTGTTCTGAAATTGTTGCTTTTGATCCTGAAATAGAGAGAACTTTGCACACACAACGTAGAACAGTCCAGGCTACCAATAGTTCACCACCCACAATTGAGTCTGACTATTTGCATAACTTGTTTGCTTCGGATTCTGAACTTGATTTTGCAATGGCTGATAATAGAACCTTAAGGCAGTTAGCTGCTCCTGATGTGAATTACAATGGTTTGTGTATTGAATATGATGCTGCTGCTGTTCCTTTTGAATTAAAATCGGGTTTAATACACTTGTTGCCAAAGTTTAGTGGTCTTGCAGGTGAAGATCCACACAAGCATTTGAAAGAGTTCCAGGTGGTGTGTTCTACACCATTGAAGCCTGAAGGGATCACCGAAGATCACATCAAACTTCGAGCTTTTCCTTTTTCATTGCAGGGTGCAACAAAGGATTGGATTTATTATCTCGAGCCAAACTCAATTGCAAGTTGGACTGCCCTGAAAAAAGTGTTCCTAGAGAGATACTTTCCTGCCTCCAGGGCTGCCTCAATAAGAAAGGAGATTTGTGGTATTAGACAAGGTAATGAGTTGTTGACCGAGTATTGGGAGAGATTCAAGCACTTGGTATCTAGCTGCCCTCAACACCAGATCACAGAGCAACTACTCATCCAGTACTTTTATGAGGGGTTGTTACCGATGGACAGGAATATTCTTGATGCTGCTAGTGGTGGAGCACTAGTCGATAAAACTCTAGCTTCTGCCAAAGCACTTATTGAAAATATGTCTCTTAATTCTCAACAGTTCACTACTAGAGACAATTTTGTTCACAGCAAAGGCGTGAGTCAAATTCAAGTTTCTTCCAACAAGGCTTTAGAGACCAGAATTGACGAACTCACCACCTTAGTCAAACAACTGGCAGTAGAAAAACCTCAAACAACAACTGTGTGTTGCATTTGTACTTCTCCTGAGCACCCGACCGATACTTGTCCTATTCTGAGAGACGAGTCCATTACTGAGCTGCCACAAGCTTATGCAGCCAACCTTTATAATCAAAACAGGTACAACAACACTCCTGACGTGTCCACCAACAAATACCATCCCAATTGGAGGAACCATCCCAACCTTCGATATGGAAACTCGCAAACCAGCCAACAACAGAACTCACCTCAAGTGGTTGCCCCTGCACCTTCCGGACCATCCTTGGAGGATCTTGTTAAGCTAATGGCCGTGAACAACCTCCAATTCCAACAAAGGACCGATGCTAGCATTCAGACCTTGAACACACAGATGGGACAACTTGCTACTCAAATAAATAACATGCAAGCTCAAGGTTCGAACCAACTTCCAGCCCAGACAGTTGTAAATCCGAATGGTCCTAATGCTAATGTGAGCGTAATTTCTTTGAGATCCGGAAAAGTTACAGAACCAGCCCCTGAAAAAAATAAAAAAATCATTGAGGTAACTTCTGAACTTTCTCCTTCTGAACCTCACTCAGCTGAACTTTCTTCTCCTTCTTCTGTTGTGGTCGAAACTGAAAAAATAAAAGAAAAGGAGTATGTGCCATCAGTCTCCATTCCACATAGAGTTCTGAAAAATAAAAGAATTGAGGAGGGAGACAAAGAAAGAGAGATATTGGATGTTTTCCGAAAGGTTGCGGTAAACATTCCGCTACTTGATATTATTAAGGAGGTTCCTAAGTATGCAAAGTTTCTGAAAGATTTGTGTACCAACAAGAGGAGGATTAAGGGAAGTGAAAGAGTAAACTTAGGACGAAATATTTCTGCCTTTATTCAGCCCAAACAATCATCCAAACAGATTGTAGGCGAGCAAAATGTTTCAGCCCTCACTACTCAGGTTCTGCCACAAAAGCAGAAGGATCCGGGAACATTTGTTATTCCTTGTACCATCGGGGATAGTAAATTTGAGAACTGCATGCTTGATTTGGGAGCGGGCATTAATGTTATGCCTACTTCTGTTTATAATAACCTTTGTCTTGGTCCTTTGCAGCATACAGGTTTAATCATTCAATTGGAAAACAGGAGCAACGCTCGACCCGCCGGGGTAGTCGAAGATGTTCTTGTTCAAGTTAACGATTTGATTTTTCCTGCAGATTTCTATATTCTAGACATGGAAGGAGAAACCAAGACAAGCAGAGCTCCAATCATTTTAGGTAGACCGTTCATGAAAACGGCGAAGACAAAAATTGATGTTGACGATGGAACCATGTCCATGGAATTTGGTGACATTGTCGCAAAATTTAACATTTTTGATGCCATGAAACACCCTGTGGAGGAGCATTCTGTTTTTCATATTGAGCTGATTTCTGAATTAGTTGATGATGCTAGTTCAGAACTATTTGCACTTGATTTTCCATCTCTCTCTGGTTTTGATGATATTTATTCATGTTATGATTGTACTGACACTAACGTTTGTGTTGTCTGTGCTGAGATTGATGCTGCCTTGCAGGCTGATACATTTCTTACAGGTGAAGTTGTTACCATTAAACCTGTTTTTGCAGTTGATGCTCTTGACATCCCGGCTGCGCCAAGCATTCCATCCACCGAGCAGCCCCCGTCCTTAGAGCTAAAAGAGCTCCCTGAGAACCTGAAATATGCTTACTTGGAGAGTAATGAAAAACTTCCTGTTATTATCTCTTCTAACCTTGATTTTGATCAAGAAGACAAACTTTTGCAAGTTTTGAAGAAACACAAGAAGGCAATCGGGTGGACATTATCCGACCTTCCAGGTATTAGTCCATCGACGTGCATGCACAGGATTCTACTTGAGGATGGATCCAAAACAGTATGGCAGCCCCAAAGGAGGCTTAATCCTTTGATTCTTGATGTTGTGAAGAAAGAGGTAACCAAACTCTTGCAAGCAGGTATCATTTATCCTATCTCTGACAGTAAATGGGTAAGCCCAGTGCAGGTTGTAACTAAGAAATCTAGACTTACAGTGCTGAAAAATGAAAAGAATGAACTTGTTCCCACTAGAGTTTAAAACAGCTGGAGAGTTTGTATTAATTACAGGAGATTGAACCAGGCTACGAGAAAGGATCATTTTCCTTTACCGTTCATTGACCAAATGCTTGAACGGTTAGCTGGTAAATCACACTATTGTTTTCTTGATGGTTTTTCAGGTTATTTTCAGATTCATATTGCACCGAAGGATCAAGAGAAGACGACTTTTACTTGTCCTTTCGGTACTTTTGCTTACAGGAGGATGCCTTTTGGTCTTTGCAATGCTCCTGGCACTTTCCAGCGATGCATGATTAGCATTTTTTCTGATTTTATCGAAAATTGCATGGAGGTTTTTATGGATGATTTCACTGTCTATGGTTCCTCTTTTGATGCATGCTTGAACAGTTTAACCTTGATTTTAGAAAGATGCATCGAGACTAACCTTGTTTTGAATTATGAAAAATGTCATTTTATGGTTGAGCAGGGAATTGTTCTTGGTCACATTATTTTTGAAAAAGGAATTCCTGTTGACCCTGCTAAGATTGATGTAATTTCTACACTGCCTTACCCTTCTTGCGTTCGCGAGATTTGGTCTTTTCTTGGTCATGCAGGTTTTTACAGGCGTTTCATCAAGGATTTCAGCAAGATAGCTTCTCCGTTGTCAAACTTGTTGAAGAATGACATCACTTTCAGCTTCGATGACAAGTGCAAACAAGCGTTTGACTTCTTGAAGAAAGCATTGACTTATGCTCCCATAATCCAGCCCCCTGACTGGACCCTCCCATTTGAGCTTATGTGTGATGCTTCTAATTATGTTGTTGGGGCTGTTCTTGCACAAATAGTTGACAAGGCTGCCCATGTTATTTACTATGCTTCTAGGACTTTAGATTCTGCACAGTCAAATTACACTACCACTGAAAAAGAACTGCTAGCTATTGTTTTTGCTCTTGATAAATTCAGATCTTATTTGCTAGGTTCCAAGGTTGTTGTTTTTACTGACCATGCAGCTTTAAAGTACTTGTTGAAGAAGCCGGATGCAAAACCGAGATTGATTCGGTAGATGTTGTTGCTCCAAGAGTTTAATGTTGAGATTAAAGACAAAAGTGGAGCTGAGAACTTAGTGGCTGATCACTTGAGCAGGATAGAGAGAAATGAAGATCCTTTTCCTATTCAGGATGACTTTCCTGATGAGCAGTTGTTTCTTTTGCATGGGATTACACCTTGGTTTGCTGACATTGTTAATTTTCTTGTTGCTGGTGTTTTTCCTACAGGTGCATCGAGATCACAGGTTCATAAACTCAAGAGTGATGCCAAATATTATGTTTGGGATGATCCATATCTATGGAAGTTTGGTAGTGATCAGGTAATCAGGAGATGTGTCCCGGATAATGAGATTGAATCTATTTTGAATTTTTCTCATGCATCTCAAGTCGGCGGACACTTTGGTCCTCAAAGGACGGCAAGAAAGGTCCTTGATTCAGGTTTCTATTGGCCAACTGTTTTTAAGGATGCTTGTGAGACTTACCGCACTTGCAAAGAGTGCCAGATAGCAGGTACAAACATCACTCGCAAGAGTGAAATGCCTCAGCAACCTATGCCTTTCTGTGAGGTATTTGATGTATGGGGAATCGACTTCATGGGCCCCTTTCCTGTATCATTTGGTTTTATTTACATTTTGCTTGCTGTTGATTATGTTTCAAAGTGGGTGGAAGTTATCCCCACTAGGACTAATGATTCTAGAGTTGTTACAGATTTTGTCAGGTCTAATATTTTTTGCAGGTTTGGAATACCGCGAGCTATCATCAGTGACCAAGGCACTCATTTCTGTAACCGCACCATGGAAGCTTTACTCCGGAAGTATGGAGTTGTGCACAAAGTCTCTACTGCTTATCACCCACAAACTAATGGGCAAGCTGAGATCTCAAACAGGGAGATCAAACAGGTTTTAGAGAAAATGGTGCAGCCAAACAGGAAGGACTGGAGTCGTCGTCTAGAAGACGCACTTTGGGCTCAAAGAACCGCTTTCAAGACACCCATTGGGATCTCTCCTTATCGACTTATTTTTGGTAAGGCATGTCATCTTCCTGTTGAGATAGAACACCGTGCTTATTGGGCGGTGAAAAGTTGTAATTTGGAGATGCAACAAGCAGGTATTGAAAGAAAACTCCAATTACAATAGTTGGAAGAGCTTAGATTAGAGGCTTATGGAAGCTCTAGGATTTATAAAGAGAAAACTAAGCACTTCCATGATAAGATGATTTCTAGGAAGGAATTTTCTGTGGGCCAACAAGTTTTATTGTTTAACTCCCGCCTTAAGCTTATGGCTGGGAAACTTCGATCCAAATGGATTGGCCCCTTTGTTGTTACTAATGTTTTCCCTCATGGTGCAGTAGAAATAAAAAGTGCAGGTACTGACAAAGTCTTCAAGGTTAACAGACAGCGTCTGAAGTTATTCCATGCAAGTTCGGTGCCTGAAGATGTCAGCATAGAGGAGCTTTCTTTGGAAGCGCCTGACCACACTGCAACTTGATCAGGGAGTCTTTCTTTCCTTCTCTCTACTTTATTAGTAATGTCCTTTCATTGAGGGCAATGCTTAGTTTAAGTGTGGAGGAGGGAATCGTGTCTTTTCTTTGTTTTTGTTAATGTTTTGTTTATTTTTAGTCATTAAAAAAATAAAAAAAATGCATCTTCTTGAAAGTTTTAGGCTATAGATTACTTTGAGTCGAGTTTGCAGAGACTTGAGAAAAATTCACAAGATCGGTATTGTTTTAACACCGTAATTCTCCTGCATATGGAAATTGAGTTGAATTTTTATTATGTTTTAGCCGTACATTCGCATCCTCTGACAACTCTTGAGTAGTTTATTTCAGCAGTCGGCACCATCTCACACACACTCTAGCAGGGAAGCCGATGAATATAAGTGAGTGTTCCAAAAAAGAAAATAAAATAAAATAAATAAAGGAATGCACCTTCTAAGTTTGGTGACCCTCACCCGGTCACTTAACTCAACGGTTGTAGAACCTTCAAAAAAAAAGTTTTTGACTCGTTGTTAGTTGGTTCAGCGGTTTCTGGTGCTGAACTTGGTAGGGCAAATTACGGTCCGATCCCCCGCAACTACAAGTGAGTAAGCAAAGGGTTATGCCACTTAAGTACCAGAACCCCGTGCAGAAAAGGATCAGAGTCACTAACCGGTCGCCTTGCTATGAGTGTGTGGAGATAACGGGCTTAATGTGATTGCGCCTGAATGAAAAAGAGAAAAAGAAGGATGAGTAAGTTAGACTTTAGTATAATAATATGATTCGAGTTGATTTGTGTATTCAGGAGGTTTATGTCTGTATAACTGTGGATTAATGTTCTTACAATATCCTTAGTGTGCAAGATTAGTACCTATCAATGCAAAGTTAACTGAAGATGACTTGTAGCCTAGGATGAGTAACTGATGATGTATTTGTGCTTTCTTTGTTTTATTTTTCGTTTTGCTCGAAGTGCAAAAGTTCAAGTGTGGGAGAATTTGATCAGTGCATTTTGATGCACGTTCTTCCATGTTTGTACTTAAACATTTCTTCGGTTTGCTTTACTTATTTTTATGTTTTAATGTGTTTTTACAATTTATTTTATTTTTGCACTTATTTGTTTTTCGCATTATATTTTCAGCATTAGCAGCTTTCACGAGAAAAATCATATCTTGAGCTACGAGTATCAGATTGAGGCTTGTGAGTATGTGTTGGAAAGCTAAGGAAAAGATCTACAACTTTTGTTCAGAAGTCAAGAGCTTAATCGGAGTGTAGCAGGGCCAGAAAGTCTGTTGAAGTTGCAAAATTTTATTTGTATTTTTGTTGGGTCATTTGTAGTGGGCTGGGTCGACCCAGTTGAGTTGTAAAACGGGTCTTTGTTTTCCCCTAGGTCTAGCAGCCGTACACCAACGGGAAAAATCACTGTTCAGGTAGGAATTTGAGAGCTTGCAAAGAATGACTATGGAGAACTAATTTCCCAAGAATCAATTCACTGTAATCGGATGCCACTTTGAGGTTCTTTTATAATTTTCCATTAATCTGTTCCTTTGAATTATATCTATAATCACAATTACTTGCTTAATTTAATTGTTTTTACATGATAGAATTCTTTAATTTGATTGTTGTCTGCTTTTAAATCAATTTCGTGATTAGTGTAGCTTTTGCATTATCGCGTTTGATCATATTGCGTTTGCTTAATTCGCAATAGTTTTAATCTGTTTGCTTTACTCGGAATTTAGGGACAGACTTCGTATAATTGTTATTACGCTTGTCAAAAGCTTTTGTAATCGAATAGGATCAGACTCGTTTAGGGAATTGGAATTTTATAGGGATCAATGATAAGTCGGAAGATGATATAGTGGGTTGATTCGTTTCAGCTTATTCAAATAATCACTTTTCATAATCACTTATTTTCTGCATTTTTGTAATTGAACACCAAATCAACCCCCCCCCATTCGATTACGTTTAATTATTACAAACAAGAATCCTTGAGACGATATCCGAGTTTAATTGTCGCTGTATTACGTTTTTACAAAATTACTCGTTTTGATTCGCGCGCGACAGCAGATCAGTGTGCTGCTGTTAGAAGTTTTTATTTAACTTCTGTATGTGTGCTGATATGTGAAGTTTTTATTTAACTTCTATCTGTGGTGAGTGTGCTGCTTCTCTGAGTGTATTAGCTAGGTTAATTTCCCTGCTAGATGTGTGTTTTCCGCTGCTGTGAATTCTGTTGTGATGCCAAGTTGTTTTAGCCAAAAATTTGCCAAAGGGGGAGTTTGTAGATGTTTGATTGGCTGCATTTTATGTTAAAACACTAACTAGACTCTAATGTCTTGACTGATGTCATGACATGATTTAGAGATGTTTGATTGGCTGCATTGTGTGTTAGATCATCTAATTGTACTCTGATGTCTTGACTAATGTCATGACATACTTGAGTTGTATGCTGCAGGTTTAGCTAATACAGGATTTACAGAATGTCAAACTAGATGTTATGACATTCATTCCTGACAGCAGATACTGAGGTATAGAATAGTTGGTTGTCTGCTATAACTCAGTATGTAATTTCAGTCTGTTTATCAAGGGAATAACAGACCTGGCATAAGGCCTACTGTCTGAATGTCAAACTGGATGTTATGACATTCATCATTGACAGCATATGCTGAATAATAGGCAGGTTGGTTTTCTGCTACAGTTCAGCATGTATCTCAGTCTGTTTATCAGGAGGATAACAAACCTGGCATAAGGCCCATTCTATAAATGTCAAATTGGATGTTTTGACATTTATTACTGTAAACTGATACTGGAGTATAGACCGGTTGGTCTTTTGCAGTACAGCATTTTGTACAGTCTATGTTCAGGAGAGTAACAGACTTAACATATGGTCTATGCTTTGGACGTCAAACTGAATGTTGTGACATTCATTCCTGACAGCATATGCTAAATTGTAAGTTGGTCAGTTTTTCTGTTTCAGCATTTTCTCAGGCTATTTTTCAAGAATCCAACAGTTGAGCTAAATCCAGGAAACTAACAACTAAGCTACAATTAATGAACCTAACAAATAGCCTATTTGTTAGTACCCTAATATGTGGAAATTAGGTTAACTTGCTTGACCTTAATTTCAGGAAATACAAGTACAAGGCCCAAGTGCTGCAATATAAAAGGATGGCAATCCTTCATTCAGAACTCGGGGATTTTAGGCGTGAAGATTTTAGTGTTCCATCATACTTCACTGTTGTATTTTTGTGTGTCTTACATTAGGTGTATCTTGTGAGCCAAGCAATTATCACCTAGATGATTGCATTGGACTAGGGTGTTCATTGAGTTGTAAGTGTTATGTCACTCTAAGCTTTTAAGCGTGAGTGTTGTGTATCTTGATTAAAGTTGTTAAGCACAATCAAGAGTTGTTTGAAGTGTGACTTCACTATAAACTTTAATATAATTAAAGGTTGTAATCACTGAGGTGATTGAGGGGGAGTTTGTAGGAACTCTGATCTTAGTGTAAGATTGAAATTGCATTGGGTAGGTATTAAGTGATAGGATTAAACAATTGGTTTAAGGTCTGAATTAATACTACTAATAGTGGATTTCCTCCCTGGCTTGGTAGCCCCCAGACGTAGGTGTGTATGACACCGAACTGGGTAAACAATTCCTTGTGTTATTTACTGCACTTACTTTTTAAGTTCTGCATAATTCTTGTCTGCGCAGAATTGGATGTCATAACATCCCGTGTGACATCGAAAGTCTGTTAACTAGAATTTCACAAAGTCTTGCCAGGGTGCAGTTACTTGCCAAATCCCTAATTTTTGCCTAGATTTCCCCAGGATGAGGTACTCAATCTATCGGGATACATATATTTATTATTTATTTTTTTATGTCTCTAACTTTTGCCTGGATCGCCCTTTTGGGTTTTCAATCCACCGAGACACTCATTTTTGCCTAAGCCGCCCTTTTGGGTTTTCAACTTAGCGAGCTATTCTGTTTTTATTTTAGGCGAAGTATTTCTTGACTGCATCTGAATTCACAAGACGAGTGAAATCCTCCCCATCCATAGTTGTAAGTATCAAAGCACCGCCTGAAAAGGCTCTTTTAACAACATATGGACCTTCATAGTTTGGAGTCCACTTGCCCCTGGAATCGGGCGCGAAAGACAAGACTTTCTTGAGCACAAGGTCACCCTCTCGGAAAACACGAGACTTGACCTTCTTGTCAAAAGCTTTCTTCATCCTTTGTTGATATAATTGACCATGGCAAATGGCAGTCAATCTCTTTTCTTCTATCAAATTCAGCTGGTCATAACGACTCTGAACCCATTCAGCATCAGTCAACTTGGCTTCCATCAAGACTCTCATTGATGGGATCTCCACCTCTACTGGGAGTACAGCCTCCATGCCATAAACAAGAGAGAAAGGGGTGGCCCCTGTTGAAGTGCGGACAGATGTACGATATCCGTGTAAAGCAAATGGCAGCATCTCATGCCAATCTTTGTACGTGACAACCATCTTTTGGATAATCTTCTTGATATTCTTATTAGCAGCTTCAACAGCCCCGTTCATCTTGGGTCTATAGGGAGAAGAGTTGTGATGCGCAATCTTGAACTCACTACACAACTCTTTCATCATTTTGTTGTTCAGGTTAGATCCATTATCAGTAATGATCTTATCTGGCACACCATATCGGCATATGAGTTGATTCTTTATAAACTTCACGACTACCTGGCTAGTCACATTTGCATATGATGCCGCTTCAACCCACTTGGTGAAGTAATCAATTGCTACGAGAATAAATCTGTGTCTATTAGACGCTTTTGGCTCTATCATGCCAATCATGTCAATTCCCCACATGGAGAAAGGCCATGGTGATGAAATCACATTCAGAAGTGTCAGGGGAATATGAATCTTATCCGCATAAATCTGACACTTATGGCATTTCTTCACATATTTGCAGCAGTCAGCCTTCATTGTCAGCCAATAGTAGCCTGCTCTCAATATCTTTCTAGCCATGGCATGTCCATTGGAATGAGTACCAAATGAACCCTCATGGACCTCAGTCATCAACATGTCTACTTCATGTCTATCCACGCATCTGAGCAGAACCATGTCAAAATTTCTCTTATAAAGCACATCACCATTGAGGTAGAAACTTCCTGATAATCTCCTCAGAGTTTTCCTATCCTTCACAGATGCCCCAGGCGGGTAAGACTGGTTCTGAAGGAAACACTTGATATCATAATACCATGGCTTATCATCCTTTACTTCTTCAGCCGCAAACACATGGGTTTGTCTATCCAAGCGCATCACAGTGATATTTGGAACTTCATTCCAAAGTCTAACCACAATCATTGAAGCAAGTGTAGCAAGAGCATCTGCCATCTGATTCTCATTTCGAGGAATATGATGGAAGTCAACCTCAGTAAAGAACGTTGAAATCCTCCTGGCATAATCCCTATATGGAATGAGGCCGGGCTTATTCGTCTCCCATTCACCCTTAATCTGATTAACAACGAGGGTCGAATCACCATATACATCAAGATGCTTGATCCTAAAATAAATGCACTCCTCCAATCCCATAATGCAGGCCTCATACTCAGCCATATTATTCATGTATTTGAAAGTTAACCTTGCTGTAAAAGGAATGTGTGTGTCCTGAGGAGTAATAATCACTGCCCCAATACCATTTCCATATTGATATACAACGCCATCAAACACCATACTCCAACGAGAACCAGGCTCTGGCCCTTCATCGAGCGTAGGCTCATCGCAATCTTTCATTTTCAAATACAGAATCTCCTCATCCGGGAAGTCATACTGAACTGACTGATAATCCTCAATCGGCTGATGTGCCAAGTGGTCAGCCAAAATACTACCTTTAATTGCCTTCTGAGCTCGATACTCGATATCATACTTAGATAACAACATCTGCCAACGGGCAATCCTCCCTGTTAAAGAAGGCTTCTCGAAGATATACTTGATTGGATCCATTTTGGATATCAACCACGTCGTATGATTTAACATATACTGGCGTAGGCGCTTTGCAGCCCATGCCAAAGCACAACATGTTTTCTCAAGCATTGAGTATCGAGACTCACAATCAGTGAACTTCTTGCTCAAGTAGTAAATAGTATATTCTTTCTTTCCTGATTCGTCTTGCTGACCAAGAACACAACCCATTGAATCTTCAAGAACAGTCAGATACATAATCAATGGTCTTCCTTCCACAAGCGGAGATAGGATCAGAGGCTCAGACAAATACTCTTTAATACTGTCGAAAGCTTTCTAGCAATCCTCGGTCCAATCATGGGACTGATCTTTCTGGAGGAGCTTGAATATCGGCGCACATGTGGCAGTCATGTGGGATACGAATATGGAAATATAATTCAAGCGGCCAAGAAAACCTCGGACTTGCCTCTCAGTTTTGGGCGTAGGCATCTCTTGTATTGCTTTGACCTTTGCAGGATCAACCTCAATACCTCTTTCACTGACGATAAAGCCCAATAACTTGCCGGAACGGACTGCAAATGTACACTTGTTGGGATTCAGACGGAGCTTATACTTTCTCAAATGCTGAAAAAGCTTCAACAAGTGCTCTACATGTTCAACTTCCGTTCTTGAATTAGAAATCATATCATCAACATATACCTCGATCTCCTTATGCATCATGTCATGAAACAAGGTAGTCATAGCTCGTTGGTACGCGGCTCCGGCGTTCTTCAAACCGAAGGGCATCACTCGATAACAGAATGTTCCCCAAGGTGTGATGAATGTTGTCTTCTCCATATCCTCGGGTGCCATCTTAATCTGATTATATCCGGAAAATCCATCCATAAATGAGAAGACATTGAATTTAGCTGTATTATCTACCAACATATCAATGTGTGGTAGAGGGAAATCATCTTTCGGACTAGCTTTATTCAAGTCTCTATAGTCCACGCACATCCGGACTTTTCCGTCTTTCTTAGGCACAAGCACAATATTGGCCACCCATTGAGGATATGTATAAGTCACCAGAAACCCCGCATCAATTTGCTTTTGAACTTCCTCTTTTATCTTTACTGCCATATCAGGATGAGTTCTTCTGAGCTTCTGCTTCACAGGCACGCACTCAGGTTTCAAAGGTAGGAAATGTTGCACAATATTTGCATCTAGACCAGGCATGTCTTCATATGACTAGGAAAAGACATCAACATATTCTCGTAGCAATTCAATCAACCCCTTCTTAACAAATTCTTCCAAGAGTGCCCCAATCTTCACTTCTCACACACAATCCTCAGACCCCAAGTTGATTGTTTCCAGATTCTCAAGATGTGGCTGAATGATCTTCTCTTCATGCTCAAGTAGACGGGTAATCTCGTCAGGAATCTCTTCAACATCATCTTCTTCCGCTTCAAATACAGGGAATTAAAATTTGGGAGATGGTGTTGGGTCATTATGTTCAATGGGTTTGATCAACTTTGAATTATGGATAACTGTTGGAATATCCACAGCGACCCAATTATTGCAGATCCCCCCAGGGATGATGAAGTTGCCAGAATCCTCTTCGTCCTCTTCCAAGATGGCAGCAACCTCTTTGTCCTGACTAGTATGGATGAAACCTCCACTCTTGAACAGCCCTTGCGTATTAGAAACCCCAGATGAACCTATGCCAGCCTGGGATTTGTTGTTTTCTAGCTCAATCATTTTCCCTAATCCAGCGGTTGCACCACGCTCAATGGCCAACTTTGCATCTTTGTAGGAAGCAAATGAAAGAGTTCTCTTCTCAATAGGTTCAGCAATAGATAAAGCTTGGAAAGGAGTTCGAATTTCATCCTCAGCATCTATATATGAGCAGGAAGACAAATGGCTGACCAGGAGAGCCTTTTCTCCCCCTACCACCACCAGCTTCTTATTCTTCACAAATTTCAGTTTCTGGTGTAAGGTGGATGTCACGGCGCCTGCCTCGTGAATCCATGGTCTGCCTAGGAGACAACTATACGATGGGTGAATATCCATAACCTGAAAGGTAATCTGGAAATCACTTGGTCAGATTTTGATTGGGAGATCATCCTCGCCAATCACAGTTTTGCGAGACCCATCGAAAGACTTCACAACTACTCCACTCTGCCTCATGGGAGGCCCTTGATATGACAGCTTCGCAAGAGTGGACTTTGGCAATACATTTAACGATGACCTAGTGTCCACCAGCACATTGGACATGGCGTCGTCTTTGCAACCCATAGAAATATGCAATGCCAAGTTGTGGTCTCTTCCCTCCTCGGGGAGATCAGAGTCACAAAAACTCAAGTTGTTACAAGCAGTAATGTTTGCAACAATACTATCAAATTGTTCTATCGTGACATCGTGATCCACATATGCCACATCCAACACCTTCTGCAGAGCCTCTCGGCGTGGTTCTGAATTCAAGAGCAATGATAACACAGATATTTTGGATGGCGTTTGTAGAAGCTGGTCTACAACGTTGTACTCGCTTCTTTTTATGAGCCTCAGCATCTCATCATAGTCTTCTTTCATGTTGCCACTCGTGCCAGCAGAAGCAGGAGTTCTTGACGTAGAGGATGGCTTAACAACAAGTGCCGGATTCGGGGTGCTCACAGCATTCCCAATCGGGCGTTCAACAGAATCAACATCAACACTTCCTCGAGCATCAGCTTGAGGCTTCAACGGAGCTGAAAATACACGACCACCTTTTCAGAAGAGTATGTGTAAGACCCCAATTTTTACCCTAAGATCCCTCATGGCATCATAACATTGCATTTGCAAAGCCTCAAGGATCATAAGCATCTTGTTTCCCTTTACCTTTGGGTAGGACCTCTTGTGAGTGGTTTGAGATCACCAAGCATGCTTGAATTGTATATTATTGCTTTTCTTATTATTTCTTACTAACCAAAAGCACAAAAAATATGTCACTAACATCTTTTGTTTGTAGCTTGAGCAAACACAAGGTCAAAAGCTTCAAGGAGATCATTGGTACAAAGATATGGTCAAAAGAAGAGGAAATCAAGCATGGTAATAGTTCCCAAAGCTCCCCTCCATCAAATGTGCTTCCCTAGCATCTGAATTCATCATTTTTATCAAAGCAAGTCAAAGGGTTTGAGGTTTGTTCCCCAAAAAAACCCTAATTCATCTGTGCACCACAATGCCTTGCTCTTGAAGCAACCTCAACCCATGTTGAAATACAATCAAGGGAAGTTCTTTAACTCATCATTTCATGCATATTTGAACTTATTTTAGTGTCCTCAATCATCAATTCATCAAGATATGAGTCATGGACTTGAGAAGTTGATCAGTCAATTCATTTGATTATTTTGAAATGCACTGAGACCTAACGTTTTATGTGTTGGTAAAATGGAGATGATCCCAAAAGCAAAAATGTTCTTAAGGACAATATGAACAATTTTCATGTTCATAAACAATTGATTTGAAGCTTGGAAGGTCATCTACCATTCCAAGACATTATAGGTCATTTTAACTGAAACCCTAATTTTGGGTCAACTTCCCAAGGAAATAACTCATTCATTTTTTATGATTTTGAGGTGGGATCAAATGCTTTGGAAAGCTTAAGATGTCCACTTAAAATGTTATGTTGAACAAAATTTCAAAATCTGAAAGGAAATACATGTGATAATGCAAAATATTATCGGTCACTTTGGACCAAATGCATTGAAAGACAAAAAAGTCCAACTTCAAGTACCCATAACTCTTCCATCAAAAATCCCAAATGATGCAAAATTTAAGTCCATTTTGATTGTCTTGAAAAGACCTATAACTTTGATGCTGGAGGTTTTTTCATTTAAAGTTTGCATCATCAAAACAGAGGGGCTTGAACATTGGCCAAATTTAGAAACTTTGCCTTTACATGTTTTGCACCTTGCACTTTAAACTCCAATTTCACCAATTTCCACACTTCAAATGGATTTTTTCCCAACATAACAGTTGTTCCTTACATCAAAACCTTTCCAACCATTACTCACATGCTCATGTTTGGATTTGGTAAATGGCATTTTCGAAGAGGAGAAGTTTTAGGCATGATTATGCATAACATGTTGAAACTCATTATACAAGCTTGTGCATTACCAATTCCACGGCCATTTCAGCTCAGTTATGCTTCAGAGTGCATTTGGCATTGAATTTGGGCCTTTTGAATGATCATGGAAGCCCATGCAATGAATATCCAATTCCATGCACACGGCTTTGATCACACTTACCTTGCCTTTCCATCTATAAATAAGAGCCTCACTCCATTCAAATTTCATCCATGAATCAACCTGAAATGCTGCTGAACTGAAAACCGAGCCACACCTAAAGGAACTATTCCAATTTTCTTCAATTTCTCAGATCTGAAATTCAACTAAATCAGGTTGAATTTCTAGATCTAAAGTTCCTAGACCTCTCTCTCACACTCCATTGATCTTCTGTTTGGCCAAAGGAAGCAAGGAAGCAAGCTCAAATCTCCAGAATCCAAGGTTGTTCTTCAACTGGTTTTTTCTTCGAAACTCACCATTTATTGATCTATTTTCTTGGAAATTGTGTTGGCTGAAGTCCTCTTCATAGAGGCAATTGTTTTGAGTGCTTAATTGTTGAAATCCATGAAGTTTCACTTGAACACCACATAATTTCCATCTCTGATTTCTCTCAATATAGAGATCTAGAGTGGAATTGAGTGGTACAGGGATGATGTACATCATCCTAGCTTTCCAATGATGTATGGATCGTGTATTTTGGTTAAGTTTTTGAAACCTGCAATTCTGGCCGGAGTTCATGTACTCACCGGAGAAGACGGTGGCGCTGGCCACCGTCCCATTGCCAGATCAATCCTGGACCGTTGGATCTGATCTCCAGTTTATATCACAACCATTTGATCTTATGACTTTTAATAATGCCATGTGTGATGTTGTTGACTCAAGTACACCATGCGCGCGCGTTTCCCTGCCTTCAGATGTGCCACGTCAATTAATGAATCCAGATCTGACGCCTCTGGACTTTTGGCATTTTCTAATTTCTGTTTTAATTTCTTTTATTTCCATTATTTTCAAAAATTCATATCTTCTTCATTTTAATTCCAAAAAATATGGGACCAATTGCATTTTTTTCCAAATAATTTCTAGTTTCTAATTTTGATTTTTAATATTTTTTATTTTATCATTTGATATTTTTTGTGAATTTTCTCTTTTTTGGTTATTTTTAATTCATCTTAAATTTTTGATATTCAAAAAATACAAAAATATTTTCCTAACCTATTTGAATGATGATGAATCTATGAAAAATACTTTCATCAAATTTTTAATTGATTTGAGATTTATTTGAGATTTTAGTTCAATTAGGTTATTTTTATTCATTTTTAATTGATTAAAAATAGTTTCTGACTTTTAAAAATGCTGAAATTTTTGTCAAACTTTTTTTGACCTTATTGAACTTAGGATAAATCACTTGGACCTTTCAAGGTTGATTTGAAGTGATTTTGAGGTTTGACCTTTCTTTTATTTTTAATTCAAGTTTATTTTAATATTAAAAATGCCAAAAATATTTTGCTTATTGTTTGACCTCCAATCTTCATCTCATTTCTGATTTCTCATTGTTTGACTTTGACTTTCAATGTCATTTGGTTAACACACATGGATTGGTACATTTTATTTCACCTTATGCACTTTATTCTTTCCTTTTTTTCCTTTTCCATTATTCATCTCTTTCTTCTTCTTCTTCTTTTTCTTTTTTGATCAATGACTTGAAGGTTGATAAGTTAGCATTGATTAGGGAGACTTAACCTTCTTTGATTCAAATCTAATTCATCTTGATCAATTGATCAAGTGAATGGCTTTGCATTAAGGATAGGTTGTTTCCTAAATTATGCAAAAGACCTAAACCAATACAAGATCAATTCTCTTCTTCTTTTTGGCATGGCAAGTTGTTGGAACTTGGTTCACTAATCAAGACTTCTAACTTGTGTTGTTGCCTACATTATTATTGACCGGCCTCAGATAGTTGTGACTTCTACATAAGTCCAATTGCGAGTGCTTAACATAGCGCTAAATTTGCCTTATGGCACACTAACTACTCACATAACCATTAACAATTAACATTTACTTTTTGCTCTTTACTTTTAATGCAATTTACTATTCTTGCACATATTATCCATTTGCTTTTCCTTTTGCTCACTTGAGCACATGTGTATGTTAATGCCATTTGCCTTTTGCTCACTTGAGCACATAATTATGTATATACTATTGTGCTTGTGTTTTGTTTTGATTGTTGTGAACCAAATGCAAAGAATTGGACAAAATGGACTTAGATCTCACGACTTTCCCTATGCAAATTTGGAGTCAAAGAGCAACTAGGCATTGGGCCTTTAGAGTGCTATAAAAGTCAAAGAGCAACTAGGCATTGGGCCTTTAGAATGCTTAAGCTTGAAGATGAACATTGAAAGAACCATATTCTAAACTCCCTCTTGTCCATTCTTTGATTGTATTATAGAACCTTTTGATGTGTGTTTTCTTGTTCTAGATGTTCCAACTTGAGCTTAATTGAGGAACCATTACCATGAGCTTCCAAGAGAGAGAGATCCAAGATACATTGAGGAGTCTCTCCAAGAGTTCATTTGACTGTTGATTGCTTGAGTTTATGCTCATGTGATTGCTTATTCCAAAGGATGGGAGCTACTTGGATCATCAATATGATCTCAAGAGAGGAACTCCATTGTGGTTTTGTTTTTTATTCCTTACCTCTTGCATGCTTAGGACTTTAGCCCTTCTTCTTCTTCTCTCCACTCTAACCCAAGCCAAAACTTTTGTGCAAACATCTGACACTTGTTTTCAACTTTAGAAACCTAAGCCTTATGCTTTTGATTTTCAAACTTTCTTTTCATAATACTTATTTTGAATTGAATCTTTAAGTCAACTTTGACAATTTTGTATATACTTCTAATTGGTAAATATAACCCATTCAAATGTCTTTTTATGGTTTCAATGGCCACTTTCTAATCAAAACTTTTTCATACCCTTTAGCTATTAGGTTTGAGTTATCTTTGTGGTAGATGTAATACTCACCTATATCCTTAGTGATGGACAATGAGTCTTCCATGCTTATTATAGGGTTAACTGTAACACCCTTCTAAAATACCCCGAGTATATAATTAAAATAACACATATCAATCAGAGTAAATATGCAATCAAGGGTGTCACACAGCATTTCACACCATAATAACTGTCATGCTCTTTCATTAACTCAAAACATAAAACATTTGCATAATACGCAGCGGATAGAGATCAAATCGATCATTCAAAACATGCAACATACTACATGTAAACTGGTTCAACAATCATCAACAACAATATTAAAAATGTTCCCTCCCGATGTTACATCTATCAGAGCATGACCCACTTAGGAGACTACACTAGACTCCAAGCATTAGCTTCCACTCAACTCATTTATTCGTTACCTGAAAAATAGTTGTAAGGGTGAGTTCCTCAATCGATATAATAAGCATTATAAATCATCATGTAATGCTAAGTAAATTCACACATTTCATCACCCTAATCGTAACATACATCCAGTAACGGCACATCAACTCAAACATCATACTTAATATCAACACAATTCCACTCCTCAATTAAATTAAATATCCATACAACAAGCCAACAAAATGCAACTCTAATGAGACTCGACTCGTCATGCATGTGGTACCATTCGGAGTAAAACTCCCAACTTAAAATCATTGCCATTTTATTGGGCATCAAGGCATAAGCCTTCAACTTTCAACTTAAAATTTGCCAATCCAGGCCAACGTGGTGTGAGCAAAGCTCCAACTTAATGCATATGAATGTACATGGCATACACGACTTTAAACTGTCGACAACATAATAATAATAGCAATACAACAATGTTTTCAACAACATCAACTTATAATCAACTTTGGCTCACCAAGCCTACAACTCAGTATTTTCAACAACTTTCCATACACGGAACAACTCAGCAACATACTTGTATCAACACTTCATAACATAAATCCAACAAAATTACTCATCACAATTAACGATAATAGGCCAATCACCAATTAGGTTCACAACATTAAAAATATCAATTTTTCAAATTTCCAACAGTGTTAACCGGTTAACGCCCTGGGTTAACCGGTTAACGCAGGACAAAACACACTTTCTGGCAAAACGCAACAGTGTTAACCGGTTAACGCCCTGGGTTAACCGGTTAACGCAGGCAAAACAGCACATTTCCACAAAATATAACAGTGTTAACCGGTTAACGCCCTGGGTTAACCGGTTAACACAGACAAAACAACAGTTCCTGCGCTAACACAAGGCAGAATGCAGAGTTCTCCGCATTTTCCGCCGTTGGAGGACTTCCGGACCTCTGATTCAATTTCCGTAAAAAGCTATACGTTCGGGGGAACACGACTCACATAATTACGGACTCAATTACAGCTTAAACACAGTTTACTCATCACAATTTCTCAGCATTCTACAATCCCAATTAGGGTCAATTCAACGGTTTATCACTACCCATTACATGTTAATTTATAATACCCATTAAACGACGATAAACCCCCCTTACCTGAGATAATCCAGCAATCTCTAAGCTTCAAGCTTTTCCGTTCTTCAACCTTTGCTCTCTAGCTCTTCCTCTTTGCCCTTTCTCCACTTTCCACTTTTCAGCCGCTTCTCTGTTTCACGTGAAAACTCTTTACCCAAAAATGAAAACCCTTTTCTCTTATTCCAACTTATATATTTTCCACTAATTATTATTCCAAATAATAATAATAATAATAACCCAATAATTCAATTTATTTAATTAAATTAATAAATATATTATTAACTTAATTTAAATAATTCTCTTATTTTATTCGGGGTGTTACAACTCTCCCCCACTAAAAGAGTTTTCGTCCTCGAAAACATACCTCAAGCAAATAACTCTGGATAAGACTCTTTCATCTGACTCTCCAGTTCCCAAGTCACATTGCCACCTGCTGGTCCTCCCCAAGCTACTTTCACTAAGGCAATCTCTTTACCCCGCAACTGCTTCAACTCTCGATCCTCAATCCTCATAGGCGATATTTCAACAGTCAGGTTATCTCTTACCTGTACATCATCTACTTGGATCACATGCGACGGATCATGAATGTACCTCCTCAACTGAGACACATGAAAAACCTCATGCAAATTCGCAAGTGACGGCGGTAAAGCGATACGATAGGCTACCTCTCCTATCCTCTCCAAAATCTGATAAGGACCAATAAATCGAGGTGTCAACTTCTTTGACTTCAAAGCTCGACCAACCCCAGTTATCGGAGTAACACGAAGAAACACGTGATCTCCCTCTCGGAACTCAAGTGATTTCCTCCTCTTGTCATGATAACTCTTCTGACGACTCTGAGCAATTCTCATCTTCTCCTAAATCATCTTAATCTTTTCCGTAGTTTGTTGAACAATTTCCGGTCCAACCACAGCACTCTCACCGGACTCATACCAACATAAAGGTGTCCGACATCTCCTACCATACACAGCTTCAAACGGTGCCATACCAATACTCGAATGAAAACTATTGTTGTAGGTAAACTCAATCAAAGGTAAATAACAATCCCAAGCACCTCCCTTTTCCAAAACACAAGCCCTCAACAGATCCTCTAGTGACTGAATCGTCCTCTCAGTCTGACCATCAGTCTGCGGGTGATATGCAGAGCTCAATCTCAATTTAGTTCCCAAAGCCTTCTGCAAACCTTCCCAGAATAACATCAATCTGCACTAGTGGAAGACACACTAGGTCCATCCCAAAGTCTCTACCAAAAATACTCAAAGGACAATTTAAACAAACCGAAGTAGTAGTCACTGAACCCTTCGCAGGAGTATCAATTACCATACTACCAAACATCTCAGATATCTCTAACTTAAGTTTCACAGCACAATCCAAAGATATAAAGGAATGAGTCGCACCTGTGTCAATAATAGCTACAAGAGGAAAGCCATTAATATAACACGTACCTCGGATAAGTCTGTCCTCACTGGAGGTTTGAGTTCCAGTCAATCCGAACACCTTCCCCGTCTGAGATTTCTTTGGCTTCTGACACTGACTTCCAATATGCCCTTCTTCGCCACAATTAAAACAAATCATTTCCTTGTGCTTGCAATCAGCTATTGCATGGCCAGTCTTTCCACAGCGAAAACACCTCTTTACTTCAGCAGTGCATACATTACTCTTATGACCAGCCTGACCACATTTGAAGCAAACTATACCAGCAGGAGCACCTCCCCTACTGGTCCTCTGAGCCGGAGCAGCTCCTTGTTTCCCTCTTCCCACTGGAGCATCATACGGCTTTCCACGGTTTTGATGTTGCTTGCCCCTGCGGTCACTGACAATCTTGTAATGAGCATTATTGTCTTCTTCAAATATCCTGCAGCTATCAACCAATTCAGTAAAAATGCGTATCTTCTGATACCCAACAGCCTTCTTAATTTCAGAGCGCAGTCCATTTTCAAACTTAATGCACTTTGAAAATTCAGCACCAGCACCAGTGTAATGAGGATAAAATTTGGACAGCTCCACAAATTTCGCAGCATAATCAGTGACAGACATGTTTCCTTGCTTCAGCTCAAGGAACTCAATTTCCTTCTTACCACGGACATCTTCCGGATAATACTTTCTCATGAATTCCCTACGGAATACATCCCAAGTAATGACTTCACCTGCCACGGTCAACCTCTCGTGAGTCTCTAGCCACCAGTCATCAGCTTCGACTGCTAGCATGTGAGTACCATACCGAACCTTCTGAGCTGGAGTGCAATCCATAACACGGAAGATTCTCTCAATCTCTTTCAACCATCCCAAGGCTGCATCTGGATCATGCTTCCCTTTAAACACCGGCGGATTCTCTCTCTGAAAAGTCGCCAAGCTACGTGATCCAGCATCACCACCAGCATTTGGCAAGTTCTGCACAGCTTGTGCCATCGCTTGCATTGCGGCAGCCATTGCAGCGTCATTCCTTCCAGCCATTTCAACTTATCAATACAACACAACTTAAAAGTTAGATTAGTAACAATACACAATTGTTAGACAGTAACGACACGACAACTGGCCGGACAGACCGACCTGCTCTGATACCACTAATGTAACACCCTTCTAAAATACCCCGAGTATATAATTAAAATAACACATATCAATCAGAGTAAATATGCAATCAAGGGTGTCACACAGCATTTCACACCATAATAACTGTCATGCTCTTTCATTAACTCAAAACATAAAACATTTGCATAATACGCAGCGGATAGAGATCAAATCGATCATTCAAAACATGCAACATACTACATGTAAACTGGTTCAACAATCATCAACAACAATATTAAAAATGTTCCCTCCCGATGTTACATCTATCAGAGCATGACCCACTTAGGAGACTACACTAGACTCCAAGCATTAGCTTCCACTCAACTCATTTATTCGTTACCTGAAAAATAGTTGTAAGGGTGAGTTCCTCAATCGATATAATAAGCATTATAAATCATCATGTAATGCTAAGTAAATTCACACATTTCATCACCCTAATCGTAACATACATCCAGTAACGGCACATCAACTCAAACATCATACTTAATATCAACACAATTCCACTCCTCAATTAAATTAAATATCCATACAACAAGCCAACAAAATGCAACTCTAATGAGACTCGACTCGTCATGCATGTGGTACCATTCGGAGTAAAACTCCCAACTTAAAATCATTGCCATTTTATTGGGCATCAAGGCATAAGCCTTCAACTTTCAACTTAAAATTTGCCAATCCAGGCCAACGTGGTGTGAGCAAAGCTCCGACTTAATGCATATGAATGTACATGGCATACACGACTTTAAACTGTCGACAACATAATAATAATAGCAATACAACAATGTTTTCAACAACATCAACTTATAATCAACTTTGGCTCACCAAGCCTACAACTCAGTATTTTCAACAACTTTCCATACACGGAACAACTCAGCAACATACTTGTATCAACACTTCATAACATAAATCCAACAAAATTACTCATCACAATTAACGATAATAGGCCAATCACCAATTAGGTTCACAACATTAAAAATATCAATTTTTCAAATTTCCAACAGTGTTAACCGGTTAACGCCCTGGGTTAACCGGTTAACGCAGGACAAAACACACTTTCTGGCAAAACGCAACAGTGTTAACCGGTTAACGCCCTGGGTTAACCGGTTAACGCAGGCAAAACAGCACATTTCCACAAAATATAACAGTGTTAACCGGTTAACGCCCTGGGTTAACCGGTTAACACAGACAAAACAACAGTTCCTGCGCTAACACAAGGCAGAATGCAGAGTTCTCCGCATTTTCCGCCGTTGGAGGACTTCCGGACCTCTGATTCAATTTCCGTAAAAAGCTATACGTTCGGGGGAACACGACTCACATAATTACGGACTCAATTACAGCTTAAACACAGTTTACTCATCACAATTTCTCAGCATTCTACAATCCCAATTAGGGTCAATTCAACGGTTTATCACTACCCATTACATGTTAATTTATAATACCCATTAAACGACGATAAACCCCCCTTACCTGAGATAATCCAGCAATCTCTAAGCTTCAAGCTTTTCCGTTCTTCAACCTTTGCTCTCTAGCTCTTCCTCTTTGCCCTTTCTCCACTTTCCACTTTTCAGCCGCTTCTCTGTTTCACGTGAAAACTCTTTACCCAAAAATGAAAACCCTTTTCTCTTATTCCAACTTATATATTTTCCACTAATTATTATTCCAAATAATAATAATAATAATAACCCAATAATTCAATTTATTTAATTAAATTAATAAATATATTATTAACTTAATTTAAATAATTCTCTTATTTTATTCGGGGTGTTACATTAACCCCTCACTAGCATGTTGAAGCTATCCTCACATGGTGGATTTGTGGTTTTAGGTTGAGTTTTCTCCCTTTGATAACAAAAGACCTTAAGGCTTTTGGATCAATCAATTCACCCACTCATTTTTTTTATAGATTTTTACCCCGAACTACGAGGTTTTGATCCTAATCTTTTTAAGATGGTACGTAGGCAATGGGTTTATCCATCCAAACACAAAAATGTAAATAACTTGTATATTCTCTTCTCATCTCTTCAATCATGTTTGCACAAACAAACTTTCACAAAACAACAACCTTACCACAAGTATGAAAAGGGTTCCCTAGAAGTACTTAGGATGTTTTGGGTGCCTAACACGTTCCCATTGCATAACCAACCCCCTTACCCAGATCTCTGACCCTCTTTTACTAGTTTTTGATTCGATAAAACTTTTAGGTTTTTGTTCGCTTTCTAACCATTCCTTTGGATAAATAGAAGCGCGGTGGCGACTCGACTTGTATGATTTACCTTGGATTTAGTCAATATCTCTAATGGTAATGAATACCCCGCTACAGAAAAGTGGCGACTCTGCTGGGGATCGAACCCAGAATCTCTGGTTCTCCAGTGGGTTTTGCCTAATTTTCATACTTGTTGTATTGTATTGTATTGTTTTGTGACATATTTTTGTGCAATTTGGGATTACTGTATTGTATGTAATGATTGAATTGCTTGAATATTAATTCCTTGTATGCTTGGTGATCTTTGTGAGATGAGTTCTATACCCGGACTCGAGTGCACTTAGGATAGGAGAATGGCATAGTCTTGTTGACTTGTGTGGAGTTATTCCTTAGCAAGTTGACTTGCAAGTCCATTCACTTGGTGGAGGTCATGTTGGGATCAATAATGTCACACAAGTAGTTGTGGTTAGACATTACTCTTTCCAATATAGACCTTAGAAGCCAAGGACCTTAGTTTACCAAGCCCATCTTGGCCTATTCTTAGGATATAGTGTGAAAGTCGTTCAAAAGTAAGATTTGATACGATTGTTACGCGATACTACACTCATAAGAGTCTCTCTTGAGAATATTTTTGGAATACGAGTAGTCGTTTCTCTGATAATATCCGAAAGATGGGATGATGACTATGGGAACCACTTGTAGAACATGTTTGGCAGGTTTAAACCCTAGTACACTCCCTTTGGGTGGTTCTTAACCGAGACTCCATGCTCGTGACTCGTAACAAACCCTTGATTCGTGGTTGATCCGTTCATGCATCCTTAATATCAATGGAACTTGGGTGTTGATAAGGTGTAAACCATAATCCACCAAAATGGATGATTGATATTTGTAACACCTCAAAATTTGCCCTCCTCTTCTTGGGACTAGTTTAGCATATTGCATTTCATGTTTTAGGACATTAGGCATTTGCATATTGCATTTCATGTGGAAACAATAGAGAAGTCATCCTCCAAAGTCTTTTCAGAGATGAAGAAGTTGTCTGGTTCAAGCCTAAGGGTTTTCATGAATTTATAATCAACCATCTGAGGGTTTGTGCTTCAGTCAGGGCTTCTTGATTCCTCAAAGAGGTTGAGTATTATCTTGTTGGCAAGGATATGTCACCATCATCATGGTTATGTCATCATCCAGGGTTTCATTGTGCTTGCTCCAGTTCCTTGGGATTAGGGTTTTGACTCCTGGTCAACCCTAATCACTGACTTCCTTCCAGCAAAGGTTTCTCAAGGAAATGAGGTATTTGTTGATGATGAAGATCACATGGTTATTTGGAGAAGCTTATGTGAGCTAGGGTTTCATTTCTGAGCCAATTCCTCAAGTGGTTGAGGCTCAAGCTGATTAGAGCATGTCAAGGTCATCTAAGGACCTATACAATCAACTGTGTAAGAGCTGAGGGCTTTGAGGTGGGGAATTGAGTTTCTACCCTCATTCATGTTCAAAAGAGGTTCATTCATCATTAAAAACATATACCTTGAAGATTTTGAAGTCAGATCAAAAGTTTCCCAAAATGGAAAGTGACATATAATTGAAAGTTTCCAAAAATGGAAAGTTTTTGGTTCACATTCAACTTGAGTTTTCAACATTAAAGAAGCTTCAAATGAATTTTTGGTGAACATGAAAGTTGAAGATATTTCTCTCCCATTTCCAAAAAGTCAAAGATCATGAGCATCTGACGAATGGTTGAGAAGTTGTGATCAAATGATTGCCAAGGGTGCATGGAACTGCAAAATGCCATAACTTTTGTTTCAAAACTCCAAATGGAGTCACTCTTTTTGCAAATTTCTTCTCATGACCAATATTTTCCAAATTCGTCATTGCATTGCATGAAATAATATCACATGATCATTTGGCCATGCATGTGCTTTTTGGAGGGAAAATGATGAATTTGAAATTGGTTGATGCTACAAGCTTTTTCATCATTCCATCATGTTCATAAGTTGATTTTAAGTGTAATTGAACCATGCATGTGCACTGTTCACGTCCATTTTGCCATGCATAAGGTGAATTTACCAATTGTGCATAACACCTCATGTCTCATTAAATTTTCATTAGCCAAGCCTAATTATCATTAGCAAAGTAATTAACCTGTCATATAAAAGCCTAATTGTAACAGAATTGTTCATTCTTACACATTCTAGATCTAGAAAATTTTCTTTCCCTCCAAATTTTCTCTCAATTGAAACTTCAAATTTTTGCACATAACACATCAAGATCCTTGCATATTCTGGATTATTGAGCATTGTTGATGAAGGATCAAGCTGTGGATTGAAGATTTTGGCCAAGAATCAAGCAAGTTGAGCTCATGAAGATGAACATCGAACTTGAAGATTAAGCTGCGTACAAGCCATTTCAAGCATCAAATCGTGCATAAAGCTTCAGTACACAAGTGGAGGAGAAGATTTGGATACTTTTGAGGCCTCAAATCCACTGAATCAACACATTGTTCTTCAAGAGGTTGGAAATTCGATCATCTTAATTCTTCATTCTATTACCATGATTAGATAGGCCTTGATGCACTGAGAATTCTGATATAAATATTGTTGAATTTGGATGAGAAACGAGTTAGTTGTGATGATTTCAAGTTTAGATCTAGAAACTTATTTCCTTCGATCCAGAAAATGCATGATGATTTAGGCTTAGATGTTTGTGGATTCGTGATCCTCGTTGTGAGATCTTTCTGTTGATATAAATTTCATAAAATTCTGCAAAAAAAAAATATGATGTTCACTGTAGCGCCGCCGGTTAATTGAGGAAGACGGTGGAAACCACCGTCAACCACCGGCCATGAACAGTGCTGAATAGCCTCTAGTTCAGCGCTAGGGTTCTACTGTTTGAGCGCTTGCAACCTTTGCCTCGCCAGTTTGATTCCGCGTTTTGTCATTTTGGATTTTCGTTTGAGATTTCCACGCCCTAGCCAAACGGCAGCGTTTTGAACGCGCTTGTGAACATGGTTCGATTCCTGGCCACAACAATTGTGGATTTATTTTGTCCAGCGCCTCTATTTTCATGTGTACCTGGTTCGATTCCCACTGACTGCATGTTTTCAACTATATTTCACCATTTCTTTTTCCCTCCAAATTGCCATGCCTATTTTCATGTTATTTCAATATTACTTCATCAGTTTCCAAAATTCATTAAAAATAGAAGATTAATCCAAATTGCTCAAAATGTTTTCCCACATGATTGTTGTGATGTCTATTATTTTATATGTCATTTGGGTGATTTTATCATTTCTGGATTTTTGAATGTGAACTGATGTTTGAACATGTATGCAAATCTACCATGCTTCATTCAATTAATTGTGAAATGCTCATACATTGTCCAATTGCCATGAAATTTGATATGCTGATTCCTAACGTGTTACATGATTTTTAAGGCTTGGTTTGGCATTTTTAGCATTTTCCATCTCTGTTTGGGACACATGGATGTATGGTGGGATAATGTGTGTCACACATTTTGATGTTGCTCTTGTTCATTTTTATATACATGTCAATTGAGCTTTTCTGATTCCAATTTTTTGCATGATGCTTGTGTTTAACATGTTGTGTGCGCATAAAATTTTTCATGATCATTAGACTCATTTCTGTTTTAATGTGGATTTTTTATGTTTAATATCCAATTGTGTGCATTGTGAATGCCTTTTCCTTATCTTGTTCATTAGATGGCTTTGCTTATTGATTTGGATTTGATACTTTTTAGGACATGTTCTTACTTGATTAAATATGCTTCATGTTGAACATTAACTTCTGTTTTGACTTTTTGCTTTGCCTTTGACCCTAGTCTTTGTACTAGTGGTTTGTACTCACCGATTGTGTTTGATGTTTCAGGTGTTTAGCGCTAATGATTGGTTTGGCCTCATTTCTTGAGATGCCAATTACTTTGGTCACTAACCCTTATTGTTTTGTAGGTCTTTTGAAATGATGAAACAAATTGAGTGCTTGCACTTATGCTTTGGTTGTTGTAACACTGTTGACTGTTTGGTTTGTCTGAATACTATATTGAGTTGTTTGACTTTTGCACAGGTACTTTAGTCGCTTATAGCTCTTGCTTGAGCTTTGCTTTGGCTTGTGGTTGGCATACCACTTAGGTAACCTCTCTAACTCCATGTAGTCTGGAAGCCCTGTCGTTTTCTTTTGGCAGGCGTTTGGCTGAAGTCCTCCTTAAGAGGCAATGTTTGTGATTATTTAATTTTGTGCTAAAGACCTCTTGTTGAGGCATGGTTACATGTTAAGACCTCCTAAGTGAAGAGGCGATTGGCAGATAGAAGGGATTTGCAATCAATCCCCTGCTATTCAGTTGAGTCTTTCATTATGCTCGCACTACGTGCTGATGCTCTTGAATAAACACCCAAAATCTTGTATAGAGTCAGTCAGGTGGAATAGGGTCCCTCATTCTGGACCCCCACACCTTCTTTGTCTTGAGCTCACCCAGGCCAGGGTTAAGAGCTATGAGGTCTAACCCTCATTACCTTTCATCTTCTCACCCTAACTCTCAATGTTAGAGGTTAAGTGCTCCAGATTACCATTGCATTCAGGCTTGTTTGTCAAGGTTGGCATGACCCCTTGACTAAAGCCCACCCTTGTGTGAAGCCTCTTGTTTGTATATAGAGTGTGATGATTGCTTTTGATATGTTTATCTGCTTTCCACTTCTCATCTACTTTTCTGTAGGAGTCATATGGTCAACTTCCAAGGAAGTTGAACGTATGTAGAGATAGACTTGAGTTGACTCACTTCCTGTGTGATTCAAACTCTTGTTAGAGACCTCAACCTAGGGTTATAATTTGCATGACGACTATTAGGCTCGAGTCAGTCTCCCTTTTAGTTCGTTATTCCCTTGGTCTCTGGTTAGGAGAATTTCTCCCCTGTTAAGGGGAACTACGTCTCCCTGATCCTCATACCAGATGAGGTACATAGGCAGGAGATCGAGCGAGATCTCTCCGGGCAACCTTTTAGTTTTTCGTGCGTGTTCACCCTTTTTCTTTTTGCGTGTGTTTTGCTTGACAACTTCTAGGCTCGAGTTCCAGACTCCCTTTAAGTTTGTCAATTTGCTTTCTACCTTTGGTGTTCGCTGGTTAGCGATTGTTTATTTGTTTGGAGTCAGATGTAATCCCATTGATTGGCATTCAGTTTCCTTGTGCTGTTTGGTTTGGAGTTGGATGTAAGCCCATCCATTGGCATTCCATTTCCTTGTTTGTTTTGTGGAGTCGGATATAGGCCCAGCTATTGGCATTCTGTTTCCTTGTTGAGTTTCTTTTGACGTCTCAACGTCTTTGTGTTGTGTTTTGTTTCAGCATGCGTTAGCCGAACTACGACAGCTCTGATTCTCATTCACCGGGATACCCATTTTTGCCTGAGCCGCCCTTTTGGGTTTTCGACTCTCCGGGTGTACTCTTTTTTTTTATATATCCCTAATTTTTGCCCGAACCTCTTTATTCTTTTTTTTTGTTCGTCGGGATGCCCCTTTTTTGCCTGGACTATTCTTTTTACTGTCCAGCGGGTCTATTTTATGCGAAGTATTTTTTAACCGCGTCTGAGTTAATAGGGGACGGGAATCCTTCGCCCTCCATGGTTGTTAGCATCAAAGCTCCGCCATAGAAAATCCTTTTAACCACGTGCGGACCCTCATAGTTCGGTGTCTATTTGCCCCTGTGATCTGTGTTGGGAGGAAGAATTCTTTTGAGTACCAATTCACCGACTCGATACTCCCGAGGGCGCACTTTCTGACCAAATGCTTTCTTCATTCGTCTCTGACCGAGATACGTCAATTCTGGGTACGTAGTTCCAGCATAGCACCATTTCCCGTTGGTTTGATTGATGACCAAAGCTGAGTCTCCGTATACATCCAGGGATTTAATCTGTATTTTGACGGCTTCCTCAAGTCTTAGGATACAAGCTTCGTATTCGGCTTCATTGTTGGTGCAGGGAAAAGTTATTCTGGCACCAAATGGCATATGAACCCCCTTCCGGTGTGATCAACACTATACCAACTCCGCGACCATTGACGTGGACCGCCCCATCAAACATCATAACTCATTTGGATTCAGGGTCAGGCCCCTCCTCCGGGAGTGGTTCCTCTCAATCTTTCGATTTGAGAAACATGATGTCCTCATCAGGAAAGTCAAACCTCATAGGTTGGTAATCATCAATCGGTTTCTCTGCAAGATAGTCTGACAAGACACTTCCCTTGATGGCTTTTTGTGAAGTGTATTGGATGTCATACTCTGTCAGTATCATTTGTCACCTAGTAACCTTTCCGGTAAGTGATGGCTTTTTAAAAATATACTTGACTGGATCCATTTTTGATATCAATAGAGTCGTGTGAGTCAACATATACTGTCTTAGTCGGCGAGCAGCCCATGCCAAAGCGCAGCAAGTTTTCTCGAGCAATGAGTATCTTTGTTCACAGTCGGTAAACTTTTGCTAAGGTAGTATATTGCATGCTCTTTTCGACCTGACTCGTCATGCTGACCGAGCACACAACCCATTGACCTTTCTAACACAGTCAAGTACATGATCAACGGTCTTTCCTCTCGGCCTGTAGACTGGCCCCGATCTTGATCTCTTTCTTGTCGTCTTCGGTACCGATGTTGACGGTCTCAATCACCTCCTGATAAGGTGTAATAGCTCGGTCCTCCTGTTTCAACAATTTGGCTAACCCTTCAGACAATTCACAAACTTCCTCAGCCCCTTCTTCGGCTTGATAAATAGGATTGTCGAAGTCATACTTGGCCATAGCAGTGTCGTTAGCAGTGAGATCCGGGTGGTCGGCTCTGCATGATGGAGGATCATGCTTTACCTTAGAATGAGAGATTTTTTTTGAAAGAAAGGAAAAACGAAAAAAGAAACATTGCCATTTTTTTTGTAAAAAGTAAAAAAACTGAAAGAAAGAGAACACAAAATTGTTTGCAAAAGCCGTCCTTTATTGATGATAAAAATAATTGCGAAACGTAACTAAATGGATGGCCCTACAAATGAGCCATTACACCTTGGGCAAAGTGTAAGACTTTATTATGCATGTAATAAAGGAAAACAATAAAAATCACTCTTTCAGTAGAGTAACCCGGACGGTTTTTTCAGACGACCAATTGTCGAGCTTTTCTCCCGGGACACACGGGCGAATCCAGCTATCTAAGTCACAGTCGCTGTCAGCCTTGTCTTCATCTGCAGCATTGACGATGTGGGGAGAAACCAAACCCCCGCTGGAGAGAGTACCGGTTTCATTCTTCTGAGATCCCGGAGCATACCCCAATCCAAACTTGTCTTCTTTGATGACTGGCTCCACAAATTTGCCCCAGCCTTGGGCATTACCAGCTTCAACCACTTCGACAGCATTAATCCCCTGCCCGCCGTGAGCCGGCATCGGGTTCTGGATAACATTAGGCACCGGAGCAAAATTGATAGCCTGGGCATCTCTCAAATCTTGTACCTTTAACTGGAGAGCCTTGCAATTATCTGTAGTATGGCCAGGTGCGTTGGAGTGAAAAGCACATCTGGCGTTGACATCATAACCTCTAGGCAAATTATTGGGATCGATTGGTGGGGCCAGAGTTCTCAATGTAACCAGATTCATGTCAATCAGCTTGGGAAGTAATACTGAATAAGGCATTGGGATTGGCTCGATGACCCGGTCCGTCTGCCTTGGACGTTGTTGATAGTGTCTCTGCTGACCCGGATTACCTCCTTGTTGTTGATTGTTGTACCTGGGTTGTTGTTGCGGATGATATTGCGGTTGAGGAACAGGTGTTGGAATGGTGACTGCGGCCACTTGATCTTGATAATAAGTAGGGCGTCCTCTGCCCCTGCCTTTGCTGGCATACACAATGCTTGTCTCGCCTTCTTTTCTTCGCTTACCGTTACCAGCAAACGGTCTCTTGGGACCTGATGAGTTGGAAGCACTATTGTCTTGAATTCGGCCCATCTTCAACAGACTCTCGATCATTTCTCCAGCAATTACTATCACTACAAAGCTGATTGACGGGCAAGCATCCAATCTCTCAATATAATTGCCTTGAAGAGTGTTCATGAACATGTCCGCCATCTCCCTTTCAGACATAGGGGGTTAGACGGACGCAGCAATCTGTCTCCAACGCTGAGCATATTCTCTAAAGGTTTCCTTGGCAGTCTAAGACATACCTTGCAACAAGGTCCGATTTGGAGCCATATCCAAGTTGTATTGATATTGCTTGACAAAAGCCTCTGCCAAGTCTTTCCAGCTCTTGATGGTAGTACGAGACAAATGAGAATACCATTCACGAGAAGCTCCAGTTAGACTGTCTTCAAAATAGTACATCCACAGCTTTTCATCTTCTGTGTGAGCTCCCAACCTTCCCAAATAAGATTGGAGATGAGTGCGTGGGCAAGAAGCCCCGTTGTATTTCTCAAAAGTAGGGGGTTTGAACTTGTGAGGAATCCTTACTCCCTGAACCAGACCAAGATTTGTGACATCAAAGCCTAAGGAATTTTGAGACTCCAAAGATTTGAGCTTCTCAGCAAGCTCATCCATACGGCGAGTGGTCTCGAGGGCCTCGTCGTGCAAAGAAAATTGATCATACTGACAATCTTCAGTAACGGGGTGCCCGTTAATCCGAATTCCTTGATTCACATTGTATCTTCCGCCAATACCATTTCCAACATTCCCTGTGTTGCCAACATTACCCGGGTTTCCATCAGCATTTGCGTTACCCGCGTTACCAGTGTTCCCAGGGTTATCAGCGTTCCCAGGGTTACCAGGGTTTCCCTCAACATTTGGTATCTCCACCTCCGGATCGTGTCTCGGTTGCTCAACCAATTCCCTCAGCTTTTCCTGACCTGCTACGATACCAGTCATCAATGTCATGAACTAATCCATCCTTTCACGCATATCAGCCAGCTCTTTCTGTACTTGGTCCATCGCTAGTCGTGGACGGTTTTCCTTTGTCGGGTATCTGTGAACTCGCTTGGGACCAATAACTGCCTGATACAGGGAACAAACATTAGACACTGCAGTGACACCTGCAAAACAGACAAGGGTTAATATGCATGGTATGCGATGCACTGCTTGTTCAGTTTTAAGGCACCCCCGTTTTGAAAGGGAATACCCTGCAAATGAATAAGCATGAGATGTTGGATGCGAATATGCAAATGATGTTATGCAATGCAAAGGCATGTCAATCAGAATTGATGGACCCGCTTGAACATCTGTCAGGTTGCACTGTCTAGAGAGAAATTAAGAGCACACCAAACAAAGGTCATGGGATGAATCATGTTATCCTTAATATCAACCACCCATTTTGGTGGATTATGGTTTACACCTTATCAACACCCGAGTTTCATTGATATTAAGGATACCTGATCGGATTAACCATGAATCAAGGGTTTGTTGCAAGTCACGAGCATGGAGTTTAGGTTAAGAACCACCCAAAAGGAGTGTACTAAGGTTTAAACCTGCCAAACATGTTCTACAAAAGGTTCCCATAGTCATAATCCCATCTTTCGGATATTATCAAAGGAACGACTACTCGGATTCCAACAATATTCTCAAGAGAGACTCTTATGAGTGTAGTATCGCGTAACAATCGTCTCAAATCTTACATTTGAACGACTTTCGCACTACGTCCTACGAATAGGCCAAGATGGGTTTGGTAAACTAAGGTCCTCGGCTTCTTAGGTCTATATTGGAACAAGTAATGTCTAACCACAACTTACTTATGCGACATTATTGATCTCAACATGACCTCCACCAAGTGATTGGGCTTGCAAGTCAACTCGCTAAGGAATACTCCACACAAGTTGACAGGACTATGCCATTCTCCTATCCTAAGTGCACTCGAGTTCGGGTATAGAACTCATCTCACAAAGATCACCAAGCAGCCAGCCAACAGAAACAGCAATGATATGTACACAATGCAATAAGGTAAAGCAGGTAAATAAATAACTGTACAAAAGCATGAACACCCAACAAACAAACAAAATACAAAAGCTAGGAGGGACTCGCTTAGGGAAAATGGACCAGCAAGAGGTCATGCCATCAAAGAAAAGTGAGTCAGTACAGGTAATCGGAATGAACCTCCAGGGGTTATCCCACAAATAAAATGGGAAACCACGCAAGTTATCCCTGCAAAAGTCATGTGAGCCCTCACAAAAATTCAACAAAAGGGTTAGTGAAACACCATAAGCATTTTTTTTCATGATCAACAGTATGGTTTCAAAAAACTCAAACCCTGTGGCATACATTTCAGAAATTAAACGGTTAAACATTCAAGGCATTGTTTATACATTCATATACATATTAAACCCATGGGCAAAGGTAATGGGAATAATGGCAAACCTGATTGGAGAGCTTGATTGAAATTGAGTTGCACCCGTGAGGTTTACAAAACAATCTTCAGGGTTTATGTGAGACAGAGGCGATTCTGTGTAGCTGAGTTCCCTTCGGGGTTTGGAGGCTGGTCTGAACTCCGTTAGGTCTTCTCTCACTATCTTTTTCCTCAGGGTTTTGTTCTAAGGAAACCTCAGAGTATTTTGCTTCTCTTCTTTCTTCTCCTCTTCTTCTGTGGTCTTTTGTTTCAATGAAACTCTAGTATTTATAGGCTAATATTGGTAGCTTAGTGGGCTTTTGAGAAAGGTCCAAGTCCAAAATTTTTTATTATATTTTATTTATTTAATTATTTAATTAATTAATTAATTAATTAATTAATTAAATAAAAAAATATTATTATTATTATTATTATTTTTTTCGTTTTTTTTTTTTTCGGATCTAATTCTGATTGACATGATGAAATGCAATATGAAATGCTAAATGAATGCATGAATGAGGAGGGAAAATTTTGGGGTGTTACAGGTACCTTTTGCTAAGGTAGTATATTGCATGCTCTTTTCGACCAGACTCGTCATGTTGCCCCAACACACGTCCTATTGAATTTTCTAACACGGTCAAATACATGATTAGAGGTCTTCCTTCAACTGGTGGCATCGGATTTATAGGTTCTTGGAGATACTTCTTGATTTTGTCAAAAGCTTCTTTACATTCATCATTCCATATTATCTCTTGATTTTTCCTCAGTAATGTTCTTGTCTACTTTAGTACCCAGATTCACAGTTTCAATTGATTATTCCTGCGGCCGTATGGTCTTTTCTTCTTGCAGTAACAGTCTGGCAAGTTCTCAGGTACTTCACAATCTTCCTCACTTCCATCCTCGGCTTGGTAGATCGGATTTTCAAAGTCATAATGAACAGTAGCAGAGTTATTACCAACAGGATCCAGAGTGGATATGGATCGGCAAATTGTTACGTGAGTGTGTGCAAGAAAACATAGCTTATTTGAAAGATGACAGGAAAGATAAAGAGCGCAATATTTGAACGCAAAAAGGTCCATTGATTTATTGAATGTGAATATGCTTATAAAAATGACAAAATCTTTAACAAAATTTAAAACATTAAAATAAGCAATAACAATTACTCCTGACTAAAGGAAATCAGGATAGTGTCTTCAGCCTTCCAATTACTGAGTCCGTCACCAATTGTTGGGAAAATCCAGCTATCCAAGTCGCAATTGCTATCAGCATCTTCAACAGCATTGACAGTCTTGTCATGATTAGGCAGAGGAGCAGTGATGTCATTAGGAGTCTCCGGAGGATCAGAGGTAGCCGCTTGTATCTTTCCACTTCGAATGCTGCTTTCAACATGTTCACCTGTTAATATAAGTTCAGTGAAACCCGATGAGGAACTTCTCAATAGATGGCTGTAGAATGGGCCAGTCAGTGTGCTCATGAACATGTCTACTAATTCTCGATCAGTCATGGGGGGTTTGACTCTACCAGCCAAATCTCTCCATTTTTGAGCATATTCTTTGAAGCTTTCTTTAGAGCCCATAGTCATATTCTGTAACTGTAGCCGAGTAGGTGCTAATTCAGAATTATACTGGTAATGCTTGTAGAAAACTGTCGCTAAATCAGTCAGGTGCGGATGTCAGAGCTCTCGAGCTGATAATACCATTCTAACTGTGTGCCAGACAGACTCTCTTGGAAGAAATGGATCCATAGTTTCCTATCAGTGGTATACGGCTGAATCTTTCTCACATAAGCTCTCAGATGCATCTGAGGACAAGATGCCCCCATCATACTTAGTGAAAGCGGGGACTTTGAATTTGCGGGGAATGATCACATCAGAGACCAGACCCAAGCTTTCGAAATCCAGACTAGGCGCCTTCTGACCCTCCATAGCTAGCATACGTTCTTCCAGCAACTTATATTTAGCATATTTTGGAGAGTACAGTTCATTTTCATCATCGTCCTCATGGTTGAAAGGGTCAGCATTCCCATCTTCCGAATCATTTTCTGTCCCCTCTTCTCGATCCTTCGGAATCCTAATCTTGACTCCTGTAACCTGTCCTTTAAGCCTTCTTCCCGGGTTAATGTAACTCACAGGTTTCTTGTCTTTTTTCTTCTCGAGCAAGAGAGCCTTCAGTTCCTCCTGCCCCTTGGATAAGTTCAAGATCATCTCCTTGAATTGAGCATTCTGAGCCTGGAGATCTTTGACAGTTTGTTCGAGGTCCATTTTTCTGTTTGCAATAGGAAGATCGTGAGAACATTGATCCCTTTAGAGTACCTGTTATGCAATGTTATGTTATGCTATGCAATGTATGTTATGCTATGCAATGTATGAAATGTTTTCAATGTTTAGAGTCCTTGAAATGGTTAGTACATGCCATGATGTTAGGATGTTATGATGTTATGATGTTATGTAAATAACAAGCACAAGCAAGTCACACAATCATCATTCCTAAGCTTTAAGGCTTGCATGAGTTCCAAAGGTAAGTACCCTCCCCACTGAAGTTTGGTTGGTTCAACCTGTCCTAGAATAGTAACCGGGTTCTAGAAGGATCTCAAATCATTGACCTTTCCTTAAGTCCACTTCAGTGCAACACCAAGTGGTTGACCAAAGCTTCCCTAAAGTCCAATCTCAAAGAGTGTAGTATCGAGTCTCAACCAACCCCAGTCGGAACCGAAGTCAGTTATCTCACTACTTTCTAATGGCTAGGATGAGTCAATTAGGGTTCTAAAGGTCTGGTTAATGCTTTGATGACACCACGCGGAAGCCAAATTTTTCTTCAAGTCAACATGAGGAACATCAGGACATCCAAAGTGTCACAATAACCGTAGCCATCATTTTAACCATTCCAGTATACGCCGGATAGTCGCGATGATCTTTTGCTACTTACCTAAGGTACACTAGATCCGGGTGTAGGATCTTTCACTCAAGCATAAAATACCCTAGCAATCCCTTAAAAGTAAATCAGACAATTTAAATAAGTGATCTTGTTTTTAAGGTAACCTCTCTTTAATTATCCCCAGCAGAGTCGCTAGTTCTGTCATACGGTGAACTGACTTTATGTGTTTTTGCTTTGGAAAGCAAATGTCGCGGATAGCAAGAGTCGCCACCGACTTTTCTTTTATCCCATAAGGAAAGGTGGAAAAGAACAGGAAAGACCTTAATTAGATTTTGGGTTCGGGAGGTACATTATACAAAGGGAAGGTGTTAGCACCCTTTGTATCCATGGTTATCCATGGGCTCTTAATCGCTTGATCACTTATGTTTGTCTGAAAAAAAGTGTTTGTGAATTGCTTAAAAAATGTTTTGAAAAGAGAGTTTAACTTTGTAATGATTCTTATACGAATGTATACAAAGTATTTATCTCGTTTAATTTTGAAAGCGGTTTAGAAAAATATAACTTGGCAATGATTCTAGTACGAATGTATACCAAGTGGTGATTTTCTAGTATTTGCAAAGTCTGAGGTATGAAAAATGTTTTAGGTTGTGAGCCAGCAATTAAGAGTTATACCCACCCAAGGTCTTTATGGGCATTTCCTATCCTTATGAGGGTAAAACTGTCCTTACTATTGAGAAGTAAGTAGTTTTATCCTTTGGATGTAAAAGGGTCATCGTAGGGTCATCGATTGGTCATTGAAGGCAACATTTGTAAGGATACCTTAGCATTCGGAGGGACGATCATCATTTAACCGTAGGCTACACCGAAGAGTCATCGAGGGACAAAATCATATATTCGAAGGCAACACCCGAGGGACTATGATTAATTTTATAGGGACATGATGATTTAATCGGAGGGTCTCTGCTAAGTGTATCCCCACATTCGCGGGACATGACCATAATACCGTAAGGCAATAAAGAGAGGCCCAAAATCACATATTCAAAGGCAGTATTTTATGGTCAATTAGGTAGTTGTAATCAATTAGGTAATTAGGTCCACATTATAATCGATTAGGTAATTAGGGTGAATTTCCCCCAAGGGTATCCCACAAATAAAGTGGAATACCTAGCAAGCTACCTTCTCCGGGAGTATGTGAACCCTTACAAAATTCAGCAAACAGATCAGAATACCAAATCAGGGTGCAATCGAGAATTACACCACAAAAGAAATCACAACAGTAATAGGGTCAGGTAAACAATGCATGGCTATGATAAAACATGTCAGATGAGAAAAAATCAGAACAGAAAAGTCAGCGACTGTCACGTTCGCTCCTGCCTCGCCTAGCGGAGGCTCAGCGAATACTCGCTACATGCTCGCTTAGCGATGTGCTAGCGAGCGGCTGCGGGTTCTGGTTTTGATAACAGTACAATTCCAAAAAGCTTCACACCCTATGGCATCCATTACAGAAATTACATGGTTAAACATTCAAGACATTCATACATACTTAAATTCACATGCAAAACTTAAGATATTTTTATAAATTCAATCACAATGCCACATGCAAGTTAAGAACATAAGGCGGTAATAGCAATGCAAACCTGTTTGCAATTGAATTGCAACCTTGAATTGGAAAGTCGGATTGAGTTGGGCGGAGGTAACCTTGGTGCAGATGAGTTTCCTTCAGGGTTTCCTTTAGGGTTGCTCTGGATTCTCTGGGTTGGCCTCCAGGGTTTGCTGTCTGTGAGTGTTTTCCTTTCTCCTCCGTTTTTTTGTTCCCCTTTTCTGACTGAAGTTGTGGTATTTATAATGCTCTTTTTGTGACCTAATGGGCTCAGAATGAAGCCCAGAATTTTCTGGTTTTCGCAAGCTTCGCTAGGCGAGTGGCGTGGCGAAGGGTTCGCTAAGAGAAGGAATTACTCGCCTAGCGAGTAAACCAGTTTAGGCCATTTTCTGGATTTGGCCATCTGTGAGTTGGGTCCTTGTTCCTTTAAGATCAATGCTTTAAAAAAATAAGTTGGAGTGCCTTAAAAAATGCCTTGTAACATTAACGGGCAAATTTTGGGGTGCAACAACGTGTTACATGATTTTTGAGGCTTGGTTTGGCACTTTTAGCATTTTCCATCTCTGTTTGGGACACATGGATGTATGGTGTGACAATGTGTGTCACACATTTTGATGTTGCTCTTGTTCATTTTTATATACATGTCAATTGAGCTTTTCTGATTCCAATTTTTTGCATGATGCTTGTGTTCAACAACTTGTGTGCGCATAAAAAATTTCATGATCATTGGACTCATTTCTGTTTTAATGTGGATTTTTTATGTTTGATATCCAATTGTGTGCATTGTGAATGCCTTTGCCTTATCTTGTTCATTAGATGGCTTTGCTTATTGATTTGGATTTGATCCTTTTTAGGACATGTTCTTACTTGATTAAATATGCTTCATGTTGAACGTTAACTTCTGTTTTGACTTTTTGCTTTGCCTTTGACCCTAGTCTTTGTACTAGTGGTTTGTACTCACCGATTGTGTTTGATGTTTCAGGTGTTTAGCGCTAATGATTGGTTTGGCCTCATTTCTTGAGATGCCAATTACTTTGGTCAATAACCCTTGCTGTTTTGTAGGTCTTTTGAAATGATGAAACAAATTGAGTGCTTGCACTTATGCTTTGCTTGTTGTAACACTGTTGACTGTTTGGTTTGTCTGAATACTATATTGACTTGTTTGACTTTTGCACAGGTACTTTAGTCGCTTATAGCTCTTGCTTGAGCTTTGCTTTGGCTTGTGGTTGGCATACTGTAACACCTCAAAATTTGCCCTCCTCTTCTTGGGACTAGCTTAGCATATTTCATTTCATGTTTTAGGACATTAGGCATTGGCATATTGCATATCATGTGGAAAAAAAAGAAGATCATCCTCCAAAGTCTTTTCAGAGATAGAGAGGTTAAGAGATTCAAGCCTGAGGGTCTCATGGATTGATCACTAGCCATCTGAGGGGATGCTCTTCAATTAGGGTTTTCTTGGTCCTTCAAGGAGGTTGAGCATTATCTTGTTTGCTAGGATATGTCACCACCATCATGGTTATGTCCTTATCAAGGGGTTCATTGTTCATGCTCAGATTCCTTGGGATTAGGGTTTTGACCTCTGGTCAGCCCTAATCAGTGCCATTCTACCAGTCAGGGTTTCTCAAGGAGGTGGGGTTTATTTCTTGGATGGAGATCATATGGTCATAATTATTGAGCTTGTGTAAGCTAGGGTTTCATTTTGGAGCCATTTCCCCAAGTGGTGGAGGCTCAAGCTGATCAGAGCACTTATAAGTCATCTGTCAACCAGAAAGTCAACAGAAAGTCAACTGAGGGCTGTGAGGTGGAGAAATGAGTTTCAACATCTCATTCATGTTCAAAGGGGGTTCATTGGTCATTACAAATATATATCTTGAAGAATTTGAGGTCAGATCAAAAGTTTCCAAAAATGGAAAGTGACCTGTAATTGAAAGTTTCCAAAAATGGTAAGTTTTTGGTCCAAATTAAACTTGATATTACATCATCAAAGAAGCTTCAAATGAAATTTTGTCCAACATGAAAGTTGAATATCTTTCTCTCCCATTTCTAAAAAGTCCAAGATAATGAGTATCTGATGAATGGTTGAGGAGATATGATCCAATCATTGTCAAGTGTGCTTGAAACTTCAAAAGGCCATATCTTTTTGACTCATAACTCCAAATTGAGTGCTCCCTTTTGCCAAATTCTTCTCATGACATGAAATTTCCAAAGCATTCATCACATTGCATGAAAATTCATCTTATGATCATATGCATATTCATGCTTATTTTGGCGGGAAAATGCTAAATTTGAAATTGGTGCATCATGGGAACAAATCACCATTGCCATTGTGTTAATTGGAAGATTTTAAGTGAAATTGATCATTCATTGGTTACTGTTCACGTCCATTTGCTCCATGCACCATGCAAAATATCATTTTTGGCCAAACACCTTATTTTCACTTAATCACAATTAACCAAAGCTTAATTAATTTTCAGTAGGACTAACACATCATATAAATACATAATCCTAACAGAATTTATGATTATTCATCATTCTAGATCTAGAACTTTTTTCCCTCCAAAAATTTCTCTTCTTCCAAATTAAAAAATTCTTCAAAGAACACTTCAATTTTCTTCCATATTCTTGTTCTTTGGTGTTGATTTAGTATAGATCAAGCCTTGAATCATCAAATTTGGACCAGAATTGTGTGATGCAAGCTCAAGAACATAACAATGGCAGTTCTGATTTAAGCAAGATCTAAGCAGTTCAAAGCCTCAAGTTCTTCATCAAACTGCATAACAAGTGATTAGGGGTGGATTTGCACGGTTGCCAGGCCTTGAAACTGCATATTCCAGAATTTGATCTTCAAGAGGTACTTTAGCCGCTTTAACTCATTATTTGAGTTGCTTTGCTTTGCTTGTGGTTGGCATACCACCTAGGTAACTTCCTATTCTCCATGTAGTCTGGAAGACCTGTCATGTTATTTTGGAAGGCACCTGTCTGAAGCCCTCCTTAAGAGGCAATGTTTGTGCTTGTTTATCTTTGTGCCTGGTACATATAAGAGCTCCTAAGTGAAGAGGCATTGGCAGATAGAAGGGATGTGCAGTCCATCCCCTGCTATTCAGTTGTGTCTTTCATCTTGCTCACACCATGTGTTGATGCATTTTGAATAAAAACCCAAAATCTTGTTGTGTCAGTCATGTGGAATAGACTCCCACATTCTGGACTCCAACACATTCTTTGATTCAAGCTCACCCAGGCCCGGGTTAAAAGCTATGAGGCATAACCCTTATCTCCAGTTCATCTGCTCACCCTAACTCTCAATGTTAGAGGTTAAGAGCCTGACCACCCATTCCAGTATTTGGCTTGTTTGTCAAGGTCGATATGACCCCTTGACTAAAGCCCAACCTTGCTTGAGCCCCTTGGTTGTGTATAGTGTGTGCCGATTGCTTTTGATGTTTATTTGTTTTGCTTCTCATCTCCTTTCTGTAGGAGTCGTATGATCAACTTTCGAGGAAGTTGAACATACGTAGAGATAGACTTGAGTTGACTCACTGCCTGTGTGAGTCAAACTCTTGTTAGAGACTTCAATATAGGGATCATTTGCATGACAACTTCTAGGCTCGAGTCGTAGTCTCCCTTTTAGTTGTTATCTCCCTAGTCTCTGATTAAGATAGAAGTTTCTTCCCTATTCAGGGGAACTACGTCGCCTTGATCCTCATACCAGATGAGGTATGTAGGCAGGAGATTGAGTTGATCTCTCCGGGCAACCTTTTTGTTTTGTTTGTGTGTGTGGAGTCTGATGTAAGTCCAGCGATTGGCATTCGGTTTCCTGTTTGTTTGTTGTTTGTTAGGAGTCTGACGTAAGTCCAGCGATTGGCAATCGGTTTCCTGTGTGCGTTTGTTTGCGTTGTTTGGAGTCTGATGTAAGTCCAGCGATTGGCAGTCGGTTTCCTGTTTGCGTTTCTTTTGTGGAGTCGGATGTAAGCCCAACCATTGGCAGTTTGTTTCCATTTGTGAGTTTCTTCTGATGTCTCAGCGTCTTTGTGTGTGTTTTGTTTCAGCGTGCGTTAGCCGAACTACGGTAGCTCTGATTCTCATTCCAGATGAGATACGTAAGCATAAGATGCGATATCCTAGCGAGCCCGTTCCCCTCTTCTTCCATCTATGTTTTAATCTGGCGTGTGTGCATTCTTTGAGCGGTTTTAGCAACCTTATTCTATTCTTTTGAGTGTGGATCCCGTCGAGTACGACGGACGTGAGGGGTGCTAATACCTTCCCCTTGCTAATACCTTCCCCTTGTGTAATCTTCGGTAGTAAGACCATTCCTTTCCAGGTTTACTTCGAGCGTTTCCTTTCCCTCCTTTGGGATAAATAACGCACGGTGGCGGCTCTGTTTGTTTATTTTTCCCATCGGTTGTTTTTCGCGTTGAGACAGCTGGCGCCTCTGCTGGGGAATAAGAAGTTGACCTCTTGCTGGTCCATCTTCCCTAAGCGAGTCATTCCTAGCGCTCTCTAGGATAGCTTTGGTTGCTTTTATTGCTTTATTTATTGCATTCATGATTATTATACTGCTGACTATATATATTTGCATAAATGTTTGCATGCATCATATTATCATTGTGCTGGATTCTGTACAGGTTTGGTTCCTCTGATTTGGGGTGGGTGTTCTGAGTGGGGCTAAAACCCAGGCCCGAGTATACACCTAGGATTAGCGTGGTCTCACGTTTCCTCACATGTTGGATCAGCATGTTGTTGCGACGTGACATACCACAAGCCGGACGAGGTTCTTCTGAGTGAGTTCTTCCGGGTGGAGTATTCCACTTTGGTTGGGTTATCTCTTTAGAGCTGTTGACTTCGGTGACCGATCTTTCCCGGATCTTTGGTTTAGACAATCTTATGAGAGCTGCAACGACACACCCGAAAGGGCAAACCCGTTGAGTATCTTGTCCGATTGTCGAGACCATTATCCGCCTTAGGATGACCTGATTAGAATTCACCTGTGAAGGGAGGGTTGATTCTTACAGATGCATGTTCCGAGACACCAGAGTTCTGTCCGTGATATTTATCAGTGGGGATCCGTTTATTTCAGGATTCCCTGGGTTGGTACAGATGATTGTGTTGCTATCAGACCAGTGGTTCTCCAGTGATGATGGTGGTATATCTTTCGGTTCCGTTTATTTCGGAACTCTCGAGTTGGATTTGTGGTTACTTAGTACCTCAGATGGTTGTGATCAGTTCAGAGACCAGGGCTTCAGTACAGATGTTCAGATGACTTGGAGGATGGCACAATGCATTGCATTCATACATCAGCATCATTCACATTTTGCATTTATCTGCATCTAACTCATGTTTATCCATATGCAGGGGACATTCTTGATTGAGATCCTGGTTGAGAGACTTCTTCACTCAGATATGAGGCCCGGCTTGAAAGATGATGTTGTCTACAGTTTCTTCAATCCAGAGATTGATGTGTTGAAGGATATGATAGCATTGATTACACCTGACCATGTGGGGATGTTCCGTGAGACTCATGGTGGTATTCTAAAGGTGGTTTTCAGGCTTACAGATACAGATAGGAGTGCCATCCACACTTTTCTCCAGTTCTATGACCCGGGTTTGAGATGCTTCATTTTCCCGGATTACCTGTTAGGGCCTTTGATGGAGGACTATGCCAGCATCCTGGGTCTTCTGATCAGGGACCAGATTCCGTTCTATGTCACTAAGGATGAACTTGATATTACTGAGATTTCTCGTGCTCTTTATTTGAGCTCAGAGGTGGCAAAAGGGGGTTTGAAGGAGAAGGGAAAGTTGCCCGGTTTTCATTTGAGTTTCTTGGAGGCTAAAGCCAAGGAGCATGCTGTTGTGGGTAATTGGAGGGCCATTTGTGCTTTGCTTGCTGTCAGCATTTACGGATTCATCATGTTCCCTAATCAGAAGAACTTTGTGGACATTAATGCCATCAGGCTGTTTGTGCAGAGGAATCCTATTCCTACCCTGGTTGGAGATGTCTATTACTCGGTCCATAATCGGAATGAGAAGCGGCGTGGGGGATTGATTCGATGTTGTGCTCAACTGTTGTACAAGTGGTTCATGGGATATCTGCCTTCCAAAGGTGCTTTTGTTTCTCTTGATCCCACGGTTAATTGGGCGACCAAGTTGATGGGTTTGCGAGCCAAGGACATAGCTTGGACTCACAATGGTATGGCTGGGCGAAACTTCATTTACAGTTGTGGGAGTCTTCCCAATGTGCCTCTTATAGGAGTTCAGGGTTGCATTAATTACAACCCGATGCTTCTTAGGAGACAAATGGGGTTTGCTATGGAGGTTCCTCCTCTCGAGTGTGAGATTCAGGAGTCTTTCTACTTCCTGGCTGAGGGTAATCTGACACGGTTGAGGTAAGTGTCTGGAGCGTGGCGTAACATTCAGAGAAAGGGCAAGGTTCCTTTTGGTAAGGTTAATAGCAGGTCTCTTCCTCCATTTGATGATTGGCTTAGGAAGAGGATTGAGCTCACGCATTTACCATTCCCTAGGGGTGATCCTTGGTGTCCTTTGATTGAGGGCCCACGTTCTTCTGTCAGCATGGAAGAGTTCCTTGAGATGAAGAAAGCCAGAGATCAGTTGCAAGCAGAGAAGACTGAGTTGGAGATGAGTGTTGCTAGAATTCAGATGGCTAATTAGGAAATCAAAGGGAGAATAGAAGATCAGGATAAGAGACATGCCATTGAGGTGAAGCGCTTTGAGATAGACACCGCTTATTACCGCAAGATCAGCCAAGCTTTGGAGTTATCTACAAAGGAGCATGACATTACCAAGGAGAAGTTAGCTAGAGCTTTGAGCGTCATTGAAGATGAGAAGAGGAGGCAGATCCTTGTGAAGAATCAGAGAGATGCCAAAGCCAAAGTCCTTGCCACGGAATGGGAAGCGGAGAAAGCGAAGATTATTGCTAAGAGAGATCACTATCATGCTGAGAGGGATCATTATTTCAGACAGATGAAAATTCACCAGAAGGAGATAGGAAGATTGCAGCAGGAGAACACTGAGCTTAGGTTCGCCGTGAAGTTTACCAGGATGGTTGATGATGTAGGGCCTTCTGTGGGACCCTCGTCAGATTAGACTTTTGTTATCATGTGTTGGATTACCGTCAGGCCTGTTGATGGAATTCACTTGTTTGTATTTTCTTTCTGATTCTGGAGAATTGTATTTGATCTGTATCAGACTTGATGTGTGACTCTTGCACGTGTAGTGCACTTTTGATATACAGTGGTTATTATCATTCAGTGATTGATCTTCAAGCTTTATTTGTTTGACTGTATGCACTCACACAGCACACACATGGTTGGGTGATATCTTTGCTAAATCATAATTCTCTGCTTTGTATGGCAAGACCAGATGATTTACATCAGAATGTTGCTGGCAAATTATTATCTATCTCAATGAAACCAGGATCGAAAGACAGAGTGTTCCTCATATGGATAGACATTGCATTCATGCATAATCATAATAACTTGTCTTCTATTTTGCAGGTGTCAGTTTCTAACGTGCTTGATTGTTTCAGGAATCATTGCTCGCGCACGTAGAATCATTCCTTTGCACGTAGCACGCCCGCACAGATACCCTACCAGGCGCAACAAATCCAAACTGATGGATCTACCCAACGCAGATATTCTCGAGTTGAAGGAGAAAATGGGTGAGCTGATAAATGTTATACAAGGGCTTGCCTTGGGGCAGAAGGCACTTGCTGATAAGGTGGAAAAGCTCGAGCGGGCTTAATAATCAGGAGGGTGTTTCCAACAATGGTCTGGGTGGTTCTAGGGATGGAGGAGATCTCAAAAAGAAGACTATTGTTGGGGTGGTGATCAATAATGGTGGTGGTTTTGGTGCTGCTACAGGCGGTGGACCGGGTCCGGTGAACAAGAATCTGAAGGATAGTCTGTTTCCTCCTTTCTTTGGGGCTGAGGAGGATAGAGAGGAAGACAAAGAAGAGGATCAGTTCTCCATGCTGAATGAACAGTTTGGTCAGTGGGGTGTTCAACCACCAAATAAGGAGATTCAGGTGCTGGCGGAGAAAATCAGGGCTCTAGAGAGTTATGCTACTCCGGGGGTTGTTAACATGTCGAACATGGGGCTGGTTGAGGGGATTGTGATCCTGCAAAAGTTTAAAGCGCCTGCGTTTGACAAGTATAATGGGAGTTCTTGCCCAGAATCTCATCTCCAGGCTTTCGTCCAAAAGATTTCTGCTTATACAATGGACCAGAAGCTCTGGATGTACTTCTTCCAGGACAATCTGTCTAGGGGGCCTTTGGAGTGGTACACCAAGCTGAGGTCATCTGATATCAAGAACTGGCAGGATCTTGGTGATGGGTTCTTTAAACAATACCAATTTAATGCTGATATGGCTCCTAGCCGTACCCAATTGCAGGGTATGTCTCAGAAGCCTAATGAGGGGTTTAAAGAATACGCGCAGAGGTGGAGGGAGTTAGCTGCCAGGGTCCAACCTCCGTTGGTAGACAGAGAAATGTCTGATTTGTTCATGGGTACCCTTCAGGGGACGTTTGCAGAGAGGATGGTTGGATGCCCGGTTACCAACTTCGCTGATATAGTGGTGGCTGGGGAAAGAATAGAAAGCTGGTTGTAGTTGGTAAAGATACAGAGTAATGCTTCATCGTCTGGATCGAAGAAGCCCTTTGGGAATGGTCAGAGAAAGAAGGAGGGTGATACAAGTGCTGTGTATACCCAGAGAGGACAAGGTAGGGATCGTTACTACCAGCACACTACTGCGGTAACAATTCCTGCTGATAATTCACCCGCACAACATCTACAACAACAACCGCCACAACAACGACAACCATTTCAACAGAGACCACAGAGGGTCGGGTATCAGGTGAGAGGGCGAATGAATGATCGTCAATTTGATAGGCCACCTGTGACATACTCATTCTTGCTGAAGAAGTTGAAAGACTCGGGGTTGGTTCAGCTGAGGACGTTGGCTCCGTTGAGACCGGATCAGAGGCCGGCCAGTTTTGATGAGAATGCCAAATGTGAATTTCACTCTGGTGCCCCTGGACACAATGTGGAGAATTGTAAAGCTTTTAAGCATGTTGTCCAGGACCTGGTGGATTCTAAGGCAATCAATTTTTCATCATCTCCGAATGTGAATGCTAATCCCATGCCCGCTCATGGTCAAATGGGGGTGAATGCAATTTCTGAGGATAAGCGCAGATTTGGGCTGACAGAGGTGGACCAGTTGAAGACTCCATTGGCTGAGGTCAAGAGACAATTATTGAAGAATGGGGTCTTCCAGGGTTGTGATGAATGTTGTGCTGCGTGCACCATTGTTCCTAATGGGTGTGTATTGTTGAGGGAGGCTGTCCAGAAGATGATGGATGAGGGAAGCCTCAGATTTGAGAAAGTGGATTTGGGGAAGGCAGATATATCCACCATAACCATCTATTTCGATCCGGTCGATTTGTCAACACTGGCAGATGCAGCTCCGGTTACCATCACGGTACCTGGGCCAATTCCTTATGACAATGACGATGCGGTGCTGTGGCATTATGGTGAAGAGGTTTATTGTAATGGGGAGAAGCAGGAAGATCAGGCTGCAGGTGAAACCACCGTTTCAAAGGTGGATAATGCCGGACCCAGTGGTTTCACTCGCAGTGGAAGGTTGTTTGCACCCGACACTTTGAGGAGTGGGGATGGAGAAAAAGAAAAGAAAGATAAGGTTGAGGCTTTAGCCAGGGAAAGAGGGAAGCAGGTGGTAAGCGAGGGTACTCCTGTGATGACACCGGCGCCTGGTAGGTCGGAAAGAGAACTTGATGATGAAGCTGAAGAATTTTTGAGGATCATCAAGAAGTCAGAGTATAAGCTTGTTGACCATCTGCAGCAGACACCGTCCAAAATCTCAATCTTATCTCTGCTACTGAGCTCAGAGGGGCATAGAGAGGCTTTGTTGAAAATACTAAAGAGAGCCTATGTTCCTCAAGAGATAACGATCAATCAGCTAGAGACAGTGGTGTCCAATGTCAATGCCAGCCATGGGCTGGGTTTTACTGATCTTGATTTGACGGTTGATGGGCGTAATCATAATAGGGCATTACACATTGCAATGGAATGTAAAGGAGTGGTGCTTTCGCACGTGTTGGTGGATACCGGCTCATCACTCAATGTGTTGCCTAAGAAGGCCCTGGCGAAGTTGGACTGTGAAGGGTTGATCTTGAGGCCCACGGACCTAATAGTTAGAGCCTTTGATGGTTCGAAAAGGGCTGTGTATGGAGAAGTGGAGCTCCCCGTGAAGATTGGGCCCGAGGTGTTTAAGTTCGTATTTCATGTCATGGATATTCAGCCGGCATACAATTGCCTGTTGGGTCGGCCGTGGATACATGCTGCTGGGGCAGTGACTTCGACTTTGCACCAGAAACTGAAGTACATCTGGGAGGGACAGGTCGTCACCGTTTGTGGGGAGGAAGACATCTTCGTCAGCCACCTATCATCGTTCAAGTATGTTGAAATGGACGGTGAGATATGGGAAACACCAAGTCAAGCAGTTGAAACTGTCAAGGTGGAGAATGCTATTTTTGCTAAAGAGGAGAAGTCGTCCATTTCTTCATACAAGCAGGCTGCTGAGGTGGTGAAGAGCGGAGAAGCCCCAGGTTGGGGAAAGATGATTGACATTGCCGCCAAGAAAGACCGATTTGGGGTTGGTTATCAGTTGGGTCGAGGCTCGTCTGGACAGGGCAGAGGACGATGTCATCCTTTCACGTTCACCAGTGTTGGAATGTTGGATCCAGGTCGCATCTGTGCGGTGGGTGAAGAGGTCGACAGTGACTGTGAGTTTGATCAATGGATAAAGTCGTGCGTACCAGGGATGGAAGTCCAGAACTGGAGGGCCGGAAAGATCATCACTGTCACTCTACGTGAAGAGTAATATTTCCTGTTTTTCAATTCTGTCTGCATGAAAGCCATGCGTTTTGCCCGAAACGTAATGGTTCATTGTAAGAGCCACCTCATATGTTTCATTTTGCAATATTTGCATCATAAACAAAAGGATGTTTTTTCATTAAAAGCGGTGTTCCCTGTTTTTCATTTATTTTTGCAGTTTAAAAACAAAAATAAAAATGGCAATGTTTGTTTTCATTTTCCTTTTAATTTGCTTTGCTTCGGTTCTAAAGCAATGCATGAATCAACATTCATGCAGATGCGATCTTTCTCCGGATCTCATTGATAACAATCCTGTTACACCCTCATATGACTTCGAAAATCCGATCTATCATGCCGAACACGAAGGCGAAGAAGATTGTGAACTGCCGGAGGAATTAGCCAGGTTGTTGAAACAAGAGGAGAAGGCGATTCAACCGCATGAAGAGCAAGTTGAGGTTGTGAATCTGGGTACCGACGAGGTCAGGAAAGAGGTGAAAGTTGGGGCTGCTTTGGAGGCGAGTGTTAAGAGCAGAATGGTAGCGCTGTTGAAAGAGTATGTTGATATCTTCGCCTGGTCTTATCAAGATATGCCAGGGTTGGATACCGATATTGTTGTGCACAAGTTACCATTGAGAGCAGATTGTCCTCCAGTGAAGCAGAAGTTGCGCAGAACTCATCCTGAGATGGCCATGAAAATTAAAGAGGAAGTACAGAAGCAGTTGGATGTTGGTTTCCTAGTTGTCACTAATTATCCGCCTTGGGTCGCAAATATTGTGCCGGTGCCGAAGAAGGATGGGAAGGTGAGAATGTGTGTGGACTACCGGGATCTGAACAGAGCTAGTCCGAAAGATGATTTTCCATTACCTCACATCGACGTGTTGGTAGATAATACAGCTCAATTCTCGGTGTTTTCCTTCATGGAGGGCTTTTCTGGCTATAATCAAATTAAAATGTCGCCAGATGATATGGAGAAAACAACGTTCATCACACCATGGGGCACTTTTTGCTATAAGGTGATGCCATTTTGTCTCAAGAATGCCGGTGCTACCTATCAGAGGGCCATGGTGACTTTGTTTCATGATATGATTCATCATGAAATCGAATGCTATGTTGATGACATGATAGCAAAGTCCCAAACAGAAGAGGGGCATCTGGTAGACCTGGCCAAGCTGTTTGACCGACTGAGACAGTTCAGATTGAGGTTGAATCCGAATAAGTGCACTTTCGGAGTGCGGTCCGGTAAATTACTGGGGTTTATTGTAAGCGAAAGAGGAATCGAGGTTGATCCTACTAAAGTAAAAGCAATACAAGAAATGCCTGAACCGAGAACGGAGAAGGAGGTTCGTGGTTTCTTAGGTAGATTGAACTACATTTCACGGTTCATATCTCACCTAACAGCCACGTGTGAACCTATATTCAAATTATTGAGAAAAGATCAAACGGTCAGGTGGAATAATGATTGCCAAGCGGCATTTGAAAAGATAAAGGAATATTTGCAGGAGCCTCCGATTCTGATGCCTCCTGTGGAGGGACGACCGTTAGTTCTGTACTTGACGGTCCTCGAGGGGTCTATGGGGTGTGTACTGGGGCAGCATGACGAGTCTGGTCGAAAAGAGCATGCCATATACTACCTTAGCAAAAAGTTTACTGACTGTGAAACAAGATACTCACTGCTCGAGAAAACTTGATGTGCTTTGGTATGGGCTGCTCGCCGACTGAGGCAGTATATGCTGGTTCATACCACTTTGTTGATTTCCAAGATGGATCCAATCAAGTACATTTTTGAAAAGCCAGCATTGACCGGACGGGTTGCGAGATGGAAAATGATTTTAACTGAATATGATATCCAGTATACCTCTCAGAAAGCAATCAAGGGGAGTGTATTGTCTGATTACCTCGCCCAGCAACCCATTGAGGATTATCAAATGATGAAGTTTGAGTTCCCTGATGAGGACATCATGTTTCTCAAATCGAAAGATTGTGAGGAACCTATCCCGGAGGAGGGGCCTGACCCTGAATCCGAATGGATTCTGATGTTTGATGGGGCCGTTAACGTGAATGGTAGCGGTGTTGGTGCTGTTTTGGTTACGCCGAAAGGATCTCATATTCCTTTTGCTGCCTGGCTAACATTTGAGTGCACCAACAACGTGGCTGAATACGAAGCTTGTATCCTGAGGATTGAAGAGGCGATTGATTTGCGGATCAAAAACCTTGTTGTATATGGAGATTTAGCTTTGGTTGTGAATCAGGTTAACGGAAAATGGTATACGCATCAATCTCATTTAATTCCATATCGGGATTATACGAGGAGATTGTTGACGTTTTTCACCAAGGTGGAATTACACCATGTGTCTAGAGAAGAGAATCCTTTTGCAGATGTTTTGGCTACTCTGGCCGCCTTGATTAAGGTGCAGTGGTGGAATCAGTTCCCCAGTGTTGAGGTGGGACGTCTGGATAGACCGGCTTATGTGTTTGCTCTCGACGCAACGCCTGATGATGAGAAGCCGTGGTATTATGATATCAAGCGCTATCTGGAGACCCAAGAATATCCTGAGGGAGCATCCAAGAAGGACCGAAAAACTCTGAGGAGGTTGGCCATGGTGTTCTATTTGAATAAGGATGAGGTTTTGTACAAGCGGAATTTCGATTGGGTTTTACTCAGACGTGTTGATGACAGAGAAGCAAGCCAATTGATGAAAGAGGTGCATGAGGGATCGTTTGGTACCCATGCCAGTGGAAATGCGATGGTGAAGAAGCTGTTAAGAGCTGGGTATTATTGGATGACAATGGAGGCCCAATGTTTCAATTTCGTGCGAAAATGTCATAAATGCTAGATTTATGCTGATAAGGTGCACTTGCCTCCAAATCCGTTGAGCTTAATGTCGTCTCCGTGGCCGTTTGCTATGTGGGGCATTGATATGATTGGGAAGATTGAGCCTATGGCTTCGAATGGGCACCGGTTCATATTAGTGGCTATTGATTACTTCACCAAGTGGGTGGAAGCGACCTCTTATACGAATGTGACGAAGCAGGTCGTTGCCAGATTTCTGAAGAGAGACATCATTTGCAGATATGGGGTTCCCGAGAGAATCATTACTGATAATGGTTCTAATCTCAACAACAAGATGATGGCAGAACTGTGTCGGGAATTCAAGATTGAGCATCAGAATTCTTCTCCTTATCGTCCGAAGATGAATGGGGCGGTTGAGGCAGCCAATAAGAATATAAAGAAGATTGTGCAGAAGATGGTTGTGACCTATAAGGACTGGCATGAGATATTGCCGTTTGCATTGCATGGGTATCGTACCTCGGTGCGTACGTCTACTGGGGCAACGCCTTTCTCTCTTGTGTATGGGATGGAAGACGTGCTACCGGTTGAGGTTCAGATTCCATCGTTGAGAGTCCTGATGGACATGAAATTGCAAGAGGCTGAATGGGTAAGGACTCGGTATGAAGAGTTGAGCCTGATCGAGGAAAAGAGGCTAGCGGCCATTTGTCATGGGCAGTTGTACCAGCAACGAATGAAGCGTGCTTTTGACCAAAAGGTGCGACCTCGTGTATATCACGTGGGAGATATGGTGCTGAAAAGGATCCTTCCTCCTCAAAACGATCGTAGGGGCAAGTGGACACCCAATTATGAGGGTCCATTCGTGGTCAAGAAGGTTTTCTCTGGCGGAGCCTTGTTGTTAACAACCATGGATGGCGAAGATTTTCCATCCTCTGTGAATGCGGACGCAGTTAAAAAATACTTCGTATAAGAGACCCGTTGGACGAAAAGAATAAAATAGTCCAAGCAAAAATGGGCATCCCGACGAACTAGAAAAAATGAAAAAAAGGTTCAGGCAAAAATTAGGGATAAAAAGAAAAAATTGTACACCCGGCAAGCCGAAAACCCCACAAGGGCGGCTTGGGCAAAGAAGGGTATCCCGGTGGACTGAAAACCCGAAAGGGCGGTCCAGGCAAAAGAGGGATTGAAACGAACAACTGCGTCTGGCATGATCGTTTGTACTTTGGTTATGACATGGATAATCCCCGATAGGGATCAGTCGGAATCGTCTTGTTCAGAAGGCAGAAAGTGCGGAGAGTCTTGAGGACATATGGGGTGTAACCGAATTGGAACTCGATGAGATCACGGTTTCACATTGCCATTAGGATAGATTTTCTTTTTGTGCGTAATTACCTCTTTTCAGGGATTGCTTCCTATGTATTGCTCAGTTTTGAGCCACCTTTTTCAATCAATAAAATGCATATTCAGTCAAATAATTGTATTTTTTGTGTTCATTACCGTTTTGATTGCAAAAACATCAGTTTATTTTGATAAAGAATCTTTGCATTTTGAGACATACAGGTCCCTTCCAATGCATGTTTATAAGATTGAAAACTTGAAATCTTATTCGGAGGGTAGAGTGACCTAGGTGTTGAAATTTTGGCATGCCTGGGGCACGTTTTTAGCTAACGATCTCTTTTGCAGGTGCTGTTAGATATTTTCACTCATTTGCAGGTTGTGATGTGAAGCCTTTTGACAAAAGGATCCCCGTGGAGTCCAATCAGGGACAAAGGCGTTGAAGAATGGTGAAAAGACGACGGAAGAACGTGCGACGATCCTGGAGGGTTAATCAAGAAGACTCTTCAAAGTCTGAGGACTGGAGAGTTTGTATGAATCCAGGGAGTTCGATCTCCGTGGAGTACGGAGAAGGCGAGAATACAAGGTGATGAATCAGAAAAGTCAAGACGAGTCTGGGAGCTCTCAAAAGTGGAAAGCTGACACTGGGTTTAGATGGTGAATACCAGGGTTCGACGAGTCGACGGGTGTTCCGTGCCGGATTTTCCTTGTTTCCCCTAGCAGGGTCGGGATTGTTATCTCTCCAACGGGTTCGAGATCGTTGTTTCCTCAGCAGCCAGGAGTGAAGGTGGCTGTTTCCCCAAGCAGGGTGGAGATTGTTATTTCCCCAGCAAGTCGAAGATTGTTGTTTTCCCCGCAGAGTACGTTGGTGGTTTCTTCCCCAACGAAGTCCCCAAGGGGATCGGGTTCAGTGGAGTTCATCCCTGTTGAGGGTTGTTTTCCCCAGTGGCAGTGCTATTTCCTCAACAGGCTGGAGATTGAAGTGTTGTCGAGTTCCTCAGCAGAGTGCCTCGAGCTTCCCAGAAGAGTCCCTTGAGGGGGATACTTTTTTATGCATTCATCATTTAGATAAGCATAGCATATTGCATACCTAATGGCGTTGCATTTCCATGATTATGGAGCATTACGCTAAAAAATCATGCATCATCATTGCAAGCATAAGCTAGTCTCAAGCCGTGGTTACCGTTTGAGATTTGGTTTCGCCGGTTGGTGAAGATGCTACTCAAGCCGTGGGTACCGTTTGAGAAAGTGGTTTCGCTAGTTGGAAGATCAACATCAGCATTGCGAGCACCAGTTAGTCTCGAGCCGTGGGTACCGCTTGAGAGTTGGTTTCACCGGATGGTGAAGATGTTACTCTGAGGAGCTTAGCATTGTGATTTTGGGTTAATGGTATTACCCAGTAGTGCGATACTGGAGAAGATTTCTGTCGTGCGAGATGGAAGTTGAAAGATGTTACTCTGAGGAGCTTAGCATTGTGATTTTGGGTTAATGGTATTACCCAGTAGTGCGATACTGGAGAAGATTTCTGTCGTGCGAGATGGAAGTTGGAAGATGTTACTCAAGCCGTGGTTACCGCTTGAGAATTGGGTTCGCCGGATGGTGAAGATGTTACTCTGAGGAGCTTAGCATCATGACGTTGGAGCAACAATGTTCCCCAGTAGTGCGATATTGGAGGAAAATTTTCCGTCGGGCGGAGATGAAAAAGATCAGAGAACGTTACGCGATCAGCGCGAAAATCGAAACGTGGAGAAAAGGAAGTGTTGCGGCATTTTCTGGAGAATGGGGTTCAAATGGAGATTGGAGTTGAAGATTATATCCGGGATGAGGTCCTCAGGATTGTCTTCTGATCATGTGTCACCTTAGACTTTGGCGGGGCCAACAGAAGTCGTTATGGGTATCTTCGGAGGAAGAAATGCACATGATTACCTTCCTTCTGTGAAGGTGTACCCTCTGATATGTCGCCATCAGAGTGGTGTTTTGGTGTTATTTCCGGCGTTGCCAGCGGAATTATCACAAGAAAATGGAGAGCGGGGTTCAAATGGAGAGAAGGAAGTGCTGGGCATTTTATGGAGAGCGGGGTTCAAATGCAGAGAAGGAAGTGTTGGGCATTTTTTGGAGAGCGGGGTTCAAATGGAGAAAGGGAGACACGGGGTGTTTTTTGGAGAATGGGGTTCACAATGGCGATCGTGAGTTATCGTCAGGCGACTGGGGTTCAACTGGAGATCGGGGTTCATTGTTTGGAAAACAGGATTGTTATGAAGTTGTTGGGGTTCAAATGCGGTGATCAGGGATCATACGCGCGAAAATAATTGTTCGGGGTCCAAGAAAAACCAAAAAAAAATATCAATCAAAGAAGTACCGGGGTTCAAGAAAAAAAAAATCAAAAAGTTGTGGGGTCCAAGAAAAGAAAAAAAGAAAAGAAAAAGATCAAAGAAGTTGTGGGGTTCAAGAAAAGCAAACAAATATAATAATAATCCCCAGCGGAGTGCAAAGTGTTCGTCTGTTCTTGGTATTCAATCACTCTTCACCCTGATCATCTGAAAGCCGAGGCTATTCATATCGACAGGTTCACAGTGGATTGAATAGGGGCAGCTGTAACACCTCAAAATTTGCCCTCCTCTTCTTGGGACTAGCTTAGCATATTGCATTTCATGTTTTAGGACATTAGGTATTGGCATATTGCATATCATGTGGAAAAAAAGAAGATCATCCTCCAAAGTCTTTTCAGAGATAGAGAGGTTAAGAGATTCAAGCTTGAGGGTCTCATGGATTGATCACTAGCCATCTAAGGGGTTGCTCTTCAATTAGGGTTTTCTTGGTCCTTCAAGGAGGTTGAGCATTATCTTGTTTTCTAGGATATGTCACCATCGTCATGGTTATGTCCTTATCAAGGGGTTCATTGTTCATGCTCAGATTCCTTGGGATTAGGGTTTTGACCTCTAGTCAGCCCTAATCAGTGCCATTCTACCAGTCAGGGTTTCTCAAGGAGGTGGGGTTTATTTCTTGGATGGAGATCATATGGTCATTATTATTGAGCTTGTGTAAGCTAGGGTTTCATTTTGGAGCCATTTCCCCAAGTGGTGGAGGCTCAAGCTGATCAGAGCACTTCTAAGTCATCTGTCAACCAGAAAGTCAACAGAAAGTCAATTGAGGGCTGTGAGGTGGAGAAATGAGTTTCAACATCTCATTCATGTTCAAAGGGGGTTCATTGGTCATTATAAATATATATCTTGAAGAATTTGAGGTCAGATCAAAAGTTTCCAAAAATGGAAAGTGACCTGTAATTGAAAGTTTCCAAAGATGGTAAGTTTTTGGTCCAAATTCAACTCGATATTACATCATCAAAGAAGCTTCAAATGAAATCTTTTCCAACATGAAAATTGAATATCTTTCTCTCCCATTTCCAAAAAGTCCAAGATCATGAGCATCTGATGAATGGTTGAGGAGATATGATCCAATCGTTGTCAAGTGTGCTTGAAACTTCAAAAGGCCATATCTTTTGACTCATAACTCCAAATTGAGTGCTCCTTTTTGCCAAATTCTTCTCATGACATGAACTTTCCAAAGCATTCATCACATTGCATGAAAATTCATCTTATGATCATATGCATATTCATGCTTATTTTGGAGGGAAAATGCTAAATTTGAAATTGGTGCATCATGGGAACAAATCACCATTGCCATTGTGTTAATTGGAAGATTTTAAGTGAAATTGATCATTCATTTGCTCCATGCACCATGCAAAATGTCATTTTTGGCCAAACACCTTATTTTCACTTAATCACAATTAACCAAAGCTTAATTAATTTTCAGTAGGATTAACACATCATATAAATACATAATCCTAATAGAATTTGTGATTATTCATCATTCTAGATCTAGAACTTTTTTCCCTCCAAAAATTTCTCTTCTTCCAAATTCAAAAATTCTTCAAAGAACACTTCAATTTTCTTCCATATTCTTGTTCTTTGGTGTTGATTTAGTATAGATCAAGCCTTGAATCATCAAATTTGGACCAGAATTGTGTGATGCAAGCTCAAGAACATAGCAATGGCAGTTCAGATTTAAGCAAGATCTAAGCAGTTCAAAGCCTCAAGTTCTTTATCAAACTTCATAACAAGTGATTAGAAGTGGATTTGCACGGTTGCCAGGCCTTGAAACTGCAGATTCCATAATTTGATCTTCAAGAGGTACTTTAGCCGCTTTAACTCATTATTTGAGTTGCTTTGCTTTGCTTGTGGTTGGCATACCACCTAGGTAACTTCCTATTCTCCATGTAGTCTGGAAGACCTGTCATGTTATTTTGGCAGACACCTGTCTGAAGCCCTCCTTAAGAGGCAATGTTTGTGCTTGTTTATCTTTGTGCCTGGTACATATAAAAACCTCCTAAGTGAAGAGGCATTGGCAGATAGAAGGGATGTGCAGTCCATCCCCTGGTATTCAGTTGTGTCTTTCATCTTGCTCACACCATGTGTTGATGCACTTTGAATAAAAACCCAAAATCTTGTTGTGTCAGTCATGTGGAATAGAGTCCCACATTCTGGACTCCCACACATTCTTTGATTCAAGCTCACCCAGGCCCGGGTTAAGAGCTATGAGGCATAACCCTCATCTCCAGTTCATCTGCTCACCCTAACTCTCAATGTTAGAAGTTAAGAGCCTGACCACCCATTCCAGTATTTGGCTTGTTTGTCAAGGTCGATATGACCCCTTGACTAAAGCCCAACCTTGCTTGAGCCCCTTGGTTATGTATAGTGTGTGCCGATTGCTTTTGATGTTTATCTATTTTTCTTCTCATCTCCTTTCTGTAGGAGTTGTATGATCAACTTTAGAGGAAGTTGAACATACGTAGAGATAGACTTGAGTTGACTCACTGCCTGTGTGAGTCAAACTCTTGTTAGAGACTTCAATATAGGGATCATTTGCATGACAACTTCTAGGCTCGAGTCGTAGTCTCTATTTTAGTTGTTATCTCCCTAGTCTCTGGTTAAGATAGAAGTTTCTTCCCTATTCAGGGGAAGTACGTCGCCCTGATCCTCATACCAGATGAGGTACGTAGGCAGGAGATTGAGCTGATCTCTCCGGGCAACCTTTTTGTTTTGTTTGTGTGTGTGGAGTCTGATGTAAATCCAGCGATTGGCATTTGTTTTCCTGTTTATTTGTTGTTTGCTGGGAGTCTGACGTAAGTCCAGCGATTGGCAATCGGTTTCCTGTCTGCGTTTGTTTGCGTTGTTTGGAGTCTGATGTAAGTCCAGCGATTGGCAGTTGGTTTCCTGTTTGCGTTTCTTTTGTGGAGTCGGATGTAAGCCCAGCCATTGGCAGTCTGTTTCCATTTGTGAGTTTCTTCTGACGTCTCAGCGTCTTTGTGTGTGTTTTGTTTCGGCGTGCGTTAGCCGAACTACGGTAGCTCTGATTCTCATTCCAGATGAGATACGTAGGCATAGGATGCGATATCCTAGCGAGCCCGTTCCCCTCTTCTTCCATCTATGTTTTAATCCGGCGTGTGTGCATTCTTTAAGCAGTTTTAGCAACCTTATTCTATTCTTTTGAGCGTGGATCCCGTCGAGTACGACGGACGTGAGGGGTGCTAATACCTTCCCCTTGCGTAACCGACTCCCGTACCTTGTAATCTCCGGTCGTAAGACCATTCCTTTCCAGGTTTACTTCGAGCATTTCCTTTCCCTCCTTTGGGATAAATAACGCACGGTGGAGGCTCTGTTTGTTTGTCTTTTCCCGTCGGTTGTTTTTCGCGTTGCGACACATACCACTTAGGTAACCTCTCTAACTCCATGTAGTCTGGAAGCCCTGTCGTTTTCTTTTGGCAGGCGTTTGGCTGAAGTCCTCCTTAAGAGGCAATGTTTGTGATTGTTTAATTTTGTGCTAAAGACCTCTTGTTGAGGCATGGTTACATGTTAAGACCTCCTAAGTGAAGAGGCAATTAGCAGATAGAAGGCATTTGCAATCAATCCCCTGCTATTTAGTTGAGTCTTTCATTATGCTTGCACTACGTGCTGATGCTCTTGAATGAATACCCAAAATCTTGTATAGAGTTAGTCAGGTGGAATAGGGTCCCTCAATCTGGACCCCCACACCTTCTTTGTCTTGAGCTCACCCAGGCCAGGGTTAAGAGCTATGAGGTCTAACCCTCATTACCTTTCATCTGCTCACCCTTACATTCAATGTTAGAGGTTAAGAGCTCTAGATTACCATTGCATTCAGGCTTGTTTGTCAAGGTTGACATGACCCCTTGACTAAAGCCCACCCTTGTGTGAAGCCTCTTGTTTGTATATAGAGTGTGATGATTGCTTTTGATATGTTTATTTGCTTTCCACTTCTCATCTCCTTTTCTGTAGAAGTCGTATGGTCAACTTCCAAGGAAGTTGAACGTATGTAGAGATAGACTTGAGTTGACTCACTTCCTGTGTGATTCAAACTCTTGTTAGAGACCTCAACCTAGGGTTATAATTTGCATGACGACTATTAGGCTCGAGTCAGTCTCCCTTTTAGTTCGTTATTCCCTTGGTCTTTGGTTAGGAGAATTTCTCCCCTGTTAAGAGGAACTACGTCGCCCTGATCCTCATACCAGATGAGGTACATAGGCAGGAGATCGAGCGAGATATCTAAGGGCAACCTTTTAGTTTTTTGTGTGTGTTCACCCTTTTTCTTTTTGCGTGTGTTTTGCTTGACAACTTCTAGGCTCGAGTTCCAGACTCCCTTTTAGCTTGTCAATTTGCTTTCTACCTTTGGTGTTCGCTGGTTAGCGATTGTTTATTTGTTTGGAGTCAGATGTAAGCCCATTGATCGGCATTCAGTTTCCTTGTGCTGTTTGGTTTGGAGTTGGATGTAAGCCCAGCCATTGGCATTCCATTTCCTTGTTTGTTTTGTGGAGTCGGAGATAGGCCCAGCTATTGGCATTCTGTTTCCTTGTTGAGTTTCTTTTGACGTCTCAGCGTCTTTGTGTTGTGTTTTGTTTCGGCGTGCGTTAGCCGAACTACGACAACTCTGATTCTCATTCCAGATGAGATACGTAGGCATAGGATGCGATGTCCTGGCGAGCCCATTCCCCATTTCTCCGAACTACGTCGACTCTGATGTTTGTTTCTGACAAACTACGTAGGCCCAGGATGCGACATCCTGCCGAGTCCACTTCCTCCGTTTCTTTCATCTGTTGCTTATTCCAGTGTGTGTGCATTCTTTGAGCAGTTATTCAGCAACCTTTTTCTATTCTTTTGAGCGTGGATCCCTTTGAGGACGATGGACGTGAGGGGTGCTAATACCTTCCCCTTGCGTAACCGACTCCCGTACCTAGCAATCTCTAGTCGTAAGACCATTCCTTTCCCTTTTTCAGGTTTACTTCGAGCGTTTCCTTTCCCTCCTTGGGGATAAATAACGCACGGTGGCGGCTCTGTGTCTTTTCCCGTCGGTTGTTTTTCGCTTGATTCCTCAAAGAGGTTGAGTATTATCTTGTTGGCAAGGATATGTCACCATCATCATGGTTATGTCATCATCCAGGGTTTCATTGTGCTTGCTCCAGTTCCTTGGGATTAGGGTTTTGACTCCTGGTCAACCCTAATCACTGACTTCCTTCCAACCAAGGTTTCTCAAGGAAATGAGGTATTTGTTGATGATGAAGATAACATGGTTATGTGGAGAAGCTTATGTGAGCTAGGGTTTCATTTCTGAGCCAATTCCTCAAGTGGTTGAGGCTCAAGCTGATCAGAGCATGTCAAGGTCATCTAAGGACCTATACAATCAACTGTGTAAGAGCTGAGGGCTTTGAGGTGGGGAATTGAGTTTCAACACCTCATTCATGTTCAAAAGAGGTTCATTCATCATTACAAATATATACCTTGAAGATTTTGAAGTCAGATCAAAAGTTTCCCAAAATGGAAAGTGACCTATAATTGAAAGTTTCCAAAAATGGAAAGTTTCCAAAAATGAATTTTTGGTGAACATGAAAGTTGAAGATCTTTCTCTCCCATTTCCAAAAAGTCCAAGATCATGAGCATCTGACGAACGGTTGAAAAGTTGTGATCAAATGATTGCCAAGGGTGCATGGAACTGTAAAATGCCATAACTTTTGTTTCAAAACTCCAAATGGAGTCACTCTTTTTGCAAATTGCTTCTCATGACCAATATTTTCCAAATCCGTCATTGCATTGCATGAAATAATATCACATGATCATTTGGCCATGCATGTGCTTTTTGGAGGGAAAATGAAGAATTTGAAATTGGTTGATGCTACAAGCTTTTTGATCATTCCATCATGTTCATAAGTTGATTTTAAGTGTAATTGAACCATGCATGTGCACTGTTCACGTCCATTTTTCTATGCATAAGGTGAATTTACCAATTGTGCATAACACCTCATGTCTCATTAAATTTTCATTAGCCAAGCCTAATTATCATTAGCAAAGTAATTAACCTGTCATATAAAAGCCTAATTGTAACAGAATTGTTCATTCTTACACATTCTAGATCTAGAAAATTTTCTTTCCCTCCAAATTTTCTCTCAATTGAAACTTCAAATTTTTGCATATAACACATCAAGATCCTTGCATATTCTGGATTATTGAGCATTGTTGATGAAGGATCAAGTTGTGGATTGAAGATTTTGGCCAAGAATCAAGCAAGTTGAGCTCATGAAGATGAACATGGAACTTGAAGTTGTGAGATCTTTCTGTTGATATAAATTTCATAAATTTCTGCAAAAAAAAATATGATGTTCACTATAGCGCCGCCGGTTTATTGAGGAAGATGGTGGAAACCACCGTCAACCACCGGCCATGAACAGTGCTGAAAAGCCTCTGGTTCGTGCGCTAGGGCTCACTGTTTGAGCGCCTCTCACCACAGCGTCCACAGTTTGATCCTCAGCGTGTGTTTTTGTGGAATTTCGTTTGACATTTTAATTGCCAGCGCCTTTTGTGACCTTAAGGTCTTGTATTCAATCCTCACATGATGCAGTTTCTAATTTCCATTCATATTCCATTTTCAACATTTTTTTCATGTTTATTTCAAATATTTTCCTTAACTTCGAAAAATCATAAATAATAGCAAACAAATCCAAATTAATCCAAATTTTTTTCTCACATGTTCATTGTGATGTCTTTTATTTTGTGACATTTATTTCATAATTTTTGCATTGCTGGATTTTCAAATATGCTTGGTTATTTGAACTTGATGCAAATATGACATGTTGGATTCAAATTGATGTGAAATGCTCATACATTGTCCAATTGCCATGAGATTTGATATGCTGATTCCTAACATGTTGCATGATTTTTGAGGCTTGGTTGTGCATTTTTATCATTTTCCATCTCTGTTTTGGACACATAAACATATGGTGTGACAATGTGTGTCACACATTTTGATGTTGATCTTGTTCATTTTCATATACATGTCAATTGAGCTTCTCTGATTCCATTTATTTGCATGATGCTTTTGTTTAACATGTTGTATGCACATAAAAAAATTCATGATCATTGGATTCATTTCTGTTTTAATATGGTTTTTCTCATTTGAATGTCCAAATATGATCACCTTGTGTGCCTTTTTCCATATCTTGCTCATGTGATGGCTTGGCTTATTGATTTGGATTTGGTCCTTTTTAGGACATGTTCTTACTTGAATAAATGTGCTTCATGTTGAATATCAACTTCTGTTTTGACTTTTTGCTTTGCCTTTGACCCTAGTCTTGGTACTAGTGGTTTGTACTCACCTTTTGAGCTTTGCATTTCAGGTTCAAGCTTCTAGTCCTAATGGTTGGTGTTGATCTCATGACTTGAGATGCATATTACTTTGTACACTAACCTTGATTGTGTTGTAGGTCCTTGGGTGATGAACTCACTTGAGTTGTTTACTTGTTGACTTGCTTTGTGAACATATTGGTTGTAACACTGTTGTTGACTGTTTGGTTTGTCTGAATACTATATTGACATGTTCGACTTTTGCACACGTACTTTAGTCGCTTTTAGCTCTTGCTTGAGCTTTGCTTTGGCTTGTGGTTGGCATGCCACTTAGGTAACCTCTCTAACTCCATGTAGTTTGGAAGCCCTGTCGTTTTCTTTTGGCAGGCATTTGGCTGAAGTCCTCCTTAAGAGGCAATGTCTGTGATTGTTTAATTTTGTGCTAAAGACCTCCTTGATGAGGCATTGTTACATGTTAAGACCTCCTAAGTGAAGAGGCGATTGGCAGATAGAAGGGATTTGCAATCAATCCCCTGCTATTCAGTTGAGTCTTTCATTATGCTCGCACTACGTGCTGATGCTCTTGAATAAACACCCAAAATCTTGTATAGAGTCAGTCAAGTGGAATAGGGTCCCTCATTCTGGACCCCCACACCTTCTTTGTCTTGAGCTCACCCAGGCCAGGGTTAAGAGCTATGAGGTCTAACCCTCATTACCTTTCATCTACTCACCCTAACTCTCAATGTTAGAGGTTAAGAGCTCCAGATTACCATTGCATTCAGGCTTGTTTGTCGAGGTTGACATGACCCCTTGACTAAAGCCCACCCTTGTGTGAAGTCTCTTGTTTGTATATAGAGTGTGATTATTACTTTTGATATATTTATCTACTTTCCACTTCTCATCTCCTTTTGGGTAGGAGTCGTATGGTCAACTTCCAAGGAAGTTGAACGTATGTAGAGATAGACTTGAGTTGACTCACTTCCTGTGTGAGTCAAACTCTTGTTAGAGACCTCAATCTAGGGTTATAATTTGCATGACGACTATTAGGCTCGAGTCTGTCTCCCTCTTAGTTCGTTTTTCCCTTGGTCTCTGGTTAGGAGAATTTCTTCCCTGTTAAGGGGAACTACGTCGCCCTGATTCTCATACCAGATGAGATACGTAGGCAGGAGATCGTGCGAGATCTCTCCGGGAAACCCTTTTTCTTTTTGCGTGTGTTTTGCTTGACAACTTCTAGGCTCGAGATCCAGACTCCCTTTTAGTTTGTCAATTTGCTTTCTACCTTTGGTGTTCGCTGGTTAGCGATTGCTTGTTTGTTTGGAGTCGGATGTAAGCCCATTGATTGACATTCAGTTTCCTTGTGTTGTTTGTTGGGAGTTGGATGTAAGCCCATCGATTGGCATTCCGTTTCCTTGTTTGCCTTTGTTTAGAGTCAGATATAAGTCCAGCTATTGGCATTCCGTTTCCTTGTTGAGTTTCTTTTGACGTCTCAGCGTCTTTGTGTTGTGTTTTGTTTCGGCGTGCGTTAGCCGAACTACGACAACCCTGATTCTCATTCCATATGAGATACGTAGGCATAGGATGCGATATCCTAGCGAGCCTGTTCCCCATTTCCCTGAACTACGTCGACTTTGATGTTTGTTTCTGACAAACTACGTAGGCCCAGGATGCGACATCCTGCCGAGTCCGTTTCCTCCATCTTCTTTCATCTGTTTTCTTATTACAGTGTGTGTGCGTTCTTTGAGCAATTTATTAGCAAACTTATTCTATTCTTCTGAGCGTGGATCCCGTCGAGTACGGCGGACGTGAGGGGTGCTAATACCTTCCCCTTGCGTAACCGACTCCCGTACCTTGCAATCTCTGGTCGTAAGACCGTTCCTTTCCCATTTCTCAAGTTTACTTCGAGCATTTCCTTTCCCTCCTTTGGGATAAATAACGCACGGTGGCGGCTCTGTGTTTTTCTCCGCCGGTTGTTTTTCGCGTTGCGACAGCTGGCGACTCTGCTGGGGACTTTTGAAGTTGACCTCTGGCTGGTCCATCTTCCCTAAGCGAGTCAATCCTAGCGCTCCTTAGAGTAGTTTTGGTTGATTGTGCTGCTTATTTATTGCATTTGTGATTATTATACTGTGACTGTATATATTTGCATATATGTTTGCATGCATCATATTATCATTGTGTTGGATTCTGTACAGGTTGGTTCCTCTGATTTGGGGTGGGTGTTCTGAGTGGGGCTAAAACCCAGGCCCGAGTATACACCTAGGATTAGCGTGGTCTCATGTTGCCTCTCATGTTAGGTCAACATGTTTTTGGCGACGTGACATACCACAAGCCGGACGAGGTTCTTTGGAGAGAACTCTTCCATTGTGGAGTATCCATTTTGGTTGGGTTACCTCTTCTGAGCTGTTGACTTCGGTGACCGTTCTTTCCCGGATCTTTGGTTTAGATGATCTTATGAGAGCTGCAGCAGCACACCCGAAAGGGCGAACCCGCTGAGTATCTTGTCCGATTGTCGAGACCATTATCCGCCTTAGGATGACCTTATTAGAATTCACCTATGAGGGGAGGGTTGATTCCTACAGATGCATGTTCTGATGGTGACTCTGGTTCAGTTGGATCATGGATATTTATTTCTGAGACGCCGGAGTTCTGTCCGCGGTATTTATCAGTGGGGATCCGTTTATTTCAGGATTCCCTGGGTTGCTACAGATGATTTTGTTGCTATCAGATTAGTGGTTTTCCAGTGATGATGGTGATGTATCCTCAGGTTCCGTTTATTTCGGAACTCCCGAGTTGGATTTAGGGTTACTCAGTCCCTCAGATGGTTGTGATCCGTTCAGAGACCGGGGCTTCAGTACAGTTGATGATCAAAGGACTTGGAGGATGGCACTGTGACTTGCATTCATGTATCTGCATCATTCCCATTTTGCATTCATCTGCATCTAACTCATGTCTATCCATACTCAGGATACATTCTCGATTGAGATTCTGGTTAAGAGACATCCTGATGTCAGAATGTTATTGTCAAATTATTATCCGTCTCGATGAAGCCAGAATCAAAGGACAGAATGTTCCTCATACGGATAGACATTGCATTCATGCGTGAGTCATAATAACCTGTCTTCTGTTTTGCAGGTGTCAGTTTCTAACATGTTTGATTGACTTAGGAATCATTGCTCGCGCACGTAGAATCATTCCCTTGCACGTAGCTCATCCGCACAGATACCCTATCCGACGCAACAAACCCAGACTGATGGATCCACCCAACGCTGACATTCTCGAGCTGAAAGAGAAGATGAATGAGTTGATTAGTGTCATGCGAGAGTTCGCCTTGGATCAGAAAGCAATCGTCGAGAAGGTGGGGAGGATTGAAAGCTGGTTGAAAATGGGGAAAATCTAGGGAGATGCTCCGTCGTCTGGAGTGAAGAAGCCATTCGGTAATGGTCAGCGCAAGAATGAGGGTGAATCGAATGCTGTGCATGCCCAAAGAGGACATGGTAGGAATCATTACTACCAACACACTGCTGCAGTAACGATTCCTGCTGGTAATCAATCGGTACAATAGCAACATCAGCCACCTCAACAGAGAGCACAGAGAGCTGGGTACCAAGTGGAAGGAAGGATGGCAAATCGTCAGTTTGATAGGCCATCAATGACGTATGCTCTTCTATTGAAGAAGTTGAAGGATCTCGGGATGGTACAGTTGAGGACGTTAGCTCCGTTGAGACCAGATCAGAGGCCCGTAAACTATGATGAGAATGCCAAGTGTGAGTTCCATTCTGATGCTCCCGGGCATAATATGGAGGGTTGTAAAGCTTTTAAGCATGCCGTCCAAGACTTCGTGGATTCCAAAGCCATCAATTTTACACTGTCACTGAATGTTAATGCTAATCCCATGCCGGCGCATGGTCAGGTGATGGTGGGTGTAATTGCTGAAGATTCAGATCACATCTGTGCGGTGGGTGAAGAGATCGACAATGACTGCGAGCTGGATTCATGGATAAAACCGTGCGTACCATGGATGGAGATCTAGAACTGGAAGGCCGAAAAGATCATCATTGTCACTCTACGTGAAGAGTAATATTTCCTGTTTTTCAATTCTGTCTGCATGAAAACCATACGTTTTGCCCGAAATGTAATGGTCCAGTGTAAGGGCCACCTCATGTGTTTCATTGTGCAACATTTTGCATCAGTAATAAATGGATGTTTTTCTTTAAAAGCGGTGTTCCCTGTTTTTCACTTATTTTTGCAGTTTAAAAAAATAAAAATGGTAACGTTTGTTTTCATTTTCCTTTTAATTTGCTTCGCTCCGGTTCTAAAGCAATGCATGGATCAACATTCATGCAGATGCGATCTTTCTCTGGATCTCATTGATAACAATCCTGTTACACCCTCATATGACTTCGACAATCCGATCTATCATGCCGAAGAAGAAGGCGAGGAAGATTGTGAACTGCCGGAGGAATTAGCCAGGTTGTTGAAACAAGAGGAGAAGGTGATTCAACCGCACGAGGAGCAAGTTGAGATTGTGAATCTGGGTACCGAGGAGGTTAGAAAGGAAGTAAAAGTCGAGGCCGCTTTGGAGGTGAGTGTCAAGAGCAGAATGGTAGCCTTGTTGAAAGAGTATGTTGATATCTTCGCTTGGTCTTATCAAGATATGCCAGGGTTGGATACCGATATCGTTGTGCACAAGCTACCGTTGAAAGCAGATTGTCCTCCAGTGAAGCAGAAGTTGCGCAGAACTCATCCTGAGATGGCCATGAAAATTAAAGAGGAAGTACAGAAGCAGTTGGATGTTGGTTTCCTAGTTGTCACTAATTATCCGCCTTGGGTTGCGAATATTGTGTCGGTCCCGAAGAAGGATGGAAAGGTGAGAATGTGTGTGGACTACCGGGATTTGAACAGAGCTAGCCCGAAAGATGATTTCCCACTACCTCACATCGATGTGTTGGTAGATAATACAGCTCAATTCTCGGTGTTTTCCTTCATGGATGGCTTTTCTGGCTATAATCAAATTAAAATGTCGCCAAATGATATGGAGAAAACAATGTTCATCACACCATGGGGCACTTTTTGTTATAAGGTGATGCCATTCGGTCTCAAGAACGCCGGTGCCACGTATCAAAGAGCCATGGTGACTTTGTTTCATGATATGGTTCATCATGAAATTGAATGTTATGTTGATGACATGATAGCAAAGTCCCAAATAGAAGAAGGGAATTTGGTAGATCTGGCCAAGTTGTTTGACCGGTTGAGACAATTCAGACTGAGGTTGAATCCGAATAAGTGCACTTTCGGAGTGCGGTCCGGTAAGTTACTGGGGTTTATTGTGAGCAAAAGAGGAATCGAGGTTGATCATGCAAAAGTAAAAGCAATACAAGAAATGCCTGAACTGAGAACAGAAAAGGAGGTTCGTGGTTTCTTAGGTAGATTGAACTACATTTCATGGTTCATATCTCATCTAGCAGCCACGTGTGAATCCATATTCAAGCTGTTAAGAAAAGATCAAACGGTCAGGTGAAATGATAATTGCCAAGTTGCATTTGAAAAAATAAAAGAATATTTGCAGGAGCCTCTGATTCTATTGCCTCCTATCGAGGAACGACTGTTAATTCCGTACTTGACGGTCCACGAGGGGTCTATGGGGTGTGTATTGGGGCAGCATGACAAGTCTGGTCGAAAAGAGCATGCAAATTACCGCCTTAGCAAAAAGTTTACCGACTGTGAAACAAGATATTCACTGCTCGAGAAAACTTGATGCGCTTTGGTATGGGCTGCTCGCCGACTGAGACAGTATATGTTGGTTCATACCACTTTGTTGATTTCCAAGATGGATCCAATCAAGTATATATTTGAGAAGCCAGCATTGACCGGACGGGTTGCGAGATGGAAAATGATTTTGATTGAATATGATATCCAATATACCTCTCAGAAAGCAATCAAAGGGAGTGTATTGTCTGATTACCTCGCCCAGCAACCCAATGAGGATTATCGACCGATGAAGTTTGAGTTCCCTGATGAGGACATCATGTTTCTCAAATTGAAAGATTATGAGGAACCAATCCCGGAGGAGGGGCCTGACCCTGAATCCGAATGGATTCTGATGTTTGATGGGGCCATTAACGTGAATGGTAGTGGTGTTGGTGTTGTTTTCGTTACGCCGAAAGGATCCCACATTCCTTTTGCTGCCCGGCTAACATTTGAGTGCACCAACAACGTGGCTGAGTACGAAGCTTGCATCTTGGGTATTGAAGAGGCGATTGATTTGCGGATCAAGAATCTTGTTATCTATGGAGATTCAAATTTGGTTGTGAATCAGGTTAACGGGAAATGATATACGCATCAATCTCACTTAATTCCATATCGGGACTATACGAGGAAATTGTTGACGTTTTTCACCAAGGTGGAGTTACACCATGTGCCGAGAGAAGAGAATCCTTTAGCAGACGCTTTGGCTACTCTGGCTGCCTTGATTAAGGTGCAGTGGTGGAATCAGTTCCCTAGTGTTGAGGTGGGACGTCTGGATAGACCGACTTATGTGTTTGCTGTTGACACAACACCTGATGATGAGAAGCCGTGGTATTATGATATCAAGCGCCATCTGGAAACCCAAGAATATCCTGAGGGAGCATCCAAAAAAGACCGAAAGACTCTGAGGAGGTTGGCCATGGTGTTCTATCTGAACAAAGATGGGGTTCTGTATAAGCGGAATTTCGATTGGGTTTTGCTTAGATGTGTCGATGACAAAGAAGCAAGCCAATTGATGAAAGAGGTGCACGAGGGGTCGTTTGGTACCCATGCCAGTGGGAATGCGATGGTGAAAAAGCTGCTGAGGGCTGGATATTATTGGATGACAATGGAGGCCCAGTGTTTCAATTTCGTGCGGAAGTGTCATAAATGCCAGATTTATGTTGACAAGGTGCACATGCCTCCAAACCCGTTGAGTTTGATGTCGTCTCCGTGGCTGTTTGCTATGTGGGGCATTGATATGATCGGGAAGATTGAGCCTACGGCTTCAAATGGGCACCGATTCATATTAGTGGCTACCGATTACTTCACTAAGTGGGTGGAAGCAGCCTCTTATGCTAATGTGACGAAGCAGGTCGTGGCCAGATTCCTGAAAAAAGACATCATTTGCAGATATGAGGTTCCCGAGAGAATCATTACTAATAATGGTTCTAATCTCAATAACAAGATGATGGCAGAGCTGTGCCGGGAGTTCAAAATCGAGCATCACAATTCTTCTCCTTATCGTCCGAAGGTGAATGGGGCGGTCGAGGCAGCTAATAAGAATATCAAGAAGATTGTGCAGAAGATGGTCGTGACCTATAAGGATTGGCACGAGATGTTGCCGTTTGCATTGCATGGGTATCGAACCTCGATACGTACGTCTAATGGGGCAACGCCGTTCTCGCTCGTGTATGGAATGGAAGCCGTGCTACCGGTTGAGGTTCAGATTCCATCGTTGAGAGTCTTGATGGATGTGCAATTGAAAGAGACTGAACGGGTAAGGACTCGGTACGAAGAGTTGAGCCTGATTGAGGAAAAGAGGCTGGCAGCCATTTGTCATGGGCAGTTGTACCAGCAGCAAATGAAGCGTGCTTTTGACCGAAAGGTGCGACCTCGGGTATATCACGTGGGGGATATAGTGCTGAAAAGGATCCTTCCTCCTCAGAACGATCGTAGGGGCATGTGGACACCCAATTATGAGGGTCCATTCGTGGTCAAGAAGGTTTTCTCTGGTGGATCCTTGTTGTTGACGACCATGGATGGCGAGGATTTTCCATCCCCTATGAATGCAGACGCAGTTAAAAAATACTTTGTATAAAGAGACCCGTTGGACGAAAAGAATAAAATAGTCTAGGCAAAAATGGGCATCCCGGCGAACCAGAAAAATGAAAAAATGTTCGGGCAAAAATTAGGGATAAAAAGAGAAAAAACTGTACACCCGGAAAGTCGAAAACCCCACAAGGGCGGCTTGGGCAAAAAAGGGTATCCCGGTGGACTGAAAACCCGAAAGGGCGGTCCAGGCAAAAGAGGGATTGAAATGAACAACTGCGTCTAGCATGGTCGTTTGTGTTTTGGTTGAGACACACGGATAATCCCCGACAGGGATCAGTCAGAAGCGTCTTGTTCAGAAGGCAGAAAGTGCGGAGAGTCTTGAGGACATATGGGGTGTAACCGAGTTGGAACTCGATGAGATCACGAGTTCACATTGCCATTAGGATAGATTTTCCTTTTGTGCGCAATTACCTCTTTTCAGGGATTGCTTCCTGTGTGTTGCTCAATTTTGAGCCACTTTTTTCAATCAATAAAATGCATATTCAATCAAATAATTTTGTTTTTGTTTTCATTACCGCTTTGATTGCAAAAACATCCGTTTATTTTGATAAGAATCTTTGTATTTTGAAACATATGGGTCCCTTCCGATGCATGTTCATAAGATTGAAAGCTTGAAATCTTATTCGGAAGATAGAGTGACCTAGGTGTTAAAATTTTGGCACGCCTGGGGCACGTTTTTATCTAATGATCTCTTTGGCAGGTGTTGTTAGATATTTTCACTCACTTGCAGGTTGTGGTGTGAAGCTTTCCGACGAAAGATCCCCGTGGAGTCCAATCAGGGACAAGGGATTGAAGAACGGTGTAAAGACAGCGAGAGACGTGTGACGATCCTGGAAGATTAATCAAGAAGACTCTTCAAAGTCTGAGGACTGGAAAGTTTATGCGAATCTAAGAAGTTCGATCTCCGTAGAGTATGGAGAAGTCGAGAATACAAGGTGATGAATCAGAAAAGTCCAGATGAGTCTGGGAGCTCTCAAAAGTGGAAAGCTGACACTGGAGTTAGATGGTGAATACCAGGGTTCGACGAGTCGACTGGTGTTCCGTGCCAGATGTTCCTTATTTCCCCTAGCAGGGTCAGGATTGATATCTCCCCAGCGGGTTCGAGATCGGTGTTGCCTCGGCAGCTAGGCCTGAAGGTTGTTATTTCCCCTAGCAGGGTTGAGATTGTTTTATCCCCAGCAAGTCGGAAGGTTGCCGTTTCCCCAGCGGAGGTGTGCGTCAGTAGCTGTTTCCCAGCGAAGTCCCCAAGCGGAGCGGGTCAGTGGAGGTCATCCCCAATGAAGGGTTATCCTTTCCCCAGTAGCAGTGCTATTACCCATCAGGGTTGGTGATTTGGAGTGGTATCGAGTTCCTCAGCAGAGTGCCTCGAGCTCCCCAATAGAGTCCCCTGAGGGGGATGTCTTGTTTGGGCATTCATCATTTAGATAAGCATAGTATATTGCATACCTAAATTGCGTAGCATTTCCATGGTTATGGAGCATTACGCTGAAAAAAAACTCATGCATAAGCATTGCGAGCATAAACTAGTCTCAAGCCGTGGTTACCGTTTGAGAATGGTTTAGTTGGTTGCAAAATCAGCATCAGCATTGCAAGCATAAGCTAGTCTAAAGTCGTGGTTACCGTTTGAGAGTTGGTTTCGCCGGATGGTGAAGATGTTACTCTGAGGAGTTTAGTATCGTGACGTTGGGTCAACGGTATTCCCCAGTAGCGCGATATTGGGAAGAATTTCTGTCGGGCGGGATCGAAATGAAAATCAAAGAAGTTGTGGGGTTCAAAAAAAAAAAAAACAAAAAAAAACTAATAATAAAAGAATAATCCCCAGTGGAGCACGGATTGTTCGATTGTTCTTGATATTCAATCACTTCTTCACCCTGATCATTTGAAAGCCGAGGTTGTTCATATTGACAGGTTCACAATGGATTGAATGAAAGACGAACCTGTTTATGACTTATTATCCCCAGCATAGGTCGTTGGCCCGCGTTCCGCCTCAATTATCATTTTCCCTATTTTCTGCCGATGCTGACAGGCATGAAAGTTTTCCGATGTTCAGATCGAAGAAGTTTCCGACACTCAGGTTGAAGCACTTGTGGCACTCAGGCCAGTTTTCTGATGTTCAGATCGAAGAAGTTTCCGACGCTCAGGTTGAAGTACTTGTGGCACTCAGGCCAGTTTTTCCGATGTTCAGATCGAAGAAGTTTCCGACGTTCAGGTTGAAGCACTTGTGGCACTCAGGCCAGTTTTTCCGATGTTCATATCGAAGAAGTTTCCGACGTTCAGGTTGAAGCACTTGTGGCACTCAGGCCAGTTTTCCGATGTTCAAATCGAAGAAGTTTCCGATGTTCAGGTTGAAGCACTTGTGGCACTCAGGCCAGTTTTCCGATGTTCAGATCGAAGAAGTTTCCGACGCTCAGGTTGAAGCACTTGTGGCACTCAGGCCAGTTTTCCGATGTTTAGATCGAAGAAGTTTCCGACGCTCAGGTTGAAGCACTTGTGGCACTCAGGCCAGTTTTCCGATGTTCAGATCGAAGAAGTTTTCGACGCTCAAGTTGAAGTACTTGTGGCACTCAGGCCAGTTTTCCGATGTTCATATCGAAGAAGTTTCCGACGCTCAGGTTGAAGCACTTGTGGCACTCAGGCCAGTTTTCCGATGTTCAGATCGAAGAAGTTTCCGACGCTCAGGTTGAAGCTCTTGTGGCACTCAGGCCAGTTTTCCGATGTTCAGATCGAAGAAGTTTCCGACGCTCAGGTTGAAGTACTTGTGGCACTCAGGCCAGTTTTCCGATGTTCAGATCGAAGAAGTTTCCGACGTTCAGGTTGAAGCACTTGTGGCATTCAGGTCAGCTTTCCAGTATTCAGATTGAAGTGGCGTTCAGGCCAATCTCTCAATGTTCAGACCAATATTGATAATCTCATATCTTCCGATACTCAGATCGAAGTCATCTCCAGTATTCAGACTGATGAGCGGCGTTCAGGCCATGGTTATTCCTGTGTTACCATTTATTTTGGTATCCAGGTCAACATTCTTTTCGGTATTCAGGCCGACTTTCACCGTACCAGACGGATTTTTCTTTTGAGATTGCTTCTTTGCCGATTCTGACAGGCATTGTTAATTATTTCCCAGCGGAGCGCAAATTGTTCGTCTGTTCTTGGTATTCAATCACTCTTCACCCTGATCATCTGAAAGCCGAGGCTATTCATATCGACAGGTTCACAGTGGATTGAATAGGGGCAGCTGTAACACCTCAAAATTTGCCTTCCTCTTCTTGGGACTAGTTTAGCATATTGCATTTCATGTTTTAGGACATTAGGCATTTGCATATTGCATTTCATGTGGAAACAATAGAGAAGTCATCCTCCAAAGTCTTTTCAGAGATGAAGAAGTTGTCTGGTTCAAGCCTAAGGGTTTTCATGAATTGATAATCAACCATCTGAGGGTTTGTGCTTCAGTCAGGGCTTCTTGATTCCTGAAAGAGGTTGAGTATTATCTTGTTGGCAAGGATATGTCACCATCATCATGGTTATGTCATCATCCAGGGTTTCATTATGCTTGCTCCAGTTCCTTAGGATTAGGGTTTTGACTCCTGGTCAACCCTAATCACTGACTTCCTTCCAGCCAAGGTTTCTCAAGGAAATGAGGTATTTGTTGATGATGAAGATCACATGGTTATGTGGAGAAGCTTATGTGAGCTAGGGTTTCATTTCTGAGCCAATTCCTCAAGTGGTTGAGGCTCAAGCTGATCAGAGCATGTCAAGGTCATCTAAGGACCTATACAATCAACTGTGTAAGAGCTAAGGGCTTTGAGGTGGGGAATTGAGTTTCAACACCTCATTCATGTTCAAAATAGGTTCATTCATCATTACAAACATATACCTTGAAGATTTTAAAGTCAGATCAAAAGTTTCCCAAAATGGAAAGTGACCTATAATTGAAAGTTTCCAAAAATGGAAAGTTTTTGGTTCACATTCAACTTGAGTTTTCAACATCAAAGAAGCTTCAAATGAATTTTTGGTGAACATGAAAGTTGAAGATCTTTCTCTCCCATTTCCAAAAAGTCCAAGATCATGAGCATCTGACGAAAGGTTGAGAAGTTTTGATCAAATGATTGCCAAGGGTGCATGGAACTACAAAATGCCATAACTTTTGTTTCAAAACTCCAAATGGATTCACTCTTTTTGCAAATTGCTTCTCATGACCAATATTTTCCAAATCCGTCATTGCATTGCATGAAATAATATCACATGATCATTTGGCCATGCACGTGCTTTTTGGAGGGAAAATGAAGAATTTGAAATTGGTTGATGCTACAAGCTTTTTGATCATTCCATCATGTTCATAAGTTGATTTTAAGTGTAATTGAACCATGCATGTGCACTGTTCACGTCCATTTTGCCATGCATAAGGTGAATTTACCAATTGTGCATAACACCTCATGTCTCATTAAATTTTCATTAGCCAAGCCTAATTATCATTAGCAAAGTAATTAACCTGTCATATAAAAGCCTAATTGTAACAGAATTGTTCATTCTTACACATTCTAGATCTAGAAAATTTTCTTTCCCTCCAAATTTTCTCTCAATTGAAACTTCAAATTTTTGCACATAACACATCAAGATCCTTGCATATTCTGGATTATTGAGCATTGTTGATGAAGGATCAAGTTGTGGATTGAAGATTTTGGCCAAGAATCAAGCAAGTTGAGCTCATGAAGATGAACATGGAACTTGAAGATTAAGCTGCGTACAAGCCATTTCAAGCATCAAGTCGTGCATAAAGCTTCAGTACACAAGTGGAGGAGAAGATTTGGATACTTTTGAGGCCTCAAATCCACTGAATCAACACACTGTTCTTCAAGAGGTTGGAAATTCGATCATCTTAATTCTTCATTCTATTACCATGATTAGATAGGCCTTGATGCACTGAGAATTCTGATATAAATATTGTTGAATTTGGATGAGAAACGAGTTAGTTGTGATGATTTCAAGTTTAGATCTAGAAACTTATTTCCTTCGATCCAGAAAATGCATGATGATTTAGGCTTAGATGTTTGTGGATTCGTGATCCTCGTTGTGAGATCTTTCTGTTGATATAAATTTCATAAAACTCTGCACACAAAAAATATGATGTTCACTGTAGCGCCGCTGGTTCATTGAGGAAGACGGTGGAAACCACCGTCAACCACCGGCCATGAACAGTGCTGAAAAGCCTCTGGTTCGTGCACTAGGGCTCACTGTTTGAGCGCCTCTCACCTTAGCGTCCACAGTTCGATTCTCAGCGTGTGTTTTTGTGGAATTTCGTTTGACATTTTAATTGCCAACGCCTTTTATGACCTTAAGGTCTTGTGTTCAATCCTCACATGATGCAGTTTCCAATTTCCATTAATATTCCATTTTCAAAATTTTTTTCATGTTTATTTCAAATATTTTCCTTAACTTCAAAAAATCATAAATAATGGAAAACAAATCCAAACTAATCCAATTTTTTTTCTCACATGTTCATTGTGATGTCTTTTATTTTGTGACATTTATTTCATAATTTTTGCATTGCTGGATTTTCTATGCTTGGTTGTTTGAACTTGATGCAAATATGACATGTTGGATTCAAATTGATGTGAAATGCTCAAACATTGTCCAATTGCCATGAGATTTGATATGCTGATTCCTAACATGTTGCATGATTTTTGAGGCTTGGTTGTGCATTTTTATCATTTTCCATCTCTGTTTTGGACACATAAACATATGGTGTGACAATGTGTGTCACACATTTTGATGTTGATCTTGCATAATTTAGGAAACAACTTATCCTTAATGCAAATCCATTCACTTGATCAATTGATCAAGATGAATTAGATTTGTATCAAAGAAGGTTAAGTCTCCCTAATCAATGCTAACTTATCAACCTTGAACTCATTGATCAAAAAAGAAAAAGAAGAAGAAGAAGAAAGAGATGAATAATGGAAAAGGAAAAAAGGAAAGAATAAAGTGCATAAGGTGAAATAAAATGTACCAATCCATGTGTGTTGACCAAATGACATTGAAAGTCAAAGTCAAACAATGAGAAATCAGAAATGAGATGAAGATTGGAGGTCAAACAATAAGTAAAATATTTTTGGCATTTTTAATATTAAATTAAACTTGAATTAAAAATAAAAGAAAGGTCAAACTTCAAAATCACTTCAAATCAACCTTGAAAGGTCCAAGTGATTTATCCTAAGTTCAATAAGGTCAAACAAAGTTTGACAAAAAATTTCAGCATTTTTAAAAGTCAGAAACTATTTTTAATCAATTAAAAATGAATAAAAATAACCTAATTGAACTAAAATATCAAATAAATCTCAAATCAATTAAAAAATTGATGAGAATATTTTTCATAGATTCATCATCATTCAAATAGGTTAGGAAAATATTTTTGTATTTTTTGAATATCAAAAACTATTTAAAATGAATTAAAAATAACCAGAAAAGAGAAAATTCACAAAAAATATCAAATAAAAAAACAAAAAATATTAAAAATCAAAATTAGAAACTAGAAATAATTTGGAGAAAAATGCAATTGGTCCCATATTTTTTGGAATTAAAATGAAGAAGATATGAATTTTTGAATATAATGGAAATAAAAGAAATTAAAACAGAAATTAGAAAATGCCAAAAATCCAGAGGCGTCAAATCTGGATTCATTAATTGACGTGGCACATCTGAAGGCAGGGAAACGCGCACGCATGGTGTACCTGAGTCAACAGCATCACACATGACATTATTAAAAGTCATAAGATCAAACGGTTGTGATATAAACTGGAGATCAGATCCAACGGTCCAGGATTGATCTGGCAATGGGACGGTGGCCAGCGCCGCCGTCTTCTCCGGTGAGTACATGAACTCCGCCCAGAATTGCAGGTTTCAAAAACTTAATCAAAATACACGATCCATACATCATTGGAAAGCTGGGATGATGTACATCATCTCTGTACCACTCAATTCCACTCTAGATCTCTATATTGAGAGAAATCAGAGATGGAAATTCTGTGGTGTTCAAGTGAACTTCATGGATTTCAACAATTAAGCACTCAAAACAATTTCCTCTATCAAGAGGACTTCAGCCAACACAATATCCAAGCAAATAGATCAATAAATGGTGAGTTTCGAAGAAAAAACCAGTTGAAGAACAACCTTGGATTCTGGAGATTTGAGCTTGCTTCCTTGCTTCCTTTGGCCAAACAGAAGATCAATGGAGTGTGAGACAGAGGTCTAGGAACTTTAGATCTAGAAATTCAACCTGATTTAGTTGAATTTCAGATCTGAGAAATTGAAGAAAATTGGAATAGTTTCTTTAGGTGTGGCTCGGTTTTCAGTTCAACAGCATTTCAGGTTGATTCATGGATGAAATTTGAATGGAGTGAGGCTCTTATTTATAGATGGAAAGGCAAGGTAAGTGTGATCAAATCCATGTGCATGGAACTGGATATTCATTGCATGGGCTTGCACGATCATTCAAAAGGCCCAAATTCAATGCCAAATGCACTCTGAAGCATAACTGAGCTGAAATGGCCGTGGAATTGGTTATGCACAAGCTTGTATAATGAGTTTCAACATGTTATGCATAATCAGGCCTAAAACTTCTCCTCTTCGAAAGTTCCATTTGCCAAATCCAAACATGAGCATGTGAGTAATGGTTGGAAAGGTTTTGATGTAAGGAACAATTGTTATGTTGGGAAAAAATCCATTTGAAGTGTGGAAATTGGTGAAATTGGAGTTTAAAGTGCAAGGTGCAAAACATGTAAAGGCAAAGTTTTTAAATTTGGCCAATGTTCAAGCCCCTCTGTTTTGATGATGCAAACTTCAAATGAAAAAACCTCCAACATAAAAGTTGTAGATATTTTCAAGGCAATCAAATTGGACTTAATTTTTGCATCATTTGGATTTTGGATGGAAGAGTAATGGGTACTTGAAGTTGGACTTTTTTGCCTTTCAATGCATTTGGTCCAAAGTGACCTATAATATTTTGCATTATCACATGTATTTCCTTTGAGATTTTGAAATTTTGTTCAACATAACATTTGAATTAAACATATTTAGCTTTCCAAAGCATTTGATCCTACCTTAAAATCATAAAAAATGAATGAGTTATGTCCTTGGGAAGTTGACCCAAAATTAGGGTTTCAGTCAAAATGACCTATAATGTCTTGGTATGGGAGATGACCTTCCAAGCTTCAAACCAATTTTCGATGAACATGAAAATTGTTCATATTGTCCTTAAGAACATTTTGGCTTTTGGGGTCATCTCCATTTGACCAACACATAAAAAGGTAGGTCTCAGTGCATTTCAAAATAATTAGATGAATTGACTGATCAACTTCTCAAGTCCATGACTCATATCTTGATGAATTGATGATTGAGGACACTCAAATAAGTTCAAATATGCATGAAATGATGAGTTAAAGAACTTCACTTGATTGTATTTGATCATGGGCTAAGGTTGCTTCAAGAGCAAGGCATTATGGTGCACAGATGAATTAGGGTTTCTTTGGGGAACAAACCTCAAACCCTTTGACTTTCTTTGATCAAAACGATGAATTCAGATGCTAGGGAAGCAGATTTGATGGAGGGGAGCTTTGGGAACTATTACCATGCTTGCTTTCCTCTTCTTTTGACCATATCTTTGTACCAATGATCTCCTTGAAGCTTTTGACTTTGTGATTGCTCAAGCTACAAACAAAAGATGTTAGTGACATATTTTTTGTGCTTTTGGTTAGTAAGCAATAATAAGAAAAGAAATAATATAAAATTCAAGCATGCTTGGTGATCTCAAACCACTCACAAGAGGTCCTACCCAAAGGTAAAGGGAAACAAGATGCTTATGATCCTTAAGGCTTTGCAAATGCAATGTTATGATGCCATGAGGGATCTTAGGGACAAAATTGGGATCTTACACCTTGAAAGTTGAATTTGAAGTTTCTAAAAGAATAAAATTTGGATAGGACATCTTGAAATTGATCATGAAACTTGGATGGCCTTAATCTCATAAAAATAGAGCAAGTTTTGGTCTTTTGAAGTTGACCTCCTAACTAGGGTTCAGACAAAATGACCTATAATCTTTCACCATAAAAAAACAAGGAAAACTAGCTCTTGACCTCAACATTAAAGTTGTTTGGAATGTCATTAGGGGTTACTTTTCTCTTGGAATCATTTTCATCTGATAAAACTTGTAGGAGATAGGGTCTAGGGAACCCTAGTTTTGACCAGTTGACTTTCTCTATTCAACTACCATGAACCATCTTGCAAACTTGAAGTTCTCTTGATATTTGGGACTAATGGAGGATCATATATGTATAAGATGATGTATAATGAAGTATCCATAGAAATATTGATCAAATGCTGAAGAAACTTGTTGAGGAAGTCACACAAGATACCCAAATGAATTAGGGCTTCCAAGGCAAACAAGCTTCATACTCTTGGTGATTTCTTGATCAAAATAATAATTGAAGATAATGGGGACCCATATATGATGTATAGAACCAATGTGAACCATCTCTTGATTAATATCCTTGCACTAAGGGTCTCAAACCCTAATTGTGAGCTTGATGAGGCATTGGTGGTTGCACACACTGCCTACAAAAGAAGTAAAACTATACATAGACATATTTTTGGTATTTTGGTTAGTAAATAAAAAAACGAAGTATGATACAATCAAATGTGCTTGGTGTTCTCTCCCAATACAACCCCAATGCATGAGGGGTAAGGAGGATGCCAAGGTGTGACCCCAAATCCAATGCAAATTATGAGATATCGTGAGGGATCTTAGGGTCAAAATTAGGGTCTTACAGTCACCCAACAGAGTAGGAACCTGATTCCCAATCAATAAGATTCTAATGGAGTTAACATAAGAAAAACCGTCAATGTTAGGGAACAAAGCTAAACCATATATGAGCAATACAAAGATGGCTTCAAAAGCATACATACTACCGGCTTGAGCAAAGACAGTTGCTTTACCAATGAGGAAATCATAAGTCAACCCAAGAATACCTTCTTTCTTCACCAAATGAGCATCAATCCCATATTTCTTCAAATGAAGAGCTTTAGTTATGGCATGAGATCTGGGAATCTCCTCAAATCCATTAAAAGGTACCTTGTCAGATACGGGTATTCCCAAGAGATGTGCATACTCCCCTAACGTAGGCACAAGCTGATAATCAGGAAAAGTGAAGCACCGATAGAGAGGATCATATAACTAAACCAAAACACTCAGAAGTCCTTCAACCACATCAGCAAATAATACATATAAGAGCTTCTCATGACGTTGCCTAAAGTCCAAGGGATCTAATACAAAGGATGACAGCTTCCTTAGCTCTTTCAAATCAAGACATCTGAAACTTTACTTCTTAGTGTTCCTTCGTCCATAATCCATGGTATGAAAATATTTACAAATAAGTCCTTGGTTTCCTTAAAATTTACTTTTCTGTGATGAATGTTATGATGCGCATGAATGCATGAATGTAACAATCACAAACAAGGGATCACAGACAAGGAAAACACAAACAAAGGTCAAGGGAGGGATCAAGTCATCATCAAGATCAATCATCCATTTTGGTGGATTATCTTTTTCACCTTATCAGCACCTAAGTTCCATTGATATTGATGAGATTTAATCAAATCAACCGAGAACCAAAGGGTTTGTTGTGAGTCACGAGCATGGATTCAGGTTAAGAACCATCATAAATGAGTGTTGTTGGTTCTATGTGTAACACCCCAAGAGAAATAAGACACTTATTTAATTTAAATTAATAATTAAATGATTAATTTAATTAAATAATTGGAATTTTGGATTTTATTATTATTATTTTGGGAATAATAATAATTGGAATATATATATAAGTGGGAATAAAGAAAAGGGTTTCATTCTTAACAAAGAAATTTCACGTGAAACTCAGAGAAGCTGCAGAGAAGAGAAAAAGGGCAAAGAGCTGTAGAGCAACGGTTGAAGAACGGAAAAGCTAAAGCTTCGAGAATTGCCGGATTATCTCAGGTAAGGGGGGTTTATCGTCGTTTAATTGGTATTATAGAATAACATGTCATGGGTAGTGAGAAGCCGTTGATTTTAACCCTAATTGGAACTGTATATGCTGAAATTGACGTTGAATAAACCGTGTTAAAAACTGTAAATTGAATTGATAGTTGTGTGAGTCGAAAATGTTAGACCAGGGTACGAATCCCAATTAAAAACTTGAACCGGCGCTACCAATTTACCGGACGAATGGTTCTGTTTAGAGATGGTTGTAGTTGAGGAAACGGCCGGAAAACCTGTGAAACGTAAGCTAACGGAACCCTGGAAAACTCAGAAAAATCTGAGTCTGCGCGCGAGCGGTCGACCATAGGGTCGGCGTGCGCTGACCCGTGAGGCATGCGCTGACTGCATGCGTCGACGCATGGTAGTTTTGCGCCGACCAGTGAGCTAAGCGTCGACTGTATGCGTCGACGCATAAGGTTTTGCGCCGACTCCCTCCCGTTGAGCAGAGTCTTGGCAGAATGGAAAATAGTTGATTTTATGTTGTGAGTGCAAGTGGTAGCTGGCCTATCATAGTTAATTGTGAGGAATGAATTTATTAGGTTTATGGTTGTGAAATGTTGATGCAATAATGTTGAAAAGTTGATTTTTTTTTAGTTGCCTTGTTGAAATTATTAAGTTGTAGGCCGATGAGCCAACGCTGATTCTAAGTTGATTTGTTGAGAATTACTGAGTTGTAGGCTGAAGAGCCAAAGTTGATTATGAGTTGTTCTGTTGAAAAACTGTTATGTGGCTGTTGTTATTATGTTGTTGAGCTTTCAAGTCGTACATGACATATACATTCATATGCATTAAGTCGGGGCTTTTGCTCACACCACGTTGGCCTGGATTGGCAAAAATTATGGGGCTTTTGCTCACACCACGTTGGCCTGGATTGGCAAAATTTTAAGTTGAAAGTTGAAGGCTTATGCCTTGATGCCCACTAAACTGGCAATGATTTTAAGTTGGGAGTTTTACTCCAAATGGTACCACATGCATGAAGAGTCGAGTCTCATTGAGTTGCATTTTATGTTGTTATTGAGTTGCCTTTACGTTGTGTTTGAATATGATAATTGAGTTGACTGTGCCGTTGCTTAATGCATGATATAATTAGGGTGATTAACGTGTAGAATTACTTAACATAACATGATAAATTATAATATTTGTTATATCGATTGAGGAACTCACCCTTACAGCTATATTTTTCAGGTAACGAGCAGTGAGTCGAATAGAAGCTAGTGCTTGAAGTCTAGTGTGGTTAGAGGGTCATGCTCTGATAGATGTAACATCGGGACGGGATGTTTGAATTGTTGAATAAATGTTAATTTTGATGAATTACAGATGTTGAAATATTTTATCCGCTGCGTATTGTTAAAGAAGATTTATGTTGAATAAAATTGAGCATGACTGATTTTACGTTGACTTTTGTGAAGAAGTGGTTATGTGACACCCTTGAGATGTATGATTACTCTGATATGTATGATTTAAGTGTTGTTATTTTATTATTAAACATTGGGGTATTTTAGAAGGGTGTTACATTAGTGGTATCAGAGCAGGTCGGTCTGTCCGGCCAGTTGTCGTGTCGTTACTGTCTAACAATTGTGTAATTGTTATTAATCTAACGTTAAGTTGTGTTGCATTGATAAGTTGAAATGGCTGGAAGGAATGACGCTGCAATGGCTGCCGCAATGCAAGCAATGGCACAAGCTGTGCAGAACTTGCCAAATGCTGGTGGAGATGCTGGATCACGTAGCTTGGCGACTTTTCAGAGAGAGAATCCGCCGGTGTTTAAAGGGAAGCATGATCCAGATGCAGCTTTAGGATGGTTGAAAGAGATTGAGAGAATCTTTCGTGTTATGGATTGCACTCCAGCTCAGAAGGTTCGGTATGGTACTCACATGCTAGCAGTCGAAGCTGATGACTGGTGGCTAGAGACTCACGAGAGGTTGACCGCGGCAGGTGAAGTCGTTACTTGGGATGTATTCCGTAGGGAATTCCTGAGAAAGTATTATCCGGAAGATGTCCGTGGTAAGAAGGAAATTGAATTCCTTGAGCTGAAGCAAGGAAACATGTCTGTCACTGATTATGCTGCGAAATTTGTGGAGCTGTCCAAATTTTATCCTCATTACACTGGTGCGGGTGCTGAATTTTCAAAGTGCATCAAGTTTGAAAACGGATTGCGCTCGGAAATTAAGAAAGCTGTTGGGTATCAGAAGATACGCATTTTTACTGAATTGGTTGATAGCTGCAGGATATTTGAAGAGGACAATAATGCTCATTACAAGATTGTCAGTGATCGCAGAGGCAAGCAACACCAAAACCGTGGCAAGCCGTATGATGTTCCAGCTGGAAAAGGGAAGCAAGTAGCTGCTCCGGCTCAGAGGACTAGTAGGGGAGGTGCTCCTACTGGTATAGTTTGCTTCAAATGTGGTCAGGCTGGTCATAAGAGTAATGTATGCACTGCTGAAGTAAAGAGGTGTTTTCGCTGTGGTAAGACTGGGCATGCAATAGCTGATTGCAAGCACAAGGAAGTGATTTGTTTTAATTGTGGTGAAGAAGGGCATATTGGAAGTCAGTGTCAGAAGCCGAAGAAAGGGAATCAGTCTGGAGGCAAGGTCTTTGCTTTATCGGGTTCCGAGACTTCTGCTGATGATCGTTTGATCCGAGGTACGTGTTATATTAATGGCTTTCCTCTTGTAGCTATTATTGACACAGGTGCGACTCATTCCTTTATATCTTTGGATTGTGCTGTGAAACGTAAGTTAGAGATATCTGAGCTGTTTGGTGGTATGGTAATTGATACTCCTGCGAAGGGTTCAGTGACTACTACATCGGTTTGTTTAAATTGTCCTTTGAGTATTTTTGGTAGAGACTTTGAGATGGACCTAGTGTGTCTTCCACTAGTGCAGATTGATGTTATTCTGGGTATGAACTGGTTGGTGTTCAACCGAGTTTCTATCAATTGTTTTGATAAGACGGTGATCTTTCCTGAGATTGAAGAAGGAAAGAGTTTGTTCCTATCAGCAAGGCAAGTGGATGAGGCAGTAGCTGAGGGAGCAGAGTTGTTCATGCTGTTAGCGACTTTGGAGGCTAAAGATAAACTGATGATTTGCGATCTAGCTGTGGTGTGTGATTTTCCTGATGTGTTTCCGGAAGAAGTGAATGACTTGCCGCCAGAGCGTGAAGTGGAGTTCTCTATTGACTTGGTACCTGGTACTAGGCCGATATCGATGGCTCCGTACCGTATGTCTGCTGTTGAGTTAACTGAATTGAAGAGTCAGTTGGAAGATCTGTTGGATAAGAAATTTATTCGTCCGAGTGTGTCACCGTGGGGTGCACCAGTGTTGTTGGTTAAGAAGAAAGAAGGTACTATGAGGTTGTGTGTGGACTACAGACAACTGAATAAAGTGACGATCAAGAATCGGTATCCTTTGCCGAGGATTGATGATTTGATGGATCAGTTGGTTGGTGCAAGTGTGTTCAGCAAGATAGATTTGAGATCTGGGTATCATCAGATTCGTGTGAAAACCGAGGATATTCAGAAGACTGCTTTCAGAACAAGGTATGGACATTATGAGTATTCTGTAATGCCTTTTGGTGTGACTAATGCGCCTGGAGTATTTATGGAGTATATGAATAGGATTTTCCATCCGTACCTAGATAAGTTTGTTGTGGTGTTTATTGATGACATTTTGGTGTATTCGAAGTCTGAAGAAGAGCATGCTGAGCATTTGAGAGTGGTTTTAGAAGTTCTACGAGAAAAGAAGTTATTTGCTAAATTGTCCAAGTGTGAATTTTGGATAGAAGAGGTTAGTTTTCTTGGTCATGTGATTTCAAGAGGTGGTGTTGCTGTTGATCCTTCCAAGATAGAAGCGGTATCTAAGTGGGAAGCTCCGAAGTCTGTTGCTGAGATTCGAAGTTTCCTCGGTTTGGCTGGTTATTATAGGAAGTTCATTGAAGGATTTTCTAAGTTGGCGTTACCGTTGACGATGTTGACTAGAAAGGGGCAAGCATTTGTTTGGGACTCAAAATGTGAAGGAGGTTTCCAAGAGTTAAAGAGAAGGTTAACTAGTGCTCCTATTCTGATATTACCGAGTTCGTCGGAATCATTTGAAGTTTTCTGTGATGCTTCATTGTTGGGTTTGGGTGGCGTGTTGATGCAGAATAAGCAGGTTATAGCTTATGCTTCAAGACAGCTGAGGGTTCATGAGAGGAACTATCCGACGCACGATTTAGAGTTGGCGGCTGTAGTGTTTGTTCTGAAGTTGTGGAGGCATTACTTGTATGGGTCAAGATTCGAGGTTTTCAGTGACCATAAAAGTTTAAAGTATTTGTTTGATCAGAAAGAGCTGAATATGAGACAGAGGAGATGGTTAGAGTTCCTGAAGGATTATGACTTTGGTTTGAATTACCATCCGGGTAAAGCAAATGTGGTGGCTGATGCGTTGAGTCGGAAATCATTGCATATGTCTATGCTAATGGTTAAGGAGTTGGATCTAATCGAACAGTTTAGAGATTTGAGTTTGGTGTGTGAGAGTACTCACAATAGTGTTAAATTGGGGATGTTGAAATTAACAAGTGGTATTCTGGATGAGATCAGAGAGGGTCAGAAATCTGATGTGCTTTTGGTTGATAAGTTGACTCTAGTGAGTCAAGGTCAAGGTGGAGAATTCAGAATTGATGAGACTGGTATTTTGAAATTTGGTAGTCGGGTGTGTGTTCCGGATGTTACCGAACTTAAGAAGAGTATTCTTGAAGAAGGACATCGTAGTGGGTTGAGTATTCATCCTGGAGCTACGAAGATGTATCATGATTTGAAGAAGTTATTTTGGTGGCCGGGGATGAAAAGAGATATCGCGAGTTTCGTTTATTCTTGTTTGACGTGTCAGAAGTCAAAGATTGAGCATCAGAAGCCGTCTGGGCTAATGCAACCGTTGGCGATTCCAGAGTGGAAATGGGATAGTATCAGTATGGATTTTGTTTCTGGTTTACCGAGGACAACTAAGAATTTTGAAGCCATTTGGGTGATTGTTGATAGATTGACGAAGTTGGCTCATTTTATTCCGATCAGAATGGATTATCCGTTAGAGAGATTAGCTGAGTTGTATATTGAGAAGATTGTAAGTCTGCATGGTATTCCGTCAAGTATTGTTTCGGACAGAGATCCTAGATTTACATCGAAATTCTGGGAAGGTTTGCAGAAGGCGTTGGGAACTAAGTTGAGACTGAGTTCTGCATATCATCCGCAGACTGATGGTCAGACTGAGAGGACGATTCAGTCACTAGAGGATCTTTTGAGAGCTTGTGTTTTGGAAAAAGGAGGTGCTTGGGACTGTTATTTGCCTTTGATTGAGTTTACCTACAACAATAGTTTTCATTCGAGCATTGGTATGGCGCCGTTTGAAGCTTTGTATGGTAGGAGATGTCGGACACCTTTATGTTGGTATGAGTCCGGTGAGAGTGCTGTGGTTGGACCGGAGATTGTTCAACAGACTACAGAAAAGATTAAGATGATTCAGGAGAAGATGAGGATGGCTCAGAGTCGTCAGAAGAGTTATCATGATAAGAGGAGGAAATCACTTGAGTTTCAAGAGGGAGATCACGTGTTTCTTCGTGTTACTCCGATAACTGGTGTTGGTCGAGCCTTGAAGTCGAAGAAGTTGACACCGCGATTTATTGGTCCCTATCAGATTTTGGAGAGGATAGGAGAAGTAGCCTATCGTATCGCTTTACCGCCGTCACTTGCGAATTTGCATGAAGTTTTTCATGTGTCTCAGTTGAGGAGGTACGTTCATGATCCGTCGCATGTTGTCCAAGTAGATGATGTACAGGTGAGAGATAACCTGACTGTTGAAACATCACCTATGAGGATTGAGGATCGAGAGTTGAAGCAGTTGCGGGGTAAAGAGATTGCCTTAGTGAAGGTAGCTTGGGGAGGACCAGCAGGTGGCAATGTGACTTGGGAGCTGGAGAGTCAGATGAAAGAGTCCTATCCAGAGTTATTTGCTTGAGGTATGTTTTCGAGGACGAAAACTCTTTTAGTGGGGGAGAGTTGTAACACCCCAAGAGAAATAAGACACTTATTTAATTTAAATTAATAATTAAATGATTAATTTAATTAAATAATTGGAATTTTGGATTTTATTATTATTATTTTGGGAATAATAATAATTGGAATATATATATAAGTGGGAATAAAGAAAAGGGTTTCATTCTTAACAAAGAAATTTCACGTGAAACTCAGAGAAGCTGCAGAGAAGAGAAAAAGGGCAAAGAGCTGTAGAGCAACGGTTGAAGAACGGAAAAGCTAAAGCTTCGAGAATTGCCGGATTATCTCAGGTAAGGGGGGTTTATCGTCGTTTAATGGGTATTATAGAATAACATGTCATGGGTAGTGAGAAGACGTTGATTTTAACCCTAATTGGAACTGTATATGCTGAAATTGACGTTGAATAAACCGTGTTAAAAACTGTAAATTGAATTGATAGTTGTGTGAGTCGAAAATGTTAGACCAGGGTACGAATCCCAATTAAAAACTTGAACCGGCGCTACCAATTTACCGGACGAATGGTTCTGTTTAGAGATGGTTGTAGTTGAGGAAACGGCCGGAAAACCTGTGAAACGTAAGCTAACGGAACCCTGGAAAACTCAGAAAAATCTGAGTCTGCGCGCGAGCGGTCGACCATAGGGTCGGCGTGCGCTGACCCGTGAGGCATGCGCTGACTGCATGCGTCGACGCATGGTAGTTTTGCGCCGACCAGTGAGCTAAGCGTCGACTGTATGCGTCGACGCATAAGGTTTTGCGCCGACTCCCTCCCGTTGAGCAGAGTCTTGGCAGAATGGAAAATAGTTGATTTTATGTTGTGAGTGCAAGTGGTAGCTGGCCTATCATAGTTAATTGTGAGGAATGAATTTATTAGGTTTATGGTTGTGAAATGTTGATGCAATAATGTTGAAAAGTTGATTTTTTTTTAGTTGCCTTGTTGAAATTATTAAGTTGTAGGCCGATGAGCCAACGCTGATTCTAAGTTGATTTGTTGAGAATTACTGAGTTGTAGGCTGAAGAGCCAAAGTTGATTATGAGTTGTTCTGTTGAAAAACTGTTATGTGGCTGTTGTTATTATGTTGTTGAGCTTTCAAGTCGTACATGACATATACATTCATATGCATTAAGTCGGGGCTTTTGCTCACACCACGTTGGCCTGGATTGGCAAAAATTATGGGGCTTTTGCTCACACCACGTTGGCCTGGATTGGCAAAATTTTAAGTTGAAAGTTGAAGGCTTATGCCTTGATGCCCACTAAACTGGCAATGATTTTAAGTTGGGAGTTTTACTCCAAATGGTACCACATGCATGAAGAGTCGAGTCTCATTGAGTTGCATTTTATGTTGTTATTGAGTTGCCTTTACGTTGTGTTTGAATATGATAATTGAGTTGACTGTGCCGTTGCTTAATGCATGATATAATTAGGGTGATTAACGTGTAGAATTACTTAACATAACATGATAAATTATAATATTTGTTATATCGATTGAGGAACTCACCCTTACAGCTATATTTTTCAGGTAACGAGCAGTGAGTCGAATAGAAGCTAGTGCTTGAAGTCTAGTGTGGTTAGAGGGTCATGCTCTGATAGATGTAACATCGGGACGGGATGTTTGAATTGTTGAATAAATGTTAATTTTGATGAATTACAGATGTTGAAATATTTTATCCGCTGCGTATTGTTAAAGAAGATTTATGTTGAATAAAATTGAGCATGACTGATTTTACGTTGACTTTTGTGAAGAAGTGGTTATGTGACACCCTTGAGATGTATGATTACTCGGATATGTATGATTTAAGTGTTGTTATTTTATTATTAAACATTGGGGTATTTTAGAAGGGTGTTACACTATGTGTTGGCAACAATTTTGGTAAAACCTAGAGTGTTCACAATTTATCCCAAGTGTTGTCTTAACAAAAGATAACATGTACCTACAGGGTGTTTAAAATGTGAATATGCAGGATTTTACTAAGATGTTAGACCCGATGTCATGACATCATTATACAGAACATTCAGTCTGAATGTTATGTATTGTGTGATTGTGTTTTTTATGCTAATCTATGTATGATTGAAGAGATAATTAAACGCGTTATTCAATCAATAATTACAACCAGATTGACTTATTTTCCAACAAGATATAATCAGATGTCATGAGAAGATATGAATGGAAAATAGTTTTAGGGTTTTATGATGTCCAAGCCCAGCCAAATGCTTCTATATAAAGGACAAGGAAAACCTGGTTTTATACACAAGAAATAACGAACGAAATATTGAGAGAGAATAAGGGTTTGAGTCTTGTGTGATTGTGTGAATTATAAGTCATTCATTCATCCATAGATGATTGAATTGGACTGATTTTTGAGTTATAATTTGTCCACTCTAAGCTTTGAAGCATGAGTGTGTGTTTACTTGATTGAAGCTTTTAAGCAAGATCAAGCATGGGTCTTTGAAGAGTGTCTTCTTTTCATCGTAATTCTTGTTTTATATCACTGCTGTGATTGAGGGGGAGTGAGTAGGATCTCATATCTAAGAGTTCTTAGGTAGAAGTCACACGGGTAGAGATTAGGTGAAAAGACTGTAACTTGAAGTTGTTTACTGAGAGTCTTTGAACTGATTATGTTTAGTCTATTTCCTTCCTGGCTTGGTAGCCCCCAGACGTAGGTGAGTTTGCACCGAACTGGGTTAACAATTGCTTTTGTCTCTTGCATTACTGTTCTTTATCTTTTATCCTGTTTGTATTATTCAGATATTAGTGTCGTGACATTACCTTCGACATCTCATATCTGATACCAGAATTTCAATTGGTATCAGAGCAGGCATCCTGCTCTAGTTCTGGGTGAGATCTAGGGACGTTACTTTCTGGTACTATGGATAGAGACGGAGGATCTGTTCACAGACCACCTATTATGGATGGATCCAACTATGACTACTAGAACCCTCGAATGGTGCCTTCCTAAAATCTTGGGATAATAAGGCTTGGAAGGCTGTTTGAACAGGCTGGGAACATCCCGTTATTACTAAGGAAGGAGAAGCTACAACTGAGAAGAAGGCTGAGGGACAATGGACAAAGGAGGAGGAGGATCTAGCCCTTGGGAACTCTAAAGCATTGAATGCTATATTCAATGGAGTAGATAAGAACATATTCAGATTGGTAAACAACTGTGAGGTGGCTAAAGATGCTTGGAACATTCTCAAAACCACTCATGAAGGCACCTCTAGAGTGAAGATGTCTAGACTGCAGCTGCTCACTACCAAGTTTGAAAATTTGAGGATGAAAGAAGATGAAAATATTCATGAATTTCATATGAATATCCTTGATATTGCTAATGCCTGAGGAGCCCTGGCTGAGAAGATGTCAGATGAAAAACTAGTGAGGAAAATACTCAGGTCACTTCCTAAGAGATTTTCCATGAAAGTGGCAACCATAGAAGAGTCTCAAGACATTTCCAATATGAGAGTTGATGAGCTAATTGGATCCCTCCAAACATTTGAGATGGGAATGTGTGATGGATCTGAAAAGAAAGTCAAAAGCATAGCCTTCATGTCAAACACTAAAGAGAAAGAGGAAGAAAGTTGTCAAGATACTGATGAAGATCTGGCCAATGATGTAGCATTACTTGGAAGATAGTTCAACAAACTTATGAAAAATATGGATGTAAGGTCTAAGTCTAATGTCAAGAACATCTCATCTGACATCAGTAAGTCCAATAATTCTGGAAGAAGAACAAGATCTGATGAAAAGTCCAAAGAAGGAAAAGGAGTTCAGTGCCATGAATGTGATGGGCATGGACACATTAGAGCTGAATGTGGAACCTACCTCAAGAAACAAAAGAAGAGTCTTGCTGCCACTTGGTATGATGAAAGTGAAACAGTAGAGTCTGTAAATAACCCTAGCTCTAAGGATGACATGCATCATACTAATCGTGTCATTAGAAATCTTGTCACGAGGATCCTTAATGAAGGATACTCAGTAAAGGGAGTTTCTACTCCTCTATCGAGAAGGGACCCCTCTCCTGAGGTTAGACCTCGTAATGAGAAAGATGATGAGTCATCTAGGTCTGAAAAAGATATAGCTGTTAAGGGACTATGCTCTTTAGGGCAAACCTTGCCTAGTAAGAAATCTGTAGATGCTTCTCAGTCTAAGAAGCATGACTCTGCTAAGAAGGTGATCGACTTGGAAGATGAGAGTTCAGATGATGAAGATGATAGCTTGCTTCATCACTTGAAGCCAAATGTTGCTAAGAGGATGAGAACCAGAAAGGGTAGGTCTGTGGCTGAGATGATGACAGCCAAAACTGCTAAGAAGGGTACTGCTGTAGGCCCCTCAAAGTCTTGGAGTAAAGTGGAGGTAAAGAAGAGAAAAGTAAGAGAAAGTTCTGATTCAGAGGAAGATGTTGAAGACGATGTCCCTCACATCTCTCCTGTCAAAAGGTCAACTGTCAGAAAATCCCATGCAAACATTGTTGTTGTACACTTGGATAACATTTCCTTCCATCTTGAAGATGGTGCAGCAAAGTGGAAATTTGTAATCCAAAGGAGAGTGGCTATGGAAAGAGAACTGGGAAAGGATGTTGTGGAGGTAAAGGAGGTCATGAACCTGATTAAGTCTGCTAGATTAATGAAACCTGTTAGTGGGTTATCTCAGTGTTTCGAAGGTCTTGTTAAAGAATTTATGGTGAACATCCTTGAGGACATTGCTGATAAGAACAACAAAGAGTTTTGTAAGATGTTTGTTAGAGGAAAGTGTGCGAAGTTTTCTCCAACTATGATTAATAAGTTCCTAGGAAGAGGAACAGAAGGTGTTGGTGAACTAGATGCCACATACAATGAGGTCTGTAGGGAAATAATTGTTGGACAGGTCAAGGAGTGGCCAAGCAAGAAGCATCTCTCAGCTGGAAAACTAACTGTGAAATATGCTATCTTGCACAAGATAGGGTCAGCAAATTGGGTACCAACAAATCACATCTCTACAATCTCAAATGCTCTTGGAAGGATCATATTTGCTATTGAAACCAAGCTTAATTTTGATTATGGTAGATTCATGTTTGAACAAATTGTCAAACATGCTTCTACAAATGCTTTAAAGTTGTCCATAACTTTTCCCTCAATGATTTATGGGATAATCCTGAGCCAGCAACCTGGAATTCTAAGCACAAGTGATATCCCTAGTAGAAGAAAACCTCCCCTATAAGTTCATTACAAGTTATTTGAAGGCAGTCATGTGAATGACATTGTCATGACATCTGCTGCGAAGAAGCCAACCTCTCAAGGTGGTATGATTGCTGAACTGAAAGCGACCTGTAAGGAATTGGAGACTGGGATAAGGGTAGCTAAAGCCAGGAAAGAAGCTTTGGAGGTTCTGATTAATAGCTTGGAGCAAGGTGATAGAGATAATGTTGGACAAGCCAAGGAAACAGAAGCCCACACCTCTAGTGAGAGGTCTGAATCTCAAGATAAATCAAGTGGTAATTCTGGGTCTGAAGCTGATGAAGATGCTAGCTCCTCTAACTGAGTTTTGGTGAAGATTGTTCCCCTTATATGATGATGGTTTTTTTGGCAGTCTTGTTTTGATGCCTTGATGTAATTTTTGGGTTCTCTTTGATGTCTCAGGATTCTATCTCAGCTTATATAGATGTATTTGTTTGTGGTTCTGTAACACCTGACAATATGTTTTAACATTCTATGTGACATTATCTTTGACTAATAGACATTTATTTTGTCTCATTGGTCTCTTTAGTCTATTTTGACTAAAAAGGGGGAGAAGTAGCTAAAGGAGAGTTGCAGTTAATATGTGCTATGAAGTAGTTATGCTATAAACAGATGACAGATGGTGTTGAACAAAATATTTTGTGTAGTACAGGTGATGTTGAAGGTGATGTGAGATGGGGTGATGGAGGTTACAGGTGTTGTTGAAGGAGATGTTTGTGTTGAACAGACTTAGGGAGAGAAGAAGGTGATGTTGAAGGTGATGTCAGATGGGGTGATGGAGGTTACAGGTGTTGTTGAAGGAGATGTCTGTGTTGAACAGACTTAGGGGGAGAAGAAGCACATATGTGTTTAATATGTGTTTACTAGTTGCTATTATAGCTAGTAAATGTGTGTTTTTATTACTTTTGCTGCTAAACTGCTGATATGCTTTTTTTACTCTTGTGAACAAATAAATGGTCTAATGTATGTTTTAGCCAAAATTTGCCAAAGGGGGAGTTTGTTGGTTCTATGTGTTGGCAGCAATTTTGGTAAAACCTAGAGTGTTCACAAGTTGTCACATGTGTTGTCTTAACATAAGATAACATGTACCTGCAGGGTGTTTAAAATGGGAATATGCAGGATTTTACTGAGATGTCAGACCCGATGTCATGACATCTGTATACAGAACATTCAGTTTGAATGTTATGTATTGTGGGATTGCATTTTTTATGATAATCTATGTATGATTGAAGAGATAATTAAATGTGCTATTCAATCAGTAATTACAACCAGATTGACTTATTTACCAACAAGATATAGTCAACTGTCATGAGAAGATATGAATGGAAAATAGTTTTAGGGTTTTATGATGTCCAAGCCCATCCAAATGCTTCTATATAAAGGACATGGAAAACCTGGTTTTATACACAAGAAATAACGAACGAAATATTGAGAGAGAATAAGGGTTTGAGTCTTGTGTGGTTGTGTGAATTGTAAGTCATTCATTCATCTATAGATGATTGAATTGGACTGATTTTTGAGTTGTAATTTGTCCACTCTAAGCTTTGAAGCATGAGTGTGTATTTACTTGATTGAAGCTTTTAAGTATGATCAAGTATGTTTCTTTGAAGAGTGTCTTCTTTTCATTGTAATTCTTGTTTTATATCACTGTCGCGATTGAGGGGGAGTGAGTAGGATCTCATATCTAAGAGTTCTTAGGTAGAAGTCACACAGGTAGAGATTAGGTGAAAAGATTGTAACTTGAAGTTGTTTACTGAGAGTCTTTGAATTGATTTTGTTTAGTGGATTTCCTTCCTGGCTTGGTAGCCCCCAGACGTAGGTGAGTTTGCACTGAACTGGGTTAACAATTGCTTGTGTCTCTTTCATTACTGTTCTTTATCTTTTATCCTGTTTGTATTGTTCAGATATTAGTGTCATGACATTACCTTCGACATCTTATATCTGATACCGGAATTTCAAGTGTACTAAGGATAAAAACCTATAGATCATGTTCTACAAAAGTTCCCAGAGTATTAATCCCATCTATTGAATATTATAGGTTAGGATGAATGACTCATCAACCCATAACATTCTCAAGAGAAACTCGTCTGAGTGTAGTATCAAGTATCAATTGTTATCGAGTCTACACTTGAAAAGTCTCTGCACTACATCCTAAAAAGGCCAATTTGGGTTAAATGTTCTACGATCCTCAGCTTCTCAAACCCCAAATTAGAGAAAGCAATTCATATCCACAAATAACTTGTGTGACATTAGTAACTCTAAAGAGGTCTCCACTGAGTAGATGGGTCTCAAGCTAACTTGTTAAGGAATACTTTACACCAGTTAAACATGAGTATACCATCCTCCTATCTTAATTGAACTCAAGTTCGGATTAGAACTTTTCTCACCACACAAAGATCACCAAGCACAACAAATAAATTATATCATAGAAACAACATATAAAAATATCAAATATACAAATAAATACACATAAAAAACTAGGCTAAACCCACCGAGGACTAATCCCTAGTAGAGTCGCCACTTAATTTTTGTAGCGGTAAGTTCGTGACCATCAAGCTATGGATAAACTTGACATCAATAAAACCAAAGTCGCCACCGCGCTTTTATTGTTTCCAAAGGAAAAGGGAAAAGTACGAATAAAACCCAAGGATAAGAAGTTTTCAAATCAAAACTAATAAAATTCCATAGATTACATGTAAGGGGGTTGGTTACACAGAGGGAAGGTGTTAGCACCCAAAGTGTCATAGGTACTCCTAGGGAGCCCTTTTTTATGTGTGCATGTGTTTTTGGTATAAAAGATGTTTGATGAAATAGAGTGTGGGGATGAGAAAATAATTCATTGATTATATTTTTGTGTTTGACAAGACCTTCGGTCTTATGCTTACGTACCAACATAAAAATGAGGGATCAAAACCTCGTAGTTCTTGGTAAAAATTTCAAAGAAGTTGGTAAATGGATTTTAACAAAAGTTTAATAAGAAAAGGGCAAAGAAAGCCAAAAATTTGAGTGGAATTGTTATTTCTTTTTGTCTTTTGAAATTTAAGTCAATATGGTTAAGTTTATTTACAAGTTTGATTTATGAAAAAGTTTGAAAAATTCATTGACATAAGGCCAAAGTTTCTAATCATTAAACATGCCTAATTTTGAAATCACAAGTAAATAAAGTTTTTGAAAGGAGGGAGAGATTTTAAAATTAAAGAAATGGGAGGAGATGAAAGGGCTATCCTAAGCGTAAATTTAAAAGTTAAGAGTTGAAAAGATCTGACCAATGGGATGCAATCCAACAGACAAGAATGTCATATAGAAACTTGTTTCCTTTGGACTTTAATCAAACAATAATTAACAAGCAATAAGCAATATCCAGACATCATGAAGATCAAGGCATCAAATAAATATAGCCACATCCATGCAAGCACTCCAATAGCTATCAGTCTTCGTTGTCTTCCAAAGTATCAGATGAAATATTCCTTAAGCAACTTAGAATAAAACATCAGACATAGACAATCCAAATAAGCAATTAAGCACAAAGACAGAGTAGCAGATGAACCCAAAGAACTCAAAGGTCTTGCATCAGATTAAGACAAAATTCAAGATAGCTCAGTCTCAGAATGTTGGCATTGGCCAAGTCCTTTAGCATAGGGAATATTGCCTAATCCTAAGTCTAAAAGTTCAGATCAAGTTCAACAGTCCACCAATTTTTTTAGGGTTTTTCTTGTTATTAAATGTTTTAAGGTCCTAAGACCACAAACAAAACCAAAAGCAAAAAAAAAATATGCAATCACATGATATGGCTCAAATGAGCAAAGTGAAAAGGACTTGAAACATAAACAAGTTATATGAAATGTAAATGGAAATGGATGATAAATGACTGAAATTTAAATTGCATAATAGTAAATGACTTGAAAGTAAAGCAATATTAACAAGAGTTAGTCAATGGTTAATCAAATGTTAGTGGTGAATTTTAATTGATTAAGTCATTCTTTGAAGAACACTTAACCATTCATTCACAAGTATGAATCCTTAAACCAAGACATATTTAATGAGAAGAGCTCCAACTTGGATAATTCAACAAGTATGCCATTAGCTCCAATGAAAGGAAAAAAGTTCAAGTCTCCACACAATGCCATGAAGAATGAGAGACTTACAATCTCACTTACTAGAATTATATGCCTTGAGGGTAAAATTTAGCTCGATGTTAAGCAATCGTAATTGAACTTATGTAGAAGTCACAACTATCTGAGGTCGGGAAATAAAAATATAGGTGTTAATGCATGTTAGAGATTTGACACAAAGAACCAAACTCCTCAAACATACCACACACTAAAAGAAAATGGAAAGGACCTATCTCAATCATACTTGTATTGATTCATCTAACACAAGGTCATTGATGAATCAATTAGCCTTTAGACATTCGAGATTTCATTGGTCAAATGAGGAAATGGGAAAGAATGGGGATGAAAATCAAGAGGGAGGGAAAGGTAAAAAAACAAATTGATCATCAGATGAATTTCATCAAATCAAAACCATCCATTCATTTTGGGAGATGAAATGTACACTTCATCAATCCCCTAAATCCAATGGTTTTATTCCAACAAAAGTTAAATCAACCATGACCAAGACCCAAACAGAAAGTCAAACATCACAAGACCATAAAAATGGCTCAACAATATTTTTAAATATTTAATCAATTAAAAAGCCACATTAAAAATGAATTAAAATACATTTTAATTTGGTCAAAACCTAAAATCCCTTCAAAACACCAAATAAGTGGCCAAAGGATTTATCCTAGGTCAAACAAGGTCAAAGGACCTTGGACAAAAAATTTCACATTTTTTCGAAAGTCAGAAGTATTTTTAAACAATTAAAAATATACACAAAAATACTTAATTCATGAAAAATACCAAAATCAATCCAAAAGTAATTTTAATTCGGAATATGGAAGAAAAGAATTGTTCAATATTTTTGGTGAAAGTCTCATATTTTTTGGATTAAAAATGGATTTAGTAGGAATTAAACAAAATAAAACAATTAAATGGAAAATCAGAAAATATGGAAAATCAAGGGCCATCAGATATCCCTCATTAAAAGGGGCCATCAGAACACCCTAGTTAATGCATCACACACATGGTATTTAAAAGGGGCGGTCAAGATTAGAACGTGGGAACCAGATAGATGGCTTGGACTTTGCCAATGCACCACCGATCATCTTCTCCGGTGGACCTCACCGGACTGGTCCACACTCAACCAAATGGAAAATGAAAAGTGAGGACATGTTTTTGAAGGAAAAATTCTCAGGAGCACGAATATGAACTCTATTTCTTCCAATTCCAAGTATATTGAAAGATACATGGATTTGAAAGTTGAGGTTTGTGATCTGAGTTGCTTCGATTTGACCTCAAAGCAACTCAATCTTGTTGCCTACATTGGTAGGACTTCAACCAACAAAAAATTATTTGAAATGGTGGAGACCTGAGAGAGAATCGAAGAGAGAAAGTTTCACAAAATTCACCTTCTGTTTGCAGTGATGAAGCTCAATTTGGATCTCAATTGGCCTGGGCTTACTTCTATTTGCTTGCAGGAGATGAAAGAGGTTATCAAAAGGCTTGGGTCCTTGGAGTTTCAATCCCAAAACAAAAATGGAAGTGAAGCTCGATTTCAAATTAAATCCTCAAGGTTATCTTTTCAATGGGGTTTGGGAAAGAAGCAAGTCAAAGCTTGGGCTAGAGGATCTCCATTCTGATCACCAAGGCCATGTATTTATAGAGTTCTTGCATTGCTTTTCACACATCTCAAAAATTGGCCAAAATTGGAAAGGTTAGTGCATGCTTGCATGGACGTGTGATAGACCCATGAGATGATTGGAAAAGATCAACAAATGATCATGAATGATGCTGGAAGTCTAACATGAGGCCATGCATTTTCAATTGAGAAATGATCATGTGATTCATCCAAATGGAACCGTGAAGAGTAATCATGCACAAGTCATTCATATCTTGTCCAAATGGGGTAATCTTGGACTTTTTGGAAAGGCTACATCATAAGGAACAATTTTCATGTTGAACACTTTTACATTTGAAGCTTGGATCATGATTAATTTTGAGGTGAAATTTTGAGAAATCAAACCTAATTGAAATTTTTCTAAGTACCAAATCAAATATCCACTTCTTCCACCTTGAATAACATTCACTATGAGCTTCAAATGGAAATAGCTCTTACATCAATGTTGTAGATATTTCAATCCTATTCAATTTGGTCACAAATTTGACCTCATTTGGATTTGGCATGAAGGAGTTATGGATTTTAGAAGTTGAGGAAAATTGCTTGTCCAATGATGATGGCCCAAAATGACCTATAATGTTTCCTCTTGGAACATGCTCTTGCAAGTTGAATTTGAAGTTTCTCAAAGAATAAAAGTTGGAGAAGACATTTTTAAATTGATCATTAAACTTGGATGGCCTTCATCTCATAAAGTTTGAGCAAGTTATGATCCTTAGAAGTTTACCTCATAACTAGGGCACAGACAAAATGACCTATAATCTTTCACCATAAAGAAGGAATTTACAAGAAAAACTAGCTCTTCACTTTTACATGAAAGTTTTTTGGAATGCCCTTTCGAGTAACGTTTATCTTGGAATCATTTTCATATGACAAACATTGTAGGAGATAGGGTCTAGGGAACCCCAGTTTTGTCTAGTTGACTTCCTCTGGTCAACCACCTTGAACCAACTTGCAAACTTAAAGTTATCTTGTTTTTTGGGACTAATGGAGGATCATCTATGTATAAGACGATGTAATATGAAGTATACCTTGAAATATTTGATCAAATGATGAAGAAACTTGTTGAGGAAGTCACACAAGATACCTAGATGAATTAGGGCTTCCAAGGCAAACAAGCTTTAAACTCTTGATGATTTCTTGATAAAAATGATAAGTGAAGATCATGAGGATCCATAACTAATGTCTAGAACTATTATGAACCATCTATTGATTCATCTCCTTGACTGAGGGTCTTAAACCTTAGATGTGAGTTTGATAGAGCATGGGTGGATGCATACACTATCTACAAAAGAAGTAGAACTATACATAGACATATTTTTGGCATTTTGGTTAGTAAATAATGAAAAACAAGGTATGATACAATCAAATGTGCTAGGTGATCTCTCCTAATTCAAACCTAGTGAATGAGGGGTAATGAGGATGCTAAGGTGTGATCCCAAAGCCAATGCACATGATGTGATAGCATGAGGGATCTTAGGGTCAAAATTGGGGTCTTACAGAAACCAAAAATGATATCATAGATATAAACTTGAACTAGAAGAGTATGTTTTCCTTGACTCTTAAGGAAAAGTGTAGTATCTACCTTCTCTATAGGGTGTCCTTGATCGATCAAAAACTGACTAAGTCGCTGTAAGACCCCAAATTTGACCCCAAGATTCCTCATGCCATCTCATTAACTTGGCATTTGCATTGGGATTACACCTTGGTATCCTCCTAACCTATCATTCATTTGGGTTTGCATTGTGAGATATCACCAAACATTTGTGATTGTATCATACTTTATATTCTTTTGTTTACTAACCAAAAAACCAAAAATATGTCTAGTGTAGTTTCATTTCTTTTGTAGGTAGTGTATGCATCCATTTGGGCCCTATCAAGCCATATATAGGGTTTGAGACCCTCAATGGAAGAGATCAATCAAGAAACTCTTCATAATGGTTCTAAGTATAATATATGGATCCCCATGCTCTTTAATTGTCCTTTTGATCAACAATTCATCAAGAGTTTGAAGCTTGTTTGCCTTGGAGGCCCTAATTCATCTGGGTATCTTGTGTGACTTCCTCAACAAGTTTCTTAACCAATTGATCAAAGATCTCAAGGGATACTTCATTATATATCATCTCAAGCATATATGATCCTCCATGATCCCCAAATATCCAAAGAACTTCAAATTTGTAGGTTGGTTCAAAGAGGTTGACTAGAGAAGTCAGTTGGTCAAATCTAGGGTTCCCTAGACCCTATCTCATACAATTTTTGTCATATGAAAATAATCCCAAGAGAAAAGTTACTCTTTATGAGACTCCAGACAACTTTCATATTGGAATCAAGAGCTAATTTTTCTTGGAAAGTCATTTTTATTGGTGAAAGATTATAGGCCATTTTGTATGTGCCCTAGATGGAGGGTCAACTTCCAAGAATCATAACTTTCTCATTTTTTATGATATGAAGGTCATCCAAGTTTAATAATTGATTTCAAGATGTCTTATCCAACTTTTATTCTTTGATAAATGTGAAATATACTTGCAAGGGAATGTACCAAGAGGAAACATTAAAGGTCATTTTGGGCCATCATCATTGAACAAGAAATTTTCCTCAACTTCTAAATTTCATAACTCCATCATGCAAGATTCAAATTGTGTCAAATTTATGACCAAATTGAATAGGAATTTAAGATCTACAACTTTGAAGAAGGAACCATTTTCATTTGAAGATCGTAGAAAAGGTTATTCAAGGTGGAAAAAATGGTCATTTGACTTTTAACTTAGAAAAGTTTCAACTATGTTTGATTCCTCAAACTTCTACCTCATAATTCATCATGATCCAAGCTCCAAATGGAAAAAGTTTCAACAGAAAAGTTGATCCCTTTCATGTTTTCTTTCCAAAGAGTCTAAGACCAATGCATTTGGGTAAAATTTGAGGGACTTGTGCATGGTTTCTTTGCATGGCCCTATTTGGAAACATTTGTGGTCAACTTTCTGCCAACAATGCATGGCCTCATGAATTGCTTTCAGCATCACTTGTGCATGATTTTGGACTCATTACAATTATTCTTTGGACTTTGTTGCATGCCCATGCAACCATGCACACTAGAGTTGCTATTTTTTGCATTTGAAAGGAAGTGTGTGAAAATCAATTGAAAAGTCTATAAATAAAACTCATTCTACTCAGAATCGGAGACCCTTGGCCGAAGCTTTTACCTGCAAACACTCCCACCCTCCATTGTTAGAATTTCTTGAAGATTTTTCTTGAAATCAAGTTTTGATTCCCATTTTGTGTTGGAATTGAAACTCCAAGAATTCAAATCTCTTTTGCATCCAAATCATATCCTACAAGCTAGTAGAAGCAAGCCCAAGCAAATTGAGATGAAGATCGAGCTTCATCACTGCAAACAGAAGTTGAATTTTGTGAAACTTTTCTTCTTCGATTCTCCCTCAATTCTCCATAATTTCACTTGAATTTTTGTTGGCTGAAGTCCTACCAATGTAGGCAACAAGATTGAGTTTCTTTGAGGTCAAATCGAAGCAACTAAGCTCATACTCCTCAATTTTCAATTCCATGTATCTTTCAATATAATGAGATTTGGAGAATTTTGAGGGAAGATTTGGATTCCTGGCATTTTTCTCTTCAAATTAGTGTATGCACTTTTCATTTTCATGGAAGTTCTTGGTGGACAAGTCTGGTGAAGTCCACCGGAGCCCTAGCAAGGTCCTATCCATCAGATCATCTTCCCACGTTCTAATCTTGGCCATTGGTTCAGATGACTCATGTTGCAAGCGCATTGACTGAGGTGTACCACGGATGTTACGCGATTGGCATCAGATCTGCCACCTCAATTAATGAGGGAGATCTGATGGCCCTTGATTTTTCTCATTTTATTTTAATTTCTGATTTTATGTTTAATCCATTTATTTTGATTAATTCATTTAAAATTCATTTTGAATCCATAAAATATGGGACTTTCACCAAAAATATTTAAATATTTTCCTCTTCCATATTTTCAATAAACTCATTTTTTGGATTAATTTTGATATTTTTTGTGAATTAATTGATTTTGAACTTGTTTTTAAATATTTTAAAATACTTCTGACTTTCCAAAAATTATGATTTTTTTTGTCTAAGGTCCTTTGAACTTGTTTAATCTAGGATAAATCCCTTGGCTATTTATTTGGTGATTTCAAGGGATTTGAGGTTTTGTCCATTTAAAATGCATTTAAATTAATTTTAAAACTGATTTTTATTTGTTTAATTGTTTAAAAATATTGTTGAGCCATTTGATTGATCTTGTGATGTTTGACTTTCTGTTTGGCCTTAGTCATGGTTGATTTGAACTTTTATTTGACCAATACTATTGGATTTAGGGGGTTGATGAAATGTACATTTCATCTCCCAAAATGAATGGATAGTATTGATCGGATGAAATTCCTCCTATGAATAATTTGGGTTTCTATTTCCCCTTACCTCTTCATCTTCATCCATTTTCTTACCTAATCCATCATTGACCAGTGAATTCTCTTCATGTCTAATGCTAGTTGATTCATCAATGACTTTGTGTCGGATGAATCAACATGAACTTGACTGAGATAGCTCCTTCCCACTATATTTTTGTGTGTGGTATGTTTTAGGAGCTTGGTTCTTTGTACCAAGTCTCTAACATGCATTAACACCAATATCTTCATTGCACGACCTCAGATGGTTATGACTGCTACATAAGTCCAATCATGATTGCTTAACATAAAGCTAAATTTATCCCGCAAGGCATAACATTCTAGTAAGTGAGATTGTAAGTCTACCATTCTTCATGGAATTGTGTGAAGACTTACCCTTTTTCCATTCATGAGAGCTAGTGGCATACTTGTTAATTATCCAAGTTGGAGCCCTTCTCATGGATGATCTCTTGGTTCATGTCTTCATACTTGTGAATGAATGGTTGAGTATTCTCCAAAGAATGACTCAAATAATTAAACTCTTCACTAACATTGACTAACTTCTTAATAACATTGCTTTACTTTCAATTCATTTACTTAATGCCATTTAAATTCAAGTACTTTTATCATTCATTTCCATTTACATTTCATGCAAGATGTTTATGTTTCAATCATTTTCACTTTGCTCACTTGAGCCATATTATTCTAGTGATTGTATATATTCTGTACTTGTGATTTTGTTTTGTTTGTGATCTTAGGACCTTAAAATAATTAATAAACAACAAGACCTCTAAAAAATATGTTGGTGGACTATTGGACTTGATCTAAATTCTAGGACTTAGAATAAGGATACCTTCCCTATGCTTTGAGGACTTGGCCAATTCCACTATTTAAGACTGAGCTATTACTGACTATGCCTTCCATCTGGTGTAAACCTTGGGTGCTCCTGGTTCATCTGTCACTTTGTCTCTGTGCTTGATTGTTATACTGATTATTATTGCTTATGTCTAATGATTGTTTTCTGTGAGTTTGCCATGGAAATATTTCATCTGATACATTTGAAGACATTAAAGACTTCTAGCTATTGGAATTCTTGCTTGGATATTATGGCTATCTTTATTTGATGCTTTGGTCTTCATATTATTGGCTTGGATGTTTGCTTATGCTTATTGCTTTCTCAAAAGTCCAAAGGAAAATGGGTTTCTATCTGACATTCTTGTCTTGTGGATTGCATCCTATTGGTCAGATTTTTTCAACTCTTAACTTTTAATTTTTGTCTAGGGTAGTCTCTTCATCTCCTCTCATTTTTTTTAATTTAAAAATATCTCCCTCATTTTTAAAACCTTTGCTTGTGATTTCAAACTTAGACATGTTTTAATGATTAGAAACTTTGGCCTTATGCCAATGAATTTTCAAACTTTTTGTTAATCAAATCTGTGAATGAACTTGACCATATTGAGTTAAATTTCAAAAAGACAAAAAGAACTAATCACCTAATTCAAGTCTTTGGCCTTTTTGTGCCTTTTTCTATTAAACTTTTTTTAAAATCAATTCACCAACTTTCCTTGAAATTTTTGCCACGAACTACGGGGTTTTGATCCCTTATTTTTATATTGGCACATAGGCATAAGACCGAAGGTCTTGTCAAACACAAAATATAATTAATGAATTCTTTTATCATCCTTTCACTCTATGTTTTTGGAAAACATCATTTTCAACTAGAAAACACTTGCACACAAAAAAGGGCTCCCTAGGAGTACCTAGGACACTTTGGATTCTAATACCTTCCCTCTGTGTAACCAACACCCTTACCCGTAATCTCTTGCATTTTATTAGTTTTGATTTGAAAACTTCTTATCTTTGGTTTTTGTTTTTACTTTTTCCTTTTTATTTGGAAACAATAAAAGCCAGGTGGTGACTCTGGTTTTATTGTCGTTGAGTTAACCAATAACTCGATGGTCATGAATTTACCGCTACAGAAATAATGTGGTGACTCTACCGGGGAGTAGTCCTCAGTGGGTGTAGCCTAATTTTTTGTGTGCAATATTTTGTTGATATTTGATGTTTGTTTCTATATATTGTTGTGTGATACTTTGTGTGTTGTGCTTGGTGATCTCTGTGTAGTGAGATAAGTTCTAACTTGAACTTCAGTGCAATTTAAGATAGGATGGTAGTATAGTCATGTTGGCTTTAAAGGAGTAGTCCTGAAAGAGTTGACATGATATCCCTCACTCAGTGGAGATCTCTTTGGAGTTACTGATGTCACACGAGTAAGCCGTGGATAGGCATTACTTTCTCTAATTTAGGGGTCCGGGAAGCTGAGGACCGTAGAACATTTAACCCAACTTGGCCTATTTTAGGACGTATTGTGGAGACTGTTCAAGTGTAGACTTGATAATAGTTGTTACGCGATACTAGACTCAGAAGCGTTTCTCTTGAGAATACTATGTGTTGATGAGTTAGTCATCCTAACCTATAGTATCCGATAGATGTGATCATGACTCTGGGAACTTTTTAGAACATGATCTACAGGTTTTTATCCGTAGTACACTCCTTTGGGATGGTTCTTAACCCGACTCAATGCTCGTGACTCGCAAGAAACCCTTTGATTCTTGGTTGATCCCATCAGTCTCATCAATATGAATGAAACTTGGGTGTTGATAAGGTGAAAACTATAGTCCATCAAAATGGATGATTGATGTTTATGATTAATTGATCCATCCCTTGACCTTTGTTCGTGGTTGCCTTGTGTGTGTGATCCCTTGTGTGTGTTTGTTGCATTCATGCATACATGCGCGTCATAACATTCATCACACAAATAAATTTTCAAGGAACTAAGGTCTTATTTGCAAATATTTTTCAGACCATGAATTGTGGACGGAGGAATACCAAAAAGTACAGTTTCATATGTCCTGATTTGAAGGAGCTAACGATTTGTCATCCTTTGTATTAGATCCTTGGACTTTAAGCAACGTCATGGGAAGATTTTGTTTGTATTATCGACTGATGTGGTTGAATGGCTTTTGAGTGTTTTGGTGCAATTTTACGACCCTCTCTACCGATTCTTCACTTTTCCTGATTATCATCTTGGGCCCATGTTAGAGGAGTATGCCCATCTCTTGGGTATGCCCGTATCTAACAAGGTACCTTTCAGTGGATTGGAGGAGCTCTCGAGATCTCTAGTCATAGTTGAAGCTCTTCATTTGAAGAAATCAGAGATTGATGCCAATTTGGTGAAGAAAGGAGGGATTCTAGGGTTGACTTCTGAATTTCTCATTGGTAGAGATATTGATTTTGCCTTAGCCGGTAGCACAGATGATTTTGAAGCCATCTTTGTATTGCACATCTATGGTCTAGCTTTGTTCCCTAACATTGACGGTTTTGTTGATGTTAACGCCATTAGGATATTCTTGATTGGGAATCATGTTCCAACTTTGTTGGCTAACATGTATTTCTCTTTGCATTTGAGGAATTCTAAGGGTGGTGGAACTATTGTGTGATGTGCTCCTCTTTTGTACAAGTGGTGTATTTCGCACTTTCCTTGTACACATGCTTTCTTGGAGAACCAACAATGTCTATGGTGGTATCAGAGACTTCTGTATCTCACTAATGATGATATTGTTTGGTATGATTCTGCATTGGGTAGCTTGGATATTATTGACAGTTGTGGTGAATTCTATAACGTTCCTCTCATTGGCCCGTCATCAGTTTGGGTTCCCCTTGAGAGATAAGCCTAATAACATTTAGTAAGAGAGTCTATTCTATCAAGAGGTTAAAGATCCCTAATATTTGAAGAGTAGGATGGTGCGTGCTTGGCACAATGTGCATAGGAAAGGAAGATCCAAGCTTGGTCCACGCAATTGTGTAGCTTTTGAAGCTTACATTATTTGGGTGACAAAGAGAGCTTGGAAGCTCAAGATGCCACGCACTTACGAGAGACTTATGTATATTGTTATGGTTGAGCCATCAACTCTCCCTAACCAAGATGTAGAGGAGTTGGAAGACGCATTTTCCCAGATGAAGCAAGAGAGAGACTTGTGGGAAGAGCGGTTCCATGCTTTGAGCCGAAAGCATGTAGAGTTACAGAATAAGTCAAGACACAAGACTGCACTTATTGAGGTTCTGAAAGAGCGTATAGTGAAGAGACAGAGAGAGCCAGAGGATTTAATTTCCTCCAGTATTCCTCAGCCTTCCCGTGCTTGGAAGAGGATTGTTGATCGACTCGTCCTCGAGAAATCTCAGATGCAGATAACCTTTGAGTCCGAGATCAGACGCATCCGAAGAAAGTATACTCCCTTGGCCAGTTTAGCTGATTTAGTTGTTAGGGATCCTTAGGATGATAGTTTCCTTTTCTCTTGTATTTATATTTTGGTTTCTGAAATTGTACTTAGTGTAATCCTTCCAATTTTTAGGAATAAAAAGAGATTTTATGGTTAAAATTGTTATTATTGTTAATTATTATAATTAGTTGAAATATTTGCAACTAGGACCTTGTATGTTCCTTGAAAAAAACAATAAAAAACATTTCATTTCATGCATCATTTCCACAATAGGTTTCTTTAGCCAGCGGTCTTATTGGTTCTTCTTCTGTGTATCAGTCAATCTGACTCATCACTATAACACTTAAGCTAATCGCCAGAGAAGAATGGAGCACCTTGAACAAGAGAAGAGAGAACTTAAGGATGATATTTCCAAACTAACTGCTTTGATGGAGTCTGTGATTGCTACTCAGAATTAACCATCTCCGCGTCCTACAACTCCTCATCCTCAGAGGACTGTTATTTCCGAGATTGCTTCAATGTTGGTGCTTATGGTTGCTAGCCAGTCTACGCCTGCCATGCCTACTGGTTTCTTGTGGGGAATGCCACCAAACTTTGTGCCTGAAGGGTATGCTCTGACATTTACTTCTGTGATGGCATCTAGCTCGGTCTTTTCTGCGCCTCCTGCCATTGTGCATACTTTTCCTTGCGTCAAGGAAACCATCTATCACTCTGAGCCGTCTGAAGGTCCCGATGTTTATGAGAAGATGGACGAGATGAAAGACCAATTTCTTGAGCTGCGAAAGGAATTGAAGACCTTGAAGGGGAAGGGTTTGTTTGGTAAAAGTGTTGTTGAGTTGTGTTTGGTGCCCAATGTCAAGATCCGAGTGAAGTTCAAGGTCCCAGACTTTGAAAAGTATAAGGGGAGTACTTATCCTCTGAGTCATCTTGTCATGTATGCTAAAAATATGTTTACTCAGACCGACAATGATCAACCAGTCATCCACTACTTCTAAGACAGTCTAACTGGTGTTGCACTCAGATGGTATATGGGCTTGGTCAATGCTAATGTTCGTACTTTTAATGACTTGGGCGAGGCTTTTGTCAAGAAATACACGTATAATGTTGATATGGCTCCAGATCAAGATTTGTTGAGATCAATATACCAGATATGAGAAAGAGACATTCAAGGAGTACGCCCAAAGATGGAGAGAGATGGCTGCTCAAATTAGGCCACCCTTGGAGGAGAAGGAAATGACCAAGATCTTTTTGAAGACGCTGAGTTCATTTTACTATGAACGTATGATTTCTAGTGCTCCTAATGATTTCACTGAAATGGTGAACATGGGGATGCGATTGGAAGGAGTTTTTCGAGAAAGACGGTTATCCAAAGATGAAGCTTCGGAGAGCAAGAAATACGGTGGTAGTTTCTCCAAAAGGAAGGAAGGGGAAACTAATGTAGTGTCTACAGAGAGGCAGAGAAGACCTCTTGTGAATAAGAATTCCCAGTCCCGTCAACATCATCATCAAGTATCATCAGTAATTCCGGTTTTTACCAATAATTCAACAAATCAATTAGTTCCTATTCAGCAACAACATTAGCAATATCCACAACAACATACCAACTACAACAACAATCATCATTAGAATTTTGAGATGAAGAAGATCTCTTTCGACCCTATTCCTATGACGTATGTAGTTTTATATCCTTCTTTGGTTGTCAAGAATCTGATTCAACCTAGAAATCCTCCAAAAACTCCTGAACCTTTTCCATGGTGGGTCAAGCCAGATTTGCATTGTGCTTTTCATCAGAAAGCTCCCGACCATGATATTGAAAACTGTTGTCCATTGAAGTATGAAGTTCAGAAGCTGATCAAGAGTGGTTTGGTGTCCTTTGAGGACCGAGCACCTAATGTTAAAGCCAATCCATTGCCTGCTCATGGAAATGCTTCTATGATCATGGTAGATGACTGTACTGAAAATTTTAGGGTTTTTAATGTGCGTCATATTCAGAGATCGTTGGTGGAAATTCATAGGGGTTTGTGCTTGGCAAGTGATTGTGAACATAACCATGATGGTTGTGTTATTTGTAGCGTCAACCCTCGAGGATGTGTAATTGTCAAGAGGGATATTGAGAAACTGGTGGATGAAAATGTTATTCAAGTTCAACAATGTAGAAATATGGGGAATGATGTAAATGTTGTTGTACTTGTGTTCAAGACCCCCGAGCGGGTAGTTATTCAGTTCGACAGCAGCAGCAGTAAGAATGAAACTAGATTGGTATCGATGTTGGTTATACGGTTAACGAGCCCCGTCCTCTATTCATCCTATAAAGTCATGCCTTATAAGTATAATGCTACCATGATTGAGAATGGGCAAGAGGTTCCTCTTCCCGCTGCAAATTCAGTGGTAAGCATTGCAGATATAGTGAAGGTGATCCATAGTGGTTGTGTGTTTGGCTCTGTATCTCCTAAAGTTGTGGAAGATGTTTCAGTGGGTAAGAAGGCAGAAGTTCCTGCAGTTGATCCGGTTAATGCTCCAACTTGTCAGTCTGGTGAATCCAGCGGGTTGAAGATTAATGATGATGATGAGGTTTTACTCTTGATCAAGAGAAGTGAGTTCAACATTATGGAGCAGTTGCTCCAGACGCCGTCAAAGATTTATGTACTGTCATTATTGATGAATTCTAAAGCGCATAGAAAGGTTTTGCAGAAAGTGTTAGAGCAAGCTTATGTAGAGAACGATGTTATTGTTGATCAATTTGACCACATTGTTTCCAACATTACCTCCTGTAATAACCTGAGCTTTTGTGATGAAGAACTTCCTGAGAAAGGTAGAAATCATAACTTGGCACTCCACATTTCAATGGATTGCAAAGAGGACGCCCTGTCCAATTTTTTGGTTGATATTGGTTCATCATTGAATGTGTTTCCCAAGTCAACTCTAGCAAGACTGTCTTATCAAGGCACCCCTGTGAGATACAGTGGCGTCGTTGTTAAAGCGTTTGACGGTTCCCGAAAAACTGTCATTGGAGAGGTAGGTCTTCCAGTTAAAATAGGTCTGAGTGATTTCCAAATTACTTTTCAAGTAATGGACATTCACCCGGCCTACAACTGTTTGTTAGGAAGGCCATGGATCCATGAAGCTAGGGATGTGATATCTACTTTACACCAGAAGCTGAAATTTGTTAAGAACGGAAAGCTTGTCGTTGTTGGTGCGGAGAAAGCGCTTCTAGTGATCCATTTGTCATCCTTCACCTATGTGGAAGCTGAAGAGGAAGTTGGAATGCCATTCTAAGCTTTATCTGTTACTGATGAATTGTGGAAGAATGGGGAATCCATGTCTTCTCTAAAGGATGCACAAGAATTTATTTAGGCTGGCAGCACCTACAAATAAGGTTTCATTATAAAAGTTATTGAGAACAAGAACAGGGTCGGGATAGGATTTTAACAAGGTCCATTCAACGGAAATGTTAAGGCTATGCAACCAGTTTTCCGCAGTGGAGGGTTCATTCACAAGGATGATCAACATTCAACTAGAATTATTGAAGACAATGATGAAGACGAAGCTTGTGCCAATTTTGTTTAACATTGACAGACTTGCAACATATGGGTTGCTGTTGATATTCCTGTTGTTGTGCATCATTCAAAGTAATTTATTTTTATTATTAAAAAGTAATGCTTCTCCCATGTCTAAGGGAGAAGTGAAACATTGTTGGGCATTTTCAATATTATCATCAATAAAAATACAATTTTATTCATCCACATCTATGATGTTTGTTTTTTCTTTTTGCTTTTCTAAAAATAATACTCATAAAAAACATAAATAAAGAATAATCCTTCCATCTATATAATGTTTGTTTGCACTCTACTTCTCTAAAATCGAAATATCAAATCATTATGCAGGTTGGTTCTCAGACCCATTGAACATAATGATCCTACTCCATCTCCAAACTTTGATTTCCCTGTGTTTGAAGTTGAGGAAGAGAATGATGATGAAGACGTGTCTGATGAGTTAACCCATTTGCTTGAGCAGGAGGAAAGAACCATTCATCAGTTTGAAAAGAAAATTGAATTAGTCAACTTGGGTTCTGAGGATGATGTGATGGAAGTCAAGATTGGGTCTCAACTTGGTCCAGAGGATAAGAAGGGGTTGGTTAATCTTCTCTGAGAATACTCTAATGTGTTTGCTTGGTCCTATCAAGATCTGTCAGGTTTAGATTATGATACTGTGGAGCATAAATTGCCTTTGAAGTCAGAATGCCCTCCGGTCAAGTAGAAGTTGAGAAGAACTCATCTTGATATGACCGTGAAGATTAAGGAGGAAGAGCAGAAGCAGATTGATGTTGGTTTCCTCGTTACCTCCGAAATCCGCAATGGGGGGCCAATATTATGCTTGTTCCTAAGAAGGACGAAAAAGTCCATATGTGCGTTGATTATAGAGATTTGAACAAAGCCAATCCAAAAAGATGATTTTCCTCTACCACGCATTGATATGTTGGTAGACAATACAGCTAAATTCAAAGTATTTTCATTTATGGACGAATTTTCAGGTTATAATCAAATGAATATGGAACCCGAAGATATAAAGAAGAACACATTCATTACACCTTGGGTTACATTCTGTTATCGAGTGATGCCTTTCGGTTTAAAGAATGTTGGTGCAGCGTACTAGAGAGCCATGACCACTCTTTGTCATGATATGATGCATAAAGAGATTGAAGTCTATGTTGATGACATGATTGCTAAATCAAGTGATGAAGAAGAGAATGTTGATCATTTGTTGAGGTTATTCCAGCGTTTGAGGAAATATAAACTCCGTTTGAATCCGAATAAATGTACTTTTGGTATTCACTCTGGTAAGTTATTGGGCTTTATTATCAACGAGAAGGGTATTGAAGTTGATCCTGCCAAAGTCAAAGCAATACAAGAGATGCCTGCACCCAAAACTGAGAAGCAAGTAAGAGGTTTTCTCGGCCGCTTGAACTATATTTCGAGATTTATTTAGCATATGACTATATGTGTGCCTATATTCAAGCTCCTTCAGAAAGATCAGTCTTGTGATTGGACCGAGGATTTCCAGAAAGCTTTTGACAGTATTAATGAGTATCTGCTTAAGCCTCTGATTCTGTCTCCGCCTGTTGAAGGAAGACCGTTGATCATATATTTGACTGTGCTTGATGAGAGTATGGATTCTGTTTTTGGTTATCAAGATGAATTTGAGAAGAAAGAATATGTAATTTACTACCTCAATAAGAAGTTCACCGACTGTGAGACTCGGTATTCTATGCTTGAGAAGACATGATTCACATTGGCTTGGGCTTGTAAGCGTCTATGCCAGTGAATATTGAATCATACTACTAGGTTGATATCCAAAATGGATCCAATCAAGTACATTTTTTAGAAGCCTGCTTTAACTGGGAGGATCGTCTATTCGCAGATGTTATTATCAGAGTATGATATTGAATACCGATCTTAAAATGCTATTAAAGGTAGTGTCTTAGCTGACCATTTGGCTCACCAACCTATTTAAGATTATCAATCAGTGCAGTATGGTTTTCCTAACGAAGAGATTTTGTATTTGAAGATCAAAGATTATGATGAACCATTGCTTGAAGAAGGGCCAGAACCTGATTAACATTTGGGCATGGTATTTGATGGAGCTGTTAATTCTTATGGTAATAGCATTGGGTCAGTGGTTATTATTCCTCAAGGCACTCATTTTTAGTTTACAGCTAGATTGACCTTCAAATGTACAAATAATATAACTGAGTATGAGGCTTGCATTATGGGGCTCGAAGAAGCTATTGATCTCAAAATCAAATATCTTGACGTCTATGGAGATTCAACTTTGGTTGTGAATCAAATCAAAGGTGAATGGGAGTCGAATTAACTCGGTTTGATACCGTATAGAGATTATGCAAAAATGAAAACTGGATGGCAGATGCTCTTGCAACGTTGGCTTCCATGATTATGGTGAAGTTTTGGAATGAAGTTCCCAATCTGACTGTGATGCATCTTGATAGGCCAGCTCACATGTTTACTGTTGAAGAAGTCAAGGACAAAAATCCATGGTATTATGATATCAAATGTTCCCTCCAAAGTCAAATTTACCCGTCTGAGGCATCTTTGAAAGATAAGAAGACTTGGAGAAGATTAGCCGACAACTTTTACCTGAATGGTGATGTGCTTTATAAGAGAAATTTTGATATGGTTTTGATCAGATGCATGGATAGACATAAAGCAGACCCGTTGATGAGTGAAATCCGTGAAGGTTCCTTTGGTACTCATTCAAATGGACATGCTATGGAAAATAATATGTTGAGAGCAGGTTACTATTGGCATGGAATCTGACTGTTGCAAGTTTGTGAAGAAATTCCATAAGTGTCAAATTCACGCAAATAAGATACATGTTCCTCAGACACTGTTAAATGTCATTTATGTAGCGGTAAATTCTTGACCATCAAGCTATGGATAAGCTTGACATCAATAAACCCAGAGTCGCCACCGCGCTTTTATTGTTTCCAAAGGAAAAAAGGGAAAAGTACAAAAAAAACCAAAGATAAGAAGTTATCAAATCAAAACTAATAAAATGTCAGATATTACAGGTAAGGGGGTTGGTTACACAGAGGGAAGGTGCTAGCACCAAAAGTGTCCTATGTACTCCTAGGGAGCCCTTCTTTATGTGTGTATGTGTCTTTGGTATAAAAGATATTTGAGAAAAATTGAGTGTGAGAATGAGAAAAGAATTCATTGATTATATTTTTGTGTTTGACAAGACCTTCAGACTTGTGCCTACGTACCAACATAAAAATGAGGGATCAAAACCTCGTAGTCCGTGGAAAAAATTTAAATATCTTGGTGAATTGCTTTTAACAAAAGTTTAATAAGAAAAGGAACAAAGGGCCAAAAGTTAGAATGAAGTTGTTAGTTCTTTTTGTCTTTTGAAATTTTAAGTCAATATGATTAAGTTTATTTACAATTTTGATTTAAGAAAGAGTTTGAAAATTCAATGGCATAAGGCCAAAGTTTCTAATTTTTAAAACACAGTCTAAGTTTGAAATCACAAGCAAAGAATGTTTTTGAAAAGGGGGAGAGATTTTAAAATTTAAGAAGTGGGAGAAGATGTAGAGGCTACCCTAAGAATAACATTAAAGGTTAAGAGTTGAAAAGTTCTGACCAATGGGATGCAATCCAACAGACAAGAATTTCATATAGAAACCCATTTTCCTTTGGACTTTGAATCAAGCAATAATCAACAAGCAAACAACAATATTAGACATCATGAAGGTCAAGGCATCAAGTAAATATAGCCACATCCAATCAAGAAATTCCCATAGCTAGCAGTCTTCTTTGTCTTCTTATGTATCAAATAAAATATCCCTTGATCAACTCAGAAGAAAGCATCAGACACATGATCAAAATAACAGTTTGCACCAAGACAATGTAGCAGATGAACTAAAACACATCCCAAGACTTGCCTCAGATGAAGGCTTAGTTCATAATAACTTGATTTCATAATGTTGGCATTGGCCAAGTCTTTTTTGCACAAGGAATGTTGCCTAGTTCTAAGTCCAGAAGTTCAGACCATGATCAACAGTCCACCAAACATTTTTAGGGTTTTTGTTGTTTATTAAGTGTTTTGAGGTCCTAAGACCACAAACAAAATCAAAAGTCACAAACAAAATATAATCACAAGATATGGATCAAATGAGAAAAGTGATAAATGACATAAACATAAATAAGTTAAATGAAATGTAAATGGCAATGAATGATAAATGACTAAAAATTAAATTGCATAAAGTAAATGAATTGAAAACTAAAGCAATATTAATAAGAGTTAGTCAAATGTTAGTCAAGAGTAATTGAAATTTAGTAGTGATTTGCTTTTTAATTGATTAAGTCATTCTTTGGAGAACACTCAACCATCTATTCACAAGCATGGATCCTTGAACCAAGACATCTTCCATAGGAAGGAAAAAATGTCAAGTGTCCACACAATACCATGAAATATGGGAGACTTACAATCTCACTTACTAGAATGCTATGTGTCGCATTACGCGAAAAACCGGCGGGAAAACAAGAACAACAGAGCCGCCACCGTGCGTTATTTATCCCAAAAGAGGGAAAGGAAACGCTCAGAGTAAACCTGGAAAAGACGTGGTCTCGCGACCAAAGAGAATGGGATCGGGAGTCGGTTATGCGAAGGGAAGGTATTAGCACCCCTACGCATCCGTCGTACTCGACGGGATCCACGCACAATAAGAAGGAAAATGGTTGCTAAAACACTGCTCAAAATAATCATCTACACAGGCTGAAAGAGACACAAGAAACAGACTGAGACTGACTCGGCAGGATATCGCGTCCTGGGCCTACTTAGTCTATCAAGCATAGACATCAGAGTCAAAGTAGTTCGGACTGGGGAAACGATACATGCTCGCTAGGATATCGCATCCTATGCATACGTATCTCCTTTGGACGAAGGAGAATCAGAGCATTCGTAGCTCGGCTGACACGCACTCAAACAAACGCAGGCGAGGGCAAACATGGAGCCTGAATGCCAATCAATGGGCTTACATCAGCATCCGAACCAAAACACACACAAGGAGGCAAACGTGGAGCCCGACTGCCCATCACTGGACTTACGTCGGCATCCGAACCAAAACACACACAAGGAGGCAAACGTGGAGCCTGAATGCCAATCACTGGACTTACATCAGCATCCGAACCAAAAACACGCACTAACACTGGAACCCGAATGCCACTCGATGGACTTACATCAGCTTCCAAGCACACAACAAGACACAGGAAGAAGAAGGGTCTCGATTGCAACTAGGGCAAGAGAAAGGGGAGGTCTCAATCGCAACGAGGGCGAGAGAAAAGAATTAGTGTTAGTTGTTAGTCAAACTCGACAAGACATCGCATCTCGTGCCTACGTATCTCATCTGGACATGAGAATCAGAGTTGCCGTAGTTCGGCTAAACTATTCCTGTTGGTTCGTGTTTTTTAGGTGGACAACGTCACTACGCAATCTACCGGATGCTCGACCTTTGGAGACTTACTCACCTGTAGTAGAAGGAGTGGACGTATCCTTAAGAGGGGATAATGTTTGTTTGTGTTTTAGGAAAGCTCAAGCAAGAAAGGAAGTCCTATACGAAGGAACCGTGCTACCTTAATTGTCATGCAAACGAGACTACGCGGAGTCTAGCAAACCTAGGGGATACAATCACACCACACAAACATATACAGCATGAAATAAACACACCAACAAGGGGGCTCAAACATCAAGGCTAGGCTTTAGTCGAGGGGTCATATCAACCTCAACAAACAAGCCTCTGTATCGGGGTCAGGTTAGCTCTTAACCTTGCCATTGAGGGGCTAAGGTGAAGCCAGATGAAAGGTGATGAGGGGTGTGCCTCATTGCTTCTATCTCAAGTCAGAGAGAGCATCAGACAAGGGAGCGTGGGTCCAGAATGGGGGGACCCTTCTACGCTCAGGACATAGACTCGACTGTACAATGTACAAGATCTTGGGCTTGGATCTCAATGCTACAACCATGCAATGGGAGCAAGGAGAAGACTCACAGAATAGTGGGGGATAGATTGCTTATCCCTACCTTCCACCAATTGCCTCAAATGAGGACTTTCCCTGCTTAGGACAAATATAAACATACACAAGCATTGCCTCTTAAGGAGGACTTCAGACAATTTGCCCGGCCCGGTAACAGCCGGGTCTCCAGACTACATGAAGTCAGAAACGTCATACCTCGGTGCAAATTGCTTAGCAAGCAAAGCAAAGCAATATTAGCAACTTAATGTACCTGTGTGAATAGCTAACTAGTCAGTACACAATTCAAACAAACAATCAACAGTCAATATCACACAAACAGACAAATCCAATCAGACAACAATGAGCGATCCATGAACACAAGTGAATCCCCCATTAAGGCCTACAAAACACACAATTGTTAGCCAACAACAACAAATGGTTAAGCTCAAATGAAGGAGCATCATCACTCATGGAGATGCATTCTTGAACCTGAAATCACAATTCAAATGATAAGTCCAAACCACTAGGTCGAAGCCTAGGGTCAACAGAGGGAAAAAATCCAGAACAGAAGCTGATACTCCACATGAAGCTCATTTACTCAGGTGATAATATGTCCTAAAATTAAGGGAGCATGCAAAATTGAATTATTTCTAAGCCTAGGGGTAGAATAGTCATTTCACAGTTAGGGAGTAATTTTGAATTAAATTTCTATTTATGAAAGTTCTAATTAGAGCAATTAAATTCTATACTATTCTAATTATTCTAAAACAAAACTCCTAAGAGATTATTTAACTCTAATCCTAAAATTAATGTTTCAAATGACTTCTATCATTAACTAAAATTCTAATTAGCTTCTAAAATCTATTTAGACTAATCCTAGAATTAATTCTAAATCAACAGTATTTCTAATGGTCCACAATTAATCCTAAAATTAATCTTTAATACTACTTCAAATGTTTTTCTTTATGGAAAATCTAAGTTGATAATTCCTAAAACTCTGTTTAGTTCTAGTGACTAATTAGCTCTAAGACCAAATTTTAATACCTAATTAAAGTCCTAAGAACTAATTAACTAGCCTATTAATCTGAGATCTAATGCTTCTACATAATCCTAATTCTTCTAATCAGCATCTAACCATCTGGAACATAGAAATACACATGTGAGGAAGCGTATAGGTGAAGTCCAGGAAGAATCCACCAAACGCGCTTTTCGCAAAAGCTACACAGGCAAATGAAGCGCTTGCCGTTGACAAAGTGCTTAAAGAAAACTCCATGCGAACATCACATTCGTCATCACCCTAACATTCACCAGCAAACATCGTTGTTCGCGGACACTTCACCATCTCGGATCGTTCAACAGTCTAACGCGATTCGCGTCCATCCACCATCAACAATCAACTACTCAAACTTACGAAATCAACAACATCAGCTATCCTAATCTACGGAGCCGAATCGCAACGGCATCAACAAATTACTCGAGCATGACGAAAAAAAGAAGAACAACAACTCACCGGCGATGACGACGGGAGGACGGATCGGCGACGGCTACGAATGGATCGGTTTTGATGTGTCGCCGCGTTCTTCTTCCTTCTGTTTCAGTGCTTGCAATCTTCTTGAATTCGGTTAGAATTTCTCCTTGCCGCGAGCTTCGCCTCCACTTGTATTCAATGCTCTTCTTCTTCTACCTTTCTTGGAGTGATTCTGGTGAGACGTTGATCGTTGGTGGCGAAGGTGTCGTGAATCGGTTACGGTGGTTGAAGATTCTACGAGGATGATCGGAGGTTGGTACAGTGAATGTGGTTGAAGAACCGAGGTGGAAGAGGAGGTTGAAGTGGTGGCTTAGCTCTGCCGTGTGGAGCTTCGAATGATGAAGCTCCCACAACAATGGAGAATGAGCGTGTACTGAAGGTGAGGACTGAGTGCAGAAGCTTCTGGGAATCAGGGGAAAATCGTTCGACCCCAATGATTGGCAATGATTGCCTCTTATATAGGCTTGATCCAAGGGGCAAATTGGAGAATCAGATTTGGGTGGCTCAATCTCATTCGTCCAGCTGGCACTTAAGTGAAGGTGAGTCTTGAATTAAGTCACGTGTGTTTTGACACCAGTTCACTCTCTAATCCCTTTGCTTTAATTTCTTTGATCCAACTGTGGATAACTTGTTATTGAACCAAACTGATTTGGACTGTTGCTTAACTTCCTGAACTGCATATTATTTTGAAACTCATTGATTTGAACTGAACTGCATTGGCTTGTTGTGACTTGCTTAGATATTTTCTATGGTGCAGGATTCGTGTTCAGTTTGGTGTAGTGTCAAGGTTAATATACATTGTATCAACACAAGCAAATTCATTGCAAGCCCCCGTCGGTTGCCGTTATTGCTCGGTGCTAAGTTTAGCGTCTTGATGCAAGCTTCGCCCTGTCGCAGTGCAGGATTGTTATGCTACTAGATCCGGAGCTAGCCTTAGACAGACGTTGCCGTTTGTGCTGAAAACCGATTCGTAAGGCCTCGTTTGAGCACGGCTGCAGGTTTGATCCCTCTTGCACCGCCTCGGATTGTTGTAGCATTATTGTGGGGTGTGTATGCTGCCGGTAATGGAATGGTACGTTTTATTCAGCAGGGTGTTCAATCCATGTTGGTGTCCTTGTACTGATTTAGCTCTGGTGCAAGCGACAATCACAAGATTCCGCAGTAGACTTGATGGAAAGGTTTGTGTGCTTTCTTCTTGACCCTGTTCTGCCTTGGCTTACTGCAGGATTTCACTTGGCTTGATTGGGATGCTTTTGTGAGCTGAATTACCTGCTGCCAGTAAAATGTCAACATGACGAAGCTATTATCCCACACCTGCACATAGGTAAGAGAATTTGCCGTAGATTCACATGGTTGGTATTTTAGCTTATGTTTCTGATTGATTACTTCAGGTTGTGATGCTACTATGCATGTTGAACGCCAACTTATGATGATTCTGAGTTGATGATCTTCTACAAGGTCTCTATTACTCTGTCTTCTGCCAACAGGTCCTGTAATGGACTTTTCTTGCTCTTCATATTCTGAGAAGTTTGAGAATTAACAGGATATTCTGTAGTGTCTCCCGCGTGACTTTCACCAGATACCTTAACCAAGTCTGGATATGATACCACCCCAGCCCAGGGCGTTGCCAAACTCACGGAATTGACAGAAGCAGCAACATCAGATACAAGTGTTTCTGTCTGTGCCTTTCTCTGTTCTTCCAGCTGAATTTCTAATAAAGACTTGGCCTTGACACTTGGAGCAGGTTTCCAAGCCTGTCCAGCAGCAACTTCAGCATTGTGAGTAGAAACAGAACCAACTGCCACAGAATCGCCTGAAAGGATTGTTTCGGTGATGTTTCTAGTAACACTGACATCTTGATGATCAGCTATCTCTAGTACAGCATTTTCTTCAATCTGACTAGCTTTACTCCTTGTTTATTTTGCAGATATGTTTCATGTGATCCACCGTTATTTGGAATGTGCTTAATTGTTTGCGAGCTCGTAATTTGCCATCTGCATTTTGATTGTCCAGGTCTCATGTTTCGCGTTTCGCACATGCATTCCCATCGGCCGTTACTATCGTGGTTTGAGTTACATGCTGCTCAACTGGTTTAACTCCCACATCTGTACCCACCTGTCCAGCCAGTAGCGATGCAGCCGAAGACACTACAATAACAAGTGCAACATGCTGTGCCGGTTTGGTATGCTCACCAGACTCGGAAACTGCGTTCAAAAGAGTACCACCAGCGCTGTTATTGTTATCCGACATCAGCAGAAAAAGGTTTAGGTGCGATATTAGGCTCTTCTGTGGTCCTATTCTGCTCATGTAACAGGAATCTTTCAACAGAAGCTAATGCGGGCAATGTTTTCTTCTGGTACTTGTCATTAGTTTGTTCAAGAAGAGCAGTATACCAACTTTTATGCTGACTAATACTTTGCAATCCTTCATGGCAGGGTGGAAATGATTCTGCAGGTTACCGCTGCTGTTTGGTTGCAGGTCTACTTGCGGAACATTCCGTGAATGAGTTCAGTATCAGTTCATGTCGGTTTCTTGTATCATGGCCATGGTTCAATTCTGATTTGTTACTATTTGTCATGCCGGTCATGGTGGTATGGAGGAGCAAACATGGCTAAGTAAAGGGTTGGACCTGGCACGGCATAACAGTGGAATTTTTGAAGTCACAAAAGTCAAACCAAGGATCCACATAGGGCTGAGACATAGGGTTAGGATCAGAGATTATGGACTTAGGATTTTTTGGGATGGGGTTGACTTTGGTCAAAGTTGACCAAAAAGTCAACCGTTGACCAAGGTCAACCTTGGTCAACACCTCACATTTTGTGTTTATCTTGTTTTCTTTTTTTTGTAATGAATATTTTATCCTTTGTAATGGAAATTGATATTCATGAATGGAGTGAGCTTGGATATGGAATCTTGTATGAGAATCATTGTATGGACATGCTTGAGAAAAAGATTGAAATAAATGACTTTGTGGATCTGAACATGATCCTTGCATTCACTTGAACTTTTAAACGAATAGGTTTGACCTGGACTCCCATGATAGCTTGAATGACGATGTACCAGCCGAACTAGGCTTAGGAGGCTATAATATAGGAGTTCGACCTGATTAGGGTATGGAACCATGACCAAGTAAAGGCCTTTAAATCAGTGTCTTGATCCCTCCAGTAACCACCATTGACACCAGATTTAAGCATCATACCCAAACATCTCCACGCTAGGCTTCGATTGGGGCCACCCCGAATTCACTGAGAAATCCTAGTTTCCACTAGGTGTAAACATAAAGCTCTGAATTCAAGTCACTGCCATCTTGTGTTGAACCTTGCTTATGTAGATGAAATGCATGCTCATGATGATATGCAAATGTTAATAATCTAGAAATGAAATGAATGTACAAATGGGAGGTGCAAATTTGAGGTGCTACAGCTGCCCCTATTCAATCAGCTGGGAACCCGAACGGATGAGAGCAACGGCTGTCAGACTTTCAGGGTAAACAGGGATTGAATACCGAGTACCGTAGAAATTTGCACACTGTTGGGACTTATTTCTCTATTTTCCTTTTTTCCGAGGTACAACCACATCCAGACATCGACACACGATGAATGGGATCAGAAATCATCTCAACTAGATGCCAACGGACAACTAGGAAAAACTCAACGTTTACCAAGACCAACGGAGAGGTACGTCAACTCTACTGGGACGACCAGGAAAGGATACAACCACACGTCAGCGGACGTAGCGGGAAAAACTCAACGTTTACCGAAACCAACGGAGAGGTAAATCCACGTGGGGATAGGTACAACTAGACGTCATAGGACGCATAGGGAAAAACTCAGCGTTTATCGAAACCAACGGGGAGGTAAATCAACTGGGGACGACCAGGACAACTCGACCAGACGTCATAGGACGAAAGGGAGACTCAACGTTTATCGACACCAACGGAGAAGGAGAAAACTCAACCAGACATCATAGGATGAAAGGGAGACTCAACGTTTATCGACACCAACGGAGAAGGAGAAAACTCAACCAGACATCATAGGATGAAAGGGAGACTCGACCAGACGTCATCGGACGAAAGGGAGAAGGAGAAAACTCAACCAGACATCATAGGATGAAAGGGAGACTCAACGTTTATCGACACCAACGGAGAAGGAGAAAACTCAACCAGACATCATAGGATGAAAGGGAGACTCGACCAGACGTCATAGGACGAAAGGGAGAAGGAGAAAGCCACTTCACGAGGGAAAGGCATCACAACCGGAAACCGAATAGGACGTCTACTGGGAATTCTGGCTGGGAATCAACCAGACATTAATGAATGACTGGGAAGAGGGTATATAATCAAACGTTCGCGGACGAATGAGAAAAACACAACGTTTATCTAAACCAACGCGGAGGTAGATCCACTGGGGGAAGGATACAACCAGACGTCATCGGACGACTAGGAAAAACTCGACGTTTATCGACACCAACGGAGAGGAGGAATATTTTGAGGGGAATCATCTGGCATTACCAAATGATCTGCGGGGAATAATCAACTATACGCCATAGGACGTACAGGAAAAACTCGACGTTTATCGACACCAACGGAGAGGAGGAAACTCTGGGGACGACCCTGTGGGGAAAGATATCAACTATACGCCAACGGACGCATAGGAAAAACTCGACGTTTATCGACACCAACGGAGAGGAGGACTCTTCTGGGGAGAGTGAACGACGTTACGAACATCGAAAGATGATGTTTACTGACATCAAAGAAGACCAGACACTACGCATGACTGGGAAAGCACCGAAAGATGGTGTTTACCGACACCAAAGAAGACCAGACACTACGCATGACTGGGAAATCACCGAAAGATGGTGTTTACCGACACCAAAGAAGACCAGACACTACGCATGACTGGGAAATCACCGAAAGATGGTGTTTACCGACACCAAAGAAGACCAGACACTACGCGTGACTGGGAAATCACCGAAAGATGGTGTTTACCGACACCAAAGAAGTAACACACACGGGTGCTGACGGTACAAATGACATCTACAAGACGACAGGGCAAGGCTTGACACTTGCAGAGGGGTCTCACTGGGGAGAACAATCTTTTCTTTCCAACGGATGAGGAAATAAACCTCTGTGGGGATTACCCTGAATGCCATCAGGAGCAACTGTAGCAAACATGCTGTACAGGTTGAACAAACATCCGCCTATGCCGGGGAGACTGTCTGACAGGGTTTTGGAACACATGAATGCATATGTTTGAATTTTTCTATGGCGTAATGCTCCACATTGAATGGAAATGCTACGCGTTTTGAGGATGCAATGATTACTACATGCAAAATGCAAATGCACCCTGGCTACGGAGCCAAAAGATCAGGTACTCCAACTCTGCGGGGAGACTTTGACTGAGGAATACTCTGCGGGGAGAGCCTTCATCTAGGAATGCCTTGCGGGGAAAGCGCCGACTTCTCACTCATGTTGGAGAAACAAAACTGTTGCCGGGAACAGGATAGACTTCGCTGGAGATATACTTCACAGGACTCAATCCACTCGGGGACTCCACTTGGGAAGCACTCAATACTCCGCTGGGGAAGATAACACCAAGCAACTCTTCGGGGATGATACCCTCTGGAGTAATAAGATCACCTTACTGGAGAATGATATAGCACTTCACTGGGGAAGACTTAACCAAACCTCAGGTAGGACAACTCTGCTTCGGGGAATAACTTCCACTCCACTGGGGACGACCCACCCAATCCACAGGTAGACTAAACTCAGCTGGGGACGCCAATACCGATCTGTCACGGAAACTTGTCCACTCCACTGGTGGGATGAACTCTGCTGGAGAAATATTTCTGTGAAACCCGCTCCACTCGGGGAACTTGCTGAGGAAAACCCACACCACTCTGCTGAGGAGAACAACTCTGGTGGTGATGATAACACATCATATCATACTGGAGACAGACCTCCACAACCCTGCTGGGGAGAAGCACTCACGGCCGTGCTGGGGATAACAATATCACAAACCCAACTGCTGGGGGACAACATTCTCGTGACAAACTCCGCTGGGGGAACTCCTGGGGAAAACGTCTGCCAGGCACTCAGTGGGGAGCTCAGCTGGGGAAACCCGTCAACACAAGCCTGCTGGGGATAGGCAGTCCTTGATCTGCTGAGGAGAGAAGGCGCTATCCATAGACACCCCTGCATGGGAATAAAGCTCTGACAGCTCTCAACTTGCTTGGGGAAGAAATACCTGCTGGGAAAATGCTCACAGATGACGACCTGCAAGACAATTCAACACAATGCCCCAAGGGTACATGGACAAGATATGCTCAAGTGTCCTCAACATTCAAAATGATTTTCAAATGTTTTATCCTTCTGCAAGTTATTGTTAAGCCTTCATGTTTTATTATATGCAATGTCTATCAAAAATTCGGACGTTTTTGCAAACAAAACAGTAAAATAAAAACAAGAGAGCTTTTTCTGAATAACGACTTTTATTGATTGAAAAAGTGCCTGAAAAGGCAAATACATTGGGAAGCAATTCCTAGAAAGAGGTAATTGCGCACAAAAGGAAAATAAACTATCCTAATGGCAATGTGAATACGGCATCCACTATTTCCCAATTCTGTTATAACCCACAGATCATCAGTTTTCCTCTCAACTCCTTGCTTTCTGAGAAGAACGACTGGACCGATCACATCTTTCGAGATGGCAGCTGACGAAGCGCTATGAGGTACAGATACCTCAGACTGTAGTCTTCGCTTTGATCCCTCTCTTGGCTGGATCGCCCTTTCGGGTTTTCAATCCACCGGGATACCCATTTTTGCCTAAGCCGCCCTTGCGGGTTTTCGACTTATCGGGTGTACGTATTCTTTTCACTTATATCCCTAATTTTTGCCCGAACCTTTTCTTTCTGTTTTTTGGTTCGCCGGGACGCCCATTTTTGCCTGGACTCTTTTGTTCTTTTTGTCCAGCGGGTCAATTTATGCGAAGTATTTTTTTGACTACATCTGAGTTAACAGGGGACGGAAAATCTTCACCATCCATTGTTGTAAGCATCAAGGCTCCACCGGAGAAAACCTTCTTCACAACATATGGACCTTCATAATTAGGAGTCCACTTGCCCCTGTTATCTGTACCGGGAGGAAGGATTCTCTTCAAAACTAGATCACCAGTTTGAAATGTCCGAGGACGCACTTTCTGATCAAAGGCTCGCTTCATCCTTCTCTGATATAACTGCCCGTGGCACACAGCTGCTAGCCGTCTTTCTTCGATAAGGCTTAACTCATTAAACCTTGTACGAATCCACTCGGCTTCGTCCAACTTGACATCCAATAATACCCTCAGAGAAGGGATCTTCACCTCAACTGGTAGGACTGCTTCCATACCATACACAAGGGAATACGGGGTTGCCCCGGTCGACGTACGTACTGAGGTACGGTACCCATGCAAAGCGAAAGGTAACATCTCATGCCAATCTTTGTACGTAACGACCATCTTCTGCACAATCTTCTTGATATTCTTGTTAGCCGCCTCTACAGCACCATTCATCTTTGGTCTGTAAGGAGAAGAATTGTGATGTTCGATCTTGAAATCTCTGCAAAGTTCTTTCATCATTTTGTTGTTGAGATTTGAACCATTGTCAGTGATGATTCTCTCGGGAACCCCATAACGACAGATGATTTCCTTCTTGATGAACCGGGCAACCACTTGTTTGGTAACATTAGCATATGACGCTGCTTCTACCCACTTGGTGAAATAATCAATCGCAACCAGGATGAAGCGATGTCCATTCGAAGCAGTAGGCTCAATCTTCCCGATCATATCAATGCCCCACATAGCAAACGGCCAAGGCGAGTTCATGACATTCAACGGGCTTGGTGGTACATGCACCTTATCAGCATATATTTGACACTTATGACATTTCCGAGCGTATTTGAAGCAATCGGATTCCATAGTCATCCAGTAATATCCGGCTCTCAATAGTTTCTTGGACATTGTATGACCACCAGCGTGGGTACCAAACGAACCCTCGTGCACTTCTTGCATCAACATGTCTGCTTCGTGTCTATCCACGCACCTGAGCAAGACCACGTCAAAGTTCCGCTTGTACAACACATCATCCTGATTCAAATAAAAGCTTCCAGCCAGCCTTCTCAGGGTTTTCTTGTCATTCTTCGATGCACCTTCAGGATACTCTTGAGTCTTGAGGAAGTTCTTGATATCATAGTACCACGGTTTCTCATCAATCGCAACAACAGACTCGGCTGCAAACACATACGCAGGCCTCTCGAGTCGATTCACAGCAATATGTGGCACATGATTCCACCAATGAACTTTTATCATGGAAGATAAAGTAGCCAAAGCGTCAGCCACCTGATTCTCATCCCGGGGGACATGATACAATTTCACCTTCTTGAAGAACGTCAGTATTCTTCTGGTGTAATCTCTATACGGAATCAAATGCGGCTGGTTCGTATTCCAATCTCCATTGACCTGATTGATCACTAGGGCAGAATCTCCAAATATGTCAAGTGTTTTGATCCTCAGATCAATGGCTTCTTCTATTCCCATAATACAAGCCTCGTACTCAGCTTCGTTGTTGGTGACATCAAAGGTCAATCTGGCAGAAAAAGGTATATGAGCACCTTTAGGATTGATCAGCACTGCACCAACACCATTACCATTCACATTCACGGCCCCATCAAACATCAATGTCCACTTGTCATCAGGATCCGGTCCTTCCTCGACAAGAGGCTCGTCACAATCTTTCATCTTTAGATACATGATGTCTTCATCAGGGAATTCAAACATCATAGGCTGATAATCGTCGATCGGCTGTTCGGCGAGATAGTCTGACAAAACACTACCTTTGATAGCCTTCTGCGACGTGTACTGGATATCATACTCAGTTAAGATCATCTGCCAACGGGCAACACGCCCAGTGAGAGCCGACTTCTCAAAGATGTATTTCACCGGATCCATCTTAGAAATCAACAAGGTAGTATGGTTCAACATATACTGCCTCAGTCGGCGAGCAGCCCATGCCAAAGCACAGCAAGTTTTCTCAAGCTGTGAATATTTGATTTCACAGTCGGTAAACTTTTTGCTAAGGTAGTATATGGCATGCTCTTTTCGACCAGACTCGTCATGCTGTCCCAATACACACCCCATTGAATTCTCGGTAACTGACAGGTACATTATCAGTGGTCTCCCCGGAGCTGGAGGGATCAGGATTGGAGGTTTCTGTAAATACTCTTTTATCTTGTCAAAAGCTTTCTGACAATCATCATTCCATTTGATGGCCTGATTCTTTCTAAGCAATTTGAAAATCGGTTCACACGTGGCAGTTAGGTGAGATACAAACCTTGCAATATAGTTCAATCTCCCTAAAAACCCACGAACCTGCTTTTCTGTTCTCGGTTCAGGCATCTCCTGAATAGCTTTGACTTTCGCTGGATCGACCTCAATCCCTTTCTCACTGACAATAAAGCCTAACAGCTTCCCTGATCTCACACCAAACGTACACTTGTTTGGGTTCAGCCTCAGTTTGAACTTGACCAATCTGTCAAACAACTTCTGCAGATTAACCAGGTGCTCCTCTTCTGTCTGCGACTTCGCAATCATATCATCCACGTACACTTCAATCTCTTTGTGCATCATGTCATGAAAGAGAGTCGTCATGGCCCTCTGATAGGTAGCACCGGCATTCTTCAGCCCAAATGGCATCACCTTATAGCAGAACGTGCCCCAAGGTGTAATGAATGTCGTCTTTTCCATGTCTTCTGGCGCCATCTTGATCTGATTATAGCCCGAGAAACCATCCATGAAAGAGAATACCGAGGATTGAGCCGTATTATCAACCAATACATCAATGTGAGGTAATGGGAAATCATCTTTCGGACTCGCTCTGTTCAAATCCCGGTAATCGACACACATCCTGACTTTGCCATCCTTCTTCGGCACAGGAACGATGTTGGCAACCCACGGCGGGTAAGTTGTTACTGACAAGAAACCAGCATCGAACTGCTTCTGAACCTCTTCCTTGATTTTAACTGCCATATCAGGACTCGTTCTACGAAGCTTCTGCTTGACCGAAGGACAATCATCTCTGAGAGGTAGTCTATGAACCACGATATCCGTATTCAGCCCAGGCATATCTTGATAAGACCAGGCGAATATCTCCATGTACTCTCTCAGCATCTCAATCAACCTGCTCTTGACCTCAGGTTTCAAAGCGGCCCCGATCTTAATCTCCCTTCTGGCGTCCTCAGTACCAAGATTCACAATCTCCAATTCCTCCTGATGAGGTTGGATGACCCTTTCCTCCTGCTTCAACAATCTAGCCAATTCTTTCGGGAGTTCACTGTCTTCATCACTCTCCTCTTCAGCTTGATAGATGGGATTGTTGAAATCATACTGAACCATAACAGATTTGTTCATAGTGGATGCCATAAGATCAATTCTGCATGTTTAATGCTTTACTTCAGAAAAGAGTTCAAAAAAGTCACAAAAACAAAAACATTGCCATTTTTATTTTTTTGAAAAATGAAAAACAAAATAGAAAGACAGGGATCACAAAATTGTTTGCAAAACGTCCTTTATTAATGATAAACAATGAAAACATGTGGCCCTACAATGAACCACTACGTCTTGGGCAGAACGTAGGGTTATGTGCAGAATGAGAAAAAACAAAAGAAAATTACTCTGTCTGAAGAGTAACTTGGACTATATCCTCGGCAGTCCAGTTGTTGATCACCTCCCCTGGTGCACTCGGGCGGACCCAGCAGTCGAGATCACAATCGCTATCAACATCTTCAACATCAGCTGCGAAGACGGCGCCATGATTCATCAGCCCAGCGCTGGTGAAGGTACTCGGACCTGCTGCCCCCTGCTCTGCTCGGAGAGGCTCATAACCGATGCCAAATTTGTCCTCTTTGATAGGCAAGTCCACCATCTTGCCCCAGCCCTCGGCCTTGCCGGAATTAACCACCTCCTTAGCTTGCTTGTAAGAAGTAATTGAAGCGCCTGGCTTCCTCTGTTCAGCGTAGGCCACCTTCTCAATAGCCACCGTCTCGAACGCCTGGCACAGAGTTTCGTGGATCTCGCCATCCACCTCGACATATTTAAATGAGGACAAATGACTCACCAAGATGTCCTCTTCACCGCACACGGTCACAATCTGGCCGTTCCAGACATATTTGAGCTTCTGGTGGAGAGTCGATGAGACTGCTCCTGCTGCATGGATCCATGGACGTCCCAGAAGACAACTGTAAGCAGGCTGGATGTCCATGACATAGAAGACAATGTCAAACTCCTCCGGACCTATCCTTATAGGCAGAGTGATTTCACCAAAGACAGAACGCTTGGATCCATCAAAAGCACGAACAACTAGGTCACTCGGCGTCAGCACAACCCCTTCAACCGATATCTTCTTCAGGATTTGCTTCGGCAGCACGTTCAACGAAGATCCGGTGTCCACCAAGACATGAGATAGTACAACCCCCTTGCATTCCATGGTGATGTGCAAGGCCTTGTTGTGATTCCGCCCCTCAGGTGTCAAATCAAGATCTGTGAACCCCACGCCGTGTCGGGTAGTCACGTTAGCAATTACACCTTCAAGCTGATTGACAGAAATCTCCTGAGGTACATACGCCATGTTTAACATCTTCAGCAAGGCGTCCCTATGTGCCTCAGAACACAACAGCAGAGAAAGAATGGAGATTTTGGAGGGAGTTTGATTGAGCTGATCTACGATCTTGTAGTCACTCTTCTTTATAATCCGCATAAATTCCTCCACATCCTTTTCAAACGAGCCACCAGGCACATTTGTTTGAGCAGGACCTTCATCAACAACGGCCTGTTTGCCCTTAGCTTTAACAGATGCCTCAGCATTGGCATCCCTCAACTGTTGAGGCGCAAACAGCCTACCGCTACGGGTAAAGCCTCCGGGTCCACCCACATTGTCCACAGCAGTACTCACAACAACCGGAGCTTTACTGGCAGGTGCAAAAATCGTCACAGGCGCTTGATTCGAAAGCTTGACCCTGTTCTCAGCCCTCCTGTTGCTTCGGTAGGCATTGTCATACCTCCAAGGCACAGCATTGTTATTCTCGGCTCTTCTAACCGGAGCGACGATTGTTGTAGGAGTGTTGGCAGCAGCTGGTGCAGATATGGTAACCGGAGTACCACTATTTGCAGGTGCACGCCCTTCAGATGGTTTGAAAAAGATAGTGACAGTAGACACTGCCCCCTGATCTCTGTTGTCAGCCCTACCAAATCGAACGCGGCCCTGATCCATCAAACCCTGGATACCGGCCCTCAACAGTTCACATCCGTCCTCTGACTCTTCACAGCCCAAACAGTCTCTATCACAGCCCGGATGAACTCCACTATTCAGCAGACGGTCTTTAATTACCAACAGAGAAGTATGAATCTCATCCACACTGATTACCAGATCTTCAGGTTCAACCCCTTCAACACAATTTACCCTATGAGCACCATGCGCAGGCATAGGATTATTCACAACATTCGGCACAGGGGAGAAATTGATCGTCTTGGAATCGATCAGATCCTGGACTTTATGCTGGAAAGCCCGACATTTCTCTATATTGTGCCCTGGTGCTCCAGAATGGAAATCGCACCGGACATTCGCGTCATACCCAGGTGGCAAGACAGTTGGTGGAGCCATAGTTCTCAACTCCACGAAACCCAATCTGAGCAACTCAGGTAGAAGCTCAGCATATGACATGGGCAACGGGTCAAACCTTCTATCCGGTTGCAGCCTCTGCCTCGGCTGATAAGGACGTTGTTGCTGTTGTTGTTGTCTTGGTTGTTGAGGAGGTGGACGTTGTTGCGGTGCAGGGATGGTCACTGCAGCAACCTGTCCATATTGATGCTGATTTCTGTTCGGCCCCCGGCGATGCTGAACAGCACTGGTTTCACCTTCTCTACGGCGAGGTGCCCCAGAGAAAGGTTTCTTTGATGAAGAGGAACCCACATCGTTGATCTTTCCAGCTTTGATCAAGCTCTCGGTTCTTTCACCACAAATCACCACATCAGAGAAGCTTCCGAATGGGCAACTCCCCATTCGGTCCATGAACACTCCCTGCAGCGTGCCAATGAACATATCAGTCAACTCCCTCTCCAGCATAGGGGGTTGAACTCTGGCAGCAAGCTCACGCCACCTCTGGGCGTATTCTTTGAAGCTCTCATTATTTTTCTGGCACAGACTCTGCAGTTGAGTCCGGCTCGGTGCCATATCCATATTGTGTTTGTATTGTCTGAGAAAAGCTTCTCCCAGATCCCTCCAGCATCGGATAGAGTCTCGTTTGAGTTCCATGTACCAATCTAAAGATGCCCCAGATAGGCTATCTTGAAAGAAGTACATCCACATTTTCTCGTCATCTGTATATGCCGAGATCTTCCGATAGTAAGCCTGCACGTGGGTGCGAGGGCAAGAAGTACCGTTGTACTTGTCAAAGGTGGGCGCTTTGAATTTGTGGGGAATCCTCAGACCTTCGACCAACCCCATGTTCGTGACATCGAACCCAAGAGAATTCTGGCATTCCATCGCCCTAATCTTTTCAGCCAGGGCATCGACCTTACGATCCCTATCTTCATTTCTAGCAACATCACCCTCGTCTTCACCCATCATTGTGAACATGTCCTCTTGTCTATCAACAAAAGGAGCTGGATGACGTGCCGGAGCCCGGGTAGCTCTGGCGTTAACCTCTGCAGCAAGAGGCTGACCATCAACCCTTATACCCCTGAGTTCTTCTCCAGTGGCGTAACCATAGCCGGGAGCAGCAGCAACGTTGACATTCTCATACCCAGGTGGAGCAATAGGTGAACCATGGTTAGACGCCTGAATAACCGTTTCCTGTCTCTGAACCAGAGCACGGAGCTCCTCCTGACCCTGAGCAACCCCTTGCATCATCGTCAAGAATTGGGCCATGTTCGCCCTCATCTCAGCCATCTCAGCCTGAACCTGATCCATGCTTCTTCGCTGATTGAGTCTGGTAGAGTACCGGTGTGGTCGTTGATCAGCTATCCTGCCTGACACAGGAACCCGAGTGAGAAGTCGGCTTAAGAACACCTGTTATGCAAATGTTATGTGCATGATGCTAATGCATATGATGCACATGATAATGATCATCTCTCAGGCATTCAAAGAGCCTGATTTATCTCAAGAAATGACAACCTGCAACAACGCAAAAGCAACAGGGAGATATAGAGACATCATACAACTGAGTAATGAATACAGAGTGAAACCAAAATCTCATCTATAAATGAGCAACTGGATCATACAACAAAGATCCAAATATCCAACAAAGTACAACAAATGAATCCCACCCAACAAGCCTGGGGGTGATTCGTAACATAACATCAGGAAAATACAAGCTAAGACAAGCTACTTCCAGGAATGAGCGTCTTCAAGTAGTGACACTGGTCTATCAACAGTTCACACTCTGAACATTCTGGTAAGGGAGTGATCTTCTCCTTCAACTGTCTTCTAAGCTCAATAACCTCTGCCCCAAGCTGGGTCTCTGATGCAAGTCTCTGGTCGACTTCCTTCTTCATCTGGATATCTTTGGCTTTGATCTGCTTCTCCAAGTCTCTGATCTTCTTCAGATAACTGGCTTCAGCTCTCTGCAATCTCAAACACTCTCTGTGCTCTGCATCTAGCAAGGTCTCCATCTCTGAATAAGATCTCTTTTTACTCCTTACTCCCCCAACATCTGCACTCTGGATGTCTCTGAGTTGATGAGACAGGTTCAGCTTTTCAGCTTTGGCTTGGTACAACTCCATCTGGGCATCCTGCTCCTTCTCCTTCAGGCGACGGCTCTCCATCAGAGCTTGCTTGTACTGCTCAGCGGGCACAGTATCAGCAAGAATCAAGGGTGGTTGCACTTGCAACGGATTCATCCTATCATAGGGCAGCAATAAAGTTTCCACTCTCTTCTTCACCCAATCCGTGTAATCAGGCATAGCAATGGCAAACTTCTTCCCCAAAATGGATCCATCTCTGACACCAATGGACTTCCAGGCTCTTCCAATCTGCTCCAATCTAACAGGGTCATTTTTCTTCTCAAAATACACACTCTCAGCTATCTCAGCTTCAAGTGGCCTTCTACTCATAATGAATCCCAACTGGCGAAGGGAAAGAACTGGGTTGTAATTGATGCAACCCTTGGTCCCCACAAGTGGCACGTTCCGGAATTCTCCACAACTCATAATAACATCTCGTACATCCATCCGGTATGACTGCCATCTGATATCATATGAAGTGAGAGACATCACCCTCTGAGTCCACCTATAAGTGCTCTGAGCATCGACAAACGGCCCACTGACTGGTAGGAGAGCCATGAACCATCTGAGCAACAGTGGGAGACAACACCTGATGGCCCCACCCTTACCATGCCTACTGTGGATAGCATAGTAAGTGTCAGCTAACAGAGTAGGAACTGGATTCCTTCCAATGAAGATGCAGACTGCAGCATAGTCAATAAAGTTGGGCATACTAGGAAACAGGATGATCCCATAGATCATTGCAGCAAGCTGGGCATGAAAAGCTCCCCAATTCCCCTTCTCTGCTTCTCCTCTAGCAACTCTCAGCAGAAACTTCAATGGCATACCCACAGCATCTCCATTGGTCTTCCAACTATCACTGACATCCCGGACACTCAGATGCAAAGCCCTAGCAACAACCCTGAAATCAACTTCCTTCGGGACGTCCAAGAAAGGAATCTGATGCTGAATCGAGACACCCAACAGAATGGAGTACTCCTCGAGAGTAGGCGCCAACTGATAGTCCTGGAAAGTGAAACATCTAAGCTCTGGGTCATAGAACTGAAGAAGCGTCTGTAACGGCACCGGGTCAACTACCATCTTCAACAGAGTCAGAATATCCCCATACTGATCCACAAACCCCCTCAGACGCTCACTGGTCACAAGACTACTCAACTCAATCAGAGATGTCAAAGGCTCACGGTGGAAAATGTAGGAACAAGTCTTCCGCTTCGGCTCGGGAACTGTTGCCATCTCTATCAATGAATCAAGCTCTGGAATGTACCTGAGAAATGATATGTATGCAAGGATTAGTTTCCTCTTTTTTTCTTTTTTTTTTCATTTTTCTTTTTCATTGCATTTCTTTTGAAAAATAAACATGCTATGATGCACATGATGCAGGCACGACTGGCAAGCTGTGCATCTCTGAACACAGGATCAAAACTTCGGCTTGAATTCTGATCACAATCGTCTGAAACCCAAAGTCAACTGGTCAACTATCGTCTGAACCCAATCTGAGGAACTGAGTCACCAACAGGAACATACTGAGTCACCAACGGTCACCATCAGTCACCAACAGTCACCATTTGTACCTGTTAAAATGATCATTCCCTCCCCACTCACGGGTGTCATCTAGGCCAGGGTAAGGTCGAGAGAAACGCAGGATAAACAACCCTTTCAAGAATATCATCCTGTGCACACCAGATGTATGCACCGATAATACCCCATCAGAGTCTGAACTGCTCGTGATATCAATGTTCCGCTAAGTGGCGTACACCACCCGCTTCCCATGAATCACTCTATTCCTAGGTTTCCTAGATTGCACTCATAGCCTGGGTATTGGGCCTTTTACCTCGAGTAACTCCCACCCCCAATCAGAGAAAACACAGCCAGCACAACAGATGAAATGAATGAATGCAAACATTAATGCACACATTGAATGCAAACAGTAAATGAAATGAATGCAATAGATAAAGCAGCATATAGCAACCAAAGCCCTAACCTAGAGAACGCTAGGAGAGACTCGCTTAGGGAAGAAGGACCAGCACAGGTCAACTTCTCTAGATGTCCCCAGTGGAGTCGCCAGCTGTCGCATTACGCGAAAAACCGGCGGGAAAACAAGAACAACAGAGCCGCCACCGTGCGTTATTTATCCCAAAAGAGGGAAAGGAAACGCTCAGAGTAAACCTGGAAAAGACGTGGTCTCGCGACCAAAGAGAATGGGATCGGGAGTCGGTTATGCGAAGGGAAGGTATTAGCACCCCTACGCATCCGTCGTACTCGACGGGATCCACGCACAATAAGAAGGAAAATGGTTGCTAAAACACTGCTCAAAATAATCATCTACACAGGCTGAAAGAGACACAAGAAACAGACTGAGACTGACTCGGCAGGATATCGCGTCCTGGGCCTACTTAGTCTATCAAGCATAGACATCAGAGTCAAAGTAGTTCGGACTGGGGAAACGATACATGCTCGCTAGGATATCGCATCCTATGCATACGTATCTCCTTTGGACGAAGGAGAATCAGAGCATTCGTAGCTCGGCTGACACGCACTCAAACAAACGCAGGCGAGGGCAAACATGGAGCCTGAATGCCAATCAATGGGCTTACATCAGCATCCGAACCAAAACACACACAAGGAGGCAAACGTGGAGCCCGACTGCCCATCACTGGACTTACGTCGGCATCCGAACCAAAACACACACAAGGAGGCAAACGTGGAGCCTGAATGCCAATCACTGGACTTACATCAGCATCCGAACCAAAAACACGCACTAACACTGGAACCCGAATGCCACTCGATGGACTTACATCAGCTTCCAAGCACACAACAAGACACAGGAAGAAGAAGGGTCTCGATTGCAACTAGGGCAAGAGAAAGGGGAGGTCTCAATCGCAACGAGGGCGAGAGAAAAGAATTAGTGTTAGTTGTTAGTCAAACTCGACAAGACATCGCATCTCGTGCCTACGTATCTCATCTGGACATGAGAATCAGAGTTGCCGTAGTTCGGCTAAACTATTCCTGTTGGTTCGTGTTTTTTAGGTGGACAACGTCACTACGCAATCTACCGGATGCTCGACCTTTGGAGACTTACTCACCTGTAGTAGAAGGAGTGGACGTATCCTTAAGAGGGGATAATGTTTGTTTGTGTTTTAGGAAAGCTCAAGCAAGAAAGGAAGTCCTATACGAAGGAACCGTGCTACCTTAATTGTCATGCAAACGAGACTACGCGGAGTCTAGCAAACCTAGGGGATACAATCACACCACACAAACATATACAGCATGAAATAAACACACCAACAAGGGGGCTCAAACATCAAGGCTAGGCTTTAGTCGAGGGGTCATATCAACCTCAACAAACAAGCCTCTGTATCGGGGTCAGGTTAGCTCTTAACCTTGCCATTGAGGGGCTAAGGTGAAGCCAGATGAAAGGTGATGAGGGGTGTGCCTCATTGCTTCTATCTCAAGTCAGAGAGAGCATCAGACAAGGGAGCGTGGGTCCAGAATGGGGGGACCCTTCTACGCTCAGGACATAGACTCGACTGTACAATGTACAAGATCTTGGGCTTGGATCTCAATGCTACAACCATGCAATGGGAGCAAGGAGAAGACTCACAGAATAGTGGGGGATAGATTGCTTATCCCTACCTTCCACCAATTGCCTCAAATGAGGACTTTCCCTGCTTAGGACAAATATAAACATACACAAGCATTGCCTCTTAAGGAGGACTTCAGACAATTTGCCCGGCCCGGTAACAGCCGGGTCTCCAGACTACATGAAGTCAGAAACGTCATACCTCGGTGCAAATTGCTTAGCAAGCAAAGCAAAGCAATATTAGCAACTTAATGTACCTGTGTGAATAGCTAACTAGTCAGTACACAATTCAAACAAACAATCAACAGTCAATATCACACAAACAGACAAATCCAATCAGACAACAATGAGCGATCCATGAACACAAGTGAATCCCCCATTAAGGCCTACAAAACACACAATTGTTAGCCAACAACAACAAATGGTTAAGCTCAAATGAAGGAGCATCATCACTCATGGAGATGCATTCTTGAACCTGAAATCACAATTCAAATGATAAGTCCAAACCACTAGGTCGAAGCCTAGGGTCAACAGAGGGAAAAAATCCAGAACAGAAGCTGATACTCCACATGAAGCTCATTTACTCAGGTGATAATATGTCCTAAAATTAAGGGAGCATGCAAAATTGAATTATTTCTAAGCCTAGGGGTAGAATAGTCATTTCACAGTTAGGGAGTAATTTTGAATTAAATTTCTATTTATGAAAGTTCTAATTAGAGCAATTAAATTCTATACTATTCTAATTATTCTAAAACAAAACTCCTAAGAGATTATTTAACTCTAATCCTAAAATTAATGTTTCAAATGACTTCTATCATTAACTAAAATTCTAATTAGCTTCTAAAATCTATTTAGACTAATCCTAGAATTAATTCTAAATCAACAGTATTTCTAATGGTCCACAATTAATCCTAAAATTAATCTTTAATACTACTTCAAATGTTTTTCTTTATGGAAAATCTAAGTTGATAATTCCTAAAACTCTGTTTAGTTCTAGTGACTAATTAGCTCTAAGACCAAATTTTAATACCTAATTAAAGTCCTAAGAACTAATTAACTAGCCTATTAATCTGAGATCTAATGCTTCTACATAATCCTAATTCTTCTAATCAGCATCTAACCATCTGGAACATAGAAATACACATGTGAGGAAGCGTATAGGTGAAGTCCAGGAAGAATCCACCAAACGCGCTTTTCGCAAAAGCTACACAGGCAAATGAAGCGCTTGCCGTTGACAAAGTGCTTAAAGAAAACTCCATGCGAACATCACATTCGTCATCACCCTAACATTCACCAGCAAACATCGTTGTTCGCGGACACTTCACCATCTCGGATCGTTCAACAGTCTAACGCGATTCGCGTCCATCCACCATCAACAATCAACTACTCAAACTTACGAAATCAACAACATCAGCTATCCTAATCTACGGAGCCGAATCGCAACGGCATCAACAAATTACTCGAGCATGACGAAAAAAAGAAGAACAACAACTCACCGGCGATGACGACGGGAGGACGGATCGGCGACGGCTACGAATGGATCGGTTTTGATGTGTCGCCGCGTTCTTCTTCCTTCTGTTTCAGTGCTTGCAATCTTCTTGAATTCGGTTAGAATTTCTCCTTGCCGCGAGCTTCGCCTCCACTTGTATTCAATGCTCTTCTTCTTCTACCTTTCTTGGAGTGATTCTGGTGAGACGTTGATCGTTGGTGGCGAAGGTGTCGTGAATCGGTTACGGTGGTTGAAGATTCTACGAGGATGATCGGAGGTTGGTACAGTGAATGTGGTTGAAGAACCGAGGTGGAAGAGGAGGTTGAAGTGGTGGCTTAGCTCTGCCGTGTGGAGCTTCGAATGATGAAGCTCCCACAACAATGGAGAATGAGCGTGTACTGAAGGTGAGGACTGAGTGCAGAAGCTTCTGGGAATCAGGGGAAAATCGTTCGACCCCAATGATTGGCAATGATTGCCTCTTATATAGGCTTGATCCAAGGGGCAAATTGGAGAATCAGATTTGGGTGGCTCAATCTCATTCGTCCAGCTGGCACTTAAGTGAAGGTGAGTCTTGAATTAAGTCACGTGTGTTTTGACACCAGTTCACTCTCTAATCCCTTTGCTTTAATTTCTTTGATCCAACTGTGGATAACTTGTTATTGAACCAAACTGATTTGGACTGTTGCTTAACTTCCTGAACTGCATATTATTTTGAAACTCATTGATTTGAACTGAACTGCATTGGCTTGTTGTGACTTGCTTAGATATTTTCTATGGTGCAGGATTCGTGTTCAGTTTGGTGTAGTGTCAAGGTTAATATACATTGTATCAACACAAGCAAATTCATTGCAAGCCCCCGTCGGTTGCCGTTATTGCTCGGTGCTAAGTTTAGCGTCTTGATGCAAGCTTCGCCCTGTCGCAGTGCAGGATTGTTATGCTACTAGATCCGGAGCTAGCCTTAGACAGACGTTGCCGTTTGTGCTGAAAACCGATTCGTAAGGCCTCGTTTGAGCACGGCTGCAGGTTTGATCCCTCTTGCACCGCCTCGGATTGTTGTAGCATTATTGTGGGGTGTGTATGCTGCCGGTAATGGAATGGTACGTTTTATTCAGCAGGGTGTTCAATCCATGTTGGTGTCCTTGTACTGATTTAGCTCTGGTGCAAGCGACAATCACAAGATTCCGCAGTAGACTTGATGGAAAGGTTTGTGTGCTTTCTTCTTGACCCTGTTCTGCCTTGGCTTACTGCAGGATTTCACTTGGCTTGATTGGGATGCTTTTGTGAGCTGAATTACCTGCTGCCAGTAAAATGTCAACATGACGAAGCTATTATCCCACACCTGCACATAGGTAAGAGAATTTGCCGTAGATTCACATGGTTGGTATTTTAGCTTATGTTTCTGATTGATTACTTCAGGTTGTGATGCTACTATGCATGTTGAACGCCAACTTATGATGATTCTGAGTTGATGATCTTCTACAAGGTCTCTATTACTCTGTCTTCTGCCAACAGGTCCTGTAATGGACTTTTCTTGCTCTTCATATTCTGAGAAGTTTGAGAATTAACAGGATATTCTGTAGTGTCTCCCGCGTGACTTTCACCAGATACCTTAACCAAGTCTGGATATGATACCACCCCAGCCCAGGGCGTTGCCAAACTCACGGAATTGACAGAAGCAGCAACATCAGATACAAGTGTTTCTGTCTGTGCCTTTCTCTGTTCTTCCAGCTGAATTTCTAATAAAGACTTGGCCTTGACACTTGGAGCAGGTTTCCAAGCCTGTCCAGCAGCAACTTCAGCATTGTGAGTAGAAACAGAACCAACTACCACAGAATCGCCTGAAAGGATTGTTTCGGTGATGTTTCTAGTAACACTGACATCTTGATGATCAGCTATCTCTAGTACAGCATTTTCTTCAATCTGACTAGCTTTACTCCTTGTTTATTTTGCAGATATGTTTCATGTGATCCACCGTTATTTGGAATGTGCTTAATTGTTTGCGAGCTCGTAATTTGCCATCTGCATTTTGATTGTCCAGGTCTCATGTTTCGCGTTTCGCACATGCATTCCCATCGGCCGTTACTATCGTGGTTTGAGTTACATGCTGCTCAACTGGTTTAACTCCCACATCTGTACCCACCTGTCCAGCCAGTAGCGATGCAGCCGAAGACACTACAATAACAAGTGCAACATGCTATGCCGGTTTGGTATGCTCACCAGACTCGGAAACTGCGTTCAAAAGAGTACCACCAGCGCTGTTATTGTTATCCGACATCAGCAGAAAAAGGTTTAGGTGCGATATTAGGCTCTTCTGTGGTCCTATTCTGCTCATGTAACAGGAATCTTTCAACAGAAGCTAATGCGGGCAATGTTTTCTTCTGGTACTTGTCATTAGTTTGTTCAAGAAGAGCAGTATACCAACTTTTATGCTGACTAATACTTTGCAATCCTTCATGGCAGGGTGGAAATGATTCTGCAGGTTACCGCTGCTGTTTGGTTGCAGGTCTACTTGCGGAACATTCCGTGAATGAGTTCAGTATCAGTTCATGTCGGTTTCTTGTATCATGGCCATGGTTCAATTCTGATTTGTTACTATTTGTCATGCCGGTCATGGTGGTATGGAGGAGCAAACATGGCTAAGTAAAGGGTTGGACCTGGCACGGCATAACAGTGGAATTTTTGAAGTCACAAAAGTCAAACCAAGGATCCACATAGGGCTGAGACATAGGGTTAGGATCAGAGATTATGGACTTAGGATTTTTTGGGATGGGGTTGACTTTGGTCAAAGTTGACCAAAAAGTCAACCGTTGACCAAGGTCAACCTTGGTCAACACCTCACATTTTGTGTTTATCTTGTTTTCTTTTTTTTGTAATGAATATTTTATCCTTTGTAATGGAAATTGATATTCATGAATGGAGTGAGCTTGGATATGGAATCTTGTATGAGAATCATTGTATGGACATGCTTGAGAAAAAGATTGAAATAAATGACTTTGTGGATCTGAACATGATCCTTGCATTCACTTGAACTTTTAAACGAATAGGTTTGACCTGGACTCCCATGATAGCTTGAATGACGATGTACCAGCCGAACTAGGCTTAGGAGGCTATAATATAGGAGTTCGACCTGATTAGGGTATGGAACCATGACCAAGTAAAGGCCTTTAAATCAGTGTCTTGATCCCTCCAGTAACCACCATTGACACAAGATTTAAGCATCATACCCAAACATCTCCACGCTAGGCTTCGATTGGGGCCACCCCGAATTCACTGAGAAATCCTAGTTTCCACTAGGTGTAAACATAAAGCTCTGAATTCAAGTCACTGCCATCTTGTGTTGAACCTTGCTTATGTAGATGAAATGCATGCTCATGATGATATGCAAATGTTAATAATCTAGAAATGAAATGAATGTACAAATGGGAGGTGCAAATTTGAGGTGCTACACTATGCCCTTAGGGTCAAATTTATCTCTGTGTTAAGCAATCGTATTTGGACTTATGTAGAAGTCACAACGATATGAGGTCGGACAACAAAAATTTAGGTGTTAATGCATGTTAGAGATTTGGTATAATGAACCAAACTCCTAAAACATACCACACACTTACAAAAAAGATCAAGTGGGATGGACATATCTCATCCATACTTGTATTGGTTCATCTGACACAAGGTCATTGATGAACCAATTAGCCTTAGGATATTTGAGATTTCATTGGCCAATGAAAGGAATTGGGAAGAATAGGGATGAAGAGGAAGGGGTAGGGGAATGAGAGAAACACAAATTGGTAATGGGAGGAGTTTTATCAAATTAAAATCATTCATTCATTTTGGGAGATAAAATGTACATTTAATCAATCCCCTAAATCCAATGATTTTAATCCAACAAAAGTCAAATCCACCTTGACCAAGGCCCAAACAAATAGTCAAACATCACAAGACCATAAAAATGGCTCAACATAAATTTTACACAATTAATCAATTAGAAAACAATTTTAAAATGCATTAAAATTTAATTTAATTTGGTCAAAACCTAAAATCTCTTCAAAACACCAAATAAATGGCCAAGAGATTTATCCTAGGTCAAACAAGGTCAAACAAGGTCAAAGGAACTTAGACAAAAAAATTCATGATTTTTGAAAAGTCAGAAGTATTTTTAAACAATTAAAAATATGCACAAAAACATTTAATTCATGAAAAATATCAAAATTAATCCAAAAAATAATTTTAATTCAGAAAATGAAAGAGAAAAATATTAAAAGATTTTTATGAAAGTCTCATATATTTTGGATTAAAAATGAAATTATTATGAATTAACCAAAATAAAGCAATTAAATGAAAAAAATCAGAAAATACAAAAAAAATAAGGGCCATCAGATCTCCCGCACTAACTAAGGCGGAAAATCTGATGGGCATACGTGTGTGTTCCACCATGTTCCTTGGTCAATGCAATGTACGTGTGGTAATCAGAATGAACGCTCAAGATTAAAACATTTGAACCAGATCAGATGGCTTGGGTTTTGCAAACGCACCATCGGACTGGTCCAACCTCAACTTCATGGAAAATAAAAAAACAAGGATACTATTTCAAAGAGAAAATGCTCAGGAGCTCGAATTTGGCCTTAATTTTCTCCAATTCCAAGTATATAAAAAGATACAAGGATTTGAATTTTGAGGATCATGAATTGAGTTGCTTTGATTTGACCTCAAAGCAACTCAATCTTGTTGCCTACATTGGTAGAACTTCAGCCAACCAAAAATCACAAATAATAGTGAAGAATTGAGGAAGAATCGAAGAGATGAAAATTCTGAAAAGTTACCTTCGAAGGAGCTTCAACCTTGCTTGATCTTGATCCCAATTGTGCTTGGCTTGGCTTCAGAAGCTTGTAGGAGGTGATAAAATTAAAGATTGGCTTGTACACTTCGAGTTTCAATCTTAAAATAGAATGAGATTTGAAGCTCGGTTTTCAAATTAAAAACTACAATATTATCCTTTATTGGTGAGGGTTTGGATTGTAGGTTCAAAGCTTGACCACCAGGTCCTTGATTATGAGCAAAGAGGGTTGTATTTATAGCGAATATGATTCATTTCCACACACTTCCAAAATTTGCCAAATTTAGAGATTTTCATTGCATGCTTCCATGGGCGTGTGATAGGTCCATCAAGTGATGTATTCAGGTCCAAAAATGCTTGTGTATCATGCTGAAATCATGTCATGTGGCCATGCATTTGAATTTGAAATGTGAAGGTGAAATTTATCCAATTGGTCCCTTGAAAAGAACCCATGTGCGAGTCCTTCATTCTTTGGAAAAATGAGGTGATCTTGGACTTTTTGGAAAGGTGAGATCATGGGGAAAAACTTTCATGTTGAACACATTTCCATTTGAAGCTTGGATCATGATGAATTTTGAGGTGGAAGTTTGGAAAATCAAACATATTTGAAATATTTTACTTCTTCCACCTTGAATAACATTTGCTATGGACTTAAAATAGAAAACTTCCCTTCATCAAAGTTGTAGCTGTTTCAAACCTATTCAATTGGGTCACAAATTCAACCTCATTTGGATTTGGCATGAAGGAGCTATGCATTTTATAAGTTGAGGAAAATCACATGTTCAATAGTAATGGCCCAAAATGACATATAATGTTTCCTCTTGGCACATGTATTTTCAAGTCGAATTTGAACTTCTTTCAAACATAAAAGTTGAAAAGAACATCTAGAATTTGATCATGAAACTTGAATGGATTTCATCTCATGAAAATTGAGCATGTTTTGGTCCTTGGAAGTTGACCTCCTAACTAGGATTAAGACAAAATGTCTTATAATCTTTCACCATAAAAAATGACTTTCCAAGAAAACCTAGCTCTTCATTTCAACATGGAGCCCTAGCTCCGTTGGTGTGGTGGTAAGGTCCTATCCATCATATCTTCTTCCCACATTCTAATCTTGCCCATTGGTTCATATGACTCATGTTGCAACACGTTGACTAAGGTGTACCATGAATGATACGCGCTTGGCCATTAGATCTACAACCTCAATTAATGAGGGAGATCTGATGGCCCTTGGTTTTTCTCATTTTGTTTTAATTTCCGATTTTATGTTTAATCCATCTATTTTGATTAATTCATATAAAATTCATTTTTAATCCAAAAAATATAGGACTTTCACCAAAAAATCTTTAAATATTTCCCTCTTACATATTTTGAATTAAAAACATTTTTTGGATTAATTTTGATATTTTTTCTGAATTAATTGATTTTGAACTTGTTTTTAAATATTTTAAAATACTTATGACTTTCCAAAAATTATGAAATTTTTTGTCTAAGGTCCTTTGACCTTGTTTGACCTAGGATAAATCCATTGGTCGTTTATTTGGTGATTTGAAGGGATTTGAGGTTTTGTCCATTTAAAATGCATTTAAATTCATTTTGAAATTGATTTTTATTTGTTTAATTGTTTAATAATATTGTTGAGCCATTTGATTTATCTTATGATGTATGACATTCTGTTTGGCCTTGGTCATGATTGATTTGAACTTTTATTTGACCAATACTATTGGATTTAGGGGGTTGATGAAATGTATATTTCATCCCCCAAAATGAATTGATAGTATTGATCAGATGAAATTCGTCATATGATCAATTTGGCTTTCTATTTCCCCTTCCCTCTTCATCTCCACCGTTATTCTTCCCTAATCCATCACTGACCAATGAACTCTCTTCATGTCTAATGCTAGTTGATTCATCAATAACTTTGTGTCAGATGAATCAACATGAGCCAGACTGAGATAGGTCTTTCCAACTTTGTTTTTGTTTGTGGTATGTTTAGGAGCTTGGTTATTTGTACCAAGTCTCTAACATACATTAACACCAATATCTTCATTGCCCGACCTCATATAGTTGTGACTTCTACATAAGTCCAATTACGATTTCTTAACATAGAGATAAATTTGTCCTGCAAGGAATAACATTCTAGTAAGTGAGATTGTAAGTCTCACATTCTTCATGGCATTGTGTGAAGACTTGACCTTTTTTCCATTCATGAGAGCTAGTGGCATACTTGTTGATTTATCCAAGTTGGAGCCTTTCTTATGGATCATGTCTTGGGTCATGTCTTCATACTTGTGAATGAATGGTTGAGTGTTCTCTAAAGAATGACTCAAACAAATAAACTCTTCACTAACATTGACTAACTTCTTATTAACATTGCTTTACTTTTAAGTCGTTTACTTAATGCCATTTAGATTTCATGCAAGATGTTTATGTTTCAGTCATTTTCACTTTGCTCACTTGAGCCATATTATTCTGATGATTGTATATATTATGTGCTTGTGATTTTGTTCTGTTTGTGATCTTAGGACCTTAAAATACTTAATACACAACAAAAACTCTAAAAAATATGTTGGTGGACTATTGGACTTGATCTGAACTCTTGGACTTAGAATTAGGCAACCTTCCCTATGCTTTGAGGACTTGGCCAATGCCACTATTTGAGACTAAGTTATTCTTGATTGTGCCTTCCATCTGGTGCAAACCTTGGGTATTCCTAGTTCATTTGTCACTTTGTCTCTGTGCTTGATTGTTATAGTGATTATTATTGCTTATGTCTGATGATTGTTTTCTGTGAGTTTGCCAAGGAAAAATTTCATCTGATACATTTGAAGACATTGAAGACTGCTAGATATTGGAATGGTTGCTTGGATATTATGGATATCTTTATTTGATGCCTTGGTCTTCATATTATTTGCTTGGATGTTTGCTTATGCTTATTGCTTGCTCAAAAGTCCAAAGGAAAATGGGTTTCTATTTGACATTCTTGTCATGTGGATTGCATCCCATTGGTCAGATCTTTTCAACTCTTAACTTTTAATTTTTGTCTAGGGTAATCTCTTCATCTCCTCCCACTTTCTTTAATTTCAAAATTTCTCCCTCTTTTTTAAAATCTTTACTTGTGATTTCAAACTTAGACATGTTTTAATGATTAGGAACTTTGGTCTTGTATGCCAATGAATTTTCAAACTTTTTCTTAGTCAAATATGTGAATGAACTTAACCATATTGACTTAAATTTCAAAAAGACAAAAAGAACTAACCACCACATTCAAGTCTTTGGCATTTTTGTGCCTTTTTCTGTTAAACTTTTGTTAAAATCAATTCACTAACTTTCCTTGAATTTTTTACCAAGAACTACGGGGTTTTGTTCTCTCATTTTTATGTTGGTTTGTTGATCGCGACTTAGTAAGTCTATGGGAATCGTGACTGCAAGTGCACAGTCCTATCGCGTAGTTTTAAAGATTATCGAACCCTTAAGGACTAATAATCGAAAGTAACATGGTCTAATGTTGCTATGTAAATCTAAGGTTGATGATCATTCTAAGATTGGAGGGATGAAGAGAAATAACTTTAACGTAAATAGAAGATTAATAAAGATATACGATAAAGGGATATCGGTATGTAACGCATCAAACTTCGGGGATTCGATAGATAGTTGGTGTAATCTTATTGGTCAAAATATTCTTCAGTAGAAATTATTTATTGAAAGGACTTAGTCTCACACTCTCGTTTTTATCGACTATGACATACTCCTAAACCAGAATGCTTGCCTCTCGCGGTCTCATTTTGAATTTAAAAGTAATTTTTGACTATAAATAAAGAATAATTAATCCTAAAGCGCTCTCGCTGTGTTTAGGATTAATGCCTAGTTTCAGATATCTGGTTAAAATCTCAAACTCTCGTTCTTGTTGACCGTAACCTTAGTTTTTCTTGTACTCTCGTATGAAAAACAGTTTGATTAAAATAAGAAACTAAAAACCGGAAAAATAAGTTTTATAAAAAATAACACCAATTATTTATGAATCCCGTCGTTTCAACGGTCTTTACATACCGATACCTAAGGGTTTAGCCAAACATGGATCCGGTAACAGACATGGTATTTGGAAAATCAAACATGCAATAAGGCATAAATAAGTAAGACAACAATCAAAATAAAACCTGGATTACTAATTGAGAACTGGAACTGAATCTTGATTCTTGATTAAAATAATGTCGGCAGGCTTTGGCAATGAGTAACCATTAGAATTGAATTCAAATGCATAAATAATAAATTGCAATAGTCCCCGATATGGAGAACTATTACTTTTACAAAGTAAGAAAACTGCCTAGAAAACTAAAAGAAAATAATTTTGACTAAAAAAATAATCCGTAGATTGAAAACTAGAAGAAGAGAGAGATCCCAGCGAGTCTGAGAGAGAGTCCTTATATATTTTCCACATCCCTAATTTGTAGCGAATGTGGGAGGATTCGTGGCTAGAAACATGGATAAAAAGAGGGAAGACTAGGTTGTGACGGTTGTCACAACCCTAGTCTTTGACTCTTTGGAGAGCGCCACCAATATAGGGTTGAGCGCCACCATTCCTCATGCTTGGTGGCGGGTGCCACCACCTCCTTTGGTCCATGTGGCGTGCGCCACACACCCTAGATGATGGGCACCACAAGCCCATTTTCTTTGGTGGCCGATTATCTCTATTTTCTCTATTTTCTTCTCTTTTTCTTTCCTTTTTTCTATTTTCTATTTTGCTTGTTGTAAACCTTCTAATCGATAAGTACCTACAATAAACATAAAATACTGCGTAATAATAAGTGTTAATCAATTAAAAAGCAATGCATATGGAGCCAAAAATACGATACGTTTTCGCGATATCAAACTCCCCCATACTTAAATCTTTGCTTGTCCTCAAGCAAATGTCGCGTATATGAAAAAAAGTTTTGTAAAATATTTGCAGCATACATTATCAAGACTCGTAGAAAACACAGTTGCAATCAGATACTCATTCTAGTCTATAAACTTTACTTTGGTTCAAAATTGTATTAACAGGTACTCACTTCCACACTAAGGGTATCGTTGAAACACATAGTCGCAATATTGCAACCATAAGTCTCCCTCCTATACAAACCAATCCAAATCATGTTGTTATGCCTAAACCTACCTTACTAAACCTTCTTTTTATCCTTTTTCATTCTGGCGCAATCACATTAAGCCCGTTATCCTTTCACATCAATAGCAAGATAATCTGTTAGTGACTATGATCTCATCATTATTTCTTTCTTTCTTTTTCGCACTTCGGCTCAAATAACAGTTAAAGATGGTTATACCGTTGGGCTAAATGACCGGGTGAGAATCACCTAACTTAGAGGGAACAACATTTTTCATACATTTCGTAATCTTTTCTTCTTTTAAGCCTGAAATCATACACTTATTTGCATCGACTTCTTGCGTAGTGTGTGCTTAGGATGGTGCTGACTACTAGATAAACTACTTAAGGAAATACTAAAGGATAGAATTGAAGGTTATGGCATGACAATTACTCAAATCGATCTTATACTTGGGAGATTTAAGGTGTTAAAACGATACCAATCTTATAAATTTTTTCCAAATCTCCACAATTCAACCTCAGTTTTATTTATGGGTTAGAATTTTCAAAAGATGCACTGTATCTCTAAGTCTAGATTTTTGCGAAAAATCTTGTATGGCTTAAGCAAATAGGTGAATTAGTAAATAAAGGAAACCACACAGAAAGACTCGACAACACATTGATAATTAAATTGACTGACACTTTAACAAAAATAACAAAAGGAAATAACAATAACAATAATTTCAATCTACCTAGAAAGCGATAAATAAAAGCGGTAAAGCATCCTCCCCCATACTTAAACCTTGCATTGTCCCCAATGCAACGACATAAGATAGGAAAGAAAGGTGGAACCTGGGTATCCTGTTACTGGCGCCTTCTGCCACGTGTACGTGCACGTCCACCGTTTCCTGGTTGGTGAGGTGGCATGTAGTTATGGAGATCATCCACACGCATTGTCAATGTTTCCATTTCATTGATCAAGCCAGACATATTTTGTTCGGTTCTGAAAGCGTAGTCATGCTGCATTTGGCGAAGGATTTGCATCATTTCAGTTTGTTGAGCTTCCATGTTTTGGATTTGTAGGTCGCGATAAGCGTCTAATTCGCCATGCCGCATCAGTTCAGCATAGGTCTTATCAAGAGTGGTTGGTGCCGCATTTCTTATGGGTCTTTGACTAGAGGATGTACTTGTAACATTTTCGAATGACATGTGTATGGTGTGTGGGTCAGTAGCGGGAGCAGTTTGCTCCGGAATGTGATCCTCATTTGGTGTCCCCGCCAGCAGCTACATTCTCAGGAATGTGCGCGGGGGCTTGGTTATGCACCGGATCATTAAGATAACGACAATTATCCAGGTTACGCACATCTGTGTGGTTTGGATTTGGGAGGATGAAATCTTGTAAGACATTATTTGCAATTATTAAATTAAATTTACCGTCACTCCTTCGTTTTACCAATTTCATGCTCCCTGCCATGTAAATGTCAATGGCATGATGCAGGAGCGGGGTTAGCCTGGAGAATTTTTTGTCGAGTCCTAGGACTCTAGGTATGGAGGTTATTAAACCTCCAAAAATAATCGGCCTTTGCTTCACATTGACAATGGCCTGCATGTGAGATAACATAAAAGGGACGGTATTCACCTTTTGTGGCAAAAATGTGGCAAACAAATAAAAGAGTTCTTTTTTGTTCACCTCGTCAGAATTTGCTCGGCCAAAAATGGTAGACGCCAATATTTGGCGGAAATATCGAATAGTCGGGTTGTGAATTAAAGTGGCTTTGTTTCCCTTAAAGTTATGGGTTACTGTACCAGTTATTGCCTTCCAAAATGGTTGGAAGGCGCGTTGTCAACCCTCAGTATTCGGGACCTCACTTACTACGCCATCCCCATGGGGGAAATGTAGCAGGTCCTCTAGTTGGGAAAAGGTAAGGGCATATTCGATGTTGAATAAATGAAACTAGACAGTCCCACTAGAGAAGTTTGTGTTGGGTGTGGGACTAAAAATTAACGAGCTTAGGAATTCTAGTGTTAATTGAGCATAGACAGGGTCCTTGAGAGATAGAAAATAATTTAAATTTAAAGTGTCTAGCATATATTTAACACTATCTAGAATTCCTAAGGCAAATAAACAGGGTTCATCGGCGTACCTTGTTGATTCAATCTTTCTTGCGCTTAGAGACGTGTACGTCTCCTCTTGTAACTCGCCTGGCTCGCCGTTTCTGAACACTATTTTGTATTCCCTCATTTGTTCCATAATGAATTTCAAACTTGTTGTGTAATGTAGTGAGAATAAAGAAAGAGAGAAGAGAATTATGCTTATGAGAGGTGTGGTTTGTTGATGTTATGTTGGTGGTTTATATAGAGGTGATGGTGGTTGGAAATTGATTGATGGAATAAATCTCATTTACAGTATTCAATGCCTTGGTCAAAGAGTTTTTGAAAATGGTTCAATGGCTTTAAGGCATTATCAAGCATGCAAGGGACAAAACCATTAAGTGATTTGATGTGTCAATATTACACACCCTGGATGTGAAACCTTGTGTAGTAGCTGGCGCCACTTTTGATGTTTGTGGCGGGCGCCACTATGGGCGTTGTGGCGGGCGCCACAACCCTCACATGAGCGCCACAACTGTGTGAGAAAGGCGCCACATGCAGTGTGGTCTTCCCCATGTGTGTGCCTTTATAGTTGCTTTGACCATAATTTTCAATGGAATTTTGGTTTACCAACATAATATATAGTATATAGGAATAATAAACATGATATAGTTAAATGAAATTAAATCGCAAAATTGACGAATAAAAGAATGGAGAAGACGAAATAATTTGTCTACTTGAATAAAAAGAACTGAAGTAATTAAATAAATCCCAATGTGTAAAAGCAAATAACAATAAAATTACAAACAAGAAAATAAAATAAAAGTAAGTAAATCGGTAATACTCTAATAAATTAGCCATTACGGTGGCTGCTGGTAGGAGGAGCGAACGGGTAGAAGTGTTGGTAAATGTGATCCAAATTCTCTGTCACTACATACATAAAGCCGTGGAACTCCATGCGAATGGTGCTCAGCTCGCCTCTAAGATTGGTGTCATCTGTCTGAACAACTAGATGGCACCAGCATGATCGGTGAGAGGTGCAACAGGTATTCCCTGGAAACGACGCCAAAAACTTGCTCGCAACTTAGTAACTCTATGGGAGTCGTGACTGCAAGTGCACAGTCCTATCTTGTATTTTTAAAGATTATCGAACCCACAAGGACTAATAATTGAACGTATCGTGGTCTAATGTTGCTATGTAAATCTAAGGCTGATGATCGTTCTAAGATTGGAGGGATGAAGAGAAATAACTAAAACGTAAATAGAAGATTAATAAAGATATGCGATAAAGGGATATCGGTAAGTAACGCTTCAAACTTCGGGGATTCAATAGATAGTTGGTATAATCTTATTGGTCAAAATATTCTTAAGTAGAAATTATTTATTGAAAGGACTTAGTCTCACACTCTCGTTTTTATCGACTATGACATACTCCTAAACCAGAATGCTTGCCTCTCGCGGTCTCATTTTGAATTTAAAAGTAATTTTTGAATATAAATAAAGTCTAATTAATCCTAAAGCGCTCTCGCTGTGTTTAGGAATAATGCCTAGTTTCAGCTATCTGGTTAAAATCTCAAACTCTCATTCTTGTTGACCGTAACCTTAGTTTGTTTTGTACTCTCGTACGAAAAACAGTTTGATTAAAATAAGAAACTAAAAACCGGAAAAATAAGTTTTATAAAAACTAACACCAATTATTTATGAATCCCGTCATTTCGACGGTCTTTACTTACCGATACCTAAGGGTTTAGCCGGACATGGATCCGGTAACAGACATGGTATTTGGAAAATCAAACATGTAATAAGGCATAAATAAATAAAACAACAATCAAAATAAAACCTGGATTACGAATTGAGAACTGGAACTGAATCTTGATTCTTCAATTAAAATAATGTCGGCAGACTTTGGCAATGAGTAACCGTTACAATTGAATTCAAATGCGTAAATAATAAATCGCAATAGTCCCCGATGTGAAGAACTATTACCTTTACAAAGTAAGAAAACTGCCTAGAAAAATAAAAGAAAATAATTATGACTAAAAATTATCCGTAGATTGAAAACTAGAAGAAGAGAGAGATAATTGTCATAGTGATCGTAGATTTGGGGTGTCTCTGGAGGAGAAGGTGGTGCATTTGGTGGTCCATCCAAATCATAGAGCCAGTTGTTCCTATCATGTACACTCGTCCTAGGGTTTGGCAGGGTAAATAGGTGTACTACTTCACGGTTAATTAGAAATTCGAACACATCTGGACCTAGGTTCCTAATGATCCCGGTGTTGAAGCAAAGGTCGATATTCATTGGTCGTATTCCACCTAAAGGGGTGATCCTGATAAGTGGATGTCTCAGTCCAATGGAATTTTCTATCATGGTCACTAAGCCTCCCACTAAGATTGGTCCATAGTCCTCATGTGCTATACAGTACAAATTAGCTATCATGAATGTAGCAGCGTTAACAGGTCTGGCCTATGATGCATAATACATTATAAAGAGTTTGTCTTTGGACACAAAGGTTCTGTTCTGTTCCTCTCCAAATAAGGTGTGAGCTAGGATCTTATGAAAGTAACGAATCGCAAGGTTATGGATGTTCTCTGAATGCATAAGGTCTGGCTCGGGATGGTCGTTTCCTGTGACGCTTCCCCAAAAGAGATCTAATTGATGGTCTACTAGCCTGTCTTCCTGGGAAATGGTAAAGGTATCAGGACCATTAAGGCATCCTAGGAGTTCAACCATTTCTCTATGGGTGTAGCGGTAGTCATTATCAAACAACCTAAAGGTGATTAGGCCTTTGTTAAATCCCATACCATGGTTTGACAGGTACACTAGGGAGCTTAGGAATTCTAAAGTCAACCTACTGTAGGAACTGGATTTTCTTTTGATAGCAAAGGTGTCCCAGCCTAGTTGGTTAATTAGGAACATAACACTGTCTCATACACCTAATTTGGTCATGGTGCGTCCATCTGGGTATAAGGTTAGTGTCATTTCTCTCTGAGCTAGAGCCTTAAAATGTCTCCTTTGAGCTCTACCTCTGAAGACTATATCCATGCAATCTACTTGTTGCATTATGATAGTCAGTAGCTAGTTAAAATCAAGTAGATAGTAGCATTAAGTTAGTAATGGTCAATAATACAGAAAGGTACCGATTAACTTTATGAGAAATAAGAGAGAAAAAAGAAATGAAAATTAAGCAGTAGTAATAATTATAAATTTGGGTAATGAAATTAAATAGTTAAAGACAGAGTGTGGGTTGTCTCCCACCAAGCGCTTTGTTTAATGTCGTAAGCTCGATAGAAATCGGACAGGCGTTATTCTTTTGAATGAGCACAGAGCTCTACAAGCTTTAGATTTGCAATGAAATCATTGTTATCAATGTTGTGGTAATGTTTCAAATGTTGGCCGTTTACTATGAATGGTTCGCTCGTCTTTCCTTTTATCTCTATTGCTCCATTCGAAAAGATATTGGTAATTTCGAAGGGACCGAACCATCTAGAATGAAGTTTTCTGGGAAAGAGTCTGAGGAAGGAGTTAAACAAGAGTACTTTGTCACCTTCCTTAAACTCTTTCCTTAATATGCGATTGTCGTGCCATTTTTTTTGTTGTTTCTTTATAGATTCCGGCATTCTCATACGCATCTAGTCTAAGTTCCTCTAGTTCGTGGATATCTAATATTCTTTTTTCGCCTGCGGCAGTATAATTGAGATTAAGGGTCTTAATGGCCCAATATGCTTTATGTTCTAATTCTACTGGCAGATGACATGATTCTGTTAATTTTGAGGACCAATCTTTCCTGGAGGTGGCAACTGTCTTCTCTAAGATTTGTTTAATTTCTCGGTTTGAGACTTCTACTTGCCCACTCGTCTGTGGGTGATAGGGTGTTGCTACACGGTGCTGGACTCCATATTTTAGTAATAGCTTTTCAAAAATCCTTGAAATAAAATGGGAGCCACCATCACTGATGACAAGTCTCGGCACTCCGAATCTAGGGAAGATTATTCACTTAAAGAGTCTAACTACCACTTGTGTGTCATTCGTTGGAGAGGCTATGGCCTCAATCCATTTTGATAAGTAATCGACCGCAACAAGGTTATACTTGTTACCAAAAGAGGATGGAAAATATCCCATAAAATTGATTCCCCAAACATTAAAGACTTCTACTTCCAAAATGCCTTTAAGCGGCATTTCGTCGCGTCTAGATATGTTGCTAGTGCGTTGACACTGGTTGCCATTTGTGATCGCGATGTGGACATCTTTCCACATAGTGGGACAAAAGAGGCTGATTTGCAAGATCTTAGCGCAAGTCTTCGAGGTGCTTGCATGTCCTCCATAGGGAGCAGAATGACAATGGGAGATTATGTTTTCTACCTTATCCTCGGGGACACATCGACGGAAAATGCCGTCGGCGCCTCTCTTGAAAAGTAGAGGCTCATCCCAATAGTTGTGTTTAAGATCGTGGAAGAATTTTTTCTTTTGTTGGTAGGTCAAGTCTGGCGGAAGCACCCTAGCTGCTAAGTAGTTGACGAAGTTAGCGTACCATGATAGTGTGGTTTGGGTGTAAATTGCTTCCACTACCTCGTTTGTTTTGGTATCCTTATGGGTTAACGCATCTTTAGTTGTATTGCTTTCCATTTGGGCTATGAGTCTTTCGTACGAAAAATCATTATTTATAGGCACTCGTTCAGGTTCAATACCTCCCATTCTTGACAAGTGATCAGCCACGATGTTTTCAGTGCCCCTTTTATCTTTGATTTCTAGGTCAAACTCTTGTAATGGTAAGATCCATCTTAGGAGTCTTGGTTTGGTGTCTTTTTTGTTTAACAGGTGCCTAATTACAGCATGATCGGTATAGATAATTATCTTTGCTCCTACTAGATAGGAACATAATTTATCCAGAGCAAACACTACGGCTAAAAGTTCCTTTTCTGTGGTGGCATAGTTCATCTGTGCAGGGTCTAGGGTTCTACTTGCATAGCATATTGCATGACGTTTCTTATCCCTTCTTTGTCCTAAGACTGCGCCTACAACATAGTCACTATCGTCACACATGATTTCAAAGAGTAATCTCCAATCGGGCGGTTGCATGATAGGTGCAATAATAAGAGCTATTTTCAGTTGTTCAAACGCCGCTAGGCATTTGTCATCAAAGATGAATTCGGCGTCTTTCATCAATAAGCCAGTCAGTGGTTTGGTGATTTTTGAGAAATCTATAATGAATCGCCGGTAGAAACCTGCATGTCCTAAGAAGCTTCGTATTTCTCTTACGGTTTTCGGAGGCTGGAGGTTTTCTATAACTTCTATTTTGGCCTTGTCGACTTCAATCCCCTTGTCAGATACTATGTGTCCGAGCACAATTTCATGGCGGACCATGAAATGACATTTTTCCCAGTTTAGCACGAGGTTCACTTTTACGCATCTTTTTAGTACCATTGCAAGATTCGATAAGCAGCCTTCAAAGCTCTGTCCACATACAGAGAAATCGTCCATGAATACTTCCATGATGTCATCTTTGAAATCAGCAAAAATTGACATCATGCATCTTTGGAATGTTGCGGGAGTGTTACACAGACCGAATGGCATTCGTAGGTAGGTGAATGTACCATAGGGGCATGTGAAGGTCGTTTTCTATTGGTCTTCGGGATGAATAGGAATTTGGAAAAATACCGAATAACCGTATAGGTAGCAGAAGTGAGAATGCTTAGCCAATCTATCAAGCATTTGATCGATAAACGTTAAAGGAAAATGATCCTTCCGAGTGGCTTTGTTTAACTTTCTATAATCAATACACATTCTACTTCCAGTAACCACTGTTTGTGCTATAGATTTTCCTTTTTCATTATTCACAACTGTGACGCGTCCCTTCTTTGGTACGACATACACTGGGCTGACCCATTCACTATCGGATATCGGGTAGATAATACCTGCTTCAAACAGCTTTTACACTTCTTTCCTTACTACATCACTCAGAATGGGATTTATCCTTCTTTGATGTTCTCTAGAGGTCTTACCGTTTTCCTCAAGCATTATGTGATGCATGCATATGAAGGGCTTATTCCTTTTAGATCTGAGATATTGTAGCCTAAAGCAGTTGGGTATTTTCTCAAAACATGTAGATGCTTTTCGGTCTCTATCTGCCCTAAGTCTGCATTTACTATTACAGGTCGCTCGAGTTCAGTGTCTAGGAATTCGTACCTTAGATTTTTGGGTAACGTTTGAAGTTCTAGGGTTGGTTTCTTTGGGCAAGGCATATGATCGGGCGTTAGTGCTAGGCATTCGCTTAGGTTGTCATCTTGGTATTCCTTACTTAAATTTTCATCTTCAAAAGTATGAGGCCTTGGAATTTTCAGTATTTCAGAGTATGATGTTTGTTCATTCTCCATCTCTCTTATGCACTCGTCGATGACATCTAGTAGACAACAGGTATCGTCTATAGCTGGTGCCTTTAGGAATTGCGTCAAAATTAATTCGACTTTTTCCTCACCAACTTCGAAGGTTAGCTTGCCTTTCTTAACATCTACAATAACTCCGGCTGTAGCTAGGAATGGTCTTCCTAATATGATAGGGATGTTAGAATCCTCTTTTATATCCATGATTCTAAAATCAGTAGGAATATAGAATTGTCCTATGCACACCAGAACGTTTTCTAGCATACCTACGGGAAATTTAACAGAACGATCTGCAAGTTGTATGGACATCCTCGTAGTTCTTAGTTCTCCCATTTTTAGCCTTTCGCGTATGGAAAAGGGCATTAAACTAATACTGGCTCCTAAGTCGCATAGTGCTTTGTCGATGACAAACTTTTCGATTACACGGGGTATGGAGAAACTGTTGGTGTAAGCCCTAGAGGCCAATACTTTTGGTACTTGTATCGAATTATTTATTAATAATAAAAGGCATTTTCTTTATTATGGTTGATTAATAAAGTCCCTAGAATAGATAGTCCGTTTAATGTATTAAGTGTGACTTAATCATGAGAACACATTAAACATAAGGGCACTGTTCTTAAAGTATCCGTAGTCGAGCTTTAATGTGAAGTGGGATAACATTAAAGCATTAAGACTATTATGTTTGTAGACTGATGATCACATCTCATGGATCATGGATAAAGAGTTATCAAGTCTTAAACATAGGTATGAATATTAGGAGTAATATTTATACCGGATTGACCCGCTATGAGAATACTATATAGAAAGTTATGCAAAGTGTCATAAGTTATTCTCATGGTGATAATAGTGTATACCACTCTTCGACCTGAAACCACTATGGATCCTAGATGTAGAGTTGAGTGCTTTATTGTTGATCCAACGTTGTCCGTAACTGGATGACCATAAAGACAGTTGATGAGTACTCCGCGAAGCATGCTGAGGGACATGAGTGTCTTAGATGGAATTTGCCAATCCTGCGTAACAGGATAAGTGTCTATGGGCCCAATATTGAACTGGACAAGGGTGACACGGTCTATACCTTGTGTTCAATATAGAAAAGGGGTAATTATACACATAATTATTATCACATGAGGTTTTGTCAGATCACATGACATTTTCGTGACTTGGGTAGCAGTGATGTGTTGCTAGATACCGCTCACTGTTTATTATGTTAAATATGTGATTTAATATAATTGCCAACGCCGCGAAAACCTATAGGGTCACACACAAAGGACGGATTGATGAGAGATAGAATAATTAAGGAACATCGTAAGGTACGGTGTACTTAAGTAGAATACGAAATATGGTAAGGTACCAAATACTTAAGTGATTTTGGCATTTTATGAGAAATGGGCCTAAATGCACTTAAGTGGGCTTTTTGGCTTGAAGCCCACACAAGTGGTTCTATAAATAGAACCCCTTGGGTAGAAGCATTGTCACTCACTGAGACAGACAACACAATTGAAGAGTTGGAATTTCGTATCTCTCTCTCACTCAAAGCCTTCCTTCATAACAGCTAGCACTGCGATTGAAGGAATTCGTTCGTGTGGACTGAGTAGAGACGTTGTCATCGTTCAACGTTCGTGATCGCCCCGTGGATCTGTATCAAAGATTTTGATCATTATCAGAGATCTGCACCAAAAGTTTGAATCGCCACAAGAGGTAACGATTCTATCACTGATCATGCCCATTCGTAAGGATCACTAAATGGAGAAATTTTAAATTCCGCTGCGCCATGGATGGCAATTCTCCTACAGTGGTATCAGAGCCACTTACGAAACCATGAATCTGATATCTATTTTTGTTCTGTAATAATATGATTAAAACAGAATGAATCAAAGGTTAAATTGAGATCGATCAAGTTACATATATGTGATATATGTGATCCTGATGCAAAATACATTATATATGATATAGTGTTCTCGTTTCGTTCATTCAAACCCTCGATGATTGTTTTCCTTTGAGCGATCAATGGTCGTTTGCTTCCTGATTCGACATTAGTATGGTGAAGCAATGACGTGTTGATCAATCATACTGATTTAACAATCGAGATGTGTTTGACGGTCTGAAATTGGTGCATCAGGGTTAGTGACGGCACAAGGGTTGTGTTGTCAGAGAGTTATGTGATTGGGTTTTGAATGCACAAGAGTTGTTCTTCCTAAACACTTTTTGGAACAGTGTTAACCGGTTAACACGTATGGTTAACCGGTTAACGCAATGCGAAATTAAAAATTTTAAGTTTTCAAACAGTGTTAACCGGTTAACGCATTTGGTTAACCGGTTAACGCAAGGCGGAAAACAGTTTTCCAAGACATTTTCAAACAGTGTTAACCGGTTAACGCATTTGGTTAACCGGTTAACGCAAGGCAAAAAACATTTTGTTTTAATTCAAAAAGTGTTAACCGGTTAACGCATATGGTTAACCGGTTAATGCAAGGAAATTTTCACCCATTCGGCTAACTCAGTGCTTTAAAAGTGTCAAGTGTTGATACGAAAAGCGACATCGATTTTAAATGAATTGTTCATTAAAATGTGATGATCGGTCGTCGAAATTTAATTTGATTTTAATTAATTAAAGGAATTAATAATAATAATAATAAAGTGTTTATTATTGTCTTGTGGTGATCGGTTATGGCCTTAGTTTTCCTTTGTTTTGTTTTGGGTTTTTAAAATACGACCTGCGTGTCGTGCCTCTCTCTTAATCTCCCAAATGTAACTTCTTTTCTCATCTCACTCCCTCGTATGTAAGACGAGTTTCTTTCATGTAATGTAATGATATGAAGAAATCAAAGAAGTTAGTGCCAAAGGAGGACAACCTTGAAGATCTTGCTTGGAGAAGCTTAGATCGTTGTAGGTTAGCTTAGGTTCTCTCATTGGCTTGGGAGAACAATTGCGCTAGGGGCCATAACGGTTTCATTTTGTTTGTATGTATGTTGATGCTTGTGAATGTATGTTGATGCATGTGAGAGACGGTTTATATGATAAACAAGCCGGTGAGATCAGAAAAATTGCAATTCCCTCAAAATAAATATTAAGTTTATGCTTTCCAAGTTTTAACACTCATCAAGACTAGTAATGGATAATGTAGGTTTCGCCTACGCGAGGTGCATGATCTATATATTAGTAAGGTGCAATGGGATAATTGTAATATCCAACTGTTAAAACAATGGGTCAAACTTAACTAAACAAATTATAATAAGATTATATATATGTTTAGAAGCAAGAGTTGGGAATATTCCATATGATGGATTAGAATAAGGAGTTATTCACCCAACTGAAATTTTCGAGAGTTGTATGAGATACAATTGGAAGGAGTTCCTACCTAAATAACCTAGTTTTGTGTAATCCGCCTACGCGGACTTAGAACAAAGTGAAATATGGATCTCGACCCACTAGAAAATCTTCCAACGGGATTTTCCAAATTAGATGATGAGGGTCATTTGTTTTGAATAAAATAGTGGGAGCATATTTAATTAAAGGCCTCATTGAATATGTCAATGATACTTATATTTTCATTAATCCTTATGTAGATTACCATGACAGCAAACACCTCTAACAACATCCTGCGATCAATCCTTGATAAGGAAAAATTGTCTGGGACAAATTTCCTGGATTGGTACCGAGACATGAGGATTGTCCTCAAACATGATAAAGGGAAAGGCAAGGAAGTTGCCAAACCCAAACCCACTAGTGCTGCTTTGAAATCTAGTGGAAGCATAGAAAAGGAAGGCACCTGCTTCCATTGCGGTAAGACCGCACACTGGAAGAGGAACTGCCCAAAGTACCTGGAAGATAGGAAGAATTGAGTAGAGACTCCAACTTCAGGTATTTTTGTTATTGAAATTAATTTATCTACTTCTGGATCATGGGTATTAGATACTGGATGCGGCTCTCACATTTGTACAAATGTGCAAGAACTAAAAAGGAGTAGAAAATTGGCAAAAGGTGAAGTCGACCTACGAGTTGGTAATGGAGCAAAGGTTGCTGCCTTAGCCGTAGGAACTTATAAATTAACTTTACCTAGTGGTTTGATAATTCAGTTAGAGAACTGTTATTATGTACCAGCAATTAGCAGGAATAATATTTTCGTTTCTTGTTTGGACAAGTTCGGTTTTTCATTCATAATAAAGAACAATTGTTGTTCAATTTATTTGAATGATATATTCTATGCAACTGCACAAATGAACAATGGACTATATGTCATTGATCTTGAAATGCCTATTTATAACATTAATACTAAAAGGATGAAACCTAATGAGTTAAATCCAACTTACCTTTGGCATTGTCGATTAGGCCACATAAATGAGAAATGCATTTCCAAACTCCATAAAGATGGACTGTTGGACTCTTTTGATTATGAATCATATGAGACATGCAGATCTTGTTTAATTGGAAAGATGACAAAGTCTCCATTCACAGGAAAAGGTGAAAGAGCTAATGATCTTTTGGCCCTCATACATACTGATGTATGTGGTCCACTGAACATATCAGCCAGAGGAGGTTTTCAGTACTTCATCACATTAACTGATGATTTCAGTAGATATGGTTATGTGTATTTAATGAAACACAAATCAGAGTCCTTTGAAAAGTTCAAAGAATTCAAGAATCAAGTACAAAACCAACTAGGTAAGAATATTAAAGCTCTTCGATCAGATCGAGGTGGTGAATATTTAAGCCTAGAGTTTGATGACCATCTGAAAGAGTGTGGGATCCTATCCCAACTCACTCCTCCTGGAACACCCCAATGGAATGGTGTGTCTGAGAGAAGAAATCGAACCCTGTTGGACATGGTCCGATCCATGATGAGTCAAGCCGATCTTCCAAACTCCTTTTGGGGACATGCGTTGTTGACCGCAGCTTACACACTTAACCGTGTTCCATCCAAAAAGGTTGATAAGACACCATATGAGATATGGAGTGGTAAGAGACCACATATGTCTTACATGAAGATTTGGGGTTGCGAAGTTTATGTGAAACGACAAATTTCAACTAAGCTTGAGCCCAAATCTGACCAATGCTTATTTTTTGGGGTATCCTAAAGAAACAAGAGGATATTACTTCTACAATCCTTCGGAGGGCAAAGTGTTTGTCGCTCAAACTGGAGTTTTCCTAGAAAAGGATTTTAATTCCAAAGGAACCAGTGGGAGGAAAGTAGAGCTTGAAGAAATTCAAGAATCACAAAGCATCGATACACCTATGGAGCAATTAGAGCAGGAAACACAAGTAGTTGTGTAAGAGCAACCTGCTCAAGTAGAACAAGACCAGCGTAGGTCAGGCAGGATATGTCACCTACCTGAGATATATGGATATCTGATCAAGGTGTTGTATTACTCATGGATCAAGATGAGCCTGTGACCTACTCATGGAATCTTCGCCTTGATGAAACAGTAAAACTGTATGGATTCATCAAAAACGAAGATGAGCCTTGTGTCTACAAGAAGGTTAGTGGGAGCATGATCGTATTCCTGGTATTATATGTAGATGACATATTACTCATTGGAATCGATATTCCTACCCTGCAACAAGTAATGTCTTGGTTGGGGAAATGCTTTTCTATGAAGGACCTGGGTGAAGCATCCTATCAGAATCTATAGAGATAGATCATGAAATGCTTGGCCTAAATCAGAGTACATAGAAAAAGTGCTGAGACGCTTTAATATGAATGATTCCAATCTGGTTATGTGTTTTGCTTGAACGGTGGCGCTGTGAGCTGGAAAAGTTCAAAGCAAGATACAGTTGCTGATTCTACGACCGAGGCCGAGTATATTGCTGCCTCAAGTGCAGCAAAGGAAGCTGTTTGGATCAGGAAGTTCATTAGTGAACTTGGCATAGTCCCTAGCATTGTGGATCCCATTGGTCTCTATTGTGATAACAATGGTGCTATCGCACAAGCTAAGGAGCCTAGATCTCACCAACGATCCAAACACATACTTAGGCGTTATCATCTCATTCGAGAGATAATAGATAGAGGAGATGTGAAAATATGTAAAGTACCTACACTAGACAATATAGCTGACCCACTGACAAAGCCTCTTGCGCAGCAAAAGCATGATGGCCATACTAGATCAATGGGCATACGGGGTATGTCTGATTGGCTCTAGTGCTAGTGGGAGATTGTTGGTGTAAGCCCTAGAGGCCAATACTTTTGGTACTTGTATCGAATTATTTATTAATAATAAAAGGCATTTTCTTTATTATGGTTGATTAATAAAGTCCCTAGAATAGATAGTCCGTTTAATGTATTAAGTGTGACTTAATCATGAGAACACATTAAACATAAGGGCACTGTTCTTAAAGTATCCGTAGTCGAGCTTTAATGTGAAGTGGGATAACATTAAAGCATTAAGACTATTATGTTTGTAGACTGATGATCACATCTCATGGATCATGGATAAAGAGTTATCAAGTCTTAAACATAGGTATGAATATTAGGAGTAATATTCATACCGGATTGACCCGCTATGAGAATACTATATTGAAAGTTATGCAAAGTGTCATAAGTTATTCTCATGGTGATAATAGTGTATACAACTCTTCGACCTGAAACCACTATGGATCCTAGATGTAGAGTTGAGTGCTTTATTGCTAATCCAACGTTGTCCGTAATTGGATGACCATAAAGACAGTTGATGAGTACTCCGCGAAGCATGCTTAGGGACATTAGTGTCCTAGATGGAATTTGCCAATCCTGCGTAACAGGATAAGTGTCTATGGGCCCAATATTGAAGTGGACAAGGGTGACACGGTCTATACCTTGTGTTCAATATAGAAAAGGGGTAATTATACACATAATTATTATCACAGGAGGTTTTGTCAGATCACATGACATTTTCGTGACTTGGGTAGCAGTGATGTGTTGCTAGATACCGCTCACTGTTTATTATGTTAAATATGTGATTTAATATAATTGCCAACGCTGCGAAAACCTATAGGGTCACACACAAAGGACGGATTGATGAGAGATAGAATAATTAAGGAACATCGTAAGGTACGGTGTACTTAAGTAGAATACGAAATATGGTAAGGTACCAAATTCTTAAGTGATTTTGGCATTTTATGAGATATGGGGCAAAATGCACTTAAGTGGGCTTTTTGGCTTGAAGCCCACACAAGTGGTTCTATAAATAGAACCCCTTGGGTAGAAGCATTGTCACTCACTGAGACAGACAACACAACTGAAGAGTTGGAATTTCGTATCTCTCTCTCACTCAAAGCCTTCATTCATAACAGCTAGCACTGCGATTGAAGGAATCCGTTCGTGTGGACTGAGTAGAGACGTTGTCATCGTTCAACGTTCGTGATCGCCCCGTGGATCTGTATCAAAGGTTTTGATCATTATCAGAGATCTGCACCAAAGGTTTGAATCGCCACAAGAGGTAACGATTCTATCATTTATCATGCCCATTCGTAAGGATCACTAAATGGAGAAATTTTTAAATTCCGCTGCGCCATGGATGGCAATTCTCCTACAGAAACTACCTGGGTCTTTCAGCTTAGGAGGCATATTGGTTTGTATTATGGCGCTACACTCAGCAGTAAGTGTAACAGTTTCGTTATCCTCTATCTTCTTCTTGTTAGATAAGATTTCATTGAGAAACTTAGCATATGAGGGCATTTGAGTGATGGCTTCCGTAAAAGGGTATTGTGATATTCAATAGTTTTAGAAGCTCTACGATTTTTTTAAATTGTCCTACACTTTTAGATTTAACAAGTCTTTAAGGATAAGGGATAGGGGGTTTATACGGTGGTGGAGGCACATAAGGTTCTTCTTTCTCTACGACCTCTTCGTTTTTATCTTCCTCTTGTTTGTCTTCCTTCTTAGTTACCTTACCTGGGTCATGGTGCATGGATGGGTTTTGAGTTCCAGGGTCGGTCGGTCCGTCCAGTTCTGTCCCACTTCGTAGTATAATAGCATTTACATAGCCTTTCGGGTTTGGTTGCGGCTGTCCAGGAAATGTGCCTGCAGGAGCAGCAGTAGGTGCTTGTTGTTGAGCCACTTGTGAGATTTGTGTTTCCAGCATTTTGTTGTGGGTGGCTAATGCGCCTACCTTGTTTGCTAATTGCTTGATTTGCTCACTAGTGTGTATGTTTTGATTTAGGAAATCCTTATTTGTTTGGGCTTGGGTAGCTATGAAGTTTTCCATCATTATTTCTAAGTTTGATTTCCTAGGAGCATTTTGAGTATTTGTGGCAGCTTTATGATATCCTGGTGGCACAGCAGGTGCTTGGTTAGGTGCATACAATGCATTATTGTTTTTGTACGAAAAGTTAGGATGGTTCTTCCGACCTGGGTTATAGGTGTTTGAGTAAGGGTTTCCTTGAGCATTATTCACCTGGTTTGTGGAGGTTCCTATAAAGATTTGACATTCTAGGGAAGTATGCCCTTAAACTTCGCATATCTCGCAGTTTGGTGCTACGGCAGCCACGGTGGGTGCTGGTGTTATGGTCAAGCTGTCTATCTTTAAAGTCAGAGCATCTACCTTGGCGTTGACATGGTCAAGACTGCTTAATTCGTACATGCCGACCTTCATATGAGGTTTCTCTATAGAGGTTCTTTCGCTTCCCCATTGGTAATGATTTTGGGCCATACTTTTGATGATTTGATAGGCCTCATTGTATGGTTTATCCATCAGTGCGCCACCTGCGGTAGCGTCTATTATCAATCTTGTATTGTACAAGAGATTGTTGTAAAAGGTATGAATGATCAACCATTCTTCTAGACCGTGATATGGACAAAGCCTCATCATGTATTTGTATCTCTCCCAAGCTTGAAAAAGTGATTTTTTATCCTTTTGTTTAAACCAGTTTATTTGGGCTCTTAGCATAGTCGTCTTACTTGGTGGAAAATATCGGGCTAAGAAGACTTTTTTCAACTCGTTCCACGTAGTGATAGAGTTGGATGGTAGAGATTGGATTCAAGCTCTAGCTCTATCTCTTAATGAAAATGGGAAAAAACATAGTCTTATAGCTTCTGGGCTGACACCATTCGCTTTCATTGTGTCCGCGTATTGCAAAAATACTGACAAGTGTAAGTTCGGGTCCTCCGTGGGACTACCTGAAAACTGGTTTTGCTGTACGGATGACAACAACGAAGGTTTTAGCTCAAAATTATTGGCCTCGATGGCAGGGGCAGTGATATTGTTATGTGGTTCATCCTGTGAAGGGATTGCATAGTACTTAAGAGGACGGTTTTGCATTCCTTCGGCCATCTCTGGTTGAAAAACTGATTCAGAAGTAGGGATGTTAAGGTCAAGAAGATTTAGCTTAATACGATGTTCCTGTATCAAGTCTCATATCCGGCGTTCTAATCTAAGATAACACTCAGGTTCGTCGAATTATAGGTTTAATTTCTCGCCTTGAGAGCGAGTACTTGGCATACACTCGGCAAATGTAGAAAGGGAAAAAAGAATTATTTGCCTTAGTCTATACTGGGCAACACTGGAGTTACGATATCGGCTAAATTAGTATGCGGCAAAGGCGCCAAAAACTTGATCGCGACTTAGTAAGTATATGGGAATCGTGACTGTATGTGCACAGTTCTATCGTGTAGTTTTAAAGATTATCGAACTCACAAGGACTAATAATCGAACGTAACATGGTCTAATGTTGCTATGTAAATCTAAGGCTGATGATCGTTCTAAGATTGGAGGGATGAAGAGAAATAACTATAAAGTAAATAGAAGATTAACATAGATATGCGATAAAGGGATATCGGTATGTAACGCGTCAAACTTCGGGGATTCGATAGATAGTTGATGTAATCTTATTGGTCAAAATATTCTTCAGTAGAAATTATTTATAGAAAGGACTTAGTCTCACACTCTCGTTTTTATTGACTCTGACGATACTCCTAAACCAGAATGCTTGGCTCTCACGGTCTCATTTTGAATTTAAAATTAATTTTTGAATATAAATAAAGTCTAATTAATCCTAAAGCGCTTTCGCTGTGTTTAGGATTAATGTCTAGTTTCAACTATCTGGTTAAAATCTCAAACTCTCGTTCTTGTTGACCGTAACCTTAGTTTGTTTTATACTCTCGTACGAAAAATAGTTTGATTAAAATAAGAAACTAAAAACCGGATAATTAAGTTTTATAAAAACTAGCACCAATTATTTATGAATCCCGTCGTTTTTACGGTCTTTACATACCGATTACCTAAGGGTTTAGCCGGACATGGATCCGGTAACAGACATGGTATTTGGAAAATCAAACATGCAATAAGGCATAAATATATAAAACAACAATCAAAATAAAACTTGGATTACGAATGGAGAACTGGAACAGAATCTTGACTCTTCGATTAAAATAATGTCGGCAGGCTTTGGCAATGAGTAACCGTTACAATTGAATTCAAATGCATAAATAATAAATCGCAATAGTCCCAGATATGGAGACCTATTACTTTTAGAAAGTAAGAAAACTGCCTAGAAAACTAAAAGAAAATAATTCTGACTAAAAAAACAATCCGTAGATTGAAAACTGGAAGAAGAGAGAGATTCCAGCGAGTCTTAGAGAGAGTCCTTATATATTTTACACATCCCTAATTTGTAGCGAAGGTGGCTGGATTCGTGGTTAGAAACATGGAAAAAAAGAGGGAAGACTAGGTTGTGACGGTTGCCACAACCCTAGTCTTTGACTCCTTAGCGAGGGCCACCAATATAGGGTTAAGCGCCAACATTCCTCATGCTTGGTGGCGGGCGCCACCACCTCCTTTGGTCCATGTGGCGGGTGCCACACACCGTAGATGATGGGCGCCACAAGCCCATTTGCTTTGGTGGCCCATTATCTCTATTTTTCTCCATTTCTTCTCTTTTTCTTTCCTTTTTCTTTTCTTTTTGCTATTTTCCATTTTTCTTGCTGTAAACTTTTTAATCGATAAATACCTACAATAAACATAAAATACAGCGTAATAATAAGTGTTAATCAAGTAAAAAGCAATGCATATGGAGCTAAAAATACGATACATTTTCGCGTTATCATTTGTAGGCATAAGATTGAAGGTCTTGTCAAACACAAAATATAATTAATGAATTATTTTCTCATCGTCTCATTATATGTTTTTGTCAAACGTCATTTTAAACTAAAAAAACACTTGCACAAAAAAAATGGTTCCCTAGGAGTATCTAGGACACTTTGGGTGCTAATACCTTCCTTCTGTGTAACCAACCCCAGTACCTATAATCTATGGCATTTTATTAGGTTTAATTTGAAAACTTCTTATCTTTGGGTTTTGTTCGTACTTTTCCCTTTTCCTTTGGAAATAATAAAAATGCCGTGGCGACTCTGGTTTTATTGACGTCGAGTTAACCAATAACTAGATGGTCATGAATTTACCGCTACAGTTGCTCATACCAATCCCTAAGTGCTTGTTTGAGACCATACAAAGGTTATTTTAGTTTATAAATCTGATTAGGATACTCATGATTTTCAAAATCGGGAGGTTGAGAAACATACACTTCCTCATTAATATATCCATTAAGGACAATACTTTTCAAGTCCATTTGAAATAACTTGAAATCTTTGGAGCAATCATAAGCTATTAAAAGGTGTCTAGCCTCGAGGCGAGCAACCAGAGCATAAGTTTCCTCATAATCAATTCCCTCCTCTTGTATATAACCATGAGCCACTAGCCGGGATTTGTTCTTAGTTATCACTCCGTTTTTGTCGAGTTTATTTTGAATAACCCATTTGGTGCCAATAACTTAATGATTTCTTGGATGGGGGACAAGGTCCCATCCATCATTTCTTTTAAACTGGTTTAACATATCTTGCATGGCCATAAGCCAATTCTCATAAATTAAGGCATCATTTGTGCTTTAAGGTCAACTTGTGAAATTAATGCAAAGTGATGACAAATATTACTTATCTTGGACCGTGTTGTCATGCCTTTCGTGATGTCTCCAAGTATGTTGTAGATTGGATGATCTTTGGAGGTTCTCAAAGCCAAAGGAAGATCGTTCACTGCAACTAGAATTTCAAACTTCTCCTTTTCACAATGGTTATCTTCTTCTTTCTCTTGTTCCACCATTTTGGGTTGATCAATTCCTTTTTCGGGTTCTTTGAGAATGTCTTGTGAAGATACACCTACATCATGAAAAGAAACACCTTACCCGACATTTCTCAGATAAGATTAATGAAAAGTGAAGTGTACCGACTCTTCAACAATAAGTAATATTTTGTTATAAACCCTATAAGCTTTTATCTATTAAGAGTATGCAAGGAAGACACCTTCATCGGCTTTCACATTAAACATTCCAAGATTATCCTTTCCATTGTTTAAAACAAAACATTTGCATCCGAGAACGTGAAGATGCGATCAATTTGGTTTTCTATCCTTTAGTAGTTCATAAAGAGTTTTGTCTAAAATACGACGTATTAATATGCTATTTAAGATATAGCATGTCGTGCTAATGGCATCGACCCAAAAATACTTAGGTAAGTTACCCTCATTGAGCATAGCTCTAGCTAACTCCTCTAAAACACGATTTTTGCGCTCCACAACACCATTTTGTTGTGGAGCTCTCAGAGCGGAAAAGTATGCCCAATGCCATGTTTATCATAGTAATTCTGAAATAGACGGCTTTCAAATTCACCTCCATGATTACTTTTGATAGCAACTATTTTTAAATTCATCTTATTTTGGGATAACCTTGCAAATTGTGTGAAAGATGGAACAAGTCTAATCTTTAATATACAAAAACACGACCCCAAAAATATCGAGTAATCGTCTACTATCACAAAACCATAGTAATTACCACCTATGCTTTTGGTCCTTGAGTAACCAAACAGATCCATGTGAAGAAGCTCAAGAGATCTCAAAGATGAAACAATGTTTTTCGATTTAAAGAAGACTCTTATTTAGTTACCCATATATCATGCATCACATAGATGATCTTTTGAAAACTTTATTTTTGGTAGACCGATTACTAAATATTTTGAAGTCACTTTGTTTAGTAAATCAAATTATACATGATCTAGGAGACTATGCCATTACCAAGAGTCTTCACTCATGGTCACTAGACACTTAGTTCCTACCAATAATACGTCATCTAAGTTAAGAATACAAGTGTTATTAACCCTTAATTCTTTAAACATACAATATTTCTTTTCATTATGTTCAAACAAGCAACAAGTATTTGTAACAATAACTTTAAAACCCTTGTCCCATAGTTGACTAATGCTAAGGAGATCATGTTTAAGACGTTCAACTAGCATAACATCGAAGATATTAGTAGACAATGGATTACCTACACTACCTTTTCCAAGTATTGCTCCCTTGTTATTGTCTACCTAGGTAAAAAAAAAAACCTTCTTACTTGGAATAAAGTTAATGGATAGAGATATTTCACCCATCATATACCTTGACATTCAACCTATAGAATCAAACAAGAGTAATAGGTACCCAATTTTCATTGGGTCCTTGAGAGTGAGCGAAATCAAGGTTGCATTTGGGCAACCATTGAAAAACACCTTTAGGAACAAAAATTCTCCTAAACTTGTATTTTTCAATAGTATGACCTTTCTTATAATAATAGTGATAATATAAGTTGTGATGAGATGTATTTTTTCTATTTGTGTCCTTTTGAACACATTTATACTTTTTATATGAAGGGAACAAAGACCATTTAAAATTTGATGGATCAATAGAAAATATAATCTTTGGTTGTAATGCATTGTCCAATTTATCTAGAAGAGAATTTACGTCATTTTTTTAAATGTGACAAGTTTCACAAACAAATCATGAATATTATTCATCCTCATTCTTGTCATTTTGAATATCTACCATATATTTCTTAAGAGCTTCCATATTCTTTTCGGTTTCTAAAACATTAGCTTTTAAGTGTGAAAAAATTCTTTTGTTTAAAGCTAACCATTTAAAAGCATCTACGACTTCTCTATACAGATTTTCAAAAGCTTTTTGTAATTGAGAATAAGATCATTCATTCATAGATTCAGTGTTAGAATGACTTACATTCTTCTTCTTCTTTTTGTTGGCCATGAAGCAAACTTTGGCCGATTCGACACTTGAACTTGAGCTTTCATCACTTGAAGAATCACTTTCACTTTCCCAAGCAATATAAGCTCTTATAGACTTGCTAGATTTCTTGTGATGTCCATTCTCTTTGTCTTCCTTGATCACAGGACAATTCGGCATATAATGACAGACTTTTCCAGAATTGTAGCATGAACTTCTAAGTTTACCCTTCTTATTCTCATATTCTTTTGAGGAGTTAGATAGCCTTCTAAATTTGATTAGGTTCTTGTCGGAGTGCTTGACTCCATTTTTATTTATATACCTATGGTACCTTTTGACGAACAACTTCATCTCTTCATCATCAGAATTCTCGTCATCTCTTGTTTCACAATCACTTTTCTCATTGGTTGAGGACTTTGAACTTGAAGCCTTTAGAGTAATAGACTTCTTTGCTACCTCCTTGTATTTACCTTTCTCCTTCTTTATCTTCTTCTCATGCTCTTTTTCATGTTTTTCCAAGCAAGTGAGTTCTTGCTCATGTTCTTCTAGCTTGCCAAATAAAGTTGTGAGATCTAGTGTTGTAAGATCATTTGCTTCTTTAACTACGGTGACCTTAGGTTTCCATTACCTATTAAGACACCTTAAAACTTTACTAGTATCAATATCATTGGAAATAGGCTTACCTAGAACATTCACACAACTTATAAGATGTGTGAACCTCTTTTCCATGTCGACAATGGTTTCACCGTGCTTCATGCAAAATTAGTTCAAACTCTTGATTTAAGATATTGATCCTAGCTTGTTTGACTTCATTAGTTACCTCATGGGAAACTTCCAATGTGTCCCACATAGCTTTGGCGGTTTCATAATGGGAAACACGATAATATTCATCATCACCAAGTGCAGATATGAGAATATTTTGTACCTCCCAATCATGTGACCACAATTTCTTATCATTATTATTCCATTGTGCTTCCGGTTTTGGTAAGACAACAGCTTCACCATTGGTCATTGTAATTTGATTAGGACCATTGGTGATGACATCCCGAACACCCTTACCAACCAAGTTGATATGTATATGCATACAAGATTTCCAATAGCCATAATTTTCACCGGTAAATATGGGGCTTTATTGTACGCCCATTTAGTTTCGATAGCCATTTTCTAATAAGAGAATATTGAAGCACGAAATTAACCGAAGCTTTGATACCATTTCTTAGACTATTTGCAACGATCTAGAGGGGGTGAATAGATCCCAAGTTTAAAAGTTTAACAAAAATTATGTTTTGAAAAATTTAACTGTTAGCTAAAGTGACCTGGATCGGATCGTCTAAATCAAATCGCTATCAAAAAGCTCAGATATGCATATGTAGAATCAAGTTATGATAATGAGAACAAATCAATCAAAATACTATTAATCTCAATCACTCGCAATGAGAGAATCAAACAAGGAGATTCCACCTGAGAAGGCCTTCTTAACGAAAAAGGGTCCTTCATAGTTGGGAGTCCATTTTCCCCGATGATACGAGTGAATAGTAGAATATCCCTCGAGCATGATTTCTCCTGCGTGGTACTCATGAGGAAGAACTTTCTTATCAAAAGCATGTTTGAGGCGTCTTTTGTACAACTTCCCATGGCATACAAACGTCAAATGCTTTTCTTCAATCAAATTCAACTGATCATACCGAGATTGAACTAATTCAACTTCGTCAAGGTCAACCTCCATAATAACCCCGAGTGAAGGAATCTCAACTTTGATTGGCAAAAAAGCCTCCATCCCATACACTAATAAGTATGGAGTTTCCTTAGTGGACGTACAAACCGAGGTCCCGTAACCGTACAGAGCAAATGGTAACATCTCATGCCAATCCTTATATGTTCTAACCATTTTCTGGACAATTCTCTTGATGTTCTTATTAGCTGCATCTATGGCGCCATTCATCTTGGACCGATATGGTGAAGAGTTGTGGTGCTAGATCTTAAATTCTTGGCATAACTCCTTCATCATATTATTATTGAGATTACTGGCATTAGCAGTGATGATATTACTAGGAATTCCATAGCGACAAATTATCTCTTTCTTAATAAACTGAGTAACCACCTTTCGAGTGGCATTGGTATATGAAGTAGCTTCAACCCATTTTGTAAAGTAATCAATAGAAACTAAGATGAATCGATGACCGTTGGAAGCTTTCGGATCTATCATCCCAAACATATTGATACCCTACATAGAGAAGGGCCATGGAGAAGTTAAAACGTTCAACGAAGTTTGTGGAACAAAGATCTTGTTATCATATATTTGACATTTGTGACATCTTTTAACAAAGTTGTAACTGTCAACCTCCATCGTTGTCTAGTAATACCGACCTCGGAAAACTTCTTGGCTATAGCAGGACCTTTCGCATGTACACCGCAACCTTCATGTATGGATTTTATGGTTGTGCTTTCTTCGTGTCTATCCACACATCTGAGCAGCACAGAATCAGAATTCCTCTTATATAACACATTACCATTCAAGAAAAACTTGGAGGAAAGTATTCTCAAAGATTTCGTATCGGTAATAGATATACCCTCGGGATATTGCTGTTTCTTTTTTGTCGGCTTCAGAACCCAAGTTAATAACATCCACTGGCTCTTTGTATGGCTGAATCTCTTTCTCTTCGTGCTCAATGAGCCTTGCTAGCTCAGTCGGTAATTCACAATCTTCCTTATTATCATCTTCAGCTTGGTTGATTGGAAGTCCAGATTTACAACAGATTCTTGCCATGTTGTTATCAATAGATTTATTCGCTCTACATGTTATGAGCTTATTTTTAATATGCTTTTGATAAAGTGGAGAAAAAGAAAAAGAAACTTTTCCCATTTCCTTTTTGGTGAAAAATTAAGATAATTAAAAGAAAGGGAGCAACATTTTGAATGCAAAAAACACTTTCTTTATTTAATCACATAATGCTTTTAAACAAGGAGACCCTTACAAGCTATCGTCTTATCTCAGGAGAAGACAAGGGAATAAGAAAACAAAATGCATTATGTTTTCTATGAATATATTATGGGAATCACGGAGGTCATCCAATTAGTGAGCTTGAATCCCGGAAGACATCTGCGTATACAATTGGGAGCTCCCTCTTTGCTGCTACTAGATTCTCCAATAACTGCCACGATGTGATCATTTTAGAAACCTGCACTGCTGAACTTGACATGATTAAACTTCTTATTCTTCCTAGGGCTTGGTTTGCGACCTGAAGGACGATAGCTGATACCAAATCTGTTGTGCTTCTATGTCACATTGACAATTTGACCCCAACCAGCTAACAGAGCTTTCTCCAGAGTTTGCTTGGCCCTTCTGACTGAAGATAAGATTGATGCAGATGACTGATCATGATTAGAAGTAACAGAGATGACATCTTCAAACTCTAAACAGTGTAGAGGAATTTCAGCAACCCCTTCCTCTGTCTCAACATATCTGAACGAAGAAATCTCACTAACCAATAGGTTCTCTTCACCACAAACTATAACTAATTTTTCATCAATCATGAATTTTAACCTTTGATGCTGCGTAGAAGTGATTGTCCCAACGGCATGAATCCAAGGTCTACCCAACAGACAAATGTAGGTCAGATTAATGTCCATGACTTGGAAGGTGATAGTAAATTGGTGAGGTCCTACACAAATTGGTAGTGTAAAGGTAAATTCATGACCACCAAGCTATGGATAAGCTTAACGTCAATAAAACCAGAGTCGCCACCGCGCTTTTATTGTTTCTATAGGAAAAGGGAAAAGTACGAACAAAACCCAAAGATAAGAAGTTTTCAAATCAAAACTAATAAAATTCCAGAGATTACAGGTAAGGGGGTTGATTACACATAGGGAAGGTGTTAGCACCCAAAGTGTCCTAGGTACTCCTAGAGAGCCCTTTTTTATGTGTGCATATGTTTTTGGTATAAAAAATGTTTGAGAAAAAATAAAGTGTGAGGGTGAGAAAAGAATTCATTGATTATATTTTTGTGTTGGACAAGACCTTCGGTCTTGTGCTTACGTACCAACATAAAATTGAGGAATCAAAACCTCGTAGTCCGTGGTAAATATTTCAAATAAGTTGGTGAATTGTTTTTAACAAAAGTTTAATAAGAAAAGGCACAAAGGGCCAAAAGTTTGAATGAAGTTGTTAGTTCTTTTTGTCTTTTGAAATTTTAAGTCAATATGATTAAGTTTATTTACAAATTTTACTTAAGAAAGAGTTTGAAAATTCAATGGCATATGGCCAAAGTTTCTAATTATTTAAACAAAGTCTAAATTTGAAATCATAAGAAAATAAGTTTTTAAAAAAGGGTGAGAGATTTTGAAATTAAAGAATTGGGGGGAGATGAAGAGGTAATCCTAAGCAAAAATTTTAAAGCTAAGGGTTGAAAAGGTTTGACCAATGTGATGCAATCCAACACACGAGAATGTCATATAGAAACCCATTTTCCTTTGGACTTTAATCAAGCAATAACCAATAAGCAATGAGCAATATCCAGACATCATGAAGATCAAGGCATCAAATAAAGATGGCCACATCCAAGAAAGCACTCCAATAGATGGCAGTCTTCATTGTCTTCACATGTATCAAATGAAATATTCCTTGATCAACTTAGAACAAAACATCAGACACGAGATCAAAATAACAGTTAGGCATAGAGACAAAGTAGCGGACGAGCCTAAGAAATTATCATGTCTTGCATCATATGAAAGCACAGTTCAAAGTAGCTGAGTCTCAAGATGTTGGGATTGGACAAGTCCTTTTAGCACATGGAATGTTACCTAAACCTAAGTCCAAATGTTCAAATCAAGTTCAACAGTCCACCAGATATGTTTTAGGGTTTTTGTTGTTATAAAGTATTTTAAGGTCCTGAGACCACACACAAAATCATAACACACAAACAATATATACAATCATAAGATATGGCTCAAATGAGAAAAGTGAAAAGGGCATAAACATAATCAAGTTATATGAAATGTAAATGGCAATGAATGATAAAGGACTGAAATTTAAATTGCATAATAGTAAAGGACTTGAAAGTAAAGCAATATGAATAAGAGTTAGTTAAATGTTAGTCAAAAGTTAGTCAAGTGTTAGTGATGATTTTTAATTGATTAAGTTATTCTTTGGAGAATACTCAACCATTCATTCATAAGTATGAATCCTTAAACCAAGACATCTTCCATGAGAAGGGCTCAAACTTGGATAATTCAACAAGTATGACATTATCTCCCATGAAAGGAGAAAAGGTCAAGTCTCAACACAATGCCATGAAGAATGGGAGACTTACAATCTCACTTACTAGAATGTTATGCCTTGCGGGTCAAATTTAGCTCTATGTTAAGCAAACATAATTGGACTTATGTAGAAGTCATAACTATCTGAGCCCGAGCAATAAAAATTTAGGTGTTAAAGCATGTTAGAGATTTAGTATGAAGAACCAAACACCTAAAATATACCACACATAAAAGAAAGTCAAAAGGGAGGGACCTATCTCAGTCATACTTGTATTGATTCATGTGACATAAGGTCATTGATGAATCAATTAGCCTTTAGATATTAGAGATTTCATTGGTCAAATCAGGGAATGAGAAATAATAGGAATGAAGATGAAGGGGGAGGGGAAGATAGAAACACAAATTGATCATGAGAGGAATTTCATCAAATTAAAACCATCCATTCATTTTGGGAGATGAAATATACATTTCATCATTCCCCTAAATCCAATGGTTTTAATCCAACAAAAGTCAAATCAACCTTCACCAATGCCCAAACAGAAAGTCAAACAGCACAAGACCATAAAAATGGCTCAATAATATTTTTAAACATTTAATCAATTAAAAATAAATTTAAAAATGAATTAAAATTCATTTTAATTTGGTCAAAACCGAAAATCCCTTCAAAACACCAAATAAATGGTCAAGTGATTTATCCTAGATCGTACAAAGTCAAAGGACCTTAAACAAAAAATTTCACAATTTTTAAAAAGTTAGAATTATTTTTTAATAATTAAAAATATGCATAAAAACATTTAATTCATGAAAAATACCAAAATTATTCCAAAAAATAATTTTAATTCAGAATATATAAGAGAAAAATATTTAAATATTTTTGGTGAAAGTCCCATATTTTTGGATTAAAAATGGAATTAATATGAATTAAACAAAATAAAGGGATTAAATGAAAAGAATTAGAAAATAAAAAGAAATTCAAAAAAACAAGGGCCATCAGATCTCCCTCATTAATTGAGGTGGCAGATCTGATGGACACGCGCTAGAGTGCACCGAACACCTGCGTCAAACGCGTAGTAACATGAGTCAAACAAAATAAGGGCCAGGATTGAAACGTGGATTTGAGATCAGATGGTTCGGGTCATGCCAACACACCACCAGAGCCCTAGCTCCGGTCATCTTCTCTGGTGGACATCACCGGACTGGTCCACTCTCAACCAAATTAAAAATGAAAAGTGAGTACATGTTTTTGAAGGAAAAATGCTCAGGAGCATGAATCTGACCTTCATTTCTTCCAATTCCAAGTATATTGAAAGACACATGGATTTAAAATTTGAGGTTCATGATCTGAGTTGCTTCAATTTAACCTCAAGGTAACTCAATCTTATTGCCTACATTGGTAGAACTTTAGCTAACCAAAAATCAAAGAGAATGGTGAAGAATTGAGAGAGAATCGAAGAGAGAAAGTTTGGAAAATTTCACCTTCTAATTGTAGTGATGAAGCTCAACCTGGATCTCAATTTGCTTGGGCTTGCTTCCACTTGATTGCAGGAGGTGAATTGAGAGCTGAAATGACTTTGATTCTTGGAGTTTCAACTTCCAAATAGAAGTAAAATTGGAACTCAATTTTCAATTGAAAACCTTCAAGTTTATCCTCTAATGGTGATGGGAAGGTTGCAAGACCAAAGCTTGGGCAACATGTCCAATTCTGAGCATGAGTTAATGTATTTATAGGCTTGGCAATTGATTTCCACACACTTCCATTCAAATATCAAAAATAGAAATTTTCATGTGCATGCTTGCATGGGCGTGTGATAGGCCCATGAAATGATGTCAAAAGTTCCAAAGATGATCATGAGTGATGCTGAAAGTGTAACATGAAGCCATGCATTTGAAATTGAGAAGAGGTCATGAGATTCATCCAAATGGAACCATGCACAAGTCATTCAAACCTTGTCCAAATGAAGTGATTTTTGAATTTTTGGAAAGGACATCTTGGCACATGCGCTTGCAAGTTGAATTTAAAGTTTATCAAAGAATAAAATTTGGATAGGACATCTTAAAATTAATCATGAAACTTGGATGGCATTCATCTCATAGAAAATGAGCAAGTTATGGTCCTTGGAAGTTGACCTCCTAACTAGAGCACAAACAAAATGACCTATAATCTTTCACCATAAAAATAACTTTCCAATGAAAGTTGTTTGGAATGTCATAAGGAGTAACTTTTCTCTTGGAATAATTTTTATATAACAAAAATTGGAGCAAATAGGGTCTAGGGAACCCCAGTTTTATCCAATTGACTTTCTCTGGTCAACCACGTCGAACTAACTTGCAAACATGAACTTCTCTTGATCTTTAGAGCTGATGGAGGATCGTATATGCATAAGATGATGTATAATGACGTATCCCTTGAAATATTTGATCAATTGCTGAAGAAACTTGTTGAGGAAGTCACACAAGATACCCAGATGAATTAGGGCTTCCAAGGCAAACAAGCTTCAAACTCTTGATGAATTCTTGATCAAAATGATAAATGAAGATCATGGGGATCCATATATGATGTATAGAACCAATATGAACCATTGCTTGATTGATATCCTTGCATCGAGGGTATCAAACCCTAATTGTGAGCTTGATGAGGCATTGGTGGATGCACACACTACCTACAAAAGAAACAAAGCTATACATAAACAATTTTTTGGTATTTTGGTTAGTAAATAATGAAAAATAAAGTATGATACAGTCAAATGTGCTTGGTGATCTATCCCAATGCAAACCCAATGGATGAGGGGTAAGGAGGATGCCAAGGTGTGATCCCAAAGCCAATGTATATGATGAGATAGCATGAGGGATCTTAGGGTCAAAATTGGGGTCTTACAACTGCCCCTATTTAATGACATTCTAGTTGAGGATGTGAAGGTTAAAATCACCATAACAACTTAGTAGAATGAACTTAAATAACAACATCTAGAAACAAATTTTGGTCCCTAAGAGACCTCATGATGCGTATGATATGTATGTAAAAATAATATTTGTGGGGATAATATTGCCATAAAGAAAAAGAATCTAGAGAGACCGAAAGTCCACAGGAGCATAACGCATTCCATAAGGAAAGATCCCTGAGGAGACAAAGACTCTGGGGGGATAACAAGCTATGCGTAGGCCAAGCTACAACTTGAAAATTGTTGGAGACACGAGGGGTTTTCCACGAAAGTAAATCAATGGAAGGACTCGATTTGGGAATAAGGGAAAATCTGCATGGGATAGGAATAGATCAGAACAAAACTAAAATATTCAAACAAAACAGGGGATGGTGATCTCACTGAAGAAATAAGCACTCAAACTCAACTGGGGAAGAATGAACTTCAATATAGGAGTAAAAGAGATACATTATCTATCACCGGTTACTGGGTAGGAAGATAATACACTCTGACTGAGGGACATCTGTTACCGGTTAGGGTAAACATATCAAGGATGAATCGCTGAGAAAAAGAGGTGTATTCGTTACCGGTCAACTAGGTAGGAAGATAATACACTTTGACAAAGGGACATCCGTTACCGGTTAGGGTAAACATATCAAAGATGGCTCGCTGAGAAAAAGAGGTGTACTCATTACCAGTCAACTGGGTAAGAATAACCTACTGTGGAGAGAAATCAAATAGGACTAATAACTATCGATTACTGGGCAGAAGACCAAAGAGAGAGTATTTATCACTAGTTAAAGTTAACATATCAAGGATAAACTCAAAGGAAGAATATCCATCATTGGTTAGGATGAACATATCAAGGATAAACTGCCAGGGAGAAATAGGAATTATAACTACCGGTTACTGGGTAGAAGACCAAAGAGTAGAGAAAATCCATCACTAATCAAAGTGAACATATCAAGGATAGACTCAGTAGGGGAAAGTAGAAATTACAACTACCAGTTACTGGGTAGAATACCAAAAAGAAGAGAAAACCTATCATCGGTCAAAGTGAACATATCAAGGATAGACTCTATGGGGAATAAAATAGGGATTACAACTACCTTTTTACTGGGTAGAAAACCAAGAAGGAACCATATCCATCACCTTTTAAGATGAACATAACAAGGATAGACTACCTGGGGAGACGTGCAAACGAATCCGCCGGGGTAAACAAAAGAAGTAGATTACATTTTACCGGGTATTGGGGAAAAGTAATGTACTCAAAAATTGAGAAGAATATTACCAGTTACTGGGTAATAGACTCTAAGGGTGACCAAAATATCTATCTAGGTAATAACTAGAAAGAAACGGTTAAACAAAGACTCAACCCAACGAGGATATAACTCAATGGGAGTGGTTCCATCTAGATAATTAACTAAGGAGGAAACTGAAATAATAATCATCCACGAGGAAATAACTCAGTGGGAAATGAGAAAGGTTAAAATCTTTCTGCTTAAGTGGATGACACTCTACAATTGAAGGAAGACAGACACACCAAACCTGCACGGGTAGATAATATTACAGAAGTATGGGATAAAAAAAATCAAAAAATAAAATGTGATAAAATGCATAATGAAATATATCTGATGTTGTGTTTTATGCATGAATATGCATGTTTATGGTTATGGTTATGCTGACAAAAGAACATAAAGGATACAAATAACAAAGATTTGAATCATCACTAAAACACTCGGCTAATCTCAACAAGATGGAAACACCAACTGAAGAAAATGCTAGGGATGAAAATAAATCATCTAGCTCTAAATAAATCAACTCTTGATGGGGAAAGACATGGAGAACATGCTTCCAATCAATCACGGAAAACTCTACGGGGAGAGAGCACTGCTGAAGGATGATTAACCAAACATGCCGAGGATAGAAAAAGGATCTGTTGAGGATCCAAAGTGTCAACACTGCGGGGAATTTTAGGTCAACACCATATCAAATGGGAGACAACCTTGTAGGGGACTAAATCAAATACTGCTCTGAATCAAACACTTCCGAGAAAGAGGGAACTTCTGTCAGAAGACGAACTCCGTCGGGGAATACTAGAGATAAAACTATGCATGAGGGTTTAAGAAAATTGTTGGGGATGTGTAAGACCCCAATTTTTGCCCTAAGATCCCTCATGGCATCATATCATATCATATCATTGCCTCAAGGATCATTGTGCACCTTGCTTGCCTCTTAGTGGGTGGTTTATCTTCTGAGTGTGGTTCTTGATCACCAAGAATGTTTTGCATTTGTATATCTTTGCTTTTCATTTGTTTATTAACCCAAAAGTACAAAAATATTGTCATTTAACCATGTTACTTGCAGATGAAGCAAACTAGGTCAAAACAGTCAAATCATTCATTGAGCAATGTATGGTGGCCATTCTGAAGAATTTGGGCACCATGATCATTCATAAGAAGTTCATATGAGTTGTGACATCATTTTGAATCAAGATCTCAAGTGGAAGAGGCTTGAAATTCATCAAAGCATGGCTCAGTCAACCAAAACCCTAACAAAGTCAATTGTGGTCAACTGTGCATTTAATAAGGGATTTGAGGGTGTGAGATGGCTGGAAAGGTCTCGTTCATGTCCATATATGCCTCATATAACATGTCAAACATCAACAATGAGGAATTGGAGGTCAGACAAAAAGTTTCCCAAAATAGCAAGGACCTGTAATTTTCAACTGCCAAAAATGGAAAGTTCTTCTCCTCAACTTTACATGTCCAAGAAAGCTTCAAATCAAAATTTGTCCAACATGAAAGTTGAAGATCTTGCTCTTGACTTTCCAAAAAGTCCAAGAACACCCATTTCTCATTCATGGTTGGCAAGTTATGATCATATCATTTTCAAGAAAAGTTGAACTTCAAGGAGGCATAACTCTTGAACCATTTGGCCAATTTGGGTGATTCTTTTTTGAGCAAATCCCATTTGACATGAGCTATCATAATGCATCATTACATTTCATCAAAAATCATCACATAAAAAGGTCATTTTTCAAGTGAACCATTTAAATTTTGGTAGGAAAAATAGTGATTTTGAAAAATACACACAATTTTCATGCCAAACCAATTCACATTACTTCTAAACAGGAATTTGGACTTGCTTCAGCTGGTTGTGCACTGTTCCATTGATCACACTTGCAAAAGGGCATTTTGGCATTTTTACATAACATGTGAAATTTCACTAATCCATTTCATTTGTTGCTAATCATGTTTACCAATTGGATTAACAGGTACTATAATACCTTAATCATAACAGAAAATCGAGATCACAATTCATTTTCTCAGATCCAAATCCAAAAACCTCCAAATTCTCTCAAATTTTTCCAAACTTTTTCACTTGATTCATCAAAATTCTTCATTCTTCGTGCTTGTTTTGGTATGGACCATCATTTGTAGATACAATCAAGCATCTGTTGAAGCAAAACCTGGAGGAATCTTGCTAAATCGTGGCTGTGAAAAAAGTGCATATGGACATGGCAGTTGGAGATTCATGCTAATTCAAGAGGTTTTGAGCTGAAGTATCGATTCTATTCATCTTCCTCATCATCATAAGCCATTTGTTTTCATCTTCCAAGCTTCGAATCCAACAAATTCAACAGCTGCATCTTCAAGAGGTAAGAATTCAACCACTTTAATTCTTGAAATTAGCATGTGGCTTAGGTAGATCGTAGTTAGTGGAGTATTCTGCAGCTTGAATCGTGCCATTCCATGGAGTATTGATGAAGATACATGGATTTGAAATCTTGATTGCAAAACTTTTTTTGATCGAATCTTTTGTTGTGGTGAAAATTAATTGAAATCATGGTTATATTATTGATCTATGTGGAAAGACGGTTCGATCCATATGCGGTTTGCCAATTTATGTGATGAAATGTTCTTGATGATGATGAATGTGGAAGAACATGAAGAACTGCTATGATTTCGTGTCCAGAATGTCGTTTGATCCGATTTGTTTCATTTTGCATGCGTTCCGCCGTTTCTACACCATGCAGCGAATTGTCAGGCGCCACGTAATAAGTGAAACGGGGCGTTTCATCCTGAAACGCGCCCCATTCAAATTGGCCAGGGGTTCGATTCCCCGCTGGCTACAAAGTGCACCTTGCCTTGTTATTTTTTCATATGAAGCTTATCATGTTACATGCCTTGCCTTCCATGCATTTTTTATTTTTCATCATAATCAAAAAATTCATAAATCAAAAAATACAACTCCAAATTTCATGATTCTTTCTTTGAATTGCTCATCATCATGTCTATTTTTTTATGGACATTTTTTCAAGAATTGTGCACGGATAGATTTTTAAAATGCTTAGGGTTTGTTTTCATGTGCCATACCTTGCACCATGCTCACTCTTTCTTTCATGAAATCTTGATGCTTAATTGGAAATGTATGAAATTTTACATGTGAGATCTAGACTCATTCCTGGTCATTTTGGTATATGGTTTGCTATTTTTAAGTTCCTGGATTGTGAGATATGATGTGATCTTTAGAGGTATGACAATGTATGTCACACCATTTCTTGTTCACGTTCTTGATTTTATTTCCCATGCTTATGCTATGCCAATTGCTCTGGATTTTTGCATGATAACACTTCTGTGTGTCTCGTTTGAGCATGATTTTTTGTAGATTTTTTGGATACATTTCCTATTTGATTGGGATTTTCTTTGCTGTTTAGTCATTTGTGACCTTTTCTTAAGTGTCCAACTTCCATGATTTGTGAAATTCTTAATATGCATTGGATGGACTTGAAATTTTGTGGAGTGATATTAGACATCTTGAAGTCTATCATGGTTTTGGCCTCACTCATTTATCATGTTTGGTTGCTGTTTTATGATTGCTTGAAGTTGGTGCATCATTTGTAGCCTTGTTTGAGCTTGCTTTTACATGCTTTGACTTAGGGATTTTTATTGACTTGCTTCCCTTTATCCAAATGCCATGAAATTTGGTGTGTTACTCATTCAATGTGTCCTGTTTAAGCATGATTTTTCCTGGAATTTATTGAGCCATTTTGGTATTGATATGCTTGTGTTCATTCTGTTTACATCATTGAGTTCTCAACTTGCCTAGTTTGACATGATTTGCTTATGAAATGCAATTGATGAATGGTTTTGATATGGGACCAGATGGAATTTGTTCTTATTTGATTAATCTTGATTTTGATCAAGTTTCATGTTCTGTTTTAAATATTTTCTCCTCCTTTGACCCTAGGCCTTGGCCTAAGGGTTCACTTCTCACATTTGAATTTGTTTTCAGGTTAAAGAGGCAATTGCTTTAAGGAGATTAATTCAAGTTGATTGTGTTTGGTTTACTTGATTGTGATGGACTAAATTGATTTGTTTTGTAGGATGCTAACTCATTTCATTTGAGTTTGTGCTTTGCACATGTGATTGATTGTGTTGACTGTTGGTTCATATCTTGTCTGTTTTGACTTTGTGATTGGTATACTGATTATATTTGATTGATTTCAGGTACCATAGTTGCTTTAGTTCCTTTGAGAACTTGCTATTGCTTTGCTTTCCTTAAGCATTGAGGTAGAATCTCTTGTCTCCATGTAGTCTGGAAGACCTGGCTTGTTACTTAGCCAGGCACCTATCTGAAGCCCTCCTTAAGAGGGAATGTTTGTGATTGTTTAACTTTGTCCCCAAGCAGGAAAAGACCTCATGTGAGGCAATTGGTAGACAAAAGAGATATGTAGCCTATCTCCTACTATTCTGTGAGTCACTCACCTTGCTCACACCACATGTGTTGATGCATAGTGAGTAAAAGCCCAAGATCTATCGAGTCTTTAACTTGTGGAGAGAGTTCCATCTTTCTGAACTCCCACACCTTCTGATATTCAATGCTCTCTCTGACCAGGGATAAGAGCAATGAGGCACACCCCTCATATCCTTTCATCTGCTTCACCTTGGCTCTCAATGTCAAGGTTAAGAGCACCATTTACCCTATTTCAGTTGACTTCATAGTCTAACCCTCTGCTTGAGCCTAATTGCTTGGTTTTAGTGTGTGCTAAATGACTTTGTCTGATTGATTGCTTGTTGCATTTGTACATGTTTGCTTGCATGCCTTTGTGCACTTATCATCATAAATTGTTCATTATTGCATGATCATCATTTCATATCCTTGTAGTTTGTTTGAGTTTACCCATTGAGGACAACTGTAAGTCCATTCATTGGCCATTGTTCCTATGATTTGGAAGGGATAAAGTGTAAGACCATTTCATTTGGCCACTCATGTCCATTGCCTAGTGCATTGTTTGTTTGTTGTATGTGAGGATTGTCGCATCGCGCGAAAAAACCGGCGGGAAAAGAAAGAAACAACAGAGCCGCCACCGTGCGTTATTTATCCCAAAAGAGGGAAAGGAAACGCTCGAAGTAAACCTGGGAAAGAACATGGTCTCGCGACCAAAGAGGAAAGGTTCGGGAGTCGGTTATGCGAAGGGAAGGTGTTAGGCACCCTACGCATCCGTAGTACTCTACGGGATCCACGCACAAAAGGAAGGATAATTGGTTGCTAAACACTGCTCAAACTCACACACACGGGCTGAAAGGAGACAAAAGAGACTGACTGAAACTGACTCGGCAGGATATCGCATCCTGGGCCTACTTAGTCTATCAGGCATAGACATCAGAGTCGAAGTAGTTCGGACTGGGGAAACGACACATGCTCGCTAGGATGTCGTATCCTATGCATACGTATCTTCTCGGACGAGAGAAGAATCAGAGCATTCGTAGCTCGGCTGACACGCACACAAACAAAACAAGACAAAGGCAAACATGGAGCCTGAATGCCAATCGATGGACTTACATCAGCATCCGAACCTAAACACACCCACACTGGAACCCAAATGCCACTCGATGGACTTACATCGGCTTCCAAGCACACAACAACACAACAGGTTAATAGGGAGTCGGGGACTCAGCCTATAACTGTCAAACAAACACAAAAGAAAAGAAAAGGCGCCCGGAGAGATCAGCTCAATCTCCTGCCTACATACTTCATCTGGTATGAAGATCAGGGCGATGTAGTTCCCCTACGCAGGGACAAGGATCTAGCCTAACCAGATAACAGAGGGAGACACAACTCTAGGGAGACTACGACTCGAGCCTAGATGTTGTCATGCAAAGTCAACCCTAAGTTAAGGTTTCTAGCTAAATGGCACAAGGGCCAACCTATCCTAAGCAGATACAGGAAGAAGCAAAGTCTCGATTGCAACTAGGGCAAGAGAAAGGGGAGGTCTCAATCGCAACGAGGGCGAGAGAAAAGAAAGATCTCCATCACACAGGGGTGAGAGAAAAGAGTTAGTGTTAGTCAAACTCGGCAAGACATCGCGTCTCGTGCCTACGTATCTCACCTGAACGTGAGAATCAGAGTTGCCGTAGTTCGGCAGAACAGTTCTAAACATGGCTCACACAAGGGTTAAGCCACACAGACTTGACTTGCACAGGAAGCAAGTCAAGCACAAAGCTATTGCACAAGGGCAAGCACAAACTAAAGCCTAAGGAAGCAAACAAGGCAATCACAAACACATACAGCATAAGAATAAACACACCAACAAGGGGGCTCAAACATCAAAGGTTAGGCACTAGGGCCAACTGGAATGGGGTAAGTGTTGCTCTTAACCTTGCCATTGAGAGGCTAAGGTGAAGCAGATGAAAGGAGATGAGGGGTGTGCCTCATTGCTTCTATCCCTAATCAGGGAGAGCATCAAATAATAGAAAGTGGGGGAGTTCAGAAAGATGGAACTCTTTCCCCATTATTGACTCGATAGATCTTGGGTTTTTATCTCGATGCTTCAACCATGTAATGGGAGCAGAGAGAGGACACACTGAATAGTGGGGGATAGATTGCTTATCCCTACCTTCCACCAATTGCCTCAAATGAGGACTTTTCCTGCTTGGGACAATTTTAAACAAACACAGGCATTGCCTCTTAAGGAGGACTTCAGACAGTTTGCCCGGTCAAATAACAGACCGGGTCTCCAGACTACATGAAGAAGGAATGTTTATACCTCAAAGCAATTGCTAAAAAGCAAAGCAAGCAACTAAAGCAACTAAAGTGTACCTGAAAAAGTCAAACTTGTTAGTAAACAAGTCAACAGTTCAAAGCAAAAGGAAATGAATAAACAGTCAACCACAGAAGGTCAACTGTGCAAAGCAAGACTCAAACACATGAGTCAAACCTACAAAACAAAGGTTAGTACATGATATGTAATCAAAACCAATCACATTTGTACGATCTCAATGGCAATGGTGCTCAACCTGAAACAGGAACTCAATAGTAAGTCCAAAGGACCACTAGGGCTAGCCTAGGGTCAAAGATGAAAGAAAAAGTCAAGGCAGCAAGGAAAAGTCAACTCAAAGTTAAAGTCAACCAATTAGAAAGCAATCACAATTGGGCCCACAATCATATCATGCATCATTATCATTTCATGTACAAAGGGATGCAAAGCATGGCAAAGAAAGCACACAAAAAGTCAACAGTAAGACTTGCATCAAAAGTCAACCCAAGCAATCTCAAAAATCATGAAATAAATCACATTCAATCCTAACATCTAACATGGCATGCATGTCAAATTTCATTGCATTTGGATGAGAGGAAGGCAGTCAAGTAAAATCATGAAGTCAAACCAAATTCAAGTAAGCATGGTGAAAGTCAACAAACATGGGTCAACTTCAAAAAATCATATCAATTTGAAAACAGAAGAGAAATGAATGGGATTAACACCAATGCAAAGCTTGAGATGTCTAGTTATCACATATGAAATTTCATGGACATACAATAAGATTTGAGAATTTTACAAAAGATTTGGCAAGGCATGGCACAAAAAGTCAACAAATGACCAAGCATGGAAGAAAATTCACAATCAAATGGAAAACAGCAAGATTAATTCCAAGAAAATTCATACACGAACTAGACATGTGATAGATCATTCATGCAAAATTTGGAGTCAATTGGATAAGAGGAAGCATGTGAACAAAAATTGGGAAAATGCATGATCATGGTATGACACCAAATGCAACACATGACTTCAAAAAATCATAACTCTCAATCCACAAATGATAAATGCACAAACTTTATATGGAAATGAAGGTCAATGTGCCTAGTTTTACCACAAAAAATTTCAAGCTCATTGGATGCAATATGACAATTTCACAAAAGGAATGGCACAATGTATCATTTTGGCATACATGTCAAGAAAATAATTATCATTAAAAATCCAGCCAATGGAAAATTAATTAAAATTCATAATTAAATAATAGACTCAATCATGAACATCATGGAAAAAGAATCATAATTTTTGGATGAAAAATGAATTAGAAATTAATTGTTGAAGTTGAGTGATATTTGAAGCAAAAATGAACAAGATAGCATGAAGAATTGGTCAACATGGGGGTCAACGATGGCATTTCAGTAAATAAGTGCCCAACTTAATGAAACGACACAGCTTTGGCAAGGCAAATAAAATGTTCTGATTGGCTCCCAGCCAATAGAACAGTAACATGGCCAATGAGCTTCAAAGCTCTGAGTTTCTAAAACCCTAAGGTTTTAACAGCATGCTTGGCATATGAATTCATGTCCATTAACAATAATCAAAACTAATTTGTCCAAGCAATCACAACAGCATACATTGAAATGCAAAATGGGCAACAACAACAGCCAAAGGCAAACACGATTCTGGGGATTTCATGCACATGAACTAGGGTTTGGAAGCAGGGCAATTGTAATCACATCAGCCAGGCAAAATTCAATCAAACCATCAACATGCTACTGAAACGCATCATGCAACATACAAATGAAACACGAGCTCATGCATTCTGGGCAGGTTTCTAGGGTTTTAAAACAACAACAAACAATGTCCAGCAACATCAAACAAACCATTATCCATTGAACTCGAAAATCATGGCAAGCAAACATAGCATTGGTACAAGCATGTTCAGGCAACATCATCATCATGAAGCATCAATCAGCAACAAAACAAACATAAACAATGGAAATTTCTGGGCAGGGTAATGTCTAGACATGAACAGCACATGAACATCATCATCAACAATTCGAATTTTCAATGATATTTCCAGAAATTAAAAACACACACATAACAATGCTCAGCATGGCAAGGTGAATGAGAAACCAACATCAATTTTCAACCAAACATGTTGTGTACCAGGAATCGAGCCAAACATCGTATGAGCACCAAACTTATTTTTCAGATTTCTCCCTCATAACATCATCATTTCAAGTAAAACAAAATGTAATGTGCTCAGCATGATAGGACCTACCAAAAACATGATATAGTGTGGAGAAAGGAAAGGATCGAAAACTAACTTGGTTTTGAAGCAATTGTTGAAACAGTGGTGTATTTGATGTTTCCAGTTCAAACAGAGATCCACAATGCTTGATGGTGAAGGGTAGTTGGAGAAGCTCAGCTTAAAGCCATCAAATCCAGCTCAAATCAGATTTCACCATGGACATGGCTTCGTGTAGCAGTAGCGAGGAATAAGGTTACAGCAATGAAATAAGACTTCAAATCGGTTCCAAATTGCTAGTAAATGATGAGAACACAGAGCCAACTCGAGGGTTTCTGAAGATTCTTCCAAATCGAGCACAAATGCCAAAATGCAAGAGAGAGGAGAATGAACTTTTTTGTTTGGTAGGCTGTGTAAATTAGGGTTTGAAGTGACAGAAAACATTGCTTATATTGTCTGTTTTAGGTCCTTAATCCATGTTGTAACTTGGTTTAGTTCAAAATGCCCCATTTGCTATTTTGCTAATTTGGAAATAAGTGGGCAAAGGGAGGTGTAAACTGGTCGAGTGGGCTGGGCATAGGCTGCAAAAGGACATTCAAATTGCTGTTTTTATTCTGTACTAGAATGATGTACTTGCCTTGCATTTGTATAGCTATTTGCACCATTGGCCTACTTTGCATTTTGATTCAAAAATGGAGTGTAATGGTGCTATGAACATGCTTTTAAGCTTGAGACAAGTCACAAACATGGTTTAGAACATTTCTCAATTGGTCAAGTCAAGAAAAAGTCAAAGAAGCAAAAAGTCAAAGTTTGGTCAAACTTTGAATTTAAGTGAAAAAGGTCCAAAAATGCCATTTTGATTGGCAAGGTTTTAGGTCATGAAATTTATATTTTTGGAAAGAGGATGAAAAATGTGGTTTGTAGGAAAAAACCCCACCAAATTTGGCCTTATGGTTTGGGAGATATGCTCAGTTGAAGTTCAAAATTTTGTGAAAATGATTGGATCATATCTTGACCACCATACATGGGATTTGAGAGTTCTTGGACTTTTTGAAAATGGGAGAACAAGATCTTCAACTTTCATGTTGGGCAAAAATTCATTTGAAGCTTGTATCATGATGCAAGCTGAGGATCAAGAAGTTTCTATTTTTGGCAGTTGAAATTACAGGTCCACTTTCTATTTCTGGAAAATTTCTGATTGGCTTGAAATTCTTCAATGATGTTGATTGCCATGACATATAAGACCTATTAGGACATGAATAAGCCTCTTCAAACCATTTCCATCCATCAAATCACTGATTAAATCAACTGTTGACCAAGTTTGACTGTCTGTTGACTTTTCTAGGGTTTTGAATGATTGAACTTCTTCTGATGAATTCCAAACCCTAATTCCTTGAGAACTTGACTTCAAATGATGTCTCAAGTTGTTTGAACTCTTGATTATTGACCATGGTGCCCAAATTCTACAAGAATGGCCACCATCCACTGCTTTGACTGATTGTTGACTGTTTAGGGTTTTGACCTGGTTGTGCATTGACTGCTGACCTCTGAGGCTTCAACCTTTGACTTGAACACTTCAGAAAGACCTCCAAGTCATGTGAACTTGATGGGCAAACCCTAGGACCTTGATTCCTTGAGAAACACCCTTGCTTGATTGGTTAATTGATCTCCTGATCAGTTTGACCTAATTCTTGCTTGCTTGCTCTTGAGGCAACTGGGGACAATGCAAATGATCATGATATGCTATGACCTAATATGAGATGGTATGTATAATGATAGGTGCAAATTTGAGGTGCTACAGCTGCCCCTATTCAATCAGCTGGGAACCCGAATGGATGATAGCAATGGCTGTCAGACTTTCAGGGTAAACAGGGATTGAATACTAAAGAACCGTAGAAATTTGCACCGACTGGAACCCACCAAATGGAAACGTCCACTGGGGTTTGATTCTTATTACTGTGTATTTTTTGGTTTTTGTTTTCAAAGGGTACAACCACATCCAGACATCGCAACGACGATGAATGGGAAAAGAAAATCACAACTAGCTGCCGACGGACAACGAGGAAAAACTCAACGTTTATCGGAACCAACGGAGAGGTAACCAGACATTAATGAATGACTGGAAGAGGTACAACCATACGTCAACGGACGACATGGGAAAAACTCAACGTTTACCAAGACCAACGGAGAGGTAAACAACTGGGGACGACCAGGAAAAACTCGACGTTTATCGAAACCAACGGAGAGGTAACCAGACATTAATGAATGACTGGAAGAGGTACAACCATACGTCAACGGACGACATGGGAAAAACTCAACGTTTACCAAGACCAACAGAGAGGTAAACAACTGGGGACGACCAGGAAAAACTCGACGTTTACAGACATCGAAAGATGATGTTTACAGACACCAAAAGGATCGACCAGACATTTACAGATGAATGGGAAGGCTCGACCAGACATCAACGGATGAATGGGAGAAAACTCGACGTTTACAGACATCGGAAGATGATGTTTACAGACACCAAAAAGATCAACCAGACATTTACAGATGAATGGGAAGGCTCGACCATACATCAACGGATGAATGGGAGAAAACTCGACGTTTACAGACATCGGAAGATGATGTTTACAGACACCAAAAAGATCAACCAGACATTTACGGATGAATGGGAATAAGAGAAATACAACCAGACGTCAACGGACGACTGGGAAAAACTCAACGTTTATCGAAACCAACGGAGAGGTAAGTCCACATGGGGAGGGTACAACTAGACGTCATAGGACGAATAGGAAAAACTCGACGTTTATCGACACCAACGGAGAGGAGAATCCACATGGGGAATGGTACAACTAGACATCATCGGATGAATAGGAAAAACTCGACGTTTATCGACACCAACGGAGAGGAGAAATCTTCACTAGGGAAGGGATAACGATGTTACGAACATCGAAAGATGATGTTTACAGACATCAAAAGAAAACCAGACACTTACGCATGACTGGAAATCACCGGAAGATGGTGTTTACCGACACCAAAGAAGACCAGACACTTACGCATGACTGGAAATCACCAAAAGATGGTGTTTACCGACACCAAAGAAGACCAGACACTTACGCATGACTGGAAATCACCGAAAGGTGGTGTTTACCGACACCAAAGAAGACCAGACACTTACGCATGACTGGAAATCACCGAAAGATGGTGTTTACCGACACCAAAGAAGACCAGACACTTACGCATGACTGGAAATCACCGAAGGATGGTGTTTACCGACACCAAAGAAACAAACACACGCGGGTGCTGACGGGGTATTGATATTCTCAAGATGACAGGGCTAGGCTGAACACTTGCAGGGGGTCTCACTGGGGAGAAACAAACTTTCTGTCACCAACAGGTGAGGAAATAAACCTCTGTGGGGACACCAAATGCTGACTGGAGCAACTGTAGTAAATGCGTTGTACAGGTTGAACAAAAATCCGTCTCTGCAGGGGATACGGTCTGATGGGGTTTCGAACACATGAATGCATATGTTTGAATTTTTTTTTATAGCGTAATGCTCCATTTAGGAATGGAAATGCTACGCGATTTTTGAAGATGCAATGATCACTACATGCAAAATGCAAATGAACCCTGGCTAGGGAGCCAAAAAGATCAGACATTCCAACTCTGTGGGGACACTCTGACTGAGGAAACTCTGCGGGGAACTCTGCTTGGGGAATAGCAAAGCGACTTCACTGGGAAGAAGACCCAACCAATCCTCGGATAGGATAAACTCTGCTTGGAGAATATCTGTTATTCCACTGGGGTGACCCATGCCGACTATAGGTAGAATCAACTCAGCCGGGGATGCAAATATCAGTCTACTATAGGAACTCGTCTAATCCACTGGTAGGATGAACTCTGCTGGAGTGAATAATTCTACCCTACTAGGGACGACCCAACCAATCCATATGTAGGAGAATTACTGCTGGAGATGTATTTCACTGAAACCCGCTCCACTCGGGGAACTTGCTGAGAGAATGTCGGATTACTGGGACGTCAATCCACCGGATACTGAATCTTCAAAGAAAAACACCCGTGCTGGTGGAGAGGAAGACTGGCCTGCTGGAGAGGCGAAAGTTGAAGTCTTCAGTAAACACTCTGCTAGGGGAGCTGCCCCACAAAAGTATTTCAACAGCAACCTTGCTGGGAATGCCCCACGGTAGGGCTCAAACAGCACTCTACTGAGGATGCCCCACAATAGAGCTAACAGGGATTTGGAGAAACAATGAAAATGTTCTGTAGGACAAAGAGACAGTCATGCTCGAGATACGAACAATTGTCTTACCTGTTGGTAATCGTACCACCCTCGGGAGAGCACTGTGGGTCTCCTAAGTATTCTTCCATCATTGTGAATGTTCACTTTGTTTAAGAACAATTTTTTTTTTTTGAAAAATTCGTTTATTTTGAAAACAATGATACTTTATCAATTAAAACATGCAAAACATTTGTTGAGTTGAAAACAAATAAGAGTGCAAATAATTGGATAAAAGCTCAAATCGATGTGATGGAATGGTAGTCTGCAAAGGGCGAGACTCCATAGATCTGTACAAGTTTGAAATCAGTGATGTATATTGGAGAGGGCTACATTGAACATAATGACCTTTCCTCTACCATTCTGAATTTTCGATGTATTCAAAGCTTCAGTCGACGACGAATCGAGAATCCCTGACGGATGACAGACGTACAGCACAGTCTTGTCAAGATGCAGTTACTTGCCAAATCCCTAATTTTTGCCTAGATTGCCCCAGTGTGAGGTGATCAATCTAGCGGGATGCAAATTCTTTTTTTTTTTCAATGTCTCTAACTTTTGCCTGGATCGCCCTTTCGGGTTTTCAATCCACCGAGACGCTCCTTTTTGCCTAAGTCGCCCTTTGGGGTGTTCGACTTAGCGAGCTTTTGCCTTTTGTTTTAGGCGAAGTATTTCTTGACTGCATCTGGATTCACAGGACGAGTGAACTTCTTCATCCATTGTTGTAAGTGTTAAAGCATTGCCTGAAGAGGCTCTCTTGACAACACATGGACTTTCATAGCTTGGGGTTCACTTGCCCCTGGAATCGGGAACGAAAGACAAGACTTTCTTGAGCACAAGGTCACCTTCTCGGAACACACGAGGCTTGACCTTCTTGTTGAATGCTTTCATCACTCTCTGCTGATATGACTGACCATGACACATGGCAGTTGATCTCTTCTTTTCGATCGAATTCAGCATCAGCCAACTTGGGACTTTGAGGGTGCTATTTCTCTTTTGTTTTTTTCTTTCTTTTGCTTTCTTTTGATTTGGTTTTGCACCCTCCTCCTTCTTTGTTTTTTTTTTTTTTTTTTTTTTTATTGATTCTTTTTTTTTTATAATGTCCCAGTTGGCTGTTCTGCTGATTCTCGAGATGCAGCTGAGTGTGATCTTCTTTTCTTGCTCAAGAAGTCGGGAAATCTCGTCGGGAATCCCTTCAACATCATCTTCGTCCGCTTCGAATACAGGGAATTCAAAATTGGGAGATGACGTCCGATCATTATGCTCAATGGATTTGAGAAACAATCTGCATAAAGATTTAGAGATGAAAAGCTCTTTGAAAAATCAAACAAGACAATCGTTATGCAGATGAAAAGATTGCTTTTATTCTTGTTTTTTAAGGTTTTTTGTGATCACCAATTTCATGCAAAAGTGAAAAGGGAAAACAAATGGAAAAACAAATGTTTAACATGAGTTTATTTGAATGAAAATATCATTGCGCAAAATGTTGCCAACAATGTCATCACTTCTCCTTTTGGCATGGGAGAAGGGTTTTTAAACAAAGTGATTATTACAAAGACTTATGAACAGCTGTAGGAAAGCCCACAGCGACCCAATTGTGATAGATCCCACCAGGGATGACAACTGTCGATATCTCTTGCATCAGCAGCTTCTGGTTTCTGAACAACCCTTCTGAAGAAAAGTCGGCGCCAGCCCAGGACTTGTTATCTTCAAACTTGATTAGCATTGGGACCTAAGTCTTCCAAGATCAGAATACCTGACCTCACAAGGTCTTGAACCTTCACCTTCAGCTGAAAGCAGCTATCTACATCATGACCAGGAGCACCCGAGTGATACACACAATGCTGTTCAGGCCTATACCACCACCGAGGGTTGACGGGAATGGGCGGCGGGTCTCTGGGAGTAATCAAGTTCCGCTCTAACAGAGAGGGATACAGTTCGGCGTAGGACGTGGGGATTGGATCAAAAATGATCTTCTTCCTCTCATTACTCGCACTGGCTTGATTACCATTGTGAGGCTGAGAAGCCTGCTGCTGAGGACGATGTTGCTGACGCTGATGCTGCTGAGCTGGTCTTCTCTGTTGCTGTTGAGGTTGAGTTGCTGGAATAGTCACAGCAGTGGCCTGACGATACTGTCCTCCGTTTGCACTCCTCCGATGGTGCACAGCATTTGTTTCACTTTCTCCCCTTTTGGGTGCCCCAGAGGATGGCTTCTTAGAACCGGAAGAACTTGAAGAGCCAGGATGGCGAACCGGAGCGCGGGTTGCTCTGACATTAACAGTCTCTGCAGCAAGAGGCTGTTCACTGATTCTGATCCCCTTCAATTCATCACCCACGACACCATCATCGACGAGAATAGTGACAGCAGCATTCTCATGAACGGATACATCCACTGGTGGAGCACAGTGGACTGGTAGAATCACGGCTTCCAGTCTCTAGGCTAAGGCACGCAGCTCCTCTTGCCCCTGAACAACTCCTTGCATCGTTGTTATGAACTGGGCCATGTTTGCCCTCATCTCAGCCAACTCGGCTTGAACCTGATCCATGTTGCGTTGATGGTTGAGCCTTGTTGAGTAGCGGTGCGGCCTTTGGTCAGCTATCCTGTCTGGACACAGGAACCCACAGTAAGAAAACGGCACAAGAACACCTGTTATGCAAATGATATGATTATGATGTCTAATGATATGCATGATGCACATGAGATGCTCATTTCTCAGGCATTCAAAGAGCCTGACCCATTCTGGAAAGATGGCAACCTACAAGAACAGATCAAACAGATACAGGGAAAATCAGACATCCTTATATATGAATAAGGGTAAAATAGTCATACAACTGAATATTCGAAAAACAGAGTACAAAGAAAAGAGAATCCCATCCAACAAGCCTGGTGGTGATTCTCAACAATAAAGATCCACAGATGGATTACACACAAACGAATCCCATCCAACAAGCCTGGAGGTGATTCAACAAAAAGATACAAACAAAGATACAGTCTAAGGCAGACGGTCTTCTGGAATGAGGGTCTTCAGGTAATGACACTGGTCTATCAACAGTGAGCATTCTGAGCAATCTGGTAGAGGAGTGATCTTCTCTTTCAACTGTCTTCTTAGCTCCAAGACTTCTCCTCCAAGATACTCCTATGACTTCTGTCTCAACTCCATCTCTTTCTTCAACTGACTGTCTTTGTCTTTGAGTTGCTTCTCCAAGTCTCTGATTTTCTTTTGGTAGTTGACTTCTGCTCTCTGCAGTCTCAAACACTCCCTATGCTCTGCGTCCAACATGGACTCTACCTCGTCATATGATCTCTTCTTACTTCTTGCTCTGTTAGCATCCTCTCCTTGCACCTCCCTGAGTTGATGGGCCAAGTGCAGGTTATCAGCTTTAGCTTTGTACAGCTCCATCTGAGTGTCTTGCTCCTTCTCTCTCAGACGACGACTCTCCATCAAGGCTTGCTTATAGTGCTCAGCAGGCACACTATCAGCAAGTACCAAAGGTGGTTGCTCTTGCAACGGCTCCATCCTATCGTAGGGAAGCAGCAAAGTTTCCACTCTCTTCTTTACCCAATCAGTGTAATCGGGCATGGCAATGGCAAACTTCTTCCCTAAGACGGATCCATCCTTCACTCCAACATCTCTCCAGGCTTTCCCTATCTGCTCCAACTTAGCAGGGTCATCCTTCTTCTCAAAACAAAAACTCTCAGCTAACTCTGCTTCGAGCGGCCTTCTACACATGACAAACCCTAGCTGGCGAAGGGAGAGAACTGGGTTGTAGTTGATGCAACCCTTGGTCCCTATGAGTGGCACACCCCGGAATTCACCACAACTTATGATGACATCCTTCACGTCCATCCGGTATGACTGCCACCTGATGTCGTAGGAGGTGAGTGACATGACCCTCTGAGTCCACTTCAGAGTGCTCTGGGTATCTACAAATGGTCCACTGGCTGGCAGAAAAGACATGAACCACTTGAATAGAAGAGGTAAGCAACACCTGATGGCTCCACCCTTACCATGCCTACTGTGGATGGCATAGTAAGTATCTGCTAAGAGAGTGGGGACTGGATTCCCTCTGATGAAGATACTGATGGCAGTATGATCAATGAAATTCGGCATACTGGGAAACAAGATGATCCCATAGATCATAGCAGCTAGCTGTGCATGAAAAACTTCCCAATTCCCCTTCTCTGCTTCATCTCTGGCTACCCTCAACAGAAATTTCAACGGCAGACCAACAACTTCCCCACAGGGCTTCCAATTCTTACCAACTTCCTCAACACTCAACCGGAGAGCTCTGGCAATCAATCTGAAGTCGACCTCCTTGGGGACGTCCAAGAAGGGAATCTGATGCTGAACAGGGATACTCAACAGGATGGAATACTCTTCGAGAGTAGGTGCAAGCTGGTAATCCTGGAATGTGAAGCATCTGAGCTCTGGATCATAGAACTGAAGTAGTGTCTGCAGAGGTACTGGATCCACTATCGTCTTCAACACTGTCAAGATGTCTCCATACCGCCCAACGAAACTCTTCAATCGATCGTCTGTCACGAGGCTACCCAACTCAACTAGCGGAGTCAATGGCTCACGGTGGAAACTATAGGAACAAGTCTTCCGCCTCAGCTCAGGAACTGTTGCCATCTCTATCAGTAGACAAACTCTGGAATGTACCTGAGAAATGATATGCATGCAGAGATTAGTTTTTTTTTTTCTTTTTTTCTTTCTTTTTTTTTTCTCAATATTTTTTCGATCGATTTTTTTTCAATGCGTTTCTTTTGAAAAATAAATATGCTATGATGCACATGATGCAGACTGGACTGGCTGGTTGTGCAATCTCTGACTAGGTCGAAGCTTCAGTCAAAACTCGGAACTTAAATCCAACTTAAGGTCAAACTGATCACACTGTCTGAACATAAAGTCACCATCAGAACCAAAGTCACCAACGGTACCTGTAATGAACAACCCTTCCCCACTCACGGGTGTAGTCTAGGCCAGGGTAAAGCTGAGAGAAACGCAGCATAAATAACCTTTCGCAGAAATACTATCATATACACACCGGAAGTATGTAACGACAGTACCCCACCAGGGTCTGAACTACTCGTGATATCAATGTTCCGCTAAGTGGCGCCATACCACCCGCTTCCCATGAATCACTCTATTCCTAATCATCCTAGATTTTCACTCATGGTCTGGGTATTGGACCTTTTACCTCAACTGACTCCCCCCACACAGAGAAAAACAGACAGCCAGCCAGGCAACAGCAAATGATGAATATGAATGCAAACATCAATGCACACAATTAATGCAAACAATAAATGTACATATATACAATGAATGCAATAAAATACAACAAGCAGAAAGCAACCAAAACCCTAATCCTAGAGAGCGCTAGGAGAGACTCGCTCAAGGAAGATGGACCAGCATAGGTCAACTTCTCTAGGTCCCCAGCAGAGTCGCCAGCTGTCGCATCGCGCGAAAAAACCGGCGGGAAAAGAAAGAAACAACAGAGCCGCCACCGTGCGTTATTTATCCCAAAAGAGGGAAAGGAAACGCTCGAAGTAAACCTGGGAAAGAACATGGTCTCGCGACCAAAGAGGAAAGGTTCGGGAGTCGGTTATGCGAAGGGAAGGTGTTAGGCACCCTACGCATCCGTAGTACTCTACGGGATCCACGCACAAAAGGAAGGATAATTGGTTGCTAAACACTGCTCAAACTCACACACACGGGCTGAAAGGAGACAAAAGAGACTGACTGAAACTGACTCGGCAGGATATCGCATCCTGGGCCTACTTAGTCTATCAGGCATAGACATCAGAGTCGAAGTAGTTCGGACTGGGGAAACGACACATGCTCGCTAGGATGTCGTATCCTATGCATACGTATCTTCTCGGACGAGAGAAGAATCAGAGCATTCGTAGCTCGGCTGACACGCACACAAACAAAACAAGACAAAGGCAAACATGGAGCCTGAATGCCAATCGATGGACTTACATCAGCATCCGAACCTAAACACACCCACACTGGAACCCAAATGCCACTCGATGGACTTACATCGGCTTCCAAGCACACAACAACACAACAGGTTAATAGGGAGTCGGGGACTCAGCCTATAACTGTCAAACAAACACAAAAGAAAAGAAAAGGCGCCCGGAGAGATCAGCTCAATCTCCTGCCTACATACTTCATCTGGTATGAAGATCAGGGCGATGTAGTTCCCCTACGCAGGGACAAGGATCTAGCCTAACCAGATAACAGAGGGAGACATAACTCTAGGGAGACTACGACTCGAGCCTAGATGTTGTCATGCAAAGTCAACCCTAAGTTAAGGTTTCTAGCTAAATGGCACAAGGGCCAACCTATCCTAAGCAGATACAGGAAGAAGCAAAGTCTCGATTGCAACTAGGGCAAGAGAAAGGGGAGGTCTCAATCGCAACGAGGGCGAGAGAAAAGAAAGATCTCCATCACACAGGGGTGAGAGAAAAGAGTTAGTGTTAGTCAAACTCGGCAAGACATCGCGTCTCGTGCCTACGTATCTCACCTGAACGTGAGAATCAGAGTTGCCGTAGTTCGGCAGAACAGTTCTAAACATGGCTCACACAAGGGTTAAGCCACACAGACTTGACTTGCACAGGAAGCAAGTCAAGCACAAAGCTATTGCACAAGGGCAAGCACAAACTAAAGCCTAAGAAAGCAAACAAGGCAATCACAAACACATACAGCATAAGAATAAACACACCAACAAGGGGGCTCAAACATCAAAGGTTAGGCACTAGGGCCAACTGGAATGGGGTAAGTGTTGCTCTTAACCTTGCCATTGAGAGGCTAAGGTGAAGCAGATGAAAGGAGATGAGGGGTGTGCCTCATTGCTTCTATCCCTAATCAGGGAGAGCATCAAATAATAGAAAGTGGGGGAGTTCAGAAAGATGGAACTCTTTCCCCATTATTGACTCGATAGATCTTGGGTTTTTATCTCGATGCTTCAACCATGTAATGGGAGCAGAGAGAGGACACACTGAATAGTGGGGGATAGATTGCTTATCCCTACCTTCCACCAATTGCCTCAAATGAGGACTTTTCCTGCTTGGGACAATTTTAAACAAACACAGGCATTGCCTCTTAAGGAGGACTTCAGACAGTTTGCCCGGTCAAATAACAGACCGGGTCTCCAGACTACATGAAGAAGGAATGTTTATACCTCAAAGCAATTGCTAAAAAGCAAACCAAGCAACTAAAGCAACTAAAGTGTACCTGAAAAAGTCAAACTTGTTAGTAAACAAGTCAACAGTTCAAAGCAAAAGGAAATGAATAAACAGTCAACCACAGAAGGTCAACTGTGCAAAGCAAGACTCAAACACATGAGTCAAACCTACAAAACAAAGGTTAGTACATGATATGTAATCAAAACCAATCACATTTGTACGATCTCAATGGCAATGGTGCTCAACCTGAAACAGGAACTCAATAGTAAGTCCAAAGGACCACTAGGGCTAGCCTAGGGTCAAAGATGAAAGAAAAAGTCAAGGCAGCAAGGAAAAGTCAACTCAAAGTTAAAGTCAACCAATTAGAAAGCAATCACAATTGGGCCCACAATCATATCATGCATCATTATCATTTCATGTACAAAGGGATGCAAAGCATGGCAAAGAAAGCACACAAAAAGTCAACAGTAAGACTTGCATCAAAAGTCAACCCAAGCAATCTCAAAAATCATGAAATAAATCACATTCAATCCTAACATCTAACATGGCATGCATGTCAAATTTCATTGCATTTGGATGAGAGGAAGGCAGTCAAGTAAAATCATGAAGTCAAACCAAATTCAAGTAAGCATGGTGAAAGTCAACAAACATGGGTCAACTTCAAAAAATCATATCAATTTGAAAACAGAAGAGAAATGAATGGGATTAACACCAATGCAAAGCTTGAGATGTCTAGTTATCACATATGAAATTTCATGGACATACAATAAGATTTGAGAATTTTACAAAAGATTTGGCAAGGCATGGCACAAAAAGTCAACAAATGACCAAGCATGGAAGAAAATTCACAATCAAATGGAAAACAGCAAGATTAATTCCAAGAAAATTCATACACGAACTAGACATGTGATAGATCATTCATGCAAAATTTGGAGTCAATTGGATAAGAGGAAGCATGTGAACAAAAATTGGGAAAATGCATGATCATGGTATGACACCAAATGCAACACATGACTTCAAAAAATCATAACTCTCAATCCACAAATGATAAATGCACAAACTTTATATGGAAATGAAGGTCAATGTGCCTAGTTTTACCACAAAACATTTCAAGCTCATTGGATGCAATATGACAATTTCACAAAAGGAATGGCACAATGTATCATTTTGGCATACATGTCAAGAAAATAATTATCATTAAAAATCCAGCCAATGGAAAATTAATTAAAATTCATAATTAAATAATAGACTCAATCATGAACATCATGGAAAAAGAATCATAATTTTTGGATGAAAAATGAATTAGAAATTAATTGTTGAAGTTGAGTGATATTTGAAGCAAAAATGAACAAGATAGCATGAAGAATTGGTCAACATGGGGGTCAACGATGGCATTTCAGTAAATAAGTGCCCAACTTAATGAAACGACACAGCTTTGGCAAGGCAAATAAAATGTTCTGATTGGCTCCCAGCCAATAGAACAGTAACATGGCCAATGAGCTTCAAAGCTCTGAGTTTCTAAAACCCTAAGGTTTTAACAGCATGCTTGGCATATGAATTCATGTCCATTAACAATAATCAAAACTAATTTGTCCAAGCAATCACAACAGCATACATTGAAATGCAAAATGGGCAACAACAACAGCCAAAGGCAAACACGATTCTGGGGATTTCATGCACATGAACTAGGGTTTGGAAGCAGGGCAATTGTAATCACATCAGCCAGGCAAAATTCAATCAAACCATCAACATGCTACTGAAACGCATCATGCAACATACAAATGAAACACGAGCTCATGCATTCTGGGCAGGTTTCTAGGGTTTTAAAACAACAACAAACAATGTCCAGCAACATCAAACAAACCATTATCCATTGAACTCGAAAATCATGGCAAGCAAACATAGCATTGGTACAAGCATGTTCAGGCAACATCATCATCATGAAGCATCAATCAGCAACAAAACAAACATAAACAATGGAAATTTCTGGGCAGGGTAATGTCTAGACATGAACAGCACATGAACATCATCATCAACAATTCGAATTTTCAATGATATTTCCAGAAATTAAAAACACACACATAACAATGCTCAGCATGGCAAGGTGAATGAGAAACCAACATCAATTTTCAACCAAACATGTTGTGTACCAGGAATCGAGCCAAACATCGTATGAGCACCAAACTTATTTTTCAGATTTCTCCCTCATAACATCATCATTTCAAGTAAAACAAAATGTAATGTGCTCAGCATGATAGGACCTACCAAAAACATGATATAGTGTGGAGAAAGGAAAGGATCGAAAACTAACTTGGTTTTGAAGCAATTGTTGAAACAGTGGTGTATTTGATGTTTCCAGTTCAAACAGAGATCCACAATGCTTGATGGTGAAGGGTAGTTGGAGAAGCTCAGCTTAAAGCCATCAAATCCAGCTCAAATCAGATTTCACCATGGACATGGCTTCGTGTAGCAGTAGCGAGGAATAAGGTTACAACAATGAAATAAGACTTCAAATCGATTCCAAATTGCTAGTAAATGATGAGAACACAGAGCCAACTCGAGGGTTTCTGAAGATTCTTCCAAATCGAGCACAAATGCCAAAATGCAAGAGAGAGGAGAATGAACTTTTTTGTTTGGTAGGCTGTGTAAATTAGGGTTTGAAGTGACAGAAAACATTGCTTATATTGTCTGTTTTAGGTCCTTAATCCATGTTGTAACTTGGTTTAGTTCAAAATGCCCCATTTGCTATTTTGCTAATTTGGAAATAAGTGGGCAAAGGGAGGTGTAAACTGGTCGAGTGGGCTGGGCATAGGCTGCAAAAGGACATTCAAATTGCTGTTTTTATTCTGTACTAGAATGCTGTACTTGCCTTGCATTTGTATAGCTATTTGCACCATTGGCCTACTTTGCATTTTGATTCAAAAATGGAGTGTAATGGTGCTATGAACATGCTTTTAAGCTTGAGACAAGTCACAAACATGGTTTAGAACATTTCTCAATTGGTCAAGTCAAGAAAAAGTCAAAGAAGCAAAAAGTCAAAGTTTGGTCAAACTTTGAATTTAAGTGAAAAAGGTCCAAAAATGCCATTTTGATTGGCAAGGTTTTAGGTCATGAAATTTATATTTTTGGAAAGAGGATGAAAAATGTGGTTTGTAGGAAAAAACCCCACCAAATTTGGCCTTATGGTTTGGGAGATATGCTCAGTTGAAGTTCAAAATTTTGTGAAAATGATTGGATCATATCTTGACCACCATACATGGGATTTGAGAGTTCTTGGACTTTTTGAAAATGGGAGAACAAGATCTTCAACTTTCATGTTGGGCAAAAATTCATTTGAAGCTTGTATCATGATGCAAGCTGAGGATCAAGAAGTTTCTATTTTTGGCAGTTGAAATTACAGGTCCACTTTCTATTTCTGGAAAATTTCTGATTGGCTTGAAATTCTTCAATGATGTTGATTGCCATGACATATAAGACCTATTAGGACATGAATAAGCCTCTTCAAACCATTTCCATCCATGAAATCACTGATTAAATCAACTGTTGACCAAGTTTGACTGTCTGTTGACTTTTCTAGGGTTTTGAATGATTGAACTTCTTCTGATGAATTCCAAACCCTAATTCCTTGAGAACTTGACTTCAAATGATGTCTCAAGTTGTTTGAACTCTTGATTATTGACCATGGTGCCCAAATTCTACAAGAATGGCCACCATCCACTGCTTTGACTGATTGTTGACTGTTTAGGGTTTTGACCTGGTTGTGCATTGACTGCTGACCTCTGAGGCTTCAACCTTTGACTTGAACACTTCAGAAAGACCTCCAAGTCATGTGAACTTGATGGGCAAACCCTAGGACCTTGATTCCTTGAGAAACACCCTTGCTTGATTGGTTAATTGATCTCCTGATCAGTTTGACCTAATTCTTGCTTGCTTGCTCTTGAGGCAACTGGGGACAATGCAAATGATCATGATATGCTATGACCTAATATGAGATGGTATGTATAATGATAGGTGCAAATTTGAGGTGCTACAAGGATGCAATTGTAAGACCATGTTGTTGGCATTTGTACTCCCATGATCATCCTTTGGAGGTTGGTATAAGTCCAGACAGATTGGCATCTGACATCCATGTTTTGTTTTACCTTAGGAGATTGGAATAAGTCCATTTATTGGCATCTGATATCCGCTTTTACTTTGTGAGATTGGAATAATCCCATTGATGGCATCCGATATCATTGTTGTGTTTTAGGAGATTGGTGTAAATCCATTTATTGGTATTCGGTATCCGCTTTTGTTTGTGAGATTGGTATAAGTCCATTGATGGCATCCGGTATCACCTTGCTTTTATTTTGCTTGCTTGCTCAGTTGCCTCATTCCTAAGGACACACTTGAATCATCTTCTATATGATCTCAAGAGGTGAACCTTTCTAAGAAGTTTTACACTCCATTATCCATACCCTCTTTGTTCTAAACCTTTTCACACTTTGCTTTCAAAAACTTTGACTTGTTGTGCAAACATCTTCATGTCTTTTCAAATTAGAAACCTGGACCCTAAGTCTTTGACTTTTCAAAACTCCATTTCATAACACTTCTTTGAATCAATCTTAATCATACTTTGACCATATTTTGTGAATACTCATAATCAATTAACTTCACACATTCAATTGTTTTGTGGCTTTGCCTAAGTTGCCCTTTCGGGTTTTCAACTTAGCAAGATGTTCTTTTCTTTTTTAGGCGAAGTATTTCTTGACTGCATCAGTGTTCATAGGACATGTGAACTTTTCATCATCCATATTTGTAAGAATCAAAGCACCGCCTGAGAAGATTCTCTTAACAACATATGGGCCTTCATAATTAGGAGTCCATTTTCCCCTAGCATCAGTTTTGAAAGATGAAATCTTCTTGAGCACGACATCACCTTCTCTGAACACACGAGGCTTACCCTTCTTATCAAATGTTTTCTTCATAGTCTACTGATATAACTGACCATGACACATGACAGTCAATCTTTTCTCTCCAATTAAATTCAGCTGGTCATATTTAGTCTGGCACCATTCATCTTCTGTCAACTTGCCTTCCATCAAGACACGCAATGATGGGATCTCAACCTCTACTGGGAGCATAACTTCCATGCCATAAACAAGAGAGAAAAGGGTTGCCCCTGTTGAAGTGCAGATGGATGTACGGTACCCATGCAAAGCAAATGGGAGAATCTCATGCCAATCTTTATATGTCACAACCATCTTCTGAATGATCTTCTTAATGTTCTTATTCGCAGCTTCAACAACTCCATTCATCTTAGGTCTGTAGGAAGAAGATTTATGATGTGCAATCTTGATGTCTTTGCAAAGAGCTTCCACCATGTAGCGGGGTATTCGTTACCATTAGAGATATTGACTAAATCCAAGGTAAATCATACAAGTCGAGTCGCCACCGCACTTCTATTTATCCAAAGGAATGGTTAGAAAGCGAACAAAAACCTAATAGTTTTAACAAAAACTAGTAAAAGAAACAGAGATCTGGGTAAGGGGGTTGGTTATGCAATGGGAAGGTGTTAGGCCCCCAAAATATCCTAGGTACTCCTAGGGAGCCCTTTTCATACTTGTTGCAAAGATTGTTGTTTTTGTGAAAATTTTGTTTGTGCAAACATGATTGAAGAGATGAGAAGAGAATATACAAGTTATTTACATTTTGTGTTTGGATGGATAAACCCATTGCCTACGTACCATCTTATAAAAAGATTAGGATCAAAACCTCGTAGTTCGGGGTAAAAATCTCAACAAAAAAAACAGTTGGTGAATTGATGGATCCAAAAGCCTTAAGGTCTTTTGTTAACCAAGGGAGAAAACTCAACCAAACCACAAATCCACCATGTGAGGATAACTACAACATGCTAGTGAGGGGTTAACCCTATAATAAGCATGGAAGGCTCATTGTCCATCACTAAGGATATAGGTGAGTATTACATCTACCACAAGGATAACTCAAACCTAATAGCTAAAGGTTATGAAAGATTTTGATTAAAAAGGTGGCCATTGGAACCACAAAAAGACATTTGGATGGGTTATATTTACCAATTAGAAGTATATACAAAAATGGTCAAAGTTGACTTAAAGATTCAATTCAAAATAAGTGTTATGAAAAGAAAGTTTGAAAAATCAAAAGCATAAGGCTTAGGTTTCTAATGTTTGAAAACAATAGTTAAATGTTTGCATAAAAGGTTTTGGCTTGGGTTATAGTGGAGAGAAGAAGAAGAAGGGTTAAGTCCTAGGTAAAGCAAAAAGAGATGAGGGATAAGGGACAAAACCACACAAGGAGTTCCTCTCTTGAGATCATATTGATGATCCAAGTAGCTCCCATCCTTTGGAATAAGCAACCACAAAGCATAAGCAATCAAACAAGTCTCTTAAAAGATCTTCAATGTGTCTTGTATCTTCCACTTGGATGAACATGGCAATGGTCCTTCAATTAAGCTCAAATGGAAACTCCTAGCACAAGACCACACACATCAAAAGTTCCATGAAGTAAAACAAGAATGGACAAGAGTGAGTTTAGAAATTTGGTCCTTCCAATCCATCTTCATCATTAAGATCCTTTTACTCCAATTTTCCATAAGGAAGGTCCTAGGTTCTAAGTCCAATTCTCCATATCTTTGCATAGGGAAAGTCCTAGAAACTAAGTCCGTTTCTTTGCATTTGGTCCACAACAATCAAAACAAAAACATAAGCACAATAATATATACACAATTATGTGCTCAAGTGAGCAAAAGGCAAATGGCATTAATATAAACATGTGCTCAAATGAGCAAAGAGAAAAGCAAATGGATAATATGTGCAAGAATAGTAAATGGCATGAAGTAAATTGCATAAAGTAAATGTTAATTGTCAAAAGTTAGTGTGCCATAAGGAAAATTTAGCGCTATGTTAAGCAATCGTAATTGGACTTATGTAGAAGTCACAACTATCTAAGGCCGGTCAATAATAATGTAGGCAACAAACACAAGTTAGGAGTCTTGATTAGTGATCCAGGCACGTGAACGGTCTTCGTCTCTCAACTCCTCTACTCCTTGATTAGGGAGGGTTGAAGGCCCAGCCATAACCAAAGGTGTAGGTCTCGGATACTCGTAAGGCATGAGATACTCAGACGCTTTCTTCCTCACCCAAGTAGTATAAGGCTCCATAGCGACACAATTCTTAGGACCCAACTCTTTCCTTCCATTCCTATGAATCTTGCGCCAAGCGCGGACCATTCTTCCCTTCAAGCCTTCGGGATCTTTACCCTCATGAAAGAACACACCCTCTAACAGAATGTTATTAGGCTTATCCTTTAGGGGGAACCCAAGCTGACGACGTGCTAAAACAGGGTTGTAGTTGATCCCACCACATGTACCAAGAAGAGGCACATTGGAGAATTCACCACAAGAGTCAATAATCTGCACACCATCATACACACGGTTATACCAAGAGATATCATCATTAGTGAGAGACATAAGTCTCATGGACCACCGTAGACATCCCTTGTTCTCCTTGAAGGCGACCGTCTGCGGTAAGTGAGAAATAAACCACTTATACAACAGAGGCAAACAGCACACAATGGCACCACCACCCTTTGCGTTCCTCATATGCAAAGAGACATAGGTATCACCCAACAGAGTAGGAACGGGATTAAGAGTAGAAAAGATCCTAATAGCGTTCACATCCACAAACTTGTCAATGTTGGGGAACAATACCAATCCATATATGAGAAGTACAAATATGGCTTCAAAGGCATCCTCACTCATGGCCTTCCCATAGATAGTAGCTTGAGCAATGAGGAACTCAGAAGGGAGACCTTAAATTCCACCTTTGGTAGTCATATGAGCACCAACCAGAGATTCATTTATGTGCAACATGTCAGCTATCTCTTGAGAAGTAGGGACACTCTCTAAGCCACTGAACGGCAACTGGTCTAGAATAGGTATACCCACAAGATAGGCATACTCCTCAAGCGTAGGCAAAAGCTGGAAATCCGGAAACGTGAAGCAATGGTACAAGGGATCATAAAACTGCACCAATACACTCATCAACCCTTCGTTCACCTGAGTAGTCAGAAAAGGAAGAAGCTTCCCAAAATGAGCTTTGAAACCCAAAGGATCCAATACATAGGATGTCAGATTCCTTAACTCTTTCAAATTTGGTTGTCTGAAACTGTACTTCTTTGTATTCCTCCTTTGTCTTTCCATGTCTGAAATTTTTGCAAATAAACCCCTTAAGTTCCTTGAAAATTTTCTTCATTATTGATGATATGGATGCAAATGAGTGCACGAATGCATGAATGCAACAATCACACTGAAGGATCAATCAAAGCACGCCAAACAAAGGTCATGGGATGGATCATGTTATCCTTAATATCAATCATCTATTTTGGTGGATTATGGTTTACACCTTATCTACACCCAAGTTCCATTGATATTAAGGATACATGAACGGATCAACCATGAATCAAAGGTCTGTTGCAAGTCACGAGCATGGGGTTTAGGTTAAAAACCACCCAAAGGGAGTGTACTAGGGTTTAAACCTGCCAAACATGTTCTACAAGAGGTTCCCATAGTCATCATCCCATCTTTCGGATATTATCGGATAAACGACTACTCGTATTCCAAAAATATTCTCAAGAGAGACTCTTATGAGTGTAGTATCGCGTAACAATCGTATCAAATCTTACACTTGAACGACTTTCGCACTACATCCTAAGAATAGGCCAAGATGGGATTGGTAAAATAAGGTCCTTGGCTTCTAAGGTCTATATTGGAAAGAGTAATGTCTAACCACAACTTGCTTGTGTGACATTATTGATCCCAACATGACCTCCACCAAGTGAATGGACTTGCAAGTCAACTTGCTAAGGAATAACTCCACACAAGTGAACAAGACTACGCCATTCTCCTATCCTAAGTGCACTCGAGTCCGGGTATAGAACTCATCTCACAAAGATCACCAAGCATACAAGGAATTAATATCAAGCAAATCAATCATTACACACAATACAGTAATCAAAAATTGCACAAAAACATGTCACAAAACAAAACAATACAACAAGCATGAAAAGTTGGCAAAACCCACTAGGCAATTCTTGTCCCCAGTAGATTCGCCATTTTTCTATAGCGGGGTATTCGTTACTATTAGAGATATTGACTAAATCCAAGGTAAATCATACAAGCCGAGTCGCCACCACAATTCTATTTATCCAAAGGAATGGTTAAAAAGCGAACAAAAACCTAATAGTTTTAACAAAAACTAGTAAAAGAAACAGAGATCTGGGTAAGGGGGTTGGTTATGCAATGGGAAGGTGTTAGGCACCCAAAACATCCTAGGTACTCCTAGGGAGCCCTTTTCATACTTGTTGCAAAGATTGTTGTTTTTGTGAAAAAATTGTTTGTGCAAACATGATTGAAGAGATTAGAAGAGAATATACAAGTTATTTACATTTTGTGTTTGGATGGATAAACCCATTGCCTACGTACCATCTTATAAAAAGATTAGCATCAAAACCTCGTAGTTCGGGGTAAAAATCTCAAAAAAAACAAGTTGGTGAATTGATGGATCCAAAAGCCTTAAGGTCTTTTGTTATCCAAGGGAGAAAACTCAACCAAACCACAAATCCACCATGTGAGGATAGCTTCAACATGCTAGTGAGGGGTTAACCCAATAATAAGCATGGAAGACTCATTGTCCATCACTAAAGATATAGGTGAGTATTACATCTACAACAAGGATAACTCAAACCTAATAGCTAAAGGTTATGAAAGATTTTGATTAAGAAGGTGGCCATTGGATCCACAAAAAGACATTTGGATGGGTTATATTTACCAATTAGAAGTATATACAAAAATGGTCAAAGTTGACTTAAAGATTCAACTCAAAATAAGTGTTTTGAAAAGAAAGTTTGAAAAATCAAAAGCATAAGGCTTAGGTTTCTAATGTTTGAAAACAATAGTTAAAAGTTTGCACAAAAGGTTTTGGCTTGGGTTAGAGTGGAGAGAAGAAGAAGAAGGGTTAAGTCGTAGGTAAAGCAAAAAGAGATGAGGGATAAGGGACAAAACCACACAAGGAGTTCCTCTCTTGAGATCATATTGATGACCCAAGTAGCTCCCATCCTTTGGAATAAGCAACCACAAAGCATAAGCAATCAAACAAGTCTCTTAAAAGATCTTCAATGTGTCTTGTATCTTCCACTTGGATGAACATGGAAATGGTCCTTCAATTAAGCTCAAATGGAAACTCCTAGCACAAGAGCACACACATCAAAAGTTCCATGAAGTAAAACAAGAATGGACAAGAGTGAGTTTAGAAATTTGGTCCTTCCAATCCATCTTCATCATTAAGATCCTTTTACTCCAATTTTGCATAAGGAAGGTCCTAGGGTCTAAGTCCAATTCTCCATATCTTTGCAAGGGAAAGTCCTAGAAACTAAGTCCATTTCTTTGCATTTGGTCCACAACAATCAAAACAAAAGCACAAGCACAATAATATATACACAATTATGTGCTCTAGTGAGCAAAAGGCAAATGGCATTAACATAAACATGAGCTCAAATGAGAAAAGAGAAAAGGAAATGGATAATATGTGCAAGAATAGTAAATGGCATGAAGTAAATTGCATAAAGTAAATGTTAATTGTCAATAGTTAGTGTTAGTAGTTAGTGTGCCATAAGGCAAATTTAGCGCTATGTTAAGCAATCGTAATTGGACTTATGTAGAAGTCACAACTATTTGAGGCCGGTCAATAATAATGTAGGCAATAAACACAGGTTAGGAGTCTTGATTAGTGAACCAAGTCCCAACAACTTGCCATGCCAAAAAGAAGAAGAGAAATGACCTTGTATTGGTTTAAGCCCTTTGCATGATTTAGAAGGCAACCTATCCTTAATGCAAAGCCATTCACTTGATCAATTGATCAAGATGAATTAGATTTGAATCAAGGAAGGTTAAATCTCCCTAATCAATGTTAACTTATCAACCTTCAACTCATTGATCAAAAGGAAAGAAGAAGAAGATGGATAAGAAGAAGAGAAATGGTAAAGGCAAAATTAAAGTGCATTAAATGAGATACAATGTACCAATCCTCATATGTTGACCAATAACATTGAAAGTCAAGGTCAAACCATCAAAAACAGAAGTGAGATGAAGATTGGAAGTCAAGAAATGAATAAACTATTTTTGGCATTTTTAATATTTAAAATAAACTTGAATTTAAAAATAAATGGAAAGGTCAAACTTCAAAATCACTTCAAATCAACCTTGGAAGGTCCAAGTAATTTATCCCAAGCTCAACAAGGTCAAACAAAGTTTGACAAAAAATTTCAGCATTTTTAAAAGTCAGAAACTATTTTTAATCAATTAAAAATGAATAAAAATAACCTAATTGAACTAAAATCTCAAATAAATCTCAAATCAATTCAAAAATTGATGAGAATATTTTTCATAGATCCATCATCATTCAAATAGGTTAAGAAAATATTTTTGCATTTTTTGAATATCAAAAACTATTTAATATGAATTAAAAATAACTAGAAAAGAGAAAATTCACAAAAAATATCAAATGACAAAATAAAAAATATTAAAAATCAAAAATAGAAACTAGAAATTATTTGGGAAATAATGCAATTTGTCCCATAATTTTTGGATTAAAAATGAAAGAGATATTGATTTTTGAAAATAATTGGAATTAAAGAAATTAAAATCAGAAAATAAAAATGCAAAAAAACATGGAGTGTTAGATATGAGCTCATTAATTGAGCTGGCAGATCACACGCTCCAAAGATGCGCGCCTACCGTGTGCCTTGGTCAACTGAAGCGCATAATGCATTTAAAAAGGTCATAACATTGGACACACGAGATCGAATCTGGAAACATCATCACACGGTCCATATTAAATCTGGCAATGAAGCAGCCACCGGAGCCACCCTCTTCTCCGGTGAGGTTACAGTTTCCGACCAGATTTACAGAGATCCAAACCTAAACCAAATCATGCGATCTATACATCATTAGAAAGCTGGGATGATGTACATCATCCCTGTACCATCCATTTTCATTCTAGATTTCTATGGTTTGAGAAATCAGAAGTTGAAAAATCTGGTGTTCATCATTAACTCAATGAATTTCAAAAATTAAAAGCATAAACATGATGCCTCTATTGAGAGGACTTCGGCTAACACAAAATCTAAGCCAATAGGTCAATGGATTAAGAGAATCGAAGAAAATACCAGTTGGAATGGAAGCTTGAGTTCTGGTAATTTGAGCACGATGCCTTGCTTGCTTTGCTAAAACAGACGTTCAATGAGATAAATGATGAAGGTTTAGAAGCATTAGATCTAAGAATTCAACCAAATGAAGTTGAATTTCAGATCTGAAAAAATTGAGAAAAATGAACTTGCTTCTTTAGTGATGGCTATGGAAAGAATTCTGCAGCATTTCAGGTTGAATTAGGCGTGTGAAATGAATGTAATGGAGTCTCTATTTATAGAGGAAATGGCAAGGAGAGTGTGAAATGATCCGTGTGCATGGCATGTGAAGCTTCATTGCATGGGCTTGCATGATCATGCACAAGGCCCAAAAACAATGCCAAATGAACTCTGAGCATCAGCCAAATGAATTTGGACGTGTGACTTTGCAAGGCAATTGCTTATGCACCAAGATTTCAAGTGAATTCCTCATTTGTACCTAAACAAACATCTCTTCGAAAATGCCATTTAGAAAATCCAAACATAGGCATAGGGGTAATGGTTGGAAAGGTCTTTGTATAAGGAACAAATGTTATGTTGGACAAAAACTCATTCGAAGTGTGGAAATTTATGAAATTTGAGTTTAAAGTGCAAGGTGCAAGATATGTCAAGGCAAGGTTTCTAAAATTGGCCAACTTTCAAGCCCTTCTGTTTTGATGATGCAAGCCTAAAATGGAAAAACCTCCAACATCAAAGATGTAGATCTTTTCAAGAAAATCAAAATGGACTCAACTTTTGCATCATTTGGATTTTTGATGAAAGAGTTATGGGCACTTGAAGTTGGACTTTTTTGCATTATCACATGTATTTCCTTTGAGATTTTTGAAATTTTATTCAACATAACATTTGAAGTAGACATCTTAAGATTTCCAATTCATTTGATCCCACCTCAAAATCATAAAAAATGAATGAGTTATGTCCTTGGGAAGTTGACCCAAAATTAGGGTTTCAGTCAAAATGACCTATAATGTATTGGAATGGAAGATGGCCTTCCAAGCTTCAAATCAATTTTTGATGAACATGAAAGTTGTTCATATTGTCCTTAAGAACATTTTTTCTTTTGTAACCATCTCCATTTGACCAACACATAAAACGTTAGGTCTCAGTGCATTTCAAAATAGTCAGATGAATTGACTTATCAACTTCTCAAGTCCATGCCTCATATCTTGATGAATTGATGATTGAGGACACTCGAATAAGTTCAAATATGCATGAAATGAAGAGTTAAAGAACTTCACTTGATTATATTTGATCATGGGCTGAGGTTGCTTCATGAGCAAGGCATTATGGTGCACAGATGAATTAGGGTTCTCTTGAAGAACAAGACCTCAAGCCCTTTGACTTGCTTTGATCAAAATGATGAATTGAGATACTAGGGAGGCACATTTTATGGATGAGAGTTTTGGAAGCCATTACCATGCTTGTTTTCATCTCCTCTTGACCATGTCTTTGTACCAATGATCTCCCAGAAGCTTTGGACCTTGTGATTGCTGAAGCTACAAACAAAAGATGTTAGTGTCGCAACCTGAAAAATGGAATGCGAAAAAAAAACAACCGGCGAAGAAAGACAGGAGAGTCGCCACCGTGCATTATTTATCCCAAAGGAGGGAAAGGAAACGCTCGAAGTAAACCTGGAAAAAGGAAAGGACAAGACAGGGTCTCGCAACCAAATCTTGGGTTCGGGAGTCGATTATGCGAAGGGAATGTATTAGCACCCCTACGCATCCGTAGTACTCTATGGGATCCACTTTTGTAGTTCTTGTCTAAAGGGTGTGGGTTTATTTAATGTGTTATTTACTAAAAAAAGGGGTCAAAAGAAAATGACTCGCACGGATGTCGCATCCACTGCATACGTATCTCATCTGAATATGAGAATCAGAGTCTTCGTAGCTCGGCTACCTAGGGGTTAAGGGTAATTATGCTCGCTAAGACATCGCGTCTTATGCCTACGTATCTCATCTGGATTGAGAATCAGAGCAAGCCATAGTTCAGCTAACTACGGGGTTATGGATTAGGTTTTGGATGAACTACGTTACTACGTAATCTACCGGATGCTCGACCTTTGGAGACTTACTCGCCTGTAGTAGAAGGAGTTAACGTGTTCTTAGGAGAAGAAAAATCAATGAGTTGGTAGGGTTAGGGATGCTCATGCAAAAAGGGAAATCCTAGACGAAGGAACCTGCATAAAGTAAACACACAAAACATCGCCTCCTATCGAGGTCTTCCAGCTAAGAAAGCGATAAAAATACGGGAAAATGTAAAAGTACCACGTGGATAAAGATCCAAAGTAACAGCAATTAGAGGAATGAGAAACCCAGGGATCCTTCCAAGCTAAACACCATCAAAGAAAGCGAGTCAGTACAGGTAATCAGAATAAACCTCCAGGTGGTATCCCACAAATAAAGTGGAACACCAGGCAAGCTATCCCTGCAAGAGTATGTGAGCCTTCACAAAAACTCAACAAAAGGGTTAGTGAAACACGATAAGCATTTTTTTCATGGATAACAGTATGGTTTCAGAAACCTCAAACTCTGTGGCATACACTTCAGAAATTAAACGATTAAGCATTCAAGGCATTATTTATACATTCATACATAATTATGAACCCGTGGGCAAAAACCTAATGAAATTCATCCATCATACCTCAAACATTCAGAGTATTCAACTTCAGGGTTTGGAGGCTGCTCTGAGTTCTCTGTCAGGTTTCTCTCCAGGTTTTGTCCAGGGTTTTGTTTCAAGGAAACCTCAGAGTATTTTGCTTCTCTTCCTTTTTCTGTCTGTTTTGTTTCAATGAAACTCTAGTATTTATAGGCTAATATTGGTAGCTTAGTGGGCTTTTGAGAGAGGTCCAAGTTTAAGATTTTTTATTTTACTTATTTATTTAATTAATTTCTTTTTTTCTTTTAATTTTTTTTTTGTTTTTGTTTTTTTTTTATAAAAAAGTTTCTTGGATCTGATTCTGATTGACATGATGAAATGCAATATGAAATGTTAGATGACCAAAAATGAATGCATGAATGAGGAGGGCAAATTTTGGGGTGTTACAGCTGCCCCTATTCAGTCATCAGCTAACCCGAGCAGGATGAAAGCGAACAGCTTATCAGACAAACAGGGTGAGCTGTGATTGAATACCAAAGACATACCGAAAATTTGCGCTTCAAGAACACCACAAAAATGCTGAAATACACCGCGCTGTTTATTTCTCTTCCAATTCTCTGGCTGAATCTGAATCAGTCTTCGGACTTAGTCTGGAGTTTCAATCCTCTGGCTGAATCTATACTTAATTTAGTCCTCTGGTTGGATGTTAATTTTGATCCTCGGGCTGGATACGGTTTCAATCTTCCGGCTAGATCTTCTTCGATCTTTTGGCTAGATCTTCTTCGACATTCTGGCTAGATCTCCTTTGTTTCGATTCTCTGGCTGAATCTATTTTCTTTGATTCTCTGGCTGAATCTACTTCGATCTTCTGGCTAGATCTGAATTGTTTCGATTCTCTGGCTGAATCTATTTCCGATCTTCGGGCTAGACCTGACTTCGATCTTCTTGCTAGATCTTCTTCGATCTTCTGGCTAGATCTGAATTGTTTCGATTCTCTGGCTGAATCTATTTCGATCTTCTGGCTAGAACTTCTTCGATCTTCTGGCTAGATCTAAAATGTTTCGATTCTCTGGCTGAATCTATTTTCTTTGATTCTCTGGCTGAATCTATCTATTTTTTGGTCTTCGGGCTAGACCTGACTTTGATCTTCTGGCTAGATTTGGATTGTTTTGATGATAAATTCCCATCATCAGGATCTCTCATCTGGGGCATGCGCTGGTTGACCCTCTTTCGAAATCTACAGTCTTCATGTTAGATATGCAGCTTCGAGAATATCCCACTTTTGGGCTTCGTACATATTCTTCAGACTAGAACATGTTATAACGACTCTTCGATTAGACTTTGTTTTCTAAATGCGATCCGCAAGCTGGATCCTCATGTAGGTTGATTTTCTGTTGAGCTATCAATCTATTCCTCCGGCTGGCTTGCTGGGGAAATAACGCTCGTAGTCGACTCTCTGGCTGAATCTTCGAAATGACCCTCAGGCTGGATCTCTGGAAAACGATTCTCAGGCTGAATCTTCGAAATGACCCTCATGCTGGGTCACACACACACTTGATCCTCTGGCCGAATCTCATGACTTTGGTTGTAAAGTAATTTTTCAGTCTGCTTTGAAGAACCTGTTTATCAGCTTATGTGTATGTTTCATATGCATGCAAATGCAAATGTAAATGTTATGCATGGTGCAAAAGAAAAAAGAAATCTGCTTGGGGAAGCAACTCTGGCAGGGAGCGGATTGCTGTATCAATCCTTGAATGCTCTGTGGGGAACGATCCGTCTGCCGGGACCGGGGAGCCACCGAAAATAAATCGGCCTTTTTTGAAAAGTTGACCTTGCTGGGGAAGTATAAACTATGGAAACTTTGCTTGGCGAGGCTCTGCGAGGAGAGTCTGTGAGGAAAGCACTTCTTGGGGAAATGTCGTAGGAATCGACCTTTGCTGGGGATATGAACTTGCTAATCGTCCTCAGGCTGGGATTAAAACAAATCTGTTAAAAAAAATAATTTGCTGGGGACGAGATGAACACTGGGAACACCACCCTCTTGTCTGTTGGGTATGCGACTACTCCGCTGTTGCTGGCAAGATACAGTCTGGCACTGTTGACTCCGCTGGGGATATACAGTCTGGATACTGTCAACTCTACTGGGGATATACAGTCTGGATACTGTCAACTCTACTGGGGAACCTGCTCTGCAGAGGAGAGGCTTTGTCAACCGCTTGGGGGTGAGGATTCATGACTTGGCATCCGGTTCCTGTGACCTGTAACCAAAAAATACACGTATGCCCCGGGGAATTACTCGGTTTGAATTCACCGTCCGGGATTAAGCACATTCAAAGCAATTTTGACTATTTTCCTGCGCAAGTCATCTGCAAAAGCCACCATTACATTCAGATGCAATATGTTTCCTCAAGAATTCAGACATCTTTTGCAAACAAACTGATAAATGAAAAGTAAAGAGGCTTTTTAACTGAATTATTCGACTTTTGTTGGTTGAAAAATTTGTGCCAGGAATAGGCGAGTACATCAGGAAGCTGATCCCTGGAAAGAGGCGATCGCTATAAATTGAACTAGAGAAACTATCCTAATGGCAATGTGGAAACGGGGTCCCACCGAGTTTCGACTCTGTAATGGCTCGTATGTCCTAAAGACGCTCTGCTCATCTTGCTTTCTGAAGTGGATGATTAGTCGATCTTTTACCTTCGAAGATTGCCGGATTGAATGAAACGATGATATAACACGGATGAACTCAGATCGCAGTTATTCACTTATTCCCTAACTTTTGCGTGGACCGCTGTAACACGGTGGGAGAACTGACTTTAGTTAAATGTTGCGGATAGCAAGAGTCGCCACCGACTTTTATTTTATCCAAAAGGAAAGGACATAAAAGAACAGGAAATACCTTAAAAAGATTTTGAGTTCGGGGGGTAGGTTATATAAAGGGAAGGTATTAGCACCCTTTATATCCATGGTTATCCATGGGCTCTTAGTTACTTAGCTCACTTTGTTTGTTTGCAAGAGTGTAGTGTGTGATTAGAAAAATTTCTTTAAGTACTTAGTAATGACCCTCGTATGGGTGTATACAAAGTCTAGTTTAGAAATTGTGAGGTGTAAAAGTAATTTTGAAAAGTGTGAGCAAGTAACTATGAGATACCTACCCTAGATTAAGTCTTTCGTGTTCTCGTATATTCTTTCAATGGTAAGACTGTCCCTATTATTAAGGAATAGGTAGTCATTACCTTGGATGTGTTTAAGGGACGGGCGTAGGGTCATCGTATGGTCAATGAAGGCAACATAAGGGGTGTCTTTAGCAACTCGTAGGGACTATCATCATATTTACCGAAGGGACAAGATCATTATATCATAGGCAACCTCGTAGGGACTTGATCTTTTAAGTTTATAGGGACTTGATGATTTTTCTGTTCGAAGGGACTTTGCTTAAGACACCCTTATTTTCGAGGGACTTGACCATTTAAAGAAGGCAACCAAGAGGAATACCCTAGGAAGTACAGATGGCGATCAAAGATCGACTTACGTGTGTGAGTGTTATTTTTCAGATATTTGTCTTGAATTTAATTTTCTAAGTTCAATTATTTACAGTTAGTGTTTTTTGCACTCCCTAAATTACTAACCACGCAATAAATATTACAAAAATAAAAGCAAGAAAAATAAATTCCTAAACTATTACATGGCTATGGGACAGATACATAATAATCAGGCGAGAAAGAATAAATTTACAACCTATACATTTGTTCCTAATATTATAAATAAAACAAAATTAAAATAAGGAAAATAATGAAGCAAAAATAGAATAGATAAAATAATAAATAACAATGGTAATAAAGCAATAATAAAATAACAATAATAATAAAGTAATAATAAAAAGGTTAGAATTTTAAAAGAAATTATTTTAGGTTAAACAAGTTAGATTTTTTTAGAAGTTATTAGAAAAATATGAGTTTAAAATAAATTAGTAATAATAAAAGAATTTAAAATACATTAATGTACAAATTATAAAATAAAAGAGTTATATAAAAAATATTAAGTTAGTTATTTACAAAATAAATAAAGATTATAGAAAATATCAAATTATTAGATTAATAGGTTTATTATTATTATTCAATTAGAAAAATGGTCAATTAGATTTTATTTTCAAAATATATAAGGATTTATTATTATAAGTAAGTAATAAAAAAAGTTATTAAAATAGTTAGTATTTATTATTTATTTACAAAAAATATAAAGGTTATAGAAAAATATTGAATAATTAATTTAGTAGGTTTTCACGCTCTACATTACTAAACCACGCAGTTAATATAGGATCAATGGCAGGAATTTAAATGGCAGAAAAATGAATGGCAGAAAAATAAAATGGCAGAAAATAAATGGCAGAAAATAAAATCTTAATTATTACAACGCTTTGGTGCAGTTACATAATAAAGATGGCGAAAAGTAAAACTGAAAATATTACAAGTTAAAACTTAAAATATTACAAGGGTGAAGCAGTTACAGTGTATGAATAACATAAATAAGAGTGAAAATAGGAAATAATAATAAGGTTTGTTAAGGTTTAAGAAAAGGTTTATGGTTTAGAGGAAACAACACGGTTAAAGTTTTAGGTTTGAAATTTAGAGTTTGTGGCGAAATTGTCAGGGTTTAGGAAAAATCAGGGTAGTTAGTTATGAAAAAAAATGTGCAGATCTAAATATATGTATATATAAAAAAAATATGAATTAAAAAAAAACAACGGCGTTGCTAGCGCAAAATTGCGATCATCGCAACTAGATCGGATAACACAAATGTCACGCCTCATACACGTATATGTGAAAACGGCGTATTGACAAGATCCGATCCGAAAACATAATCAAATTATAACATAAAATAGAAATATATATATTTAACCAAACCGCATGTATCTGGAATACATAACACAGTCACACATATGAACATGTATTTGAAACACAGTAACAAATATATCAACAAAATAGATAAAGTATATATCATATATAAACTATTACCAAACTGTGTGTACGATAGTATAGATCAGCCACTCTCAGTTTCTCTTTTTTGTTCTGTCTTTTGGCCTCCCTCTATCAGTCATGCTAGTAAATATATATAGGAACAAATTAGGTTAATGATAATGGGCCTAAGTTTATTTTGAAACCCAATATTAAATTAAAAACTGAATAAAGTTAAATAATTAAAATAGTTAAAATTAAAATAAAAACTAATTAACCTATTTATTTATTCTAGACCCAATATAAAAATAAATAGACTCAAAAAATAAAAGTCGGGCACCAAAATGCTCGAAAAAATAAAATGAACACGTCAAAATAATCAGCGCGAAATAAATGACTCGGAAAAATACAGCGTTTGGTCGGATTTTGAAATAAAAATTATGACCGTTTAAACTGCTCAGACTGATCAACATATGACCAAAAATAGTCGTAAAAATATTTTTAGCATGTCAAATTAAACCACGTGAACCGCAGGTTAATGTTACCGACATTTGCAAACTTAAACTTGACATTTTTTCGTTGACTAATTTTAGGCACAGTTAAAAAGTTAATTTGACCAGTCTGTTTGTAAATTCCGAGAAATTATTCCGGCTAATATTAAGACAGAAAAAAATGTTATGCTATGAAGATGATGCAAATGAATGTGAAACAAAAAATTGGTTAGAGTTAAAAAAAGAGGGCAAATTTTGGGGTGCAACAACCGCCCTTTTGGGTTTTCAATCCACCGGGATACCCTTTTTTGCCTGAGCCGCCCTTTCGGGTTTTCGACTCACTGGGTGTACATTTTTTTTGATTTTTATATCCCTAATTTTTGCCCGAACCTCTTCATTCTTTTTTTTAGTTCATCGGGATGCCCCTTTTTTGCCTGGACTATTCTTTTTACTGTCCAGCGGGTCTATTTTATGCGAAGTATTTTTTAACTGCGTCTGAGTTGACAGGGGACAGGGAGTCTTCGCCATCCATGGTTGTTAGCATCAGAGCTCCGCCAGAGAAAACTCTTTTAACCACGTATGGACCCTCGTTGTTCGGTGTCCATTTGCCCATGTGATCTGTGTTGGGAGGAAGAATTCTTTTGAGTACCAATTCACCGACTCGATACTCCCGAGGGCGCACTTTCTGATCAAACGCTCTCTTCGTCCGCCTTTGATATAGCTGGCCATGGCATATAGTTGCTAGTCTCTTTTCCTCAACTAGGCTTAGCTGATTGTATCGAGAAAGGACCCATTCTGCTTCGTCCGGCTTCATTGTTGGTGCAGGGAAAAGTTATTCTGGCACAAAATGGCATATGAACCCCCTCCAGTGTGATCAACATTGCACCAACTCCGCGACCATTGACGTTGACCGCCCCATCAAACATCATAATCCATTTGGATTCAGGGTCAGGCCCCTTCTCCGGGAGTGGTTCCTCGCAATCTTTCGATTTGAGAAACATGATGTCCTCATCAAGAAAGTCGAACCTCATAGGTTGGTAATCATCAATCGGTTGCACGGCAAGATAGTCTGACAAGACACTACCTTTGATGGCTTTTTGTGAAGTGTATTGGATGTCATACTCTGTCAGCATCATTTGCCACCTAGCAACCCTGCTGACTTTTCAAAAATATACTTGACTTGATCCATCTTTGATATCAATAGAGTCGTGTGAGTCAACATATACTGTCTTAGTCGGCGAGCAGCCCATGCCAAAGCGCGGCAGGTTTTCTCGAGCAGTGAGTATCTTTGTTCACAGTCGGTAAACTTTTTACTAAGGTAGTATATTGCATGCTCTTTTCGACCTGACTCGTCATGCTGACCGAGCACACAACCCATTGACCTTTCTAACACAGTCAAGTACATGATCAACGATCTTTTCCTCTCGGCCTGTAGACTGGCCCTGATCTTGATCTCTTTCTTTTCGTCTTCGGTACCAATGTTGATGGTCTCAACCACCTCCTGATAAGGTGTGATAGCTCGGTCCTCCTGTTTCAACAACCTGGCTAACTCCTCAGGCAATTCACAATCTTCCTCAACCCCTTCTTCGGCTTAATATATAGGATTGTCGAAGTCATACTTGGCCATAGCAGTGTCGTTAGAAGTGAGATCCGGGTGATCAGTTTTACGAGGTGTTTTTTGGAAAGAAAAACGAAAAAGAAACATGAAAAAGAAACATTGTTGTTTTTGTAAAAGTAAAAATAATTGAAAGAAAGAGAACACAAAATTGTTTGCAAAAGCTGTCCTTTATTGATGATGAAAATAATTGCGAAATGTAACTAAATGGATGGCCCTACAGATGAGTCATTACACCTTGGTCAAAGCGTAAGACTTTATTATGCATGTGATAAAAGGAAAACAATAAAAATTACTCCTTCAGTAGAGTAAACCGGACGACTTTTTCAGACGACCAATTGTCGAACTTTTCTCCTAGGACACACGGGCGAATCCAGTTTTCTAAGTCACAGTCGCAGTCAGCCTTGTCTTCATCTGTAGCATTGACGGTGTGGGGAGAAACCAAACCCCCGCTGGAGAAAGTACCGGCTTCATTCTTCTGAGACCCCAGAGTATACCCCAATCCAAACTTGTCTTCTTTTATGATTGGCTCCACAAATTTGCCCCAGCCTTGGGCATTACCAGCCTTAACCACTTCAACAGCTTGCTTGTATGAAGAGATAGAAGTCCCGACCTTCTCAGACTCAGGTGAAAAGACAGTTTCGGGCGCGACCTCACTGATGTTTATGGCTTCGAAGCCCTGACACAGCATCTCATGCATCTCGCCATCCATCTCCACATACTTAAATGTAGACAGGTGGCTAACAAAAATATCCTCTTCACCACAGACGGTGACGATCTGACCTTCTAGTCCATATTTGAGCTTCTGGTGGAGAGTAGAAGTAACAGCACCGGCAACATGAATCCAAGGTCGACCTAGCAGACAACTATAGGCAGGCTGGATATCCATCACATAAAAGGTACTCTTGAATACCTGCGGTCCAATCTTAACTGGCAACTCAACTTCGCCACAAACAACTCGCTTAGAGCCATCAAAATCCCTTACAACTAAATTACTCGGCCTCAGGGTGGCGTCATCGCAATCCAACTTTGTTAAGGCTTTCTTTGGGAGAACATTCATAGAAGAACCTGTATCAACCAAAACATGGGAAAGCACCGTCCCTTTGCATTCCATTGTGATATGCAAGGCTTTGTTGTGATTCCTGCCCTCAGATGTTAGGTCATAATCGGTGAAACCTAGCGCATGGCTAGTGTGTTCATTCGAAACTACCGACTCTAGCTGGTCAACAGTTATCTCTGGGGGAACATAAGCCATATTCAGTACTTTCAACAAGGCTGCTCTGTGTGCCTCAGAGCACATCAATAGTGAGAGAATGGAGATCTTTGAGGGTGTCTGATTTAGCTGGTCGACTACCTTGTAGTCACTTTTCTTGATAATCCTCATAAACTCATCCACTTCCTCGGTAGTAACCTCTTCGGTGGATACCTGTTTTCCTTTAGCCTTGGCAGCTGCCTCAGCTTCAGCATTCGTGCGCAATGTTGATGGTGCAAATAGGCATCCACTGCGAGTGAAGCCACCAATTCCTCCAACATTGTCTACAGCGGCGCTACCAATGTCAATGTCTTCTTCGTTAACTTTCTGCCCCTGGCAGTAGATATCAGCCCCATAGTGCCACGGGATAGCACTGTCTTTCTCATATGGAACAGGTCCTGGTACCGTGATGGTGACCGGACCAATCAAAGTCGGTTGAGGGTTGTCAGAGTAAATTGGTGCTGGACTTTCTGGGAAATATATTGTTGTCGGAGCGGGTCTCTCGGGAACATATATTTCTTCAGGAGTGAAAAAAACGTTACTGTCGACACATCATTCTTCACTGGACGAGTCTGATCGAACTGAAGACAACCTTCATCTATCAGTTGCTGAATACCCCTTCTCAAACTATCACATCCGTTCTCGGCGTCTTGATAATTTTTGCACTCTTCCCCACAGCCCAGGAAAATCTGTCCTTTCAAGAGTCGGTCTTTGACCACTGATAGCGAAGTCTTCACTTTAGTAACATCAAAAACCAAATTCAAAGTTTCCCCACTATCAACAACATTAATCCTCTACCCGCCGTGAGCTGGCATCAGGTTTTGGATAACATTAGGCACCGGAGAAAAATTGATGGCTTGGGCATCTCTCAAATCTTGTACCTTTAGCTGGAGAGCCTTGCAATTATCTGTAGTATGGCCAGGTGCGTTGGAGTGAAAAGCACATCTGGCGTTGACATCATAACCTCTAGGCGGATTGTTGGGATCGACCGGTGGGGCCAGAGTTCTCAACGTAACCAGATTCATGTCAATCAGCTTGGGAAGTAATACAGAATCAGGCATTGGAATTGGCTCAATGACCCGGTCCGCCTACCTTGGACGTTGTTGATAGGGTCTCTATTGACCCGGATTACCTCCTTGTTGTTGATTGTTGTACTTGGGTTGCTGTTGCGGATGATACTGCGGTTGAGGAACAGGTGTTGGAATAGTGACTGCGGCCACTTGATCTTGATAATAATTAGGGCGTCCTCTGCCCCTGCCTCTGCCGGCATATACAACGCTCGTCTCACCTTCTCTTCTTCGCTGACCGTTACCAGCAAACGGTTTCTTGGAACCTGATGAGCTGGAAGCACTGTTGTCTTGAATTCGGCCCATCTTCAACAGACTCTCGATCCTTTCTCCAGCAATCACTATCTCTGCAAAGCTGATTGACGGGCAAGCAGCCAATCTCTCGATATAATTGCCTTGAAGAGTGTTCATGAACATGTCCGCCATCTCCCTTTCAGACATAGGGGGTTGGACGGATGCAGTAATCTGTCTCCAACGCTGAGCATATTCTCTAAAGGTTTCCTTGGCAGTCTGAGACATTCCTTGCAACAAGGTCCGATTTGGAGCCATGTCCAAGTTGTATTGATATTGCTTGACAAAAGCCTCTGCCAAGTCTTTCCAGCTCTTGATGGTAGTACGAGACAAATGAGAATACCATTCACGAGAAGCTCCAGTTAAATTGTCTTCAAAATAGTACATCCACAACTTTTCATCTTCAGTGTGAGCTCCTAACCTTCCCAGATAAGATTGGATATGAGTGCATGGGCAAGAAGCCCCGTTGTATTTCTCAAAAGTAGGGGGTTTGAACTTGTGAGGGATCCTTACTCCCTGAACCAGACCAAGATTAGTGACATCAAAACCTAAGGAATTTTGAGACTCCAAAGATTTGAGCTTCTCAGCAAGCTCATCCATACGGCGAGTGGTCTCGAGGGCCTCGTCGTGCAAAGAAAATTGATCATATTGATAATCTTCAGTAACGGGGCGCCCGTTAATCCGAATCCCTTGATTCACATTGTACCTTCCGCCAATACCATTCCCAACATTTCCCGTGTTGCCAACATTACCCAGGTTTCCATCAACATTTGCGTTACCCGCGTTTCCAGTGTTCACAGGGTTATCAGTGTTCCCAGGGTTACCAGGGTTCCCAGGGTTTCCAGGGTTCCCCTCAGAACTTGGTATTTCCATCTCTGGATCGGGCCTCGGTTGCTCAACCAATTCCTTCAGCTTCGCCTGGCCTTCTGTCATACCAGTCATCAATGTCATGAACTGATCCATCCTTTCACGCATATCAGCTAGTTCTTTCTGTATCTGGTCCATTGCTAGTCGTGGACGGTTTTCCTTTGTCGGGTACCTGTGAACTCGCTTGGGACTAATAATTGCCTGCAACAGGGAACAAACATTAGACACTGCGGTGACACCTGCAAAACAAACAAGGGTTAGTATGCATGGTATGCGATGCACTGCTTATTCGATTTTAAGGCCCCCCCTTAAAAAGGGAATACCTGCAAATGAATAAGCATGAGATATTGGATGCAAATATGTAGATGATGTTATGAAATGCAATGGCATGTCAATCAGAATTGCTGGATCCGCTTGAACATCTGTCAGGTTGCACTGCCTGGGGAGGAATTAAGAGGATCAAGCAAAGCACACCAAACAAAGGTCATGGGATGGATCATGTTATCCTTAATATCAACCATCCATTTTTGGTGGATTATGGTTTACACCTTATCAACACCCAAGTTCCATTGATATTAAGGATACCTGAACGGATCAACCATGAATCAAGGGTTTGTTGCAAGTCACGAGCATGGAGTTTAGGTTAAGAACCACCCAAAGGGAGTGTACTAAGGTTTAAACCTGCCAAACATGTTCTACAAAAGGTTCCCATAGTCATAATCCCATCTTTCGGATATTATCGGAGGAACGACTACTCGTATTCCAAAAATATTCTCAAGAGAGACTCTTATGAGTGTAGTATCGCGTAACAATCGTATCAAATCTTACAATTGAACGACCTTCGCACTACGTCCTACGAATAGGCCAAGATGGGTTTGGTAAACCAAGGTCCTTGGCTTCTAAGGTCTATATTGGAAAAAGTAATATCTAACCACAACTTACTTGTGTGACAATATTGATCCCAACATGACCTCCACCAAGTGAATGGGCTTGCAAGTCAACTTGCTAAGGAATAACTCCATACAAGTCAACAAGACTATGCCATTCTCCTATCCTAAGTGCACTCGAGTTCGGGTATAGAGCTCATCTCACAAACAGAACCAGCAGATACGGCAGTCATATGTACACAATGCAATAAAGCAGGTAAATGTTGAAAGATAAATAACTGTACAAAAGAATAAACACCCAATAAACAAACAACCTACAAAAGCTAGGAGGGACTCGCTTAGGGAAACCGGGTCCCCAGCAGAGTCGCCAGCTGTCGCAACCTGAAAAATGGAATGCGAAAAAAAACAACCGGCGAAGAAAGACAGGAGAGTCGCCACCGTGCGTTATTTATCCCAAAGGAGGGAAAGGAAACGCTCGAAGTAAACCTGGAAAAAGGAAAGGACAAGACAGGGTCTCGCCACCAAATCTTGGGTTCGGGAGTCGATTATGCAAAGGGAAGGTATTAGCACCCCTACGCATCCGTAGTACCCTACGGGATCCACTTTTGTAGTTCTTGTCTAAAGGGTGTGGGTTTATCTAATGTGTTATTTACTAAAAAAAAGGGGTCAAAAGAAAATGACTCGCACGGATGTCGCATCCACTGCATATGTATCTCATCTGAATATGAGAATCAGAGTCTTCGTAGCTCGGCTACCTAGGGGTTAAGGGTATTTGTGCTCGCTAAGACATCGCGTCTTATGCCTACGTATCTCATCTGGAATGAGAATCAGAGCAAGCCGTAGTTCGGCTAACTACGGGGTTAAGGATTGGGTTTTGGACGAACGACGTTACTACGCAATCTACCAGATGCTCGACCTTTGGAGACTTACTCGCCTGTAGTAGAAGGAGTTAACGTGTTCTTAGGAGAAGAAAAATCAATGAATTTGTTTGCGTTTTAGGAACGCTCAGGCAAAAGGGAAATCCTAGACGAAGGAACCTGCATAAAGTAAACACACAAAACATTGCCTCCTATCGAGGTCTTCCAGCTAAGAAAGCGGTAAAAATATGGGAAAATGTAAAAGTACCACACGGATAAAGATCCGAAGTTACAGTAATTAACGGAACAAGGAAACCCTGAGATCCTCCCAAGCTAACACCATCAAAGAAAGTGAGTCAGTACAGGTAATCGGAATGAAACCTCCAGGCGGTATCCCACAAATAAAGTGGAACACCAAGCAAGCTATCCCTGCAAGAATATGTGAGCCCTCACAAAAACTCAACAAACAGGTTAGAGTAATATGACGGAATTAGGAGAAAACAATGCCATAACAAACACAAAACAGGTTAGAGCAAACAGGATAGGGTAATCAAGAGTTGCCCCCAAATCAAAATGTAACCACATGAATCATGCCATTAAAATTCACAAAAAGCTTACAAAAAGCAACCAAGGGTAGGAGGCCTAAACCTCTTGTCAAACACATGCATCAAAAGGGTATCGAATTCACCCATAACACCTCATACATTTAGAGCATTCAAATTAAAGGCATAAAGATGATGGATATAGGGCAAACCTGATTGGAGAGATCGGTTGAAATCAAATGGCACGGTTGGATTTGCAAACCAATGTTAGGGTTTGCTGGAGCTGAAAGTGTGTGAGTCAGAATGAACCTTTCAGAGTTGCTTGGAGGTTGCTGCAGATTAATTCTCACTCTCTCTGTCTAGGTTTCTCTCCAGGTTTTGTCCAGGGTTTTGTTCCAAGGAAACCTCAGAGTGTTTTGCTTCTCTTCCTTCTTCTGTCTCTTTTCTGTGTGGCTTTTGTTTCAATGAAACTCTAGTATTTATAATCTAATATTGGTAGCTTAGTGGGCTTTTGAGAGAGGTCCATGTCTGAGATTTTTTCTTTTATTTATTTATTTATTTAATTTTTTTTTTCTTTTTTCTTTTTTTCTTTTTTTTTCTTTTTTTTTCTTTTTTTTTCTTCTTTTTCTTTCTTTTTTTTTCTAAATAAATAAATAAAATAAAGCTTCTTGGATCTGATTTTGATTGACATGATGAAATGTAATATGAAATGTTAAATGACCTAAAAATGAATGCATGAATGAGGAGGGCAAATTTTGGGGTGTTACACACAGTTGAGGAGACAGTCTCAGAGATGATTGTCCTCTGGGGAGGAGTTGAAGGCGTGGGAGAAGACTGGCTCTGGGCAGCCAGGAATGATTCCATCAAAGCACTCAGTCTGACTACTTCCTCTTTGAGTTCACGGTTCTCTTGCTCTAGATGATCCATCAGTCTTGAAGTGTTGGCTCTAGTGTAGTACCGGTGAGTCAGCTTATCTTCAAAATAAATGAAGAACACAGAGTTATCCCACAGGACAAGAGACCGGAAACAAAACCTGCTTATGCACATGATGCATGCAATGCTTATGCATATGATTTGTTTTTATTTCAAAGGAACTCTAGGGTTTTATTTGCAAATTTTGGAATCATTTAACATTTATCGCATATGGAAATATCTCATCAAATAATATCAGGAAAAAGAAGTACAACATTGTCAATCATATACAAGAGAAAAGGAAAATAATCATCCTATGGATCCCTAGAAACAATCATCTAAAGCTCGGAACACAGAAATATAAGATGCACGAAGCCTCTTCACTTCCCTCTCATAGGCTGCCTCCATTTCTGCCTTTTCCTTGGCGAGTCAATCGTACTTCCTCTTTCAGAATCGGGAAGACTGAGGAAGTAGAGAAGTCCATGCATCATCAGGATCATCAATAACATGATGCTCGAGGAACTCTATCAAAGCATCTTTCTCCTTAATCTGTTGAAGCAACTCTTCTCGTTCACGGATCCAGGCACGTGAACGGTCTTCGTCTCTCAACTCGTCTACTCCTTGATTAGGGAGGGTTGAAGGCCCAGCCATAACCAAAGGTGTAGGTCTCGGATACTCGTAAGGCATGAGATACTCAGACGCTTTCTTCCTCACCCAAGCAGTATAAGGCTCCATAGCGACACAACTCTTAGGACCCAACTCTTTCCTTCCCTTCATATGAATCTTGCGCCAAGCGCGGACCATTCTACCCTTCAAGCCTTGGGGATCTTTACCCTCCTGAAAGAACACACCCTCTAACAGAATGTTATTAGGCTTATCCTTTAGGGGGAACCCAAGCTGACGACGTGCTAAAACAGGGTTGTAGTTGATCCCACCACATGTACCAAGAAGAGGCACATTGGAGAATTCACCACAAGAGTCAATAATCTACACACCATCATACACACGATTATACCAAGAGATATCATCATTAGTGAGAGACATAACTCTCGTGGACCACCGTAGACATCCCTTGTTCTCCTTGAAGGCGACCGTCTGCGGTAAGTGAGAAATAAACCACTTATACAACAGAGGCAAACAACACACAATGGCGCCACCACCCTTTGCGTCCCTCATATGCAAAGAGACATAGGTATCACTCAGCAGAGTAGGAACGGGATTAAGAGTAGAAAAGATCCTAATAGCGTTCACATCCACAAACTTGTCGATGTTGGGGAACAATACCAATCCATAGATGAGAAATACAAAAATGGCTTTAAAGGCATCCTCACTCATGGCCTTCCCATAGATAGTAGCTTGAGCAATGAGGAACTCAGAAGGGAGACCTTGAATTCCACCTTTGGTAGTCATATGAGCACCAACCAGAGATTCATCTATGTGCAACATGTCAGCTATCTCTTGAGAAGTAGGGACACTCTCTAAGCCACTGAACGGCAACTGCTCTAGAATAGGTATACCCACAAGATAGGCATACTCCTCAAGCGTAGGCAAAAGCTGGAAATCCGGAAACGTGAAGCAATGGTACAAGGGACCATAAAACTGCACCAATACACTCATCAACCCTTCGTCCACCTGAGTAGTCAGAAGAGGAAGAAGCTTCCCAAAACGAGCTTTGAAACCCAAAGGATCCAATACATAGGATGTCAGATTCCTTAACTCTTTCAAATCTGGTTGTCTGAAACTGTACTTCTTTGTATTCCTCCTTTGTCTTTCCATGTCTGAAATTTTTGCAAATAAACCCCTTAAGTTCCTTGAAAATTTTCTTCATTATTGATGATATGGATGCAAATGATTGCATGAATGCATGAATGCAACAATCACACTCAAGGATCAATCAAAGCACGCCAAACAAAGGTCATGGGATGGATCATGTTATCCTTAATATCAATCATCCATTTTGGTGGATTATGGTTTACACCTTATCTACACCCAAGTTCCATTGATATTAAGGATACATGAACGGATCAACCATGAATCAAAGGTCTGTTGCAAGTCACGAGCATGGGGTTTAGGTTAAGAACCACCCAAAGGGAGTGTACTAGGGTTTAAACCTGCCAAACATGTTCTACAAGAGGTTCCCATAGTCATCATCTTATCTTTCGGATATTATCGGATAAACGACTACTCGTATTCCAAAAATATTCTTAAGAGAGACTCTTATGAGTGTAGTATCGCGTAACAATCGTATCAAATATTACACTTGAACGACTTTCACACTACATCCTAAGAATAGGCCAAGATGGGCTTGGTAAACTAAGGTCCTTGGCTTCTAAGGTCTATATTGGAAAGAGTAATGTCTAACCACAACTTACTTGTGTGACATTATTGATCCCAACATGACCTCCACCAAGTGAATGGACTTGCAAGTCAACTTGCTAAGGAATAACTCCACACAAGTCAACAAGACTACGCCATTCTCCTATCCTAAGTGCACTCGAGTCCGGGTATAGAACTCATCTCACAAAGATCACCAAGCATACAAGGAATTAATATCAAGCAAATCAATCATTACATACAATACAGTAATCCCAAATTGCACAAAAACATGTCACAAAACAAAACAATACAACAAGCATGAAAAGTTGGCAAAACCCACTAGGCAATTCTTCTCCCCAGCAGAGTCGCCACTTTTCTGTAGTGGGGTATTCGTTACCATTAGAGATATTGACTAAATCCAAGGTAAATCATACAAGTCGAGTCGCCACCGCACTTCTATTTATCCAAAGGAATGGTTAGAAAGCAAACAAAAACCTAATAGTTTTAACAAAAACTAGTAAAAGAAACAGAGATCTGGGTAAGGGGGTTGGTTATGCAATGGGAAGGTGTTAGGCACCCAAAACATCCTAGGTACTCCTAGGGAGCCCTTTTCATACTTGTTGCAAAGATTGTTGTTTTTGTGAAAATTTTGTTTGTGCAAACATGATTGAAGAGATGAGAAGAGAATATACAAGTTATTTACAATTTATGTTTGGATGGATAAACCCATTGCCTACGTACCATCTTAAAAAAAGATTAGGATAAAAACCTCGTAGTTCGGGGTAAAAATTTCAAAACAAATGGGTGAATTGATTGGTCCAAAAACCTTAAGGTCTTTTGTTATCCAAGGTGTAATACCCCAAAATTTACCCTTCATTTTACCTGAAAAAAAAAAAAACGAAAAAAAACGAAAAAAAAAAAAAAAAAAAAAAAAAAAAAAAAAAAAAAAAAAAAAAAAAAAAAATTTAATTAATTAATTAAATAAATAAAATAAATAAATAAATAAAATATAACAAATTATTTTGGACTTGGGTCTCCCTCATTTGAGCCCATTACCCACGAAAATCAGTCTACAAATACTGAAGTTTCAGTAGAGGAAAACACACTTGGAGTTACACTGGGAGATTCACTGGAGAAAGAAGGAAGAGAAGCAAAACCCTGAGGAAAAGATAGTGAGAGAAAAGCCAACAGAGTTCAGAGCAACCTCCAAACCCTGAAAGGAACTCAACTTGTAAACCTCACGGGCGCAACTCAATCAAGCTCTCCAATCAGGTTTGCCCTATATCCATCATCTTTATGCCTTTTATTTGAATGCTCTAAATGTATGAGGTATTATGGGTGAATTTGATACCTTTTTGTGAGCCTTTTGTGAATTTTGATGGAATTATTCATGTGGTTACATTTTGATTTAGGGGCAACTCTGGGTTACCCTATTTTGTTTATTCTAACCTGTCTTGTGTTTCCATGGCATTGTTTTCTCTTGATTTCATCCTACTACTCTAACCCTTTGTCGAGTTTTGTGAGGGCTCACATGGCTTTCGCAGAGACACTCGCGTGGTTTCCCACTTTATTTGTGGGATACCCCCTGGAGTTTTATTCTGATTATTCGTGTTGACTGATTTCCTTTGACGGTCCAGCTGGAGACATTTCAGGGTTTCTTGCCCCTTTAACTGCTATAGCTTCGGATCTTTATCCGTGTGGTAATTTTTTCCCTTTCTCATACTTTATCGCTTTCTTAGCTGGAAGACCTCGATAGGAGGCAATGTTTGAGCCCCTTGGTGGCATTTTACTTTGAGATACATGTTTTGTGTTTTGTATTCATATCCCTGCAGGTAGCGCGGTTCCTTCGTCAAGGACTGCCTTTTTGCCCTCGAGCATCCCAAACCCTAAAACCCAAAGCAACACGTTTACTCCTTCTACTACAGGCGAGTAAGTCTCCAAAGGTCGAGCATCCGGTAGATTGCGTAGTAACGTTGTTCGTCCAAAACCCAATCCATAACCCCGTAGTTAGCCGAACTACGGCTTGCTCTGATTCTCATTCCAGATGAGATACGTAGGCATAAGACGCGATGTCTTAGCGAGCACACATCCCCCCAACTCATAGGTCAGCCGAGCTACGAAGACTCTGATTCTCATATTCAGATGAGATACGTATGCAGTGGATGCGACATCCGCGCGAGTCATTTCTCTTAACCTTTTTAGTAAATAAACACGTTAGGTAAACCCACACCCTTTAGACAAAAACTACAAAAGTGGATCCCGTAGAGTACTATGGATGCGTAGGGGTGCTAATACCTTCCCTTCGCATAACCGACTCCCGAACCCAAGATTTGGTTGCGAGACCCCGTCTTGTCCTTTCCTTTTTCAGGTTTACTTCGAGCGTTTCCTTTCCCTCCTTTGGGATGAATAACGCACGGTGGCGACTCTTCTGTCATTCTCTTTCGCCGGTTGTTTTTTTTCGCACACTGTATTTTTCAGGTTGCGACAGCTGGCGACTCTGCTGGGGACTTTAAGAAGTTGACCTCTTGCTGGTCCATCTTCCCTAAGCGAGTCCCTCCTAGCTTTTGTAGTTTGTTTGTTTATTGGGTGTTCATGCTTTTGTACAGTTATTTATTTACCTGCTTTACCTTATTACATTGTGTACATATCATTGTTGTATCTGTTTCTGTTGGCTGGCTGCTTGGTGATCTTTGTGAGATGAGTTCTATACCCGAACTCGAGTGCACTTAAGATAGGAGAATGGCATAGTCCTGTCAACTTGTGTGGAGTATTCCTTAGCGAGTTGACTTGCAAGCCCATTCACTTGGTGGAGGTCATGTTGAGATCAATAATGTCACATAAGTAAGTTGTGGTTAGACATTACTTGTTCCAATATAGACCTAAGAAGCCAAGGACCTTAGTTTACCAAACCCATCTTGGCCTATTCGTAGGACGTAGTGCGAAAGTCGTTCAAGTGTAAGATTTGATACGACTGTTACGCGATACTACACTCATAAGAGTCTCTCTTGAGAATATTGTTGGAATACGAGTAGTCGTTCCTCTGATAATATCCGAAAGATGGGATTATGACTATGGGAACCTTTTGTAGAACATGTTTGGCAGATTTAAACCTTAGTACACTCCTTTTGGGTGGTTCTTAACCTAAACTCCATGCTCGTGACTTGCGACAAACCCTTGATTCATGGTTGATCCGATCAGGTATCCTTAATATCAATGAAACTCGGGTGTTGACAAGGTGTAAACCATAATCCGCCAAAATGGGTGGTTGATATTAAGGATAACATGATCCATCCCATGACCTTTGTTCGGTGTGCTCTTGATTTCTCTCCAGACAATGCAACCTGACAGATGTTCAAGTAGATACAGCAATCCTGATTGACATGCCACTGCATTGCATTCACATCGTTGCATCACATCATTTGCATTCATATCATTTAACACATGTTTATCCTTTTCAAGGGGGTTTAAATCTTCTTCTTGATTCTAGTCGGGGTTTTTCTTCTTACACTGTTTATCAAATGTGAGACTGGAATCAAGGGAGTAGAATACTTTTGGAATTGATAAACATGTCATTGCATTTGCATAGTCATCCGCATGTCTTGCATAACAGGTACCGCCACATTGTTCTCAGTTTGTTTGGTGTCCCACTAGCAGGATAGCTGACTCAGGCATTCACCGATACGGTACCCGGAGGAACCAACAGAGAGTAATGGAAAGCCTACAGGCAGAGCTCGCCGAGATGAAGATACGCATGAATCAATTCATGGATTTGGTTCAAGGGGTGGCTCAAGGACAGCAGGAGCTTAGATTGTTGGTACAGAGGGATCCCCCTATTACTCAACCGGAGACGTTGGCTGATCCTCCAGCTGGAGAGGCTAATGGTCCCAATGGACCAGGGCCTATCCCGATCCCGCGTATCAACCTAGATCAACAACCCATTCAGGATGGTCAGGATGATCAGTTCCCTTTGCTTCAGGAAGACTTTGGCATGAACCCCATGTTTAAAAGATTGGAAGAGAGGTTGAAAGCAGTGGAAGGACAGAATCTTCTGGGAGTAGATGTTGCTGACTTGGGGCTGGTCCCAGGTGTGAGGGTGCCACCGAAATTCAAGGTCCCGATATTCGACAAATACAATGGCAGCTCTTGCCCCAAAACTCACGTGCAAGCCTATTTCCGTAAAATGGTTGCATACTCTGATGACGAGAAGCTACTTATGTACTTCTTCCAGGATAGCCTAGCTGGGGCATCCTTGGAATGGTATATGAGGCTGGACAGAGCCCACATCCGTTGCTGGAGGGATTTGGCAGAAGCTTTCGTGAAGCAGTATCAGTATAATGCAGACATGGCTCCGGACAGAACTCAACTTCAGAATCTGTCTCTTAAAAGCAATGAGTGCTTCAAGGAATACGCTCAACGCTGGAGGGATACAGCTTCCCGTGTTCAGCCTCCTATGTTGGAAAAGGAAATGACCAACATGTTCATGAATACGCTGCCTGAACCTTACTTGGAGCGTCTGGTAGGGTGCAATGCTTCCAACTTTGCTGATGTGGTCTCTACTGGAGAAAGGGTGGAGAATTACCTAAAGACATACAAGATCCAGAGTGGAGGTGGATCCTCATCAGGGGTGAAGAAGCCGTTCATTCAGGGACAGAAGAGAAGAGAAGGGGATGCAAATGCCATATCTTCTTATCAGAACAGGGATAACCGGAGGAATAATTTTCAGAATTATCATCAGCAACCGTATGTTGTGGCTGTGACCATTCCAGCTGCAGCACCACTACAACAACAACAATCACAACGTCAACCAGCTCAGTATCAACAGCAGCAACAACCGGGTAACAGACCCGCTTATCAACAGAGGCAAAGGATGATGGACCGGCGTTTCGACACCCTTCCAATGTCGTATGCTCAGTTGCTTTCTAGTCTTCAACAACTACAACTTGTGCAATTGCGCACTCTAGCTCCTCCTGTTGGTAGACTTCTGGTGGGTTACGACGCCAACGCTAGGTGTAGCTTCCACTCTGGGGCACCTGGCCATGACATTGAGAACTGCAAAGCTTTTAAGCACATAGTTCAGGACCTCATAGATTCAAAGGCCATCGACCTTGCACCAGCTCCGAATGTCATCAACAATCCCATGCCCCAGCATGGTGGTGCGAACGTTAATTTGGTAGAGGGAGAAGCCAAGTCCATTAAGGATGTGTTGAAGTTGAAGACTCCATTGTTGGATATCAAAGGATGCTTGCTGAAGGCCGATGTCTTCCCCGGTTGTGGGAAGGGTTGTTTGGATTGTGCTACTCAGGGCGGAGGTTGTTTGAAGCTACAGCAGGGTATCCAGGCCTTGCTCGACAAAGGTATCCTCCAGGTTGAAGATTTGTCTGTCCAAGAGTCTGTGGAAGGGGTTGAGGAAGAAGAGTTTGAAGATGCTACTGATGAATTCGCAGATGTTGTTCCTACGGTTTCTGTAATCCATAATGATGTAATTGAACTTGATTCCGATGTTTCGGATGCTTGCATTTCAATGAATGAGATTTCTGAGTACGACTGTGATATTGCTACTATCACTATTTTCTACCCAACCAATCAGATCAGTGTGCCAGAAGCGCAACCCGTGCCACCAGTGCGACGATCTACTATGACCATCACAACCCCTGGTCCTTTACCCTTCACCAGTGAAAGGGCCATTCCGTGGCATTATGGGGGGAATGTATACACCCAGGATCATGGGGTGGAACGGCCACTGAAAGTAGAAGAGGGTCAGAAGCCTGAACTTGACGGTCCCACAGTGGATAATGTTGGAGGAATCGGGCGATTCACCAGGAGTGGTAGATTGTTCTCACCACCGGTTACCCAAGCTGATAATGCTGATGCTGTGGCGAAAACCAAAGGTAAGCAAGCCGTGAATGGGGATACCTCTGCACCCCAGGGAAGTTCTGAGCCCACTTTTGCAAAGGATGTGGACGAGCTTCTGAGAATCATAAAGAAAAGCGATTACAAGGTAGTCGATCAGTTGATTCAGACTCCGTCCAAGATATCCATTCTCTCACTCCTGTTGTGTTCGGAGGCGCACAGGGAGGCACTTCTGAAGGTTCTTAATGCCGCATATGTGCCTCAGGAGATCTCGGTAAACCAACTAGAAGGGATCGTTGCAAATGTTCATATAGGCAACGGGTTGGGTTTTACCGATTCTGACTTGACACCAGCCGGACGCAATCATAACAAGGCTCTGCACATCTCGATGGAATGCAGAGACACCGTGCTATCGCATGTTCTGGTGGATACAGGCTCCTCTCTCAATGTGCTACCCAAGAGAGCCCTGTCGAAGTTAGAAGTAGAGGGTTTGGTCTTGAAACCTTCAGATCTTATTGTGAGAGCATTCGATGGTTCTAAGAGATCGGTGTTTGGAGAGGTAGAATTGCCAATTCTGATTGGATCACAAACCTTCAACACTGTCTTCTACGTGATGGATATCAGTCCTTCCTACAGTTGCCTGCTGGGTCGTCCTTGGATCCATAATGCTGGGGCAGTCTCTTCAACTCTACATCAGAAGATTAAGTTTCCGGTCAACGGACGAATTATCACCGTCTGTGGTGAGGAGGACATCCTGGTCAGTAACCTGTCTACATTCAAGTATGTAGAAGTAGAAGGTGAAATTCATGAGACTCTGTGTCAGGCTTTTGAATAAGTTCAAATCAAGGATGCAGCTCCGGTGGAAGAGGTTAAGACGGGTGCCTCTATCTCATCCTTTAAGCAGGCACGAGCCGTGGTGGATTCAGGTATTGCTTCCGGTTGGGGGCGTCTGTTGGAATTACCAGTGAAAGAAGATAAGTTCGGGATTGGGTATCAGCCAGCTCTAACTTCTACAACTTCAACACTTCAGACTCATCAGGGGCCGATTACTTTCTCCAGCGCTGGCATCATTCAGTATGGTCAAGTCTCTGCAATCAACGAAGAAGATGGGGATAGCGATTGTGACATTGACAACTGGGTGCGTCGGAGGATCCCGGATGAAGTCATCAACAATTGGTCTTCTGAGGAGATTATCCAAGTCACTCTTCTTGAAGAGTAATTTTCTTTGTTTATTCATGCATATCCAAGTCTTACGTTCCGCCCAGGGCGTAATGACTCATTGTAGGGCCCATCTATGTGACACTTGCATTTTTTATCATAAATGAAGGATGTCTTTTTGCATTCAAATATTTTGTTCCCTGTCTTTCTATTTTTGCAGTTTTTCAAAATAAAAAAATGGTAATGTTTCGTTTAGTTTTCACTTCTTGTTCACACTCATAAGCACATACCATCACTCATGCAGATGCACATCACCGGATCCTATTGATAACGGTTTTGCTATGGCTCGTTTCGACTTTGAAAATCCAATCTTTCAAGCTGAAGAAGAGGGTGATGAAGACTGTGAACTCCCTAAAGAACTTACCAGGTTATTGAAACAGGAAGAAAGGGTCATTCAACCGCATCAAGAGTCTGTTGAAGTAATTAATCTCGGCACCGAGGACGCCAAGAGAGAAATCAAGATAGGGGCTGCTTTGGGAGATGATGTGAAGAAAGGGCTGATTGAATTGCTGCAAGAATACGTTGACATCTTCGCCTGGTCTTATCAGGACATGCCCGGGCTGGACACAGACATCGTGGTGCACCGCTTGCCTCTCAAAGAAGGTTGTCCTCCGGTCAAGCAGAAACTCAGAAGAACAAGACCAGCGATGGCTGTCAAGATAAAGGAAGAAGTACAAAAGCAGTTGGATGCAGGGTTTCTAGCAGTCACCAATTATCCGCCATGGGTTGCAAACATCGTCCTAGTACCTAAGAAGGATGGAAAGGTACGGATGTGTGTCGACTACCGGGATCTGAACAGAGCTAGCCCTAAAGATGATTTCCCATTACCTCACATCGATGTTTTGGTGGATAATACAGCTCAGTTCTCGGTATTCTCCTTCATGGATGGCTTTGCTGGCTATAACCAAATCAAGATGGCACCAGAAGACATGGAAAAGACAACTTTCATAACCCCATGGGGCACCTTCTGCTACAAGGTGATGCCGTTTGGTCTGAAAAATGCCGGAGCAACATATCAGCGAGCGATGGTGACTTTGTTCCATGATATGATTCATCATGAAATCGAGGTTTATGTGGATGATATGATTGCCAAATCTCAGACAGAAGAAGAACATTTGGTGAATTTGCAGAAACTGTTTGAGCGTTTGAGGAAATTCAAACTAAGACTTAATCCGAACAAGTGCACTTTCGGGGTGAGATCGGGAAAATTGCTGGGTTTTATTGTTAGCGGAAAAGGGATTGAGGTGGATCCTGACAAAGTGAAAGCAATACAGGAAATGCCTGAGCCAAGAACAGAGAAGCAAGTCCGTAGTTTCTTAGGGAGGTTGAACTACATTGCAAGGTTCATCTCTCACCTAACAACCACGTGTGAGCCAATTTTCAAATTGTTGAGGAAAGATCAGGCTATCAGGTGGAATGAAGATTGTCAAAGGGCTTTCGAGAAGATAAAAGAGTATCTACAGAAACCTCCAATCCTTATACCTCCAGTTCCTGGGAGACCTCTGATAATGTACCTGTCAGTGACCGAGAACTCGATGGGGTGTGTATTGGGACAGCATGACGAGTCTGGTCGAAAAGAGCATGCCATATACTACCTTAGCAAAAAGTTTACCGACTGTGAAATCAAATATTCGCAGCCTGAGAAAACTTGTTGTGCTTTGGCCTGGGCTGCTCGCCGACTGAGACAGTATATGTTGAACCATACTACCTTGTTGATTTCTAAGATGGATCCAGTGAAATACATATTCGAGAAGCCAGCTCTCACCGGAAGGGTCGCTCGTTGGCAAATGATTTTAACAGAGTATGATATTCAGTACACGTCACAGAAGGCCATCAAAGGGAGTATTCTGTCAGACTACCTTGCCGAGCAACCGATTGATGATTATGAGCCAATGAAGTTTGAATTCCCTGATGAAGACATCATGTTCCTCAAGATGAAAGACTGTGAAGAGCCAGTTGTTGAGGAGGGACCTGATCCAAACAAAAAGTGGACTTTGTTGTTTGATGGGGCTGTCAATGCTAGAGGTAGTGGAATTGGCGCTGTCATTACTACTCCGAAGGGTGCCCACATGCCTTTCACCGCTCGTTTGACTTTTGAGTGCACAAATAATGAAGCTGAGTACGAGGCCTGTATCTTGGGTATTGAGCAAGCCATTGATCTGAGAATCAAGACTCTGGACATCTTCGGAGATTCAGCTCTGGTGATTAATCAAGTGAATGGTGATTGGAATACTCTCCAGCCCACTCTGGTCCCCTACAGAGATTACACGAGAAGACTTTTGACTTTCTTCACAACGGTAAAATTGTATCATATACCTCGTGATGAGAACCAGATGGCAGACGCACTTGCTACTCTATCCTCCATGATCAAGGTAATTCGTTGGAACCATGCTCCCAGGATCGATGTGATGCGCCTTGACAGGGCCGCGTATGTGTTTGCTGCTGAACTGGTAGTCGATGACAAGCCCTGGTATCACGATATCAAGTGCTTTCTGAAGAATCAAGAGTACCCTGCAGGGGCATCAAACAATGACAGAAAGACTTTGAGAAGATTGGCAGGCAGTTTCTTCTTGAACAAAGACGATGTGTTGTATAAGAGGAACTTCGACATGGTTTTGCTCAGGTGTGTGGACAGACACGAGGCGGACATGTTAATGCAGGAAGTTCATGAAGGTTCCTTCGGTACTCATGCCGGCGGACATGCAATGGCTAAGAAATTGTTGAGAGCGGGTTATTATTGGATGACCATGGAATCAGATTGTTTCAAGTATGCTCGGAAGTGTCATAAATGCCAGATTTATGCTGATAAGGTGCATGTACCGCCGAATCCTCTGAATGTGATGTCTTCGCCGTGGCCGTTTGCCATGTGGGGCATTGACATGATTGGAAAGATTGAGCCGACTGCTTCCAATGGGCATCGCTTCATCCTTGTTGCCATCGACTATTTCACCAAGTGGGTCGAGGCAACGTCGTTCGCGAATGTCACCAGACATGTGGTTGCCCGTTTCATCAAGAAAGAAATCATTTGTCGCTATGGGATTCCCGAAAGAATCATTACTGATAATGGTTCTAATCTCAACAACAAAATGATGAAGGAGTTGTGTCAGAACTTCAACATTCAGCATCACAACTCTTCCCCTTACCGCCCTAGGATGAACGACGCTGTTGAGGCGGCAAATAAGAACATAAAGAAGATTGTGCAGAAGATGGTCGTCACGTACAGAGATTGGCATGAGATGCTACCTTTCGCCTTGCATGGGTACCGTACTTCAGTACGTACATCGACCGGGGCAGCCCCCTACTCCCTTGTGTATGGTATGGAAGCAGTCCTACCTGTTGAAGTGGAGATTCCTTCTCTAAGAGTCATGTTGGATGTCAAGTTAGATGAAGCTGAATGGATTCGGACAAGGTTCAATGAGTTGAGTCTTATCGAAGAGAAGCGAATGGCAGCCATTTGTCATGGGCAGTTGTATCAGAGTCGGATGAAGAGAGCCTTTGATCAGAAAGTGCGTCCTCGTTGTTTCCAAGTTGGAGATCTAGTTTTGAAAAGGATCCTTCCTCCTCAGACAGATCGCAGGGGCAAGTGGACTCCTAACTATGATGGACCGTATATCGTCACCAAGGTTTTTGATGGTGGGGCTTTAATGCTTGCAACTATGGATGGTGAAAACTTCACTTCCCCTGTGAACTCAGACGCAGTTAAAAAATACTTCGCATAAAATAGACCCGCTGGACAGTAAAAAGAGTAGTCCAGGCAAAAATGGGCATCCCGACGAACCAAGAAAGTAAAAAGGTTCGGGCAAAAATTAGGGATTAAAAATGAAAAGATCGTACACCCGGTAAGTTGAAAACCTGAAAAGGCAACTTAGGCAAAAATGGGTATCCCGGTGGATTGAAAACCCGAAAAGGGCGATCCAGGCAAAAGTTAGGGATTAAGCGAATGACTGCGTTCTGAGTAGTTCTAAATCTCATCTCGTGCCAATGACTAGAAATTTTTGAAGGATAGGAAACAGTCCAATCACTCTTTCAGAAGGCTGATTATCTGGAGGATCTTGAAGACGAGCAAGTCATAGCAGAATTGGAACCCAATAGAAATCCATTTCACATTGCCATTAGATTAATTTCTGTTTTTATCTATTGTGCGATTACCTCTTTCCAGGGATTGCTTCTTAATGTAAATGCCTATTCAGAGGCCACTCAATCAATAAAATCATGTTATTCAGTATATCTCTATTTTCATTTTCATTTTACTGTTTTGTTTGCAAAAATGACGTCCGAATTTTTGATAAACATTGCATCATGACACATAAGGGATTTACAGGTACATGCTTAATAAACATTTAAAATTGCTGTAAATTTTAATTGCTTTGGATCGTCTATTCAGAACAGATACCCTCGGGGCATTTCCTTAAAATCTCCTGCAGATGATCGTGAATATCTTCCCCAGTGAAGTCGCCAACAGACGAATTCAGTGTCTTGACCCTGCAGAGCTGATCAGAGCGTTGGATTCTTCAATCCCCAGCAGTTTCTCACCACTGTACTTCCCCAAGCGGTTGTTTCAGGACATACACTCCCCAGTAGAGTTGACAGTGTCAGACTATATATCCCCAGCGGAGTTGACAGTGCCAGATTGTATCTTCCCAGCGGAAGTGGCTGCTCCTTAGAGTTCGATGCCAAATCGATAATCCCAATGCCAGATCCATGGTTTCTTTCCTTGAAGCAGAACCTCGGTACTGTATCAGTGTTTGCTCCCCCTGCTGAGTCATCTCTCGCAAATCGTGGTTGCCAGAACCATTGTAGCTTTCCTCAGCAGCAGGCTTCCAATGCCATTCTTTCCCCGATCAGAGTCTCGGTATGGCCAGAACACCGCATGGCTAGTCATCTCCCCACAGAGTTCTTTGCGTTGTGCATCTCCAACAGCCTTGCCAGGGTCCAGAAGATGGTGATCATTTCTCCAGCAGATCCCTTGCCTCAGCTTGGCATTCTACCCAGCATTTCGCATCCCTGCATGTAGAATCATATTGCATTGCATCCTTCCAAATCGCGTAGCATTTCCATTTTCATGGAGCATTACGCCATTGAAAAATTCAAACATACGCATGTAAGCATAAAACATTCTCGGTATCCCAAGTGATAAGCTAGAAGTTGTTTCCAGTACTCAGACTGAAGATTGTTCATGACTTACCTTTGTTATCCCCAGCAAGTGTCATTGGCCCATGCGCCGCCTCTATTATCATTCCCTATTTCTGCCAATGCTGACAGGCATGAAGTTTTCCGGTATCCAGACCGAAGTGGCATTCAGGCCAGTTTTCCGGTATCCAGACCGAAGTGGCATTCAGGCCAGTTTTCCGGTATCCAGACCGAAGTGGCATTCAGGCCAGTGTTCCGATGTTCAGATCGAAGAAGTTTCCGACGTTCAGGTCGATGCAACTTGTGGCATTCAGGCCAGTTTTCCCGGTATCCAGACCGAAGTGGCATTCAGGCTAGTTTTCCCGGTATCCAGACCGAAGTGGCATTCAGGCCAGTTTTCCGGTATCCAGACCGAAGTGGCATTCAGGCCAGTGTTCCGATGTTCAGATCGAAGAAGTTTCCGACGTTCAGGTCGATGCAACTTGTGGCATTCAGGCCAGTTTTCCGGTATTCAGATCGAAGTGGCATTCAGGCCAATTTTCCGATATTCAGATCGAAGTGGCATTCAGGCCAATTTTCCGATGTTCAGATCGAAGAAGGTTCCGACGTTCAGGTCGATGCGACTTGTGGCATTCAGGCCCATTTTCCGATGTTCAGATCGAAATCCTTTCCAGTATTCAGACTGATGAGCGGCATTCAAGCCATGGTTATTTCTGTGTTACCATTTATTTTGGTATCCAGTTTAACATTCTTTTTCGATATTCAAACTGACTCTCACCGTACCAGACGAATTCTTCTTTCAAGACCACCTCTTTGCTGATTCTGACAGACATTGTTACTTCACTTCACTTCAGTGCAAATTTTTGGGCTTTTATTGTATTCAATCCCTTGATACCTCGAAAGTACGAAAGCAACTGCCATCTTCTTTCCGGGTCTCCAGTTGATTGAATAGGGGCAGCTGTAATACCCTAAAATTTACCCTTCATTTTTCCTGAAAAAAAATAAAAATAAAAAAAAATAAAATAAAAATAAAAATTAATTAAATAAATAAAATAAATAAATAAATAAAATATAACAAATTATTTTGGACTTGGGTCTCCCTCATTTGAGCCCATTACCCACGAAAATCAGTCTATAAATACTGAAGTTTCAGTTGAGGAAAACACACTTGGAGTTACACTGGGAGATTCACTGGAGAAAGAAGGAAGAGAAGCAAAACCCTGAGGAAAAGATAGTGAGAGAAAAGCCAACAGAGTTCAGAGCAACCTCCAAACCCTGAAAGGAACTCAACTTGTAAACCTCACGGGCGCAACTCAATCAAGCTCTCCAATCAGGTTTGCCCTATATCCATCATCTTTATGCCTTTTATTTGAATGCTCTAAATGTATGAGGTATTATGGGTGAATTTGATACCTTTTTGTGAGCCTTTTGTGAATTTTGATGGAATTATTCATGTGGTTACATTTTGATTTAGGGGCAACTCTGGGTTACCCTATTTTGTTTATTCTAACCTGTCTTGTGTTTCCATGGCATTGTTTTCTCTTGATTTCATCCTACTACTCTAACCCTTTGTCGAGTTTTGTGAGGGCTCACATGGCTTTCGCAGAGACACTCGCGTGGTTTCCCACTTTATTTGTGGGATACCCCCTGGAGTTTTATTCTGATTATTCGTGTTGACTGATTTCCTTTGACGGTCCAGCTGGAGACATTTCAGGGTTTCTTGCCCCTTTAACTGCTATAGCTTCGGATCTTTATCCGTGTGGTAATTTTTTCCCTTTCTCATACTTTATCGCTTTCTTAGCTGGAAGACCTCGATAGGAGGCAATGTTTGAGCCCCTTGGTGGCATTTTACTTTGAGATACATGTTTTGTGTTTTGTATTCATATCCCTGCAGGTAGCGCGGTTCCTTCGTCAAGGACTGCCTTTTTGCCCTCGAGCATCCCAAACCCTAAAACCCAAAGCAACACGTTTACTCCTTCTACTACAGGCGAGTAAGTCTCCAAAGGTCGAGCATCCGGTAGATTGCGTAGTAACGTTGTTCGTCCAAAACCCAATCCATAACCCCGTAGTTAGCCGAACTACGGCTTGCTCTGATTCTCATTCCAGATGAGATACGTAGGCATAAGACGCGATGTCTTAGCGAGCACACATCCCCCCAACTCATAGGTCAGCCGAGCTATGAAGACTCTGATTCTCATATTCAGATGAGATACGTATGCAGTGGATGCGACATCCGCGCGAGTCATTTGTCTTAACCTTTTTAGTAAATAAACACGTTAGGTAAACCCACACCCTTTAGACAAAAACTACAAAAGTGGATCCCATAGAGTACTATGGATGCGTAGGGGTGCTAATACCTTCCCTTCGCATAACCGACTCCCGAACCCAAGATTTGGTTGCGAGACCCCGTCTTGTCCTTTCCTTTTTCAGGTTTACTTCGAGCGTTTCCTTTCCCTCCTTTGGGATGAATAACGCACAGTGGCGACTCTTCTGTCATTCTCTTTCGCCGGTTGTTTTTTTTCGCACACTGTATTTTTCAGGTTGCGACACAAGGGAGAAAACTCAACCAAACCACAAATCCACCATGTGAGGATAGCTTCAACATCTTAGTGAGGGGTTAATCCTATAATAAGCATGGAAGACTCATTGTCCATCACTAAGGATATAGGTGAGTATTACATCTACCACAAGGATAACTCAAACCTAATAGCTAAAGGTTATGAAAGATTTTGATTAAGAAGGTGGCCATTGGAACTACAAAAAGACATTTGGATGGGTTATATTTACCAATTAGAAGTATATACAAAAATGGTCAAAGTTGACTTAAAGATTCAATTCAAAATAAGTGTTATGAAAAGAAAGTTTGAAAAATCAAAAGCATAAGGCTTAGGTTTCTAATATTTGAAAACAATAGTTAAATGTTTGCACAAAAGGTTTTGGCTTGGGTTAGAGTGGAGAGAAGAAGAAGAAGGGTTAAGTCCTAGGTAAAGCAAAAAGAGATGAGGGATAAGGGACAAAACCACACAAGGAGTTCCTCTCTTGAGATCATATTGATGATCCAAGTAGCTCCCATCATTTGGAATAAGCAACCACAAAGCATAAGCAATCAAACAAGTCTCTTAAAAGATCTTCAATGTGTCTTGTATCTTCCACTTGGATGAACATGGCAATGGTCCTTCAATTAAGCTCAAATGGAAACTCCTAGCACAAGACCACACACATCAAAAGTTCCATGAAGTAAAACAAGAATGGACAAGAGTGAGTTTAGAAATTTGGTCCTTCCAATCCATCTTCATCATTCATATCCTTTTACTCCAATTTTTCATAAGGAAGGTCCTAGGGTCTAAGTCCAATTCTCCATATCTTTTCATAGGGAAAGTCCTAGAAACTAAGTCCATTTCTTTGCATTTGGTCCACAACAATCAAAACAAAAACACAAGCACAATAATATATACACAATTATGTGCTCAAGTGAGCAAAAGGCAAATGGCATTAACATAAACATGTGCTCAAATGAGCAAAGAGAAAAGCAAATGGATAATATGTGCAAGAATAGTAAATGGCATGAAGTAAATTGCATAAGTAAATGTTAATTGTCAATAGTTAGTGTTAGTAGTTAGTGTGCCATAAGGCAAATTTAGCGCTATGTTAAGCAATCGTAATTGGACTTATGTAGAAGTCACAACTATCTGAGGCCGGTCAATAATAATGTAGGCAACAAACACAGGTTAGGAGTCTTGATTAGTGAACCAAGTCCCAACAACTTGCCATGCCAAAAAGAAGAAGAGAAATGACCTTGTATTGGTTTAAGCCCTTTGCATGATTTAGAAGACAACCTATCCTTAATGCAAAGCCATTCACTTGATCAATTAATCAAGATGAATTAGATTTGAATCAAGGAAGGTTAAATCTCCCTAATCAATGCTAACTTATCAACCTTCAACTCATTGATCAAAAGGAAAGAAGAAGAAGATGGATAAGAAGAAGAGAAATGGTAAAGGCAAAATTAAAGTGCATTAAATGAGATACAATGTACCAATCCTCATATGTTGACCAATAACATTGAAAGTCAAGGTCAAACCATCAAAAACAGAAGTGAGATGAAGATTGGAAGTCAAGAAATAAATAAACTATTTTTGGCATTTTTAATATTTAAAATAAACTTGAATTAAAAATAAATGGAAAGGTCAAACTTCAAAATCACTTCAAATCAACCTTGGAAGGTCCAAGTAATTTATCCCAAGCTCAACAAGGTCAAACAAAGTTTAACAAAAATTTTCAGCATTTTTAAAAGTCAGAAACTATTTTTAATCAATTAAAAATGAATAAAAATAACCTAATTGAACTAAAATCTCAAATAAATCTCAAATCAATTCAAAAATTGATGAGAATATTTTTCATAGATCCATCATCATTCAAATAGGTTAGGAAAATATTTTTGCATTTTTTGAGTATCAAAAACTATTTAATATGAATTAAAAATAACCAGAAAAGAGAAAATTCACAAAAAATATCAAATGACAAAATAAAAAATATTAAAAATCAAAAATAGAAACTAGGAATTATTCGGGAAATAATGCAATTTGTCCCATAATTTTTGGATTAAAAATGAAAGAGATATTGATTTTTGACAATAATTGGAATTAAAGAAATTAAAATCAGAAGAAAAAAAATGCAAAAAAACATGGAGCGTTAGATATGAGCTCATTAATTGAGCTGGCAGATCACACGCTCCAAAGATGCGCGCCTACCGTGTGCCTTGGTCAACTGAAGCCCAGGATGCATTTAAAAAGGTCATAACATTGGACGCACGGGATCGAATCTGGAAACACCATCACACGGTCCAAATTAAATCTGGCAATGAAGCAGCCACCGTCTTCTCTGGTGAGCATGCAGTTTCCGGCCAGATTTACAGAGATCCAAACCTTAAACAAATCATGCGATCTATACATCATTAGAAGGTTGGGATGATGTACATCATCCCTGTACCATCCATTTTCATTCTAGATTTCTATGGTTTGAGAAATCAGAAGTTGAAAAATCTGGTGTTCATCATGAACTCAATGAATTTCAAAAATTAAAAGCATAAACATGATGCCTCTATTGAGAGGACTTCAGCCAACACAAAATCTAAGCCAATAGGTCAATGGATTAAGAGAATCGGAGAAAATACCAGTTGGAATGGAAGCTTGAGTTCTGGTAATTTGAGCACGATGCCTTGCTTGCTTTGCTAAAACAGAAGTTCAATGAGATAAATGATGAAGGTTTAGAAGCATTAGATCTAAGAATTCAACCAGATGAAGTTGAATTTCAGATCTGAAAAAATTGAGAAAAATGAACTTGCTTCTTTAGTGATGGCTATGGAAAGAATTCTGCAGCATTTCAGGTTGAATTAGGCGTGTGAAATGAAATGAATGGAGTCTCTATTTATAGAGGAAATGGCAAGGAGAGTGTGAAATGATCCGTGTGCATGGCATGTGAAGCTTCATTGCATGGGCTTGCATGATCATGCACAAGGCCCAAAAACAATGCCAAAATGAACTCTGAGCATCAGCCAAATGAATTTGGACGTGTGACTTTGCAAGGCAATTGCTTATGCACCAAGATTTCAAGTGAATTCCTCATTTGTACCTAAACAAACATCTCTTCGAAAGTGCCATTTAGAAAATCCAAACATAGGCATAGGGGTAATGGTTGGAAAGGTCTTTGTATAAGGAACAAATGTTATGTTGGACAAAAACTCATTTGAAGTGTGGAAATTTGTGAAATTTGAGTTTAAAGTGCAAGGTGCAAGATATGTCAAGGCAAGGTTTCTAAAATTGGCCAACTTTCAAGCCCTTCTGTTTTGACGATGCAAGCCTCAAATGGAAAAACCTCCAACATCAAAGTTGTAGATCTTTTCAAGAAAATCAAAATGGACTTAAATTTTGCATCATTTGGATTTTTGATGAAAGCTTTATGGGCACTTGAAGTTGGACTTTTTTGCCTTTTAATGCCTTTGGTCAAAAAGGACCTATAATGTCTTGCATCATCACATGTATTTCGTTTGAGATTTTGAAATTTTGTTCAACATAACATTTGAAGTAGACATCTTAATATTTCCAATGAATTTGATCCCACCTAAAAATCATAAAAAATGAATGAGTTATGTTCTTGGAAAGTTGACCCAAAAATAGGGTTTCAGTCAAAATGACCTATAATGTATTGGAATGGAAGATGGCCTTCCAAGATTCAAATCAATTTTTGATGAACATTAAAGTTGTTTATATTGTCCTTAAGAACATTTTGGCTTTTGGAACCATCTCCATTTTACCAACACATAAAAAGTTAGGTCTCAGTGCATTTCAAAATAGTCAGATGAATTAACTGATCAACTTCTCAAGTCCATGCCTCATATCTTGATGAATTGATGATTGAGGACACTCAAATAAGTTCAAATATGCATGAAATGAAGATTTAAATAACTTCCCTTGATTATATTTGATCATGGGCTGAGGTTGCTTCATGAGCAAGGCATTGTGGTGCACAGATGAATTAGGGTTCTCTTGAAGAACAAGACCTCAAGCCCTTTGACTTGCTTTGATCAAAATGATGAATTGAGATACTAGGGAGGCACATTTGATGGATGAGAGCTTTGGAAGCCATTACCATGCTTGTTTTCATCTCCTCTTGACCATGTCTTTGTACCAATGATCTCCCAGAAGCTTTGGACCTTGTGATTGCTCAAGCTACAAACAAAAGATGTTAGTGACATATTTTTGTGCTTCTGGGAGATCATTGGTACAAAGACATGGTCAAGAGGAGATCTTAGGGCCAAAATTAGGGTCTTACATACCATATTTTTATTCAAGTTAGATCCATTATCAGTAATGATCTTACTTGGCACACCATACCAGCATATAATCTGATTCTTGATAAACCTCATAACAACTTGCTTGGTCACATTTGCATAAAATGCGGCTTCAACCCACTTTGTGAAGTAATCAATAGCCACTAGAATGAAACGATGTTCATTCGAAGCTTTAGGCTCAATCATACCAATCATATAAATTCCCCACATGGAGAAGGGCCATGGAGAGGAAATGACATTCAATTGTGTCGGAGGAACATGAATCTTATCTACATAAATTTGACACTTGTGGCATTTCTTCAAAAACTTGCAACAGTCGGATTCCATTGTCAGCCAATAGTAGCCCGCTTTCAACATCTTCTTTGCCATAGCATGTCCGTTGGAATGAGTACCAAAGGAAACTTCATAGACTGCAATCATCAACAGGTCTGCTTCGTGTCTATCCACGCATCTGAGCAAAACCATGTCAAATTTTCTCTTGTAAAGCTTATCACCATTCATGTAAAAGTTTCCATCTAATCTTCTCAAAGTCTTCTTATCTTTCAAAGATGCCCCTGACAGGTAAATCTGACTTTGGAGGAAACATTTGATATCATAATACCAAGGTTTTGCATCGGCATTCATAGGACGTGGGAACTCTTGACCATCCATAGTTGTAAATATCAAAGCACCGCCTGAAAAGGATCTCTTAACAACATATGGTCCTTCATAATTAGGAGTCCATTTTCCCCTAGCATCAGGTTTGAAAGATAGAATCTTCTTAAGCACAAGGTCACCTTCTCTAAACACACGAGGCCTGACCTTCTTATCGAAAGCTTTCTTCATTCTCTGCTGATATAACTGACCATGACACATGGCAGTCAATCTCTTCTCTTCAATCAAATTCAACTGATCGTATCTGGTTTGGCACCATTCATCTTCTGTCAACTTGGATTCCATTAGCACACGCAGTGATGGGATCTCAACCTCCACAGGGAGCACATCTTCCATACCATAAACAAGAGAGAAAGGGGTTTCCCCTGTTGAAGTGCGAATGGATGTACGGTACCCATGCAAAGCAAATTGGAGTATCTCATGCCAATCCTTATATGTCATAACCATATTCTGGATTATCTTTTAATGTTCTTATTCGCAACTTCAACAACCCCATTCATCTTAGGTCTGTAAGGAGAAGAATTATGATTTGCAATATTGAAGTCTTTACAAAAAGCTTCCACCATATTATTATTCAAGTTCGATCCATTATCAGTAATGATCTTACTTAGAACACCATAATGACATATAATCTGATTCTTGATAAACCTTACAACAACTTGCTTGGTTACATCCGCATACGATGCCGCTTCAACCCACTTTGTGAAGTAATCAATAGCCGCCAGATGGAAATGATGTCCATTCGAAGCTTTGGGCTCAATAATACCAATCATATCAATTCCCAACATGAAGAAGGGCCATGGAGAGGAAATGACATTTAACAGTTTCGGAGGAACATGAATCTTATCTGCATGAATTTGACACTTGTGGCATTTCTTCATAAACTTGCAACAGTCAGATTCCATTGTCAGCCAATAGTAACCCGCTCTCAACATCTTCTTTTCCATATCATGTCCATTGGAATGGGTACCAAAGGAACCTTCATGGACTTCAGTCATCAACAAGTTTGCTTCGTGTCTATCCACACATTTGAGCAAAACCATGTCAAAGTTTCTCTTGTAAATCACATCACCATTTGGGTAGAAGTTTCCAGCTAATCTTCTCAAAGTCTTCTTATCTTTCAAAGATGCCCCTGACGGGTAAATCTGACTTTGGAGAAAACATTTGATATCATAATACCAAGGTTTTTCATCTTTGGCTTCTTCAACGGTAAATACATGAGTTGGCCTGTTAAGACGTATCACAGTCAAATTAGGAACTTCATTCCAAAATTTCACCACAATCATTGAAGGTAAAGTTGCAAGAGCATCTGCCATCCGGTTTTCATCTCGAGGGATATGATGAAACTCAACCTTTAAAAATAAAGTCGATATCCTCCTTGCATAATCTCTATATGATATCAAACCAGGTTGATTTTTCTCCCATTCACCTTTGATTTGATTCACAACCAAAGCTGAATCTCCATGGACGTCAAGATATTCAATTCTGAGATCAATTGTTTCTTCGAGCCCCATAATGCAAGCTTCATACTCAGCAATATTGTTTGTACACTTGAAGGTCAATATAACTGTAAAAGGAAAATGAGTGCCTTGAAGAGTAATAATCACTTCCCCAATGCCATTACCATATGAATTAACAGCTCCATCAAATACCATGCCCCAATGGGAACCAGGTTCTGACCCTTCTTCAAGTAGTGGTTCATCATAATCTTTCATCTTCAAGTATAAAATCTCTTCATCAAGAAAATCATATTGCACTGACTGATAATCTTCAATTGGCTGGTGAGCCAAATGGTCAGCCAAGACACTACCCTTGATAGCTTTTTGAGATTGGCATTTAATATCATTCTTAGATAACAACATATGCCAATTGGTTGATTGAATCCATTTTGGATATCAACCATGTAGTACGGTTTAACATGTACTGGCGCAAACTCTTAGCAACCCAAGCCAATGCGCAACACGTCTTTTCAAGCATAGAATACCGAGTCTCACAGTCGGTTAACTTCTTACTGAGGTAGTAAATTGCATATTCTTTCTTTCCAGATTCATCATGCTGACCAAGAACACAACCCATACTCTCATCAAGTACAATTAAATACACGATCAACGGTCTTCCTTCAACAGGAAGAGACAAAATCGAAGGCTCAAGAAGATACTCTTTGATATTATCAAAAGCTTTCTGGAAATCTTTGGTCCAATCACAAGATTGATCTTTCCGAAGAAGCTTGAAATTTGGCGCACATGTGGCAGTCATATGCGATATAAATCTTGAGATATAGTTCAAGAGGCCGAGAAAACCTCTGACTTACTTCTCAGTTTTGGGCGCAGGCATTTCTTGTATTGCTTTGACCTTGGCAGGATCAACTTCAATACCCTTTTCATTGACATTGAAGCCCAACAATTTACCAAAAAGAACACCAAAAGTACACTTATTGGGATTCAAGCGGAAATTATACTTTCTCAAACGCTGGAATAACTTCAACAAATGCTCAACATGTTCTTCTTCATCACTTGATTTGGCAATCATATCATCAACATAAACTTCAATCTCTTTATGCATCATATCATGAAAAAGAGTGGTCGTAGCTCTCTGGTACGTTGCACCATCGTTCTTTAGACCGAAAGGCATCACTCTATAACAGAATGTTCCCCAGGGTGTAATGAATATGGTATTCTCCATATCTTCAAGTTCCATCTTGGTTTGATCATAATTGGAAAATCTGTCCATAAATGAAAAGACTTTGAGTTTAGCTGTATTGTCTACCAACATGTCAATGTATGGCAGAGGAAAATCATCTTTCAGACTAGCTTTATTCAAATTTGTATAATCAACACACATGAGGAATTTTCCATCTTTCTTAGGAACAGGCACAATATTGGCCACCCATTGCGGATACTTGGAGGTTATAAGAAAACCAACATCAATTTTCTTCTGCACTTCCTCTTTAATCTTCACTTCCAAATCAGGATGAGTCATTCTCAACTTCTGCTTGACCGACGAGCATTCTGGCATCAACGCCAATCTATGCTCCACATCCTCAGAATCCAAACCAGGCATGTCTTGATAGGACCAAGCAAACACATCATAATAATCTCAAAGAAGATCAATCAACCCCTTTTTAGCTTCTGGACACAGTTGAGACCCAATCTTGACTTCCTTCACATCATCTTCGAAACCCAAGTTGACTAGTCCAATCTGCTCTTCAAATAGATGAATGACTTTTTCCCCATGCTCAATTAAATGGGATACTCATCAGATACTTCTTCATCATCAATCTCTTCCTCAGCTTCAAACACAGAGAAATCAAAGTTTGGAGAGGGAGTAGGATCATTGTATTCAATGGGTTTGAGAATCAACATGCATAATGATTTGATATTTTGATTTTAGAGAAGTGGAGTGCAAACAAATATTATGCAGATGGAAAGATTACTTATTTATTTATGTTTTTTGTGATTACCATTTTCAGAAAAAGCAAAAGGTAAAATAAAATATCATAGATGTGGATTAATAAAATTGTATTTTATTGATGATAATAATAAAAATGCCCAACAATGTTCAATTCTCCCTTAGGCATAGGAGAAGGATTTTTCTTAAAGACAGTAAAAATAAATTACTTAGAACAACGAATGACAACATGTTCAACATAGGCCTGTTCCAACACTTTCTGCAATGCCTCTCTGTACGCTTCGAAATTCTTTAGCAATGATAGCACAAAGATCTTTGACGACGTCTGGAGCAGCTGCTCCATAATATTGAATTAGCCTCTTTTTATTAATCTTAACACCCCATTATCATCGTTAGTCTTTAACTTTCTAGACTCACCAGACTGACACGTTGGAGCACTAACCAGATTCGCTACTGGAATTTCTGTCTTCTTACTCACGGAAGCATCTTCTACAACCTTAGGGAAGACTAGACTGAACATACGACCACTACGGGTCACCTTTGCTATATCTGGGATATTCACAACTGAGTCTGCAATTGGTAGAGGAACCTCTTGACCATTTTCAATCATAGTGGCATTGTACTGATATGGCACAGTTTTATCGGATGAGTAAGGGACAGGGCCCGCCAACCGTATAACCAACGATGATACCGATCTATTGAAATTATTGTTGTTGCTGCTATCAAACTAAATAACTACCCGCTCAAGGGTCTTAAACACCGGTACAATGACATTCACATCATCTCCCATATCCTTCGACTATTGAATCTGGATTACATTCTAATCCATCAACTTCTGAATATCCCTTTTGATAATCATACACCGACGGGGATTCATGCTACAGATTACACAAACACCATGGCCGTGTTCACAGTCAGTGATTAAACACAAATTCTTATGCATCTCCACCAGAGATCTTCGGATACATCTCACATCAAAAACTCAGAAATTCCCTGGACAACCGTCCACCATGTTGATAGAAGCGTTACCATAAGCAGGCAACGAATTGGCTTTCACATTTGGCGCTTTGTCCTCGAAGGACACCATACCATTCTTTACCATCTTCTGAACTTCATATTTCAATGGATAGCAGTTCTCTATATCATGACCAAGGGCTTGAACCACCATGGTAGTGGCTCAAGAATTTGCAGAGGATTTCTTGGCGGAATGATATTTTTGAGGACCAATGACGGGTATAACTCTGCATAAGTCATAGGAATATCTTCAAAGGAGACCTTCTTCCTCTCAAAAAAATTTTGGTGATTATTATTGTTGTTGTAGTTGGTTCTTTGTTGCGGTTGTTGCTGATGTTGTTGTTGCTAAATTGAAACTGATTGATTAGAATTATTGGAAAAACCGGAATTACTGAGGAAACTTGATGATGATGTTGACGAGGTTGAGAAATCTTTCTGACATGAGGCCTCATATTCGTCCCTACTGATACTGAATTAGCTTCTCCTTCCTTCCTTTTAGAGAAACTACCATTGTACTTCTTGCTGGCTGACGCCTCTTCTTTAGACAAACATCCTTCACGGACTCCTTCTTCTAGCCTCATCCCCATGTTTACCATTTCAGTAAAATCATTAGGAGAACTTGCAATAATACGCTCTTAATAAAATGAACTTAACATCTTCAAGAAGATCTTCGTCATTTCCTTCTCTTCAAGAGGTGGACTTATCTGGGCAACCAGTTCTCTCCATCTCTAGGAATATTCTTTGAATGTATCTTTATCCTTTTGAGACATAGACCTCAACTGGTCTATATCAGGCGTCATATCCAGATTGTACTTATACAGCTTGACAAAGGCCTCGCCTAAATCATTGAAAGTATAGATGCTTGCAATGTCCAAACCCATGTACCACCTCAAGGCAGCTCCAGTTAAACTGTCTTAGAAATAGTGAATCAGCAACTGATCATTATCAGTCTGAGTAGAGAATTTTCTAGCATACATAACAAGATTGATTAGCGAGCAAGTATTCCATTTGTAATTTTCAAAGTCTGGGACCTTGAATCTCATCGAGATCTTAACATTGGGGACCAAGCAGAGTTCAGCAGCACTCTTCCCGAATAAGTCTTTCCCTCTCAGAGTCTTCAACTCTTTGCGTAACTCGAGGAATTAATCTTTCATTCATAAATCTTCTCGTATACATTTGGACCTTCAGGCGGTTCAGAGTGTTAGATAGTGTCTTCAATGGGAGGAAGAATGTCAACAACTTGAGGTGGCACTAACATGACCGGGGTAGATGTCGGTAGAGAAACAAATGTGGGTGATACCCTTCTGGCATAAAATTTGACGGCATTCCCTAAGGGAATCCAACAGGCATAGAAGTAATGGATTGACTGGCAACGACAACTGGAACAGTTGAAGATGCAACCTCAGAAATGACATCTTCTGAGGAGGAGGAGTTGTAGGAGTTGGTGATGACTATTTTTGGGAAACAATCACAGAGTCCACCAGTTCCGTAAGTCTGGAGATCTTGTCCTTCAGCTCTCGGTTTTCTTTCTCTAGATGATCCATTCTCTTCAGTTGGTTAGCGCGAGTATTATAGCAGTGAGTCAGCTTGGCTGATGCACAGAAGAAGAACTGATAAGACATCCGGTGGAAGAAACCTATTATGTAAATGATGCATGAAATGCAATGTTTTTTATTGTTTTTAATTTCAAGGAACATATGAAGTCCTATTTACAAATATATGTATTCAAGCAATAACGATAATAACAATTTGATTGATCATAAAATCTCTTTTTATTCATAAAATTTGGAAGGATTACACTGAGTACAATTTCAAAAACCATAGTACAAATACAAGATAAAAACATACTATCATCATAAGGATCCCTTAGCGACTGCATCAGATGACTTGGCTATGGGTGCACACTTCCTTCGGATGTGTCAAATCTCGGACTCAAAGGATGTTTTCATCTGAGCCTTCTCGAGGACTAACTGATCAACAATCTTCTTCCAAGCACCAGAAGGTTGAGGCATGCTAGAGGAAGATACACCCTCTGGCTTTCTCTGTCTCTTCACTGCTCGGTCTTCAAGAATATCAATAAACGCATCCTTGTCTTTTGACTCAAGCTGCAACTCTTCATGCTTTTGGCTCAAAGCATGGAACCGCTTCTCCCAGATATCTTTTTCTTACTTTATCTTGGCGAGTGCGTATTCCAACTCCTCTACGTCTTGGTTAAGGAGAGTTGATGGCCCAACCATAACCATAGACATAAGTCTTTCACAAACATACGGCATCTTCAGCTCCAAAGCTCTCTTCTTCACCCAAATAGTGCAAGCTTCCAAAGCTACACAGTTGCATGAACCAAGCTCGGATCTTCCTTTCTTATGCACATTATGCCAAGCATGCACCATCCTTTGCTTCAAACGTTGGGGATCTTTACCCACTTTATAGAATAGACCATCTAACTGAGTGTTATTAGGTTTATCCCTCAAGGGGAACCCAAGTTGACGACGAGCCAAAGCAGGGTTGTAGTTAATTCCTCCTTGTGTACCAATGAGAGACACATTAGAGAACTAACCATAACTATCAATAATATCTAAGTTACTCAATGCAGAATCATACCAAACAATATCATCATTAGTGAGAGACATAAGTCTTTGAGACCACCATAGACATTTCTTGTTCTCCAAAAAAGCAGGCGTCTGAGGCAAGTGCGAAATAAAACACTTGTACAGAAGAGGAACGCAACACAAAATAGTCCCACCTCCTTTAGAATTCCTCAAATGCAAAGAGAAATACATGTCACCCAACAGAGTAGAAATAGGATTCCCAATCAAGAAGATTCTGATGGCGTTAACATCAACAAAGCCGTCAATGTTAGGGAACAAAGATAAACCATAGATGATCAAAACAAAGATGGCATCAAAAGCATCCATACTACCGACTTGAGCAATGAAAATAGCTTTTCCAATGAGGAACTCGGAAGTCAACCCAAGAATACCTCCTTTTTTCACCAAATGAGCATCAATCTCAGACTTCTTCAGATGAAGAGTTTCAGCTATGATATGAGATATGGGAATCTCCTCTAATCCACTAAAAGGTACCTTGTCAGATATGGGTATACCCAAGAGATGGGCATACTCTTCCAATGTAGGCACAAACTGATAATCTGGAAAAGTGAAGCATCGATAAAGAGGGTCATAAAACTGAACCAAAACACTTAGAAGTCCTTCAACCATATCATTAGATAATACAAATAAAAGCTTCACATGACGTTGCTTGAAGTCCAAGGGATCTAGTACAAAGGATGACAACTTCCTTAGCTCTTTCAAATCAAGACATTTGAAACTGTACTTCTTAGTGTTCCTTCGTCCATAATCCATGGTGTAAGACCCCAATTTTGACCCTAATATCCCTCATGCAATTTCATCATAAGCATTAGCATTGGGATCATACCTTGGCATCCTCCTTACCCCTCTTTCATTGGGTTTGTTTCGGGAGAGATCACCAAGCACTTTGTGATTGTATCATACTTGTATTTTACATTTCACTAACCAAAATACCAAAAATATGTCTTTGCATTTGCCTAACTCTTTTGTAGGAAGGGCATGGTCTCATTGATTCATCAAGTTCACATCTAGGGTTTGAGACCCTCATGAACAAAGAGCATAACCTAGAATTGATTCAAGAATGGTCATGAACATCATATATGAGTCCCAATGTTCTCTACATGTTATATTTATCATGTTTTCTTCAAGAGTTTGAGGGTGATTTGCCTTGGAAACCCTAGTTTGACTGGGTATCTTGAGTAACTTCTCCAACAAGCTATCTCACCAATTGATCAAATTTCTTAAGGGACACTTAAAATTTCATCATCTTAAGCATATATGATATACCATGACCAATAAAGTCAATATAATTGGAAGTTAGCAAGTTGGTTGATGGTGGTTGGCCAGATGAATTCATCTGATCAAAACTGGGTCTCCCTAGACCCCATCTCCTATAATTTTCACCATATGAAAATGATTCCAAGAGAAAACTTACTCTAAATAACATTCCAAATAACTTTCATGTTGAGACCTAGATCTATTTTTGCTTGGAAAATCATTTTCTATGTTGAAACATTATAGGTCATTTTGTCTAAACCCTAATTTGAAAGTCAACTTCCCAAGGCCATAACTTGATCAATTTTTATGAGATGAAAGATTTCCAAGTTGCACAATAAAATTTAATGTGTCTACTTAAACTTTTATGTTTGTAGTGGGAGCTAATTCAACTTTTTTGAGCATGTGATATGAGGTTACATTATAGGTCACTTTTGACCTATACCATTGATCAAGTGATTTTTCCAAACTTCAAAAATGCATAACTCTATCATTTTAAATCCAAATTACATGAAATTTGTGACCATTTTGAAGGTATTTGAGAGAGATAGAACTTTGATGAAGACACGTTTCTCATTTGAAGCTCATATAAAAAGTTAAGTAAGGTGGAATATTGAGACATATGGCTTGACACTTAGAAAAAATTTGATATGTCAAAAATTTCCAAACTTCCACCTCAAATTTCTCCAAGTTCCAAGATCCAAATTAAAAAGTGTTGAACATGAAAGTTGTTCCTCTTGACCTCACCTTTCTAAAGAGCTCAAATTCATTCATTTTGGACAAGGAATGCATAGGCTGCGCATGGCATGAACATGGTGACATCCCTTGGCAAGGATCAAACTTCAAATTCAAATGCACACTTGCCTTGCAATCCAAGCTCAATTCAAACTATCTAACATTCATTTTTGGGCTTGTTTCAATGATCTCATGGGCCTGTACACGCCCATGCACCCATGTATCACCATTTTGCCAAATTTGGAAAGTGATTTCAAGTGTGCAAATATCAATGATTTCAGCTATACATAAAGCTCCAATTGCTCAGAATTTCACACACATTCGCGCCAACTTTGATTCCCCATCTCAAACCCTCACTTTGCAAAGGATAAACCTGAGAAATTCTTTTGAATTTGAGGTTAAATTTCCACTATTTTGAAATTCAAATCTCCAGGAATCCACAACCTTGTAAGCATCCAATCCTTCTTCTGCAAGCAATTGAAGTGAGACCAAGCACAAGCAAGATCAAGATCAGTTGAATCCAGACCTCCATTGAAGGTATTTTCCAGAAATTTTGAACTCTTTGATTCTCTCAAATTCTTGCTCAATTATATTGATTCTTTGGTTGTTTGAAGTCCTACCAATGTAGGCAAGAAGATTGAGTTTCTTTAAGGCCAAATCGAAGCAACTCAGTTCATGTACCTCAAATTTCAACTCCATGTATCTCTCAATATACTTGGAGTTAGGATGAGCTGAGGTCAAATTCGTGCTCTACGCCTTTTTTTCTTTCAGATCATGTCCTCCTTTTTCATTTTTTTAATGGTGATGAGTGAACCAGTCCGGCCAGGGTCGCCGGAGAAGACGACCAACCTTTGGACGCCAGTGATGTGCTGGCTTGGTTCTGAGCCTTTGGATTGATTTGAATTGTTTTAATCTGGAGCGTGCATTTGAATTACCAATGTTGCCATGCGCTGACTAGTGACCAGCGTGGATAGCGCATTCCTGGCCACTTGATCTGCCACCTCAACTAATCAGGGAGATCAAGTGGTCCACGTTTTTTCTGATATTTTAATTTTCATTTTATTTGCTTTATTTTCAATAATTCATATTAAATTCAATATTGATCCAAAAAATATGGGACTTTCACCAAAAAATTTCAAATATTTTTCTCTTTCATATTCTGAATTAAAATTATTTTTTGGATCATTATTAATATTTTCCATGAATTAATTGATTTCGCATTTGTTTTTAATTGTTTAAAAATATTTTTAAATGTCCAAAAATCATGAATTTTTTTCTCCAAGGTCCTTTGACCTTGTTTGACCTATGATAAATCTCATGGCCATTTCTTTGGTGTTTTGATGAGATTTTAGGAATTGGACAAACCATATTTAATTTAAATATACTATTTTAGTATTTTTAATTTGAATAAATGCCAAATAAATTTATTGACCAATTGTGATGACTTGTTTATGTTTAACTCTTGTTGTTAGGCCTTGGTCAAAGTTTGGTTTGACTTTGTCAAATTAATATCATTGGATTTAGGGGATTGATGGAATGTACATTCCATCTCCCAAAATGAATGGATGATATTAATTTGGTAAAAGTCCTCGTTTGACCAATTTGTGATTTCATTCATTCCCCTCCCACTTCATCTTATTTCCTTTCTTCATTCATTCATTCCATTTTGCCTATGACATCTCAAAGTCCTAATGCTAGTTAATTGAAAAATTGACATGAGTGTGGATGAGATTAGGCCACAACTTTTGCATATTCTTTTTGTGTGTGGTATGCTTCATGAGCATAGTCAATTATACTATGTCTCTAACATGCATTAACACCAAAATTCTATTGCTCGGCCTTAAATAGTTGTGACTTCTACATAAGTCCAATTACGATTGCTTAACATAGCGCTAAATTTGTGACATAAAAGGCATAAGCATTCTAGTTAATGAGATTGTAAGTCTACCCTCTTTCATGGTATTGTGTGGAAACTTGGCCTTCTTTCCTTCCTTTGGAAGATGTTTTGGCTCAAAGATTCATGCTTGTGATAAGTGGGTTGAGTGTTTGCCAAAGAATGTCTTGAAATGAAAAGCAAAAACAAAACAATACTAACTCCTAACCTACAAACTACTAACTTTTAATTTCAAGCCTTTCCTTTAGTGCAATTTACTTTTAGCACTCTATTTCATTTGCCATTGTTCATATCATTCTAATTGTTTATGTTAATGCAATTTTCACTTTGTCCATTTGGACCATATTGTGTGATATATTTTGTTTGTGTACTTTTCTTGTTTGTTTGGTCTTTGACCATTAATGTACATAATAATAACAAAAACCCTAAAAAAATTGAGTGGATTGTTGGCTTGATCTTGGACAATGGATTTAGAATCTAGGCAACCTTCCTAAGCTAAAGGACTTGGCCAATGCCAACTTGTTGAGAACCAAGTGATTCCAATTTTAAATTCATCTGATACATCTTTGAAGACATCTCTAAGTTCATCCGCAACAAGATCATTGGGAAGTTGTTATTTTGAACCTGTGACTTGTGGAATTCATCTGTTGCATGGGTTATTTTGGAGAAGATCATGGAGTGGAAAAGCTTGGATGTGGCTATCTTTATTTTATGCATTACTCTTCAAGATAATATAATTGTGTATTTGTGTGTTGCTTGATTCTAAAAGTCCAAGGGAATTCTGGGTTTCTATTGACATTCTTGTCTATTGGATTGCTACCCATTTGGTCAGATCTTTTCAACTCTAAACTTTTAATTTTATACATAGGATAGTCTCTTCATCTTCTCCCCATTTCTTTAATTTCAAAATCTCTCCCTCCATTTTTCAAAATCTTCTTTGTGTGAACTACTTTTGTTCTAAACTTTGACCACTTTTGCAAAAAGATAGAAACTTTGGCCTTATGCCATTGCATTTTCAACCTTCTTTTCTTAAATCAAACTTGTAAATAAACTTAACTATACTTGACCAAAACTTTAAAAAATCTAAAAAGAAAAGGAAAAAGTACGAACTGTTGGTGTAAGCCCTAGAAGCCAATACTTTTGGTACTTGTATCGAATTATTTATTAATAATAAAAGGCTTTTTTCTTTATTATGTTTGTTTAATAAAGTCCCTGGAATAGATAGTCCGTTTAATGTATCAAGTGTGACTTAATCATGAGAGCACATTAAACATAAGGACACTATTCTTAAAGTATCCGTAGTCGAGCTTTATTGTGAAGTGGGATAACATTAAAGCATGAAGACTATTATGTTTATAGACTGATGATCACATCTCATGGATCATGGATAAGGAGTTATCAAGTCTCAAACATAGGTATGGATATTAAGAGTAATATTTATACTGGATTGACCCGCTATGAGAATACTATATAGAATGTTATGCAAAGTGTCATAAGTTATTCTCATGGTGATAATGGTCTATACCACTCTTCGACCTGAAACCACTATGGACCCTAGATGTAGAGTCGAGTGCTTTATTGCTGATCCAACATTGTCCGTAACTGGATAACCATAAAGACAGTTGATGGGTACTCCACAAAGCATGCTAAGGGACATGAGTGACCTAGATGGAATTTGCACATCCTGCGTAACATGATAAATGTCTATGGGCCCAATATTGAACTGGATAAGGATGACACGGTCTATGCCTTGTGTTCAATATAGACATAAGGGCAAAAGGATAATTATACACATAATTATTATCACAGAGATCACATGACATTTTCGTGACTTGGGTAGCAGTGATGTGTTGCTAGATACCGCTCACTGTTTATTATGTTAAATGTGTGATTTAATATAATGCCAACGTCGCGAAAACCTACAAGGTCACACACAAAGCACGGATTGATGAGAGATAGAGTAACTAAGGAACACCGTAAGGTACGATGCACTTAAATGGTAAGGTACCACGCGCTTAAGTAATTTTGGGCATATTATAAGATATGGGCCAAAATACACTTAAGTGGGCTTTTTAGCTTGAAGCCCACACAAGTGGTTCTATAAATAGAACCCTTGGGTAGAAGCATTGTCACTCTTGCATTTTCGTTTCTCTCTCTCTCACTCAAAGCCTTCATTCATAGCAGCTAGCACTGAGATTGAAGGAATCCGTTCGTGTGGACTGAGTAGAGGCGTTGTCATCATTCAACGTTCGTGATCGCCACAAGAGGTAACGATTCTATCACTGATCATGCCCATTCGTAAGGATCATTAAAGGAGAAAATTTTAAATTCCGCTGCGTTTTGGATCGCCATTCTCCTTCAGTGGTATCAGAGCCACTTACGAAACCATGAATCTGATAACTGTTTATTTTCTATATTATTACGATTAAAGACAGAATGAATCAAAGATTAAATTGAGATCGATCAAGTTTTATATATGATATAAGTAATCCTGATGCAAAATACATTATATATGATATAGTGTTCTTGTTTCGTTCATTCAAACATTCAATGGTTGTTTTCCTTTGAGCGATCAATGGTCGTTTGCTTCTTGATCCGACATTAGTATGGTGAAGCAATGACGTGTTGATCAATCATACTGAATCAACAATCGAGATGTGTTTGACGGTCTGAAATTGGTGCATCAGGGTTAGTGATGGCACAAGGGTTGTGTTGTTAGAGAGTTATGCGATTGGGGTTGTGACTGCACAAGAGTTGTGCTTTCTAAACACTTTTTCGAACAGTGTTAACCGGTTAACGCATATGGTTAACCGGTTAACGCGAAACGGAATACAGCTTTCTAACAGTTTTTCAACAGTGTTAACCGGTTAACGTATTTGGTTAACCGGTTAACGTATATGGTTAACCGGTTAACGCAAGGCAAAATTCACCCGTTCGGCTAACTCTGCGTAATGTGATCGGTCGTCGAGATTCAATTTGGTTTTAATTGATTAAAAGAATTAAAATTGATAATAATAATAATAATGTGTTTATTATTGTCTTGTTGTGATCGGTTATGGCCTTAGTTTTCCTTTATTTTGTTTTGGGTTTTAAAATATGACCTGCGTGTCGTGCCTCTCTTTTAATCTCTCAATGTAACTTCTTTTCTCATCTCACTCCCTCGTATGTAAAATGAGTTTCTTTATGTAATGTAATGTTATGAAGAAAGCAAAGAAGTCAGTGCCAAAGGAGGACAACCTTGAAGATCTTGCTTGGAGAAGCTTAGATCGTTATTAGGTTAGCTTAGGTTCTCTCATTGGCTTGGGAGAACAATTGCGCTAGGGGTCACAACTGTTTCATTATATATGTATGTTGATGCATGTGAATGTATGTTGATGCATGTGAGAGACGATTTATATGATAAATAAGCCGGTGAGATCAGAATAATTGCAAATTCCCTCAAACTAAATATTAAGTTTATGCTTTTCAAGTTTTAACACTCATCAAGACTAGTATCAGATAATGTAGGTTTTGCCTATGCGAGGTGCATGTTCTATATTAGTAAGGTGCGATGGGATAATTGTAATATCCAATTGTTAAAACAATGGGTCAAACTTAACTAAACAAATTATAATAAGATTATATGTGTTTAGAAGCAAGAGTTGGGAATGATCCATATGATGGATTGGAATAAGGAGTTATTCACCCAAATAAAATATTCGAGAGTTGTATTAGATACAATTGGAAGGAGTTCCTACCTAAATAACCTAGTTTTGTGTAATCCGCCTACGCGGACTTAGAACGAAGTGAAATATGGATCTCGACCCACTAGAAAATCTTCCAACGGGATTTTTCGAATCAAATGATGAGGGTCATTTGTTTTGAGTAAAATAGTGGGAGCATATTTAATTAAAGGCCTAATTAAATATGTCAATGATACTTATATTTTCATTAATTCTTATGTAGATTACCATGACAACAAACACCTCTAACAACATCTTGCGATCAATCCTTAACAAAGAAAAATTATCTGGGACAAATTTTCTGGATTGGCACCGAAACCTGAGGATTGTCCTCAAACATGATAAAAAGTTGTATGTCTTGGAGAAACCTGTTCCTGGAGAGGAACCTCCTAGTTCTGCACCTAAGGCAGAAAGAGATGCTTATAAGAAGCATGTCGATGATGCCAATGAAACTGCTTGTCTCATGCTAGCTACCATGAACTCAGAATTGCAAAAACAACATGAGAACATGGCAGCGTTCGATATGATCGAACACCTGAAGATGCTCTATCAAGAGCAAGCAAGGCATGAAAGGTTTGAAGTTTCAAAAGCCCTTTTTCAAGGCAAGTTAACTGAGGGAGCACCTGTAGGTCCCCCATGGGCTCAAGATGATTGGGTATGTGGAAAACCTTGAGAGATTGGGTTTTCCCCTCGGAAAGGAACTTGCGACTGATTTGATCTTGCAATCGTTGCCAAATAGATTCAGTCAATTTGTCCTAAATTTCAATATGAATGATATGGACAAATCTCTTCCTGAATTGCTCGCCATGTTAAGAACTGCTGAGCAAAATCTGAAGTCAAAAGGGAAATCCATTCTGATGATTGGAAATGGAAAGAGACAGAACAAAAGGCCCACCAAGCAGGGTGATAAAGGGAAAGGCAAGGAAGTTGCCAAACCCAAACCCACAGTTGCTGCTTTAAAGCCTAGTGGAGGCATAGCAAAAGAAGGCACCTGCTTCCATTACGGTAAGACCGAACACTGGAAGAGAAACTGCCCAAAGTACCTGGAAGATAAGAAGAATGGAGTAGAGACTTCAACTTCAGGTATTTTTGTTATTGAAATTAATTTATCTACTTCTGCATCATGGGTATTAGATACTTGATGCGGTTCTCACATCTGTACTAATGTGCAGGGACTAAAAAGGAGTAGAGATTTGGCGAAAGGTGAAGTCGACCTACGAGTTGGCAATGGAGCAAAGGTTGCTGCTTTAGCCGTAGGAACTTATGTATTGACTTTACCTAGTGGTTTAATAATTTAGTTAGAGAACTGTTATTATGTACCTGCAATTAGCAAGAATATTATTTCTGTTTCTTGTTTGGACAAGTTTGGTTTTTCATTTATAATAAAGAACAATTGTTGCTCAATTTATTTGAATGATATATTTTATGCTACTGCACAAATGAACAATGGACTATATGTCCTTGATCTTGAAATGCCTATTTATAACATTAATACTAAAAGGATGAAACCTAATGAGTTGAATCCAACTTACCTTTGGCATTGTCGATTAGGCCACATAAATGAGAAACGCATTTCCAAACTCCATGAAGATGGACTCTTGGACTCTTTTGATTATGAATCATATGAGACATGCAAATCTTGTTTAATTGGAAAGATGACAAAGTCTCCATTCACAGGAAAAGGTGAAAGAGCTAATGATCTTTTGGCCCTCATACATACTGATGTATGTGGACCACTGAACATACCAGCCATAGGAGGTTTTCAGTACTTCATCACATTTACTGATGATTTCAGTAGATATGGTTATGTGTATTTAATGAAACACAAATCAGAGTCCTTTGAAAAGTTCAAGGAATTTAAGAATGAAGTACAAAACCAACTAGGTAAGAATATTAAAACTCTTCTATCAGATCGAGGTGGTGAGTATTTAAGACTAGAGCTTGATGACCATCTGAAAGAGTGTGGGATCCTGTCCTAACTTACTCCTCCTGGAACACCCCAATGGAATGGTGTATCTGAGAGAAGAAATCGAACCCTATTAGACATGGTCCGATCCATGATGAGTCACGCCGATCTTCCAAACTCCTGTTGGGGACATGCACTATTGACAGCAGCTTACACACTTAACCGTGTTCCATCCAAAAAGGTTGAGAAGACACCATATGAGATATGGAGTGGTAGGAAACCACATATGTCTTACATGAAGATTTGGGGTTGCGAAGTTTATGTGAAATGACAAATTTCAACTAAGCTTGAGCCCAAATCTGACAAATGCTTATTTGTGGGGTATCCTAAAGAAACAAGAGGGTATTACTTCTACAATCCTTCTGAGGGCAAAGTGTTTGTCGCTCGAACTGGAGTTTTCCTAGAAAAGGATTTTATTTCCAAAGGAATCAGTGGGAGGAAAGTAGAGCTTGAAGAAATTCAAGAATCACAAAGCATCGATACACCTATGGAGGAATTAGAGAAGGAAACACAAATAGTTGTGGAAGAGCAACATGCTCAAGTAGAACATGACCAACGTAGGTCAAGAAGGATACGTCACCTACCTGAGAGATATGGATATCTCATAACAGATCAAGGTGATGTGTTACTCATGGATCAAGATGAGCCTGTGACCTACCAAGAGGCCATAACTGGTCCCGAGTCTGAGAAGTGGCTAGAAGCCATGAAATCTAAAATGGATTCCATGTACACAAACCAAGTTTGGACCTTGGTAGAGCCTCCTGTAGGAGTTAACCCTATAGGATGCAAGTGGGTCTTCAAAAAGAAGACTGACATGGATGGTAAGGTACATACCTATAAGGCAAGACTGGTTGCAAAAGGATATAAACAATTTCATGGGGTTGACCATGATGAAACCTTTTCACTAGTTGTAATGCTTAAATTTATTCGTATTTTACTTGCTATCGCTGCATATCATGATTATGGAATATGGAAGATGGATGTCAAAACTGCTTTCCTTAATTGGAATCTTCTTGAGGATGTGTACATGACACAACCTGAAGGATTTGACATACCAGAAAAGCCCAAAAGATATGTAAGTTACAAAGGTCAATCTATGGATTGAAGCAAGCTTCCAGAAGCTGGAATCTTCGTTTTGATGAAACAGTAAAACAATATGGATTCATCAAGAACGAAGATGAGCCTTGTGTCTACAAGAAGGTTAGTGGGAGCATGATCGTGTTCCTGGTATTATATGTAGATGACATATTACTCATTGGAAACGATGTCCCTACCCTGCAACAAGTAAAGTCTTGGTTGGGGAAATGCTTTTTTATGAAGGACCTAGGTGAAGCAGCCTATATATTAGGAATCAGAATCTATAGAGATAGATCACAAAAACTGCTTGGCCTAAGTCAGAGTACGTACATAGACAAAGTGCTGAGACGCTTTAACATGCATGATTCCAAGAAAGGATTCATACCTATGCAACATGGCCTGTGTCCATCAAAAACACAATCCCCTTCAACTAAGGAAGAAAGGGATCGCATGAATAAGATTCCATATGCATCTGCAATAGGATCTATCATGTATGCCATGTTATATACTCGACCAGATGTCTCGTATGCTTTAAGTGCAACGAGTAGGTACCAATCTGATCCTAGTGATGCCCATTGGGTAGCTGTCAAGAATATCCTTAAGTACTTGAGAAGGACTAAGGACTCATTCTTGATATATGGAGGTCAGGAAGAGTTGGTTGTAATTGGATACACCGATGCCAGCTTCCAGACAGATAAGGATGACTTTAGATCGCAATCTGGTTATGTGTTTTGCTTAAACGGTGGCGCTGTGAGCTGGAAAAGTTCAAAGCAAGATACAGTTGCTGATTCTACAACTGAGGCCGACTATATTGCTGCCTCAAGTGCAGCAAAGGAAGTTGTTTGGATCAAAAAGTTCATTAGTTAACTTGACATAGTTCCTAGCATTGTGGATCCCATTGGTCTCTATTGTGATAACAATGGTGCTATCGCACAAGGTAAAGAGCCTAGATCTCACCAACGATCCAAACACATACTTAGGCGTTATCACCTCATTCGAGAGATAATAGATAGAGGAGATGTGAAAATATGCAGAGTACCTACACTTGACAATATTGCTGACCCACTGACAAAGCCTCTTGCGCAGCAGAAGCATGATGGCCATACTATATCTATGGGCATTAGGGGTATGCCTGATTGGCTCTAGTGCTAGTGGGAGATTGTTGGCGTAAGCCCTAGAGGCCAATACTTTTGGTACTTGTATCGAATTATTTATTAATAATAAAAGGCTTTTTCTTTATTATGTTTGTTTAATAAAGTCCCTGGAATAGATAGTCCGTTTAATGTATCAAGTGTGACTTAATCATGAGAGCACATTAAACATAAGGACGCTATTCTTAAAGTATCCGTAGTCGAGCTTTATTGTGAAGTGGGATAACATTAAAGCATGAAGACTATTATGTTTATAGACTGATGATCACATCTCATGGATCATGGATAAGGAGTTATCAAGTCTCAAACATAGGTATGAATATTAAGAGTAATATTTATACTGGATTGACCCGCTATGAGAATACTATATAGAATGTTATGCAAAGTGTCATAAGTTATTCTCATGGTGATAATGGTGTATACCACTCTTCGACCTGAAACCACTATGGACCCTAGATGTAGAGTCGAGTGCTTTATTGTTGATCCAACGTTGTCCGTAACTGGATAACCATAAAGATTGTTGATGGGTACTCCACAAAGCATGCTAAGGGACATGAGTGACCTAGATGGAATTTTCCCATCCTGCGTAACAGGATAAATGTCTATGGGCCCAATATTGAACTGGACAAGGATGACACGGTCTATGCCTTGTGTTCAATATGGACATAAGGGCAAAAGGGTAATTATACACATAATTATTATCACAGAAGGATTTTTCAGATCACATGACATTTTCGTGACTTGTGTAGCAGTGATGTGTTGCTAGATACCGCTCACTGTTTATTATGTTAAATGCGTGATTTAATATAATTGCCAACGTCGCGAAAACCTACAGGGTCACACACAAAGGACGGCTTGATGAGAGATAGAGTAACTAAGGAACACCGTAAGGTACGATGCACTTAAATGGTAAGGTACCACACGCTTAAGTAATTTTGGGCATATTATAATATATGGGCCAAAATACACTTAAGTGGGCTTTTTAGCTTGAAGCCCACACAAGTGGTTCTATAAATAGAACCCTTGGGTAGAAGCATTGTCACTCTTGCATTTTTGTTTCTCTCTCTCTCACTCAAAGCCTTCATTCATAGCAGCTAGCACTGAGATTGAAGGAATCCGTTCGTGTGGACTGAGTAAAGGCGTTGTCATCGTTCAACGTTCGTGATCGCCACAAGAGGTAACGATTCTATCACTGATCATGCCCATTCGTAAGGATCATTAAAGGAGAAAATTTTAAATTCCGCTGCGTTTTAGATCGCCATTCTCCTTCACGAACAAAACCCAAAGATAAGAAGTTTTCAAATCAAAACTAATAAAATGCTAGAGATTACAGGTAAGGGGGTTGGTTACATAGAGGGAGGGTGTTAGCACCCAAAGTGTCCTACGTACTCCTAGGGAGCCCTTTTTATGTGTGCATATGTTTTTAGTATAAAAAATGTTTGAGAAAAAATAAAGTGTGGGGGTGACAAAAGAATTCATTTATTATATTTTTGTGATTGACAAGACCTTCGGTCTTGTACCTACGTACCAACATTAAAATGAGGGATCAAAACCTCGTAGTTTGTGGTAAAAATTTCAATTAAGTTGGTGAATTGCTTTTAACAAAAGTTTAACAAGAAAAGGCACAAAGGGCCAAAAGTTTGAATGATGTTGTTAGTTCTTTTTGTCTTTTGAAATTTTAAGTCAATATGATTAAGTTTATTTACAAATTTGATTTAAGAAAGAGTTTGAAAATTCAATAGCCTAAGGCCAAAGTTTCTAATTATTGAAACAAAGTCTAAGTTTGAAATCACAAGAAAAGAAGTTTTTGAAAAAAGGGGAGAGATTTTGAAATTAAAGAAGTGGGAGGAGATGAAGAGGCTATCGTAAGAAAAAATTTAAAAGTTAAGGGTTGAAAGTATTTGACCAATGGGATGCAATCCAATAGACAAGAATGTCATATAGAAACCCATTTTCCTTTGGACTTTAATCAAGCAATAACCAATAAGCAATGAGCAATATCCAGACATCATGAAGATCAAGGCATCAAATAAAGATGGCCACATCCAAGCAAGCACTCCAATAGCTTGCAGTCTTCATTTTCTTCCCATGTATCAGATGAAATATTCCTTGATCAACTTAGAATAAAACATCAGACACGAGATCAAAATAACAGTTAAGCACAAAGACAGAGTAGCAGATGAGCCCAAAAAATTGTCAAGTCTTGCATCAGATGAAAGCACAGTTCAAAGTAGCTCAGTCTCAAGATGTTGGCATTGGCCAAGTCCTTTTAGCAGAAGGAATGTTGCCTAAACTTAAGTCCAAAGGTTCAAATCAAGCTCAACGGTCCACTAGGTGTTTTTTAGGGTTTTGTTGTTATTAAGTATTTTAAGGGCCTAAGACCATAAATAAAATTAAAACACATAAACAATATATACAATCATAAGACATGACTCAAATGAGAAATGTGAAAAGGGCATAAACATAAACAAGTTATATGAAACCTACATGGCAATGAATGATAAAGGACTGAAATTTAAATTGCATAATAGTAAAGGACGTGAAAGTAAAGTAATATGAATAAGAGTTAGTTAAATGTTAGTCAAAAGTTAGTCAAGTGTTAGTGATGATTTTTAATTGATTAAGTCATTCTTTGGAGAACACTCAACCATTCACTCATAAGTATGAATCCTTAAACCAAGACATCTTCCATGAGAAGGACTCCAACTTGGATAATTCAACAAGTATGCCACAAGCTCCCATGAAAGGAAAAAAGGTCAAGTCTCCACACAATGCCATGAAGAATGGGAGACTTACAATCTCACTTACTAGAATGTTATGCCTTGAGGGTCAAATTTAGCTCTATGTTAAGCAATCGTAATTGGACTTATGTAGAAGTCACAACTATCTGAGGTCGGGCAATATAAACTTAGGTGTTAATGCATGTTAGAGATTTGGTATGAAGAACCAAACTCCTAAAACATACGACACACTAAAAGAAGAGTCAAAAGGGAGGGGCCTATCTCAGTCATACTTGTATTGATTCATCTGACACAAGGTCATTGATGAATCAATTAGCCTTTAAACATTAGAGATTCCATTGGTCAAACGAGGTAATGGGAAAGAATAGGGATGAAGATGAAGGGGGGGGGGAGATAGAAACAAAATTGATCATGAGAGGAATTTCATCAAATCAAAACCATTCATTCATTTTGGGAGATGAAATGTACGTTTCATCAATCCCCTAAATCAAATGGTTTTGATCCAACAAAAGTCAAATCAACCTTGACCAAGGCCCAAGCAGAAAGTCAAACATCACAAGACCATAAAAATTGATCGACAATATTAATAAACATTTAATCAATTAAAAATCAATTTAAAAATGAATTAAAATGCATTTTAATTTGGTCAAAACCTAAAATCCCTTTAAAGCACCAAATAAATGGCCAATGGATTTATCCTAGGTTAAACAAGGTTAAAGGACCTTAGACAAAAAATTTCACAATTTTCAAAAATTCAAAAGTATTTTTAAACAATTAAAAATATGCACACAAAAATTTAATTCATGAAAAATACCAAAATTAATCCAAAAAAAAAATTTAATTCAGAATATGGAAGAGAAAAATATTTAAAGATTTTTGGTGAAAGTCCCATATTTTTTGGATAAAAAAATGAAATTAATATGAATTAAACAAAATAAAGGAATTAAATGAAAAAATCAGAAAATAAAAAGAAATTCAAAAAAACAAGGGCCATCAAATCTCCCTCATCAATTGAGGTGGCAGATCTGATGGCCACGCGCTAGAGTGTACCAAACACCTGAGTCAAACGCGTAGTAACATGAGTCAAACAAAACAAGGCCCAAGATTAAAACGTGGACATGAGATCAGATGGTTCAGGCCATGCCAACACACTACCCGAGCCCTAGCTCCGATCATCTTCTCTGGTGGACCTCACCGGACTGGTCCACCCTGAACCAAATGAAAAATGAAAAGTGAGTACATATTTTTGAAGGAAATATGCTCAGGAGCACGAATCTGACCTCCATTTCTTCCAATTCCAAGTATATTGAAATTGTTAACATAACCCAATGCAATCAAATGTACTCACTTTTCATTTTTCATTATGATACAATCAAATGTGCTTGGTGATTTATCCCAATGCAAACCCAATGGATGAGGGGTAAGGAGGATGCCAAGGTGTGATCCCAAAGCCAGTGCATATGATGAGATAGCATGAGGGATCTTAGGGTCAAAATTGGGGTCTTATAGGTAGATCCACCTCGCTGATAACCTTCCTTCTAGAGCCATCAAAAGCTCTAAAAAACAGAGCATTGGCCCTCATCTCGGGTCCCTTAAACTGTAGCTGGCTCAATGTAGCTTTCAGTATCACATTAAGCAAGGAACCAATATCAACAAGAACTCGAGATAGTAGGGTGTCTACACACATGACCGAAATATGTAGTGCCTTATCATGGCCATTTCCCTCGGGAGATAGTTCTGCTTCATTAAATCCTAGGTATCTGCTGGCGGTGATATTTGCAACCACGTCATCAAATTGATCAATCGTGATGTCCTGCATCATGTGAGCAATATTCAGGAACCTAAAACAATGCTTTACGGTAAGCCTCTGAACTCAAGAGTAAAGAAAAAATATAAATCTTGGAGGGAGTATGACCCAGCTGGTCAGCAATCTTGAAGTCACTCTTTTCTATCAATTTGAGGAATTCTTGGCATTCCTCAAAAGAGATACTCTTCTTGTGACCCTCAACCTGTTCATCTTCATTTATCATCCATTTACCTTTGGAAATTTCAGATTCTACAACCTTATCTGGAATAACCTTTGTTATAGTTAGAATAGTCGTCACGATTGGAGTGGTGGGAACAGATGCCCCTGCATGCGGAGGATGAACAGAAAGAACCCTCTCCTTATGAGGGACAAATGTGGGTGATGGATACACCCTAGGAGTGTACTTTGGAGCGAATACATGGCCACTATGAGTCATGCCTCCCATTCCAGTTATGTTAACAATTTCAGTACCAGGAAATTGAATTTCTTTTCCACCCTAATAGTATAAGAGTTCCCTACGGAGGAAGGATCTCTTGGATTTGGTTATAATTATGAAATTTGTTTTGTGAGTTTAACCATTAGTACTTAGAGGAAAGCGAAGTGTCTAACCACTGACTAAGTACGACCAACAATCAGAGCACTCGTGAGTTGAGATGACAACTTCATCCTATTCACTTTTTCCATCTTAGAATAATGATTTGGACTCACGTTTATTTATTAAGTGTTTTAAACAGAAGTTAAGCATCAGGCCCCCAAGCTAGGTACGAATGACAACCCTCATACTTGACTGTTGTCCACAAGTACGTACACCCTATTTTCATCCAAGTTTTATTATTAAAATGGTTTGATGAATAGAATGGATCAAGGATAGAATGGGATAAGAATGAATTGCATGATAATTGGATAAAGATAGGATATGGAATGGAGGAAGAGATACTTGACATTGGATCAAGCGCTCACGTTTATTGATTTGATTTAACTTCAGAAAAACACTTGACGTTGGATCAAGTGAGTTTTTATTCTTTTGAAAAGATATATTTATCATTAAATTTTATCTGTTTTAGTTAGCATGCAATGAAAGCGATAAAAGAAAGATAAATCTAGACTATTACACTTTCATGGGAGAGGGTGGCATATAACCCACAATGGGGGATGTAAGCAATACAAAAATGGAAATGAAAATGAATTAAGGAAGTTATAACATGTACCATGCCTAAAAAATACAATTAGCATGGTACTTCCAACAATACAAATCAATTGAATGAATTAAAGACATGGATAGTTTGGAATGTACTTGCATCTCAAGAACACACGTGGACACAAAAAACAAATGAGGTTAGTTGAACAATATGAACCAAATGGAATTAAAATGTTAACATAAATGAAATGAATCATGAGATGGCGAAAATGATGATGAAATGATACAATGATATGGATATAGTGATCATGGTGAAAATAATGGACATGATAAGACATCATATTAAATTTAAATATCATTTTCAATTTGGATTCATAACGATAATAAAAATATGAAAAAATTCAATTAAATGGAATTAGGCATGGTATATGGAACTACTGTGGAAATGTAAAGAAATCAAATTAAATCCTAAACATGGCATTTTAATTGAATTAAAAGGTCGAGATATTAATGGATTAAGATATCAAGGACTAACAAGATTAATCAATTCAAACAATTATAAGTTTATCAATTATTTTGTAAGGTATTTTTCAATGGGATTACCAAAAAAGTCTAAAATCTAAATCCATTCTAATTAAATTCTACATGAACAATTAAGCATGAAAATTAGCCTAACAATTAAAATCAAATCCTAAGCATAGCAAACAACAATTGAGATTAAAAATCAACAAATTAAAATCAAGAGAAAAACCATGAAGAAAAGAAAATATCAAGAAACAAATGAATTAATATAATGGGCCAGGGGGTACAATTTTGGAAACTGGGATGCAGTAAAAGCAAAGGGCACATGGCCCCTGGGTGTTAGGCCTACTGAAATGGCCTTCTGGTCAGGGAGGGGTACGAAACGAAACTGGGGTGATGGTCATGAAATTGGTAGGCCTAGAACGTACAAGCCCATCACCAACATTGCAGTGAATGTAATTCAACATGTGGGAAAATAGGCACCTGTGTAATTGAAAATGGAAATTGAATTTTAAATGTCAGCGGAAAAATGCGCCATGTCAGAATTACAACTCAGGTGAACTCAGGTGGAAACCACCATGGCCCACCGTGCCGGAAATCGCCTCCGGCGGTGGTGGCCATAAAAAATGAAAATTGGAGCTACCATCCTACTCACCTTGACGTGCTCTCTCAGAATCTCTACTATATTTTGCGAAAATCCCAACCTAAGCCCCTAACTGCAACAGTCTAATCAAGAACCCTAAATCTAAGAACTTAAATTAAACCCTCCAATTTGGGATTCAATGCCCCTGGAATTAGGGCTTTGAATCCCTTCCTAACTCTCTACAACATGGTAACAAAGAAATAGCGAAAGGAGGAGTTTTAAGAAGCACCTTACTTGAGATGACGACGAAGATGGTGACAACGAGCTCCCTGGTAAATACCTCTGAATCTCTCTTTCTTCTGCTTTAACTTCTCGAATTCTTCTTCATCTTCTTCTTATAGTTTCTTTGAGTTGTTGAGTTGAGTCTGAATTGAGTGAGATATTGAGTGAATGATGATTGGTGAAGATGAGTGTTGATGAATATTGAATATGTGAGAGAGTGATGAATGTGAGGGTTGTATGAGATTTTTTTATGAATGATTGAGCTAGGGTTCAGATGAATATTGAAAGAGTGAGAGTGTTTGATTGGAGCTGAGAATGAGTCATTTTAATGAGAGGATGATGAATGAAGATGAAAATTATGGGTGAGAGAATGGTGGAAAGTTTATGAATCAATGTTGATGAATGATGAAGTTGTTGATTATGTTTAAGTAAGAGAGTGATTGGTGATGAATGATTGTGATTCAGTTGAGAAAGGAAAAAGGATTGGAGAAAAAAAGGAGGAGTCCCCGAAAAATCATCGGAGAATGTTATTTATTCGTTATTTTTGCTATGCAGTTTTGTTAAGTTAGGTTAAGTTAGTTATGTGGTTAGTTATGTTAGTTGTGAATGATGATATGGTATGTTGTTTTGTGGTTCAGTTTGTCGTTTTGTTCAGTTGAATCTTGATGTGTTAGTTGAGGTGATATTGTGGTTTATTTTGTTTAGTCAGGATGTGATGCAGCTAGTCATGGTTTCATGCATGCATTACTCATAGTTTTGTGTTTTACTATGGATTCTGCAGGGTCCTTTATAGCTTGTGGTTTAGCTTTGGTTCCTTGGCTTGTGGTTTCAGACTTGATTAATTGCAGATTTGTGGTTCTGCAGGTGTGGTTTGTGGTTGTGCATTGCTTCATGTTTTACTTGAGTTTATGTTGCAGCTTGTAGTTTTGGACATGCTTCTGATGTGCACTAATGCAGGGCCTGTGTTGGTTAACTTCATGTGTACAAGTCTGCATGTTGCTGTAAGATTCATCTGCAATTATGGCTTGGACTAGATGTAGCAACATTGATGTGCATGATCCTGAGTTATTTATGGTCCTGTAATAGTAGGTCTGCAGTGCAATACTTGGCCTATGTTCTGCTCATGGCTTTGAGAAGTGATTCTGACTTATGATTGTTGTTTTGGCTATGGTTTTGACTTAATTTAGCAAGTATGTAAATTCATTGGCTTAATACTAACTGCATGCCTGCACTTGGCATAATGTTTCTGCAAGTTTTGGATTGGCATTTGACTTTATTTGTGCATGTTTATGGCTAGTTAGGTGCAGGTTTTGCAGGTCTACATTTGGTCTTGACATGCTGCAGGATGACTGTACTCTTGGCATGATGCTTGGACATGTTCCTTGCCATGTTTGCTTATGCTTTTGTGATGTTTCATGGCATATGGTTTTGCATCATCGCAATGGCACATTCTTCATTGATTCTGACTTTGGTGTGTGTTCATGTTGCATGATCCTTGGCCATATTCTGACTTCCTACATCCTTGGTATTGCCTTGACTTGGTTTTGTAGGCCATGTATGCATGAAGGATGGTGGTTTAACATGACATCAAGATTGGAACCATAAGCAACATGTTCAATTTATCAATCGAGAATCAACATGGTCATGGAAAAATTAGGGATGAAATTAGGATTATGGTTGACTTTGGTCTAAGTTGACCAAAAAGTCAATTGTTGGCCAAAGTCAACATTTCGTCAAAGTTCGATTACTATATAAATTCTCATGGAATGGACATTTATATGATTGTGTAATGATGGAAATTGATATTTATGAATGAAATGAGCTTTTTATGGAATTTGAATGACTTTGACCTTGAATATATTGATGAATTTGAACATTGAATATTATATGAACTTCATATTGTAATGAATGAATGTGGGATTTGATATGAAATTGAAATGTATGACTTGAACATGATTAGGATTAACATGAATGATGAATAAGACCATGACTTGAATGATGGACAAGACCATGAATTGAGTGAACCAATAACATAAAACAAAGATCTTAGAAAGAACCAAGAAGCACAAAGAATAGGACCTAAACAAGGATCCATGGCCCAAACCAAAGGCATGATAAAGAATTTGAATGAAATAGACCTAAGAAAACCATGAACTATGCACTAGGCATGATGGTGATCTAGATGAAAGGCTATGAACATGTACATGGACTCAAACTAATGGACATAAGCACAAAATGAAAGGAATCAACACCAAGAAACCAACATAAATGGTCATGAACAAGGGAATGTTGGGTGAAGCTTAACCAATCAAGAGAATCAAGCATCAATGGCATGAAGGAGAATCAGATGAAACTAGGGTTTGGAGGCCATCTAGTGGAAAGTCAAGCCACAATGCATATTAGGACCACATCTCCCCTGATTAGGGTTTCCATGAGGCATACCCTTTGTAGCGGTAAAAAACTTGAGATTAAGTTATTGATTGACTTAACTCACAAAGTAAGAGTCATCGCCATGCTTTTATTCTTTCCAAAGGAAAAGGGAAAAAGTACGAACAAAACCCAAAAAAGTTTTAAAACAAAACTAATAAAAAGAGAACAAGGGTCCGAGGGTTAGTTCTGAAAAGGGAAGACATTAACACCCTAAACATCCATGGTACTCCATGGGAACCTCTTTGAAAATATATACATTTTAGCTTGAAAAAGGTGTTGTTTGTTAAAATATTGGAGAGATGAGAAAAGAAACATTTTTATTATGATTTGGTGTTTGCCAAGAATTCTAAGTCTCATGCCTACGTACCAACAAAGTGCAATGGAGGATCAAAACCTCGTAGTTCATGGTAAAGATAACAAAAATGTTTGTTTTCATTCATTTTTTTATGGAAAAGACATTTTGTCATTTTAAGCAGAATACTCAACTAGTCACCCACAAGTATGAGAACTTTGCATAATCATGAGAAGGGATCCAACTTGGATAGGGATCAACAAGTATGCCACTAGCTCCCACAGATGGAAAAGAATTATCATCAATAATATGGATATAGGAGAATTATATCTCAACTATGGAAATGACTCATGTCTAATGCTTTGAGAAAAAGTTTTAAAAGGACAAGGTGCACAATGGGCACAAAAATGGTTTGAATGAGTTAGGAATTTTTTAAGTCTTTTGAAATTAGTCTAAACATGCTTAAGATAAATTGGCATTTATTAAAAAAATAATTGAAAATCACTTGACAAAAAGTCAAGGTTTATTGAGAAAGTGGTTCAAGTTAAAACAAGAAGGTTTTGAAAATTAAAGAAGGGGGAAGGAGAAGAAGAGACTATCCTAAAGAATTAAAGTAAAAGCTAAAGAAGGAAGATATAACCAAGAGATAACAAGCTTTGTAACATAAGTCAAGCAAGAATTCCCTCCTTTGGATTAAGCCTCAAGCAATCAAAATAAGCAAATAGTAATCCATGTATCAGATGAACTCAAAGTAACCAAGACAAGTCTTCACAAAGAAGTCCAAAGTCAAAGGTATCATATGAATTTCAAAGTCTCAGACCACAAGTCCCAAAGCAAAGGTGAAGATCCTAACTCTAAGTCTATAACTCTACAAAGATGCCAAGGATAGTAATCACAAGTCCATGAATTAGGAGTAGTGATAACATGAAATTATATCACATTTTAAGACTTAATTTAATTAGATTATATTATCATTTACTTTAATTTATCCCATTTTATCAGATATTATGCAGTATTTCTTTTCTATTTACATCAGGTACCCATTTTGAAGCAAAAGTGAAAAAGGGAAGAAAAGGAGGTGTAAAAAGCAATAAAAAGGAAACAAATAACCAAGACCAAGCCCAGCCCAAAAGAAAGCGCACGTTGCCCCTGTGACGGGCGTCACAAGGGTTGTGACGAGCGTCACGCGAAGTAGCCTTGTGACGGACGTCACACATGGTGTGACGAGCGTCACACCAGTCCACTAGCTTTTTGGCGCAAGTTACGCTCTCAGAAGAATGGAAGTAACGTTGAGGATTTCGTGTCCTATTCTCAAGCCGTGTATTTAGCCATGCTGAAGACTCGTAGGAAACGCAAGGCAGTTACCAAGGCTATTATAAATAGCCATCTCCTCTCTTTGCCGTAGAAAGTTTTTGCACGCTCAGTTTTGCGGAAGCTCTGCCAAATTTTCCTTTCACGCCTTTGCTTATTTTTCTTCCTTTCCAGCATTGTTCATTTTATTTATTTCTTTTGCAAGCTTTACTTTCTCTTTTCCCTTGCAATTTATCTTCCCCGTTTTTAGCTTTTAGATATTTTTCGCGTAATAGTTTCTACACCGGAAACTACTGTGCAACTTTATACCGGATTTAACCTTACGTTATATTCGAGTTTTATTTCCTTGATTTATTTTACTGTTTAAGTGAAGAATCCAAGAACAAATCCTACCGGCTTGTGGTGGAGTGTTCAAGACCATTGTATTACGCATTCAGGTTCTTTAATTGTTATTTAATTTTTTATGTTTTATTCTATTGTTTATTCATATTGCCTGCCTGGAATGAGTCTGTTTATGCATGATATAAATTCTTGTTTATTTAGCATGTCTGGCTAATTTGCCTAGGTATCGGTATGTAAAGTAAGCAGAATAAGGGATCGAGACTGAGTCGGTTTATCTAAACTTAAAATCAAAATCAATCTTTTTATGGTCTCAACTTACAGGTTTAATAACAAGATTTTTTTACCAAAGTAAAAGACATAAAGAAGTTAAAATCAATAGAGCGAGAGTTTGAGATTTTAACTGGACAGTGTAAGTTAGGCATTAATTCTAGATCAGGGCGAGAGCAAGTTTTAGAGTTAATTAAATTCTGACCTTTTCCAAAAAGTATTTTTAAAGATTGAATGTGAGGACGAGAGTTAAGCATTCGGATTTAATTGTATAACCTAAGTCAACAGAGCGAGAGTTTGAGATAAGGGTGTTTAAAACGGTCAGTATTTTCTTAAAAAGAGTTTCTGCAACTTTATTGTTTTCAAAATATGGTTTTTGACTTAATTATAAGTGACAGCAACATTAATATAAAATCATGGTTTATTCAACAGAGCGAGAGTTTGAGATAGAACCTTTAACCAATAAAGGTAACCGAAACGATTCATTTTAAAACCAAGAAACCGACAAAGGCTTGATTCCCTAGTTTTGACGAATTACATACCGATATCCGTTTTATTAATATTTAATCTAGACATTAGTTTAGCTCTTAGTTTTTCCCCAAACAATCAAACATCTTCACCTTAGATTTACGTAGTAACTATAGATAACGGTATATCGATTCATAAGTCCCTGTGGGATCGATATCTTTTAAAACTACGCGATAGAACTGTGCACTTGCAGTTTGTATCCCATTCTCGACTCACCCAGTCGAGCGATCAAGTTTTTGGCGCCGTTGCCGGGGACTTTTATTCAATCGATATCGTAACTCTTCCGTTACGCTGTAGAGACTAAGGTTTCTTTTTCTTCTATTCTTTCTTTCGTTGATTTGTATGCCACGCACTCGCTCTCAAGGCGAACCGCTCTATTTACGAATCAACGACGTCGAACTATATCTCCGAGTCTTACGACGAATTCGGGAATATCGTGCTGAAAACAATCTCCCTCCTATAGACCTTCCTGATCTCAAAGATTTTCCTTCTTTAACCGAGATGGCAGAACCAGCTCGTGCTCTTAGAGATTACGCAACTCCATCGCAAGATGAACCGCATTCAAGTATTGCTCCGCCCGCAATCGAAGCAAACAACTTTGAACTTAAACCTTCGTTGTTGCAGGCTGTGCAACAGAACCAATTCTCTGGAAATCTTACCGAAGATCCAAACCTTCATTTATCCGTATTTGTCCAATACGCTGATACTGTTAAAGCTAATGGTGTCACTTCAGAGGCAATTCGACTTCGTCTTTTTCCTTTCTCATTAAGAGATAGCGCTAGAAGATGGCTTCAATCTCTTCCTTCCAACTCAGTCACCACATGGAACGAGTTGAAGAAAGTTTTTCTTGCCCGATATTTTCCGCCAAGCAAAACAGCTATGTTAAGAGCCCAGATAAACGGATTTAAACAGAAAGACAACGAGTCTCTTTTCGAAGCATGGGAAAGATACAAAGACATGATGAGACTTTGCCCACACCATGGTTTGGAAGACTGGTTAGTAATTCACACATTTTATAATGGTCTCTTATACAATACAAGGTTAACAATAGACGCCGCTGCAGGTGGTGCACTAATGAACAAACCTTATGCTGATGCTTACCAGCTTATCGAGAGCATGGCCCAAAACCACTATCAGTGGGGAACCGAACGAACAACAGTGGAAAAACCTCAACCGAAAACTGGCATGTACGAGATAAGTAACCTTGATCACGTCAATGCAAAAGTGGATGCTTTGGTCCAGAAGATTGAAAGTTTAAACGTATCGCCTCCAGCAGCCGTGGTTGCTATAACTCAGAATTGCGAGGTCTGTGGAATCCAAGGCCACACTCCTGCGGAATGTCAACTCTTGACTGGAATCCAAACAGAGCAAGTAAACTATGCTCAAGGAAGCCCCTATCACTACTAGAAAAACTGTTTTTAGCGTCAGCCATTTACAGACGCTAACGGTGGAAAAACAGACACTAATATGTGGTTAGCGTCGGATTAGCGTCGGTGTCGGGCCTTGAATAAAAGTTGCGAAGCTACTGTGTAACGTCGGCTAAAGATACACCGAGGCTACGTAGCCTCGGGGAGACGGAGGCTAAAGCGGACACTAATGGGACCGACGCTATGTTGTTTCAAAACCATGAAAAGTCAATATTATGTTTAGCGTTGGCCGGTCCGACTCTAAAGTCAACAAAAAAAATCAACAGATAGCGTCCGTGTCACCGACACTAAAGTCAACATAGATATAATTTTTTAAATAATAAAAATAAGATAATCCTAAAGAATCAGAATAACACATGAAAAAAAAAGTAACTACTTTGTTTTGGGAAATAAGTTTTAAAAACAGAAGTGAACTTGCAATATGACTAGAATCATATTGATATTATAATTCTTTTTCCTCCTTCATCGATACAATTCCTCATAACAGAAGGTCATAATGGTTCTTACCGCTGAACAACAGCCTCACAGCTTTTCTGCTAGAACCCTTTACAAACTCACTTCCATACTCTGCAATGGGAATGAAACCAGATCCCCGGACACCGCCGCTATGCTGCATTTTTAGTTTACATAGAAACAACATGATATGTTAGCATATAAATTCTACAGCCTTATAAAATATTAATTAATAAACCTAAGTATTGTTGTTGAGGCATACCTCATGCTCTGGTATGTACACAATAATTGGCTGCTTACATAACTTTGATAATACCTGCAAGAATATGGACGACATAAGTCAGTAATTGAGTTATCGTTCGCCGGGTGTTCACATCAGTTCAGATTGCATTCAGTTTTTTGTTTTTTCGCAACAACTCAGACAGTATTTAGTTAACTGTTATCTTTTGAATAATTTTTGTGATTTCATCTGTTGAATCATTGATGCTGAAGCAATACAATGAAGGATATAGAAAGAAGTGTGGTTGATATTAATTAAATTGTTATGTAATTTAGAAATCTACTAAGAAAACTTACATTAAACTTGGTATAAACATCAAATAGAAAACTATTTACTCCTTAGGAGATAAAACGCAAGCAGGACTTTTACAAAGATCACTAACCAATAGTTCCGATTCTCCTCCCCAGAAATCTGGTTGCACAATCCGCCTGCAGTAACTGCAAAATAACACAACCAATCATGGCATTAGATACAAATTCGAAAACTTCAAGATCTTCATTTTCTGTTAATGTTTCAAAGACATACCGTTGTAAAGGCTCATCAACTGTGACAGCAATGATGGCTTCTTCATATAATTTCCGATCTCCTACATTTTCACATATAGCTTCTTTGACTGCCATTCTTAATTCATCTGTGTTATCATTGGCAAGTCAAAACATTGAAAAAGAAAAGAAAACAAAGTAAGATGAGCATCTCAGCTTAATAATTGAACCAGCAACACTATCATGCACAAGCTTTGTGTTACATAATGAACGAATGAGTATCTATATCTTCTTGCCAATATATCAGCGCACCTGCATTCTCTCTTTCCTCCCGTTGGTTAAGAGCAACTCCTTTGTTGTAAGCCATTCCTTTCACCTGAAGAGTGGAATTAATTGTCATCATTATAGCTTACATTTGTGTGATACAATAAAACCAATCAGCAAGTAGCTACAAAGAAGGAAGAAAAATGAATCCAGCAATAACAATGACTTCTCTCTATCTAATCTACTCTCCTAACCACATAATCTACATGTCTTCTCTCTAATACCCAAACCATCTAAGTCTATTTTCCACCGTATTAAAATCTAACAGGCATCAAAAGATGGAACTTACGAGCGCACGAAACAGACACCGCCCATCCCCTGTAACCTTGTGAACAGAAAAACGTTCAAGTTTCTTCATTGCTGCCGACTGTCGACCACTATGAAGACATAAGGAGAGACCAAACACATATCGTCAGAATTCTAAACCATTAAGAGTTCAAAACCTGATCCACTATTCATAAAGATGCTTTCTTTAGCCAAAACTACACAACATATTCAGCTGTATCAACCAAATCTGTAATTTTGAAACACATCTACAGTGGCTTAGGCTTTGCGGCAAATAGAAATATCATTTTCCTTTCTAATTACACATTGGTGCAAAAGTAATGAATTTCATTGCATAACATATAAACAAGAATAAACCTGAAAACATATTTCAACCTAATTAACATGAATTACTCACATGGATGAACCAATTCTAGCGAAAAAGAGAGTGCTAGAACTTCCAGCTCCGAAGAAGCTTGAATTGGGATTAAAGGGAGAAACAACGGAGGGAACTGGTGAAGAAACAATCTCAAATTTTGCTGTACCATCTCTCAATTGCTTAAGAATATTATTCTCCTCTGATTCATGTTTCAACAAAAATATTAGCAGTGTTAAAAATTTAGGGTTAGAGTTAGTGTTGAGAAGTTGTGAAGTTACCGTTGAGAAGCTTTTGCGCCATGAAAATTGACAAGGAATTGCAACGGAGAGAAAACGACACTGCACTACACTATTATGTTCACAATAAAAGCATATCATGGTTTCATTTAAGCATATCATGGTTTCATTTAAGTCATAACAACTCAACATTAACATTAACAGAAGCAAACTATTAGACTTTCAACAATAGTTCACAGCTGACATTACTAATAAGTAATAACACATTCAACTAATTAATTTCCTAACACTTAATTAGCTAAGAAGTTCATAACAGAAACTGTGCAGCAATTTTGTTTCTGTTAGAGGTTATTAGTTAGTTAGGATCTGTTATGAGAAGTTATAAAATCTGTTAGAGGTGGATTTGGTGAGTGAAATGTTTAACTCAAATTCTGTTTTGAAATTAAATTCCATTGTAAATTCAGTTAGTTTAGAAATTCAAAAGTTAGTTGAATCGAAATTGAGATTTAAGTGGAATGTAACTGAAATGAAAATTGTAAAATTTTCCCTCCTTGTTTTATGTGAATGTAGTTATGCAGGTTAATTTCAGTTAGTAAAAAAAGACTGTGAGGATGTAAATATCTCATCAAGCATGTTTATACTCTAAATTCTAAGCCGTAATGATCTAATGACTGAAAAATGGCATATCAAATAAAATGTCTAAAAGGCACTGAGCACAGGCCATAGGGCACTAAAAATGACATGACTCAACAAAATGAAAGCTAAAACCAATGCAGAGAATCAACTCCAACAAGGGATGCGTACTGTTCCTGACAAACTCAAAGATCGCAATTCTTAAACAAAATATATGACCAAAACCAAAGCATAATACATAATTTAAATAAACAATCACTTGGAATATATATGATAACAGCTTTAAATTGTTTGTAATCATACCTCTGTCCTATAGCGTGTATCAGCTGGTGGAATCTTTAGTCTTGCCTTCCAATCTTGTGAACTAACATACAAAATCAATTGAGAATAAAATTAAAAGACATTCTTTTCTTAGGGAAAAACAATCACATTAGCTTTATCTGGCAGTAGAATAATTGAATTTTACAAGCTATTTTCAAACCTTTCATAAACACATGATAGAGCAAACATCAACCAATATCATATTAGATTTGCAATAGCAAGGCATTAGAAATCATTGTAAACATCATCAAATCAACTTTACATTAGAGCACTATATAGAAATTAATGCAATTCTGGTTATGTTGGACAGAGATAAAACACTCAGAACCTAGAACTTCATAAAACACTATCAAACATTCAGGTTCCCTGCTCAAATTTGAGTTTCAGCGATCATTTACAGACCATGATAATAACTTTCAAAATCATATAAAGCTCTTGATTAAATGAAAAAAAAATCTAATTTGATTCTTCACTAGATAGAAAAAGAAAATAAAACCAATTTACTACATAAGACAGGAAAATTAAGCAAACCACAGTGGAAGGAGACAGATTGCTATCAACAGTTAAGAAAAGAGTTGGCGAGCTAAAATAATCAAGCTATCAAAGTTACACAAACCATATCAACGAACAAACATTAACAGCAAATACCCTTTATAAGAGGAGAGGATTCCCTCCTACAGCAAGATATCACCGAATAGACAGCCTGGGCAAACAACCACGCACACAAATGTATAAACATCGAAAAGGATTCACGGATTAGGGATTCACCGAATATGCATTACCTTTGATGATTCAGAAACCCTTTAACGAGGGATTTTGAATTAGGGATTCTTCAATGGATTCACGGATTAGGGATTCACGAATCGGTTCACGAAATTGGGAAAAAACGGATTCACGATTTAGCATGGAATTAGGGTTTTCGTGTTGTGAAATGAAATGGAGGGAGAGTGAAAAATGACGAGGGAAAAGGAAAGAGGGAAATAAGCTGTCGCGCAATTTTTGGTCAGAAATAGAAAATTCCTTAGCGTCCGCCAAGCGGACTCTACTTAATAAATAAAATACTTAAACCTTAAATATATATACATATTATAGATAAATAAATGGAAAAATTATATGTTATAATAATAGCGTCGGCTACGCGGACTCTAAGTAAATAAATACTAATTAAAAAATAATGCTACTAGATAGAGTCGGTCACACCGACTCTAAATAAATTAATCAAACATTCTTCAAAGGTAACATAACAAGTAGTGTCGGTTTTGCCGACACTGATAAAAAAAATAACTTGTCTTAAATGATGTACGTAGATAGAGTCCGTTAGTGTAGGCTTAGCCGACACTAATAGTGTCCGTGTCGGTGGCCGACTCTAAACTAGGAGGCTAAAATGACTTATTCTAGTAGTGTATTCGAATACCTATAACCCAAATTGGAAGAACCATCCAAACTTCTCATATAAGAGTAATAATGCTTTATACGCACCTGGACAGTCTCCAAATCAAGCCCCATCTATACCTCCAGGATATCAGAAACCGAATCCTAACAATAATACCCCTAGAAAATCCAACTTGGAAATCATGATGGAAAACTTTATAGCTTCCCAACAACAAACCAATAAAGATTTCTTAAACCAGAACATACACACTGGCGAACAACTTAAACAACTCGCAAGCAAAGTAGATGCCTTGGCTACCCATAACAAAATGCTGGAAACGCAAATATCTCAAGTAGCTCAACAACAAGCACCTACTGCTGCACCAACTGGTACATTCCCTGGACAGCCCCAACCCAATCCGAGAAGCCAAGCTCATGCAATTATATTGAGAAGTGGAACGGAAGTGGAAGGACCGTCTGACCCAAGGATAGAAAACCAAAACCCTGAAAAATCCACTGAGGAAAGTGAACCTAAGGAAAAGGAAGAGAGTAATAAGGAAACCCTAAAAAAGAAGGAACCTTATGTACCTCCACCACCTTACAAACCACCTATACCTTACCCTCAAAGGCTTGTTAAAACCAAAGATGTAGGCCAATTTAGAAAATTTGTTGATCTCCTTAAACAATTAAACGTTACAATTCCGTTTACCGAAGCTATTACGCAGATGCCCTCATATGCTAAATTCTTAAAAGAAATTCTTTCTAATAAGAGGAAACTTGAGGATAGCGAAACCGTTACACTCCCTGCCGAATGTAGCGCTATAATCCAAAACATGCCCCCTAAACTCAAGGATCCGGGTAGCTTCTCTATACCCTGTCACATAGGAAAATTTGTCATCGACAAAGCCTTATGCGATTTAGGAGCCGGAATTAGCGTTATGCCCTTATCCATATGTAAGAAACTGGAGATGGGAGAATTAAGACCGACCAAAATGTCTGTGCAATTAGCAGATCGTTCCATCAAATATCCTGTAGGAATCCTTGAAAACGTTCCCGTACGCATAGGTCAGTTTTACATTCCCACTGACTTCACAATTATGGACATTAGAGAAGATGATACGACACCTATTATACTAGGAAGACCATTCTTAGCAACTGCCGGTGCAATCATAGACGTAAAACGAGGACGACTCACCTTCGAAGTAGGTGAAGAAAAAATTGAATTCATTCTTTCCCAATTCTTGAAAGCACCTGCAATAGAAGATACATGTTACTTCATGGATATCATCGATGAATGCATAAAAGAAGCAGAGTCAGGAGAAGACAAACCATCAGACTGTCTTTTAGAGGACAAATCTAAACAATGCCTAGCAATAACACCAGATCCTACGCATTGTCTTAACAAACCAACCCCTGATTTGAAAACACTTCCCAAAAATCTGAGATATGAATTCCTAGACTTAGAACTTGAACGACCTGTGATAGTTAATGCAGATCTAGGAAGACCCGAAACAGAAAAACTCCTACATATCCTAAGAAAATATCCAACTGCACTAGGATACCACATCACCGATCTTAAAGGAATAAGCCCTTCTATTTGTATGCACCGCATCATGTTAGAAGAAGACTGTAAAACCTCTAGGGAACACCAGAGAAGACTAAATCCGATCCTAAGTGAGGTAGTAAAGAAAGAAATAACCAAGTTATTAGAAGCAGGTATTATATATCCTATATCTGATAGCAAATGGGTTAGTCCTGTACACGTTGTACCCAAGAAAGGAGGCATAACCGTTATTGAAAACGAAAAAGGAGAAACTATAACTAAACGAATCGAATCGGGATGGAGAATGTGCATTGATTATAGGAAACTAAACAAAGCAACCCGAAAAGATCATTTCCCTTTACCATTCATTGACCAAATGTTAGAACGATTAGCTAAACATTCACATTTCTGTTATTTAGACGGTTATTCAGGCTTCTTTCAAATACCAATTCACCCTGATGACCAAGAAAAGACAACATTCACATGCCCTTTTGGTACCTTCGCGTATAGACGAATGCCGTTTGGTCTGTGTAATGCCCCTGCAACTTTTCAAAGATGCATGATGGCAATATTCGCCGACTTTCTCGAAAACATCATGGAAGTATTTATGGATGACTTTTCTGTGTACGGACAAAATTTCGAAGAATGCCTTGAAAACCTGGAAAGAGTTCTTGAACGATGTGTAAAAGTAAACTTAGTACTTAATTGGGAAAAGTGCCACTTTATGGTACAAGAAGGAATTGTTTTAGGACACATCATCTCGAACAGAGGAATTGAAGTAGACAAAGCCAAAATAGAGGTAATCGAAAATCTTCAACCCCCAAGAACCGTGAGAGAAGTACGAAGCTTTTTAGGACACGCCGGTTTTTACCGACGATTCATCAAAGACTTCTCTAAGATAACTAAACCCTTAACCGGACTGTTGATGAAAGATGCTGAATTCATATTCGACGATAACTGTTTAAAAGCATTTCAAACTCTTAAACAAGCATTGATCTCCGCACCCATTATGCAGACACCAGACTGGAATGAACCATTCGAAATAATGTGCGATGCCAGTGATTATGCTGTAGGTGCTGTTTTAGGACAAAGAAAGGATAAAAAGCTTCACGTTATATATTACGCTAGCAGAACCCTGGATGAAGCGCAGATGAATTATGCCACAACCGAGAAAGAACTCCTAGCAGTGGTATTTGCGCTAGATAAATTTCGTTCTTACTTGGTAGGAGCCAAAATAATAGTTTACACTGATCACGCTGCTATCAGGTACCTTTTAACAAAAAAGGATGCTAAACCTAGACTCCTAAGATGGATCTTGTTACTACAAGAATTCGACTTAGAAATCAAGGACAAGAAAGGAACTGAAAACGTAGTAGCAAACCACCTCTCTAGACTTGAGAACCTTGAACCAGAAAGAACATCCATTAATGATGATTTCTCGTATGATAAACTCATAGCTACTTTGGAAGAGAACAACTCCGACATGCAAGTAGAAACCACCTTAGCTATATCTGTCATACCATGGTACGCTGATCTAGTCAATTATTTAGCTGCCGGAATAGTTCCACCTACTTTATCTTACCAGCAGAAGAAACGATTCTTCCACGACATAAAACACTATTACTGGGATGATCCCTTACTTTTCAAAAGAGGCCCCGATGGTATTTTCCGTCGATGTATACCCGAAGAAGAGGTAGAAAATATAATCCAACACTGTCACTCTGCGCCTTATGGTGGTCACACAAGTACATCCAAGACCTGCTCTAAAATCCTACAAGCTGGCTTTTATTGGCCAACTATATGGAAGGACGTACATGCGGCTATTAAGGAGTGTGACAGATGTCAACGCACGGGAAACATATCTAGACGTGACGAAATGCCACAAAAAGGTATTTTGGAAGTAGAGATTTTTGACGTGTGGGGGATAGACTTCATGGGACCCTTTCCATCCTCTTTCGGTAACAAATACATACTCGTGGCAGTTGACTACGTATCAAAATGGATCGAAGCTATAGCTTCTCCAACAAATGACACCCGAGTAGTAACTAGACTCTTTAAAAATATAATATTTCCGAGATTTGGCATCCCAAGAATAGTAGTCAGTGATGGTGGATCACACTTTATATCCAAGGTACTCGAAAAACTACTACTTAAATATGGAGTGAGACATAGGATAGCAACACCTTACCACCCTCAAACCAGTGGACAAGTGGAAGTATCTAACAGAGAAATCAAGCAAATACTAGAAAAAACGGTCGCCACTTCAAGGAAAGATTGGTCATTGAAATTACCAGAAGCTTTATGGGCATACCGAACTGCTTATAAAACTCCCATAGGGACGACCCCATTTAAGCTCATTTATGGAAAATCCTGTCACCTCCCGGTAGAATTAGAACATAAAGCCTATTGGGCTATTAGAAATTTAAATTTGAATTATAAAGCCGCCGGTGAAAAGAGAATCCTTGACATAAACGAATTAGAGGAACTCAGAAGAGACGCCTATGAAAATGCCAAAATCTATAAAGAAAGAACAAAACAATGGCATGACAAGCGTATATCAAGGAAAGTCTTCAAGCAAGGCGACGCAGTACTTTTATTTAACTCTAGACTAAAGTTATTCCCGGGAAAACTACGATCCAGATGGTCAGGACCTTTTCATATCACTAAAATCTTTCCCAGTGGAGCGGTAGAAATAAAAGGACAATCTACAGAACCGTTCACCGTAAACGGGCAACGTCTGAAACATTATCACTTTGCGGAAACCAACGAGGATTCGCAAATTCTACACTTAGACGAAACGCCCCCAGGACTCATAGACAATATTTAACAGTTTCTTTGTCGAGCTTGCGACATTTAAACAAAGCGCTTAGTGGGAGACAACCCACAAATTAATCTGTTGTTTTATCATTCTATTATTATTATCATTTCTCTATTTTTCTCTTAATTATTCTTTTAATTTCTATTTAGTATTCATTATTGATTTATTCAAAAAGAAAAAAAATATATCTATATATAATAATAATAATTCTTTTCTTCTTTCGGCATTTGGCCAAATCCTGACTTAAACTCATGTTTCTTTTCTCTAGTTAACACTAACCAGATGGGACATTTTGATCGTATGGGTATCAAGTTCAGAGGAATGGCTCAGAAACGAAAGTTTGAAGAACTAGCCGCTAGAGAGATGCTACCTAGTTTATATGCTGATGATTGGGCTATGACTGCCCTTGGACTGAGACAGAGTGTCCTGTTTTTGCTGAATCAGATAGGATGGGAGACCTCCCCTATCCTGAGACATTTCACCACCTACCGGAGACTCACACTAGAATTCCTTAGTTCATTAATCTATCTACCTAGCCATGGAAAAGGAATTAGCAGAGGTTTTATCCAGTTCAGAATGTTCAATATGGAGTACCAATTTAATATTAGAGACTTCACCAACCTTTTGGGTTTTCCTACCTCCTTTGATACATTCACTGTAAGCCAGGAAGAACTTTTTGAATATAGAGAGCTTGAACACTTTTGGGGTAAGCTGACTGGAAATGATGAGCCAGAAGAACATGAGTTTCTCTCTGGAAACATACATAACCCGTCTTTTCGCTATTTCCATAAGATCCTGACCCACACTTTATTTGGGAAGAAGCCAAATAGTACTTCAGTTTCACGTGATGAACTCTTCATCATATTTTGTGCTTCCCAGAACCGTCCAGTAAACGGCGCTACTTTTATGTTAGCTAATTTGGACCACCTTATCCAGGATGAGCGAGCACCCATTAGAATAGGCGGTTTGATCACTATGATAGGTAATGCTATTGGACTACGTCGGCCTATGCTTGACCTTAACCCTTTTTGTGGCATTACTACTATGAGTATACCCTTCCTCTTCAACATTATGTTTATAGAAAACATAGGGTCTGATGAGTTCGAGCTTATTATTGATAACCAGGTTCTCTGCCTATTCACCATGCCCGATCCTAGAACTAGTGTTCATAATCAAAGGAACTGGCTCTATAACCTGAATGAAACCCCAACTCCGGCTGGATCCACTGAATCCATCCAGGATTATGAGATTTGTGACGACTATGAGCACTATGTTGACCATATCTCTCTTGCTGAGTCTGACCCTCAGACACCTTCCGGCTACTATGATATTGATCCTCCTCCTCAGCCTGTCCTGACCGAAGAATCAGTCATGCCTGATCTCCGACATCATATGCCAGGAACAGATATTAAAACAGTCATTGAAGCCTTGATGTCAGAGCAAGACGCCCTCAGGGAAGATTTCCATAACTTGAGACTTGAAATCCTAGAATGCATGAGCAGAACGGCAAGTCAGTTACGTATGTTACGGCATCATGTTAACTCTTTTGCTCCTCCGGCCAGAGATCCGAAGATAGATGGAATTTAGTTATATCTCTTTCTAAGTTATTTAGTTTTAGGCTAGATTTTTTCATTAATGTTGTTTGAATTCATGTTTATTTCTATTTCATTTCATTATTTTCCTTCCCTGTAATACTTTATGATCATTTTTATTGAAGCTGTTTAATTAATTTTATTATGCAATGGCTATTATGCTCTACTGTTGTTACCTATTATTATTACTATACAAAGCAGATTAAGCGTGCACAATAAATTAAACTGCAGACTAAACTGATCATAAGCAAAACAAAACATTAAAATACGCTACAAGTAATTCTGTGAAGCGCCACTGAAGCCTTGCCAAAAAGGAGGTGTGACGAGCGTCACACACTCCATGACGAACGGCACGCAAAACGCCTGTTACGAACGTCACACCCCTGTGACGAGCGTAACACCCTTCAGACAAGTGAACGTTAAGGAGCCGTTGGAGACGAACGTTACACTTTAATTTTTTACATTCCCCATTCATTTTTCATTTACCACACTTAATTACTTTTCAACCACTTTTTCTTTCTACCTTCCAATCCTTCTCCTATAAATACCTACCAAAACTTCCTTCATTCACCACAAAACAATTCTCTCATATCAAACACACTTCTTTTCCTTTCAAAATCATCCCTTCAAAAATTCATCACAATGGCGGGAAATCAAAATTTCGGAAATATCATCTTCCGATCCGGAGATGACAACTATCAGCAAGAGCAATTCGAGCGCTTCCAACAGCGAGGCGTCGCTCCCACCAGGTACCCCGATTTAACTTGTTTACAACAATTGGGCTTACTCCAAGGTATCGAGTGGATGCTCCGTAAAGCCGATTTAACCTTCCTTTGCACCCATAACCAACCCACCTACCCTTCCCTAACCTTAGAATTCCTAAGTTCTTACGACTACACCACTCCCGCCGGTGAAGGTGAATTTCTAACCGGTACGGCAACCTTCCGTATGTTTAACACCGAGTACTCTCTAACCCAACGCCAATTGAGTGCCATGCTACAATTTCCCACAGAAGGTCTGCTGCATGCCAGAATCCCTCCAACCTCAAACTGGAACACAGTTCTAGTTTTCGATCTTTTTAAGAAAATTTCCGGTATAAATACCTACAACTGGGAAGAACTCCTTCTCTCCCACATCCATAACCCCACCATCCGTTATTTTCTCCGTATCCTGCAAAACACACTTTTTGGAAGACCAAACAACAGTAAGGTCAACTCGAAGGAGTTATTTTTCCTCCAGTGCGTTTTCGAACCGGATACTAAGGTAAACGCCGCCTCTTTTCTCTTTCATCATATCCGCACCTTATGTGCTAGAGGCCGGCAACCCTTTATAATTGGTGGATTAATAACCTCCATAGCACTTGGCCTGAACCTAGGGGATAAACTCCAAACTTTAGAATCCCTACCTCCCCTGTCTATGGATATCAGCTATTGCCGCTCCAGCCGCCTGATTAAAAACAGAGTAGGCGGAGGCTATTATCTTATGGTGAACAACCAAGCAGTCCCGAGTGTTGTGCTACCCAATACCACCCTAACTGATGTCACAAACCCCGACCGCCACCTCTACGATCTTAGCGCTCCTGAAACCACCGAGCCTTCACAAACAAACCAGCAAACAGATGAGTTTGAAGAAATGGAACAAGGTGATCATCCGCCAACACAACAATCAGTCCCGCTAAACCCTTCCAGTAATGCAGCCGGCCCATCCTCCCAACGTCGTCGACGACGAAGGCCTGCGACCAACGATGACATTATGGATGCTATCGATGGTATGCAGGCACAGAATACAGAGATGATGCAGATGATGCGTCAAATGCAACAGCAACAGGACGCTCGGAATGCCATAACCGACCAGCGGTTTACTGAATTGTTCAACAGGTTCGACAACTTAGACATACGTCAAAGATCACCAGGTCCAAGAACCAGAGGCGGAAGGCAGCCTTAGTTGTTATTTTCTTTTTCCTTTCCATCTTGTATTTCATTTCCTTAAAACATTGAGGACAATGTTTAGTTTAAGTATGGGGGGGGGGGGAAACAATATTCTTTCCATTCTCATTTTTTTTCAAGTATGTTATTTTCCCTTTCATTGTTATTTCCCTTTCTTATTATGAAAAAAAAAAAAATTATTATAATATATATTTATTTTAAGTTAAGTTCCTAAGTGTGAAAATTTTCTATTATCTATTCCCCTCAATTTCCTGAGCCATAACAAAAATTTTAACACACCCAACAAGTATAAAGGTTGCTTACTTTATAAAACTTGAGTGAGATCAAAACAAAACCATTACCGTAACAACGCTCTGAGAACCTCAATATGTTAGATCAGGATAAGTACCTATTATACCAATTCCTTGAACTTTTAGTTCTATGGCAACCCCAAGTAGTTTATACAGAAGTCAGCACCATCTTAATAGCAAACTACGTGGAGAGCCGATGAATATAAGTGAATGATCCCCAAAGTAACCTAAAATATATAAATATATCAAGAAATGCACTAATTAAATTAGGTGATCCTTACCAGATCATTTGATCTAAAGGTTGCAGATCATGCAAAAGCACAATACGAATGATCCATTATGAGTTGGTTCGGTAGGAATCTGGTACTGAACTTGGTAGGGCGGACTACGGTCCGATCCCCCGCAATTTGCAATGGACTGAATAATGAAGTTATCCGACTTATGTACCAGAACTTCTAGCTAAAAGCGGATCATAATCACTAACCGGTTACTCCACTATGTGCGCGAAAAGATAAAGGGCTTAATGTGATTTCGCTAGAATGAAAACGGGTAAAATAAGACTAAAGGAACCAGGATAGCTATCATAGTGTACTTGTAACTGATTGGCATAAAAGTAGGGTTATCTAAGTTGTAACGGTAGTTGTTGATGTCAAGATTAAACTCAAATCCTCCTAAACAAAAATCCATTCGCAACCTAGTACGAATTGAGGTGTGCTTTGAAATTTCATCTGGCTAAAACTTTTAACAAGTTCTATACTGAATTTTGCTTGAGGACAAGCAAAGATTTAAGTATGGGGGAGTTTGATAACATGAAATTATATCACATTTTAAGACTTAATTTAATTAGATTATATTATCATTTACTTTAATTTATCCCATTTTATCAGATATTATGCAGTATTTCTTTTCTATTTACATCAGGTACCCATTTTGAAGCAAAAGTGAAAAAGGGAAGAAAAGGAGGTGTAAAAAGCAATAAAAAGGAAACAAATAACCAAGACCAAGCCCAGCCCAAAAGAAAGCGCACGTTGCCCCTGTGACGGGCGTCACAAGGGTTGTGACGAGCGTCACGCGAAGTAGCCTTGTGACGGACGTCACACATGGTGTGACGAGCGTCACACCAGTCCACTAGCTTTTTGGCGCAAGTTACGCTCTCAGAAGAATGGAAGTAACGTTGAGGATTTCGTGTCCTATTCTCAAGCCGTGTATTTAGCCATGCTGAAGACTCGTAGGAAACGCAAGGCAGTTACCAAGGCTATTATAAATAGCCATCTCCTCTCTTTGCCGTAGAAAGTTTTTGCACGCTCAGTTTTGCGGAAGCTCTGCCAAATTTTCCTTTCACGCCTTTGCTTATTTTTCTTCCTTTCCAGCATTGTTCATTTTATTTATTTCTTTTGCAAGCTTTACTTTCTCTTTTCCCTTGCAATTTATCTTCCCCGTTTTTAGCTTTTAGATATTTTTCGCGTAATAGTTTCTACACCGGAAACTACTGTGCAACTTTATACCGGATTTAACCTTACGTTATATTCGAGTTTTATTTCCTTGATTTATTTTACTGTTTAAGTGAAGAATCCAAGAACAAATCCTACCGGCTTGTGGTGGAGTGTTCAAGACCATTGTATTACGCATTCAGGTTCTTTAATTGTTATTTAATTTTTTATGTTTTATTCTATTGTTTATTCATATTGCCTGCCTGGAATGAGTCTGTTTATGCATGATATAAATTCTTGTTTATTTAGCATGTCTGGCTAATTTGCCTAGGTATCGGTATGTAAAGTAAGCAGAATAAGGGATCGAGACTGAGTCGGTTTATCTAAACTTAAAATCAAAATCAATCTTTTTATGGTCTCAACTTACAGGTTTAATAACAAGATTTTTTTACCAAAGTAAAAGACATAAAGAAGTTAAAATCAATAGAGCGAGAGTTTGAGATTTTAACTGGACAGTGTAAGTTAGGCATTAATTCTAGATCAGGGCGAGAGCAAGTTTTAGAGTTAATTAAATTCTGACCTTTTCCAAAAAGTATTTTTAAAGATTGAATGTGAGGACGAGAGTTAAGCATTCGGATTTAATTGTATAACCTAAGTCAACAGAGCGAGAGTTTGAGATAAGGGTGTTTAAAACGGTCAGTATTTTCTTAAAAAGAGTTTCTGCAACTTTATTGTTTTCAAAATATGGTTTTTGACTTAATTATAAGTGACAGCAACATTAATATAAAATCATGGTTTATTCAACAGAGCGAGAGTTTGAGATAGAACCTTTAACCAATAAAGGTAACCGAAACGATTCATTTTAAAACCAAGAAACCGACAAAGGCTTGATTCCCTAGTTTTGACGAATTACATACCGATATCCGTTTTATTAATATTTAATCTAGACATTAGTTTAGCTCTTAGTTTTTCCCCAAACAATCAAACATCTTCACCTTAGATTTACGTAGTAACTATAGATAACGGTATATCGATTCATAAGTCCCTGTGGGATCGATATCTTTTAAAACTACGCGATAGAACTGTGCACTTGCAGTTTGTATCCCATTCTCGACTCACCCAGTCGAGCGATCAAGTAGCAAGCTTCTCTTTTTTTAGGTTTTTTAGTAATGACATAAAGAATGGTTCAAATGGACCAAGAACAAAGTGACATAATCACAATATAATATGGCATGAAATGTTAAACATAAAGCATAAAGTAAATGGAACAAAAAATAAAGTAACAAGAAGTATATGACTTGGAAATAAATGTTAATACAAGTAAATTGTTAGTTAAATGATGTCAGTAATCAAAGATGAAAAGATGTTTTGGTCACTTTGTGGAGAACACTCAACTATCCACTCACAAGCATAAAAATATGAACCTTATACATCATTTATAAGAAGGGCTCCAACTTGGATAAAATCAAAAAGTATGTCACTAGCTCTCACAAATGGAAAAGGAGTAAAATTTTCACATAATACCATGAGGAATAGGAGACTTACAATATCACTTATAAAAATGCCATTGCCTTTGGGATAAATTTAGCATTATGTTAAGCAATCATAATTGGACTTATGTAGAAGTCACAACTATTTGAGGCCGGTCAATAATAATGTTTGTGTTAATACATGCTAGAGAAATGATATGTAAATCATCCTCCTAAAGCTATATCACACAATAAAAGAAAATGAAAGGGTATGATAAAGCATAAAGGGTTGGAGGATGGTCCATTACTTCAATCCACGTTTCATGACATTTAGGACAAACTTATGCATTAATCCAAAGTACCTTAAATGATTCATGATCACTTAGAAGGTATATTTGAAATGATGAAAGTTCATCAAGCACCAATCCATATATCATGAACAAGGTGGACACCAATCCATCCAATTGATCAAAAGAAAAGAAAGGGATGAAGATGAAAGGGGACAAAAGAGGTCACAACCAAATTGAATCACAAATTTGATCAAGTCATCATCAAAATCAATCATCCATTTTGGTGGATTAGGTTTTTGACCCCATCAACACCCAGGATCCATTGAGTTTGATGAGACTTGAAGTCAAAACCATCATGATCCAAGGCCAACAAAAATTCACAAGATCAAACAAATTAAAAATGAAATTAAATGAATTAAAAATACATTAAACGTATTTTTAAATATTTTTAAAAATGGAAATAAAATGGAAAATCCATAAAGTCCTTCAAAACACCAAATAAATGGGCAAGAAAATTATAGAAGGTTGGAAATAAAATGAGAAATATATAAAAAAATGCAGAAAAGTATTTTTAAACCAATTAAAACAAAGGAGAAAATTGAAAAATCATGAAAAATAGAAAATTAGTGAATAGTATGTGGAAAAAATAAAAATCAGATGAAGAAAAATAAAAGAGTATTTTAGAAATTATTTTGGGATTTTTAGGATAAAAAATGAAATTACTACGAATTTTTAAAGAAAAAGAAATTTAAAATAATAAAAGAAAAATAATTAAAATCAGAAAAAATCAAGAGATTTGGATCACGCCATTCATTGACGTGGAAGATCCAACATTCCAAGTGATGAGAGACACGATGGAATGCGTTACAAGCCAAACACAGGTTCTAGTTTGAATTTAACCAATCAAAACATTTCAAAATGCCAACGTGTCTGGTTCAAACTTAGACCACCTGAGAAATACTCCGGTCATCTTCTCCCGTGAGCTCTCACAGGAGTTTCATTATTTGGTAACTTAAACACACGAGACCACCACCATTGTGATCCTCTTCTCATCCCGAATTCAACCTTATGCTTCAAATTCATTTATGTGAACTGAGCAAAGGGGATTTCAAAGAAGTTTCAGAAACAAGAAAAACACGAAAAGTAAAATTAAATGATGAACATGATCAATCAACATCAGATAAGTTAGGGGAAAGCATCAGAGAGTGAATGACTACATTGTGGTAACTTGTTTGAGTTCAAATGATGCTCAAAACTACCTTGTCTAGATGGTGATCAGAAGTTGATGAAGCTCAATCTGGTTAGAACAATTCAGAAGGTCTTAGAGCTTGGGAATTGTTGCAAAAGCTTCAGAGGATGTCGATGGAGCTAATAGTATCAAGAAAATGGATTGAAACATCCTGAAACTCAAAATATGATAGTTGAATTTTCTGGCAAAACTTCATGTTGCAGCAGGGGTTTCTTGGCTCTCAAAAGCTTACAAATGAAGGAAAAAGCTTCATCTATTTATAGGTAATGTAATTGGATCCAAATACGTGTGGAATGATGTTGAATTCGTGCAAAACGAATTTGATCCAAGTGTGTGAAAAGTGTGACATGAAACTCATCCAAATGATCCATTTTAAGTGTCAATTAACTGCTGGAGGTTTGATTAAACATGTTTAGGACTAAAACACTTGCTAATTTGGCTTTGAATTGAAACTAGTCATGATCAGATTTTGGACAATGGTAATTTCTTCAGTTTCAAGTCACCATGTTTAACTCAATGGGGCATCCTATCAAGAGGCTTTTTGATCCCATTTTTTTTGCAATGTGTTAACATCATGGCCAATATTATAATGAGCCAAGAAAGGTTGCATTTGGATGCTTTAGCACAAAGTTATATTATGTTGAAGTTGGCATAAAATATTGTTTCCATAAGTTAGAAAAATTTGAGTGTTCCATGGTGAAAATGACCTATAACGTCCCAATGAATTCCATGGTCTTCCAAGCATAATTTGACCTTGGTCCTTGAAGCAAACGTGTAGATGGAATCCCAAATGACATTGTGCAAGAAAAATCAGCTCCATATGTTGAAAATTGAAGAAGTTATGATCTTTGAAAGTTGGCAAAAAGTCAATTGAAAATAGGTCAAATTTCACTAAGTCCAGAAATGACCTATAATGTATCCAAACATTTGATGATACTCCAAGCATAATTTGCTCTTGTCATGTAAAACAAATTTGTAGAGGATGTTGATAAGAGTCATATGCAAAAAGGGTAACTCAAAAATGTTGAGAATTGTAAGAGTTGTGATCCTTGGAACTTTGACTTCAAATTGTTGACTTTTAGGTCAATCCCTTTGGAACAAGCTTGTGCACTTGGACTTTCCTTGCATTCCAAAGCACATGGGTGATCATATGAACTCAAAATAAGGTGTCCTTGATTGCCTATTGGTTAGATGGCTAAAAGCTTGAAGTTACTTGTTGAAGAAGGCATGGAAATAAACACATGAACCTTTGACCTTTCTTGAGAAGTAAGCAACAAAACTTTGAGATGTTCTTGACTTGAGAAGACCTGCCTTGCACAATAAACTTAAGGGAAACAAGACATATTTTAGGAATTTTGGTTAATGGTTAGATAAGCAATGAATCAAATAAACACAAAGGTAAAACAAAGAGGTGCTTGGTGATCCCTACAAGAAGCAACCCCAAAGATGAATAAGGGAAAGGCCAAGATGTGATCTTGCTTGTATGAAAAAGAGAAAATCAGATGTGGGATCTTAGGGTAAAAAATTAGGGTATGACACCCTTCAATCAGGGTATTTGAATCAATCAAGATGATTTACAAGTAAATCTCCAATGTATGAGTCCTTAACTATGGTTTAGATAGCCAATACAATGCACAAGGAGTATCCATAAGGTTCCATAACCATATCATCAATAAATTATGAGTTTGGATGCCCTGAGGAGTGTCATGATGAAGTCTTTTTGAATCCATGCTTCAATAGACCATGCAATTAGGGTTTTATATCCCCTATTCTCAAATGAATAGTCAATACCACGCCTTTGAAAGCTTGATTCACACTCAAACCCTACCTTGCAATCCAAGACTTTTGAATTTATATTGATCAACATGTTGGATGAATGATGCATATGAATGAGGTATGAATGTGTGCAGATGAATCTCAAATCAAAGGTTGAGTGAAAGGATGAAAAAGGGAGGGAATGTTTTGGGGTATGCCACCTTCTAATCATATTTCTTTTCTATAGAGCTTGATCCTTTGAAGCCACTACTTCTTCCAGATAATCTTTTGTTCTTCTTGCCCAGATACTGGAATCTTTTGATTATGAAAGCCATTTATTCATCATCAAAATCTTCTTCAAAAGTTCCTGCATGAGCGGCTTCTTTAGATTCCTAGATTTTAGAAGACTTGACAGGTTGAGCAACAAATTTCAAATCAACAAAACTTGCTTATCAAGCTTTCAAGACTTATAGGCTTTGAAGATTGCTTACGAGGCTCTCAAGACTTAAAGTGTTTAAGTTTTTGGCTTCCTGAATAGTTGTTAACTTTGATCTGTATCTGATAGGAAGACCTCTAGAGGGGAATGCCCATAATAAAGCTTTGCATATATCAATCACATTTGTATATACCTTGCTCTCTCAAGTCTTAGTTGATACATGTTATTCGGTTAATGTAATGCCAAAGGCTATATTAAGTCAGCTGCAAGTAGATAGACCCGAGATGAGAGCCAGTGCATTGATTGTTAGAGCCTTTGATGTTTCTAGAAGACATGTCATTAGTGAGGTTGATCTATCCATTTTTGTGGAGCCACACCAATTCATTATCACTTTCTAGGTAATGGACATTAATCCAGCCTATCATTTTTTATTGGGTAGGCCATGGATTCATGTTGTTGGGGCACTAACTTCCATATTGCATCAGAAGTTAAAATTCATGTTTGAAGATGAGCTGGTTATTGTCTGTGGTGAGGAAGATTTATTGGTTAGCGATTTATCATCGTTCAGATATGTTGAGACAGAGGAGGGGATAGCTGAGGTCCTACTCCATTGTTTAGAGTTTGAAGATGTTAGTTCAACTACATCTAATTAGGACCAGTCCTCTACAATGGTTTTGTCTTTAGTGAGAAGCGCCAGGGAAACCCTTGACAAGGGTCCTCTCTCCGGTTGGGGCCAGGTCGTTAATTTAGATGAGAAGCATGATCGATTTAGTATTGATTATCATTCTTCATCATGTCAGTCAGGTTTGAGGAAGTAGAAAAAGTTCAATCCTGTTAGGTTTAAGAGTCCAGGCTTCCAGAATGATCAAACTGTGGCAGTTATTGGTGATGTTAGTTGCGGTAAGAAGGAAGCTCCCAACTTTGTGCGCATGTGACCTCCTGGATTCAAGCTTAGCAATTGGGCGGCCTCTGTGGTCCTGGGGTCTATTCGGAAAAAACGTAATGCTTGTAAGGGCCTCCCTGTTTTAAAAACATTATGTGATTAATAAAGAAATTATTTTGCATTCAAAATCATGCTCCTTTTCCTTTCAGTTATTTTACTTTCTCACTAAAATAAAATGGCAAAAGTTTCTTTTCCTTTTTCCACTTTTCAAAAAGCATACTAAAATAAGCTCATAACATGTAGAGCAAATAAATCCATTGATAAGAACTCAGAAAAAATCCATTGTAAATCTGGACTTCCAATCAACCCAGTTGAAGACAACATTGAGGAATATTGTGAATTGTCGGTTGAGCTAGCAAGGCTCCTTGAGCTTGAAGAGAAATAGATTTAATAGTATAAAGATCCAGTGGAAGTCATCAACCTAGGTTCTGAGGAAGTCAGGAAGAAGGTGAAAATATGGGCATCCCTTGTCCAGCATGTACACTTTGAGTTGGTCAAGTTACTTCATGAATATGTTGACGTCTTAACTTGGTCTTATAAAGATATGCCTGGGTTAGACACCAACATTATTGAGCATCACTTGTCACTCAAGCATCAATGTCCTTCGATCATGAAGAAACTTAGAAGGACCAGACCTGACATGGAACTTAAAATCAGAGAGGAAGTTACGAAACAGTTTGATGTTGGCTTCTTATCCATTTCTGAATACCCTCAATGGGTCGCCAATTTTGTCCCAGTTCTGAAGAAAGATAGGAAAGTTAGAATGTGTGTGGATTATTGAGATCTTAATAAAGCGAGTCTGAAGGATGATTTCTCTTTGCTCGATATTGATGTCTTTGTTGATAATACAACTAATTTGTCCGTTTTTTCCTTCATGGATGGTTTTTCATGGTACAATCAGATAAATACGTCTCTGGATGATATGGAGAAGAAAACATTCATCACGCATTGGGGAACTTACAGCTATAAAGTCATTCCTTTCGGTTTGAAGAATGCAGGGGCAACATATCAACATGCCATGGTAGCCCTCTTTCATGATATGATTGATAAGGAGATTGAGGTTTATGTGGAAGATATGATTTCCAAGTCCAAAACTGAAGACAATCATTTGGAACATTTGAGGAAGTTATTTTCTAGGCTCCGAAAGTTCAAGTTGCAGTTGAATCCAACAAAATGCACCTTTGGGGTCCGATCTGGTAAACTGTTGGGTTTTATTGTGTCATAAAGGCATTAAGGTTGATCGCGATAAAGTTAAAGCAATCTAAGATATGCCACCTCCCATAACATAAAAAGAAGTTCGAGGTTTTCTTGGTCGGCTTAATTACATCTCTAGATTTATCTCTCATTTAATGGCTACTTGTGAATGAATCTTCAAATTGTTGAGGAAGAATCAATCAATTGTGTGGGACAATGATTGTCAAGTGGCATTTGACAAGTTAAATAAGTAGTTGAAAGAACCACTGATCTTAATACCACATGCTCCTAATAGGCCTCTTATTATGTATCTCATGGTACTAGATGAATCTATGGGTTGTGTTTTGGGTCAGCATGACGACACAGGCAGAAAAGAACATGCAATCTAATGTTTGAGCAAGAAGTTCACTGAGTGAGAGACCATATACTCACTCTTGGAGAAAACTTGTTGTGCGTTGGCTTGGGCTGCTTGACGCCTAAGGCAATATATAGTTTGCCATACCACTTTGTTGATATCCAAGACAGATCCAATAAAGTATACTTTTGAAAAGCCTGTTGTCACTGGTAGAATTGCTCATTGGAAAAAGTTGTTAGCTGAGTACGACATCCAATATGTGACCCTGAAAGCCATGAAAGGGAGTATTATGTCTGACTACCTTGCTCACTAACCAATGGAAGTTATCAATCAATGTTGTTTGACTTTCCAGTTGAAGACATCATGTTTATTAGAGACTGCAATATTCTAGATCCCGGTGAAGGCCCTGGACCAAGATCGCGATGGACCTGTAAGACCCCAATTTTGTCCCTAAGATCCCTCATGGCATCATATCATATCATTGCATTTCCTCAAGGATCATTGGACACCTTGCTTCCTTCCCTGTGGGTTGGTTATCTCTTTTGAGTGGTTCTTGATCACCAAGCATGTTTGCATTTGTACATCATTGCTTTTCTTTTAATCACTAACCAAAGGTACAAAAATATGTCATCTAACCTTTGTCTTGTAGATGAAGCATTAACAGGTCAAGGCAATCAAAGGCATTCATTGAGCAATAGATGGTGGTCATTCTTGAGATTTGGACCCCACAATCATTCACAAGAGTTCACATGAGTTGTGATGCCATTTTGAAGCAAAATCCCAAGTGTTGGAGGCTTGAATCTCATCAGAACATTCTCAAGTCATCTGAAGACCTAGAAAGTGAACTGCAAAGTCAACTGTGGATTTGGAGGTGGGAAGTGATTAGAAATACTTCATTCATGTTCAAACAAGTATCATTTGACATTTCAAACACTCACATTGAAGAATTTGAAGTCAGGTCAAAAATTTCCAAAAATAGCAAGTGACCTATAATTTGAACTTTCCAAAAATGGAAAGGTTTTGGACCAACGTCAACTCAATATTACATCATCAAGAAGGCTTCAAATGAAATTTTGTTGAACATGAAAGTTGTAGATCTTTCTCTCCCATTTCCAAAATGTCCAAGATCATGAATTTCTAATGTGTGGTTGAGAAGATATGATCAAATCATGGCAAAGTGTGTTCAAAGATTCAAATGAGCATAACTTTTCAACCAAAGCTCCAAAATGAGTGGTTCTTTTCGCTATATTCTCCTCATGACTTGTAGTTTCTTAACATCTCATTACATGGCTTGAATTCCGTTAGCATTATCATGTGCTCATTCATGAAGATTTTTAAAAGAAATTTCACAAAACCATATTGGTGAATTGTATGCATACAAAACCAATTCCAAAGGGTGCATGAACTCATTTTAAGTGGATTTGGGCCAGAAATAAGCACTGTTCACGCATGCATGAAGTGCATGAGGTGAAAAACCATTTTTGTACATACACCTCTAAGTTGCTAATCTCATTTGCATTTGGCTTAAACTTGATTACAGAATCATTAGCATGGCATATATAAGATTAGTCATAACTGCATTTGCCATTAACTACAATTTCAGATCTGAATCTTGAGAAACATCAAATTTTTTTCTCTCAATTTTTTTTCCAATTTCTTCACACAAGAGCATTCTCTATTGATTGATTCATGCTCAGGATGCATTTTTGAGTGGAATTGGACGTGGAATCAAAGCAAACCGTGCTATATTGAACCAGATTCAAAGCTTGAAGGTTCCATGGATTTTGCAAATTGAGCTGGATTCGTGTATGCTGGAGCTTCAAATTCATCATCAATCACTTCATTAAGCATTGTAGAGAAGATTTGAGGCATTGCTGAGCTTTGTGGAGCACGATTCCAACTTCTGTTCTTCAAGAGGTCAGGATTCGACTTCTCTAATTCTTAAATTCATTAGGATATTGTTGTAGATCTTGTTGTCCTGATGAATCTGAGCTTTGAATCGTGTGATTTGGTGCTGTTTTGAGTTAGTTATGGATGATTGAACATTTGACATGTTGAAATAATTTTCTTCGATCCGAGTTTGTTTTGATGTTTTTGCATGTTTTGATTGTTGATCTTGAATGTACATGACATGATGAATCGTTTGGTGTTAGTCTTGTTATTTTCTGGACATATTTTGAAAAATCTGGAAAATTCAGATGAAGATCATCATGATCTTCATCTTCAACCTATGAACATTCATCGTTTCCAGGTTAGCTACGATTTTGCCATGCATTTGCTACGAACATTCATGAATTAGCTACGAATCTGGAAATGCCATGCAGCGCTAGGGTTTTAGGCCAATACGGCGTCGTTTCATGTTGAGCGCCAAATTTAAATGTGGCAATGGTTCGAGTCCTACCGAGTGATTTTTTTCAAATTTTGCATCCATTTTCCATGTTTTCCCTCCTATTTTCCAATGCTTTGTCCATTTCCATTTTCAATTTTTTCCTTAACTTAGAAAAATCATATAAAATTGAAAAATGCATCAATTTCACTCCAATTTTTTGCACAATGCTCCTTGGTTTGTCTACTTTTCTATAAGCATGAATTTACAAGTTGTGCTTGGCTGGAAAAATAAATTGTTCTAGGATGATTGATCATATGTCTAATTGTGACCTTGCCTTGCTTATCTCATTGTGAAATGCTTGTTTCTTATCCAATGAACCTGAAATTTTGCATGCTAATTCTAGACACATTTCTTGACATTTTGGTTTTGGTTTGGTATTTTTCCTATGCATCATTTCTGTTTTATGCATGTGCTAACTTGGTGTGACAATTTGTGTCACACCTTTGATTGTCCAACTTGTGCAACTTGATTTCCATGCCTAATGATGTCCAATGCTTCTGATTTTTTGTATGTGGATCATGTTAGATGTCTTGGATGTGCATGGATTTTTTTCATATTTATTTGAATCATTTATGTTTTGATTTGAATTTTTCATTCATGTTGATCACATATGAGCTTTGAAATTGCCTTGAACTTCAATTGATCATGAAATGCATTTGGTGAATGATTTTGATATGAGCCTTTTTAGGATTTGTCAATATGTGTTTGAAGTTACTTTGTGTTAAATTTCAGCCCCTGTTTTGGATTTTTTCTCCATCTTTGACCCTAGGCTTTGACCTAGTGGTTTGTTGCTTATATTTGAGTTTTGATTTCAGGTTAAAGCATCCAAGTTCTCTAGTTAATGATGCTTCATCTTGTGAATATTGACATGGGTTTTTGATTACTAACACTTGTGTGCTTTGCAGGTTGATGCTAACTCATTTGAGTTTGCCTTATGGCTTACACATTTTTGTACATTGAGATCATCTGTTGCTTATTGACTGTTGTCTGTTTGTCTGAGTGTTGTACTGATTTGTTTAGTGTTTCCACAGGTACCTAAGTTGCTTTAAGTTCATTTGAACTTTGCTTTTGCTTGGTTGCTTAACCACTTAGGTATAATCTCTAATCTTCATGTAGTCTGGAAGACCTACTGTTATTGGTAGGCACCTGTCTAAAGCCCTCCTTAAGAGGCAATGCTTGTGATTGTTTAATTTTTGTGCCAAGCAGGTGAAGTCCTCTTATGAGGCAATTGGCAGATAAAAGAGATGTGTAATCCATCTCCTGCTACTCAGTGTGTCATTCACCTTGCTCACACCATGTGTTGATGCATTGTGAATAATAACCCAAGATCTTATAAAGTCAATCATTTGTGGAGAAGACTTCCAACTTTCTGAACTCCCACACTTTCCATTGATCAAAGCTCTCCCTGACCAGGGATAAGAGCTATGAGGCACACCCCTCATCTCCTTTTCATCTGCTTCACCCTAACTCTCAATGTTAGGGTTAAGAGCTGAAAATACCCCATTCCAGTTGGTTGTAAAGCCTAACCTTGCTTGAGCCTAATTGATTGTATATAGTGAGTGCTAATTGATTTGTTTGTTTGATTACTTGATTCATCTGTGCATATTTGCTTGAGTGTGCCTTTGTGCATGTATCTTCATTACTTGTATATCATTTCATAAACATTGTTCATCACTTTGTAACATTTTGTTTTGTCCATGGAGGAGGCAAGCATAAGTCCATTGATTGGCAGTTGTTTCCTATGATATGGTAGGAGACCAATATAAGTCCATTAATTGGCATCTGGCATCCTTGTTTCTTTGTTTTAGGAGATTGGTGTAAGTCCATTGATTGGCATCTGGTATCCTTGTTTCTTTGCTTTGTGAGACTAGTATAAGTCCACTGATTGGCATCTGGTATCCATGTTTCTTTTTGCTTTAGGAGACTGGTATAAGTCCATTGATTGGCATCTGGTATCCATCTTTGTTTTAGGAGATTGGAATAAGTCCATTGATTGGCATCCGATATCCATTTTTGTTTTGTGAGATTGGAATAAGTCCATTGGTTGGCATCCGGTATCCATTTACTTTGCTTGTTGCCTTATCCCAAAGGAATCACTTGAATCATCTACATATGATCTCAAGAGGTGAACATCTAAGAAGTTTTACTCCCTTAACTCTCCCACCTTTTGTTTCTTTAAACCTCCATTTGCATGTTAATCCAAAACAAGAAAACTATTGTGCAAACATTTTCACTTGTTTTCAAATTAGAAACCTAGGCCTTAAGCCTCTGATTTTTCAAACTTCATTTTCATAATACTTCTTTTGAATTGAATCCTAATCATATCTTGACCACTTTTTGTGAATAAATCCTAATTGGTTAATTTCACTCACTCAATTGTTTTGTGGCTTTGTCCATTCTTGATAAGTTTTCATACATTAGCCATAGGTTTGATTTATCCCAGTTTGTTGATGTTAATCTCACCTTTTGTCCTTAGTGATTGAATTGTAAGACTTCCTTGCTTATTATAGGGTTAACCCCTCACTAGCAAGTTGAAGCTTTTCTCACATGGTGGACTTGTTGTTTGCATAGGTTGAGTTTTCTCCCGTGGATAACGAAATAACTTAGGGCTTTTGTTTTAAAATCAATTCACTCATATTTTGGAAATCTTTTAGCCGAACTACGGGGTTTTGATCCTTACCTTCCATGGAAAGGTACATAGGCAACGGGTTCATCCGTTCAAACACAAAAACAATAAAAATTGTATATTCTTTTCTCATCCCTTCAATCCATGTTTGCACAATAAATATTTCATAAACAAATAACATTTCGTACAACAAGTTGTGAAAAGGGCTCCCTAGGAGTACCTAGGACGTTTTGGGTGCCTAACACTTTCCCATTGTGTAATTAACACCTTTCCATTGAATAAATAAAAGTGCGGTGGCGACTCGATTCTTTGTATGCTTTGCTTTTGATTTAGTCAATAAATCATAAAGTAACGAATACACCGCTACAAGACCCTCGTGTTCGACGGTGCTTCTAATGCTCGAGGTCATGGAATAGGTGCAATTATTACTTCTCCAATTGGCTTCCATCTTCCGTTTACTGCTAGATTATGCTTTTACTGCAAGAATAGCCTAGCCTACACACAACTGTTTATCCCCGGAGTCTCTGTCTCCCCAGTGAGTTTTCCTTATGGAATGCATTATGCTCCTATGGATTTTCAGTCTCTCTGGATTCTTTTCTTTTGTGGCAATATTTTCCCCACAGAGATTATTTTAACATTCATATCATATGCATCATGAGGTCTCTTAGGGACCAAAATTTGTTACTATATGTTGTTATTTAAGTCCATTCTGTAAGACCCCAATTTTGGCCCTAAGATCCCTCATGGCATCATAACATTGCATTTGCAAAGCCTCAAGGATCATAAGCATCTTAGTTCCCCTTGCCTTTGGGTGGGACCTCTTGTGAGTGGTTTGAGATCACCAAGCATGCTTGAATTATATATCATTGCTTTTCTCATTTTATTTACTAACCAAAAGCACAAAAATATGTCACTAACATTTCTTGTTTGTAGCTTGAGCAGTCACAAGATCCAAAAGCTTCTAGGTGATCCTTTGTGCAATGATATGGCCAAGAGAAGATGAAGGCAATCATGGAAATGGTCCCCAAAGCTCTCATCCATCAAATATGCCTCCCTAGCATCTCAATTCATCATTTTGATCAAAGCAAGTCAAAGGGTTTGAGGTTTATCTCCCAAGGAAACCCTAATTCATCTGATCATCAACAATGCCTTGCTCATGAAGCAACCTCAACCCATGGTCAAAAACAATCAAGGGAAGTTCTTTAATTCATCATTTCATGCATATTTGAACTTATTTGAGTGTCCTCAATCATCAACTCATCAAGATAAGAGTTGTGGACTTGAAAAGTTGATCAGTCAATTCATCTGACTATTTTGAAATGCCTTGAGACCTAACATTTTATGTGTTGGTCAAATGGAGATGACCCCAAAAGAAAACATGTTCTTAAGAACAATATGAACAACTTTCATGTTCATCAAAAATTGATTTGAAGCTTGGAAGGTCATCATCCATTCCAAGACATTATAGGTCATTTTGACTAAAACCCTAATTTTGGGTCAACTTCCCAAGGACATAACTCATTCATTTTTCATGATTTGGAGGTGGGACAAAATGAATTGGATATTTTAGTGTGTCTACTTCAAATGTTATGTTGAACAAAATTTCAAAATCTCAAAAGAAATACATGTGATAATGCAAAACATTATAGGTCACTTTGGACCAAATGCATTGAAAGGCAAAAAAGTCCAACTTCAAGTGCCCATAACTTCTTCATAAAAACTCCAAATGATGCAAAATTTAAGTCCATATTGATTGTATTGAAAATATCTACAACGTTTATGTTGGAGGTGTTTCCATTTGAGGTTTTCATCATCAAAACAGAAGGGCTTGAAGTTGTTTCATTTTGACAAAATTCTCAAAGGCATGTTTTACACTATGAACTTCATGGCCTGTTTTCATAAATTTCCATACTTCAAATGAGTTTTTGTCCAACATAACATTTGTTCCTTATGTCAAGACCTTTCCAACCATTACCCACATGCTTATGTTTGGATTTTCTAATTGACATTTTCGAAGAGATGAAGTTTTAGGCACAATTATGCAATTCATGATGAAACTTCATGCACAAGCCATTGCCTTGCAAATCACACGTTCAAACCTCCTCCACACAAGCTCAACATCCATTTGCACCAGGTTTTGGGCCTCACATGCGCCTGTACAGGCCCATGCATGGAGGACCCAATTCTCATGCACACGAATTCTTCATGACTTTGCATCAGCTGTGGCTATAAATAGAAGGCATTGCTCACTTCAAAACTCAACCTAAAGGCGCCTGAAATGCTGCAAGAGTGATTTCCCAACCATACCAAAGGAACTAAATCCATTTTCTTCAAAATATTCAGATCTGAAATTCGATTGAATTTGGTTGAATCTTCAGATCTAAAGTTCCTAAACCTTCATCATCTGATCCATTGAAGTTCTGTGTTGCAAAAGGAACCAAGGAAAAGGACTCAAAATTTCACAATTCAAAGGTGTGCATCAGCTGGTTTTTGCTTCGAATCTCTTTGCTCTTTGATCTATTGAACTTGCCATTGTGTTGTCTGAAGTCCTCCCTATGGAGGCATCATTATTGAGTGCTTAATTGATGAAATCTATGAAGTTCAGCATGAACACCATCTTTTTCTCCTTCTGATTTCTTTTGCTATGGGGATTTAGAAGAGAAACTAATGGCACAGGGGTGATGTACATCACCCCAACTTTAATTTGGTGTATAGATCGTGTGGATTGATTAAAGTTGCAAAACCTGCAACTGGTGGCCGGACTTTGGCTTCTCACCGGAGAAGACGGTGGTTTCCACCACCGTCCACACGTGGCTGGTCTCATAGCCCTTGGATCCTTTGGTCACGATCTAATCCTGACCCTTGTTATGTTTGACTCCATTTAATTCATGGTACCACGCGCTTGACTCATGTACATGGTAGGCGCGCGCTTGAGAGCCTTCTGATCAGGCACGTCAATTAATGAGGCTTGATCAGACGCTCGTGGTTTTTTCTATTTTTGATTTAATTCATTTTATTTCTTTTATTTCATTTAACTTCAAAAAATCATAACTCTCTCATTTTAATTCCAAAAAATATGGGACCAATTGCATTATTTCTCTTTTTAATTCTAGTTTCTAAAAATGATTTTTAATATTTTTTATTTCATCATTTGTTATTTTTTGTGAATACAAAAATATTTTCTCAACCTATTTGAATGATGATGGATCTATGAAAAATATTCTCATCAATTTTTTAATTGATTTGAGATTTATTTGAGATTTTAGTTCAATTAGGTTATTTTTATTCATTTTTAATTGATTAAAAATAGTTTCTGACTTTTAAAAATGCTGAAATTTTTTGTCAAACTTTGTTTGACCTTGTTGGACTTGGGATAAATCACTTGGACTTTTCAAAGTTGATTTGAAGTGATTTTGAAGTTTGACCTTTCTTAAATATTTTAATTCAAGTTTATTTTCAAATAGTAAAAATGCTAAAAATATTTTGTTCTTTTCTTGACTTCCAATCTTCATCCCACTTCTGTTTGTGATTGTTTGACCATGATCCTCAATGTCATTGGTCAACACTTGTTGATAAGTACATTCCATTTCATTTAATGCACTTTATTCTTTTCATTTCCATTATTCATATTTCTTCTTCTTCTTCTTCTTCTTTTCTTTTTTGTGATCAATGAGTTAAAGGTTGATAAGTTAGCATTGATTAGGGAGGTTTAATCTTCCTTGATTCAAATCTAATTCATCTTGATCAAATGATCAAGTGAATGGCTTTGCATTAAGGATAGATTGCTTCTTAAATCATGCAAAAGACTTAAACCAATACAAGATCATTTCTCTTCTTCTTTTTGGCATGGCAAGTTGTGGGAACTTGGTTCACTAATCAAGACTTCTAACTTGTGTTGCTGCCTACATTATTATTGACCGGCCTCAGAGAGTTGTGACTTCTACATAAGTCCAATTATGATTGCTTAACATAGCGCTAAATTTGCCTTATGGCACACTAACTACTAACATTAACCATTAACTATTAACATTTACTTCTTGCTCTTTACATTTATGCAATTTACTATTCTTGCACATATTATTCATTTGCTTTTCCCTTTGCTCACTTGAGCACATGTTTATGTTAATGCAATTTGCCTTTTGCTCACTTGAGCATATAATTGTGTATATACTATTGTGCTTGTGTTTTGTTTTGATTGTTGTTGACCAAATGCAAAGAAATGGACAAATGGACTTAGACTTTAGGACTTTCCCAATGCAAATTTGGAGTCAAAGAGAAACTAGGCATTGGGCCTTTAGAGTGCTATAAAAGTCAAAGAGCAACTAGGCATTGAGCCTTTAGAGTGCTATAAATGTTGAAGAAGACTTTGAAAGGACCAACTTCTAAACTCCCTCTTGTTCATTCTTGATTGTTTGATGGAACTTTTTTAATGTGTGTGTTCTTGTGCTAGGGATTCCAACATTGAGCCAAATTGAGGAACCATTGCCATGAGTTTTCTAAGAGAGAGAGATCTAAAAGCCATTGGAAGATTCCTAGGAGCTTGTTGTGATTGTGTGCTTGCTTGCTTGAATATTTGTTTATCTTGCATATTCCAAAGGATGGAGCTACTTGGATCATCAATATGATCTCAAGAGAGGAACTCCATGTGTGGTTTTACTTCTTATCCCTCACCTCTTGTATAATTAGGATTTAGCCATTCTTCTTCTTCCCTCCACTCTAACCCAAGCCAAAACTTTTGTGCAAACATCTAACATTTGTTTTCAACATTAGAAACCTAAGCCTTATGCTTTTGATTTTCAAACTTTCTTTTCATAACACTTATTTTGAATTGAATCTTTAATCCACTTTGACCATATTTTGTAAATACTTCTCATTGGTAAATATAACTCATTCAAATGTCTTTTTGTGGTTTCAATGGCCACTTTCTTAATCAAAATTTTCATAACCTTTAGCTGTTAGGTTTGAGTTATCCTTGAGGTAGATGTAATACTCACTTATATCCTTAGTGATGGACCATGAGTCTTCCATGCTTATTATAGGGTTAACCCCTCACTAGCATGTTGAAGCTATCCTCACATGGTGGATTCTGTGGTTTTAGGTTGAGTTTTCTCCCTTGGATAACAAAAGACCTTAAGGTTTTTGGACCAATCAATTCACCAACTCATTTTTGAGATTTTTACCCCGAACTACGAGGTTTTGATCCTAATCTTTTTGAAGATGGTACGTAGGCAATGGGTTTATCCATCCAAACACAAAATGTAAATAAACTTGTATATTCTTTTCTCATCTCTTCAATCATGTTTGCACAAATAAATTTTCACAAAATACCAACCTTACAACAAATGTGAAAAGGGCTCCCTAGGAGTACCTATGATGTTTTGGGTGCTTAAAACCTTCCCATTGCATAACCAACCCCCTTACCCAGATCTCTGACATTTTTACTAGTTTTTTATTCGATAAAACTTTTAGGTTTTTGTTCGCTTTTTAACCATTCCTTTGGATAAATAGAAGTGCGGTGGCGACTCGACTTGTATGATTTACCTCGGACTTAATCAATATCTCCAATGGTAACGAATACCCCGCTACACATTCCTACTGAGCTGATACGAAGATTTTAACCTTCACATCCTCAGTTAGAATGTCCTTAAATAGGGGCAAATCTAAGACCCCAATTTTGACCCTAATATCCCTCATGCCATCTCATCATATGCATTGGCTTTGGGATCACACCTTAGCATCCTCTTTACCCCTCATTCATTGGGTTTTCATTGGGAGAGGTCACCCAACACATTTGATTGTATCATACTTTGTTTTTCATTATTTACTAACCAAAATGCCAAAAATATGTCTATGTATAGTTTGTTGCTTTTGTAGGTAGTGTGTGTGTTAACCCATGCTCCATCAAGATCATATCTAGGGTTTAAGACCCTCAATGCAAGGATATGAATCAAGAGGTGGTTTAAATTGACTCTAGACATCATGTATGGATCCCCGTGGTCTTCACATATCATTTTGATCAATAAATCATCAAGAGTTTGAAGCTTATTTGCCTTGGAAGCCCTAATTCATCTGTGTATCTTGTGTGACTTCCTCAACAGGTTTCTTCATCATTTGATCAAATATATCAAGGGATACTTCATATTAAATCATATTACAAATATAGCATCCCCCATGAGTCCCAAATATCAAGATAATTTCAAGTTTGCAAGATGGTTCATGGTGGTTGACCAGAGAAAGTCAACTGGCCAAAATTGGGGTTCCCTAGACCCCGTGTCCTACAATATTTGTCATATTAAAATGATTACAAGATCCAAGTTACTCCTTATGACATTCTAAACAACTTTCATGTTTAAGTAAAGATCTATTTTTGCTTGGAATGTCATTTTTTATGGTGAAACATTATAGGTCATTTTGTCTGAACCCTAGTTAGGATGTCAACTTCCAAGGATCATAACTTGCTCATTTTTTATGAGATGAAAGACATTTAAGTTCCATGATTAAATTCAAGATGTTATTTCCATCTTTGATGTTTGGAAGAAGTTCAAATTCAACTTGCAAATGCATGTTCCAAGAGGAAACATTATAGCTCATTTTGGGCCATTACCATTGAACAAGTGATTTTCCTCAAGTTCTAAAATGTATAACTCCTTCATGCCAAATCCAAATGAGGTCAAATTTATGACCAAGTTTAATAGGTTGTAAATATATACAACTTTTATGAAGAAACTTTTTCCATTTGAAGTCCATAGCAAAAGTTATTCAAGGTGTAAGAAGTGAACATTTGGCTTGGTACTTAGAAAATTTTCAAATATGTTTGACTTTCCAAACTTCCACCTAAATATTCATCATGATCCAAGCTTCAAATGGAAAAGTGTTCAACGTGAAAGTTGATCCCCTTGATCTCACCTTTCCAAAATGTCCAAGATCACCTTATTTGGCCAAAGAATGAAGGACTTGCACATGGGTTCTTTTCAAGGGACCAATTGGAGGAATTTCATCTTCATATTTGAAATTCAAATGCATGGCCACATGACATGATTTCAGCATGATACTCAAGCATTTTTGGACCTGATAGCATCAATTGATGGGTCTATCACACGCCCATACAAGCATGCAAGGTGAATTGCTAAATTTAGCAAATTTTGGAAGTGTGTGGAAATGAATGACATTGCCTATAAATACAACCCTCGTGGCTCAGAATTGAGGACCTCATGCCCAAACTTTGAACCAACAATCCAAACCCTCACCATTATAGGATATTCTTAAAGGTTTTCATTTGAAAATCGAGCTTTAAATCTTATTCTGTTTTGAGATTGAAACTCTAAGAGTCCAAGCCTCTCTTTGATCTTACTCACCTTCTATATGCTTCTGAAGTCAAGCCAAGCACAATTGGGATCAAGATCAAGCAAGGTTGAAGCTCCTTCGAAGGTAATTTTTCAGAATTTGTATCTCTTCAATTCTCCCTCAATTATTCACTATTCTTTGTGATTTTTAGTTGGCTGAAGTCCTACCAATGTAGGCAACAAGATTGAGTTGCTTTGAGGTCAAATCGAAGCAACTCAATTCATGATCCTCAAAATTCAAATCCATGTATCTTTCCATATACTTGGGATTGGAGAAAATTGAGGCCAGATTCGAGCTCTTGAGCTTTTTTTTTTAAATCCATGTCCTTGTTTTTCATTTTGGTGGTGGTTGGTGGTGGACTAGTCCGGTGAGGTCCACCGGAGAAGAAGACCGAAGCCCTAGCTCCGGTGATCTGTTGGCAATGTCTTGAACCATCAGATCTTCCTCCTAGCTTCTAATCTTAGCCATCTATTTTAATTACCACGTGTATGCACACGTTGACTGAAGTATTGGTGGAATGCGCGCTTCTGGCCATTAGATCTGCCACCTTAATTAATGAGGGAGATCTGATGGCCCTTGTTTTTTTGTATTTTCTGATTTTTTATTTAATTGCTTTATTTTGATTAATTCATAATAATTTCATTTTTAATCCAAAAAATATAAGACTTTCACCGAAAGTCTTTAAATATTTTTCTTTCATTTTCTGAATTAAAATTATTTTTTGGATTAATATTGATATTTTTCATGAATTAAATGTTTTTGTGCATATTTTTAATTGTTTAAAAATACTTCTGACTTTTCAAAGATCATGAAATTTTTTGTCTAAGGTCCTTTGACCTTGTTTGACCTAGGATAAATCTCTTGGCCATTTATTTGGTGTTTTGAAGAGATTTTAGGTTTTGATCAAATTAATTTGTATTTTAATGCATTTTTTAATTGATTAATTGTGTAAAAATTATGTTGAGCCACTTTTATGGTCTTGTGATGTTTGACTATTTGTTCGGGCCTTGGTCAAGGTTGATCTTACTTTTGTTGGATTAAAATCATAGGATTTAGGGGATTGATGAAATGTACATTTCATCTCCCAAAATTAATGAATGATTTTAATTTGATAAAACTCCTCCCATGGACAATGAAATCTCAAATATCCTAAGGCTAATTGGTTCATCAATGACCTTGTGTCAGATGAACCAATACAAGTATGGATGAGATATGTCCATCCCTCTTGATCTTTTCTTTTAGTGTGTGGTATGTTTTAGGAGTTTGGTTCATGATATCAAATCTCTAACATGCATTAACACCTAAATGCTTACTTCCCGACCTCAGATAATAGTGACTTCTACATAAGTCCAATTACGATTGCTTAACGTAGAGCTAAACTTGTCCCTAAAGGCATAACATTCTAGTAAGTGAGATTGTAAGTCTCCCATCTTTCATGGTATTGTGTGGAAACTTTGCCTTTTTTCCTTCCTATGGAAGATGTCTTGGTTCAAGAATCCATGCTTGTGAATAGATGGTTAAGTGTTGTCCAAAGAATAACTTAATCAATTAAAAAGCAAAACACTACTAACATTCAACTAACCTTGACTAACATTTGACTAACTCATATTAATATTTCTTTACTCTCAAGTGATTTACTTTATGCAATTTAATTCTCAGTCATTTATCATTCATTGCCATTTACATCTCATTTAAATTGTTTATGTTTATGCCATTGTCACTTTGCTCATTTGAGCCATATATTGTGATTGTATATATTTGTTTGTGCATTTTGATCTTTGTTTGTGGTCTTAGGACCTTAAAATACTTAATAAATAACAAAAACCCTAAAAATATTTGGTGGACTGTTGATCTTGATCTGAACTATTGGACTTAGGATTAGGCAACATTCCTTGTGCAAAAAGGACTTGGCCAATGCCAACATTCTGAAATCAAGTTATTATGAACTAAGCCTTCATCTGATACAAGTCTTGGGGTTTTATTTGAATTCATCTGCTACATTGTCTTGGTGCAAACTGTTATTTTAATCTTGTGTCTAATGCTTTATATTGAGTTGATTAAGGAGCATTTCATCTGATATATGAGAAGACAAAGAAGACTGCTAGCTATGGATTTGCTTGCTTGGATGTGGCTATCTTTGTTTAATGCCTTGATCTTCATGATGTCGGATATTGCTAATTGCCTGATTGATTATTGCTTGATTCAAAGTCCAAAGGGAAAGTTGGTTTTCTATATGACATACTTGTCTGTTGAATTGCATCCCATTGGTCAGATATTTTCAACTCTTAACTTTTAATTTTATGCTTAGGATAGCCTCTTCGTCTCCTCTCACTTCTGAAATTTTAAAATCTCTCCTCCATTTCCAAAAATTACTTTGCTTGTAATTCCAAACTTAGACCTTATTTCAAAAAATAGAAACTTTGGCCTTATGCCAATGAATTTTCAAACTCTTTTTATTAAATCAAACTTGTACGTAAATATAATCATATTGACTTAAAATTTCAAAAGACAAAAAGAACTAACAACTTCATTCGAACTTTTGGGCCTTTTGTGCCTTTCTTATTAACCTTTTATTAAAAGCAACTCACTCATTTTGAAATTGTTACCACGAACTATGAGTTTTTGATCCCTCACTTTTATGTTGGTACGTAGGCACAAGTCCGAAGGTCTTGACAAACACAAAATATAATCAATAAATTCTTTTCCCATCCCCACATTCTATTTTTCTGAAACATCATTTATACCAAAAACACAGACACACATAAAAAAGGGCTCCCTAGGAGTATCTAGGACACTTTGGGTGCTAACACCTTCCCTATGTGTAATCAACCCCCTTACTTGCAATGTCTTGCATTTTATTAGTTTTAATTTGAAAACTTCTTATCTTTGGGTTTTATTCGTACTTTTCCCTTTTCCTTTGGAAACAATAAAAGCGCGGTAGCGACTCTGGTTTTATTAACGTGTCAAGTTTATCCATAGCTTGACGGTCATGAATTTCCCGCTACAAAGTGTGTATCTACGATATTGAAGCAGCCATTGGCTTGAGAATTAATATTCTTAAAGTATATGTAGACTCCGCTCTAGTAATCAGCCAAGTTAAAGGATACTGGGAGAGTCGGGATAGTAAATTGATTCCTTATAGAGAGCATATTTTGAAGTTTATTACCTATTTTGATGATATCTCTTTTCATCATATCCCAAGGGAAGAGAATTAACTAGCAGATGCTCTAGCTCCTCTGCCATCCATGTTTAAAGTCAAGTGGTGGAATTAAGTGCCTGTCATTCGTATTGACCACTTGGATGAACCAGCGCATTGTCTAGTAATTATTGTGGATTTTGATGATAAACCTTGGTTCTATGACATAAAAAGATATCTGGAAAATTAGGATTATCCTAAGGGTGTATCCCTTACTGATAAGAATGCTCTGAGAAGACATTGTTGAGAGTTTTTCTCAAATGGTGTTGTGCTTTACAAAAGGAATTATGATTTTGTGTAGCTCAGATGCTTGGATAGACAAGAAGCAAGCACAATCATAAGGTCCATACAAAAGGGTTGTGAAGGTGTACATGCTAAAGGGCTCGCCATGGCCAAGAAGATCCTTCGAGCTGGTTATTACTAGACAATAATGGAGGTTGATTGTTACTGTTGGTGTAAGCCTTAGAGGCCAATACTTTTGTTACTTGTATCGAATTATTTATTAATAATAAAAGGCTTTCTCTTTATTATGTTTGTTTAATAAATCCCCTAGAATAGCTAGTCCGTTTAATGTATCAAGGGTGACTTAATCATGAGATCCCATTAAACATAAGGACATTATTCTTAAAGTATCCGTAGTCGAGCTTTGTTGTGAAGCGATAACATTAAAGCATTAAGACTATTATGTATATAGACTGATAATCACATCTCATGGATTATGGATAAGGAGTTATCAAGTCTTAAACATATGTATGAATATTAGGAGTAGTATTTATACTGGATTGACCTGCTATGAGAATACTATATAGAATATTATGCAAAGTGTCATAAGTTATTCTCATGGTGATAGTGGTGTATACCACCCTTCGACCTGAAACCACTATAGACCGTAGATGTAGAGTCGAGTGCTTTATTGCTGATCAAACGTTGCCCGTAACTGGATGACCATAAAGACAGTTGATGGGTACTCCACGAAGCATGCCGAGGGACATGAGTGACCTAGATGGAATTTTCCCGTCCAGCGTAATAGGATAAATATCTAAGGGCCCAATATTGAACTGGACAAGGATGACACGGTTTATGCCTTGTGTTCAATATAGACATAAGGGAAAAAGGGTAATTGTACACACAAGTATTATCACAAAAGGATTTGTCAGATCACATGACATTTTCGTGTCTTGGGTAGCAGTGATGTGTTGCTAGATACCACTCACTATTTATTATGTTAAATACGTGATTTAATATAATTGCCAATGCTGCGAAAACCTACAGGGTCACACAAAAAAGGACGGATTGATGAGAGATAGAGTAAATAAGGAACACCATATGGTACGGTGCACTTAAGTGAATTGAAGAACATCGTAAAGTATGGTGCACTTAAGTATAATACGAAATATGGTAAGGTACCACGCGCTTAAGTGATTTTGGTATATCATAAGATATGGGCCACATACACTTAAGTGGGATTTTTAGCTTACAGCCCACACAAGTGGTTCTATCAATAGAATCGTCGGGAAGAAGCATTTGCTCAGATGAAAATTTAGTTTCTCTCTCTCTCTATCTCACACAATTAAAGCCTTCATTCATAGCAGCTAGCATTGAGATTGTAGGAATCTGTTCATGTTGACTGAGTAGAGGCATTGTCACCATTCAACGTTCATGATCACTCCTTAGATCTGCATCAAAGGATTCAACCGCCACAAGAGGTAATGATTTTTATCACTGATCGTGCCCATTCGTAAGGATCACTAAAGGAGAAAAATTTAAATTTCGCTGCATTTTGGACCGCTATTCTCCTTCAGTTACAACTTCGTCAAAAGATGTCACAAGTGTCAGATATATGGTGACAAGATTCGTGTGCCACCAACTCCATTGAATGTTTTGACTTCTCCTTGGTCATTCTCTATGTGGGGTATTGATATGATTGGAATGATATAGCCGAAATTTTCCAATGGTCATCAATTCATTCTCGTTTCTATTGATTACTTCACCAAGTGGGTAGAAGTTTCTTCCTATGCTAATGTCACACGACAGGTGGTTACCATATTCATTAAGAAATAGATAATTTGTCGCTTTGGTGTTCCTAGCAAGATTATCACTGAAAATTCTAGTAACCTCAATAACAAAATGATAAGTGAGTTGTGCCATTAATTCGAGATCAAGCATCACAACTCTTTACCATGTCATTTCAAGATGAATGGCGTCGTAGAAGCGGTGAATAAGAATATCAAAAAGATTGTCTAGAAGATAGTCAGAACCTATAAGGATTGGCATGAGATGCTACCTTTTTCTTGTCATGGCTATAGGACTTCGATTCGTACTTCCACTAGGGAAACTCGATTCTCACTTATGTATGGGATGGAGTATGTTTTGCCAACCGAGGTTAAAATTCCTTCACTTAGGGTTATCATGGAAGCTGACCTTCACGAAGCCGAATGGGTTCATTCTCGATATGATCAGTTGAATCTAATTAAAGAGAAACGTTTGACGGTTGTTTATTATGGTCATTTGTACCAGAGAAGCCTCAAATGAGATTTTAATAAGAAAGTTCTCCCTCATGTGTATCATGAAGGGGAACTCATGCTCAAGAGATATTCTGCTATACATTCGGATCCACGGGGAAAATGGACTTCCACCGATAAAGGACCTTTTTCTATCAAGAAGGACTTCTCATGTGGAGCTCTAATCCCCATTGTCCCTACCGAGGTTACATGAACAACCAGGACTTGACCGTTTTCAAAGAAACGAAAAACATAAGAGTTGCCACCAAATTTTATTGGGTTTCCTCTTAAATAGATAGGAGAGGGGAAATAGTCGATAAAACCCTAGAAAAAAAGAGATGCACACAGGGAGTGAATATACGGATAAAGAATTTGTCTTGTAATCGAGATTAGGTTCGGAAGCCGATTATGCAAGGGGAAGGTATTAACACCCCGCACGTCCATGGTACTCCATGGGAACCATTTAAGTTGTCTACGCGCGTGTGTATTTATCTATTGATTTCTGCTTTAGTTTCAAAAAGGGTGTGAAAGAATGAGATTTTATTTTTTTATTATTGTGCTCGCCAAGGATTGTGGCCCTTGTGCCTATGTATCATTCATTGGGTGATAAAGAATCAGAGCTCCGTAGTTCGGAGTAGAAAACATTTGTGGGTTGGTTGATTTTACCTTTGAGAAAAGGGTTTTCGGTATGGTTCCCCGAGTCAAAAAAATAAGTTTCATGGGTTGTGTTTATTTTACCTTGAAAAAGAGTTTATGAAAAGAATGTTTGTTATTAGATTGCACTAAAGTCTATGGGCGGAGGTGAATATTCTAGACAACAAGTCAAGCGTCTTGTGTCCAAAATAATCAGAGTAAGGGTAGGATAGCTCCATCCCTACTCATTCCCCACCACTTAAGGCTCGTGGCACACAAATATTAATCGTAGTTTTATTGTTTTTTTAGTTTGATTATGAAAATTCCGCTTGACGTTGGATCAAGGGTTTATTGCTTTGATTATGAAATTGGTGACGTACATGAATCCACAATGTAACTAAGCAAAGAAAGTAAAAAGGCTTATTGTAAGGTAGCCCAAGAAAAATCCTTGTGTTTCTAAAAGTGACCTAAGATAACAAAGGATAATGATATCACAATCATGTCTCCCTAGGGTAGTGTCATGATGCCATTCTTTTAACCGGTATGTAAGTTATAGATGAAATCCAAAGTTGAGAAAAAGTGTCAAGAGATTAAGGACAAGGTCTCCAAGCAAGGGTCCTAAATGAAATCATCTAAGTCCAAGATTGATTACAAGTGCAATGCATCTTATTTTGGTCTTATAAGTTTGTCATGTTTTTGTTGTTTTTAACTGTATGGTGAAAATAAATAAATAACAATAATAAACATGTATGATGGGTATATACAATGATGATAATGAGTGATTGGATGTAAATTACAATGAAATGTGATTGACATAAAGATAAACCACAAGGTAATAATAACAAGATCATAACAACAATAGTTAACAATATGGATTTCACAACATAAACCACAAGACAATAGTAATAAAATCACAATAGCAAAGGTTCACAAAGTCAAAGTTAGTGGTTAATTAAATGTACAAGGTAAAAATTTGAGGATTATCTATCCATAGGCCAAAGGACTCAAAATTTGGTGCATCAGGGGATAACTTATCACTTATGCAAAGTGTTGAAGATGATCTTTGATCAATTAACAATAAGTTTGAAACAATGAAAGTTATGCAACCCCAAGTCCATCTATCAATGATTTGTAAAATGGAAGATTGTATCACTCAATATTTACAAGTTAACAAGTTAATAATATACAAGTTAAATAAAGAAACATAAGTGTAAAAGGGTTAGTAGTCAATGTAAACAAAATAAGGAAAATGGATTAGAAAGTTAGTATCACAAACATGGCTTCATCTATGCATCAAATGCCTCAAGTTTAGTTAAATAGAGGAAACCTACTAATGCCTCAAAGTATCATGACTGATCCATTGATCATTCATTGATAGATTTGAAGCATTGAAGGTTTTATCAAACCCTAAATAACCAAAGTCACGACCTAATAGATTTCATTAACCATTATCAATAAAGACATGAAAAGTCAACAAAGTATGTCCAAATAAAATACACCAAATGTGGAATAAAATAAAAGGGAAAATAATAATGAGGGTATGTGTTGAAAATATTTTGATCAGAATAAAAATAAAGGGTGAAAAATTAGAATCAAAATGAAAATAAATCGTTAAAAAATAGAAAAATGGAAATAAAAGAAAGGGGACAAAAAATAATATGAGCGTGCTAGGGGTTGAACCCCTGACCTTGGGGTCAAGGGTCAACCCCCTTACCAACTGAGCCAATTGCTCTTGGTGTTAGTCAGCGCATTCAATAAATAAAATATAAAAACAATCACTGAAATAAAACACATGCGTGCCTAGGCCAATCAATATGTGACAGCAGATTTATTTGAATTCAAAAATGCGCGAAGCAACAGACACAAAGTCATCTTCAACCTCAGACCATTGAAAATCAAACTCTTAAACTCATGTTTTTGGAGGGAATCACTCATGGATTCAACCTCCCCACACTTAATCGTTATTATCTCCACACTCATGAGCCATTGATTGGCTCTGAGTATGGAGAATTTCTCAACACAGAAAAAAATTTGACCTAAAAACAAAATTAAATGGTGGAAAATGGATAATCAATGTTCAATCCATGGGGTTAAGCATCAATGAATGATTTCGAGCAAGAGGGTAACTTGTTTGAGTGAAAAAAGTGAGTGGAACTACCTGGCCGGAATCTGTTTTAGAGAGGAACTCCGATAGCTATGGTCAGCTCAGGGAAGGAGGTTGCGAGGTGTTTTGGTGTTTCAAAATCTTTGAGGGAAGCTTAATGGATGCTTGGTTTGGATTGAAATAACTCATAACTTAAAAAGTGCAACTCTTTTTTCAATGGAGAAACTTTGTTTTGAAGCAGAGTGATTTTGGCTTCAAAAGCTTGGTAAGTTCATGGAATACCTTCCCTTATTTATAGGGAAGGTGGTGGAAGTGTTTGTTGGGAGTTTTGGAGGTGGGAAGTCTGATTTCACATGGACCCGAAAAATGCCAAAAAGTGAGACTTGCTTGCTAAGGTTAGCCTGTGTTTTCTATGAAATTCACCTTCCTTCAGTTTTTTTTGTAGTTTAACATCAAATAGGTGGGACAATGGAGGTTTAATTAGAGTTGGGGTGGCTTTTGTTTTTTCCATTTTGGGAAAATTCTGATTTTTTGCATTGCTTCGAGTTTGATCACTAGGGGCCTAATTCCAACCGAGTTGACTTGCAAACATGTATTGCAATGTTATGTAATGTGTTTTGGGTCAGAAGGGATCAGATCACAAGAATTTATTGGACTTAAATAAGATAATGCAAATTCTGGTAAAGTGTGACTGGTTTGGTGCACCATGGCAAGTCAGCAACTTTGAACATGGGCCAAATAAAATTGGCTTGTGCATTTTTCATGAAACTTGTGACAAATGTTATTTTTGATGCCCTTGATCAAATTCAAAAAGAGCTAGGTAAACATGAGTTGTGGTTTTGAAATGGCAATGTGGTAAAGTGGGGGTCTTGGGCATGATTCTTGGTCTGGTTAGGCATCTTGACCAGCTTGGCCAATCCAAAAATTGAGGTCCTTGCTCAATGAATTAGATCTTGGACCTTGAAACAAAGTTTAATAGGGATAAAATTAGGACATTTGGATCAAATAAGATCTTGTAAATCTTAAAATTTGATAAAGTTATGGGCTTTGGACCAAATGGTAGGCCAATCTTGCCAAAATGTGACCAACCAACATGACCTAGAAATGCCATTTTGTAATTTCTTGACATTTAAGGCACAATGATGGATGTTTGAAGCTTATATGATAATATCTTGATGGAAACTGAGGCTTGGAGCTTTGTATGGTGATTTTAGGTCAAGTCCATGGGTGAAATCAAGGCATTGAAAGTAAAAAGTTCAAGATTAAAACAAAGACTTGTTTCATGGATGAAATGAATGTTTGCTTGATGAAATATGGTAAAAAATGACTTGAATGGAAGGTGAATTAAGTTTTGACTGATGGGATGATCAAATGACGCAAGTCCATGAAGCAAAGGATGCACAAACTAGGGTTTCTTGGTCCACAAGTTTCATCAAGGGCCATAGCCAAACAAATTCAGGTTTTGAGATGCAAGAGGTGTATTGAGGTGATTCAAAGGGTTGTGGCATGAACACTGTCTGGATATTAGGGGTCCTCAATGGCATGGTCAAGGAACAAAGTGAATCATGAATTGTACAAGTCATTGAGGATCAAGAACTAGGGTTCAGGTCCTTGGGTGACCAGATGAATCTTCACATGTCTTCAGTGAGAGCTCACCATCCAATTTGGGTTTTGGAGAGTGAGGGAGATGTATTGAGTGGTCTTCCAAGGTTCAAGGATGCTTGAGTATTAGGATTAGGGTTAGTGTGGCTCGAGAACACCTCAACATGATTAGGGGATCTTGAAGCTTCATAGATGGACACCCATGCCTTGAGTTTGAGCTTGTCATGAGTGTAGATGCACATGAGATAATGTATGAGGGATGTATGCTTATGCTAGGTTTATGAAAGATGATATTAAGGAAGGGTAAATTTAAGGGTATGACACTCACCACTATGGATGGGGAAGATTTTCCATTACCAGTTAATTTCGATACAGTCAAAAAACGTTATGCCTAGAAAAAAGTGAATAAAAATTGCGCTAGATTGATATCCGCAAGGACAATCCTGGAAAAAAAGGTGTATCCCGATAGACCAAAAAATGAAATGTCCATGCAAAAGTTGGGGATCAAATGAAAAGAATATAAGGCTCGTTAAGTTGAAAACTCGAAAGGGAAAGTTAGGCAAAAAGGAGCATCCCGATGGACGAAAAAAATAATAAAATGTCCGGGAAAATGTTAGGGATAAAGAAATTTGACTGCAACCCTTGAGCCTATCTCATTACAGCTTAATCTCATACGACCAAATATCGATCTAATCATCGTCAACTGAAGCGAAGTGTTGGAACCTAGACCTTAGAGTGGATGATAGCCGATGGTGTAATCAATCGAAAAATACAAAAAACCAAATTTTCCATTTGATTTGTTTTTCAAATTTTCAAATGTCCTCTTTAAGTATTTTTGCGTCCTTGTACACACATTATATGTACAAATTTTTGATAATCAATAAAGTTCATTTTACCTTTATCAATTTCTTTTCATTTCTCGCGTTTTGTTTGCAAAATGACTGTTTATTTCGATCATATAATGCTATACAACTTTTAGAATAATAAAAGCTACATTAAAGGAAAACTTTATACATTGCCTTGATTACCTGAAAGGTTCTAAAGGGTGGTCGTTAGTCTATAGTATTTTCTTGATGTCTAGAAGCATCTTAATGACTGCCCGGTTAGATCATGTATCCTTCCTCCTCAGCAGGACCAAGTAGAAATCTCCAGTAGTGATGGTAACATGAAGCATTCCTTTAATGTAGTTTCTTTGGTGCAGTTAGTGGCGAGTCGAAGTCTACCCTACACCAGAAACCCTACCTTGTTAATATCATTCATATGGCCACATTATCATTCGTACATCATAAAAAATAAATCATACATTACGTATAGCATGTATATCATGTTTCTCCTTTACAATTGATATATTTCCCCACCGAGTATTTCAATCAACCCGCAACAGATGAACCTGTAAAATTTTATCCATCATTCCATATTCCATATACGCTTACCTGTTTCACCTTACAACTGTTCTCAATGGGATTTTTTTTGGATATTTTGGCATTTTATCATCTTCTACCTCGAATACCCGAAAACTTGTCGTTGTTCACATATTCAATTTTAAGAGGATTAAATAGGGGCAACTGTCATACCCCAAAACTTTCCCTTCTTTTGAACTTTTCATTTAACCCATGACTTGAAATTCATCTGCACTCATTCATGCCTTATTCATTCATGTTAATACTTTCTAATAATCATTATAGATTCAAAGTTTATGGCTAACAAAAGCTAGGGTTTGCTTGTGGATCAAGCCCTAGAGATGTGGTATGGCTCTTCATATGGAATCATTGGGGTGAAACCCTAATACCTTGATCTTTGGGACTTTGATTCAAAGAGTCCACACCATGATATTCATATGTGCATTCAAATCCTAATTCTTGACTTTACTATTCATTGACCTCATGAGCTTTGCATTCAAACCCTAATTGTGGGCCCATGTATTGGGATATTTACTATGGAGCTTTGTGTTTGGTTTGAAGACTTTGATTAGGGGGTATGCATCATGAAACCCTAATCAGGGAAGCTTGGTACTTGAGTTCCTTGCTAGTTTTAATTTTGACCATGGGATTGACTGAAACCCTAATTCATGGGGAAGAGCTTCTTGACCACCAAGTCATGCATCATCAATCATTAAACTTGTTTTATGCATGAGAATCATTCTCATTGATTCCAAGATCATATATATTTGGTCTTTGAATATATGTTTCCCTGCTAGCCACTGCATCAGATGCAACCAGACTAGGTCATGAGCCTGTAACAAATGCCAAACAATGCTTGCAACACACATGACCCCTGCTATAGCAGACAGACCAACCATGCCCTACATCCACACATCATGACCTGCAACGACATCCATCAAGCCTTGAAACATCATCATCACTATGAACCTTGGCCTGATTTTCCCTGGAACCTACCACATTCGACAATGACAGTTCAGTTCATGTAATAGAAGATCATCCAATCAAAATTACATATAGAGCTAGCAGTAAACCCTAATCATTCCTTACAATGAGGCGACATACATATACATCAGCAACTCATATACACCATGATCATCATCATAATAATTAGTAGTAAATTAACCAATGCATTACATCATGTCCAAAGCATCACAATCATCACAGCAGCAACTAGGGCATTTCCACTTCTAACCTTTTCACTTAGGAATAATAGATAACCATTTTGTTTTCATCATCTAACAAATGCATCTAACAAATGCATCTAACAATCCAAATAGATTCAAAGTGAGTTAAAAAATTAACTAAACATTACAACTTCATTCACATTAACATAAACCATTTCACTAACCTCTAACTGACTCATTCACCAACAACTAACATTTATTCGAACTAACTTCTAATAAACATAACATCACACTCTACAAATTAACACCTTAAAATTCACTCATTTACAGCCTAACAGAATTATGCATTTCTAACTAACTCTTTGGAATTCGCATTTGAGATACATTTCGATTTCATTTCTAACAGAATCTGAGAGGGATCACGTTTCATTCTCACCATTTCCAAAAATTTTGAGATTCACTTTTCACTCTCTCGATCTCGGAACCTCTCTTCACCCTCACCCAAAGCTCCTTCTAAATACTCCATTAAAGCTTCACATAAAGCTTCAACAGAGTAAAGCTTAACTTTGACTTAGTTCAACACTCTCATTATGTGATATCAGTGACACAATTTCTCAATTTCTCAATTTCTCAATTTCTCAATTTCTCAAGGTTCATAAGATTCACATAAGAAAAAGAGAATCAAAATAGGAAGATAGGATCAAGAATTACCTGGTTCAAGTCATTTTCCATCGCTGCTCTATCTTCTTCGATCCAACAATTTGCCAGAGCAATTCTCAACTTCATAGGTATTTTTTCTTCACCAATTCATTGTAAATAGGTTGCCATGATATAGCTTGCTTTGAGACGAGTCAAAGCCCTAACATCTAGGGTTATGATTCTTGATATGCATCATTTAATTTTTGTTAGACATTCTAGATTTCTTGACTTTGTAGCTTCGATCTGAATTTGTCTCAAAGAATTAGGGATTTTTGTTTACGAATTGAGATTCAACATGTGATTCTAATTATGGCTATATTTTTTATTGCGTGATTTGAGGTTCCACCGCCGCCGGCAGTGAACTTCAACATGGTGGAGGGAATGAGTTGAAGGAGATGTAGTTTTAAATCTCCATGCATGTACAAAACATGGAGAACATTTTCCATGCTTCCCTGGCTAGCTCATACTCTCTCCCCCTTGCCTCCAGATTGAGCTTGAATGAGTTATGGGCCTAATCTCTTCTATCTGCATCGTATGTCCACTAATGCACCTCCATGTTTCATTTTCTGAGAATGCATTGGGCCTCTGTTTGGGCCCTATATGCGTTTCATACTGTTTGCACGATATCTTGCTAAATATACCCCATGTTCCTTTTGTTTTGTTATTCGATTGCTCTTAATTTGTTACACCTTTTTGTGATTAATTCATGATGATGCAAATTGATGGAAATTAAAATGTTAGTCAAATAGGTTTTTAACATGATTAGTGTTAATTAGGATTATAGAATTGATTAGTTCCTAATTGTTTATTTTGGGAAATGCCTTAAAAATATGTAAATATTAAACTAGTTCTAATTAGGTTAGATTTTAATTCACATGATAATTTATTGACTACACAATTTGATTTTAGAATTCTAATTCATGTTTAAAATTATAATTTATTAGAATTAATCTTGTTCATAACCTTTTAGGTTTAATTGATCTTTTAATCAATTGTTCTCTTGTTAGAACCATGTTCTTTTCTCTAATTGAATTGCACCTTAACCATTGCAAGTTCCCTTAGTTTAGGGCTTGTATAGAATCAATGAGTATTTGAATGATTAATTCATTGTATATAGTTCAACTAATATTTTCCCATTGGGTGTGTTGATCAAAGTTTACTTTGATCAACCAAATCCTTTGCATTATGCTCAATTTCCCAAGCATGTTCAAGTGATCAAAAAACCATTGATCACTTGATAGGGAAGGTTCCTTGTGTTCAAGTTGTACTGGAGCTCAAGACCTCAAATTCAAGTTCAAGACTTCAAGCCAGTACAATTCATTCACATTACAGATAGAGTGGACAACTATCAAGCACAACAAAGGTGTATTAACACTTGTCAATCTTGATTCAAGTTGTATGCCATGAGGCTTAAGCAACGAAGAATGATGAGAGGAATGATTCCTTACCTTGTCTAGAGTACCTTTGCATACGGGGCGTATTCCCTAGCTATTCAAAGTATTCTCCTTTATTCATAGACTTTAGTACAATTTTAATCAAATGATTGTCAAGTCTCTTCATCACAAGCAACACTTCATCATAAGGAGAAGCAATGAGAGTCTTCTTCAGCAGCTTGACAATTATGATGAGTATCACATGCCATGAGCCTTAAGCAACGAACAATGATGAAAGGGATTATTCATACCCTTGTATAGAGTACCTTTGAGTACGGGGCGTAGGCCTATCTATTCAAAGTATTTACCTTTGTTTATATACTTTAGTGTGGTTTGAATCAAATGAGTGCCAAGTCTTGGGAAACATCATTCCCATTCCTCGGCAGTATTGTATTGTCTTGTCTTTGGAACCAAATACCCTTTCCCTTTGGATTCCATGTATACTTTCTTGGGAAAATAACTAGTGTCCATCCTTTGAACCAAGAGTTGTTTTTCTTGATGCAAGACATTTCATTCCTTTCTTTTTGGCCAATATGTCTGCTTTCCTCTATGGTTCTAAGTTTATTCCTTCATGGATTCATAATACGATTATCTTTTGGTTTCAGATTGCATGTTCCCCAACAGTGATATATTGTATCCTTGAACTAAATATCATATTCCTTTGGGTCCAATATATAGCTTTTTTAGAGAAATAACTAGTGTCCATCCTTTGAGTCAGGAGTTGTTTGTCTTGATGCCAAACATTTCATTCCTTTCTTTTTTGGACAATATGCTTGCTTTAAACTTTATCTCAAAGATGATTTCCTTTATGGGTTCCTGCAATACCATTGTATTTTGATGACAAGTTATACTTTTTATCACTTCTATCAAAGCTAACTTTTCCTTATTCCGTCTTAGTTCCACGAACTACGGAACTCTGACTTTCTCATTGTGTGATGAGAATCTGTAGGCATAAGGGTTCAAACCATTGGCAAGCATATTTATTTTTTCTTCTTCCTTAGGGAATCATTCCATATATTTCATGATCCATTATCATATATCTTCAATCATAACCATTCATCTCAGTGATATATTGTGTCTTTGGACCAAATACCAATTTTCTTTGGATTTCATATATACCCTTTTAGGGCAAATAACCAGTGTCCACATTTGAACCAAGAGTTGTTTTTCTTGTATAGACAATACTTCCTTTCCTTTTGTTTTCAGCCAATATGCCTGCTTTACTCTTCGGTTCAAATTCCATTCATTTATGGATTCCAACAATACCATTATCTTTTGGTTCCAAATTATACCTTTTGTCTTTCGTTCTTTTCACATTAGTTACACAAACTATGAAGCTCTAAATTTCTCATTACACAATGAGAATATGTAGGCACTAGGATGCAAATCCTCGGCAAGCACCTTAATTATTTCTCTTTATCACTCCCTTCACTTTCCATCATTCATTATTCACTACCTTCATTCAATATCTTCTACCAGTCATTCACCCCACTGATATACTGTTCTCTTTTAGACAAATACACTCTTTCTTTTAACTCCATACATACTTTTGGGCCAATAACCAATGCATTCCTCTAAACCAAGAACCTCGTTTACTTACTTTGCTGCCTTATATAGGCGATACCCTTTGTTTTGGCTTGATGCCAATTTTCCTCATTGGTTCAGACATACCTACCATATGGGTTCAAACAACATTATCCTTTGGTTAAAACCATATATTTTATCACTCTTCTTCCATATCCGACCTTTAGATATATGAACTACGGAGCTATGAATTCCATATTTCATTATAAGGATACGTAGGCATGAGGGCCCTAATCCTCACCGAGAACTCTGTCTATTCCATTCTTTTTCCCTTTATCCTTTTACAAGTAATATTTAGATAGTCATCCATATTTGATTAAAGAAAAATCAGAACGGTTTCTGTTGAGTACAATGGATGTGAGGGGTGCTAATACCTTACCCTTGCATAACCGACTTCCTTACCCTTTTTCTCTTTCTCCGGGTTTTGTCGATGTTTTCCCTTTCCTTGAGAATAAATAAAGTTCGATGGTGACTCTGTTTCATATTAGGGCGTGCGATGCGCTTGGGTATTTTTCGCGCAACTTCACCCCTCACCGAACATATGCATTCATTTAAATTAATTTAGAAAATGAGAATCTGAAAATAAAGTTATATTTGAAAACCAACTTCGAATAATCAATGTTTTTCAAATTTCATGCATCTTGTAATTCATCTCTTGCTCTTTAACATATATAATTTGGTCCAATGGCCCAAGTTCTTCAAAACAACGTTATTCTCTTCTAATTTATTTTGTAAAGCATGAGATTTATTGAGAAATTTTGATTCAGCGTCATCATTGTCGTCATAATAATTATCATCATAATTTAAGATAATGATGATGATAGTGATGACGATGAATCCCGATTAGTCAATAAATTGTTACTTTTTAAAATAAATTATAAGAGAATGAACGGTTGCTTTGAACAACTTAAGGAATTGAACCAAATTCTATATATTAAAGAGCGAGAGATGAAATACGAGATGCATGCAATTCAAAAATTAGTGGATTGTTTAAGTTGCTTTTCAAGAATAATTTAATTTTTCAGATTATTATCATTAAATCAATTTGAATGGTTTATATGTTTATTGAGGGCTAATGAAAAACAAGAAATCTACATATTTTATAATAGACTCATACATACCACCACACTCGGAATATATAAATATGGTGAAATGTTAATATTGTGCGTGCTTTAATTAAATTACAATTGTTGGGTTTCAAATCAATAAACTATATATATCATAATGATTATTTACTATAATCATTGTCATAGGTAGTGCGCTACCTAGTTTATCACTATGGTCAATCACCTGTGATGGAAGCAACATATTTACAACCATAGTCTACCTACGGTTGGTTAACACTCATGCACAACTACGTAAAAGCCATTTCATAACAGTTGGAAAAGGGATACCACCATGCCTGGCCAACCGTTGTGAGGTAATCGGAAGTTGTATGTGTGATGTATTCAACCACCATCGTGCGACCATGATTATAAGTTGTGTATCGCGCTACCTATCATAATGGTTACTTAAAACAACTATTCTGATATTCTTTAATGCATAATGTAACGGTAAATTCATGACCATCAAGCTATGGATAAATTTGACGTCAATAAAACCAGAGTCGCCACCGCACTTTTATTGTTTCAAAAGGAAAATGGAAAAGTACGAACAAAACCCAAATATAAAAAGTTTTCAAATCAAAACTAATAAAATGCCAGAGATAACAAGTAAGGGGATTGGTTACACAGAGGGAAGATGTTAGCACCCAAAGCGTCCTAGGTACTCATAGGGAGCCCTTTTTTGTGTGAAAGTGTTTTAGTCAAAATGATGTTTGATAAAATATAGAGGGAGGGGATGAGAAAAGAATTCATTGATTATATTTTTGTGTTTGATAAGACCTTCGGTCTTGTGCCTATGTACCAACATAAAAATGAGCGATCAAAACCTTGTAGTTCGTGGTAAAAATGTCAAAGAAGTTAGTGAATTGATTTTAACAAAGGTTTAAATGAAAAGGCACAAAAGGCCAAACATTTGAATGGGGTTGTTAGTTCTTTTTCTATTTTGAAATTTAAGTCAATATGGTTAAGTTTATTTACAAATTTGATTTAAGAAAAGAAGTTTAAAAATTCAATGGCATAAGGCCAAAGTTTCTAATCACTAAAACATGTCTAAGTTTGAAATCTCAAGCAAAGAAAGGTTTTGAAATTAGGGAGAGATTTTGAAATTAAAGAAGTGGTAGAAGATTAAAAGACTACCCTAAGCAAAAATTTAAAAGTTTAAGAGGTGAAAAGATCTGACCAATGGGATGCAATCCAACAGACAAGAATGTCTTATAGAAACCCATTTTCCTTTGGAATTTGATAGGAAATAAGCAATAAGCAATGAGCAACATCCAAACATCAAGTGAAAACCAAGGCACCAAATAAAGATAGCCATATCCAAGCAAGCACTCCAATAGCTAGCAGTCTTCAGTGTTTTCCAATGTATCAGATGATATATTCCTTGATCAACTTAGAACAAAATATCAGACATAGACAATAATAACAAAACAACCATTAAGCACAAAGATAGAGTAGTAGATGAATCAAGAGCACTCAAGGTCTTGCAACAGATGAAGGCACAATCAAGGATAGCTCAGTCTTAGATGTTGGTATTGGTCAAGTCCTTTAGCATATGGAGTGTTACCTAGTTCTAAGTCCAGAAGTTCAGATCAAGTCCCAACACTCCAACAAAATGTTTTCTTAGGGTTTTTGTTGTTATTAGTCGTTTTAAGGTCCTAAGGCCATAAAAAAATCAAAACATACAAAAAATATATACAATCACAAGATATGACTCCAATGAGCAAAGTGAAAAAGGACTTGAAACATAAACAAGTTGCATGAATATGTAAATGGCAATGAATGATAAAGGTACTTAAAATTTAAAGTGCATAAAGTAAATGACTTGAAAGTAAAGAAATATTAATAAGGGTTAGTCAATGGTTAGTCAAATATTAGTGATGAGTTTTAATTGATGAAGTCATTCTTTGAAGAACACTCAACCATTCATTCATAAGTATGAATCCTTAAACCAAGACATCTTCCATAAGAAGGGCTCCAAGTTGGATAATTCAACAAGTATGCCACTAGCTCTCATGAAAGGAAAAAAGGTAAAGTTTTCACACAATGTCATGAAGAATGGGAGACTTACAATCCCACTTACTAGAATGTTATGCCTTCTTGATCAAATTTAACTCTATGTTAAGCAATCGTAATTAGACTTATGTAGAAGTCACAACTATCTAAGGCCAGACAATAAAAATATAGGTGTTAATTCATGTTAGAGATTTGGTACAAAGAACCAAACTCCTAAAACATACCACACACTAAAAGAAATGGGAAGGACCTATCTCAATCAGACATGTAATGATTCATCTGACACAAGGTCATTGATGAATCAATTAGCATTTAGACATTAGAGATTTCATTGGTCAAATGAGGGATTAGGAAAGAATAAGGATGAATATGAAGAAGGAATAGGAAATAGAAACACAAATTCATCATGAGTGGAATTTCATTTGATCAATACCATCCATTCATTTTGGGAGATGAAATACACATTTCATCAATCCCCTAAATCCAATGGTTTTGATCAAATAAAAGTTAAATCAACCATGACCAAGGCCCAAACAGAAAGTCAAACATCACAAGACCATAAAAATTGCTCAACATAATTTTTAAACATTTAATCAATTAAAAATCACATTAAAAATGAATTAAAATGCATTTTAATTTGGATAAAACCTCAAATCCCTTCAAAATACCAAATAAATGGTCAATGGATTTATCCTAGGTCAAATAAGGTCAAAGGACCTTAGACAAAAAATTTCACAATTTTTAGAATGTCAGAAGTATTTTAAAACAATTAAAAATATGCACAAAAACATTTAAATCATGAAAAATACCAAAATTAATCCAAAAAATAATTTTAATTCAAAATATGGAAGAAAAAAATAGTTAATTTTTTTTTGGTGAAAGTCCCATATTTTTTGGATAAAAAATGGATTTATTATAAACTAAATAAAATAAGGATATTTAAAAATAAAATCAGAAATTAAAATAATGAGAAAAAACAAGGGCCATCAGATCTCCCTCATTAATTAAGGTGGCAGATCTGATGGCCAAGCGTGCACGTTCCACAATGATCCTTAGTCAATACGCAGCAGGCTTGGTAATCACAAGGAAAGGTTGAGATTAAAACATTTCAAATAGATCAGATGGCCAGGATGCACGCCAGCACATCACCGGAGCTCTAGCTCTAGTCATCTTCTCTGGTGCACCTCACTGGACTGGTCCACCATCAACCACCACCAAAATGAAAAGTGAGGATATGCTTTTAAAGGAAAAATGCTTAGGAGCCCGAATTTGACCTCCATTTCATCCCATTCCAAGTATATTGAAAGATACATGGATTTAAAATTTGAGGTGCATGATCTGAGTTGCTTCGATTTGACCTCAAAGCAACTCAATCTTGTTGCCTACATTGGTAGGACTTCAGCCAACAAATAAGAGAAGTTTGAGAAAAATCACCTTCGGGTAGCTTCAATTCAGCTTGATCTTGCTTCCAATTTTCCTTGGCTCGACTCTAGAAAGGCTTGGACTCTTGGAGTTTCAATCTCAAAACAGAAGGAGAATTGAAACTCGGTTTCAAGTGAAATCTTCAACTTTATCCTTTAATGGAGGTTAGGGATGCAATGCCTCAAAGCTTGGGCAGAAGGCATCCTCATTCTGATCACAATGGACATGTATTTGTAGGGTTATGCATTGCTTTTCACACACTTAATTTTTTTTGCAAATTTATCAACATTGATGCATGGATGCATGGGCATTGATTTGGGCCTAAACCATTATGTAATATCACTCAAATTCCTGCATAATGGATCCTGGAAGAATAACATGTAAGCATGCAAAAGGAAATGGTCACTTGAATTCAAAATGTGCCAAAACAAACCCAACAAAGGAACCATGCGCAAGTCCCTCAATCCTTGTCCAAATGAGGTGATATTGGACGTTTTGGAAAGGTGACATCAAGGAGAACAACTTTGATGTTGAATACTTTTTTATTTGGATCTTAGATCATGATAAATTTTAAGGTGGAATTTGGAGAAATCAAATATAATTGAAACTTTTCTAAGTACCAAGTCAAATGACCACTTATTCCACCTTGAATAACTTTTGTTATGAGATCCAAATGAAAATGGTTTCTTCAACAAAGTTGTATCTATTTCATTCCTATTCAACATGCTCACAAATTCGACATCATTTGGATTTGTCATGAGGGAGTTATGCATTTTAGAAGTTGAGGGAAATTGCTTGTTCAATGGTAATGGCCCAAAATGACCTATGATGTTTCCTCTTAGAACATGCCCTTTCATGTTGATTTTGACATTTCTAAAAGAATAAAAGTTGGAGTGAATATTGAATTTGATCATGAAACATGGATTTCCTTCATCTCATAAATATTGAGCAAGTTATGGTCCTTTGAAGTTGACCTCCTAACTAGGGCACTAACAAAATGACCTATAATCTTTCACCATAAAAAATGACTTTCCAAGAAAAACTAACTCTTTATGTCAACATGAAATTTGTTTGGAATGTCATAAAGAGTAACATTTCTCTTGGAATTATTTTAATATGACAAATATAGTAGGAGATAGGGTATATGGAACCCCAGTTTTGACTAGTTGACTTTCTATGGTCAACCTCTTTGAACCAACTTGAAACTTGAAGTTATCTTGATCTTTAGGGCTCATGGAGGATCATATATTAATAAGATGATGTATAATGAAGTATCCCTTGAAATATTTGACCAAATATTAAATAAACATGCTGAGGAAGTCACACAAAATACCCAGATGAATTAGGGCTTCCAAGACAAACAAGTTCCAAATTCTTGATAAATTCTTGATCAAAATGATTAATGAAGAACATGGGGATCCATATATGATGTTTAGAATCCATGTGAATATTTCCTTGATTGATCTCTTGCACTATGGGTCTCAAACCCTAATTGTGTGCTTGATGAGGCATTGGTGGATGCACACACTACCTACAAAAGAAACAAAGCTATGCATAGACATATTTTTGGAATTTGGGTTAGTAAACAAAATAAAATAAAGTATGATACACTCAAATGTGCTTGGTGATCTTTCCCAATGCAAACCCAATGAATGAGGAGTAGGGAGGATACGAAGGTGTGATCCCAAAACCAATGTAAATGATGAGATAACATGAGGGATCTTAGGGTCAGAATTGGGGTCTTACAGCTGCCCCTATTTAAGGACATTCTAACTGAGGATGTGAAGGTTAAAATCTTCATATCAACTCATTAGAATGGACTTAAATAACAACATCAAGAAACAAATTTTGGTCCCTAAGAGACCTCGTGATGCATATGATATGAATATTAAAATAATCTCTGTGGGGAATATGTTGCCACACAAGAAAAGAATCCGGAAGAAACTAAAAATCCACATGAGTACCATGCATTCCATAAGGAAAACTTACTAGGGAGACAAAAAATCTGAGGATAAAAGTTGTGCGTAGGCCAGGCTACGACTTAAAAACTGCAGAGACGCGAGGGGGATTTCCATGAAAATAAATCAATGGAAAGATTTGGTCCAGGGATAAGGTTATCTGCAGGGGATGAGAATAGATTAGAACAAAGCTGAAATACTCAAACCAAATAGGGGATTACCGACTTCACTGGGGAAATACGCACTCAAACTCAATTGGTGAAGAATGAACTTCAACACGGGAGTAAAAGAGATATATTATCTGTTACCGGTTACTAGGTAGGAAGATGATATACTCGGATAGAGGGACATACGTTACCGGTTAGGGTAAATATATCAAGGATGACTCGCTGAGGAAAAAGACACATATTCATTACCGGTTACTGGGTAAGAATAACCTACTGGGGAGAAAAGATCAAATAGGGTTTACAACTACCTGTTACTGGGAAGAAGACCAAAGAGAGAGTATCTGTCACTAGTTAAAGTGAACATATCAAGGATAAACTCAAAGGAAGAATATTCGTCATCGATTAAGATGAACATATCAAGGATAAACTCAAAGGAAGAATGTCCATCATTGGTTAAAATGAACATATCAAGGATAAACTGCCTAGGGAAAAATAAGAATTACAACTACCGGTTACTGGGTAGAATACCAAAAATAAAGAATACCCGTCACCAGTTAGGATGAACATATTAAGGATAGACTCAACAAAGTAAATGGGATTTACAACTACCAGTTACTGGGCAGAAGACCATAAAATAGAGAAAATCTGTCACTGGTTAAATTGAACATATCAAGGATTAACTCTGAGGGGAAATATGATTTATATCTACCATTTACTGGGTAGAAGACCACAAAGAGGAGAAAATCCGTCACCGGTTAAAGTGAACATATCAAGGATAGACTCTCTGGGGAATAAAACATGGATTACAACTACCTTTTTACTAGGTACAAAACCAAAAAGGAATAATATATGTCACCGGTTAGGATGAACATATCAAGGATAGACTTACCGGGGAAACGTGAAAACGGATCCGCTGGGGAAAACAAAGGAAGTGGATTACATTTTATCGGGTATTGGGTAAAGTTAATGTACTCAATCATCAATAAGAATATTACCAGTTACTAGGTAATAGACTCTCGGAGACCAAAAGATCTATCTACGCAAGAACTAGAAAGAAACGATCAATCAAAGATTCAACCTAATGAGGATATAACTTATGGGAGGTGATTCCATCTAGATAACAAGCTGGGGAGGAAACTGAAATAATTATCATCCACGAGGAAATAACTCGGTGAGGAATGAGAAAGGATAAACTTTTTCTGCTTAAGGGGCTGACACTCTACAATTGAAAGAGGACAAACACACCAAATCTGCATGGGGAAATAATATCACCAAGGTAAGGGATTAGAAGAAAAATTAATGTGATAAAATGCACAATGAAATATATGATTCCTTGTTTTATGCATGAATATGTATGTATGTGATTATGATTATGCTGGAAAAATAGCATAAAGGATACAAATAACGAAGATTTGAATCATCACTACAAAACACTCAGCTAATCTCAACAAGATGGAAACACCAACTAGAGAATATGCTAGGGACGAAAATAAATCATCTAGATCCGAATAAATCAATTATGGTTGGGGAAGACATGGAGAACATGCTTCCAATTAATCATGGCAAACTCAGCGGGGGGAAGAGAGCACTACTAGAAGATAGTCAACCAAACATGTCGAGGATAGATAAGGATCTGCTAAGGATCCAAATAAGTCCACTCTACGGGGAATTTTAAGTCCACACCATGTCAAATGGGAGACAATCTTGCAGGGGACAAAATCAATACTGCTCAGAACCATGCACTACCGGGAATGAGGGAACTTCCATCAGAAGACAAACTCTGTCGGGGAATACAAGAGATAAAACTCGGAATGGGTAGTTGAGAAAATTGTTGGGGATGCTGTGACTTGTTGGAACAAACCAAATACCGTCACATTTCTCAATAATCATCAGATTCTTCTTGGAAATTTCGAAATAAACCAAATCCAAGGCAAAGATAACTGGATCAAACTCACATAGGGGAGAAATTGTCGCGGTTATGCAACACAAACAAATGCAAACGGGGATCTGGAGACCAAATAAAGGTTCCGGGATATCCAGGGTCCAATCATCAAGTCACAAACTAGGGGATGCAGAACATGAACACCTCAGATGGGAAAAATGAATTGCGAAGGGGATCAATCATCAGCTCAACCGGGGATAATAGGTCGTTTGAGGAGCAACTTCTTAACCAAGTTGGGAACGAACGACAAACTGTTGGGGAGGAAAAATTACCAAACAAACTGCTTGGGGAAGACAACAATGTTGCACACTTCAAGACCTTCCTGCTCTTAGATTGCTGTTGACATTCCTTGCTGAAATCGATTATTCTTAAAGTGCATGTTTTTATTATTTTAAGAAAAATAATTATTAATTGATTTATTTCAAAATTATCATCATAAAAATTCAATTTTATTTAACAAAAGTAAATAATAATAGAAATAATTGGACAAAAGCTCAACTTCATTTAATAGAATGGTAGTCCGTAAATGGCGGGACTCCATGGATCTTTACAAAGTTTGAGAAATGGTAATTTACATGGAAAAGGGCTACATTGAATACAATGATCATTACTCTCTCTACCAGCTTCAAAATCCATTGTACTTGTCTTCGGTTGAGAATGATGAATCAAAACCAAATGACTGCTCATAACTGCCTCAAAGATTAGGAACAACAGGATGCAGTTACTTGCCATAATCCCTAGTTTTTTTCCTAGATTTTCCCAAGGTGGGGTACTCAATCTACCGGGATAAATTTTCTATTTAATGTCTCTAACTTTTTCCTGGATCACCCTTTCGGGTTTTCAATCCACCGAGACTCTCATTTTTATCTAAGTCACCCTTTCGGGTTTTCAACTTTAGCGAGTTATTCTTTTCGTTTTTTATGCAAAGTATTTCTTGACTGCATCAGCGTTCACATAATGCGTGAACTTTTCACCATCCATAGTTGTAAGAATCAAAGCACCGCCTGAAAAGGCTCTCTTAACAACATATGGGCCTTCATAATTAGGAGTCCATTTTCCCCTAGCATCAGGTTTGAAAGATAGAATCTACTTGAGCACGAGGTCACCTTCTCGGGACACACGAGGCTTGACCTTCTTATCAAAAGATTTCTTCATTCTCTGCTGATATAACTGACCATGACACATGGAAGTCAATCTCTTCTCTTCAATCAAATTCAACTGGTCATATCTTGTCTGGCACCATTCAGCCTCTGTCAACTTGGCTTCCATAAAGACACGCAATGATGGGATCTCAACTTCCATGGGGAGCACAACTTCCATGCCATAAAAAAGAGAGAAAGGGATTTCCTCTGTTGAAATGCGGATGGATGTACGGTACCCATGCAAAGAAAATGGGAGCATCTCATGCCAATCTTTGTATGTTACACCCATCTTTTGCAGCTTCAACAACCCCATTCATCTTAGGCATGTAGGGAGAAGAATTATGATGTGCAATCTTGATGTCTTACAAAGAGATTCCACCGTACTATTTTTCAAGTTAGATCCATTATCAATAATGACCTTTCTTGGCACATCGTAACGGCATATGATCTGATTCTGGATAAACCTTACAACAACTTGCTTGGTTACATTCGCATACGATGCCGCTTCCACCCACTTTGTGAAGTAATCAATAGCCACTAGAGTGAAACGATGTTCGTTCGAAGCTTTGGGCTCAACCATCCTAATCATATCAATTCCCCACATGGAGAAGGGAAATGGGGAGGAAATAACGTTCAATAGTGTCAGAGGAACATGAATCTTATTCTCATAAATTTTACACTTGTAGAACTTCTTCACAAACTTGCAACAATCAGATTCCATTGTCAGCCAATAGTGACCTGCTCTCAACATTTTCTTTACCATATCATGTCCATTGGAATAAGTACCAAAGGAACCTTCATGGACTTCAGTCATCAATAGGTATGCTTCGTGTCTATCCACGCTGTAAGACCCTAATTTTGACCCTAAGATCCCTCATGGCATCATTTCATTGCACATTGCATTTGCCTCAAGGATCATAACATCTTGGCTCCTTAACCCTAGGGTTGGGACTTGTGTTAGTTGGTTTGAGACCACCAAGCATGCTTGAATTGTATATTATTGCTTTTCTTATTTTATTTACTAACCAAAAGCATAAAAATATGTCACTAACATCTTTTGTTTTGTAGCTTGAGAAATCATAAGATCTAAGCCTCCTAGGAGGCCCCTATGCTCATTGATATGGCCAGGTGAAGGTGAAAGCAAGCATGACAATGGTTCATAAATCTCTCAATCATCATATATTCCTCCCAAGTATCTCAATTTTTCAATTTGATCAAAGCAAACCAAAGGGCTTGAGGATTATTTCCCAAGGAAGCCCTAATTCATTTGTGCATCAACTGTGCCTTGCTCATGAAGCAACCTCAACCCATGATCAAATAAAATCAAGGGAAGTTATTTCATTCATCATTTCATGCATATTTGAGCTTATTTGAGTGTCCTCAATCATCAATTCATTAAGGTTTGAAGTTTGGACTTGAGAAGTTGATTAGTCAATTCATCTGACTATTTTGGAATCCACTGAGACCTAACTTTTAATTTGTTTGTCACATGAAGATGACCCCAAGATAAAAAATGTTCTTAAGAACCATATGAACAATTTTTATGTTCATAAAAATTTTATTTGAAGCTTTTAAGGTCATCATCCATTTCAAAACATTATAGGTCATTTTGACTGAAACCCTAATTTTGGGTCAACTTCCCAAGGACCTAACTCACTCATTTTTCATGATTTTTAGGTGGGATAAAATGCATTGTAAATTTTAAGATGTATAATTCATTTTTTATGTTGAACAAAGTTTCATAATCCTAAAATAAATACATGTGATAATGCAAAACATTATAGGTCACTTTGAACCAAACTCATTGAAATGTGAAAAAGTCCAACTTTAAGTGCCCATAACTTTCTCATAAAAATTCCAAATGATGCAACATTTAAGTCTAAATTGATTGCCTTGAACAGACCTACAACTTTTATGTTGAAGGTTTTGTCATTTAAGGCATTCATCATAGAAACAAAAGGGCTTGAAGTTGGTCCATTTTGGAAAATTTCACATGCACATGTTTTGCACCTTGAACTTTATGACCAATTTTCATTAATTTCCCAATTCTAAATGGATTTTTGTTCAACATGACAATTGTTCCTCATGTTAAGACATTTCCAACCATTATCCATAAGGCCATGTTTCATTTTGGTAAGATGCATTTTTGAAGAAGGGAAGATTTATGTGCATTTTTGGAAACTTTGTTAAAACTTCATGCACACTCCAATTCAATTACATGTGCACGTCCAAACCTGCTCAATTACATTTCAGCATGCCAAATCAATTGGATTTGGGCCTCCCATGCGCCTATACATGCCCATGCATGGAGGCCCTCATCACACATGCACATGAAATTCCCATGTCTTGCATCAGCTTCCACTATAAATAAGCATGCTCAGCTTCATTCCAGGCCAACCTTAAGGCGCCTTATATGCTGCAGAAGTGAATCCTCACCCTCCATTAAAGGAATTTTTCAATTTCATTTCAATTTTTCAGATCCAGTTTTCAACTTCCTTGGTTGATTATTGGACTCCAATTCCTTAGCCTAGCCCTATTTCCATCTCAAGAACAAGCTGCTATCAAGAATTGGGAGAGATCGTGCTTCATAGATCTTCTTTTCAAAGGTTTCTATCCAAACTTTTTCAATGAGAAACTCACTAATTCTTGATCATTTCTTGTGTTTGTTGGCTCCTCTGAAGTCCTCTCATAAGAGGCAATTGATTGGTATGCTTAATTTTGTAAATCCATCAAGTTCTGTTTGAACTCCATGATTTTCTCTCTCTGATTTCTCTTTCTATGAGAGTCTAGAGGAGGAACCAATGGTACAGGGGTGATGTACATCACCCCAGCTTTCCAGTGATATGAGGATCGCTTGTTTTGGTTGAGTTTTTCATACCTGCAACTTTCACCGGAGATGACCAGCTCGCCGGAGAAGACGGTGGTGTACACCACCGTCCCCGTTGCCAGATTGATTCGTGGCCCTTGGATGTTATGACCTTTTTTAATTCATTGTGCTACTCAGTTGACTAGAGCCTCTGATGCGCACGCGCCTGTGAGCCATTTGATGTGCCACATCATTTAATGAAATGAATCCTACGTGCCAGGCTTTTTCCTATTTCTGATTTTTCATTTTTATTTTGTTTATTTCATTTTATTTAAAAAATTCATAACTCTTTCATTTTAATTCCAAAAAATATGGGACCAGTTGCATTATTTCCCCTTTTAATTCTAGTTTCTGAAAATGATTTTTAATATTTTTTATTTTGTCATTTGATATTTTTTGTGAATTTTCTCTTTTCTGGTTATTTTTAATTCATTTTAAATAGTTTCCAATATTCAAAAAATACAAAAATATTTTATTAACCTCTTTGAATGATGATGAATCTATGAAAAATATTCTCATCAATTTATTACTTGATTTGAAATTTATTTGAGATTTTAGTTCAATTATGTTATTTTTTGTTCATTTTTAATTGTTTAAAAATAGTTTCTGGTTTCTAAAAATGCTAAAAAAAATTGTCAAACTTTGTTTGACCTTGTTGAACTTAGGATGATCCATTTGGACTTTTCAAAGTTGATTTGAAATGGATTTGAAGTTTGGCCTTTAATTATTTATTTTAATTCAAGTATTATTTTAATTCTCAAAAATACCAAAAATATTTTATTTGTTTCTTGACTTCTAAGTTTCATTTTGCTTCTGTTTACCATTGATTGACTTTGATTTCATTCATGTTTGATCAATGTGTGTGGGATATCTCATTTGAATTTCAATTCATGTACATTCTTATTCATTTTCTTTTTCATCTTTTTTTTCCTTTTGATCAATGAGTTAAAGATTGGTGGTTAGCCTTGACATATGGGAGGCTTAACCTTCCTTGATTCAAATCTAATTCATCTTGATCAAAGATCAAGTGAATGGCTTTGCATTAAGGATAGGTTGCTTCTTGGTCAAGTAAAAAACCTAAATCAATACAAGATCATTCTTCTTTTCTTTTGGCATGGCAAGTTGTAGGAGCTTGGCTTACTAGTCAAGGTCTCTAACTTGTGTTTGTTGCCTATATTTTTATTGACCGGCCTCAGATAGGTGTGACTACTACATTAGTCCACTTACGATTGCTTAACATAGCGCTAAATTGCCTTCTGGCACACTAACACTAACTATTGACCATTAACTTTTAATTCAAGTCATTTAATTCTTGCAATTTACTTTTATGCAATTTAATATTCGTGTACATTTTTCATTTGCTTTTGCCCTTTGCTCACTTGAGCTCATGTTTATGTCAATGCAATTTGCCTTTTGCTCACTTGAGCACATAATTGTGTATATACTATTGTGCTTGTTTTATTTTGATTGTGTGAACCAAATGCAAATGGACAAAAGGACTTAGACTTTAGAACATTCCCTATGCTAATGGAGTCAAAGAGCAACTAGGCCTCATGCCTTTAGAATGCTATAAAAGAAGAAAAATGTCAAAGAGCAACTAGGCCTCATGCCTTTAGAATGCTTAATCTTGAAGATGAACTTGAAAGGACCAAACTCTAAACTCACTCTTGTCCATTCTTTATATTGCATTATGGAAAAAATTTATTTGTGTGTTCTTGTGCTAGGGATCCCAAACATTGAGCCAAGTAGAAGAACCATTGTCATGAGCATCTAAAGTGAGAGATACAAAAGCCATTGGAAGATTCCTAGGAGCTTGATTGATTTGTGTGCTTGATTGCTTGAGTTATTTTCTTATTGCTTGCCATTCCAAAGGAAAGGGAACAACTTGGATCATCACTATGATCTCAAGAAGGGAACTCCATTGTGGTTTTATTTCTCATCCTTCATCTTTGCATGTTTAGGACCTTAGCCATTCTTCTTCTTCCCTCCACTCTAACCCTAGTCAAAACTTTTGTGCAAACATTAACATTTGTTTTCAAAATTAGAAACCTAAGCACTATGCTTTTGATTTTCCAAATTTCTTTTCATAACACTTATTTTGAATTGAATTCTAAGTCAACTTTGACCTTTTGTGAATACTTTTCATTGGTAAATACAACTCACTCAATTGTTTCTTTGTGGTTTCAATGGCCACTTTTGCCAAAGCTTTTCATAACCATTAAGATATTAGGTTTGAGTTATCCTAGAGGTGTATATAATACTCACATATATCCTTAGCGATGGACAATAAGTCTTCCATGCTTATTATAGGGTTAAACCCTCACTAGCATGTTGAAGCTCTCCTCACATGGTGGATTTGTGGTTTTAGGTTGAGTTTTCTCCCTTTGATAACAAAAGACATTAAGGCTTTTGACCAATCAATTCACCAACTTGTTTTTGAGATTTTTACCCCGAACTACGAGGTTTTGATCCTAATCTTTTTTAAGATGGTACGTAGGCAATGGGTTTATCCATTCAAAGACAAAATTGTAAATAATTTGTACATTCTTCTCTCATCTTCCCAATCATGTTTGCACAAATAATTTTCACAAATACCAACCTACCTTACAACAATTGTGAAAAGGGCTCCCTTAGAGTACTAAGGATGTTTTGGGTGCTTAAAACCTTCCCATTGCACAACCAACCCCCTTACCCAGATCTCTAACATTTTTATTAGTTTATGATTTGATAAAACTTCTCGGTTTTTGTTCACTTTCTAACCTTTCCTTTGGATAAATAGAAGTGCGGTGGCGACTCGAATTGTATGATTTACTTTTGATTTAGTCAATAAATCTAAAGGTAACGAATACCGCGCTACAGAAAAGTGGCGACTCTACTGGGGATGATTTGCCTAGTGGGTTTTGTCTACTTTTCACTTTTGTTGTATTGTGTTGTATAATATTTTTGTGACATATTTTTTATGCAAATTTGGGATTACTGTATTGATTGTAATGTATGAATTGCTTGATATATTAATTTCTTGTGTGCTTGGTGGTCTTTTGTGAGATGAGTTTTATACCCGAACTCGAGTGCACTTATGATAGGAGAATGGCATAGTCTTGTCGACTTGTGTGGAGTTATTCCTTAGCAAGTTGACTTGCAAGCCCATTCACTTGGTGGAGGTTGTATTGGGATCAATAATGTCACACGAGTAGTCATGGTTAGGCATTACTCTTTCCAATATATGCCTTAGAAGCCAAGGACCTTAGTTTACCAAGCCCATCTTGGCCTATTTTTAGGACGTAGTGCGAAGGTCGTTCAAATGTAAGATTTGATACGATTGTTACACGATACTACACTCATAAGAGTCTCTCTTGAGAATATTTTTGGAGTACGAGTAGTCGTTTATCCGATAATATCCGAAAGATGGGATGATGACTATGGGAACCTCTTGTAGAACATGATTGTCAGGTTTAACCATAGTACACTCCCTTTGGGTGGTTCTTAACCGAGACTCCATGCTCGTGACTCGCAACAAACCCTTGATTCATGGTTGATTCGTTCTTGTATATCCTTAATATCAATGGAACTTGGGTGTTGATAAGTGTAGCGGTGTATTCGTCACCATTGGAGATATTGACTAAATCCAAGGTAAATCATACAAAGTCGAGTCGCCACCACACTTCTATTTATCCAAAGGAATGGTTAGAAAACGAACAAAAACCTATAAAGTTTTACAAACAAACCTAGTAAAAGAGGGTCAGAGATCTGGGTAAGGGGGTTGGTTATGCAAAGGGAAGGTGTTATGCACCCAATGCATCCTAGGTACTCCTAGAGAGCCCTTTTCACAACTTGTTGCAAAGGTTATTGTTTATGAAATTTTTATTGTGCAAACATGATTGAAGAGATGAGAAAAGAATGTACAAGTTTATTTAGATTTTTGTGTTTGGATGGATGAAACCCATTGCCTACGTACCATCTTAAAAAAGATAGGATCAAAACCTCGTAGTTCGGCTAAAAGATTTCTAAAAGGTGAGTGGATTGATTGGTCCAAAAGCCTTAAGGTCTTTTGTTATCAAAGGGAGAAAACTCGACCTGAAAAACCACAAGTCCACCATGTGAGAATAGCTTCAACATGCTAGTGAGGGGTTAACCCTATAATAAGCATGGAAGTCTTACAATTCAATCACTAAGGACAAAGGTGAGTATTATATCTACCACAAAGATAACTCAAACCTAATAGCAAATGGTTATGAAAAGTTTGATTAAGAAGTGGACATTGGGACCACAAAAGAGATTTGAATGGGTTGAATTAACCAATTAGAAGTATGTGCAAAAATTGTCAAAGTTGACTTAAAGATTCAATTCAAAATGAGTATTATGAAAAGAAAGTTTGAAAATCAAAAGCCTAAGGCTTAGGTTTCTAGTTTTGAAAACAAGTCAAATGTTTGCACAATAGTTTTCTGGTTTTGGGTTAAGGATGAAAATATGGATCAAGGTTAAGCATGCAAAAGGTGAGGGTTAAGGGACAAAGCCACAAACAGGGTTGCTTTCTCAAGATCATAGAAATGATCCAAGTAAGTTCGTTTGGAATAGTCAAGCACAGGGCCAAAGCAAGATAATGCAAGTATCAGAGATAACAACAGCAAGAGGAGACAAGATGCCAATAGATGGTCTTACACTCGACTCCAAGGAAATAGAATGCCAATCAATGGTCTTACATCCAACTCCTAACAACACAAAGGAAACAAATGCCACTAGCTGGTCTTACATTGACTCCTCAAAAGGACAAGGTAACTGTCACAAAGTATGAGCAATGATCATGGTAATGACATACAAGTAATGCTCAAAAAATGAAAACAATGCACAGAGGCACACACAAAACATCAATGCACAGATGAACAAACAATCATACACCATACACAGACAAGAGGCTTCACACAAGGTTGGGCTTTAGTCAAGGGGTCATATCAACCTCGACAAACAAGTCAGCTGTATAAGTGTAAATAGAAGCTCTTAACCACTAACATTGAGAGTTAGGGTGAAGCTGATCAAATGGGAAATGAGGATTAGACCTCATGCTCTTAACCCTGGCTTGGGTGAGCTCAAGACAATGAAAGTGTGGGGATCCAGAATGAGGGACCCTATTCCACTTGACTGACTCTATACAAAGATCTTGGGTGTTTATTCAAGAGCATCAGCACGTAGTGCGAGCATAATGAAAGACTCACTGAATAACAGGAGATTGATTGCAAATCCCTTCCATCTGTCAATTGCCTCTTCACTTAGGAGGACTTATCAAGTAACAATGCCTCATTTAGAGGTCTTTAGCACAAATATAAACAAACACAGTCATTGCCTCTTAAGGAGGACTTCAGCCAAACGCCTGCCAAAGAGGCGACAGGACTTCCAGACTACATGGAGAAAGAGAGCTAAGCTACCTCAGTGGTGTATCAACCACACTCCAAAGCTTATGCGAAAGCAAAGCTAGCAAGCTACTAATGTACCTGTGCAAAAGGCTAATCAGTTAGTAACTCAGACAACTAATCAGAAAACAGAGAAACCAATCAACAGTGTTACACAAAGCAAGGCACAAGTGCAAGCACTCAAATGATTTCATCATATCAAATGACCTACAAAACAGCAAGAGTTAGTACTCAAAAGTATTTGCATATCACGAGGTGAGACCAAACCAAAGATCAAAGCTAAATGCCCAAACCTGAAACAAAAAGCAGAGTTAGATATGTATAAAGCAACTAGTGCAAAGGCAAGGTTCAAAGTCGAACCAAATAGTCAAAATAGAAGTTGATCTTTTGCATAATGCATATCTAAACAATCAAGAAGATGTCCTTAAAAGGACCAAGACCAATTCATGAAGCAAAGGCATCAAATGATCAATGTCGTGCAAGGGCAAGCAAAGGTGCACACAATTGGATATCCAAATGAGGAAATCCAAAACAAAACAAAAAAGCATCCAATGATCATGAAATTTTTTATGCACATTCCACATGTTATGAGCAAGCATCATACAAAAAATGAGCTCCAGAAGAGTTCAAATGGCATGTAAATGAAAATGCACAAAAGCAAGGCTCAAAAGTGTGTCACAAATTGTCACAACGTATGATCATGTGTCCAAAATAGTGATGGTATGTCATAAAAATTCCAGATCAAAGCTTAAAAATCAGATAACATGTGAGGATTAAGCATGTCAAATTTCAAATCATTTGGATAAACAATGAGCATTTCACAATCAATTGAATGAAGCATGGTAATTTTGCATACATGTTCAAACATACATTCACAATTAAAAATCCAGCAACAGTCAATTCACACAAATGACATCTAAATATAATAGACATCAATACAATCAAGTGAAAAAAAATTGGGAGCAATTTGGATTTATTTGCTATTTTTAGTGATTTTTGCAAATTGATGAAAATATATTGAAATAATGAACAAATGCATGGCAAAATGTGGAGGGAAATGGAAATTGTTTGATAAAATTTGAAAATATGTGAATTCAGGAGTTGAACCCAGGACACCAAGGTCACAAAAGCGCTGGAAAATAAGAAACAGAAATTGTCCTGGCAGAGTATTGAACACAGGATCATGAGGTCAAAACAGCGCATGGAAAATAAATCAAAAGTAACATTGCCAGGAATCGAACCAGGGTTCAAACGCTCAGAAAATAAAATCAATTAAACAAAGCATTGGCCAGAATCGAACGCAGGTTGCAAAGGTACCAGGCGTGCTCATCAAAACGCAGGACTTCATTTAATGAAGTGGCGCACACATCAGCAGTCAAATACCACATAGGCGTGGTCAAACAAGCAATGGCCAATGGTTTTGCCAACGGGACGTATGCGTGGCGCCAGTAGGGATAAACCCTAGCTGTTATTACAGGCAGCGGCTGGTGGTTGTTTCCACCGTCTTCTCCGGCCAGCCAGGCGGAGAAGACACAAAATTTTTTCCAGAATTCAAAACCACGCATATCATTGGAAAGGTCTTGATGAGTAGATCACAAATATCATGTTATCTAAACCTAATTCCTCATGGATCAAGCAAATCGAACAAAAACATAATTCCAATCAAAACTTCAAATCAGCATATCTCACTCAATACTCATCCATTTCAAATTCTATTTATATCAGGATCATCAGCAGTGCAAGATCTATCAATTCATGGCAATAAAATGAAGAATAATGAGATTCGAATTCCAACCTTTTTGGAGAGCAGTGAGTTGATTTCTTTGATTCAAGCTTCCTCCAGCTCCAGATATTCTCCTCAACTTGTGTATTGAAGCTTTATGCACGAATTGATGCCTGAATCCACCAAATTGAAGCTCAATTTTCAAGATCCATCTTCATGTTCAAGCTTTGTGTGGCTCGAAATCCAGCTCAAACGAACAATCCAGATGATGATTCTTGCTCAGAATCACACATGGGTCATGAATATGCAAAGAGATTGAAGGTTTGTGTCAAGAAATTTGGAATTTCGAAGAGAGAAAATTTGGAAGGAATTTGGAAATTTTGAGATCTGAATTCTGTTATCCTCTCATATGAAATTAGGATTTTGCTTTTATATGGTGTGTTAATGATGCTGAAACAAAGATTAAGCCAAAGCTAAACATGATTAGTGAAATAGGAGGTGTAGTGTAAAAAATGCAAGTGAGCTTAGCATGTACATGCTACACGTGAACAGTGCCATGCTGGGCCTTGAAATCACTTAAAATCAGCCAATAATCAACATGGAATTGGTATTTTGCATGTATGATCAACAAAATTTAACTTCTTGATTTTCCCTCCAAAATGTTCATGCATGGACAAATGATCATGTGAGCTAATTTCATGCAATGCAATGTTTGATTTGGAAAATATTGGTCATAAGGAGCATGTTGCAAAAAGAGTGGACCAATTTGGAGTTTTGGATCAAAAGTTATGCCATGTTGAACTTCCATGCACACTTGGCAATCATTTGATCATAATTCTTCAACCATTCATCAGATGCTCATGATCTTGGACTTTTTGGAAATGGGAGAGAAAGATCTTCAACTTTCATGTTCAAAAAAATTTCATTTGAAGCTTCTTTGATGTTGGAAAGTTAAGTTGAATGTGAACCAAAAACTTGCCATTTTTGGAAACTTGAAATTATAGGTCACTTTCCATTTTGGGAAACTTTTGACTTGACCTCAAAATCTTCAATATGGATGTTTGAAATGTCAAATGAACCTTGTTTGAACATGAATGAGGTATTTCAATCATCTCCTCATCCTCAAAATCCTCAGTTGACTATGCAGTTGACTGTCTGGGTCTTTAGATGACCTGAAAATGCTTTGATGAATTTGAACCTCAACCACTTGGGGAATTTGCTCCAAAATGAAACCATAGCTCATATAAGCTCAACATAATATCATATGATCCTTATCTCAAGAAAATACCATCATCTCTTGCACAAAGGATGCTCAGGAAGTGCTTGACTTGTGTTTGCTTAAGCTGCAAGTAACAAAGATTAATGACATACTTTTGTACTTTTGGTTAGTAAATGAAAGGATAAAAGCAATGATATACAATGCAAGTATGCCTGGTGATTAAAACCACTCAAAAGAGATCCCTACCCAAAGGGGAAAGGAAGCCAAGATGGTTCAAAGATCCTTGAGGCTATGCAATGAAATGTTATGATGCCATGAGGGATCTTAGGGACAAAATTAGGGTCTTACAATAAGGTGTAAACCATAATCCACCAAAATGGATGATTGATATTAAGGATGACTTGATCCATCCCATGACCTTTGTGTGGTGTGCTTTGCTTGATCCTTAAGTGTGATTATTACATCCATGCATTCATGCATTCATACACATCCATATCATCAATAATGAGAAAATTTTCAAGGAACTTAAGAGGTGTATTTGCAAATTTTCAGACATGGATAAGCAAAGAAGGAATACGAAGAAGTGCAATTTTAGACAACCCGACTTGAAAGAGTTAAGGAGTTTGACATCCTATGTATTAGATCCCTTGGAGTTCAAGGCTCGTTATGGAAGCTTCTGTCTATTATTGCTACTCAGATGGATGAAGGTCTGATGAGTGTATTGGTGAAGTTCTATGATCCCTTGTACCGTTGCTTCACATTCCCGGATTTCCAGCTTCTGCCTACGCTTGAGGAGTATGCCTATCTTGTGGGTATACATATTCTAGATCAGTTGCCGTTCAGTGGCTTGGAGAGGGTCCCTACTTCTCAAGAGATTCCTGATTTGTTGCATATAAATGAATCTATTGTTGGTGCTCATATGACTACCAAAGGTGGAATTCAAGGTCTCCCATCTGATTTCCTCATTGCTCAAGCTACTTTGTATGGGAAGGCCATGAGTGAGGACGCCTTTGAGGCCATATTTGTACTTCTCATCTATGGGCTAGTGTTATTCCTCAACATCGACAAGTTTATGGATGTGAACGCCATTATGATTTTCTCTACTCTTAATCTTGTTCCTACTCTGTTGGGTGACACTTACTTTTCTTTGCATATGAGGAATGCAAAGGGTGGTGGTACCATTGTGTGTTGTTTGCCTCTGTTGTACAAGTGGTTTATTTCGCACTTTCCATAGACGGTCGCCTTCAAAGAGAACAAAGGATGTCTACGGTGGTCCACGAGACTTATGTCTCTCACTAATGATGATATCTTTTGGTATAACCGTGTATATGATGGTGTGCAGATTATTGACTCTTGTGGTGAATTCTCCAATGTGCCTCTTCTTGGTACATGTGGTGGGATTAACTACAACCCTGTCTTGGCACATCGTTAGCTTATGATCCTCTTAAAGGATAAACCTAATAACATTTTGTTAGAAGGTGTGTTCTTTCAAGAAGGTAAAGATCCCCAAAACTTGAAGGGCAGGATGGTCCGCGCTTGGCGCAAGATTCATAGGAAGGGAAGGAAAGAGCTTGGTCCAAAGAATTGTATTGCTTTGGAACCCTATACCTCATGGGTAAGGAGGAGAGCTTCTAAGTACCTTATGCCTTATGAATATCCAAGACCTACACCTATGGTTATGGATGGGCCTTCAACCCTCCCTGACCAAGGAGTAGAGGAGTTGAGAGACGAAAACCGCTCACGTGCTTGGATCCGTGAGCGGGAGGAGCTACTTCAGCGGCTTAGAGATAAGGATGCTTTGATAGAGTTTCTTGAGCATCAGGTTATCGACGAGCCTGATGATGTGGTGACTTCTCTTCTTTCTCAGTCTTCCAGGTTCTGGAAGAGGAAGTACGATCGACTCGCCAAGGAGAAGGCAGATATGGAGGCAGCCTATGAGAGAGAGGTGAAGAGGCTTCGCGCAGCTTATCTTCCGGTCTCGAGAGCTTTGGACGATTGTTTCTAGGGTTCCATAGGATGTTCATTTTCCTTCTCTTTTGTATTGTATTTGGTTACCAAGGCTGTACTTCTTTGGTGTAAATTTTTTTCCATATATTATTGATATGATATTTCCATATATGCCTAAATGATTAATCTTTCCAATATTTGCAAATAGAACCCTAAAGTTCCTCTGATTAAAAATAATAAAAATCATATGCACAAGCATTGCATGCATCATGTGCATAAGCAGGTTTTGTCCAGGGCTTCTTGTTCAATGGTCTAACTTTGTGTTCTTCATTTATTTTGAAGACAAGCTGACGCACCGGTACTACACCAGAGCCAACTCTTCAAGACTAATGGATCACTTAGAGCAAGAGAACAGGGAACTGAAGGAGGAAGTGGCAAGATTGACTGCCCTGATGGAGTCTTTCTTGGCCGCCCAGAGCCAATCTTCTCCAACACCTTCAACTCCTCCCTAGAGGACAGTCATTTCTGAGATTGCCTCTTCAACACTGCCTGCTGTCAGTGCCCATTTCGCGCCTATTGCTATGCCAATCGGGTTTCCCTGGGGGATGCCCGCGAACTTTGTTCCTGAGGGTCTCGCCCCAACGTTTTCCTCTTTGCCAGCATCTAGCCCGGTTCTTGTTGTGCCACCTCCAGTCGTGCATATTTTGCCGAGAGTAGATGACACCATTTATCACTCTGAGCCATCTGAGGGCCCAGGCGTGTATGAAAAGACGGATGCTATGAACGATAAATTCCTTGAGCTTCGCAAGGAACTCAAAACTCTCAGAGGGAAGGACCTCTTTGGAAAATCTGCAGCTGAGCTTTGCCTTGTTCCTAATGTCAAAATTCCTGTCATGTTCAAAGTGCCTGACTTTGAAAAGTACAAGGGAAACACTTGCCCGCTCATCCATTTGGTTATGTATGCACGCAAAATGTCGACTCAGACCGACAACGATCAGCTTTTGATCCATTACTTCCAAGATAGCCTGTCCGGTGCCGCATTGAGATGGTACATGGGTTTGGACAACGCGAACATCCGCTCCTTCAACGACCTTGGCGAAGCCTTCGTTAAGAAATACAAATATAATGTTGATATGGCTCCCAATAGGGACCAATTGAGGGCCATGACTCAAAAGGATAAGGAAACTTTTAAGGAGTACGCCCAGAGGTGGCGAGAATTGGCTGCACAAATTGTGCCTCCGCTAGAAGAGAAAGAGATGACCAAGATCTTTCTGAAGACCTTGAGTTCATTCTATTATGAGCGGATGATTGCTAGCGCTCCTTCTGACTTCACCGAAATGGTGAATATGGGGATGCGTCTAGAGGAAGGAGTCAGGGAAGGGCGCCTGACTAGAGAAGAAGGCTCTTCTGCCAAACGTTATGGGGCGTTTGTGAAGAAGAAAGATGGTGAGGCATATGCAGTGACCTCCCATGTTAAATCTAGAAGACCCTCTGTGAAGAGGAAGATTGTGTGTCCTGCCGGTAACCAGCACCAGGTGGCTCATATAGCACCTGTTTTCAGAGAAAATCAGCAATATCAGCATCACAATCAGAACCAGTAACAACAACATCAACAGTATCAACAACAACATCACCGTCCTCAACAGCAGGCCTACCAGCCTCGAAATAACAATCAGATCAGTACAAGCTATGATAGGAAAAGGGTCACTTTTGATCCTATTCTGATGACCTATGCAGAGCTATATCCTTCTTTAATTGAAAGGAAACTGATCACTCCACGTGACCCACCTGTTATACCTACCAACCCTCAGTGGTGGTATAAGCATGAGCTTCACTGTGTTTATCATTTCGATGCTCCCGGACATGATGTGGAGAATTGCTACCCGTTGAAGACCAAGGTTCAAGACCTTGTGAGAAGCGGTATATTGTTTTTCGAGGAAGTAGGTCCTAATGTCAAGAAGAACCCATTGCCCGAGCATGGGAAGTCTGTTGTCAACATGGTTCAGGGTTGCCCTAGAAAATATAAGGTCCGATATGTCAGCCATATCCGACAATCTTTGGTCGAGATGCACAAACTATTGTATGGATACAATCACTACGAGCATGACCATGACAGTTGCCATGTCGGTACTGTCAATGAGAGGGGATGTCGTCAGGTTAGAAAAGACATCCAAGAAATGCTGGATCAAGGTGTAATTAAGATACTTCAGAATCGCGATGAGGATGATGAAGTTAATGTGATATCACCAGTATTCAGGATCCCTGAGCCTGTTGTCATCAGATATGATGGCAGCAAGCAGAAGGCTTCTCATACTCTCATAATCAAGCCAGCTAGCTCTGTGCCATACTCTTCTGATAAAGTTGTTCCCTATCGTTACAATGTTGTGGCATTGAAAGATGGGAAGGAGGTGCCCTTACCCTCTACTTCTGTTGTTAATATTGTTGATGTCAGCACTTTGACCCGTAGTGGTCGTGTTTTCTCGGCGCCGCCAAAACCCCAAGCTGACACCAGAAGGGCTGATACTATTGATAGTGTCGTTCGTCCTGTTGGGAATTTTGCTGTTTCTCCGAATCCGGCACTTGCTGTTAATATACCTGCCGCTGCTGTTAGAACTCATGTCCTTGCTGGCCAGAATGGCATGATTAAAGAGGACTGTGATGAGATGCTAAGGCTCATCAAGAGGAGTGAGTACAACGTTGTAGATCAGATTCTACAAACGCCTTCAAAGATATTTGTGTTATCTTTGTTAATGAATTATGAGCCACACCGAGAAGCTCTGCAGAAGGTGTTGGACGCGGCGTATGTAGATCATGACGTCACAATAGAACAATTCGATAGCATTGTTGCAAACATTACTGCTTGTAACAATCTGAGTTTCTATGATGCTGATCTCTCTGAGGAGGGAAGAGACCACAACTTGACACTTCACATCTCCATGAATTGCAAGGATGATTCCATGTCTAATGTGCTGGTAGACACTGGATCATCGCTGAATGTGTTGCCAAAATCAACTCTTGCCAGACTTTCATACCAGGGGCCTCCCATGAGGCAGAGCGGAGTGGTCGTGAAAGCTTTTGATAGATCCCGCAAAACTGTGATTGGAGAGGTTGAACTCCCAGTCAAGATAGGACCAAGTGATTTCCATATCACTTTTCAGGTCATGGATATCCACCCATCATATAGTTTTTTATTGGGCAGACCATGGATTCACGAGGCAGGCGCCGTGACATCCACCCTACACCAAAAGTTTAAATTTGTCAAGAACAAAAAGTTGGTGGTAGTAGGGGGAGAGAACGCTCTCTTGGTTAGCCATTTGTCTTCCTTTTCTAATATTGATGTTGAGGACGAAGTTGGAACGTTGTTCCAAGATTTGTATATTGATGAGCCTTCTAAGAAAGGAACTTCTTCATTTGCATCCTACAATGATGCGAAGTTGGCCATTGAGCATGGCGCAACTACTGGTTTAGGACAAATGATTAAGCTGGAAGACAATAAATCTCGGGCTGGCATAGGGTATTCTTCAGGAAATTTCAATAAGCATGGGCTATTTCAGAGTGGTGGTTTCATCCACACGGTTGAAGACCAGGAAGCTGCTACTATTGTGGAAGATGATGCAGAGGAAGATTCTGGCAACTTTGTCATCCCTGGAGGGGTCTGCAATAATTGGGTCGTTGTTGATGTTCCAACAATTGTCCATAAGTCAACATAATGTTCATTTTTGTTTAAAAACCCTTCTCCCATGCCAAAAGGAGAAGTGATGACATTGTTGGCCCATAAATACAATGATATTCATTCAATAATTACATGTTAAATGTTTGTTTTTCCAAATTATTTTCACTTTTTGCTTTTTGCATGAAATTGGTGATCACATAAAACCCTAAAAAATAGAATAAAATCAATCTTTTCATCTGCATAATGATTTTCCTTGTTTGAATTCTAAAATCTCTTTTATATCCAAAATCATTATGCAGGTTGATCAAACCCATTGAACATAATGATCCAACACCATCTCCCAACTTCGAGTTCCATGTATTTGAGGCCGAGGAAGATGATGTTGAAGAGATTCTTGATGAGATTACCCGTCTACTTGAGCACGAAGAGAAGATCATTCAGCCACATCTTGAGAATCTGGAAACAGTCAACTTGGGGTCTGAAGATTGTGTTCGTGAGGTGAAGATTGGGGCACTCCTTGAAGAGTCTGTGAAGAAGGGGTTGATTGAGTTGCTACGAGAATATGTCGACATCTTTGCCTAGTCATATGAAGACATGCCTGGTCTGGATACTGATATCGTGCAACATTTCCTGCCTTTGAAGCCTGAGTGTGTGCCTGTGAAGTAGAAGCTCAGAAGAACTCATCCTGATATGGCAGTGAAGATTAACGAAGAAGTTCAAAAGAAAATTGATGTGGGGTTTCTGGTGACTTCTACATATCCTCAATGGGTGGCCAATATTGTGCCCGTGCCTAAGAAAGATGGAAAAGTCCGAATGTGTGTGGACTATAGAGACTTGAATAAAGCTAGTCCGAAAGATGATTTTCCTCTACCACATATTGATATGTTGGTAGATAATACAGCTAAATTCAATGTCTTCTCATTTATGGACGAATTTTCCAGATATAATCAGATCAAAATGGCACCCGAGGATATGGAGAAGACAACATTCATCACACCTTGGGGAACATTCTGTTATCGAGTGATGCCCTTCGGTTTGAAGAACGCCGGAGCCACGTATGAAAGAGTTATGACTACCTTGTTTCACGATATGATGCACAAGGGGATCGAGGTCTATGTTGATGATATGATCGCAAAGTCGAGAACGGAAGTTGAACATGTAGAGCACTTGTTGAAGCTTTTTCAGCGTTTGAGGAAGTATAAGCTTCGTCTGAATCCTAACAAGTGTACATTTGGAGTCCGTTCCGGCAAGTTATTGGGCTTTATTGTCAGCGAGAGAGGTATTAAAGTTGATCCTGCCAAGGTCAAAGCAATACAAGAGATGCCTGCACCCAAAACTGAGAAGCAAGCCTGAGGTTTTCTTGGCCGCTTGAATTATATTTCCAAATTTATATCTAACATGACTGCAACATGCGCGCCAATATTCAAGCTCCTCTGGAAAGATCAGCATCATGATTGGACCAAGGATTGCCAGAAGGCCTTTGACAGTATTAAAGAGTGTCTGTCTGAGCCTCTGATTCTGTCTCCGCCTGTGGAAGGGAGACCCTTGATTATGTATTTGACGGTTCTTGAAGACTCTATGGGTTGTGTCCTTGGTCAGCAAGACGAATCTGGGAAGAAAGAGTATGTTATATACTATCTGAGTAAGAAGTTCACTGATTGTGAGTCTCGATACTCAATGCTTGAGAAGACATGTTGTGCTTTGGCTTGGGCTGCTAAGCGCTTACGCCAGTATATGTTGAATCATACGACTTGGTTGATATCCAAAATGGATCTAATTAAGTATATCTTTGAGAAGCCTGCTTTAACTGGGAGGATTGCCCGTTGGCAGATGCTGTTGTCTGAGTATAATATTAAGTATCGAGCTCAGAAGGCAATTAAAGGTAGTATCTTGGCCGACCACTTGGCACATCAACCAATTGAGGATTATCAGTCAGTTCAGTATGACTTCCCAGATGAGGAGATTCTGTATTTGAAAATGAAAGATTGCGATGAGCCTACGCTCGATGAAGGGCCAGAGCCTGGTTCCCGATGGAGCATGGTGTTTGATGGCGCTGTAAATCAATATGAAAATGGTATTGGGGAAGTGATTATTACTCCTCAGGGCACACATTTTCCTTTTACAACAAGGCTAAATTTCAAATGCACGAATAATATGGCGGAGTATGAGGCCTGTATTATGGGATTGGAAGAATGTATTGATCTCAGGATCAAGCATCTTGATGTTTATGGCGATTCAGCCCTTGTTGTTAATCAGATTAAGGGTGAATGGGAGACGAATCAGCCTGGCCTCATCCCGTATAGAGATTATGCGAGGAGGATTTCAACGTTCTTTATTGAGGTCGACTTCCATCATATTCCTCGAGATGAGAATCGGATGGCAGATGCTCTTGCTACGCTTGCTTCAATGATTATGGTGAAATTCTGGAGTGAAGTCCCCAATATTACTGTGATGCGTTTGGATAGACCAGCTCATGTATTTGCAGTAGAAGAAGTGAAAGATGATAAGCCATGGTATTTTGATATCAAGTGTTTTCTTTAAAGTCAAATTTACCCGCCTGGGGCATCTGTGAAAGATAAGAAGACTTTGAGGAGATTATCTGGCAGTTTATACCTCAATGGCGATGTGCTTTATAAAAGGAATTTGGACATGGTTCTGCTCAGATGCGTGGATAGACACGAAGCAAACCTGTTGATGACTAAAGTCCTGATGACAGTGTGATTCCCCGTATTTTCGACTCCGATTTCGCATGCATTTTAGTTGTTTTTTCATTATTTTGTTATGTTATTACTATGTTTCTCTTTGTTTTCAGGTTTTCAGTCTACTCGGAGCCCCGATCGAGAAAAGGAGTGAAAACGAGCTAAAAACCCTAAAAGTCAGCATTTTTACACTTGTGGCTCCCACTATGGCTGGCGCCATGGGCCCAACCATGACGTGTCCTAGCTCAACTTCCCTCAACTGCCACAAGAAGGATACTTTTCCCTCCTAATTTCAAACTGAAGGGCATCCTTGTCTTTTCCATTATTTTACTTGCCTATAAATAGAGACTCGAATTCATTTGTTTAAGCATCCAAACTTAGAGCAAACTTAGTTTCACTTAGGCATATATTCAGTATTTTAAAGTGGTAATCGCTTCGCATTGGGGTGTTACCACAATTGTGTAATCAAGTCTGTGATCGAGTCTGTAATAGAGTTTGGAGCACTTTGGAAGGAAGTTAATCCTGCCGCCATTTTCACTTCCGCTTCGCATTTTATTCAACCCTCCGATTGGAGCAGGTTTTTATTGCTTGCCTTTATCTATTTTATTTCCTGCACCCGCTTTACTTTATTTATTTCCCGCACTCTCACTTTACTTTATTTATTTCCCGCACTCGCTTTACTTTATTTATTTCCCGCACTGTCTTTACTTTATTTATTTCCCGCACTCGCTTTACTTTATTTATTTTCCGCACTCGCACTACTTTTATTTACTTTCCGCACTCGCACTACTTTTATTTACATTTCGCACTCGCACTACTTTTATTTACTTTCCGCACTCGCACTACTTTTATTTACTTTCCGCACTCACACTACTTTTATTTAAATTAAAATGCACCTTTACTTTACCATGTCTAACTAAACCTATAAGGTTAGAATGTAAGGATCGTAATTGAACCGATAATCCGTACAATTGTTCGTAGAAACACTTAAGGGCTATTTTGACTTTCAACTTAAGTTTTCCCGCACTTAATTTCCGTTGGGTAAGATCGAAAGTCGTCCAACGTCCTTTTAAACTTAATTGTTTTTAACTATTTCAAAAACAGCGAATACGCTTTGTTTAGTTCATTAGGAGTTTTTAACTTAAGAAGAAAAGTGATTTTAAAACTATTTTCGGACGCGTTTATAAGTTTAGAGTTTGGTTCGTGAGAACCTCTTTTGGTTAAGAAATCCAGGTTAAAATACTTTTCAACTTAGTCAAGATACTATATTTCTTAAAAATAGGTTTACTACTCTAACGCAATGCGCGCCTTTTTATAAGTGACAATAAGAGGGTTTGATTTGGGAGTACAACTCGGTTCTGAATACGCGAAAGCGACAGTTCCTATTAAATTGGTTCTTTTCAAAGTAGGAAACATTGCCCATAAGTAATTCTATTAGCAAGTACTTGGATTATTAGTTGATTATGTGAATTACATTCGAGCCTGTCTTTATTAATTGAACTTTATTCAACACTTTACTTTTCATTGCACACTCTAAAAACCCCTATTTTGATTACCTTTGATAAACACCATAACAATAGATTGACACTTGGTCTCTGTGGATTCGACAATCTTTTATATTACTCTGACGCGTTCGTATACTTGCGAAAAGCACGCATCAAGTTTTTGGCGCCGTTGCCGGGGACCAATTTCGTCAAATTTCATACCCTGTTGTTATATCGTTTAGACTTAGGTTATTACCCGTCGGTCAATGCGAAGAACTCGCAGCACCGGAAGCTTAGTATACCCTCTAGCGGAACCTGAACGTTACGCTCGCGCACGTTTATTTTTCCATAGAATTAGGAGAGCTATGGCAGAAGATCAAAACCAAAAACCTCTTAAGGATTTCTCCCAACCATCTAACGAAGAACCTAGTTCTAGTATAGTAAACCCAACCGTCCCAGCTAATAATTTCGAACTTAAACCCTCCTTGTTGTAACTAGTGCAACAAAGACAATTCGCAGGTCTCGCTACTGAGAACCCAAACCAACATTTAAAAATCTTTCTCCAATTAGCAGACACTTTTAAAACCAATGGAGCTTCTCCTGAGGCAATCCGTTTAAGATTATTCCCTTTTTCCCTCAGAGATAAAGCCCTATCATGGTTAGATTCCCTTCCACCCAATTCCATTACGACTTGGGATAACCTTAGAAGAGTTTTCCTTGCTAGATACTTTCCCCCAAGTAAGATCGTCGTTCTTCGAAACCATATAACTAGATTTACTCAGAACCAAGGAGAATCGTTGTTCGAAGCTTGGGAGAGATATAAAGAGTTGTTAAGAGCATGCCCACATCATGGTTTAGAAAATTGGTTAATCATTCAGACCTTCTATAATGGACTTCATTATAACACTAAGATGACCATTGTAGCACCTCAAATTTGCATCTATCATTGTAAATACATTCTCATATTAGGTCATAGCATAACATGGTCCACTGCATAGCATTGCATTGTCCCTTTTGCCTCAAGTGCAAGATCATCAGGAGAATTAGGTCAAACTGGTCAGGAGATCAGTCAATCAAGCAAGCAAGTGAGTTTTTTCATTGAGCCAAGGCCCTAGGGTTGGTCCAACATGTTCACATGACTTGGGGATCCCTTTGAAGTGTTTTGGTCAAGGATTGGATGTTCAGAAGTCTTCAATCAATGCACAGTCAGTCAGAAACCCTAGAAAGTCAAACTTGGTCAACTGTGGTTGATTTTATGGTTTTGATGGATGGATTTGGTTTGAGAGAGCTTATTCATGTCCAAATAGGCCTCATATATCATGGCAAACAATATCATTGAAGAATTTGAAGCCAAACAGAAAATTTCCAAAAATAGAAACTGGACCTGTAATTTTAACTGCCAAAAATGGAAACTTCTTGATCCCAAACTTACATCATGATACAAGCTTCAAATGAATTTTTGCCCAACATGAAAGTTGAAGATCTTGTTCTCCCATTTCCAAAAAGTCCAAGAACTCTCAATTCCCATGTATGGTTGGCAAGATATGATCAATTCATTTTCAAAATTTCTTGAACTTCAAAAGGCCATATCTCTCAAACCATTTGGCCAAAATTGGTGAGGTTTTTTCCAACAAACCATATTTAACCTCCTCTTTCCAAAAATGCAACTTTCATGTACCAAAACATTGCCAATCAAAATGGCCCTTTTTGAACTATCATGTTTATTTTCAAGTGAGGTGCAATTTTGACTTTTTGAATTAAGTAATTTCCATCCAAATGACCAATTGGAATTGATTCAAAATGTTAATTGTGACTTGCCAAAGGCCCATTTTCGTGCTCATGCTACCACACACCACCATTTGGTCAAATTTGGCAAATTAGCAATTTGGTTCATTTGAGTTAAACATGCTTAGCATACATGGATTAGAGTTAAAACAGACCATATATAATATTTTTTCTGTCAATTTGTGAACCCTAGCGGCCACACCAACTCAGAAATCCATTCATTCTCTCAAACTTCATTTTCTTGCATTTTCCAAAATCCTTCCAAAAGCTCCAAAGAACTCGACCTGGATATTGTTGCTGCATCATCCAAGCATCATTTTAGGCTCATTGCGACCATCATTCTTCAACTGTAACCACCTGTTTGCTCGATCATTCTTCAAAGCATCATCCATGGCAGAGTTGGGTTTGAACTGTTCCAAGCTTCATTGAGCCAAAGTAACTTCACCATTCACCTTGTGGAGCTTAAATCTTCACTTATTTCGAGCATTTGCAAGCAAACAACAACTGAATCTCATCTGCTCTTCAGAACTGGTAAGAATTCGATCCCATTATTTCATCAAATAGGTATATGTTTTAGAAAGATCTCTCCATGCTGAGCTTCCTGATGGTTTTGTTTTTGAAAATGGTTGGATATTCATGAAGATATTTAGAAATGAAGTTTGATGATGTTTTTGATTCTTGCTCGATTCATGAATATGGTTGTGTTTTAATGAAAATCATTGCTGGATTCATGTTAGTGGTTGTTTGATGATCATTTCTGTGTATTTAATTGCCATTTCTAGAAATTTTTGAGAAAAGCTCGATTTGGGGATGATGAACCTTGTTACTGTGCCCAGAAACCCTAGAATATCTTCATGCATTGCCCAGAAATGATACAGTCGTGTGCATGGTACTGTTGGCCCATGCTGGCCAATAGCGTTATTTCGTTCCAGCGTCCTAAACGCAGCCGTTTTGATAAGTGAATGCCTTATTTACAGCTTTGCCATTCTCGATTTAATTAATCCATTTTAATTCATTTAATTTCTTATTTTATTTCATTTGGCATGGCTCACTTGCAAAATTAATAAATCATCCATTTCAAATCCAAATTTAGTGGGAATTTTTGCATCATCTTCATCATGAGCTCTACTTTTTATCATATTTTTTCCAGAATTTTTTGATCATTGAATTTTAAATGGCATTAGGGTTTGTAGAATGTGACCAAATTTTGTACATCTTGCCAAATCTTTTGTGAAATTGTGATGCATTATCCATTTGATCTGAAATTTTTTGTGCATAATCTACACTCATTCATGTTTATTTTGATGTAAAGATCATGATTTTATCTTATGTGGTTTGAGAGTTGTGAATTTTTTAAGTAGGGTGTGACAACTTGTGTCACACCATGGATGTGCAACTTCCTGATTTTTGTATCCATGCTTCTTGACCTCCAATTAATCTGATTTTTTGCATGAACCTACTATTATATGTCTAGTTCACTTGTGATTTTTCTTGGAATTAAGTATGCCATTTCCTAATTGTTTGAGATTTTTTCCCTGTTTGACCAAAATGTGGACTTATTGTGATGCATGTTGCCATTTCATTTGTGAAATCCTCATACTTTATTAGATGGACATGAAATTTTACATGAGATAACTAGACATCCTCATCTTTGCCATGGTTTTAGTCCCATTCATTTATCATACACCATCTCTAATTTATGAACTTTTCAAGTTGATGCATGTTTGGTTGACTTCTTTGAGCATGTTCAAAATTGCTTTGACTTTCTGATTTTCATTGACTGCCTTCCACTTGTCCAAATAAGATGAAATTTGACATGCTTACCATGCTAGGTGTTAGGATTGATCATGATTTATTTGGGGATTTTTGGAAATGTTTGAGTTGACTTTTGATGCAAGTCTTTCTGTTGACTCCTATGAGCTGCTGTTTGCAATGCTTTGACTTAAGTTGTTCATGAAATGATGATAGTGATTGATATGAATGTGAACTTAATTGGTATTGATTCTTAATTGTTTGAACATGATTGTGAATGCTTGCCCTTTGCTGTTTTGACTTTTTCATTCTCTTTTGACCCTAGGCTTGTCCTAGTGGTCCTGTTACTCACTTTTGAGCTTGTGTTTTCAGGTTGACCAACAAATGCTCCTATGAGACCATTTCTTTTGATTGAGCTTACTTGAATATCATTGAGCTAACCTCTTGGTTTTGTAGGTGGCTTGACTCATATGATTTGAGTCTTGTGCTTTGCATATTTGATTGTCTAATTTGACTGTTGATTCCTATTTCCTTTGCTTTAACTTGTGAATTGTGTACTGATCTGTTTGACTATTTCAGGTACCATTAGTTGCTTAGTTCTTTGAACTTGCTTTGCTTTGCTTTAATAGCAACTTGCTTTGAGGTATATCCCTTAATCTTCATGTAGTCTGGAAGACCTGGCCTGTTACTTGGCCAGGCAACTGTCTGAAGTCCTCCTTAAGAGGCAATGTTTGTGGATGTTTAATTTTGTCCTTGTACATATTCAAAGACCTCCTAAGTGAAGAGGCAATTGGCAGAACCCAAGGGATATGCAACCTATCCCCTGCTATTCTGTGTGTCATCTGCTTTGCTCACACCACTGTGTTGATGCATTGCAGATACAAACCCAAGATCTTGTACAATTGTACAGTTGAGTCAGTATCAAATGTGTAGAAGGGTTCCCACTTTCTGAACCCACACATTCTTGTCTTAAGCTCTCCCAGGCCAGGGATAAGAGCTGTGAAGTCTTATCTTCACTTACCTTTCATCTGCTTCACCTTAGCCCCTCAATGGCAAGGTTAAGAGCAACATCTACCCAATTCCAGAGGTTTGTTTGTTGAGGTTGATATGACCCCTCGACTAAAACCTAGCCTTGATGTTTGAGCCCCCTTGTTGGTGTGTTTATTTCATGCTGTATGTGTTTGTGTGGTGTGATTCTATCCCCTAGGTCTGCTAGACTCCGCGTAGTCTCGTTTGCATGTCAATTAAGGTAGCACGGTTCCTTCGTCTAGGACTTCCTTTCTTGCTTGAGCTTTCCTAAAACATAAACAAACATTATCCCCTCTTAAGGATACGTTAACTCCTTCTACTACAGATGAGTAAGCCTCCCAAGGTCGAGTATCAGGTAGATTGCGCAGTGACGTTGTCCACTTAAAAAACACAAACCAACAGAAATAGTTTAGCCGAACTACGGCAACTCTGATTCTCATGTCCAGATGAGATGCGTAGGCACGAGATGCGATGTCTTGTCGAGTTTGACTAACAACTAACGCTAATTCTCTTCTCTCGCCCTCGTTGCGATTGAGACCTTTCTTTTCTCTCTCCCTCGTTGCGATTGAGACCTCCCTTTTCTCTTGCCCTAGTTGCAATCGAGATCCTTCTTGCTTCCTGTGCAAGTTAGGTTAGGTGTGGCTTGCTTCCTGTGTAAGTCATGATTAGGATAGGCTTGCTTCCTGTGCAAGTTAGCTAGAAACCTTAACTTAGGGACGACTTTGCATGACAACATCTAGGCTCGAGTCGTAGTCTCCCTAGTGTTGTGTCTCCCTCTGTTATCTGGTTAGGCTAGTCCTTTTTCCCTGCGTAGGGGAACTACATCGCCCTGATCTTCATACCAGATGAAGTATGTAGGCAGGAGATTGAGTTGATCTCTCCGGGCGCCCTTTTTGTTTTGTTTGTGTGAGTTTGTTTCTCCTTTTCTGGTTGGAGTCCGACGTAAGTCCAGCGATTGGCAGTTGGTTTCCAGTGTGTGTTTCGGTTCGGATGCTGATGTAAGCCCAGTGATTGGCATTCAGGCTCCACGTTTGCCTTCTTGTGTGTGTTTTGGTTCGGATGCTGATGTAAGCCCAGTGATTGGCATTCAGGCTCCACGTTTGCCTTTGCCTGTGTTTGTTTGTGTGCGTGTCAGCCGAGCTACGAATGCTCTGATTCTCCTTCGTCCAAGGAGATACGTATGCATAGGATGCGATATCCTAGCGAGCATGTGTCGTTTCCCCAGTCCGAACTACTTCGACTCTGATGTCTATGCCTGATAGACTAAGTAGGCCCAGGATGCGATATCCTGCCGAGTCAGTCTTGTTTGTTTTCTTGTGTCTCTTTCAGCCAGTGTGTGTGTGTTTGAGCAGTGTTTTAGCAACCATTTTCCTTCCTTTTGTGCGTGGATCTCGTCGAGTACGACGGATGCGTAGGGGTGCTAATACCTTCCCTTCGCATAACCGACTCCCGATCCCATTCTCTTTGGTCGCGAGACCATGTTCTTTCCAGGTTTACTTCGAGCGTTTCCCTTCCCTCTTTTGGGATAAATAACGCACGGTGGCGGCTCTGTTGTTTCTTCTTTTCCCGCCGGTTTTTCGCGTAACGCGACAGCTGGCGACTCTGCTGGGGACATAGAGAAGTTGACCTCTTGCTGGTCCATCTTCCCTAAGCGAGTCTCTCCTAGCGCTCTCTAGGATAGGGTTTTGGTTGCTGTTTGCTGTTTGACTTATTGCATTCATGTTATTTATTGTTTGCATTTATTGTTTGCATTTATGTTTGCATGCATCATACTGTGCAGGTGGTTCCTCTGTTTTGGGGTGGGTGTTCTGAGTGAGGCCCAATACCCAGGCCTGAGTATACACCTAGGATTAGCATGGTCTCATGTATCTTCACATGTTGTACGACATGATGAGGAGACATGTCACCACAGCCGGACGAGGTTCATTTGAGAGAGTCCTTCCGGGTGGAGTTATTCCGCTTAGGTCGGATTATCTCTTATGAGCTGTTGACTTCGGTGACCGTTCTTTCCCGGATCTTTGGTTTAGACGATCTTAAGAGAGCTACAACGGCACACCCGAGAGGGCAAACCCGTTGAGTATCTTTGCCCGATTGTTGACACCCTTGTCCGCTTTAGGATGACCTTGTTAGAATTCACCTGTGAGGGGAGGGTTTTGATCTCTACAGATACGGTTTCTGCCAGTGGTGCTGTGATGGTGACTTTGGTTCAGCCGAGTTTATGGACATTTATTTCTGGGACGCCGGAGTTCTGCCCGTGGTTTATCAGCGGGTTCCGTTTATTTCGGATCCCCGGGTTGAATTGAGAGTACCGGTTCAGAGGATCTGATTGTCATCCGTTCAGTGGATGTTCCTGTGATGATAGTGATGTAATCTCCAGTTTCGTTTATTTCGGAACTCCCCAAGTCGGATTTATGGTGACTTGGTTCCTCAGATTGGTTTCAGATGCCAGTTGATCAGATTGACTTTGGGTTTCAGATGTTTGTGATCAGAGTTCAAGCCGAAGCTTTGACCCTGTGCCTTGAGACGCACAGCCTGACCAGTCATGTTCACATCATTTGCATCATAGCATGTTTATTTTCAAAAAATAATAATGCATGAAAAAACTGAAAAAGTTAACTCGCATACGCATATCCTTTATCGGGATCATCCATGATAAAATAGCATTCGCATCCGCATCATGCATATCATGTACATATCATCCTTGCATTACAGACATGCTTAGGAGAGACTTCTCACTTTGGGTTTTGACTGAGAGAGGATTGCTGATCATCGTCCGCACCGCTACTCAACCAGATTGAATCAACAGAGGAGTATGGATCAGGTTCAAGCAGAATTGGCCGAAATGAGGGCAAACATGGTCCGGTTCATGACACTGATGCAAGAGATACTGACAGTTGTCATCCCCGGTGGGATCTATCACAATTGGGTCACTGTGGGCTTTCCTACAGTTGTTCATAAGTCGGAGTAATAATCACTTTGTTTAGAAACCTTTCTCCCATGCCAAAAGGAGAAGTGATGACATTTTCATTCAAATAATTCATGTTAAAACATTTGTTTTCCATTTGTTTTCCCTTTTTGCTTTTTTGCATGAAATTGGTGATCACAAAAAACCTTAAAAAACAAGAATAAAAGCAATCTTTTCATCTGCATAACGATTGTCTTGTTTGATTTTCAAAAAGCTTTTCATATCAAAATCATTATACAGGTTGTTTCTCAAACCCATTGAACATAATGATCGGACGTCATCTCCCAATTTTGAATTCCCTGTATTCGAAGCGGAAGAAGATGATGTTGAAGGGATTCTTGACGGTATTTCCCGATTTCTTGAGCAAGAAAAGAAGATCACACTCAGCTGCATCTCGAGAATCAGCAGAACAGCCAACTGGGGCATTTATCAAAAAAAGAGAAAAAGAAAAAAAAGAGGAGGGTGCAAAATCAAAAAAAAAGAAATCAATCAAAATCAAAAGAAATCAAAAGAAATCAAATCAGAAGAAAGAAAAAAAAGAAAGAAGAAAAAAAAAAAGAAGAGAAATAGCACCCTCAAAGTCCCAAGTTGACTGATGCTGAATGGATTCAGAGTCACTATGACCAGGTGAATCCAATCGAAAAGAAGAGATCAACTGCCATGTAGCATGGTCAGTTACATCAGCAGAGAGTGACGAAAGCACGCGATAAGAGGGTCAAGCCTCGTGTGTTCCGAGGGACCTTGTGCTCAAGAAAGTCTTGTCTTTCGTGCCCGAGTCCAGGGGCAAGTGGACTCCAAGCTATGAATGTCCATATGTTATCAAGAGAGCCTCTTCAGGCAATGTTTTGACACTTACAACAATGGATGGAGAAGTTCACTCGTCCTGTGAATTCCAATGCAGTCAAGAAATACTTCGCCTAAAAACAAAAAAAAAGCAGAATAGCTCGCTAAGTCGAACACCCCAAAGGGCGACTTAGGCAAAAAGGAACGTCTCGGTGGATTGAAAACCCGAAAGGGCAATCCAGGCAAAAGTTAGAGACATTGAAAAAGAATTTGCATCCCGCTAGATTGAACACCTCACACTGGGGCAATCTAGGCAAAAATTAGGGATTTGGCAAGTAACTGCATCTTGACAAGACTACGCTCTATATCTGTCATCCGTCAGGGATTCTCGATTCGTCGTCGACTGAAGCTCCGAATACATCGAAAATTCAGAATGGTAGAGGAAAGGTCATTATGTTCAATGTAGTCCTCTCCAATATATATCACCGATTTCAAACTTGTACAGATCTATGGAGTCTCGCCCTTTGCAGACTACCATTCCATCACATCAATTTGAGCTTTTATCCAATTATTTGCACTCTTATTTGTTTTAACTCAACAAATGTTTTGCATGTTTTAATTGATAAAGTATCATTGTTTTTCAAAATAAACAAATATTTCAAAAAAAATTGTTCTTAAACAAAGTGAACATTCACGATGATGGAAGGATACTTAGGAGATCCGCAGTGCTCTCCCGAGGGTGGTATGATTACCAACAGGTAGGACATTTGTTCGTATCTCGAGCATAACTTTATCTTTCTCCTGTCGAACCTCTTATGGTTTCTCCTCAGCGAGGTTGCTCAGTGCAGTGTTGGTTGAAGTTGTTCATCTTCATGTTCCCGGCAGTACAACATTCTTCCTCCAAGTCCCTGTTAGCCCTATTGTGGGGCATCTCCAGTAGAGGATTGTTCGAGCCCTACCGTGGGGCATTCCCAGCAAGGTTGCTGTTGAAATACTTTTGTGGGGCAGTTCCCCAAGCAGAGTTGTTTACTGAAGACGTTAGCGTTCGCCTCTCCAGCAGAGCAGTCTTCTCCTCTCCCCGCAGGATGGTGTTGTTCCCTGATATCCCGGTTTCCAGCAGATCGTGTTTTCTCTCTCGTGTTTTTGGCCTTCCCAATGGAAGAAGAGTAGTACCGGGTGGTTGATCCCTGGACCTGCGTGTGGGGCATGTCTGTTTGTCAACATTCATCATACATTTTAGGTATAAAGCATACATGCATAATCATAACATTCAGGTACTCATGCTGCAGCTGTTGCCATGTATCTGTTGATGGTTGTCTCCTGCTATTTGCTAATACGGATCTCTCTAGTAGATCCTCCTAGCAGAGTTGGGTGTGTCTGATCTCTCCATGTAGAGCCAATCCCTTAAGCAGAAAGTGTCTATCCTTTCCTGCCATTTCCCCACTGAGATACATCCTCGTGGATGACGGTTGCTTCCGTTCCCTCCCTACACGGGATGGGTTGTCCCTATTGAGTTCTTTCCTCATTAGGATGAGTCTTGTTTCAGTCTGCCTTTTTTGGATCGATCCTAAATTGGCTTCCTGTTGGCTGTCTCCTGTACTTCCCTGGGGCATAAATGAATAGTCGCTCACTAACCGGCACTCATTCATCTTATCCTCAGCAGATCGTTTGGTGGCTTCTACCTACAAACCGGTAGCTGTAAGTCCTATCTTTGTGGTTTTCTACCTACTAGCTGGTAGTTGTAAAATCCCACTTTCATCCCCTTGGTGGAGTTAACCCTGTGTGCTCATCCTATCGATGACTGGTTACTTTTCTGTGGTTTTCTACCTACAAACCGGTAGATGTAATCCCCTCCTTGCAGTTATCAGTATCTGGTTTGTGGTGTTGATTTCTTTTCCCCTCTGGATACTTGCCTTGATCAAGCAGTATTGTCCCCTTTGGGTCTTCCCCTTCTTTTTGGATATTTGCTCCGAGTTAGCAACTTTATCCTCTTTTGATTGGTCATCTTTGCATACCTAGTCCTGGTACCGATGCCTTTCTTTTCGGTTGTTTATCCATTTAACAACCTGCAATCCGGTTATGGATAATTTTCCATGCGAGTGTGTTATCTACGTTTTGAAGGCTATAGATAATATATCTCATGCACTCTCTGGTCAATCTTTCGATTGTTATCTCCAGCAGAGTAAGATTCGTATTCCTTGTGGAATCGAATGTTCATCCTTTAACAAGTTTGCTTTCGCTCTCTTCAGGATGTTTTCGGTCGTTTATCCACTTAACAACCTGCAACCTGGTTATGGATAATTTTCCATGCGAGTGTATTATCTACGTTTTGACGGCTATAGATAATATATCTCATGCACTCTTTGGTCAATCTTTTGATTGTTTTCTCCAGCAGAGTAAGGTTCGTATTCCCTATGGAATCGGATGTCCATCCTTTAATAAGACTGCTTTTCTAGCCCTCTTCAGGATGTTGAGTGTTTTGGAAAACAAACCAATTCACGCTTTGGTCGGTCACCCGTTTCATACCTACAACTCGGTATTCTTGGTGTTCCTTTCTGTTTGCTCGCTGTCGTGACCTTGTTCCCCAGTGAGACCCCCTGCAAGTGTTCAGCCTTGCCCTGTCATCTTGTGGATGTCAGTATCCCGTCAGCACCCGCGTGTGTCGTTTCTTTGGTGTCGGTAAACACCATCCTTCGGTGATTTCCAGTCATGCGTAAGTGTCTGGTCTTCTTTGGTGTCGGTAAACACCATCCTTCGGTGATTTCCAGTCATGCGTAAGTGTCTGGTCTTCTTTTGATGTCGGTAAACATCCTCTTTCGATGTTCATAACGTCGCTCTCCCTTTCGTCCTATGATGTCTGGTTGAGTTTTCCTCCTCTCCGTTGGTGTCGATAAACGTGAGTCTCCCTTTCGTCCTATGATGTCTGGTTGAGTTTTCCTCCTCTCCGTTGGTGTCGATAAACGTGAGTCTCCCTTTCGTCCTATGATGTCTGGTTGAGTTTTCCTCCTCTCCGTTGGTGTCGATAAACGTGAGTCTCCCTTTCGTCCTATGACGTCTGGTTGAGTTTTCCTCCTCTCCGTTGGTGTCGATAAACGTGAGTCTCCCTTTCGTCCTATGACGTCTGGTTGAGTTTTCCTCCTCTCTGTTGGTGTCGATAAACGTGAGTCTCCCTTTCGTCCTATGATGTTTGGTTGAGTTTTCCTCCTCTCCGTTGGTGTCGATAAACGTGAGTCTCCCTTCCGTCCTATGACGTCTGGTTGAGTATTCCTCCTCTCCGTTGGTGTCGATAAACGTGAGTCTCCCTTTCGTCCTATGATGTCTGGTTGAGTTTTCCTCCTCTCCGTTGGTGTCGATAAACGTGAGTCTCCCTTTCGTCCTATGATGTCTGGTTGAGTTTTCCTCCTCTCCGTTGGTGTCGATAAACGTGAGTCTCCCTTTCGTCCTATGATGTCTGGTTGAGTTTTCCTCCTCTCCGTTGGTGTCGATAAACGTGAGTCTCCCTTTCGTCCTATGACGTCTGGTTGAGTTTTCCTCCTCTCCGTTGGTGTCGATAAACGTGAGTCTCCCTTTCGTCCTATGACGTCTGGTTGAGTTTTCCTCCTCTCCGTTGGTGTCGATAAACGTGAGTCTCCCTTTCGTCCTATGACGTCTGGTTGAGTTTTCCTCCTCTCCGTTGGTGTCGATAAACGTGAGTCTCCCTTTCGTCCTATGACGTCTGGTTGAGTTTTCCTCCTCTCCGTTGGTGTCGATAAACGTGAGTCTCCCTTTCGTCCTATGACGTCTGGTTGAGTTTTCCTCCTCTCCGTTGGTGTCGATAAACGTGAGTCTCCCTTTCGTCCTATGATGTCTGGTTGAGTTTTCCTCCTCTCCGTTGGTGTCGATAAACGTAAGTCTCCCTTCCGTCCTATGATGTCTGGTTGAGTATTCCTCCTCTCCGTTGGTGTCGATAAACGTCGAGTTTTTCCCGGTCATCCGTTGATGATTTGGTTGTGTTCACTCTCCCCAGTAGAGTTTCCTCCTCTCCGTTGGTGTCGATAAACGTTGAGTTTTTCCTATTCGTCCTATGGCGTCTAGTTGTACCTGTCCCCACGTGGATTTACCTCTCCGTTGGTCTTGGTAAACGTCGAGTTTTTCCTATTCGTCCTATGACGTCTAGTTGTACCTGTCCCCACGTGGATTTACCTCTCCGTTGGTCTTGGTAAACGTTGAATTTTTCCCATTACGTCCGCTGACGTATGGTTGTATCCCTTCCAGTCATTCATTAATGTCTGGTTACCTCTCCGTTGGTCTTGGTAAACGTTGAGTTTTTCCTAGTTGTCCGTTGGCATCTAGTTGTGTTTTCTTTTCCCATTCATCGTCGTTGCGATGTCTGGATGTGGCCGTACCATTATCGAAAAAAAAAAAAAAAAAAAAAAAAAAAAAAAAACCCAGTAATAAGTATCAAATCCCAGTGGACGTTTCCATTATTGGATCCCTGTATTGTGCAAATTCTACGGTTCTTTGGTATTCAATCCCTGTTTACCCTGAAAGTCTGACAGCCATTGCTATCATCCGTTCGGGTTCCCAGCTGATTGAATAGGGGCAGCTGTAGCACCTCAAATTTGCACCTATCATTGTACATACATTCTCATATTAGGTCATAGCATAACATGGTCCACTGCATAGCATTGCATTGTCCCTTTTGCCTCAAGTGCAAGATCATCAGGAGAATTAGGTCAAACTAGTCAGGAGATCAGTCAATCAAGCAAGCAAGTGAGTTTTTTCATTGAGCCAAGGCCCTAGGGTTGGTCCAACATGTTCACATGACTTGGGAATCCCTTTGAAGTGTTTTGGTCAAGGATTGGATGTTCAGAAGTCTTCAGTCAATGCACAGTCAGTCAGAAACCCTAGAAAGTCAAACTTGGTCAACTGTGGTTGATTTTATGGTTTTGATGGATGGATTTGGTTTGAGAGAGCTTATTCATGTCCAAATAGGCCTCATATATCATGGCAAACAATATCATTGAAGAATTTGAAGCCAAACAGAAAATTTCCAAAAATAGAAATTGGACCTGTAATTTTAACTGCCAAAAATGGAAACTTCTTGATCCCAAACTTACATCATGATACAAGCTTCAAATGAATTTTTTCCCAACATGAAAGTTGAAGATCTTGTTCTCCCATTTCCAAAAAGTCCAAGAACTCTCAATTCCCATGTATGGTTGGCAAGATATGATCAATTCATTTTCAAAATTTCTTGAACTTCAAAAGGCCATATCTCTCAAACCATTTGGCCAAAATTGGTGAGGTTTTTTCCAACAAACCACATTTAACCTCCTCTTTCCAAAAATGCAACTTTCATGTACCAAAATATTGCCAATCAAAATGGCCCTTTTTGAACTATCATGTTTATTTTCAAGTGAGGTGCAATTTTGACTTTTTGAATTAAGTAATTTCCATCCAAATGACCAATTGGAATTGATTCAAAATGTTAATTGTGACTTGCCAAAGGCCCATTTTCGTGCTCATGCTACCACACACCACCATTTGGTCAAATTTGGCAAATTAGCAATTTGGTTCATTTGAGTTAAACATGCTTAGCATACATGGATTAGAGTTAAAACAGACCATATATAATATTTTTTCTGTCAATTTGTGAACCCTAGCGGCCACACCAACTCAGAAATCCATTCATTCTCTCAAACTTCATTTTCTTGCATTTTCCAAAATCCTTCCAAAAGCTCCAAAGAACTCGACCTGGATATTGTTGCTGCATCATCCAAGCATCATTTTAGGCTCATTGCGACCATCATTCTTCAACTGTAACCACCTGTTTGCTCGATCATTCTTCAAAGCATCATCCATGGCAGAGTTGGGTTTGAACTGTTCCAAGCTTCATTGAGCCAAAGTAACTTCACCATTCACCTTGTGGAGCTTAAATCTTCACTTGTTTCGAGCATTTGCAAGCAAACAGCAACTGAATCTCATCTGCTCTTCAGAACTGGTAAGAATTCGATCCCATTATTTCATCAAATAGGTATATGTTTTAGAAAGATCTCTCCATGCTGAGCTTCCTGATGGTTTTGTTTTTGAAAATGGTTGGATATTCATGAAGATATTTAGAAATGAAGTTTGATGATGTTTTTGATTCTTGCTCGATTCATGAATATGGTTGTGTTTTAATGAAAATCATTGCTGGATTCATGTTAGTGGTTGTTTGATGATCATTTCTGTGTATTTAATTGCCATTTCTGGAAATTTTTGAGAAAAGCTCGATTTGGGGATGATGAACCTTGTTACTGTGCCCAGAAACCCTAGAATATCTTCATGCATTGCCCAGAAATGATACAGTCGTGTGCATGGTACTGTTGGCCCATGCTGGCCAATAGCGTTATTTCTTTCCAGCGTCCTAAACGCAGCCGTTTTGATAAGTGAATGCCTTATTTACAGCTTTGCCATTCTCGATTTAATTAATCCATTTTAATTCATTTAATTTCTTATTTTATTTCATTTGGCATGGCTCACTTGCAAAATTAATAAATCATCCATTTCAAATCCAAATTTAGTGGGAATTTTTGCATCATCTTCATCATGAGCTCTACTTTTTTATCATATTTTTTCCAGAATTTTTTGATCATTGAATTTTAAATGGCATTAGGGTTTGTAGAATGTGACCAAATTTTGTACATCTTGCCAAATCTTTTGTGAAATTATGATGCATTATCCATTTGATCTGAAATTTTTTGTGCATAATCTACACTCATTCATGTTTATTTTGATGTAAAGATCATGATTTTATCTTATGTGGTTTGAGAGTTGTGAATTTTTTAAGTAGGGTGTGACAACTTGTGTCACACCATGGATGTGCAACTTCCTGATTTTTGTATCCATGCTTCTTGACCTCCAATTAATCTGATTTTTTGCATGAACCTACTCTTATATGTCTAGTTCACTTGTGATTTTTATTGGAATTAATTATGCCATTTCCTAATTGTTTGAGATTTTTTCCCTGTTTGACCAAAATGTGGACTTATTGTGATGCATGTTGCCATTTCATTTGTGAAATCCTCATACTTTATTAGATGGACATGAAATTTTACATGAGATAACTAGACATCCTCATCTTTGCCATGGTTTTAGTCCCATTCAATTATCATACACCATCTCTGATTTATGAATTTTTCAAGTTGATGCATGTTTGGTTGACTTCTTTGAGCATGTTCAAAATTGCTTTGACTTTCTGATTTTCATTGACTGCCTTCCACTTGTCCAAATAAGATGAAATTTGACATGCTTACCATGCTAGGTGTTAGGATTGATCATGATTTATTTGGGGATTTTTGGAAATGTTTGAGTTGACTTTTGATGCAAGTCTTTCTGTTGACTCCTATGAGCTGCTGTTTGCAATGCTTTGACTTAAGTTGTTCATGAAATGATGATAGTGATTGATATGAATGTGAACTTAATTGGTATTGATTCTTAATTGTTTGAACATGATTGTGAATGCTTGCCCTTTGCTGTTTTGACTTTTTCATTCTCTTTTGACCCTAGGCTTGTCCTAGTGGTCCTGTTACTCACTTTTGAGCTTGTGTTTTCAGGTTGACCAACAAATGCTCCTATGAGACCATTTCTTTTGATTGAGCTTACTTGAATATCATTGAGCTAACCTCTTGGTTTTGTAGGTGGCTTGACTCATATGATTTGAGTCTTGTGCTTTGCATATTTGATTGTCTGATTTGACTGTTGATTCCTATTTCCTTTGCTTTAACTTGTGAATTGTGTACTGATCTGTTTGACTATTTCAGGTACCATTAGTTGCTTAGTTCTTTGAACTTGCTTTGCTTTGCTTTAATAGCAACTTGCTTTGAGGTATATCCCTTAATCTTCATGTAGTCTGGAAGACCTGGCCTGTTACTTGGCCAGGCAACTGTCTGAAGTCCTCCTTAAGAGGCAATGTTTGTGGATGTTTAATTTTGTCCTTGTACATATTCAAAGACCTCCTAAGTGAAGAGGCAATTGGCAGAACCCAAGGGATATGCAACCTATCCCCTGCTATTCTGTGTGTCATCTGCTTTGCTCACACCACTGTGTTGATGCATTGCAGATACAAACCCAAGATCTTGTACAATTGTACAGTTGAGTCAGTATCAAATGTGTAGAAGGGTTCCCACTTTCTGAACCCACACATTCTTGTCTTAAGCTCTCCCAGGTCAGGGATAAGAGTTCTGAAGTCTTATCTTCACTTACCTTTCATCTGCTTCACCTTAGCCCCTCAATGGCAAGGTTAAGAGCAACATCTACCCAATTCCAGAGGTTTGTTTGTTGAGGTTGATATGACCCCTCGACTAAAACCTAGCCTTGATGTTTGAGCCCCCTTGTTGGTGTGTTTATTTCATGCTGTATGTGTTTGTGTGGTGTGATTGTATCCCCTAGGTCTGCTAGACTCCGCGTAGTCTCGTTTGCATGTCAATTAAGGTAGCACGGTTCCTTCGTCTAGGACTTCCTTTCTTGCTTGAGCTTTCCTAAAACACAAACAAACATTATCCCCTCTTAAGGATACGTTAACTCCTTCTACTACAGATGAGTAAGTCTCCCAAGGTCGAGCATCAGGTAGATTGCGCAGTGACGTTGTCCACTTAAAAAACACAAACCAACAGAAATAGTTTAGCCGAACTACGGCAACTCTGATTCTCATGTCCAGATGAGATGCGTAGGCACGAGATGCGATGTCTTGTCGAGTTTGACTAACAACTAACGCTAATTCTCTTCTCTCGCCCTCGTTGCGATTGAGACCTTTCTTTTCTCTCGCCCTCGTTGCGATTGAGACCTCCCTTTTCTCTTGCCCTAGTTGCAATCGAGATCCTTCTTGCTTCCTGTGCAAGTTAGGTTAGGTGTGGCTTGCTTCCTGTGTAAGTCATGATTAGGATAGGCTTGCTTCCTGTGCAAGTTAGCTAGAAACCTTAACTTAGGGACGACTTTGCATGACAACATCTAGGCTCGAGTCGTAGTCTCCCTAGTGTTGTGTCTCCCTCTGTTATCTGGTTAGGCTAGTCCTTTTTCCCTGCGTAGGGGAACTACATCGCCCTGATCTTCATACCAGATGAAGTATGTAGGCAGGAGATTGAGCTGATCTCTCCGGGCGCCCTTTTTGTTTTGTTTGTGTGAGTTTGTTTCTCCTTTTCTGGTTGGAGTCCGACGTAAGTCCAGCGATTGGCAGTTGGTTTCCAGTGTGTGTTTCGGTTCGGATGCTGATGTAAGCCCAGTGATTGGCATTCAGGCTCCATGTTTGCCTTCTTGTGTGTGTTTTGGTTCGGATGCTGATGTAAGCCCAGTGATTGGCATTCAGGCTCCACGTTTGCCTTCTTGTGTGTGTTTTGGTTCGGATGCTGATGTAAGCCCAGTGATTGGCATTCAGGCTCCACGTTTGCCTTTGCCTGTGTTTGTTTGTGTGCGTGTCAGCCGAGCTACGAATGCTCTGATTCTCCTTCGTCCAAGGAGATACGTATGCATTGGATGCGATATCCTAGCGAGCATGTGTCGTTTCCCCAGTCCGAACTACTTCGACTCTGATGTCTATGCCTGATAGACTAAGTAGGCCCAGGATGCGATATCCTGCCGAGTCAGTCTTGTTTGTTTTCTTGTGTCTCTTTCAGCCAGTGTGTGTGTGTTTGAGCAGTGTTTTAGCAACCATTTTCCTTCCTTTTGTGCGTGGATCCCGTCGAGTACGACGGATGCGTAGGGGTGCTAATACCTTCCCTTCGCATAACCGACTCCCGATCCCATTCTCTTTGGTCGCGAGACCATGTTCTTTCCAGGTTTACTTCGAGCGTTTCCCTTCCCTCTTTTGGGATAAATAACGCACGGTGGCGGCTCTGTTGTTTCTTCTTTTCCCGCCGGTTTTTCGCGTAACGCGACAACCATCGACACTTCCGCAGGCGGTGCGCTGATGAACAAACCTTATCCTGAAGCTAGTGCCCTTATCGAAGATATGGCTCAAAACCATCAATCATGGGGAGTCGAACGAGCGACAGTTGAGAAGAAAGAAGCCCAAGGAGGAGTACATGAACTATGCTCTATACACATGATGCAAGCTAAAATGGATGCATTAGCCCTTAAGGTCGAGCATATGTGCATAAACCCGAATACTGTAGCCGCAGTTTCGTCGGATTATGAGATATGTGGAACCAAAGGACACCAATCTGCAGAATGTAGTCTATTAAACGAAACTCACTCAGAGCAACTGAACTACACCCAAGGGAACCCATACTCGAATACCTATAACCCTGGATGTTGGAATCACCCAAACTTCTCCTATAAGAACAATAACCTAATCCAAAATAATGCACCTCCGAGACAATCAGGTTACCAAGCCCCAAGACCAAATCAATCTATGCAACCTGTACCACCAAAGCCGAGCCTTGAGAAAATTATGGAAAATTTTATCACTGTTCAAACCCAACAAAATAAAGAGTTCATGAACCAAAACATTCACGTTAACGAACTGATTACCTAGTTAGGAACCAAGGTTGACCAAATAGTTACTCATACCAAGATGCTTGAAACCCAGATCTCTCAGGTACCTTTAAACCAAGCCCCCCAAACCACACCTGGGGGACAGTTCCCTGGACAACCTCAACAGAATCCGAGAGGGCAAGCCAATGCCATTACCCTACGAAGTGGGAACGCTTATGATGAGCCACAAAACCCAAGATTGAGTGAACCCAAAACTTCTAAGAAATATACCGAACCCCCGGACGAAGTAAAGGAACCAGAGGAATCTGAAAACCAGGAAAGTCAAGAAAAAGGAGAAAAACCTAAAGATAAAACTTATGTACCACCCCCGCCGTATAAACCGCCTATACCATATCCGCAAAGACTATACCAAACCCATATCAATAACCAGTATCAGAAATTTATTAAGGTTATAGAAAAACTTCACATAGAAATCCCATTCACCGAAGCCATCACCCAAATACCTTCTTATGCAAAGTTTCTCAAAGACATCCTTACCAACAAACGTAGACTCGACGATCCGAAACCCTTGGAATGCAATTCTATTTCCGAGAATAAGTTAGCCAAAAAAGATAAAGATCTTGGAAATTTCTCCATTCCTTGTCTTTTGGGTAGTCATGTCATTGAAAAAGCTTTTCTAGACTTAGGAGCTAGTGTGAGCTTAATGCCTTTAGCAGTTTGTGAGAGGTTAAACATAGGAGAATTACAGCCTACTAAGATGTCACTTCATTTAGCCGATAGATCTGTTAAGTATCCAATAGGAATTTTAGAAGATGTCCCTGTTAGGATAGGTCAGTTATTTATCCCTACTGATTTCGTTGTCATGGACATCAAAGAGGACAATGATATACCAATCCTTCTAGGTAGACTATTCTTATCAACTGCAGGAGCCATAATAGATGTCAAGAGAGGAAAGTTGACCTTTGAGGTAGGTGACGAGAAAATAGAATTTATACTTTCGAATTTTCTCATGGCACCTGTGATGGGAGACGCATGTTATGCCTTAGATATCATTGATGAGTGCGTTAGGGATTTAGAACAAGAAGAAATCATAAAAACAATTAAGTTACCATCAACTCTCATATTCGAAGATGATGACTTTAGGAAACCCTACATCGATGATAACCTTTACGAATGTTTATCCCTTACCCCAGATCCTATGCCATGCCCTAAGAAACCAACCTTGGAACTTAAGGAACTGCCTAAGAACCTGAGATATGAGTTCCTCGATGAAGAGATGAACTGTCCAGTTATAGTCAGTGCTACCTTGAGCCAAGAGGAAACAGACCAACTTTTAGACATTTTACGAAGATATCCCTCAGCCTTAGGATATAATATCTCTGACCTGAAAGGTATAAGCCCATCCGTATGCATGCATCGGATTTCGCTCGAAGAAGATTCAAAACCCTCCAAAGAACATCAGAAAAGAATAAACCCTATAATGAGTGATGTTGTTAAAAAGGAAGTTCTTACTTAAGGCAGGTATAATCTACCAGATTTCGGATAGTAAGTGGGTGAGCCCTGTGCATGTAGTACCTAAAAAGGGAGGAATCACAGTCGTGCAAAACGATAAAGGCGAACATGTAGCAAAACGGTTAGAAGGAGGATGGCGGATGTGTATAGATTATAGAAAATTAAATAAAGCAACCAGGAAGGATCATTTCCCTTTACCATTTATAGACCAGATGTTGAAGCGTCTAGCTAGACACTCTTACTTTTGCTATCTAGATGGAAACTCAGGATTCTTCCAAATAACTATCCACCCCGAAGATCAAGAAAAAACTACCTTTACATGCCCTTATGGAACTTTTGCCTACAGACGAATGCCATTCGGCCTCTGTAATGCCCCAGCTACTTTCCAACACTACATGATGTCAATCTTTGCAGATTACCTAGATGGTATCATGGAAGTGTTCATGGATGATTTCTCGGTTTGCGAATTTGATTTCCACAATTGTCTCTTTAACCTTGATTAAATCCTGGAGAGATGCGTGGAGGTGAACCTCGTGCTAAACTGGGAAAAGTGTCATTTCATGGTGACCGAAGGAATTGTTTTAGGACATATAGTTTCCGAAAAAGGTATAGAGGTAGATAGAGCTAAGATAGAAGTTATAGAGAACCTAAAACCACCAACAACCATCAGATAAGTCCGAAGTTTCCTTGGACATGCTGAATTCTACCGGCGTTTTATTAAGGACTTCTCTAAAATAACTAAACCTTTAACTGGACTTTTAATGAAAGATGCTGAATCCATTTTCGATGGAAAATGTAATGAAGCATTTAATCTTTTAAAGCAAGCATTAGTATCAACACCCATTATGAAACCACCTGATTGGTCAGAACCTTTTGAGATAATGTGCAACGCTAGTGATTATGTCGTTGGAGTCGTTCTAGGACAAAGGAAAGATAAAAAATTACATGCAATTTATTATGCTAGTAGAACCCTAGACGCTGCCCAACTCAACTATGCAACAACTGAAAAGGAATTACTCGTTGTAGTTTTCTCTATAGAGAAATTTAGGTCTTATCTAGCAGGAGCAAAAATTATAGTTTACACCGATCATGCTGCCATTCATTACCTATTAAGTAAAAAAGATGCCAAGCCCAGGTTACTCCGATAGATTCTGTTACTACAAGAGTTTTATTTAGATATAAGAGATAAAAAAAGGCACTGAAAATGTAGTAGCTGATCACCTTTCTAGGCAAGAACATCTAAAACCAGACTTAGTACCTGTCGCTCCCCGGATTTCCCGAATCCAAGTACAAACGCGAAAAGAGGTGGCGAGGAAAAAGAGTAGAGTCGCCAGCTATGTACTTTTATCCCAAGAGGAGGGAAATGTAGTACTGCATAACCAAGAGGGAACGGATAAAACAAAGTCTCGAACCAAAGAAAACTGAGTAAGGGGGCCGGTTACGTGAAGGGAAGGTTATCGCACCCCTTCACGTCTGTGGTACTCCACAGGATCCACGATTTCTATTTATGTCTAAAGTGTGTGTATAAAAAGTCCTATATGCAATGCGAAAGAGAGGAAATCAAAGTAGGGAAAAGAAAGAGTTATTGCTCGCACAGGCCCTACCCTGCTGCATACGTATCTCAAGAAGGATTGAGAACCAGAGCATCGTAGCTCGGCTAACCTATTTTTGTTTGTTTTGTGTTTTTTAGATGAACGACGTTACTACGTGTAACACCCCAAAATTTGCCCTCCTCATTCATGCATTCATTTAGCATTTCATATTGCATTTCATCATGTCAATCAGAATTAGATCCAAGAAACTTTATTTAAAAAAAATAAAAAATAATAATAATAATAAATAAAAAAATAAAAATAATAATAAAAAAATAAATAAACGAAAAAATAATAATAATACAAAAAAACGAAAAATAAAACGAAAAAAAAAACGAAAAAAAAAAACGAAAAAAAGAACGAAAATAAATAAATAATAATAATAATAATAATAATAAATAAATAAAAAAAAATAAAAATAATAATAAAAAAATAAATAAAATATAATAGAAAAAACTTGGACTTGGACCTCTCTCATTTGAGCCCACAAAGCCATGAAAATCAGGTTATAAAAGAGGGAGATCAGACAGAAAAAGGAAGAGAAGCAAAATACTCTGAGGTTTCCTTGAAACAAAATCCTGGACAAAACCTGGAGAGGAACCTGACAGAGAACTCAGAGCAACCCCCATCTCACGCAAACCCTAATATTTCAACCGGTCTCTCCCCTCAGGTTTGCCTCATTCCCATGATTTTATGCTCTTAATTTGGATCATCTGAATGTATGAGGTATGATGGATGAATTTCATTATGTTTTTGCCCACGGGTTTAATTATGCATGAATGGGTGAAACCTATGCCTTGAATGTTTAATCACATGATTTCTGAAATGTATGCCACAGGGTTTGAAGTTTCTGAAACCATACTGTTATCCATGAAAAAAATGCTTATCGTGTTTCACTAACCCTTTTGTTGAGTTTTTGTGAGGGCTCACAGACTCTTGCAGAGATGGTTTGCGTGGTTTTCCCACTTTATTTGTGGGATACCCCCTGGAGGTTCATTCCGATTACCTGTACTGACTCACCTTTCTTTGATGGCATTAGCTTGGGAGATCCATGGGTTTCTTACTCCTTTAATTGCTGTTACTTCGGATCTTTATCCGTGTGGTACTTTTACCTCTTTTCCACATTTTATCGCTTTCTTAGCTGGAAGACCTCGATAGGAGGCATTTGTTTTCTTTTGTTTATTTACTTCTGAGCCCCTTGTTGGCACATTTACTTTATACATGTTTGTTTTGTATGTGTTCGTATCCCTGCAGGTAGCGCGGTTCCTTCGTCAAGGACTGCCTTTTTGCCCTTGAGCATCCCAAACCCTAAAACCCAAAGCAACACGTTAACTCCTTCTACTACAGGCGAGTAAGTCTCCAAAGGTCGAGCATCCGGTAGATTGCGTAGTGACGTCGTTCGTCCAAAACCCAATCCATAACCCCATAGTTAGCCGAACTACGTTTTGCTCTGATTCTCAGGCCAGATGAGATACGTAGGCATAAGATGCGATGTCTTAGCGAGCACACATCCCCCCAACCCATAGGTTAGCCGAGTTACGAAGACTCTGATTCTCATATTCAGATGAGATACGTATGCAGTGGATGCGACATCCGCGCGAGTCATTTTCATTTAACCCTTTTTTTTTTGGTAAACAACACAAGATAAACTCACACCCTTTAGACAAGAACTACAAAAGTGGATCCCGTAGAGTACTACGGATGCGTAGGGGTGCTAATACCTTCCCTTCGCGTAACTGACTCCCGAACCCAAGATTTGGTTGCGAGACCCCGTCTTGTCCTTTCCTTTTTCAGGTTTACTTCGAGCGTTTCCTTTCCCTCCTTTGGGATGAATAACGCACGGTGGCGACTCTTCTGTCATTTTCTTTCGCCGGTTGTTTTTTCGCGCACTGTATTTTTCAGGTTGCGACAGCTGGCGACTCTGCTGGGGACACTAAGAAGTTGACCTCTTGCTGGTCCATCTTCCCTAAGCGAGTCCCTCCTAGCTTGTGAGATTTCTTGTTTATTGGGTGTTCATGCTTTTGTACATTTATTTGCTTACCTGCTTGAATGCATCTGTTGTATCTGTTGGATCTATTTGTTTGTTTGTTGGGATGGGGTGTTCTATGAGAGATAAGCCCATTACCCAGGCTTGAGTGTACACACAGGTTTTAGAGTGGATAATCATGAGGCTTGCATGGCGTGTTGCTACGTTAAGTCGTTCGTGAAGAACCACACCCAGACGAGGTTTCTTTTGGATATATTATGTCTTACGGGTGTTCCGTAACGGCAGGATGTTCCTCTAGAAATCGTCGACTCTGGTGACCATTTCCCGAGAACTCAGTCGAGGCCTCTCCTCCGAGACGTGATTATGTTAGCTCTGGTGGGCGCATTCTCGTTGCTCAATCCGAGGATCCCGAGACTGGGAACTTGCTATTAGGATGTCCTGTTGAGGGGAGTCAATGGAGGTCTTTTGTCCCGTAATAATACCAAACCTTCAGTGGTAAACGTATTATTCGCGACTGAAGGGCTGAAGCTGACGAACTTCTGTTCTTAGAACCTACCAGTGAGGGGCGGGCTAAATTCAGGAAACCTTAACCTCCAACCAACCCGGTTTTCTGGAGCAGAGTTTTGGTCTTGTATTATATTCCTCAGTGAATTTCTCTCCAGATGTTCAAGAGGATCCATCAATTCTGATTGACATGCCTTTGCATTGCATAACATCATTTGCATATTTGCATCCAACATCTCATGCTTATTCATTTGCAGGGTATTCCCTTTCAAAACGGGGGTGCCTTAAAACTGAACAAGCAGTGCATCGCATACCATGCATATTAACCCTTGTCTGTTTTGCAGGTGTCACCGCAGTGTCTAATGTTTGTTCCCTGTATCAGGTAGTTATTGGTCCCAAGCGAGTCCACAGGTACCCGACAAAGGAAAATCGTCCACAGCTAGCGATGGACCAAGTACAGAAAGAGCTGGCTGATATGCGTGAAAGGATGGATCAGTTCATGACATTGATGACTGGTATGGCAGAAGGCCAGGAAAAGTTGAGGGAATTGGTTGAGCAACCGAGGCCCGATCCGGAGGTGGAGATACCAAATGCTGAGGGAAACCCTGGTAACCCTGGGAACGCTGATAACCCTATGAACACTGGTAACGCGGGTAACACAAATGCTGATGGAAACCCGGGTAATGTTGGCAACACAGGGAATGTTGGAAATGGTATTGGCGGAAGGTACAATGTGAATCAAGGAATTCGGATTAACGGGATCCCCGTTACTGAAGATTATTAGTATGAGCAATTTCCTTTGCACGACGAGGCCCTCGAGACCACTCGCCGTATGGATGAGCTTGCTGAGAAGCTCAAATCTTTGGAGTCTCAAAATTCCTTAGGCTTTGATGTCACAAATCTTGGTCTGGTTCAGGGAGTAAGGATTCCTCACAAGTTCAAACCCCCTACTTTTGAGAAATACAACGGGGCTTCTTGCCCACACACTCGTCTCCAATCTTATCTGGGAAGATTGGGAGCTCACACGGAAGATGAAAAGCTGTGGATGTACTATTTTGAAGACAGTCTAACTGGAGCTTCTCGTGAATGGTATTCTCATTTGTCTTGTACTACCATCAAGAGCTGGAAAGACTTGGCAGAGACTTTTGTCAAGCAATATCAATACAACTTGGACATGGCTCCAAATCGGACCTTGTTGCAAGGTATGTCTCAGACTGCCAAGGAGACCTTTAGAGAATATGCTGGGCGTTGGAGACAAATTGCTGCGTCCGTCCAACCCCCTATGTCTGAAAGGGAGATGGCGGACATGTTCATGAACACTCTTCAAGGCAATTATATTGAGAGATTCGCTGCTTGCCCGTCAATCAGCTTTGCAAAAATAGTAATTGCTGGAGAAAGAATCGAGAGTCTGTTAAAGATGGGCCAAATTCAAGACAATAGTGCTTCCAACTCATCAGGTCCCAAGAGACCTTTTGCTGGTAACGGTCAGCGAAGAAAAGAAGGCGAGGCAAGCGTTGTGTATGCCGGCAGAGGCAGGGGTAGAGGACACCCTAATTATTATCAAGATCAAGTGGCCGCAGTCACTATTCCAACACCTGTTCCTCAACCGCAATATCATTCGCAACAACAACCCAGGTACAACAATCAACAACAAGGAGGTAATCCGGGTCAGCAAAGACACTATCAACAACGTCCAAGGCAGACGGACCGGGTCATCGAGCCAATCCCAATGCCTTATTCAGTATTACTTCCCAAGCTGATTGACATGAATCTGGTTACGTTGAGAACTCTGGCCCCACCAATCGATCCCAATAATTTGCCTAGAGGTTATGATGTCAACGCCAGATGTGCTTTTCACTCCAACGCACCTGGCCATACTACAGATAATTGCAAGGCTCTCCAGTTAAAGGTACAAGATTTGAGAGATGCCCAGGGTATCAATTTTGCTCCGGTGCCTAATGTTATCCAGAACCCGATGCCGGCTCACGGCGGGCAGAGGATTAATGCTGTTGATAGTGGGGAAACTTTGAATTTGGTTTCTGATGTGACTAAGGTGAAGACTTCGCTATCGGTGGTTAAAGACCGACTTCTGAAAGGACAGATTTTCCCGGGCTGTGGGGAAGAATGCAGAAATTGTCAAGCTGCCGAAAACGGATGTGACAGTTTGAGAAGGGGTATTCAGCAACTGATAGATGAAGGTTGTCTTCAGTTCGATCAGGCCCGTCCAGTGAAGAATGATGTATCGACGGTGACGTTTTATTTCACTCCTGAAGAAATATATGTTCCCGAGAGACTCGCTCCGACAACAATATATTTCCCAGAAAGTACAGAACCAGCAGCGGTGAATATCGAAAGTTCAGCACCAGTTGCAATTTACTCTGACAGCCCTCAACCGACTTTGGTTGGTCCGATCACCATCACAATACCAAGACCCGTTCCGTATGAGAAAGACAGTGCTATCCCGTGGCACTATGGGGCTGATATTTACTGCAAAGGGCAGAGAGTTAACGAAGAAGACATTGACATTGGTAGCTCCGCTGTAGACAATGTTGGAGGGGTTGGCGGCTTCACTCGCAGTGGACGCCTATTTGCACCATCAACATTACACACGAATACTGAAGTCGAGGCAGCTGCCAAGGCTAAAGGGAAACAGATGGCCGCCGAAGAGGTTACTACTGAGGAAGATCCTCCTAAGACCACATTCGAGAAGGAAGTGGATGAGTTTATGAGGATTATCAAGAAAAGTGACTACAAGGTAGTCGACCAGCTAAATTAGACACCCTCAAAGATCTCCATTCTCTCACTATTGTTGTGCTCTGAGGCGCACAGAGCAGCCTTGTTGAAAGTACTGAATATGGCCTATGTTCCACCGGAGATAACTGTTAACCAGCTGGAGTCGGTAGTTTCCAATGTAAACGCTAGCCGGGGGCTAGGTTTCACCGATAATGACCTGACATCTGAGGGCAGGAATCACAACAAAGCCTTGCATATCACAATGGAGTGCAAAGGGGTGGTGCTTTCCCATGTTTTGGTTGATACAGGCTCTTCTCTGAATGTTCTTCCAAAGAAAGCCTTAATGAAGTTGGATTGCGATGACACCATCCTGAGGCCAAGTAACTTAGTTGTGAGGGCTTTTGATGGCTCTAAGAGAGTTGTCTTTGGCGAAGTTGAGTTGCCAGTTAAGATTGGACCGCAGGTATTCAAGAGTACCTTTTATGTGATGGATATCCAGCCTGCCTACAGCTGTCTGCTAGGTCGGCCTTGGATTCATGTTGCCGGTGCTGTTACTTCTACCCTCCACCAGAAGCTCAAATATGAACTAGAAGGTCAGGTCGTCACTGTCTGTGGTGAAGAGGATATTTTTGTTAGCCACCTGTCTACATTTAAGTATGTAGAGATGGACGGCGAGATGCACGAGATGCTGTGTCAGGCTTCGAAGCCATAAACATCAATGAGGTCGCGCCCGAAGCTGTCTTTTCACCTGAGTTTGAGAAGGTCGGGACTTCTATCTCTTCATACAAGCAAGCTGTCGAAGTGGTTAAAGCTGGTGATGCCCAAGGCTGGGGAAAATTTGTGGAGCCAGTCATCAAAGAAGACAAGTTTGAATTGGGGTATGCTCCGGGATCTCAGAAGAATGAAACTGGTACTCTCTCCAGCGGGGGTTTGGTTTCTCCCCACATCGTCAATGCTGCAGATGAAGACAAGGCTGACAGCGAATGTGACTTAGATAGCTGGATTCGCCCGTGTGTCCCGGGAGAAAAGCTCGACAATTAGTCGTCTGAAAAAACCGTCCGGGTTACTCTACTGAAAGGGTGATTTTTATTGTTTTCCTTTATTACATGCATAATAAAGTCTTACACTTTGCCCAAGGTGTAACGGCTCATTTGTAGGGCCATCCATTTAGTTACATTTCGCAATTATTTTTATCATCAATAAAGGACGGCTTTTGCAAACAATTTTGTGTTCTCTTTCTTTCAGTTTTTTTTTTACTTTTACAAAAAAAAAATGGCAATGTTTCTTTTTTCGTTTTTTCTTTCTTTCCAAAAAAAAATCTCTCATTCTAAGGTAAAGCATGATCCTCCATCATGCAGAGCGGACCACCCAGATCTCACTACTAACGACACTGCTATGGCCAAGTATGACTTCGACAATCCTATCTATTAAGCCGAAGAAGGGGTTGAGGAAGATTGTGAATTGCCTGAAGGGTTAGCCAGATTGTTGAAACAGGAGGACCGAGCTATTACACCTTATCAGGAGGTGATTGAGACCGTCAACATCGGTACCGCAGACGACAAGAAAGAGATCAAGATCGGGGCAAGTCTACAGGCCGAGAGGAAAGACCGTTGATCATGTACTTGACTGTGTTAGAAAGGTCAATGGGTTGTGTGCTCGGTCAGCATGACGAGTCAGGTCGAAAAGAGCATGCAATATACTACCTTAGAAAAAGTTTACCGACTGTGAACAAAGATACTCATTGCTCGAGAAAACTTGCCGCGCTTTGGCATGGGCTGCTCGCCGACTAAGACAGTATATGTTGACTCACACGACTCTATTGATATCAAAAAGGGATCCAGTCAAGTATATTTTTGAAAAGCCAACACTTACCGGAAAGGTTACTAGGTGACAAATGATACTGACAGAGTATGACATTCAATACACTTCACAAAAAGCCATCAAGGGAAGTGTCTTGTCAGACTATCTTGCAGAGCAACCGATTGATGATTACCAACCTATGAGGTTTGACTTTCCTGATGAGGACATCATGTTTCTCAAATCGAAATATTGAGAGGAACCACTCCCGGAGGAGGGGCCTGACCCTGAATCCAAATGGGTTATGATGTTTGATGGGGCGGTCCACGTCAATGGTCGCGGAGTTGGTATAATGTTCATCACACCGGAAGGGGGTTCATATGCCATTTGGTGCCAAAATAACTTTTCCCTGCACCAACAATGAAGCCGAATACGAAGCTTGTATCCTAAGACTTGAGGAAGCCGTCAATATACAGATTAAAACCCTGGATGTATACGGGGATTCAGCTTTGGTCATCAATCAAACCAACGGGAAATGGTGCTATGCTGGAACTACGTACCCAGAATTGACGTATCTCGGTCAGAGACGAATGAAGAAAGCATTTGGTCAGAAAGTGCGCCCTCGGGGGTATCAAGTCGGTGAATTGGTACTCAAAAGATTTCTTCCTCCCAACACAGATCACAGGGGCAAATGGACACCAAACTATGAGGGTTCGTACGTGGTTAAAAGGATTTTCTATGGCGGAGCTTTGATGCTAACAACCATGGATGGCGAAGGATTCCCGTCCCCTATTAACTCAGACGCAGTTAAAAAAAAATACTTCGCATAAAATAGACCCGCTAGACGATAAAAAGAATAGTCTAGGCAAAAAAAGGGCATCCCGACGAATAAAAAAAAAGAATAAAGAGGTTCGGGCAAAAATTAGGGATATAAAAAAGAGTACACCCGGTGAGCCGAAAACCCAAAAGGGCGGCTCAGGCAAAAATGGGTATCCCGGTGGATTGAAAACCCGAAAAGGGGACGATCCAGGCAAAAGTTAGGGAATAAGCGAATGACTGTGATCTGAGTTCATCAGTGTTATATCACCGTTTCATTCAATCCGGCAATCTTCGAAGGTTAAAGATCGACTAATCATCCACTTCAGAAAGCAAGATGAGCAGAGCGTCTTGAGGACATACGAGCCATAGCAGAGTCGAAACTCGGTGGGACCCCGTATCCCCATTGCCATTAGGATAGTTCTCTTTTTATAGCGATCACCTCTTTTCAGGGATCAGCTTCCTGATACCCTCGCCTATTCCTGGCACAAATTTTCTCCCCAGTAAGAGTCGAATAATTCAGTTAAAGAGCCTCTTTATTTTTCATTTATCAGTTTGTTTGCAAAAATGTCCGAATTTTTGATAAAACATATTGCATATGAACATAATGGTGGCTTTTGCAGATGATTTGCACAGGAAAACATTTAAAATTGCTTTGAATGTGCTTAATCCCGGACGGTGAATTCAAACCGAGTAATTCCCCCGAGGCATACGTGTATTTTTGGTTGCAGGTCATAGGAACCGGATGCCAAGTCATGAATCCTCATCCCCAAGCGGTTGACAAAGTCTCTCCTCAGCAGAGCATGTTCCCCAGCAGAGTTGACAGTATCCAGACTATATATCCCCAGCGGAGTTGACAGTGTCAGACTGTATCTTCCTAGCAATAGCGGAGTGGTTGCATAACCAACAGATGAGAGGGTGGTGTTCCCAGTGTTCATCTCATTCCCCAGCAGATTATTTTTAACAGATTTGTTAATCCCCAGCTTAAGGGCGATTAGCAAGTTCATATCCCCAGCAAAGGTCGTTTCCTACGACATTTCCCCAGGAAGTGTTTTCCCCACAGACTCTCCTCACAGAGCCTCGCCGAACAAAGTTTCCATAGTTGATACTCCCCCCGCAAGGTCAACTTTTCAAGCAGCCAATTTATTTTTGGTGGCTCATTGGTCCCGGCAGACGGATCATTCCCCACAGAGCATTCAAGGATTGATACAGCGATCTGTTCCCTACCGGAGTTTGCTTCCCCAAGCAGATTTCTTTTTACACCATGCATAACATTTGCATTTGCATGCATATCATATCAAGCATACACAAAAGCTGATAAACAGGTTCTTCCAAGCATACTGAAGAATTACTTTACAACCAAGGTCATGAGATCCAGCCAGAGGATCAAGCGTGAGTGATCCAGCCTGAGGTTCGTTTTGAAGATTCAGCCTGAGAATCGTTTTCCAGTGATCCAGCCTGAGGGTCATTTCGAAGATTCAGCCTGAGAATCGTGTTCCAGTGATCCAGCCTAAGGGTCATTTCGAAGATTCAGCCTGAGAATCGTGTTCCAGTGATCCAGCCTGAGGGTCATTTCGAAGATTCAGCCTGAGAATCGTGTTCCAGTGATCCAGCCTGAGGGTCATTTCGAAGATTCAGCCTGAGAATCGTGTTCCAGTAAGCCAGCCTAAGGCTCAATTTGAAGATTCCCCAATGAAGTCGCCTACAAGCTTTATTTCCCCAGCAAGCCCAAGTCTAATTGAGGAGTCGTTACAACATGTTCTAGCCCGAAGAATATGTACGAAGCCCAAAAGTGGAATATTCTCGAAACTGCATATCTAATATGAAGGTTGGGTGTAGATTACAAAAGAGGGTCAACCAGCGAATGCCTCAGATGCAAGATCCTAATGATGGGAATTTATCATCAAAACAATCCAGATCTAGCCTAAAGATCAAAATAGATTCAGTCAGAGAATCGAAACAAAGAAGATCTAGCCAGAAGATCGAAAATCGCAGTAATTCAGATCTAGCCAAAAGATCGAAATAGATTCAGCCAGAGAATCAAAACGAAGGAGATCTAGCCAGAAGATCGAAGAAGATCTAGCCAGAAGATCAAAATCGTATCCAACCTGAGGATCAAAATTAATATCCAACCAGAGGACTAAATTGAGTTTAGGTTCAGCCAGAGGATCGAAACTCCAGATTAAGCCAGAAGACTGATTCAGATCCAGCCAGAGGATCAGAAGAAAAATAAACAGCGCGGTGTATTTCTGCGTTTTTGTGGTGTTCTCGAAGCGCAAATTTTCGGTCTGTCTTTGGTATTCAATCGCAGCTCACCCCGTTTGTCTGATAAGCTGTTCGCTTTCATCCTACTCGGGTTAGCTGATGATTGAATAGGGGCAGCTGTAACACCCCAAAATTTGCCCTCCTCATTCATGCATTCATTTAGCATTTCATATTGCATTTCATCATGTCAATCAGAATTAGATCCAAGAAACTTTATTTAAAAATAAAATAATAATAATAATAATAAATAAATAAATAAATAAAAATAATAATAAATAAATAAATAAACGAAAAAAAAATAATAAAAAAAACGAAAAATAAAACGAAAAAAAAAAAACGAAAAAAAAACGAAAAAATAAAAATAAAAATAAAAAATAATAATAATAAAATAAAATAAAATAATAATAATAAATAAATAAATAAAATATAATAGAAAAAACTTGGACTTGGACCTCTCTCATTTGAGCCCACAAAGCCATGAAAATCAGGTTATAAAAGAGGGAGATCAGACAGAAAAAGGAAGAGAAGCAAAATACTCTGAGGTTTCCTTGAAACAAAATCCTGGACAAAACCTGGAGAGGAACCTGACAGAGAACTCAGAGCAACCCCCATCTCACGCAAACCCTAACATTTCAACCGGTCTCTCCCCTCAGGTTTGCCTCATTCCCATAATTTTATGCTCTTAATTTGGATCATCTGAATGTATGAGGTATGATGGATGAATTTCATTATGTTTTTGCCCACGGGTTTAATTAGGCATGAATGGGTGAAACCTATGCCTTGAATGTTTAATCACATGATTTCTGAAATGTATGCCACAGGGTTTGAAGTTTCTGAAACCATACTATTATCCATGAAAAAAATGCTTATCGTGTTTCACTAACCCTTTTGTTGAGTTTTTGTGAGGGCTCACAGACTCTTGAAGAGATGGTTTGCGTGGTTTTCCCACTTTATTTGTGGGATACCCCCTGGAGGTTCATTCCGATTACCTGTACTGACTCACATTTCTTTGATGGCATTAGCTTGGGAGATCCCTGGGTTTCTTACTCCTTTAATTGCTGTTACTTCGGATCTTTATCCGTGTGGTACTTTTACCTCTTTTCCGCATTTTATCGCTTTCTTAGCTGGAAGACCTCGATAGGAGGCATTTGTTTTCTTTTGTTTATTTACTTCTGAGCCCCTTGTTGGCACATTTACTTTATACATGTTTGTTTTGTATGTGTTCGTATCCCTGCAGGTAGCGCGGTTCCTTCGTCAAGGACTACCTTTTTGCCCTTGAGCATCCCAAACCCTAAAACCCAAAGCAACACGTTAACTCCTTCTACTACAGGCGAGTAAGTCTCTAAAGGTCGAGCATCCGGTAGATTGCGTAGTGACGTCGTTCGTCCAAAACCCAATCCATAACCCCGTAGTTAGCCGAACTACGTTTTGCTCTGATTCTCAGGCCAGATGAGATACGTAGGCATAAGACGCGATGTCTTAGAGAGCACACATCCCCCCAACCCATAGGTCAGCCGAGCTACGAAGACTCTGATTCTCATATTCAGATGAGATACGTATGTAGTGGATGCGACATCCGCGCGAGTCATTTTCATTTAACCCTTTTTTTTTGGTAAACAGCACAAGATAAACTCACACCCTTTAGACAAGAACTACAAAAGTGGATCCCGTAGAGTACTACGGATGCGTAGGGGTGCTAATACCTTCCCTTCGCATAACCGACTCTCGAACCCAAGATTTGGTTGCGAGACCCCGTCTTGTCCTTTCCTTTTTCAGGTTTACTTCGAGCGTTTCCTTTCCCTCCTTTGGGATGAATAACGCACGGTGGCGACTCTTCTGTCATTTTCTTTCGCCGGTTGTTTTTTTGCGCACTGTATTTTTCAGGTTGCGACACTACGCAATCTACCGGATGCTCGACCTTTGGAGACTTACTCGCCTGTAGTAGAAGGAGTTAACGTGTTCTTAGGAGAAGAAAAATCAATGAGTTTGTTTGTGTTTTAGGAATGCTCATGCAAAAAGGAAGTCCTAGACGAAGGAACCGTGCTACCTTAATTGACATGCAAACGAGAGACGATCACACCATACAAAACAAACATGCATAAAGTAAACACGCCAACAAGGGGGCTCAAACATACGTGGGTAGGGCTTTAGTCAAGAGGGGTCATATCAACCTCGACAAACAAGCCATGGAAAGGTAATCCAATGGGCTCTTAACCACTGACATTGAACGTCAGGGTGAGCAGATCAAAAGGGTAATGAGGGTACGACCTCATAGCTCTTAACCCTAGACAGGATGAGCTCATGACAAAAAGTGGGGATTCAGAAAGGTGGAACCCTCTCCACTGACTGACCGGACAAAAGATCATGGGCTTTTGTTCTGAAGCATCGACACGTAGTGTGATCTTAAAGAACGACACACTGAATAACGGGGGATTGACTACTAATCCCTTTTATCCGTCAATTGCCTCTTCATGGAGGTCTTTAGCACTGGTGCCTCTTCTTGGAGGTCTTTAGGCACAAAAGTAAACAAACAAAAGAAAACATTGCCTCCTATCGAGGTCTTCCAGCTAAGAAAGCGGTAAAATGCTGAAAAAAGATGTAAAAGGGATCAAGAGATCTACCACACGGATAAAGATCCGAAGTAACAGCAATTAAAGAAATAAGAAACCATGAGATCTTTCAGGCTAGCACCGTCAAAGAAAACAAGTCAGCAAAGCAATCAGAATAAATCTCCAAATGGTATCCCACAAATTAAGTGGAATGCCAAGCAAACTATCTCTTCAAGCCCTCAAAAAAAAAACTCAACAAACAGGTTAGAGAAACAAGATGGGGTGCAATCAAGAGTTGCACCAAATAAGAGAATCACATGAATCATGCCATTAAAGTTCACAAAAAGCTCACAAAAAGCAACCAAGGGTAGGAGGCCTAAACCTCTTGTCAAACAAATGCATTAAAAAGGTATCAAAACTCAAAGTCAGGGGCAAGGATCCACACATCAAGACATGACATACATACTAAAACATGTGGCCACATGCAAAACCTAACGATACCCACTCTTCCGAATTCACCCATAATACCTCATACATTCAGAAATTTCATGTTGAAAGTATAAAGTAGTGGAAATAGGGCATACCTGATTGGGGAGGACCGATTGAAATTGAATGGCACGGTTGGGTTTGCAAAGCAATCTTAGGGTTTGTGTGAGATGGAAGTGAAAAAGTCTCAGAGTCCGAGTGAATTTTTCAGAGCTGTCTGGAGGTTGCTGCAGATTAGTTCGTTCTTCTCTCTAGGGTTTTTTCCACTGAATTTTTTTAGAATTTATAACCTGATTTTCGTGGCTTTGTGGGCTTAAATGAGAGAGGTCCAAGTCCAAGATTTTTCTGTTATATTTTTTTATTATTATTATTTTTTATTTATATTTTTTTATTATTATTATTTATTTTATTTTTTTTCGTTTTTTCTTTTTTTTTTTGCTTTTTTTTTCTTTTTTTTTTCTTTCAAAACGCGTGGGCTTCGCCTAGCGAGCATGACAGTTCAGGAAATTCCTCTGAGCGCAGGTGATTCTGGTGGCTTTTCTTGGGACTCGCTAGGCGACCCATTCTGCTCGCCTAGCGAGCATGACAGCTCATGAACAAACTTTTGCTCCTTCAAGATTAACGTTTTGAAAGTAACTCAAGTCATTCCCTGGCCATTTCCTCTTCTGTTGACCAACAGTTGACTTCTGGCTTCATAGTTGAATTTTGAACTGTACTGAGCCCATTAAGCTTGATCCTTCAGATAGAACCCACAAAGTGACTTGGATGACATCCTCTTGGAGCTAATTCTGATTGACATGATGAAATGCAATATGAAATGTTAAATGACCTAAAAAATGAATGCATGAATGAGGAGGGCAAATTTGAGGTGCTACAGCTGCTATCAACTATGAACCTGAACGGATGAAAGCAGCGGCTATCAGACTTTCAAGGTAAATAGGGATTGAATACCAAAAGAACCAGAGAATTTGCACTCTGTAGGTGACGAAGCGAGGAAAGCGAGGCCATTTACCGATGGCGGCTTCAAAACAAATTTGATATTTACCGATATCAAGGAAAGCGAGGCCATTTACCGATGGCGGCTTCAAAAATAAATTTTGATATTTACCGATATCAAGGAAAGCGAGGCCATTAACCGATGGCGACTTCAAAACAAAATTTGATATTTACCGATATCAAGGAAACCGAGGCCATTTACCGATGGCATCTTCAAAACAAAATTTGATATTTACCGATATCAAGGAAAGCGAGGCCATTTACCGATGGCGGCTTCAAAACAAAATTTGATATTTACCGATATCAAGGAAAGCGAGGCCATTTACCGATGGCGACTTCAAAACAAAATTTGATATTTACCGATATCAAGGAAAGCGAGGCCATTTACCGATGGCGGCTTCAAAACAAAATTTGATATTTATCGATATCAAGGAAAGCGAGGCCATTTACCGATGGCGACTTCAAAACAAAATTTGATATTTACCGATATCAAGGAAAGCGAGGCCATTTACCGATGGCGGCTTCAAAACCGATTTGATATTTACCGATATCAAGGAAAGCGAGGCCATTTACCGATTGCGGCTTCACTGGGGAAGAAAAAGTGAAACAAGACCAGACATTTACCGATGACTAGGAAGAAATTCGATGTTTATCGACATCGAACAAAGATGTTTATAAGTGAAACAAGACCAGACATTTACCGATGACTGAGGAGGAACTCGATGTTTACCGACATCGAACCAATGATGTTTACAAGTGAAACAAGACCAGACATTTACCCATGACTGGGGAGGAACTCGATGTTTACCGACATCGAACAATGATGTTTACAAGTGAAACAAGACCAGACATTTACCGATGTCAAAGAAAGCGCTACACGACCAGACATTTACCGATGACTGGGAAGGAACTCGATGTTTACCGACATTGAACAAGGATGTTTATAAGTGAAACAAGACCAGACATTTACCAATGACTGGTAGGGAACTCGATTTTTACCGACATCGAACAAGGATGTTTATAAGTGAAACAAGACCAGACATTTACCGATGTCAAAGAAAGAATACACTTATGAAACGAAACCATTTACCGATGGCGAAAATGAAACACTCGATGTTTACGGATAGCGAATCTGCTGGGGAATCTTAAACGACCAAACCATTTACCGATGGTTAACAAGCGGCTGATGTTTACTGACATCGATTCAATGATGTTTATCGACACCAAAAAGGGAAAGGACACACACGGGTGTTGACAAAACGATTTTTTTGTAGACACCGTGAGAGACATGCCATTTACTGATGGCCAACGATTGGAATTCGACGTTTACCAACATCGAAAGATGATGTTTACCGACATCAAAGAAAAGCACAGACATTTACGGGGATCAACACGACACTTACCGGTATCACAAGGATGATATTTACATATGTCAAAGTAAGGTAGACACTTACTGGCGACTGACTCAAAAGAGAATCGAGCTTTCCTTTCACGGACTGGTGAGAAAATAAATCTCACTAGGATCATCGATTCTGAATGTTGCCAAGAGCAACTGCTGCAAATGTGCTACACTGATGTTGAAAAATGATCCGTCTCTTCCGGAGATATGATCCAATCTGGTTTAATACATGTATGCATATGTTTGAGTTTTCTATGGCGTAATGCTCCACACTGAATGGAAATGCTACGCGATTTGAGAATGCGAATGGAAATGATGATTACTACATGCAAGATGCAAAGGGAGGAAAACTCCTGCTGGGAAAGCAAATGATCACTTTACTGAGCATACAATTTCTGATACGATCTTCCAACTCTGTAGGGACATACAACAATTCTGCTGAGGATAACATTCTCGGAACGGTAGAGAAACCAACTCAACTGGGGAGTCACTTGTTGGAAAAACACCAACCTCTCGACCATGCTGGGGAAACAAATTCCAAACTCGACTTAGACGACCCAACTTCTTACACGACTGGACAGTGTTGAAACGACAGGGTCTTCCTTCGAACAAACTTTGGCTCATCTGCTTTAGCCATCAATCAAAGATAGTAACCTGCAAAACGGCAGGACATACATGCCCCAGGGGATCGTATGGACAAGATATACTCAAGTGTACTCAACATTCAAAATGATTTTCAGATGTTTTATCTTTCCGCACATCATTTTCTAGCCTTCATGTTTTTAGATGCAAAGTTTATCAAAAATTCGGACGTTTTTTGCAGACAAAACAGTAAAAATAAAAAACAAGAGAGCAATTTGACTGAATAACGACTTTTATTGATTGAAAATGGCCTATAAAGACAAATACATCAGGAATCAATTCCTAGGAAGAGGTAATTGCGCCAAAAGAGAAAATAAACTATCCTATTGGCAATGTGAACACGGCATTCCACTATTTTCCAATTCTGTTATGACTCATAGATCTTCACTTTCCCCCAAATTCTTCGCTTTCTGAGAAGAGTGATTGGACCGATCATATCCTTCTAGATGGTAGACACTGAAACGCGATGAAGTACAGATAACTCAGACTGTAGTCTTCGCTCTAATCCCTATTTTTCCTGGACTGCCTTTTCAGGTTTTCAATCCACCGGGATACCCATTTTTGCCTAAGCCGCCTTTGCAGGTTTTCGACTTACCGGGTGTACATATTATTTTTATTCTTTATCCCTAACTTTTGCCCGAACCTTTTTCTTTTCTTTTTCTCTTGGTTCGCCAGGATGCCCTTTTTTGCCTGGACTTTTTTCCTTTTTTTTTTGTCCAGCGGGTCAGTTTATGTGAAGTATTTTTTGACTACATCTGAATTCACAGGAGACGGAAAATCTTCACCATCCATAGTTGTAAGCATCAAGGCTCCACCAGAAAAGACCTTTTTAACAACATATGGACCTTCATAATTCGGAGTCCACTTGCCCCTGTTATCTGTACCGGGAGGAAGGATCCTCTTCAAAACTAAGTCACCTATTTGATAGCTTCGGGGACGCACTTTCTGATCAAAGGCCTTCTTCATCCTTCTCTGATATAGTTGTCCATGGCACACAGCTGCTAATCGCTTTTCCTCGATTAAGTTTAACTCATCAAACCTGGCTTGAACCCACTCGGCCTCGTCAAGTTTTACATCCATCATCACCCTCAAAGAAGGGATTTCAACTTCTACTGGCAAGACTACCTCCATGCCATACACAAGTGAAAACGGAGTTGCCCCGGTTGACGTACGCACTGAGGTACGATACCCATGCAAAGCGAAAGGCAACATCTCATGCCAATCCTTGTACGTCACAACCATCTTTTGCACAATCTTCTTAACATTCTTGTTTGCCGCCTCTACAGCACCATTCATCTTTGGTCTGTAAGGAGAAGAATTGTGGTGTTCGATCTTAAAGTCTTTGCAAAGCTCTTTCATCATCTTGTTGCTGAGATTCGAACCATTATCAGTGATGATTCTCTCAGGAACCCCATAACGACAAATAATTTCTTTCTTAATGAATCGAGCAACCACTTGTCTGGTAACATTGGCATAGGAAGCTGCTTCCACCCACTTGGTAAAGTAATCAATCGCGACTAGGATGAAGCGGTGTCCATTAGAAGCAGTAGGTTCAATCTTTCCAATTATATCGATGCCCCACATCGCGAATGGCCAAGGAGAATTCATAATATTCAGAGGGTTTGGTGGTACATGCATTTTATCTGCATAGATCTGACATTTGTGGCACTTCCGAGCGTATTTGAAACAATCAGATTCCATGGTTATCCAGTAATAATCGGCTATTAACAACTTCTTGGCCATTGCATGACCACCAGCATGGGTACCGAAAGATCACTCGTGTACTTCCTGCATTAACATGTCTGCTTCGTGTCTAACCACGCATCTGAGCAGAACCATGTCAAAGTTCCTCTTGTACAACACATCATCCTTGTTCAAGTAAAAGCTTCCATCTAGCCTTCTCAGTGACTTCTTGTCATTCTTTGACGCTCCTTCAGGATACTCTTGGCTTTTGAGGAAATTCTTAATATCATAAACCCACGGCTTCTCATCAATAACAGACTCGGCTGCAAACACATTCGCAGGCCTCTCGAGTCGATTCACAGCAACGTGTGGCACATGATTCTTCCAATGAACTTTAATCATGGAAGACAATGTGGCTAAGGCATCAGCCATTTGATTTTCATCTCGGGGTACATGATACAACATTACTGTCTTGAAGAAAGTCAGGATCCTTCTGGTGTAATCTCTATAAGGAATCAAATGCGGCTGATGAGTATTCCAGTCTCCATTGACTTGGTTAATCACTAGAGCAGAATCTCCATAAATATCCATAGTTTTGATCCTTAGATTGATGGCTTCCTCGATCCCCATGATACATGCCTCGTACTCAGCTTCGTTGTTGGTTACTTCAAAAGTCAATCTAGCAGAAAAAGGTATGTGTGCACCTTTAGGATTAATGAGTACTGCCCCAACACCATTTCCACTTACATTTACCACCCCATCAAACATCAGTGTCCACTTGTCAACGGGATCCGGTCCTTCCTCGATAAGAGGCTCTTCACAATCTTTCATCTTTAAGTACATGATATCTTCATCGGGGAATTCAAACATCATCGGCTGATAGTCATCAATTGGTTGCTCGGCAAGGTAGTCAGACAGAATACTTCCCTTGATGGCCTTTTGCGACGTGTACTGGATTTCATACTCTGTCAAAATCATCTGCCAACGAGCCACTCGTCCGGTAAGAGCCGGCTTTTCAAAGATATACTTTACTGGGTCCATCTTAGAAATCAACAAGGTAGTATGTAAAATAGAACCAAGATATCTCTTTTTGATCCAAAGTTGAATCGATCATCAGAAGAAGAATTAGGCCCAAAATTAGGATCAATTCCGGAAAAAGAAAACTTCCATCGAAAATAAGCAAATGAAAGGCTTTCATAAAAATTCTCGTAGACTCGAGAATGATATTTTCATTCTGTACATGTCAAATCATGAATTAGTAATTCCATAGATCCTGTTCATGGATTAACGAAAATGTGCAAAAGTTCTATTTGCCTCCGCCATTCTATGAGTCTCTTCCTTTTTGCGTATGGCATCACCACTCCCTTTGGCAGCATCCACTAATTCGGAACTTAATTTGAAAGCCATATTTCGACCAGGACGTTTTCGGGATGCCGCTAATAACCAACGAATGGCAAGTTATTTTCCTTGTATCGATTCTATTTCAATGGGAACTTGATGAGTCGATCCGCTCTATACTGGCTTAGTAGGCGAGCAGCCCATGCCAAAGCGCAACAAGTTTTCTCGAGCAGCGAATATCTTGTTTCACAGTCGGTAAACGTTTTGCTAAGGTAGTATATTGCATGTTCTTTTCGACCAGACTCGTCATGCTGTCCCAATACGCACCCCATCGAATTCTCTGTTACTGAAAGGTACCTTATCAGAGGCCTCCCAGGAACTGGAGGTATAAGAATTGGAGGTTTCTGCAAATATTCTTTTATCTTATCAAAAGATTTTTGACAATCATTGTTCCACCTGATTGCTTGATCTTTTCTTAGCAATTTAAATATCGGTTCGCACGTAGCTGTTAGGTGAGATATGAACCGTGCAATGTAGTTCAGCCTCCCTAAAAAACCGCGAACCTGCTTTTCCGTTCTTGGTTCAGGCATTTCTTGAATAGCTTTTACTTTCGCTGGATCAACCTCAATCCCTTTCTCACTGACAATGAAACCTAACAGCTTTCCAGATCTCACTCCAAATGTACACTTGTTTGGATTCAGCCTCAGTTTGAACTTTCTCAATCTTTCAAACAACTTTTGCAAGTTTACCAAGTTCTCCTCTTCTGTCTGAGACTTCGCAATCATATCATCCACGTAGACTTCAATCTCTTTGTGCATCATGTCATGAAAGAGAGTCGTCATAGCTCTTTGGTAGGTAGCACCGGCGTTCTTCAACCCAAATGGCATTACTTTATAATAGAACGTGCCCCAAGGTGTAATGAATGTCGTATTTTCCATGTCTTCTCACGCCACCTTGATCTGATTATAGCCAGAAAATCCATCCATGAAAGAGAAAACCGAGGACTGAGCAGTGCTATCGACCAATACATCAATGTGAGGTAATGGGAAGTCATCTTTCGGACTGGCTCTGTTTAAATCTCGGTAATCGACACACATCCTGACTTTACCATCCTTCTTTGGCACGGGTACGATGTTGGCCACCCAAGGGGGATAATTGGTAACTGCTAGAAAACCTGCATCCAACTGTTTCTGAACCTCCTCTTTGATCTTGACAGCCATATCAGGACTAGTTCTGCCAAGCTTCTGCTTTACCGAAGGACAATCTTCTCTGAGAGGTAGCCTGTTCACCATAATATATGTATCCAAATCAGGCATATCTTGATACGACCATGCAAAGACATCGACATATTCTTGAAGCATTTCAATCATCCCTCTCTTGACCTTTTCCTCTAAAGCAGCCCGTATCTTGATCTCTTTCTTTACGTCCTCAATACCAAGGTTAATGACTTCCAACTCTTCCTGATGAGGTTGAATGACCCTTTCCTCCTGTTTTAATAGTCTGGCCAATTCTTCGGGGAGTTCACAATCTTCTTCACTCTCCTCTTCGGCTTGGTAAATGGGATTATCAAAGTCATATTGAGCCATAACAAAACTGTTTTTAATGGAATCCGCAAGATCAATTCTGCACGAACGGTGTTTCATGCTTCATTTTAGAAAAGAGTTCAAGGAAGTCACAAAAAAACATTGCCATTTTTGTTTTGAAAATGAAAGTAATAAAAACAGAAAGACAGTGAACACAAATTTGATTGCAAAACGTCCTTTATTGATGATAATCATTGAAAATTTAAAACATGATGTGGCCCTACAATGAACCACTACGCCTTGGGCAGAGCGTAGGGCTTTCATGCAAAATGAAAAACAAAAGAAAATTACTCTGTCTGAAGAGTAAATTGGACTATTTCTTCAGCAGTCCAGTTGTTGATCGTCTCCCCTGGAGCACACGGGCGCACCCAATTATCCATATCACAATCACTGTCACCATCTTCATTTTCTATTGCAAAGACATCCCCGTGATTCATCAATCCAGCACTAGTGAAAGTACACGGCCCTTTCTGGTTCTGGACTCCCTGCTCTGATAATTGAAAAGGCTGATAACCAATGCCAAACAAGTCTTCTTTTATGGGCACATCAATCACCTTGCCCCAGCCTTCCGCATTACCTGAATGAATGACCTCCAGAGCTTGTTTATAGGACGCAATCGAGGTACTTGGTTTCTTCAGTTCAACAAAAGCCACCTTCTCAATACTGACAGTCTCAAACGCTTGACACAGAGTTTCATGAATTTTGCCATCCATCTCCACATATTTGAAGGAGGATAAATGGCTCACGAAGATGTCCTTTCCGCCACACACGGTCACAACTTGACCATCCCACACATATTTTAGCTTTTGGTGGAGAGTAGAAGAAACTTCTCCGGCTCCATGTATCCAGGGACGCCCCAACAGACAACTATATGCTGGTTGAATATCCATCACATAGAAGACAATATTAAACACTTCCGGGCCGATCTTCGTAGGCAACGTGACTTCACCAAAGACCGATCGCTTGGATCCATCAAAAGCACGGACAACAAGGTCACTTGGTGTGAGAACAACCCCTTCGACATCAAGCTTACCCAGAGCCTTTTTGGGCAGCATATTTAAAGAAGAACCGGTATCAACCAAAACATGCGACAAAACCGCACCTTTGCATTCCGTCGTGATATGTAGAGCTCTATTGTGATTGCGACCCTCAGGTGTCAAGTCTAGATCCGTGAATCCCAAACCATGTCTCGTGTTAACATTTGCAATAACACCTTCGAGCTGGTTAACAGAAATCTCTTGGGGCACATAAGCCATATTCAACATTTTCAACAGGGCGTTACGATGTGCCTCGGAACACATTAACAGGGAGAGAATAGAGAGTTTCGATGGTGTCTGGTTCAACTGATCCACGATCTTGTAATCACTTTTCTTGATAATTCTCATAAATTCCTCCACGTCCTTCTCAAAAGAACCCCCGGGCACTTCCTTTCGCACTGGTTCTTCTTCAACCACAACTTGTTTTCCTTTTGCTCTAGCAAGAGCCTCAACATTGTTATCCTTCGGAACCTGTGGTGCAAACAAACGACCACTTCTCGTAAATCCTCCGGGTCCTCCCACATTACCCACAGCCGAAACAACTGTTACTGGAGTCTGATTTACTGATCTGGTCTGATTCTTAGGTCTTCTATTTCTGCAAGAAGCATTGTCATATTGCCACGGAATTGCTCTACTATTCTCAAAAAGTCTTCCACTAGAAGCAGCAATGGTGGTAGGAGTACTGATAGTTACTGGAGCATTAATAATTGCGGGAACACCAACAGTCACCGGAGCAGATATGATCACAGGCGCAACTACGGTCACAGGAGTACCAATAGTCACAGGCGCACTAGTAGTTCTTGGAGCACGTACAGGACCTTCTGACGGTATAAAGTAAATGGTAACAGTCGATACCTCTTCACGGTCTTTCACTACTCGATCAAACTGTAAACAACCTTCATTCATTAATTCCTGGATACCTTCTTTCAACTTCACACAGCCGTTTTCATGATTACCACAATCTGAACAATTCTCGTCACATCCCGGGAATACTCCCCCTCTAAGCAGACGTTCCTTCACTACAATCAACGATGTCTGAACATCATTAACATCGACTACCAAGTTCAAATTTTCCCCATCTTCTACATTGTTTACTCTAGGCCCTCTATGCTGAGGCATAGGATTATTCATCACATTCAGAGTAGGAGCGAAGTTAATCGTCTTGGCATCGACAATTCTCGATGTGGTGCCCTGGCGCACCAGAATGAAAATCACAACGAACATTAGCATCATAACCAGCGGGAATCCTTGTTAATGGAACCATAGGCGAAGTTCAACAAACTTTAACCTGAGCAGTTCAGGGAGTAATTCAGCATAAGTCATTGGCAACGAACCAAAATGACGATCTGGCATTCTTTGTCTTGGTTGGAATGGGCATTGTTGTTGTTGTTGTGGCTATCCTCTTTGTTGTTGTTGAGGTTGGGTTGCTGGAATAGTCACAGCAGCAAGTACTCCAGCTAGCATACCCAGAGCCTCAGCAATCGCAGCATCATCTCTACCTCTTCCAGCCATCTCTATTCTGAAAACCCAACAAGCTAAAACAATAAGTACTGATAGGGTTACACAACACCTATCACGTACAGGGGAACAGAATAATTACGACTCGACTCGACCGACTAAGCTCTGATACCACTAATGTAACACCCTTCTAAAATACCCCAATAAATAATTAAAACAACCAAACATAAATCAGAGTAAATATGCAATTAAGGGTGTCACACTTGACACTTCACACCATGTTCCAAATTAACTCGTCATGCTCATTTATTCATCAAAATAAACCTTTGCATAATTCGCAGCGGATAGAAATCTAATCAACATGCAAAACATGTAACACATTACATGTAAACTGTTCAACCACAATCAAATAAAACAAGGCAAAACATCCCGTCCCGATGTTACATCTACCAGAGCATGACCCACTTAAGGAACTACACTAGACTCCAAGCACTAGCTTCTACTCAATCACTGCTCGTTACCTGAAACATAGTTGTAAGGGTGAGTTCCTCAATCGATATAATAAGCATTATAAAATATCATGTAATGCTAAGTAAATGAACACATCTCATCACCCTAATCATATCACACATTCAGTAACGGCAACATCAACTCATACTCATAATCATGCTCAACATAAACATCAAAACACACGTATAATATTGGAACACATCCATTCATATTATACACAATACATACATTATGCAATGAGACTCCATGCATGCGGTACCGACTATTCGTGAACATATAGTTCAACCTCACCGATCAAATCCAGATACGGCTACCAAGCTCACTAGTCCCACTCATTTGAGACCTAGTGACTCACTCACTAATTCCTCACCATGGGAATTAGCTACCACCCCAAGGGCTATGATATGCACGCTAATCACCTAGCATGCAAACATCAACAACAATCCACAATAACTCACTCACTAATTCCTCACCATGGGAATTAGCTACCATCATAAAGGCCACAATATGCAAGCTAAATCACTTAGTCATGCAACATCAACAATCATCCACAATGGACATATGCTCACACTCTAAGCCATAAACAGTCCATTCACAATTGCATACATCATAGATACATCCACAACATTATGCATACAATCATACATCATCCACATATTTATCACATAATCATATCATGCCACATAATCAATCACAGTATTAGCACACTCTACTAATACCCCTACCACTCAAAACAACGGGAAATGATCCCTATTATATCACACGTCAATCTAGGCCAAACATCAAACATGTACACCACATTTAAATATAAATTTTTCACTTTTCATACAGTGTTAACCGGTTAACGCCCTGGGTTAACCGGTTAACGCAACATAGAACACGCTTCCTGGCAATTCACAACAGTGTTAACCGGTTAACACCCTGGGTTAACCGGTTAACGCAAGACAGACAGCAATATTTTCACAATTCATAACAGTGTTAACCGGTTAACGCCCCTGGGTTAACCGGTTAACGCAAGACAGAAAGCTGTTCTTGCACTAACACGAAGCAGAATGCAGAATTCTCCGCATTTTCCGCCGTTGGAGGACTTCCGGACCTCCGATTCCAATTCCGTAAAAAGCTACACTTTCGGAAAATCAAGACTCATCCAATTACAGATTCAATTACAGCTTTAACATAACTTATTTATCTCAATTTTTCAGCATTCAACATCCCAATTAGGGGCAATTCAACGGCTTATCACTACCCATTACATGTTAATCCATAATACCCATTAAACGACGATAAACCCCCCTTACCTGAATTAATCCGGCAATCCTTTAGCTTCAAGCTTTTCCTTCTTCAACCTTCTTCTCCTGCTCTTCCTTTTTGCCCTTTCTCCACTTTTCTGTCGCTTTTCCCTTTCACATGAAAAAACCTTTCTTTACCAAATGGAACTCTTATCTATATTCCAACTTATATTCCAATTTATATTATTCCAATAATAATAATAATTCCAATAATAATCCAATTATTTAATTAAATTAATAAATATACTATTAACTTAATTTAAATAATTATCATATTTTATCGGGGTGTTACAACTCTCCCCCACTTAAGGAGTTTTCGTCCTCGAAAACATACCTCAAGCGAATAACTCCGGATAAGACTCCTTCATCTGACTCTCAAGTTCCCAAGTCACATTGCCATCTGCTGGTCCTCCCCAAGCTACCTTTACCAAAGCAATCTCTTTACCCCGCAACTGCTTCAACTCTCGATCCTCGATCCTCATAGGTGATGTTTCAACAGTCAGGTTATCTCTCACCTGTACATCATCTACTTGAACTACATGCGACGGATCAGGAATGTACCTCCTCAACTGAGACACATGAAAAACCTCATGTAAATTCGCAAGTGACGGCGGTAAAGCGATACGATAGGCTACCTCCCATATCCTCTCCAAAATCTGATAAGGACCAATAAATCGAGGTCTCAACTTCTTCGACTTCAAAGCTCGACCAACCCCAGTTATCGGAGTAACATGAAGAAACACATGATCTCCCTCTTGAAACTCAAGTGACTTCCTCCTCTTGTCGTGATAACTCTTCTGACGACTCTGAGCAATCCTCATCTTCTCCTGAATCATCTTAATCTTTTCCGTAGTTTGTTGAACAATCTCTGGTCCAACCACAACACTCTCACCGGACTCATACCAACATAAAGGTGTCCGACATCTCCTACCATACAAAGCTTCAAACGGTGCCATACCAATGCTCGAATGAAAACTATTGTTGTAGGTAAACTAAATCAAAGGTAAATAGCAATCCCAAGCACCTCCCTTTTCCAAAACACAAGCCCTCAAAAGATCCTCCAGTGACTGAATCGTCCTCTCAGTCTGACCATCAGTCTGCGGATGATATGCAGAACTCAATCTCAGCTTAGTTCCCAAAGCCCTCTGCAAACCTTCCCAGAACTTCGATGTAAATCTAGGATCTCTGTCCGAAACAATACTCGACGGAATACCACTCGTTAACTTCAACATTCCCAATTTAACACTATTGTGAGTACTCTCACACACCAAACTCAAGTCTCTAAACTGCTAAATTAAATCCAATTCTCTAACCATTAACATAGACATATGCAATGATTTCCGACTCAATGCATTAGCCACTACGTTTGCTTTACCCGGATGGTAATTCAAACCAAAGTCATAATCCTTCAGAAACTCTAACCATCTCCTCTGTCTCATATTCAGCTCTTTCTGATCAAACAAATACTTTAAACTTTTATGGTCACTGAAAACCTCAAATCTTGACCCGTACAAGTAATGCCTCCATAACTTCAGAACAAATACCACAGCTGCCAACTCTAAATCGTGTGTCGGATAGTTCCTCTCATGAACCTTCAGTTGTCTCGAAGCATAAGCTACAACCTGCTTATTCTGCATCAAAACACCACCCAAACCCAACAATGAAGTATCACAGTAAACCTCAAATGGTTCCGATGGACTCGGTAATATCAGAATAGGAGCAGTAGTTAACCTTCTCTTTAACTCTTGGAAACCTTCTTCACACTTTGAGTCCCAAACAAACGCTTGCCCCTTTCTAGTCAACATCGTCAACGGTAATGCCAACTTAGAAAATCCCTCAATGAATTTCCTATAATAACCTGCAAGTCCAAGAAAACTCCTTATCTCAGAAACTGACTTCAGAGCTTCCCACTTAGATACCGCTTCTACCTTAGAAGGATCAACAGCAATACCACCTCTTGAAACCACATGACCAAGAAAACTAACCTCTTCTAACCAAAATTCACACTTAGACAGTTTAGCAAATAACTTCTTTTCTCGTAGAACTCCTAAAACCACTCTCAAATGTTCAGCATGCTCTTCTTCAGATTTCGAATACACCAAAATATCGTCTATAAACACCACAACAAACTTGTCTAGGTATGGATGGAAAATCCTATTCATATACTCCATAAATACTCCAGGCGCATTAGTCACACCAAAAGGCATTACAGAATACTCATAATGTCCATACCTTGTTCTGAAAGCAGTCTTCTGAATATCCTCAGTTTTCACACGTATCTGATGATACCCCGATCTCAAATCTATTTTGCTGAACACACTCGCACCAACCAACTGGTCCATCAAATCATCAATCCTCGGCAAAGGATACTGATTCTTGATCGTCACTTTATTCAGTTGCCTGTAGTCCACACACAACCTCATAGTACCTTCTTTCTTCTTAACCAATAACACTGGTGCACCCCACGGTGACACACTCGGACGAATAAATTTCTTATCTAACAGATCTTCCAGCTGACTCTTCAATTCAGCTAACTCAACAGCAGACATACGGTACAGAGCCATCGATATCGGTCTAGTACCAGGTACCAAATCAATCGAGAACTCAACTTCACGCTCTGGCGGTAATTCATTCACTTCTTCAGGAAACACATCAGGAAAATCACACACCACAGCTAGATCGCAAATCACCAGTTTATCTTTAGCCTCCAAAGTCGCTAACAGCATAAACAACTCTGCCCCATCTGCTACTGCCTCATTCACCTGCCTTGCTGATAGAAACAAACTCTTTCCTTCCTCATTCTCAGGAAAAATCACAGTCTTATCAAAACAGTTGATATAAACTCGGTTAAACACCAACCAGTTCATACCCAAGATAACATCAATCTGCACTAGTGGAAGACACACGAGGTCTATCCCAAAGTCTCTACCAAAAATACTCAAAGGACAATTTAAACAAACTGAAGTAGTAGTCACTAAACCCTTCGCAGGAGTATCAATCACCATACTCCCATGCATCTCAGATATCTCTAATTTAAGTTTCACAGCACAATCCAAAGATATAAAGCAATGAGTCGCACCTGTGCCCAATAATAGCTACAAGAGGAAAGCCATTAATATAACACGTACCTCGGATCAAACGATTATTTGCAGAAGTCTCCGAACCCGATAAAGCAAAAACCTTGCCTCCCGACTGGTTCTCTTTCTTCGGCTGAGGACACTGTGGACTGATATGACCCACTTCTCCACAGTTGAAACAAGTCACAGTCTTCAACCGGCACTCTGCAGCCAAGTGACCACCTTTTCCACACTTGAAACACTTCTTTTCAGTACTGGTACACTCATGGATACGATGTCCGGCATGACCACATCTATAACACTTAGCAGGGGCACTGGAGTCTCCCCCACTAGGTCTCTTCATCCCACTCTGCCTCTGGAAACCTTTGCCAGCGGCATACGGCTTCCCACGATCATTCTGATTCTTGCCTTTCCTATCAACCCTCTGCTGATAGCTCTCCGCTCTGGCCTTGGTATCCTGTTCAAAAATCCTGCAACAGTCAACCAAGTCAGAAAACACTCTAATCCGCTGATACCCAATAGCCTGCTTGATCTCGGGACGTAACCCGTTCTCAAACTTCACACATTTTGAAAATTCTCCAGTAGCCTCATCATAGGGAGTGTAATACTTCGACAGCTCTGTGAACTTAGCAGCATACTCAGTAATAGACCGATTGCCCTGGTTCAATTCTAAGAACTCTTTCTCTTTCTTTCCTCTGACATCCTCTGGAAAGTACTTCCTCAAGAATCTCTCTCTGAACACTGCCCAAGTGATCTCAGCATTCCCAGCAGCTTCCAACTCAGTGCGGGTAGCAACCCACCAATCATCTGCTTCCTCAGACAGCATATGCGTACCGAACCTGACCTTCTGGTTATCGGCACACTCAGTCACTCGGAAGATCCTCTCGATCTCCTTCAACCACTTCTGAGCACCATCTGGATCGTATGCTCCCTTGAACATTGGAGGATTGTTCTTCTGGAACTCACTCAGTTGACGAGCAGCTCCCAGTCCCACAACATTCGGATTTCCTCCAAGTACTCCAGCTAGCATACCCAGAGCCTCAGCAATCGCAGCATCATCTCTACCTCTTCCAGCCATCTCTATTCTGAAAACCCAACAAGCTAAAACAATAAGTACTGATAGGGTTACACAACACCTATCACGTACAGGGGAACAGAATAATTACGACTCGACTCGACCGACTAAGCTCTGATACCACTAATGTAACACCCTTCTAAAATACCCCAATAAATAATTAAAACAACCAAACATAAATCAGAGTAAATATGCAATTAAGGGTGTCACACTTGACACTTCACACCATGTTCCAAATTAACTCGTCATGCTCATTTATTCATCAAAATAAACCTTTGCATAATTCGCAGCGGATAGAAATCTAATCAACATGCAAAACATGTAACACATTACATGTAAACTGTTCAACCACAATCAAATAAAACAAGGCAAAACATCCCGTCCCGATGTTACATCTACCAGAGCATGACCCACTTAAGGAACTACACTAGACTCCAAGCACTAGCTTCTACTCAATCACTGCTCGTTACCTGAAACATAGTTGTAAGGGTGAGTTCCTCAATCGATATAATAAGCATTATAAAATATCATGTAATGCTAAGTAAATGAACACATCTCATCACCCTAATCATATCACACATTCAGTAACGGCAACATCAACTCATACTCATAATCATGCTCAACATAAACATCAAAACACACGTATAATATTGGAACACATCCATTCATATTATACACAATACATACATTATGCAATGAGACTCCATGCATGCGGTACCGACTATTCGTGAACATATAGTTCAACCTCACCGATCAAATCCAGATACGGCTACCAAGCTCACTAGTCCCACTCATTTGAGACCTAGTGACTCACTCACTAATTCCTCACCATGGGAATTAGCTACCACCCCAAGGGCTATGATATGCACGCTAATCACCTAGCATGCAAACATCAACAACAATCCACAATAACTCACTCACTAATTCCTCACCATGGGAATTAGCTACCACCATAGAGGCCACAATATGCAAGCTAAATCACTTAGTCATGCAACATCAACAATCATCCACAATGGACATATGCTCACACTCTAAGCCATAAACAGTCCATTCACAATTGCATACATAATAGATACATCCACAACATTATGCATACAATCATACATCATCCACATATTTATCACATAATCATATCATGCCACATAATCAATCACAGTATTAGCACACTCTACTAATACCCCTACCACTCAAAACAACGGGAAATGATCCCTATTATATCACACGCCAATCTAGGCCAAACATCAAACATGTACACCACATTTAAATATAAATTTTTCACTTTTCATACAGTGTTAACCGGTTAACGCCCTGGGTTAACCGGTTAACGCAACACAGAACACGCTTCCTGGCAATTCACAACTGTGTTAACCGGTTAACACCCTGGGTTAACCGGTTAATGCAAGACAGACAGCAATATTTTCACAATTCATAACAGTGTTAACCGGTTAACGCCCTGGGTTAACCGGTTAACGCAAGACAGAAAGCTGTTCCTGCGCTAACACGAAGCAGAATGAAGAATTCTCCGCATTTTCCGCCGTTGGAGGACTTCCGGACCTCCGATTCCAATTCCGTAAAAAGCTACACTTTCGGAAAATCAAGACTCATCCAATTACAGATTCAATTACAGCTTTAACATAACTTATTTATCTCAATTTTTCAGCATTCAACATGCCAATTAGGGGCAATTCAACGGCTTATCACTACCCATTACATGTTAATCCATAATACCCATTAAACGACGATAAACCCCCCTTACCTGAATTAATCCGGCAATCCTTTAGCTTCAAGCTTTTCCTTCTTCTCCTGCTCTTCCTTTTTGCCCTTTCTCCACTTTTCTGTCGCTTTTCCCTTTCACGTGAAAAAACCTTTCTTTACCAAATGGGACTCTTATATATATTCCAACTTATATTCCAATTTATATTATTCCAATAATAATAATAATTCCAATAATAATCCAATTATTTAATTAAATTAATAAATATACTATTAACTTAATTTAAATAATTATCATATTTTATCGGGGTGTTACATGTCTCACCTTCTCTCCTTCTGGGTGCCCCTGAAAATGGTTTCTTAGCACTTGAAGAACTTGAAGAACCAGGGTCTTGGATTTTTCCCGCTTTGGTAAGACTTTCAGTTCTTTCTCCGCAAATCATAACATCCAAAAAACTACCAAATGGGCAACTTCCCATATGATCCATGAATACACCTTGCAGGGTTCCAATGAACATATCAGTCAATTCTCTCTCCAACATCGGAGGTTGTACTGTCGCAGCTAGCTCGCGCCACCTCTGGGCGTATTCCTTGAAACTCTCACCAGTCTTTTGAAACAAACTCTACAACTGGGTTCTACTCGGAGCCATGTCCATGTTATGCTTGTACTGCCTCAGAAAAGCTTCACCTAACTCTCTCCATCTTCTGATAGATTCTTTTCTCTAGTCCATGTACCAATCCAAAGAGGCTCCAGACAAGCTGTCTTGGAAAAAGTGCATCCACATCTTTTCATCATCAGTATAAGCGGATATCTAACGGTAGTAAGGTTGCACATGAGTTCGGGGACAAGAAGTGCCATTGTACTTGTCAAAAGATGGCGCCTTGAACTTGTAAGGGATCCTCAACCCATCAACTAAACCCATGTTAGAAACATCAAAACCCAAAGAATTTTGGCACTCCATGGCGCGAATCTTTTCAGCAAGGGCGTCAACCTTTCTATCTCTCTCTTCCGCCTTTCCAAATTCATCATCATCACTGGGAATAGTGAACATATCTTCTTGCTTGTCAACCAAATGAGAAGGATGGTGAACTGGGGCACGTGACGCTCGAGCATTAGCAGCCTCTGTAATGATGGGTTGTCCATTGATTCTAATACCACGCAGATCGTCACCAGTATCATGGTTGTTGACAGGGTTGGTAACAGCAGCATCATCGACAGGGGCTCCTTCTGGAGGATTCTGACCGACAGGGGGAATAACAGTTTCTTGTCTCTGGACCAAGGCTCAAAGTTCCTCTTGCCCTTGCACTACCCCTTGCATCATATTCATGAACTGGGCCATGTTGGTCCTCATCTCTGCTAGTTCTGCTTGAACTTGATCCATGATCTTCTGCTGATTCTGCCTTGTTGCGTAACTGTGCGGACGATGCTCAACAATCCTGCCTGAAACGGGAACCAGAATGAGAAATCCTCTTCCAGAACACCTGTAATGATGCAAGAATGATATGTGTATGATGCGTATGCTATGTTTGGTCATTTCTCAGGTATTCAAGAGTCTCGTCCACCTTTGAAAAATGACAACCTGTACATGTAAGCGGAACATAAACAACAAAGAAGCAACATACACTAGACGGCAAGCAAAAGTGAGACATCAATAATCTCAACCATAGGCATAAGAAATAAGATTCATACAAATGTAGTTCAAGCAAAGATTCAGTTCATCAGTGTAGAACAAGGAATCCCATCCAACAATCCTGGAGGTGATCTTCAAAATAAACAACAAGACAAATTAGGGAAGTCGTCCTTCCGGAATGAGAGTCTTCAAATACTGGCACTGATCCATCCATCGGTCACACTCTGAACACTCAGGTAGAGGGGTGAGCTTCTCTTTCAGTTGCACCCTGAGTTCAACAACTTCCTCTAGGAAATGAGATGCACGGATGTCACTTCCTCGGAGCTGGCTCTCTGCTGCATGCCTCAGATCTACCTTTTTCTTCAACTTAGTATCTTTGTCCTTAAGCTGTTTTTCCAAGTCTCGTATCTTCTTTTTGTAATTGGCTTCCGCTTTTTGTAATCTCAAGCGTTCAAGGTGTTCTTCATCCAACATTGTTTCTATCTCATCATAGGACCTCTTTTTGTTTCCTGATCTACTAGCACTTTCACCTTGCACTCCTTTGAGTTTATGAGCCAAATTCAGCCTATCAGCTTTTGCTTTGTAAAGCTCCATTTGGATCTCTTGTTCATTTTCTTTCAACTGGCGATTCTCCATTAAGGCTTGTTTGTAATACTCAGCAGGCACACTCTCAGAAAGGATCAAAGGCGGTTGCTCCTGTAATGGTTCCATCCGGTCATATGGTAGCAACAAAGTCCCAACTCTTTCCTTGACCCACTCAGTGTAAGCAGGCATAGCAATTGCAAACTTCCTCCCTAAAACAGATCCATCTTTTATACCCATATTCTCCAAGCTCTTCCCACTTGCTCCAGTCTTGCTGGATCGCTCCGTTTCTCAAAGTACACACTTTCAGCTATCTCGACATCTTGCGGCCTTTCGTTCATGACAAAACCCAACTGACGGAGAGAAAGAACCGGGTTGTAGTTGATGCAACCTCTAGTCCCTATGAGTGGAACATTGCGAAACTCTCCACAGCTCATAATGACGTTGCGCACATTAATCCTATAAGCTTGCCACTTGATATCATAAGATGTAAGCGACATGATCCTCTGAGTCCATTTGTGAGTATTCTGAGTATCCACAAACGGTCCATTGGTTGGTAGAAAAGACAAGAACCACTTGAGTAGCAACGGGAGACAACACCTGATAGCTCCACACTTACCATGCCTACTGTGTATCGCATAATAGGTGTCAGCTAACAAGGTAGGCACCGGGTTTCCTCCAATGAAAATAGTGATTGCTGCCAGGTCCACGAAACTAGGCATACTAGGGAACAAAATAACTCCATAAATCATGACAACCAACTGAGCGTTGAAAGCTACCCAATTTCCTTTCTTCGCTTCTTTCTTAGCCATTCTTACCAAGAACTTCAAGGATAAGCCCACAACATCACCGCTTGGTTTCCAATTATCGCTCACTTCCTTGATGCTCAAGTAAAGAGCCTTAGCAACAACTTTGAAATCCACCTCCTTTGGCACATCCAGGAAAGGTACTCGATTTTTGATTCGGACATTCATAAGGATGGAATACTCTTCAAGAGTGGGTGCTAACTGGTAGTCCTGAAAAGTAAAGCAACGAAGCTCCAGATCATAGAACTGTAAGAGAGTCTGCAGAGGTACCGGATCAACCACCATCTTCAATAATGCCAAGATATCCCCATACTGATCATCAAAAACTTTTTGATTACGGTCGGTCACGAGATTACCCAATTCTTCCAAAGATGTCAACGGCTCACGGTAGAAGTTGTAGGTGCAAGTCTTCCTCTTCAACTCTGGAATGGCAGCCATCTCTCGGTGTGAATTGACTCCTGAATAAACCTAAAAAATGATATGCATATGCGGGTTAACTTTTTTTCTTTTTTATGCATTATTTTTTTTGAAAGTAAACATGATATGATGCAAAATGATGAAACAATGGATGGTTGGATGTGTATCACAAGGCACAGGATCAGAACTTCAACATGAATTTGGAACCGGGAACCATAGAACACAGTCATCAACTTAGAACCCATACTTCAGAACCAACGGTCACCAACAAGAACCAAACAAAAGTCCCCAACGGAACAAGTCACCATCAGTACCTGTAAATGACTCATTCCCGCCCCAGTCACGGTGTAATCTAGGTCAGGGTAAGGTCAAGAGAAACGCAGGATAAACAATCCTTTCAAGAATATCACCATATGCATACCAGGTGTATGCAGCGATAATACCCCATCAGAATCTGAACTGATCGTGATACCATGTTCTTAGGAGACTTACTCGACCTTTGGAGACTTACTCGCCTGTGGTAGAAGGAGTTAACGTGTTCTTAGGAGAAGAAAAATCAATGAGTTTGTTTGTGTTTTAGGAATACTCATGCAAAAAAGAAGTCCTAGACGAAGGAACCGTGCTACCTTAATTGACATGCAAACGAGAGACTATACGAAGCCTAGCAATCCTATGGGGAGACGATCACACCATACAAAACAAACATGCATAAAGTAAACACGCCAGCAAGGGGGCTCAAACATACGTCGGTAGGGCTTTAGTCAAGAGGGATCATATCAACCTCGACAAACAAGCCATGGAAAGGTAATCAAATGGGCTCTTAACCACTGACATTGAACATCAGGGTGAGCAGATCAAAAGGGTAATGAGGCTACGACCTCATAGCTCTTAACCCTAGACAGGGTGAGCTCATGACAAAAAGTGGGGATTCAGAAAGGTGGAACCCTCTCCACTGACTGACCGGACAAAAGATCTCGGGCTTTTACTCTGAAGCATCGACACATAGTGTGATCTTAAAGAACGACACACTGAATAACGGGGGATTGACTACTAATCCCTTTTACCCGTCAATTGCCTCTTCATGGAGGTCTTCAGCACTGATGCCTCTTCTTGGAGGTCTTTAGGCACAAAAGTAAACAAACAAAAGAAAACATTGCCTCCTATCGAGGTCTTCCAGCTAAGAAAGCGGTAAAATGCTGAAAAAAGATGTAAAAGGGATCAAGAGATCTACCACACGGATAAAGATCCGAAGTAACGGCAACTAAAGAAATAAGAAACCATGAGATCTTTCAGGCTAGCACCGTCAAAGAAAACAAGTCAGCAAAGCAATCAGAATAAATCTCCAAATGGTATCCCACAAATAAAGTGGAATGCCAAGCAAGCTATCTCTTCAAGCCCTCACAAAAAAAACTCAACAAACAGGTTAGAGAAACAAGATGGGGTGCAATCAAGAGTTGCACCAAATAAGAGAATCACATGAATCATGCCATTAAAGTTCACAAAAAGCAACCAAGGGTAGGCGGCCTAAACCTCTTGTCAAACAAATGCATTAAAAGGGTATCAAAACTCAAAGTCAGGGGCAAGGATCCACACATCAAGACATGACATACATACTAAAACATGTGCCCACATGCAAAACCTAACGATACCCACTCTTCCGAATTCACCCATAATACCTCATACATTCAGAAATTTCAGGTTGAAAGTATAAAGTAGTGGAAATAGGGCATACCTGATTGGGGAGGATCGATTGAAATTGAATGGCACGGTTGGGTTTGCAAAGCAATCTTAGGGTTTGTGTGAGATGGAAGTGAAAAAGTCTCAGAGTCCGAGTGAATTTTTCAGAGCTGTCTGGAGGTTGCTGCAGATTAGTTCGTTCTTCTCTCTAGGGTTTTTTCCATTGATTTTTTTTAGAATTTATAACCTAATTTTCGTGGCTTTGTGGGCTCAAATGAGAGAGGTCTAAGTCCAAGATTTTTCTGTTATATATATATATATATATATATATATATATATATATATATATATATATATATATATATATATATATATATATATATATATATATATATATATATATATATATATATATATATATATATATATATATATATATATATATATATATATATATATATATTATTTTTTATTAATTTTTATTATTATTATTATTATTATTATTTTTCGTTTTTTTTCTTTTTTTTCTTTTTTTTTTCTTTTTTTTTTCTTTCAAAACACGTGGGCTTCGCCTAGCGAGCATGACAGTTCAGGAAATTCCTCTGAGCGCAAGTGATTCTGGTGGCTTTTCTTGGGACTCGCTAGGCGACACATTCTACTCGCCTAGCGAGCATGACAGCTCATGAACAAACTTTTGCTCCTTCAAGATTAACGTTTTGAAAGTAACTCAACTTATTCCCTGGCCATTTCCTCTTCAATTGACCAACAGTTGACTTCTGGCTTCATAGTTGAATTTTGAATTGTACTGAGCCCATTAAGCTTGATCCTTCAGATAGAACCCACAAAGTGAATTGGATGACATCCTCTTGGAGCTAATTCTGATTGATATGATGAAATGCAATATGAAATGTTAAATGACCTAAAAATTGAATGCATGAATGAGGAGGGAAAATTTGAGGTGCTACAGTACCCATAAATGATGATTTTGCCTATGATAAACTGATAGCTAGACTAGAAACCATTGAAGACGATAGCCTAGGCCCTCATGAGCACTTCCAAAAATCCTTAGCAGTAAGTAACGTACCATGGTATGCTGACTTTGTTAATTACCTAGCTGCTGATATCATACCCTATGATCTTGACTACCACCGCAAGAAGAAGTTCTTCAACGATGTGAGAAACTTTTATTGGGACGAACGACTCCTTTTCAAAAGGGGTAAAGATGGTATTTTTCGCTGTTGCATTCCAGAAGAGGAGGTAAAAAGTATAATTGAGCATTGTCACTCTGCACCGTATAGTGGACATGCGAGCACCTCTAAGACATACGCCAAGATTCTTCAAGCTGGCCTATTCTGGCCTACCATGTGGCGTGATGTCCATGCTTTCATTGTCAAATGTGATAGATGCCAACGCACTAGAAACATTTCAAGGCGTGACGAAATGCCTCAAAGAAACATTCAAGAAGTAGAACTCTTCGACGTTTGGGGTATAGATTTCATGGGACCTTTCCCACCATCCTTAGGAAACAAGTATATCTTAGTAGCTCTAGACTACGTGTCTAAGTGGATTGAAGCTATAGCTGCACCCACAAATGACACTAGGGTGGTGATCAAGCTATTTAAAAACTACATATTCCATAGATTTGGAACACCACGTTTAGTCATAAGCGATGGAGGATCACACTTCATATCGAAAATATTTGATAAACTTTTAAGAAAATATGGGGTTAGGCATAGAGTAGCAACACCATATCACCCACAGACTAGTGGCCAAGTAGAAGTATCCAATAGGGAGATAAAACAAATCCTAGAAAAAACTATTTCTATCTCTAGGAGAGACTGGTCTCGTAAGCTTCAAGAAGCATTATGGGCCTACCGAACCGCTTTCAAAACTCCTATAGGAATAACTCCCTACCAACTAGTCTATGGAAAATCTTGTCACTTACCTTTCGAATTAGAGCATAAGGCCTATTGGGCCATTAAAACTTTGAATTTAGACTACCTGACCGCTAGTGAAAAGCGTATCCTTGACATTCACAAACTAGAAGAACTCAGGCAATCTGCCTACGAGAATGCCAAGATATACAAAGAGAGAACAAAAGCTTGGCACGACAAAAGAATAGTAAAAAAGTATTTCAATATAGGCGACCCTGTTCTCTTGTTCAACTCTAGGTTATGACTTTTCCCTGGGAAGCTGCGATCAAGATGGACTGGCCCTTTCACAGTATCCAAGATTCTGAGATCCGGAGCCGTAGAAATCAAGAACGAAAACCTGTAGTCCATTCATTGTAAATGGACAAAGACTAAAGCTCTACGAAGGAGGAGACATTCCAGCAAACTACTCAAGCCACACTCTGATTGATCCACCGATTCCTACTACTACAGGTGTATAACTTCCGATCGTCAAGCTAATGACGTTAAATAAGCGTTGCGTGGGAGGCAACCCATGGTTTTCTTACCTTGTTTTTTGCATTTACTTTATTTAATTTTTAATTTTAATTTTAATTTTTTATCATATTTTCACCGAGACTAAATATTTGAAATGTTTGTATTTTCAGGATCCCTTTTTCTAACTTTTACAGGATGCAGGACTTCGACGATATGCACGTAGCCTATAGAGATGATGCTCAGAGAGAGCGCTACATAGCTTTTTACCAGCGCCCACACGTTATCCAGATCAGCACTGCATGGAAGCCTTAGGCATTGAGCCAAGCATCCGATTTCTGAGCCACCAGCTCCATTGGGACGAGTTCGCTGGCGATCTGAGCAACACCTACATGAACTTGACATTGGAGTTCCTCAGTTCATTCGATTATGACCCTTACTTTGGATCGGATGGGTATGTTACTTTTAGACTTTTTGGGATCGAGTACTCTTTCAGCCAGAAGGAGTTCGGTGACCTATTGGGCTTCCAGACCACCCCTGACGCTATCCCTGAGACACTGATGGGATACTTTCTAGGGAAGGAAGTGGAAAAGTTCTTGAGTGACATCTCCGGTGGAGGGAGCCAGGATCCTTCTACTCAGTTATCCCAGGCTATACATAACCCTGCTTTTAGATACTTCCAGATGATACTGGCACACTCCTTCCTAGGGAGACCAGATACTGAGACATTACTGAGTGAGGAGGAGATCTTCCTATTGTTTTGTGTATCCCAGTCTCGCCAAGTAGCATGTGGTAACTTTCTGTTGTGTGGCCTCAGCGGTGTTTCCAGATCGTCTGAATGAGTCATTCATGTAGGAGGGATCATCACACAGATTGCCATCGCCTTAGGTCTGTCTCGCAAGCTGTTACATCTCAGGACCTACTGTGGGTACACTACCATGGATATCGACTTTTGCTTGACCAGAGGGTTGATGAGGAGATCCTCCTTCAACCCAAGACAGTTCATATTGTTGGTCGATAGCGAGGAGATTCATTATTTTACACTGCCTGATCCTATGATGACTAGTGTGCATGACCCAGCTAACTGGAGTTATGCCTTGGAGGGTCAGGGAGAGACTATCGAGGAGTCTAGATCCCCACTTATTGCTGAGTATACCCCTACACCGCCTTCGCCCAGGATCACTGTATTCTCTAACAATTTATCATTGCAGACCCCAGACATCTGCACCCGGATTGCAGATTGTCGTCGAGAGATTGTCGGGCTTAGATAAGAGGTGGCTGACCTCTCCTTACAGATGAGAGTATCTGATCTCACACACGCTACCGAGGCCGACTGTTTATACTAGGAGATCGTCGAGCTTCGCCAGGAGATAGCCATGCTCCAGGGATCTACTCAGGCAGACGAACCCCCTACTATTTGATTTTACCATCTCATTTTATTTTGTCTCAGTTATGCTTATATTTTTCGCATTTACCTAACTTATTTTATATCATTGCATTTGGGATATTTTTCTTAAATATGTTAGCACATTGATATTTTCACATCTATATATATATATATATATATATATATATATATATATATATATATATATATATATATATATATATATATATATATATATGTATATATATATATATATATATATATATATACACACACACACATATATATATATATATATATATATATATATATATATATATATATATATATATATATATATATATATATATATATATATATATACATATATATATATATATATATATATATATATGTTTTATGTTTTTTTATTTTATTTAAATTTTTATTATAGTCTAATTATATTAATTGTTTATTTATTTTCTAGTCTAATGTTTAAATTTTATTTTTATAAAATTATGCAAGCCTTGTGTCACTAGGAAAATACAATGCAAATGCTATCCGGACCCCCCAACCAAAAAGAGAACGAGAAGCCCAAGCCAAATGACCCAAATTCGGCCCAGCCAAATTTAGCCTTGTGGCGCCCGCCACAGCTTCTATATAAGCTCGGGACAGACTCTCATTCTTCACCATTTTCACACCTTCAAACCTTCAAAACCCATTTTTTTACCTTCCGAAAAAGCCCTTGAACCCCACAAAAGCTCCCACATTTCTCATCTTCACACCATACAAGTCATTTCCCCAACTTCCATTTTTATTTTCATCCGTCAAAATCTCATAAAAATCACACCTTTTTACAAACCCATCTTCATCTTCTTCATCAAATTGCAAGAGCTACATAATTGAGTTCAATGGATTCATCCTTCGTCAAGGGAAACCGGGAGATAGGCAGAGGAAGATTATCGAACGATTGCAAAATCGGGAGATCCTCCCGACAAGGTATGTTGATGAAAATTGTCTTTACACTTTGGGTATCTACCATAGCATTTTTTATTTATTAGATAATTTAGGCTTGGATAGTATCTTTTCAAACAAAGAACCTACCTTTGAGAGATTGACAATCGAATTTTTAAGTTCTTTAATTTATATTGTCAATCCTAACACTACTAGCACAGTTGGTACTGTCCGATTTAGAATGTTTGATGTTGAATATGAATTCAGTACCGACGAACTAGCAAGCCTGTTAGGAATTTCTCATGGGGACGGTGCTATTTGTGAGGCCCCTTTGGATTCAGATTGGTCGGTCGATGTGTTTTCCTTCTGGCAGAGATTGTCAAACACTTCCATAAATTCTTTTGAAGGAATTCTTGTCTCGACCATCCATAACCCGACCATCAGAGTTTTTAGATATCTGTTGGCATGTACTATTTTTGGTCGGGAGAATCCAAACAAGGTCAATGCTCGAGAGCTTCTATTTTTTCAAGGAAGCCTCACAAATAGGAGAATTAATTCGGTCCCGTTCATGCTCGCTCATATGGCTTTAACTCTAAATAAAGTGGGACCGATTGTTTTCGGAGGACTCATTACGTCTATTGCTCGAGCGATTAACCTGAACAATGAGATAGCTACCCTAGATCCCTTACCTCCTCGCACAATCAACCTAAAATTTATGAGAGATATGAAATTGTGTCGATTGAGGAGAGAAGGAGGCTATGTACTTATGGTTCATGGTGTAGCTATCCCATCTGTTGTCTTACCATGCACTAGACATACTGATGTACGTGATGAAAGGAATTAGACCTACGTTTTAGATGCTCCACCTGTTTTGGGTCCTCTTCCGCCTAATGTTCCTGATGAGGAGGGACACAACACTGATGAAGAATATGATCGGCGAGAGCGATCTTCCGTAACTCATGTATCCCCCCATCACCCATCACCACCACACACCACACCATCTTCTTCTTTTGTAGGCTCTGCTCCTGGATTTTATATTATAGAGGAGATGTGGCGTGACCACATGGCTAGAGAGCAAAGGCGTGATGACCTACTCTCTACCATTCAGCAACAACTGGCGGATAACATGAGCTTCATGCAAGAATCGCAGCGGATGACAGATAGATCCTATGAGGCTGTTGTACAGTCCCTGCTTACGATCACAGATGAGAAAGCTCGTCAGCAGCACTACCACTGTCAATATACTGCACTCATAGAAGCCACTCAGGGTTCTATTTTGGGTAACCTTCGAGAGGTGAGGACTGCTCAGGATGCCTTACAGGCCAGGATGGATCAGAGAGACTGTCGTCGTAGCCGATCCCGTCGTCCACCTCAGGATGGCGCAGTTACCAGTGGTTAGCAGTAGGTTGTCAGGTAACTCTCCCCTTATCTTATTTCGAAACATTGGGGACAATGTTCGATTTAAGTGTGGGAGGAGACTTTATCGCTTTCTATTTTCCTTTGCTGTTTTCAGTTAGTTTGTTTATTTTCTTTGCTATTTTTAGTTAGTTTGTTTATCTTTTGCTTTTTAGTTGTTTACTTCGTTTCACTTTGCTTTTAATGTAAGTGTTTTAGATAATGCATGAGTCTGACGAGTCACCAATATAGTGTATCTTTAGTACAGTCTAATCTCCCCATTCCTTTAGCCCCACCAAAAAAAAATTGCAAAAGAAAACGGTGTTATTCTGAAAGTTTTTGGGTTTTAAAAGACGGGTTTAAGTAAGGATGCGGTGACTTGGGAGAACTTTTTGAAACATCAGTATTGTTTTAGCACCATAGACTTCATGAATATAGGAATCATTCCCGAAACCCCATATACCATGGCCTTAATCATCATTTCAGTATAAGTCCTCAGTAGTTTATTCCAGCAGTCAGCTCCGGCCTACGCATCCTCTACGTAGGGGACCGATGAACATAAGTGAATGATCGAGTGAAATAAATAAAATAAAATAAAGAAAAAAGGAAACTCCGGTATAGGTGACCCTCACAAAGTCATTTAAACCAAAAAGGTTGTAAAAATCTGCTACAAAAGAAAAAAAAAAGAAAAAGAAAAACTCACCCGCTGTTAGTTGGTTCAGAGGTACCTGGCGCTGAACTCGGTAGGGCAGATTACGATCTGATCCCCCACAACTGCTGTTGGGTCAAATAAAAGGGTTTACATAGATTTATGTGCCAGGAACCCCGTGTCTAGATCATAATCACTAACAGGTCACTCTGCTATGAAGCATGTACGGATAACGGGCTTAATGTGATTGCGCCTGAATGAAAAGGACACAAAAAGAGATGAAGAGGTAGCCCTAGGTATTGTGGGATAATATGGGTTGGTTAATATAGGAACGGAGTTTATGTTTGTGTTTGCGGATAAGTGTCATCATGATACCCTTAGTTCACTCAATTAGTACATAGCACTGCATCCCAACTTGAACTTAGAACCTTTTTAGCCCGAAACACTCGTTGACACCAGTTTTTCTTCTATGAACTTTTTAGTGTTTTGCTTGAGGACAAGCAAGGGTTTAAGTGTGGGAGAATTTGATGACACTGAAATTCACCGTATTTTCGACTTCGATTTCACATGTATTTTAGTTGTTTTATCATTATTTTGTTATGTTATTACTATGCTTCTCTTTGTTTTCAGGTTTTCAGTCTAATCGGAGCCCCTATCAAGAAAAGGAGTGAAAACGAGCTAAAAACCCTAAAATTCAGCATTTTACACTTGTGGCTGGCACCATGGGCCCAGCCATGACGTGTCCTAGCTCAACTTCCCCCAACTGCCATGTTCCCCACTACCTCCACTTGGGCGCCACACTTTGCTCTTGTGGAGGGCGCCATGAGGTTGTGGCGGGCGCCACAAGAAGGATACTTTTCCCTCCCAATTTCAAACTGAAGGGCATCCTTGTCTTTTCCATTATTTTTCTTGCCTATAAATAGAGACTCGAATTCATTTGTTTAAGCATCCAAACATAGAGCAGATGCAAACTTAGAGCAAACTTAGTTTTACTTAGGCATATATTCAGTATTTTAAAGTGGTAATCGCTTCGCATTAGAGTGTTACCACAATTGTGTAATCAAGTCTGTGATCGAGTCTGTAATCGAGTTTGGAGCACTTTGGAAGGAAGTTAATCCTGCCTCCATTTTCATTTCCGTTTCGCATTTTATTCAACCCTCCGATTGGAGCAGGTTTTTATTGCTTTCCTTTATCTATTTTATTTCCCGCACCCGCTTTACTTTATTTATTTCCCGCACTCGCACTTTACTTTATTAATTTCCCTCACTCGCTTTACTTTATTTATTTCCCGCACTGTCTTTACTTTATTTATTTCTCGCACTCGCTTTACTTTATTTATTTTCCGCACTCGCACTACTTTTATTTACTTTCCGCACTTGCACTACTTTTATTTACGTTTCGCACTCGCACTACTTTTATTTTATTTCCACACTCGCACTACTTTTATTTACTTTCCGCACTCGCACTACTTTTATTTAAATTAAAATGCACCTTTACTTTACCATGTCTAACTAAACCTATAAGGTTAGAATGTAAGGATCGTAATTGAACCGGTAATCCATACAATTGTTCGTAGAAACACTTAAGGGCTATTTTGACTTTGAACTTAAGTTTTCCCGCACTTAATTTCCGTTGGGTAAGATCGAAAGTCGTCCAACGTCCTTTTAAACTTAATTGTTTTTAACTATTTCAAAAACAGCGAAAGCGCTTTGTTTAGTTCATTATGAGATTTTAACTTAAGAAGAAAAGTGATTTTAAAACTATTTTCGGACGCGTTTATAAGTTAAGAGTCTGGTTCGTGAGAACCTCTTTTGGTTAAGAAATCCAGGTTAAAATACTTTTCAACTTATTCAAGATACTATATTTCTTAAAAATAGGTTTACTACTCTAACACAATGCGCACCTTTTTATAAGTGACAATAAGAGGGTTTGATTAGGGAGTACAACTCGGTTCTGAATACGCGAAAGCGACAGTTCCTGTTAAATTGGTTCTTTTCAAAGTAGGAAACATTGCCCATAAGTAATTATATTAGCAAGTACTTGGATTATTAATTGATTATGTGAATTACATTCGAGCCTGTCTTCATTAATTGAACTTTATTCAACACTTTACTTTTCATTGCACACTCTAAAAACCCCTATTTTGATTACCTTTGATAAACACCATAACAATAGATAACGATAGATTGACACTTGGTCTCTGTGGATTCGACAATCTTTTATATTACTCTGACGCGTTCGTATACTTGCGAAAAGCACGCATCAAGTCCATGGGGGTTCATTTGGTACTCATTCCAATGGACATGCCATGGCAAAGAAGATGTTGAGAGTAGGCTACTATTGGCAGACAATAGAGTCTGACTGCTGCAAATATGTGAAGAAATGTCACAAGTGTCAGATTTATGCGGATAAGATTCATATTCCCCCGACACTTCTGAATGTGATTTCATCACCATGGCCTTTCTCTATGTGGGGAATTGACATGATATGCATGATAGAGCCGAAAGCATCCAACGGTCACAGATTTATTCTCGTAGAAAATGATTACTTCACCAAGTGGGTTGAATCGGCATCGTATGCAAACGTAACCAGGCAGGTAGTTGTGAAGTTTATCAAGAATCAACTCATTTGCCGTTATGGTGTGCCAGATAAGATCATTACTGATAATGGATCTAACTTGAACAATAAGATGATGAAAGAACTGTGTAGCGAGTTCAAGATTGCACATCATAATTCTTCTCCTTATAGACCCAAGATGAATGGGGTTGTTGAAGTTGATAATAAGAACATCAAGAAGATTATCCAGAAGATGGTTGTTACGTACAAAGATTGGCACAAGATGCTGCTATTTGCTTTGCATGGCTATCATACATCCGTCCGCACTTCAACAGGGGCAACCCCTTTCTCCCTTGTGTCGCTCCCCGGATTTCCCGAATCCAAGTACAAACGCGAAAAGAGTGGCGAGGAAGAAGAGTAGAGTCGCCAGCTATCTACTTTTATCCCAAGAGGAGGGAAAGGTAGTACTGCATAACCAAGAGGGAACGGATAAAACAAAGTCTCGAACCAAAGAAAACCGAGTAAGGGGGCCGGTTACGTGAAGGGAAGGTTATCGCACCCCTTCACGTCTGTGGTACTCCACAGGATCCACGCTTGCTATTTATGTCTAAAGTGTGTGTATAAAAAGTCCTATATACGATGCGAAAGAGAGAAAATCAAAGTAGGGAAAATAAAGAGTTATGCTCGCACAGGCCCTACCCTGCTGCATACGTATCTCAAGAAGGATTGAGAATCAGAGCACCATAGCTCGGTTGACCTATTTTTGTTTGTTTTGTGTTTTTTAGATGAACGACGTTACTACGCAATATACCGGATGCTCGACCTTTGGAGACTTACTCACCTGTAGTAGAAGGAGTTAACGTGTTCTTAAGAAAAGAAAATCAAAGAGTTTGTTTGTGTTTTAGGAATGCTCATGCAAAAAAGGAAGTCCTAGACGAAGGAACCGTGCTACCTAAATTGACATGCAAACGGGAGACTATACAAAGCCTAGCAGTCCTATGGGGAGACGATCACACCACACAAAAACATATAGCATAAAGTAAACACACCAACAAGGGGGTTCGAACATACATGGGTAGGGCTTTAGTCAAGAGGGGTCATATCAACCTCGACAAACAAGCCATGGAAAGGTAATCAAATGGGCTCTTAACCAACTGACATTGAACGTCAGGGTGAGCAGATCAAAAGGGTAATGAGGATAAGACCTCATAGCTCTTAACCCTGGACAGGGTGAGCTCATGACAAAGCGTGGGGGTTCAAAAAGATGGAACCCTCTCCACTGACTGACCGGACAAAAGATCTTGGGCTTTTGTTCTGAAGCATCGACACGTAGTGCGAGCATAAAGAACGACACATTGAATAACGGGGGATTGACTAATAATCCCTTTTATCCGTCAATTGCCTCTCCATGGAGGTCTTTAGCACTGGTGCCTCCTCTTGGAGGTCTTTGGGCACAAAAGTAAACACACAAAAACATTGCCTCCTATCGAGGTCTTCCAGCTAAGAAAGCGGTAAAATGCTGGAAAGATGTAAAAGGGATCAAGAGATCTACCACACGGATAAAGATCCGAAGTAACAACAACCAAAGAAACAAGAAACCCAGAGATCTCTCAATCTAACACCATTAAAGAAAGCAAGTCAGCAAAGCAATCAGAATAAATCTCCAAATGGTATCCCACAAATAAAATGGAATACCAAGAAATCTATCTCTTCAAGAGTCATGTGAGCCCTCACAAAAACTCAACAAACAAGTTAGAATAACAAGATAGGGTGCAATCAAGAGTTGCACCGAACAAAAGAATCATAACAACAACAGTGTCAGGTAAACAGTGCACGGATGCAATAGAAAGCATGTCACAACAAAGCATGAATGATGAAAGGAGGATACAATAGCACCAAGTCATAAGTGACATCAATTTAATAAATGTCTCAAGAACTCAACTCGACAAGATCAAAGCAAAAGCACTAAACATCCAAAGATGCATCAAAGTCAAACAAGTCAACATACAAGTTCAAAGTGCTTCAACTTCAACAATGAGTCATAAAAGGTAAAGGCATGAGGAAAGGGTCAAGGATTAGACAATTAATCACACAAACAGAACCAAATGACTCCTAAAATATCAAACAAAAGTCATTTAAACCCAACTTAGCAAAGTGGATGTCAATCATGTCCAAAGCACCTAAAAATGCAACAAAAGCATGTAGACAAGTTCATGCAATTATGTGTCAAGATGAAATGAACATGGCAGCAAGGTATGCACATCATAAGCATGTCAAATGAGCTATGTAATCAATATGCAAACCTCCAAGTTCATATCATAAGCATATAATCACTTTTGGACCAAAATCAAACAAAGTGTATCATGAAACTCTAATGCGTCTTTCATGCTCAAATGAATGCAAAAAGGAGCCCATTATGAATAAATGCACAAAGACATGATAGAAGAATCATAGGACAGGGGAGAACACATGTTCAAAGGCACCAAACCAAAATCAAAGTGTAACCACATGAATCATGCTATTAAAGTTCGCAAAAGTTCGCAAAAACAACCAAGGATAGGAGGCCTAAACCTCTTGTCAAACAAATGCATCAAAAGGGTATCAAAACTCAAAGTCATGGGGCAAGGTTCCACACATCAAGACCTGACATACATACTAAAATATATGCAAAAGGATTGGTTTCAACACTCAAAGGAAATGGCACAAGTGCCTCATGCTAAGCAAGCATCAAAATAGGGACTAAAATGCAAACATCAACTTCAAAAATCCAAATCAAACTGAAAATGCATCCTAAATTCATGGGAATTTAACACAAGGTTCCACAAAGCATATACAAACATCATGCAAAAAATCAGGAGCAACCAAATTCATTTGATATGAAAACAAAAATCGAGAAATTGAGAATGCAAAAACACGTCCAAAAACGCAACATTTAAATTCATGTGTCAAACCTTAGCAAAATGACATAGAAAATAATCAAACCAGTTACCACATCTTAGTATCATGTATGAGGATGGTGTGTGCAAAAGCTTGGGTCATAATGGTTAAAATATGGGATTTCATGAAGGTTTGAATGCAAATGGTCGAAAATGCACATAAATGAATCCGAAATTCATATTAAATTCCACGTGTCATGAAATAATTGGGAAATGGTACCGAAAAATCAAAGACTCAACAGGGATCACTCACAAAACATTTCAGATTTTTTAAAGTATTTTTTCTATTTTTAAAAAATAAAATAAAACGGGGTGAAATATGTACATTGTGCAACAATGTCAATTGGTCACAAGTCACTTAAGTGACTAAATAAAAATAAATAAAAATGAAAATCAGAAAATATGTGGGCCTTTGGATCAAAAGACAAAATCAAAGCGATCTAACGGCCATGGGATCGTCTTTTTCCTCAAGACACTCCGGCCATGAACAGTAACGTCGGTAGGATTCCGGCCACCGCCGGCGGCGGCCTCCTCCACGCGCGACCCAGAATTTCACGAAAATGGGGCTACCCCCCCTAAACCATATGCTAGGAACTCAAAAATAACATTAGTTTTTCATGAATCCTCACCAATCTCTCAAATCATAAACAAAAAATTTGAACATCAAAACTTTAAATCAAGATTTCTCACTCAATATTGCATCATTTTTAAAAGTAAACACATCTACATCATCACCATAGCATGTAGTTTCATTTAGGCATAAAAAATGAGCGAAATAAGAGAGTCGAAATTTGAGTTACCGGAAATGGCGCCTTCAGAAACTTCAGTATGGTGATGAGATAAGCTCCAGAATACCTCCCTTGAACTTCTATGAATGTTTGCTACCTTTGATTGTGCTTGAAACGGTCCAGATCTTGAGATTCAAGAAGCAACCTCCATTAAAGCTCTGTTTAGAAACTTCTTGGAATGACTTAAATGAAGGGTGGTTTGTGATCCTTAGAGTGTGTATGGAGGGATTTGATGAGAATAAAGTATGAGATGATTTTTGGAAAGTGAGATTTTCAGAGTGTATGGAGGTTGCACGAATTAGGGTTTTGCTTCATGATATTTTCAGAGTTTATCCCCTGATTTTTGTGGCTTGGTGGGCTCAAATGAAAGAGTTTCAAGTCCATGATCCTTTTTGGTTATTTTTGGAAACACCCCCTTATTTGCACATGGACAACCTTGTTTAATGCATTAATCTTCTCTTGAGACTTGATTAATCATGATTATGAAAGAAATAACACAAAATGATGTTTAATTTCAATTTTGCAAAGGTGCAATTTTTGTGCATATATGACTCTTTCACACATGTGGGAATGCATGGGCTCAAATTCCAGGGTGGATTTGGCCCAAAAAACAATGCTGAATAAATTCCCAATGATTGGTATGTGGGAATATTCCATGATGCCAACTTGTGTCCTTTTGACTTTTCATGCAAGAAAGCTTGAAAAATGACTTGCACCATTGATGAATCATGCAAAATTATAGGTCATTTTGCATGCCATTTTGAGTATTTCTCAAAACAAAACCATAGCAAAAAGAGCCACACCAATTGGACTTGTCAATCTCAAGTTATGCCTTTTTAAAGCCTTCATGCACACTTCATCATTCAAGAACCATAACTCTTCAACCATTCATCATATGGCCTTGAAATAGGACTTTTTGGAAAGGGGAGACAAAGATCTACAACTTTCATGCCTGAGAAAAAGTTCAAAACTGCCCTTGCTTCTGATAATTTGCTTGGTACATCAGCAAGCTCGCTAGGCGAGTGAGGTAGCGAAGGGCTCGCTAGGCGAGCACTCAGCGAGGTTCCGGCGAACACTCCCAGACTTGGATAAAAGCATAGCTAGCAAATACTCGCTAGGCGAGCGTCCAGCGAGCAGGTTAGCGAGCAATTCCAGTAGCAACATCATCAAGGTTCGCTGGAGCGAAGGAGGAAGCGTGGGCTTCGCCTAGCGAAGGATTTCTCGCCTAGCGAGCATGACAGTTCAAAAAGTTTCTTCTGGGCGCAGGTGACTCTGGTGGCTTATTTTAGGGCTCGCTAGGCGAACCATTCTGCTCGCCTAGCGAGCATGACAGCTTAGGAACATCTTTCCAAATTTGGTAACCTGTGCACTGGACCTTTGTTCCTTCAAGATTAATGTTTTGAATGATGAATAGACCCCATTTGAACATGTTGGAAGTAACTCAAGTCCTTCCCTAGCCATTTGACCCTCAGTTGACCAACAGTTGACTTTTGACTTCACAGTTGAATTTTGAACTGTATTGAGCCCATTAAGCTTGATCCTATGAAAATGAAACCCTAGCTCCCAAGAGCTCTACACAACATCCATAAGACCTTCAAACCAAGAATGCATCTCAATCCTTGAGGAACCCTACTTTGACTGCTTCAATAGACCAAAGTTGACCAGAGGTCAAACCCTAATTCAGATGAACTTTGCTGATAAGAAATGAAAATTTGAGGAAAGAAAGATCATGAGGATGGTGATGCACCCTTGATACCCAGATGAATGCAAACTTCCTTGAGTGTTGAGAAAAACCCTAGTTGATGCACAATTTCCCTTGTGTTGACTGATCATTCAGATATAACCCACAAAGTGATTTGGACGATATCCAAGCTTCTTGGAAGACAAACTCTTGGAGCTAATTCTGATTGACATGATGAAATGCAATATGAAATGTTAAATGACCTAAAATGAATGCATGAATGAGGAGGGCAAATTTGAGGTGCTACACCTTGTATATGGCATGGAGGTTGTGCTCCTAGTGGAAGTGGAGATCCCATCAATGAGAGTGTTGATGGAAGCCAAGTTGATTGAGGCTGAATGGGTTCAGAGTCATTATGACCAGCTGAACTTGATTGAAGAGAAGAGATTGACTGCCATGTGCCATGGTCAGCTATATCAACAAAGGATGAAGAAAGCCTTTGATAAGAAAGTCAAGCCTCGTATGTTCCGAGAAGGTGACCTTGTGCTCAAGAAAGTCTTATCTTTCGTGCCCGATTCCAGGGGCAAGTGGACTCCAAACTATGAAGGTCCATATGTTGTTAAGAGAGCCTTTTCAGGCGGTGCTTTGATACTTACAACTATTTATGGGGAGGATTTCACTCGTCCTATGATTTCAGATGCAGTCAAGAAATACTTCGCCTAAAATAAAAAAACAGAATAGCTCGCTAAGTTGAAAACCTGAAAGGGTGGCTTAGGAAAAAATGAGCGTCTCGGTGGATTGAAAACCCGAAAGGGCGATCCAGGAAAAAGTTAGAGACATAAAAAAAATGAATATATATCCCGCTAGATTGAGTACCTCACCCTAGGGCAATATAGGCAAAAGTTAGGGATTTAGCAAGTAACTGCATCCTGACAAGACTTTATTCTACAGCCGTCTTCTGTCAGAGAATTTCGCTCAGTCATCGTCAACTGAAGCTTCAAATACGTTGGATTCAGAGTTGGTGGAGAAATGGTCATTATGTTCAATGTAGCTCTTTTCCAATATATATCACCAATTTCAAATTTGTAAAGATCCATGGAGTCTTGCCATTTGCAGACTACCATTCTATCAAATAAATTTGAGCATTTATCCAATTCTTTGCACTCTTATTTGTTTCTGTTCAACAAATATTTGCATGTTTTAATTGATAAATATCATTGTTTTAAAACAAATAAAGTTTTTAAACTGTTTTTAACACAGTGAACATTCACAGTGACTGAAAGGATGATTGAGACATCTTCAGTGCTCTCCCAAGGATAGTATGATCTCCAAAAGGGTAAGACATTTGTTCATATTCCTAGCATACTTGTATCCTCTTCATTATCTTTCAGGTTGTCTCCTTCGCGAGCGCATAAGAAGTTTGAGCATCACCAAATTCCCCAGAGAGTCTGAAGCTTTAGTCCTATTTTGTTTAGAGGAGTATGTCTCTAACATCCCACCAAATCCCCAGAGAGTCTGGACTTTGGTCTTAATCTTCTTGCTCCCTAGTGAGGCTGGATCTAGTATTTGTGTTATCAATTATATAATTGTCATCCCCTGTATGGATTGACCTAAAATCCCTTATAGATTGATAAATTAATATGCTATCTCTTTAAGGAAGTTGGTCTTCCCTCATTCAGATTAGATTTCTCCCGCATAGTGAGTAGGAAATCCCCAGCATGAGTGGAATTCTCAACAATTTAATTTGTAGCTTATCCCCTGTGGACTCGCCTACATTAATCTCCGGCAGGTTTGCCTTTTGATCATCCTCAGCGGGGTTGATCCCATTAAACTCCCCAGTACGGCCACCAGCAGATTATCTCCAACTGATTGCCTACAGGTTATCCCCGGTTCAGTCCTCAGCAGTGTTCCCTCAGTGGAGTTGTTTGATCAGAACCTGTTTGTTGATTCCTCCTGAGCAGAGCGGGTAATAGAAATGTTTATTTTCTATCCCCAGCAGAATGATGTTCCTCTTCTCCTCGGCAGAGATTTGTTTATCCGGCAGTATGAGGAAATTTGATGGTTTTGGATCTTTTGATTGGTGGTTATTCCCCACAAAGTTTTATTTCTCTCCTTGATGATATCCCTAGTAGAGTTGCTTTTACGATGAATCTTATCCGTGTTCAGCTCCCCAGCCAAGACTTTGCCTGATTTCAGTTTGGCGTTGGAACTTCTGAGGAAGATGTGTTGATTCCTTCCCCAGCGGAGTGATTGGTTCTCCTTCTCTTTAGCAGAGATATTTCCTTCCGTGATTAGATGTGAATATTGTTTGATGCGCTTCTGTTTGGTGGTTGTTCCCCATAGAATTCTACATCACTTCTTGATAAGATCCCTAGTAGTTGCTTCTCTGTCTGATCTTATCCTGGTCTCTGCGTACTATTGGAAGATCCCTAGCTTTGGTGATTGTGATCCCTTGCTTTTTTCCAACAGCGGTCTCTGATCCCCGGTGATCCTTCTTGTTCCCCTGGCAGTAGTCTTTGTTCCCGGCAATGACTCGATTTGATCCTCAGCAGTGGCCTTTGTTCCCCTGCAGATATTGGTGTTTCCTGGTATCTGTTGCCCCCACCAGATTGGATTTTTTCCCAGTGGGCCTGGCTTTCTCTTTTGAGATGTAGTACCGGATGTCTGTCCATTGATTCTTGGACCTGTTTGTGTTAGATACGTCTGTTTGTCAGCATTATCATACACAAACCACGCATATACATGCATAATTATAACATTCAGATATTCATGTTGCATTCTTTGCCATATATCTTTGTTTGTTGTCTCCTGCTATTCGGTGATGTATATTTCCCCAAGCAAATATTGGTGTTTGATCTCTCTGTAATACCCCAAAATTTACCCTTCATTTTTCCTGGAAGCATGGGATTATGTTTTACACTTCATTAGCATCATATTAGGTCATACTCATTGCATACTGCATTAGTGACATGAAGATCAGGTTTTGATCGATCACTCCTTAACAGAAGAAGCTCACACAAAGAAAATTGAGAATTCGACTTCATTTTCTAAGTATGCAAGTCTCAAGGGTCTCAGGGGGGTCCAAGTATCTTATTATGGTCCTCAGTTCATCAGTGAAGGATTCAAAGCTATCAGAGTGTTCATTTGGATTTAATCAGAAATTAGGGTTTCATGGCTACCTGCAACAGGAAATGTTTGGTTGGAAGTAGAGGAGCTCATCCATGTCATGGATTCATCATTTAATCAGGAATTGGAAAAGTTACTTAATTTGGAAATGATTGACTTTCCATTTAGGGCAAGTTTTCATGATCGTTGCACTCACTTTAAGCCCATTTTTCATCAAGATTAAAGCTCCATTTGAAACTTTCTCCAACATGAAAGTTGTTCCTCTTGTTCTAAGGTTTCTATAGATATAAAGTTTTCTCCATTTGAATTAGAATTGAGAAAGTTATGCTTAGTCAAAGTGAGACATTTTTTTAGGACACTTAGAAAAATTTCTAAGTCCAAAATCTTCAAAATTTGTCAAGACTTATTGGCCAGTTTTCTTGCACTTCAAGGCATTATTTAAAAATACTTTCTTTACAACAATTTTACCTTGCCATGTCCTCTTTCACATCCTTTTGGAATAATCTCATTTGGATCCATGGTTTGAGAGATACATTCATTTAAAATGGGCACCACGACTTGATTTTCTAGGAAGATTTTGGGTCTGGCTGGCCCAATCAGATTTTCTAAGCATGCTGCACAAACCAGTCACATTTTTTACCTCTTTTGGCCATGCATTGGACATCCATTCACTTAATTTTGGCCCAAAATAACAATATTTTACACCTCACTTCACACTATTATTCTTATGGGTAAATCACTTATTAAAAAGCCCATGAGAACACCTAATCCACCCTATTTAAGAAGCTGAAACCCTAACCCTAAAGGAGAATTAAAATTACGTGGCAAGGAGGAAAACCTTCATCACATATCAGATTCCATTCCACTTCTATTTTCCATTAGGTAATCATCTCTTCCATGACCATGTTTTGATATATCTACGTTTGCTTACCATGTTCATCACCATTAATCCTTCAATTTTCATATTTCTTTTTCTTATTTAAAATATTTCCTTCGTCCATAAAATTACCCAAAAATATTTTTCACTTTTCTTAATGTTTTATTTAATTTTATATAATTTTTATTTTCGTATTTTTTTATATTAATATTTTATTTTAATTATTTATTCTGAACGGTCCATTTTAACACACTTTTTTTTATTGATTTTATTTTTATGACTTAAAATTATTGTTAGCATTTGATTTTCAGGATGAAGGTTGACCACTGTCTCATAGTCAACCTGACCTTTTCTTGGAATTTTATTTCACATTTTCAATTTATTTTGGATTTATTTTTGACCTAGTTTGGTTGGTGAACTTTTAATTTGACTTCTGTTTTATTTTAATTAATTCACGTGCCGATTTTCATTATTTTTAAAATCGTTTTGGGGGATGATAATATCCTGACCCCACATCATTTAGTTTAATTTTTCATAATTTTCTTGATTAATTTACTATTTATTCTTGATTTATTTCTAACCTAGTCTTATTAATTGACTTTTGGTTTGACTTCTGTTTCATTTTAATTAATTCACGTGCCAATTTTAATTATTTTTAAAATCTTTTTGGGGGATGAAGATGTCCTGACCCCGCCTTATTTAGTTTAATTTTCATAAGTTTCTTGATTAATTTGCTATTTATTTGTTATTTTTTAAGTTGACTCGAATTTTCAGTTGATTTCTTTATGATCGATGTTTGACTTAGGGATTGCATATGGCAATTGAAGAGATCTTTTGATCATTCCCTCGTTCATCTCATATGCCATGTATTAAAGGCCTTTTACCTTGATTTTATCTGGTCCTTACCTCATGTCCTGATTAAATTATTCAGTGGACCCTTCGTGTGCATATTTTCATCTGTTTGATTCATCTGTTATCTTTTATACTTGTTTCTGTCATTCATGCTTTCTATTGCTTGATTATTTAACATGTTCATACTCCCATTCATTGTTTAAATGATCCATTATTTGATTTGTTGGTTTGATTATATATTGTTTATTTATCTGATCTGATTGATAACGGTTGCCTACTTGTATGATGTATGAGGCATATATTCTTATTGTTTGTTTGCCATGAACAATCCCCATTCATAACAAATGTACCCGTCTCCCATAAAGTGTATAATATTTATTTCTTTAGTCACCTGTTAATACAAGAATTAAAACGAACATCCGATAACCATCTCAAAATAAGATCAAAAGCTTGATCCAATGTCGAGTAATCATTTTCAAAACTTAACAGAACCAACACGCATTCATCCATCCTCTTGTAAGTCGATTGCCTCAGGCATCGCCATCTACCTGTAAGTCGATTGCCTCCGGCATCGCCATCTACCCTTATCCGTAACTCCTCTTTGCGCTCCATCCGTCGACTCTTGTTCCGTTTAGGTAGCACCCATTAGGTAGAACCCTTTGTATGATAACATAGGTAGAATTACCTTATTCTTTGCAAGCTAACATTAGGTAAATGTTCCCCTTTGAAAATCCTAACACATAGGTCCATATTGCATGACAACTCTAGAGCAGAGCTTCCCCACTTTTAGACCTTTCGTGCGTCTCCTATCTTGTGGCATGTCAGTCCATTCTATTGCAAAGAGGTAACTGCCTAAGACTCGATTCAGCAAGCTGCGACACCTACTGCTAGGACGTTGAACACACTTCCTACCCTCCTTTGACACAGCTGGTGTCCTCTTTTGTAAGTCCATGTTCAGATGGCAATCCTTAACCCCTAGTTAGCCGAACTACGTTTTGCTCTGATTCTCATTCCAGATGAGATACGTAGGCATAAGATGCGACGTCTTACCGAGCACACTTCTCTTTAACCCATAGGTAGCCGAGCTACGAAGACTCTGATTCTCATACTCAGATGAGATACTTAGGCAGTGGATGCGACATCCTTGCGAGTCATTTTCTTTTAAGCTTCCTTTTAGTAAATAGTACTTTAGATATACCTACACCCTTTAGACTAGAACAACACTTATGAAAAGGGCTCCCTAGGATGTTTTGGGTGCTTAAAACCTTCCCATTGCATAACCAACCCCCTTACCCAGATCTTTGACATTTTTACTAGTTTTTGATTCGATAAAACTTTTAGGTTTTTGTTCGTTTTCTAACCATTCCTTTGGATAAATAGAAGTGCGGTCGCGACTCGACTTGTATGGTTTACCTTGGATTTAGTCAATATCTCTAATGGTAACGAATACCCCGCTACAGAAAAGTGGCGACTCTGATGGGGATATTTGCCTAGTGGGTTTTGCCTACTTTTCATATGTGTTGTATTGTATTGTATATTATGTTGTGACATATTTTTTGTGCAAATTAGGATTATTGTATTGTATGTAATGATTGAATTGCTTGAATATTAATTCCTTGTATGCTTGGTGATCTTTGTGAGATGAGTTCTATACCCGAACTCGAGTGCACTTAGGATAGGAGAATGGCATAGTCTTGTTGACTTGTGTGGAGTTATTCCTTAGCAAGTTGACTTGCAAGTCCATTCACTTGGTGGAGGTCATGTTGGGATCAATAATGTCACACAAGTAGTTGTGGTTAGACATTACTCCTTCCAATATAGACCTTAGAAGCCAAGGACCTTAGTTTACCAAGCCCATCTTGGCCTATTCTTAGGATGTAGTGCGAAAGTCGTTCAAGTGTAAGATTTGATACGATTGTTACGCGATACTACACTCATAAGAGTCTCTCTTGAGAATATTTTTGGAATACGAGTAGTCATTTCTCCGATAATATCCGAAAGATGGGATGATGACTATGGGAACCTCTTGTAGAACATGTTTGGCAGGTTTAAACCCTAGTACACTCCCTTTGGGTGGTTCTTAATCGAGACTCCATGCTCGTGACTTGCAACAAACCCTTGATTCATGGTTGATCCGTTCTTGTGTATCCTTAATATCAATGGAACTTGGGTTTTGATAAGGTGTAAACCATAATCCACCAAAATGGATGATTGATATTAAGGATGACTTGATCCATCCCATGACCTTTGTGTGGTGTGATTTGCTTGATCCTTGAGTGTGATTGTTGCATCCATGCATTCATGCATTCATACACATCCATATCATCAACAATGAGAAAACTTTCAAGGAACTTAAGAGGTCTATTTGCAAATTTTCAGACATGGATAAGCAAAGAAGGAATACGAAGAAGTACAGTTTCAAACAACCCGACTTGAAAGAGTTAAGGAGTTTGACAATCTATGTATTAGATCCCTTGGAATTCAAGGCTCGTCATGGGAAGCTTCTGTCTATTCTGGCTACTCAAGTGGATGAAGGTCTAATGAGGGTGTTGGTGCAGTTCTATGATCCCTTGTACCATTGCTTCACTTTTCCGGATTTCCAGCTTTTGCCCACGCTTGAGGAGTATGCTTATCTTGTGGGCATACCTATCCTAGACCAGTTGTCGTTCAGTGGCTTGGAGACAGTTCCTTCTTCTCAAGAGATTGCTGATCTGTTGCGTATAGATGAATCTATTATTGGTGCTCATATGACTACCAAAGGTGGAATTCAAGGTCTCCCGTCTGATTTCCTCATTGATCAAGCTACTATGTTTGGGAAGGCCATGAGTGAGGACGCCTTTGAGGCCATATTTGTACTTCTCATCTATGGGCTAGTGTTATTCCCCAACATCGACAAGTTTGTGGATGTGAACGCCATTAGGATTTTCTCTACTCTTAATCCCGTTCCTACTCTGTTGGGTCACACTTATTTCTCTTTACATATGTGGAATGCAAAGGGCGGTGGTACCATTATGTATTGTTTGCCTCCGTTGTACAAGTGGTTTATTTTGCACTTGCCTCAGACGCTCGCCTTCAAGGAGAACAAAGGATGTCTACGGTGGTCCACGAGACTTATGTCTCTCACTAATGATAATATCTTTTGGTACAACCGTGTATATGATGGTGTGCAGATTATCGACTCTTGTGGTGAATTCTCCAATGTACCTCTTCTTGGTACATGCGGTGGAATTAACTACAACCCTATTTTGGCACGTCGTCAGCTTGGGTTCCCCCTAAAGGATAAACCAAATAACATTCTGTTAGAGGGTGTGTTCTTTCAGGAGGGTAAAGATCCCCAAGGCTTGAAGGGCAGGATGGTCCGCGCTTGGCGCAAGATTCATAAGAAGGGAAGGAAAGAGCTTGGTCCAAAGAACTGTATCGCTTTGGAACCCTATACCTCTTGGGTTAGGAGGAGAGCTTCCGAGTACCTCATGCCTTATGAGTATCCAAGGCCCACACCTTTGGTTGTGGCTGGGCCTTCAACCCTCCCTAGCCAAGGAGTAGAAGAGTTGAGAGACAAATACCGTTCGCGTGCTTGGATCCGTGAACGAGAGGAGTTGCTTCAGCAGATCAGAGAGAAGGATGCTTTGATAGAGTTCCTTGAGGACCAGGTTATTGATGATCCTGATGACGCATTGACTTCTCTACTTCCTCAGTCTTCCAAGTTTTGGAAGAGGAAGTATGATCGACTCGCCAAAGAGAAGGCAGATATGGAGGCAGCCTATGAGAGGGAGGTGAAGAGGCTTCGTGCAGCTTATATTCCGGTGTCGAGGGCTTTGGACGATTACTTCTAGGGATCCATAGGATGTTCATTTTCCTTCTCTCTTGTATTGTATTTGGTTCCCAAGACTGTACTTCTTTGGCGTAAAAACATTTCCAAATATTAATTGACGTGATATTTCCGTATGTGATAAACGTTTAATATTTCCAAAATTTGCAAATAAGACTCTAAAGTTCCTCTGATATAAAAATTAAATCATAAGCATTGCATGCATCATGTTTATCTATTCCTAGGGGTTTATATCTTATTCTTGATTCTAGTCGGGGTTTTCTTACACTGTTTATCTAATGTGAGACTGGAATCAAGGGCTAGAATACCCTTTGAAATTGATAAACATGTCATTGCATTTGCATATTCATTAGCATGTCATGCATAACAGGTACCGCCGCAGTGTTCTCATCTTGTTTGGTATTCCATTATTAGGATAGCTGACTCAGGCATTCACCGATACGGTACCCGAAGGAATCCACAGAGAACAATGGAAGGTTTACAAGCAGAGCTCGCTGAGATGAGGATTCGCATGAATCAGTTCATGGAAGTGGTCCAAGGAGTGGCTCAGGGACAGCAGGAGATTAGATTGTTGGTACAGGGGAATCCCCCTACTACTCAACCGAAGGTTGTGGCTGATCCTCCCGCTGGAGAGGCCAATGGACCCAACGGATCGGGGCCTATCCCAATCCCACATGGCAACCTTGGTCAACAACCCATCCATGATGATCAGGAGGATCAATTTCCCCTGCTTCAGGAGGACTTTGGCATGGGCCATGGTATGGACCCTATGTTTCGGAGATTAGAAGAGAGGTTGAAAGCTGTGGAAGGGCAGAATGCTCTTGGTGTGGATGTTGCTGACTTGGGGCTGGTTCGAGGCGTGAGAGTTCCGCCAAATTTCAAAGTCCCCTTGTTTGATAAGTACAATGGCAACTCTTGCTCGAAGACTCATGTACAAGCTTACTTCCGCAAGATGATCGCGTATTCTGATAATGAGAAGTTGCTCATATACTTCTTCTAGGACAGTCTAGCTGGGGCATACTTGGAGTGGTATATGAGGCTGGATAGAGCCCATATTCGCTGCTGGAGAGACTTGGCTGAGGCCTTTGTGAAGCAATATCAGTACAATGTGGATATGGCACCTGACAGGACTCAGCTCCAGAATCTGTCTCTCAAGAGCAACGAGTGCTTCAAAGAGTATGCTCAATGCTGGAGAGAGATGGTTTCCCGTGTTCAGCCTCCGATGTTGGAAAAAGAGATGGCCAACATGTTTATGAACACACTGCCTGGATCTTATTTGGAGCGTCTGGTGGGTTGCAACGCCTTGAATTTTGTTGATGTGGTCTCTACCGGTGAGAGGGTGGAGAACAACTTGAAGACGTGTAAGATCCAAAACGGGGTTGGATCATCTTCGGGGTCAAAGAAGTCGTTCTTAGGAGGACAGAAGAGGAGAGAAGGGGATGCAAATGTCGTATCTTCTTATCAGAACAGGGGTAACCGGAGGAATAACTTTCAGAATTACCATCAACAACCTTATGTTGTAGCAGTGACCATTCCGGCTGCAGCATCAGTGCAACAACAACAACCTCAACGTCAACAAAATCAATACCAACAACAACAGGGTAATAGACCTGCTTATCAACAGAGATAGAGGATGATGGATAGGCGTTTCGACACTCTTCCGATGTCGTATGCCCAGTTGCTTCCCAACCTTCAACATTTGCAACTTGTGCAGTTACGCACTTTGGCTCCTCCCGTTGGCAGGCTTCCAGTGGGTTATGACGCCAATGCTAGGTGTAATTTCCACTCTGGGGCACCTGGCCACACTATTGAGAACTGCAAAGCTTTTAAGCACGTAGTTCAGGACCTTATTGATTCAAAGGCCATTAACTTTGCGCCGGCTCCTAATGTTGTTAACAATCCTATGCCGCAGCATGGTAAAGCAAATGTTAACATGGTTGAAGGAGAATTCAAATTAGTCAAGGAGGTGTTGAAGCTGAAGACTCCGCTGTTAGAAATCAAAGAATACTTGCTAAAGGCAGATGTTTTCCCCGACTGTGGGAGCGGTTGTTTGGGTTGTGTTACACAGAGTGGGGGTTGTGTGAAGCTGCAGCAGGGTATCCAGGCCTTGCTTGAAGATGGTATCCTCCAAGCTGAAGACTTATTTGCCCAAAGGTCTGTTGAAGGGGTTGTTAAAGGGGTTGTTGAGAATGCAGATGTTGATCCTCTCTTTCCTGAAGATCTGAAGAATTTACAAATGTTGTTCCTGCTGATTTTGTAATTCCCAATGTCTCCAGTGATGGCATCATTCAGTACGGCCAGGTCTCTGCAATCAACAAAGAAGATGGAGATAGTGATTGCGACATTTACAACTGGGTGCGTCCAAGGGTCCCGGGTGAAGTTCTCCGCAACTGGTCTTCTAAAGAGATTATCCAAGTCACTCTTCTTAAAAAGTAATTTTCTTTGTTTATTCATGCATATCCAAGTCTTACGTTCCGCCCAGGGTGTGATGACTCATTGTAGGGCTCATCTATGTGGATACCTGCATTTTTTATCATAAATAAAGGACGTCTTTTTGCATTCAAATATTTTGTTCACTGTCTTTCTATTTTTGCAGTTTTCAAAAATAAAAAATATAAAAAAATATATACATTTGGCAATGTTTTGTTTAGTTTCCACTTCTTGTTCACACTCATAAGCACATACCATCACTCATGCAAATGCACGTCACCAGATCCTATTGATAACAATTCTACTATGGCTCGCTTTGACTTTGAAAATCCAATCTTTCAAGCTGAAGAAGAGGGTGATGAAGACTGTGAACTCCCTGAAGAACTTGCCAGGTTATTAAAACAGGAGGAAAGGGTCATTCAACCGTATCAAGAGTCTGTTGAAGTGATTAATCTCGGCACCGAGGACGCCAAGAGAGAAATCAAGATAGGGGCTGCTTTGGAAGATAATGTGAAGAAGGGGCTGATTGAATTGCTGCAAGAGTATGTTGACATCTTCGCTTGGTCTTATCAGGACATGCGAGGGCTTGACACAGACATTGTGGTACACCGTTTGCCTCTCAAAGAGGATTATCCTCCGGTCAAGCAGAAGCTCAGAAGAACAAGACCAGAGATGGCTGTCAAGATAAAAGAAGAAGTGCAAAAATAGTTGGATGCAGGGTTTCTAGCGGTTACAAATTATCCGCCATGGGTCACAAATATCGTTCCAGTACCTAAAAAGGATGGAAAGGTACGGATGTGTGTTGACTACCGGGATCTGAACAGAGCTAGTCCTAAAGATGATTTCCCATTACCTCACATCGATGTTTTGGTGGATAACACGGCTCAGTTCTCGGTATTCTCCTTCATGGATGGCTTTTCTGGCTATAATCAAATTAAGATGGCACCAGAAGACATGGAGAAGACAACTTTCATAACCCCATGGGGCACCTTCTGCTACAAGGTGATGTCGTTTGGTCTGAAAAATGCTGGGGCAACATATCAACGAGCTATGGTAACTCTTTTCCATGATATGTTTCATCATGAAATCGAGGTTTATGTTGATGATATGATTGCATAATCTCAGACGGAAGAAGAACATCTGGTGAATTTGCAGAAACTGTTTGAGCGTTTGAGGAAATTCAAGATGAGGCTTAATCCGAACAAGTGTACTTTCGGGGTGAGATCTGGAAAACTGCTGGATTTTATTGTTAGTGAAAAAGGGATTGAGGTGGATCAAACCAAAGTGAAATCGATACAAGAAATGCCTGAGCCAAGAACAGAAAAACAAGTTCGTGGTTTCTTAGGAAGGTTGAACTACATTGCAAGGTTCATCCCTCTCCTAACAGCCACGTGTGAGCCAATATTCAAATTGTTGAGAAAAGATCAGGCCATCAGGTGGAATGATGATTGCCAAAGGGCTTTCGAGAAGATAAAAGAGTATTTGCAGAATCCTCCAATCCTTATGCCTCCAGTCCCAGGGAGACCGCTGATTATGTATTTGACAGTACTTGATAATTCCATGGGTTGTGTTCTCGGTCAACACGACGAGACAGGTAGGAAAGAGCATGCCATCTACTACCTGAGTAAAAAATTCACAGATTGCGAGTCGAGATACTCAATGCTTGAAAAGACTTGTTATGCACTTGCATGGGCTGCTAAGCGATTGAGACAATACATGCTGACTCACACGACCTTACTGATCTCCAAAATGGATCCAGTCAAGTATATATTTGAGAAGCCAGCTCTCACCGGAAGGGTTGCTCGTTGGCAAATGGTACTGACAGAGTACGACATCCAGTATACATCCCAGAAAGCCATCAAAGGGAGTATTCTATCAGACTATCTTGCTCAGCAGTCGATTGATGATTATGAGCCGATGAAGTTTGATTTTCCGGATGAAGACATCATGTTCCTCAAGATGAAAGACTGTGAAGAGCCAGTTGTTAAGGAGGGACCTAATCCAGATGAAAAGTGGACTTTAATGTTTGATGGGGCCGTCAATGCCAAAGGAAGTGGAATTGGTGTTGTCATTACCACTCCGAAAGGTGCCCACATGCCTTTCACCGCTCGTCTGACTTTTGAGTGCTCCAATAATGAAGCAGAGTATGAAGCCTGTATCTTGGGTATCGAGCAAGCCATTGATTTGAGAATCAAGACTCTGGATATCTTCGGAGATTCAGCTCTAGTGATCAATCAAGTGAATGGTGATTGGAATACTCTCCAGCATAATCTGGTCCCCTACAGAGACTACACGAGAAGACTGTTGACTTTCTTCACAATAGTAAGGCTGTATCATATACCTCGTGATGAGAACCAGATGGCAGATTCTCTTGCTACTCTGTCCTCCATGATCAAGGTGATTGAGTGGAACTATGCTCCCAAGATCGATGTTATGCGCCTTGATTGGGTCGCGTATGTGTTTGCTGCTGAACTGGTAGTTGATGACAAGCCCTGGTACCACGACATCAAGTGCTTTCTGAAGAATCAAGAGTACCCTGCAGGGGCATCCAACAATGATAGAAAGACTTTTAGAAGATTGGCAGGCAGTTTCTTCTTGAACAAAGACGATGTGCTGTATAAGAGGAACTTCGACATGGTTTTACTCAGATGCGTGGATAGACACGAAGCAGACATGTTAATGCAGGAAGTTCATGAAGGCTCCTTCGGTACTCATGTCGGCGGACATGCAATGGCTAAGAAATTGTTGAGAGCGGGTTATTACTGGATGACCATGGAATCTGCTTGTTTCAAATATGCTCGGAAGTGTCATAAATGCCAGATTTATGCTGATAAGGTGCATGTGCCGCCAAATCCTCTGAATGTGATGTCTTCACCGTGGCCATTTGCTATGTGGGGCATTGATATGATTGGAAAGATTGAGCCGACTGCTTCCAATGGGCATCGCTTCATCCTTGTTGCCATCGACTATTTCACCAAGTGGGTCGAAGCATCGTCATTTGCGAAGGTCACCAGACATGTGATTGTCCGATTCATCAAGAAAGAAATCATTTGTCATTATGGGATTCCCGAAAGAATCATTACTGATAATGGTTCTAATCTCAATAACAAAATGATGAAAGAGTTGTGCAAGAACTTCAACATTCAACATCACAACTCTTCCCCTTATCGTCCTAAGATGAACGGTGTTGTTGAGGCAGCAAATAAGAACATAAAGAAGATTGTGCAGAAGATGGTCGTTACGTACAGAGATTGGCATGAGATGTTACCCTTCGCCTTGCATGGGTACCGTACTTCAAAACGTACATCGACCAGGGCAACCCCTTATTCCCTTGTGTATGGTATGGAAGTAGTCCTACCTGTTGAAGTGGAGATTCCTTCTCTAAGAGTCATGTTGGATGTCAAGTTAGACGAAGCTGAATGGATTCAGACAAGGTTCAATGAGTTGAGTATTATCGAAGAGAAGCGAATGACAGCCATTTGTCATGGGCAATTGTATCAGAGTCGGATGAAGAGAGCCTTTGATCAGAAAGTGCGTCCTCGATGCTTCCAAGTCAGAGATTTGGTGTTGAAAAGGATCCTTCCTCCTCAGACAGATCACAGGGGCAAGTGGACTCCTAACTATGATGGACCGTATATTGTCACCAAGGTTTTTGATGGTGGAGCCTTAATGCTTGCAACTATGGATGGTGAAAACTTCACTTCCCCTGTGAACTCAGACGCAGTTAAAAAATACTTCACATAAAATAGACCCGCTGGACGATAAAAAGAATAGTCCAGGCAAAAAAATGGGCATCCCGGCGAACCAAGAAAATGAAAAAGGTTCGGGCAAAAGTTAGGGATTAAAAAAATGAAAAGATTGTACACCCGGTAAGTTGAAAACCCGAAAAGGCAACTTAGGCAAAAATGGGTATCCCGGTGGATTGAAAACCCGAAAGGGCGATCCAGGAAAAAGTTAGGGATTAAGCGAATGGTTGCGTTCTGAGTAGTTCTGAATATCATCTTGTGTCGATGACCGGAAACTTCCGAAGGATAGGAAACAATACAATCACCTTTTTCGGAAAGCTGATCATCTGGAGGATCTTGAAGACGAGCGAATCATAGCAGAATTGGAACCCGATAGAAATCCATTTCACATTGCCATTAGATTAATTTCTGTTTTTATCTGTTGTGCAATCACCTCTTTCCAGGGATTGCTTCCTGATGTAAATACTTATTCAGAGGCTACTCAATCAATAAAATCATGTTATTCAGTACATCTCTGTATTCATTTTCATTTTACTGTTTTGTTTGCAAAAATGACGTCCGAATTTTTGATAAACATTGCATCATGAAACATAAGAGCTTTACAGGTACGTGCTTAATAAACATTGAAAATTGCTGTAAATTTTAAGTGCTTTGGATCGTCTATTCAGAACAGGTACACTCGGGGCATTTCCTTAAGGTCCCCATCAAATGATCGCGGATGTTTTTCCTCAACAGTTGGAATTTGGTATCTTATCCCTACAGAGCTGGTCCGAGCGTTGGATTCTTCAATCCCCAACAGGCTCTCACTGATGTACTTCCCCAAGCATTTGTTTCAGATTATACATTCACCAGTAGAGTCGACAGTGTCTGACTGTATATCCCCAGCGGATATGGCAGTGCCAGACTGTATCTTCCCAGCAGAAGCGGCTGCTCCTCAGAGTTCGATGCCAAATCGATGATCTCGACGCTAGACCCATGGTCTCTTTCCTTGAAGCAGAATCTCGGTACTGTATCGGTGTTTGCTTCCCCTACTGAGTCGTCTCTCTCGCAGATTATGGTTGCCAGAACCACTATCGCTTTCCTCAGCAACAAGTTTTCAGTGTCATTCTCTCCCTAGTTAGAGCCTCGGTATTTTGTTATTTTCCAGAACACCGTGTGGCGGGTCATTTCCCCACAGAGTTCTTTGTGCTGTGCATCTCCAACTGCCTTGCCAGGGTCTAGAAGATTGTGATCATTTCCCCAGCAGAATTCCTTGCCTCAACTTGGCGTTCTCTCTAATCAAGCATTTCGCATCCCTGCATGTAGAATCATATTGCATTACATCCTCCTAAATTGCGTAGCATTTCCATTTTCATGGAGCATTACGCCATTGAAAAATTCAAACATACGCATGTAAAGCATAAGGCATTCTCGGTATCCCAAGTGATAAGCCAGAAGTTGTTTCTAGTACTCAGACTGAAGATTGTTCATGACTTATCTTAATTATTCCCAGCAGGGGTCGTTGGCCCAAGCGCCACCTCAATTATCATTTTCCCTATTTATGTCGATGCTGACAGGCATGAAAGTTTCCGGTATTCAGATCGAAGTGGCATTCAGGCCAGTTTTCCGATGTTCAGATCGAAGAAGTTTCCGACGTTCAGGTCGACACAACTTGTGGCATTCAGGCCAAGTTTCCGGTATTCAGACCGAAGTGGCATTCAGGCCAGTTTTCCGATGTTCAGATCGAAGAAGTTTCCGACGTTCAGGTCGACGCAACTTGTGGCATTCAGGCCAAGTTTTCTATTCAGATCGAAGTGGCATTCAGGCCAGTTTTCCGATGTTCAGATTGAAGAAGTTTCCGAGATTCAGGTCGGTGCAACTTGTGGCATTCAGGCCAGTTTTCCGGTATTCAGACCGAAGTGGCATTCAGGCCAGTTTTCCGGTGTTCAGACCGATGTTTGATAATCAAGTATCGTCTGATGCTCAAATCGAAGTCATTTCCGGTATTCGAATTGATGAGCGACATTCAGGCCATGGTTATTTCTGTGTTACCATTTATTTTGGTATTCAGGCTAACATTCCTTACTTTGGTGTTCAGACCGACTCTCACCGTACCAGATAGGTTCTTTTTCAAGATCACCTCTTGGCCGATTCAGACAGGCATTGTTACTTCATTTTTTCACTTCAATGTAAATTTTCGGGCTTTTATCGTATTCAATCACTTGATACCTCGAAAGTGCAAAAGTCGTTGTTATATTCCTTTCGGGTTTCCAGTTGATTGAATAGGGGCAACTGTAATACCCCAAAATTTACCATTCATTTTTCCTGGACGCATGGGATTATGTTTTACACTTCATTAGAATCATATTAGGTCATCCTCATTGCATACTGCATTAGTGACATGGAGATCAGGTTTTGATCGATCACTCCTTAACAGAAGGATCCCACACAAAGCAAGATTGAGAATTGGACTTCATTTTCTAAGTATGCAAGTCTCAAGGGTCTCAGGGGGGTCCAAGTATCTTATTATGGTCCTCAGTTCATCGGTGAAGGATTCAAAGCTATCAGAGTGTTCATCTGGATTTAATCAGAAATTAGGGTTTCATGGCTACCTATAACAGGCAATGTTTGGTTGGAAGTAGAGGAGCTCATCCATGTCATGATTAGAGAGGCATCTTAGCCTGAGAAGATTCACAATTATCTCAGAAAGATCCATTGGCAATCAGTGCAATCAGTTCCTGATCATTTTGCCCTAAAACTAGGGTTTGGTATAAAATCAGTTTATTTCTGATTCTTTGGGTGAAACTCTTTTCCATGGCCCTCCATATGTCCACAAGGGTCTACATACAAAAAATAAGCTCTTTATTTGAGCTAGAAGTGCTTTAATTGATCAATGGAATCAGGAATCAAACAGTTTGGGAAAAGTCAACTATGGGGTCAGAAAAGTCAACTCCTGACATTTTGAGAGTGGAATCTCAAAATCCATGCCTAGGGGATCCTACATGTGAAATTTGATCAAGGTTGGATCATGGATTCATCATTTAATCAGGAATTGGAAAAGTTACTTAATTTGGAAATGGTTTACTTAATTTCTAAGTCCAAAATCTTCAAAATTTGTCAAGACTTATTGGCCAGTTTTCTTGCACTTCAAGGCATTATTTAAAAATACTTTCTTCACAACAATTGTACCTTGCCATGTCCTCTTTCACATCCTTTTGGAATCATCTCATTTGGGTCCATGGTTTAAGAGATACATTCACTTAAAGTGGGCACCATGACTTGATTTTCTAGGCAGATTTTGGGTCTGGCTGGCCCAATCAGATTTTCTAAGCATGCTGCACAAACCAGTCACATTTTTTACCTCTTTTGGCCATGCATTGGACATCCATTCACTTAATTTTGGCCCAAAATAACAACATTTTACACCTCACTTCACACTTTTATTCTTATGGATAAATCACTTTTTAAAAAGTTCATGAGAACACCTAATCCACCATATTTAAGAAGCTGAAACCCTAACCCTAAAGGAGCATTGGAATTTCGTGGATAGAAGGCAAAGCTTCATCACATATCAGAGTCCATTCCACTTCTATTTTCCATTAAGTAATCATCTCTTCCATGGCCATGTTTTGATATATCTACGATTGCTTACCATGTTCATCACCATTAATCCTTCCATTTTCGTATTTCTTTTTCTTATTTAAAATATTTCCTTCGTCCATAAAATTACCCAAAAATATTTTTCAATTTTCTTAATGTTTTATTTAATTTTATATATTTTTTATTTTCGTATTTTTTTATATTAATATTTTATTTTAATTATTTATTCTGAATGGTCCAGTTTAACACACTTTTTTTTATTGATTTTATTTTTATGACTTAAAATTATTGTTAGCATTTGATTTTCGGGATGAAGGTTGACCACTGTCTCATGGTCAACCTGACCTTTTCTTGGAATTTTATTTCACATTTTCAATTTATTTTGGATTTATTTTTGACCTAGTTTGGTTGGTGGACTTTTAATTTGACTTCTGTTTTATTTTAATAAATTCACGTGCCAATTTGCATTATTTTAAAAATATTTTTGGGGGATGATGATGTACTGACGCCAACTCATTTAGTTTATATTTTCATAATTTTCTTGATTAATTTACTATTTATTCTTGATTTATTTCTAACCTAGTCTTATTAATTGACTTTTGGTTTGACTTCTGTTTTATTTTAATTAATTCACATGCCAATTTTCATTATTTTTAAAATATTTTTGGGGGATGATGATTTCCTGAACCCACCTTATTTAGTTTAATTTTTCATAATTTTCTTGATTAATTTATTATTTATTCTTGATTTATTTCTAACGTAGTCTTATTAATTGACTTTTGGTTTGACCTATGTTTTGTTTTAATTAATTCACGTGCCAATTTTCATTATTTTTAAAATCTTTTTGGGGGATGATGATGTCCTGACCCCACCTTATTTAGTTTAATTTTTCATAATTTTCTTGATTAGTTTGCTATTTATTTGTTATTTTTTAAGTTGACTTGAATTTCCAGTTGATTTCTTTATGATCGATGTTTGACTTAGGGATTGCTTATGGCAATTGAAGAGATCTTTTGATCATTCCCTAGTTCATCTCATATGCCATGTATTAGAGGCCTTTTAACTTGATTTTATTTGGTCCTTACCTCATGTCCTGATTAAATTATTCAGTGGACCCTTCGTGTGCATATTTTCATCTGTTTGATTCATCTGTTATCTTTTATACTTGTTTCTCTCATTCATGATTTCTATTGCTTGATTATTTAACATGTTCATACTTCCATGCATTGTTTAAATGCTCCATTATTTTATTCTTTGGTTTGATTATATATTGTTTATTTATCCGATCTGATTGATAATTGTTGCCTACTTGTATGATGTATGAGGCATATATTCTTATTGTTTGTTTGCCATGAACAATCTTCATTCGTAACAAATGTACCCCTCTCCCATAAAGTGTATAATATTTATTTCTTTAGTCACCTGTTAATACAAGAATTAAAACGAGCATTCGATAACCATTTCAAAATAAGATCAAAAGCTCGATCCAACTTCGAGTAATCATTTTCAAAACTTAACAGAACCAGCACGCATTCATCCATCCTCTTGTAAGTCGATTGCCTCATACTCAGAGCACACTTCTTACCGATGAGATACGCATTCCAGATGAGATACATAGGCATAAGACGCAACGTCTTACCGAGCACACTTCTCTTTAACCCATAGGTAGCCGAGCTACGAAGACTCTGATTCTCATACTCAGATGAGATACGTAGGCAGTGGATGCGACATCCTTGCGAGTCATTTTCTTTTAACCTTCCTTTTAGTAAATAGTACTTTAGATATACCTACACCCTTTAGACTAGAACAACACTTATGAAAAGGGCTCCCTAGGATGTTTTGGGTGCTTAAAACCTTCCCATTGCATAACCAACCCCCTTACCCAGATCTCTGACATTTTTACTAGTTTTTGATTCGATAAAACTTTTAGGTTTTTGTTCGCTTTCTAACCATTCCTTTGGATAAATAGAAGTGCGGTCGCGACTCGACTTGTATGGTTTACCTTGGATTTAGTCAATATCTCTAATGGTGACGAATACCCCACTACACTCTCCATATAGAGTCAACCCCATAGGCAGAAAGTGTATATCCTTTTTCCATATTCCCCACTGAGTTAGGTCCTTGTGGATGATTATTATTTCTGTTTCCTCCCCAAAATATGTATTGGGATGGAATTACTCCCCTGAGTTATATCCTCATTGGGTTGAGTCTTATTTCATCGTGTCTCTTTGGTTTGTTCCTAGATTGTCTCCTTTTTTTATTTCCCTTTGCACTTCCCCACAGTTTAGATGAATGATTGCTCAGTGACCAATAATTGTCCATCTTTTCCCCGGCGGAGTCTGTGGCCTTCTACCCAATAACCGGTAGTTGTAAGTCCTATTTCTGTGGTTTTTTACCCTCATACCGATAGTTGTAAACCCCATATTTTATCCTCTTACAGAGTTAACCCTTGATTTTATTCATCCTAACCGATGACGGTTACTCTCTTCCGTGGTTTTCTATCCGGTAACCGGTAGATGTAATCCCCTCTTTGTTGGTTATCTTTGTCCATTATTTGGTATCGATATTCGTTCACCTTTCGAGTATATCTCCCAGTAACCGGTGATATATCTCCCGGATCATTGCCTTTGGCAATGTATCCCCAGCAAGTCATCTTTCATTTACCCTTTTTGTTTGGTAATGATCGTTTCTCCCCTTGATTGGTCATCATTTTATACCCAGTAGTCGGTATCCCGATGTCCTTTCTTTTCGGTTGATTTATCCTTTATTAACCCAGTAATCGGTTGTGGATAATCTTCCATGCTAGTATGTTATCTATGTTCTGACGGTAATAGATAATATATCTCATGCGCTCTTCAGTCGAAGTCTTGTTCTTCCCTAGTCGAGTAAGATTCGTATTTCCTTCTGGAATCGAATGTCCATCCTGTAATCGAGTTTGCTTTTTCAGCCCTCTTTTTGGATGATGAGTGTCTTGGAAATATTCCCCAATTCACGCCTGGTTGGTCACCTATTATATGCCCAGTCACCGGTATCCCTGGCGTTCCTTCCTTCTGCTCCCTATTGACTTTTGTCCCCTATGGAGTCAGATTTTCCTGAGTTGAAATATACCTGTTTCGGTTTTCCTCAGATGTTTTGGATGATTGATATATCTCACCCTTATACCGGTCTTAGATATTCATTCTCCCCGAGCGTGTTGTTTTCTCACCCTCATATCGGTGTTGATCAGACGTCTCTTTGAGCTTATTACCCAGTAACTGGTAATACCTTGTTTGCCTGTTTCCTCAGCTGAGTCCTTTGTGGACGTTCCCAGCCTGAGTCCCTTAGTGGGTTTTCCCCCCATCTGTGTCCGTATTTTTATCCGAAGTATCCTTTGTGGATAGTTTGCTGTATTGGCATATTCCCCAATACATGCATCTTTGCGTCAACTCGAGTCCTTCCATTGATTTATTTTCGTGGAATCCCTTCGTGTCTCTCAGCAAGTTTTAAGTCGTGACCTGCTCAGGCATTTTCCCCTTTACTCCCCAGTAAAGTCCCCAGAGTCTCTGTCCCATTTATGAGTGTATTACTCATATGTATTTTTAGTTTCTCCTGATTTCTTTTTCCTTTGTGGACATATATCCCCACAGAGTATTACCTGTTGCATACGTACATTTTCATCATGAGGTCTCTTAGGGACCAAAATTCGTCTCTTTGTTATTATTTAAGCCCATTCTACCTCGTCGAAACGAAGATTTTAACCTTCATATCTCCGGCTAGAATGTCCTTAAATATGGGCATCTGTAAGACTCTAATTTTGACCCTAAGATCCCTCATGGCATCATTTCATTGCACATTGCATTTGCCTCAAGGATCATAGCATCTTGGCTCCTTAACCCTAGGGTTGGGACTTGTGTGAGTTGGTTTGAGACCACCAAGCATGCTTAAATTGTATATTATTGCTTTAGTTATTTTGTTTACTAACCAAAAGCATAAAAATATGTCACTAACATCTTTTGTTTTGTAACTTGAGCAATCATAAGATCTGAGGCTCCTAGGAGGCCCCTATGCTCATTGATATGGCCAGGTGAAGGTGAAAGCAAGCATGATAATGGTTCACAAATCTCTCAATAATCATATATGCCTCCCAAGTATCTCAATTTGTCAATTTGATCAAATCAAACCAAAGGGCTTGTGGATTGTTTCCCAAGGAAACCCTAATTCATTTGTGCATCAACTGTGCCTTGCTCATGAAGCAACCTCAACCCATGATCAAATAAAATCAAGGTAAGTTCTTTAATTCATCATTTCATGCATATTTGAGCTTATTTTAGTGTCCTCAATCATCAATTCATTAAGGTTTGAAGTTTGGACTTGAGAAGTTGATTAGTCAATTCATCTGACTATTTTGGAATCCACTGAGACCTAACTTTTAATGTGTTTGTCAAATGAAGATGACCCAAAGAGAAAACATGTTCTTAAGAACCATATGAACAACTTTAATGTTCATAAAAAAATTTATTTGAAGCTTGGAAGGTCATCATCCATTTCAAAACATTATAGGTTATTTTGACTGAAACCCTAATTTTGGGTCAACTTCCCAAGGACCTAACTCACTAATTTTTCATGATTTTTAGGTGGTATCAAATTAATTGGAAAGTGAAAGATGTCTAATTAATTTGTTATGTTGAACAAATTTTCATAATCCTAAAAGAAACACGTGTGATAATGCAAAACATTATAGGTCACTTTGGACCAAAGTCATTGAAATGTGAAAAAGTCCAACTTTAAGTGCCCATAACTTTCTCATCCAAAATCCAAATTATGCAAACTTTAAGTCCAAATTGAATGTCTTGAAAATATCTACAACTTTGATGTTGAAGGTTTTGTCATTTGAGGCTTACATAATTGAAACAAAAGGGCTTGAATTTGGTCCATTTTGGAAAATTTCACATGCACATGTTTTGCACCTTGAACTTTATGACCAATTTTCATTAATTTCCCAATTCCAAATGGATTTTTGTTCAACATAACGATTGTTCCTCATGTCAAGACCTTTCCAACCATTATCCATAAGGCCATGTTTCATTTTGGTAAGATGCATTTTCAAAGAAGGGAAGCTTTATGTACATTTTTGGAAACTTTGTTAAAACTTCATGCACACTCCAATTCAATTACATGTGCACATCCAAACCTGCTCAATTACATTTCAGTATGCCAAATCAATTGGATTTGGGCCTCCCATGCGCCTGTACAGGTCCATGCATGGAGGCCCTCATCACACATGCACATGAAATTCCCATGCCTTGCATCAGCTTCCACTATAAATAAGCATGCTCAGCTTCATTCCAGGCCAACCTTAATGCGCCTTATATGCTGCAGAAGTGAATCCTCACCCTCCATTAAAGGAATTTTTCAATTTCATTTCAATTTTTCAGATCCAATTTTCAACTTCCTTGGTTGATTATTGGACTCTAATTCCTTAGCCTAGCCCTATTTCCATCTCAAGAACAAGCTGGTATCAAGAATTGGGAGACATCGTGCTTCATAGATCTGCATTTCAAAGGTTGCTATCCAAACTTTTTCAATTTGAAACTCACTAATTCTTGATCATTTCTTGTGTTTGTTGGCTCCTCTGAAGTCCTCTCATAAGAGGCAATTGATTGGTGTGCTTAATTTTGTAAATCCATCAAGTTCAGTTTGAAATCCATGATTTTCTCTCTCTGATTTCTCTTTCTATGAGAGTCTAGAGGAGGAACCAATGGTACAGGGGTGATGTACATCACCCCAGCTTTCCAATGATATGAGGATCGCTTGTTTTGGTTGAGTTTTTCATACCTGCAACTTTCACCGGAGATGACCAGCTCACCGGAGAAGACGGTGGTGTACACCACCGTCCCTGTTGCCAGATTGATTTTAGGCCGTTGGATTGTGTTTCCAGTTTAAATTGTGGCCCTTGGATGTTATGACCTTTTTTAATTCATTGTGTTACTTAGTTGACTAGAGCCTATGATGCGCGCGCGCCTGTGAGCCATTTGATGTGCCACATCATTTAATGAAATGAATCCAACGTGTCAGGCTTTTTCCTATTTCTGATTTTTCATTTTTATTTTGTCTATTTCATTTTATTTCAAAAATTCATAACTCTTTCATTTTAATTCGAAAAAACATGGAACCAATTGCATTATTTCCCTTTTTAATTCTAGTTTCTGAAAATGATTTTTAATATTTTTTATTTTGTCATTTGATATTTTTTGTGAATTTTCTCTTTTCTGGTTATTTTTAATTTATTTTAAATAGTTTCCAACATTCAAAAAATACAAAAATATTTTCTTAACCTCTTTGAATGATGATGAATATATGAAAAATATTCTCATCAATTTATTAATTAATTTGAGATTTAAATGAGATTTTAGTTCAATTAGGTTATTTTTTATTTATTTTTAATTGTTTAAAAATAGTTTCTGGTTTCTAAAAATGCTGAAATTTTTTGTCAAACTTTGTTTGACCTTGTTGAACTTAGGATGATCCATTTGGACTTTTCAAAGTTGATTGAAATGGATTTGAAGTTTGGCCTTTAATTGTTTATTTTAATTCAAGTATTATTTTAATTCTCAAAAATACCAAAAATATTTTATTTGTTTCTTAACTTCTAAGTTTCATTTTGCTTCTGTTTACCATTGATTAACTTTGATTCCATTCATGTTTGATCAATGTGTGTGGGATATCTCATTTGAATTTTAATTCATGTACATTTTTTTCATCTTCTTCTTCATCTTTTTTTTCCTTTTGATCAATGAGTTAAAGATTGGTGGTTAGCCTTGACAGATGGGAGGCTTAACCTTCCTTGATTCAAATCTAATTCATCTTGATCAAAGATCAAGTGAATGGCTTTGCATTAAGGATAGTTTGCTTCTTGGTCAAGCAAAAAACCTAAATCAATACAAGATCATTCTGCTTTTCTTTTGGCATGACAAGTTGTAGGAGCTTGGCTTACTAGTCAAGGTCTCTAACTTGTGTTTGTTGCCTATATTTTTATTGATCGACCTCAGATAGGTGTGACTACTACATTAGTCCACTTACAATTGTTTAACATAGCGCTAAATTGCCTTCTGGCACACTAACACTAACTATTGACCATTAAATTTTAATTCAAGTCATTTAATTCTTGCAATTTACTTTTATTCAATTTAATATTCGTGTACATTATTTCATTTGCTTTTGCCCTTTGCTCACTTGAGCTCATGTTTATGTTAATGCAATTTGCCTTTTGCTCACTTGAGCACATAATTATGTATATACTATTGTGCTTGTTTTGTTTTGATTGTGTGAACCAAATGCAAATGGACAAAAGGACTTAGACTTTAGGACATTCCCTATGCTAATGGAGTCAAAGAGAAACTAGGCCTCATACCTTTAGAATGCTATAAAAGAAGAAAAATGTCAAAGAGAAACTAGGCCTCGTGCCTTTAGAATGCTTAATCTTGAAGATGAATTTGAAAGGACCAAATTCTAAACTCACTCTTGTCCATTCTTTCTATTGCATTGTGGAACTTTTTGATTTGTGCATTCTTGTGCTAGGGATCCTAAACATTGAGCCAAGTAGAAGAACCATTGTCATGAGCATCTAAAGTGAGAGATACAAAAGCCATTGGAAGATTCCTAGGAGCTTGATTGCTTGAGTTATTTGCTTATTGCTTGCCATTCCAAAGGAAAGGGAACAACTTAGATCATCACTATGATCTCAAGAAGGGAACTCCATTTGTGGTTTTATTTCTCATCCTTCATCTTTGCATGTTTAGGACCTTAGCCATTGTTCTTCTTCCCTCCACTCTAACCCTAGCCAAAACTTTTGTGCAAACATTAACATTTGTTTTCAAAATTAGAAACCTAAGCACTATGCTTTTGATTTTCCAAATTTCTTTTCATAACACTTATTTTGAATTGAATTCTAAGTCAACTTTGACCTTTTTGTGAATACTTTTCATTGGTAAATACAACTCACTCAATTGTTTCTTTGTGGTTTCAATGGCCACTTTTTCCAAAGCTTTTCATAAACATTAAGCTATTAGGTTTGAGTTATCCTAGAGGTTGATATAATACTCACCTATATCCTTAGTGATGGACAATAATTCTTCCATGCTTATTATAGGGTTAACCCCTCACTAGCATGTTGAAGCTCTCGTCACATGGTGGATTTGTGGTTTTAGGTTGAGTTTTCTCCCTTTGATAACAAAAGACATTAAGGATTTTGACCAATCAATTCACCAACTTGTTTTTGAGATTTTTACCTCGAACTACGAGGTTTTAATCCTAATCTTTTTAAGATGGTACGTAGGCAATGGGTTTATCCATTCAAACACAAAATTGTAAATAATTTGTACATTCTTCTCTCATCTCCCCAATCATGTTTGCACAAATAATTTTCACAAATACCAACCTACCTTACAACAATTGTGAAAAGGGCTCCCTTAGAGTACTAAGGATGTTTTGGGTGCTTAAAACCTTCCCACTGCATAACCAACCCCCTTACCCGGATCTCTGACATTTTTATTAGTTTTTGATTTGATAAAACTTCTCGGTTTTTGCTCGCTTTCTAACCTTTCCTTTGGATAAATAGAAGTGCGGCGGCGACTCGAATTGTATGATTTACTTTTGATTTAGTCAATAAATCTAAAGGTAACGAATACCCCGCTACACACGCATCTGAGCAAAACTATATCAAAGTTTCTCTTATAAATCACATCACTATTTAGGTAGAACTTGCCATCTAATCTCCTCAAAGTTTTCTTATCTTTCAAAGATTCCCCAGACGGGTAAATCTGACTTTGGAGGAAACATTTGATATCAAAATACCAAGGTTTTTCATCTTTGACTTTTTCAACAACAAATACATGAGTTGGCCTATCAAGATGCATCACAGTTAAATTAGGAACTTCATTCCAAAAATTTACCACAATCATTGAGGCGAACGTTACAAGAGCATCTACCATCCAGTTCTTATCTCGAGGGATATGATGGAACTCAACCTTTGTAAAGAAAGTTGATATCCTCCTCACATAATCTATGTATGGTATCAAACCGGGTTGATTCATCTCCCATTCACCTTTGATCTGATTCACAACCAAAGTTGAATCTCCATAGACGTCAAGATGCTTAATTCTGAGATTAATGGCTTCTTCAAGACCCATAATGCAAGCTTCATACTCAGTCATATTGTTTGTATACTTGAAGGTCAATCTAGTTGTAAATGAAAAATGAGTGTCGTGAGGAGTAAAAATCACTGCCCCAATTCCATTACCATATGAATTAACAACTCCTTCAAATACCATGCCCCAACGGGAACTAGGCTCTGACCCTTCTTCAAGCAATGGTTCATCACATCTTTCATTTTCAAGTACAAAATCTCTTTGTCAGGAAAATCATATTGTATTGACAGATAATCTTCAATTGGTTGGTGAGCCAAATGGTCAGCTAAGACAATACCTTTAATAGCTTTTTGCAATCGGTATTCAATATCAAACTCTGATAACAACATCTGCCAATGGGCGATCCTCCCTATTAAAGCAGGCTTCTTAAAAATGTACTTGATTGGATCCATTTTAGATATCAACCAAGTAGTATGATTCAACATATACTGGCGCATACGTTTAGCAGCCCAAGCCAATGCGCAACATGTTTTCTCAAGCATAGAATACTGAGTCTCATAGTTAGTGAATTTCTTACTGAGGTAGTAAATTGCATATTCTTTCTTTCCAGATTCATCTTGCTGACCAAGAACACAACCCAGACTTTCTTCAAGCACAGTGAAATACATGACCAAAGGTCTTCCTTCAAGAGGTGGAGAGAAAATCGGAGGCTCAAGCAGATACTCTTTGATACTATCAAAAGCTTTCTGGAAATCTTCGGTCCAATCACAAGACTGATCCTTCCAAAGAAGCTTGAATATAAGTGCACATGTGGCAGTCATATGCGATACAAAACTCAAAATATAGTTCAAGCAGCCGAGAAAATCTCTGAATTGCTTCTCAGTTTTGGGCACAGGAATCTCTTGTATTGCTTTGACCTTGGCAGGATCAACTTCAATACCCTTATCACTGACAATAAAGCCCAACAACTTACCAGAACGAACACCAAAAGTACACTTATTGGGATTCAAGCGGAGTTTATATTTCCTCAAACACTGGAATAACTTCAATAAATGCTCAACACGCTCTTCTTCATCACTAGATTTAGAAATCATATCATCGACATAGACCTCAATCTCTTTATGCATCATGTCGTGAAAAAGAGTGGTCATGGCTCTCTAGTATGTTGCACCAGCATTTTTTAAACCGAAAGGCATCACTCTATCACAAAATGTTCCTTAGGGTGTAATGGATATGGTCTTCTCCATATCTTCAGGTTCCATCCTTATCTGGTTATAACCGGAAAATCCATCCATAAACGAAAAGACTTTGAATTTAGTTGTATTATCTACCAACATATCAATGTGTGGAATAGTAAAATCATCTTTTGGACTGGCTTTATTCAAATCTCTGTAATCGACACACATGCGGAATTTTCCATCTTACTTTGGAACATGTACAATGTTGGCCACCCACTACGGATACTCGGAGGTAACAAGAAAATCGGCATCAATCTGCTTCTAGACTTCATCTTTGATCTTTTACTGCCATATCAGGATGAGTTCTTCTCAACTTCTACTTGACTGGCGAGCATTCTGGCTTCAAAGGCAATCTATGCTCCACAATCTCAGAATCCAAACCAGGCATATCTTGATAGGATCAAGCAAACACATTAGAATAATCTCAAAGAAGATCAATCAACCCCTTCTTAGCTTCTGGACCCAGTTGAGAACCAATCTTGACTTCCTTTACATCATCATCGCAACCCAAGTTGACTAATTCAATCTTCTATTCAAACGGCTGAATGGCTTTTTCCTCATGCTCAAGCAAACGTGATAATTCATCAAATACCTCTTCATCATCATTCTCTTCCTCAACTTCAAACATAGGGAAATCAAAGTTTGGGGAGGGAGTAGGATCATTATACTCAATGGGTTTGAGAACCAACCTGCATAATGATTTGATATTTTGATTCTAGAGAAGTGAAGTGCAAAAAAATATTATGCAGATGGAAAGATTATTATTTATTTATGTCTTTTGTGATTACAATTTTCAGAAAAGCAAAAAGTAAAATAAAACATCATAGATGTAGATGAATAAAATTGTACTTTATTGATGATAATAAGAAAATGCCTGACAATGTTCACTTCTCCCTTAGGCATAAGAGAAGGATTTTTCTTAAAATAATAAAAACAAATTACTTCAAACGATGCATAACAACATGAACATCAACAAAAACCCAATTGTTGCAAGCTTGGTCGTGAGTTATAAAGTAGACGCAAATTTCGTCTTCATCACTCTCTTCAATAATGGCAGTTGCATGTTGATCATTCTAATGAATAAACCCTCCATTGTAGAATACTGGTTCCATAACCTTAACATTGGCGTTGAATGTCCGTGGTTGAAATCCTAGCCCTTCCCTTTTCTTGTTCTCAACGACTTCCACAGCACGGCCTCACTTATCAATACTACCACCCTGATAGTCTCTTGTGCATCTTTTAAAGAAGACATTGGTGCCCCAGCTTTATTTAATTCATCAACAATGTACAAAGCTTGGAACGGTGTTCCAACCTCCTCCTCAGCATCAACGTAAGTAAAAGATGACAAATGGCTCACCAACAATGCCTTCTCTCCACCAACAACGACAAGCTTGCAGTTCTTCACAAATTTCAGCCTCTGGTGTAGAGTAGACGTCACAGTTCCAGCTTCATGAATCCAAGGTCTTCCCAATAAAAAATTATAGGTCAGATGGATATCCATTACTTGGAAAGTAATTTGGAAATCACTCTAATTTATCTTCACCGGAAGGTCCACTTCTCCAATGACAATTTTACGAGAACCGTCAAACGCTTTAACAACTACGCCGATATACGTCATCGGGCGCCTTGATATGAGAGTCAGAGTTGACTTCAGAAACACATTCAGTGATGATTTAGTATCAACCAACACATTGGACAGAGCATCCTCCTTGCAATTCATCGAAATATGTAATGCCAAATTGTGATTTCTGCCTTCCTTAGGAAGTTCTTCGTCACAAAAGCCCAGATTATTATAAGAAATGATGCTGGCAACAATATGGTCAAAGTGATCCATAGTAACACCCCGTTCAACAGAGTCCTGTTCCAACACTTTCTGTAATGCTTCTCTGTGTGCCTCAGAATTCATCAACAATGACAACACAAAGATCTTTGATGGCATTTGGAGCAGCTGCTCCACAATGTTTAATTCACTTCTGTCGATCACTCGTAACACCTCATCATCATCGTTAGTCTTCAATTTGCTGGATTCACCAGACTGACACATTGGAGCACTAACCGAATTAACTGCAGGAATCTCTACCTTCTTTCCCACAGAAACATCTTCCACAATCTTAGGAAAAACCGTACTGAACACCCGATCACTACGGGTCACCTTTGCAATGTCTGTAATATTTTCCATTGAGTCCGCAACTGGTAGAGGAACCTCTTGACCATTTTCAATCATTGGTGCATTATACTGGTATGGCACAACTTTATCGGATGCATAGGGGACAAGACCTGTTAACCGTATTACCAACGGAGATATCGATTTGTTGACATTATTGTTGTTGCTCCTATCAAATTGAATAACTACCTACTCAGGGGTCTTGAACACTGGCACGATGACATTCACATCATCTCCCATATCTCTTGACTGTTGAATATGGATTACATTCTCATCCATCAACTTTTGCATATCCCTTTTGACAATCATACACCCATAGGGGTTCACACTGCAAATGACATAACCATCATGGTCATGTTCACAATTACTAATCAAACACAGAGTTCTATGAATATCCATAAAAGATCTACGAATACGCCTCACATCAAAAACTATGAAATTCCCTAGACAATCGTCCACCATGTTGACATGAGTGTTACCATGAGCAGGCAACGGGTTGGCTTTCACATTTGGTGCTTTGTCCTCGAAGGACACCATACCACTCTTCACAAGCCTCTTAACTTCATACTTTAGTGGATAGTAATTCTCTATATCATGACAAGGGGTTCCCTGGTGAAAAGCATAATGAAGATCAGACTTGAACCACCATGGTAGTGGCTCAGGAATTTACGGAGGGTTTCCGGGTGAATAAGATTCTTGAGTACCAAAGACGGGTATAACTCTGCATACGTCATAGGAACAGGGTCAAAAGAGACCTTCTTCCTCTCAAAATTTTGCTGATGATTGTTGTTGTTGTTATAGTTGGTTCTTTGTTGCGGTTGTTGTTGATGTTGTTGTTGAATTGGAACTGATTGATTGTTGGAATTGTTGGAAAAAAACAGAACCGCTGAAGATACCTGGTGTTGATGTTGACGGGATTGGGAACTTTTCCTCACATGAGGCCTCATCTGCCTACCTACTGACACTGCATTAGTTTCTCCTTCTTTCTTCTTAGAAAAACTCCCACCATACCTCTTGCTGCTTAACGCCCCATCTTTGGATAGACGTCCTTCACGGACTCCTTCCTCTAATATCATCCTCATGTTACTATTTCAGTAAAATCATTGGGGGCACTTGCAATCATATGTTCATAATAAAATGAACTCAACGTCTTCAGGAAATTCTTGGTCATCTCCTTTCCCTCCAAAGATGAACTAATCTGAGCAGCAAGCTCTCTCCATCTCTGAGTATATTCTTTGAATGTATCCTTGTCCTTCTAAGACATAGACCTCAATTGATCTCTATCTGGTGCCATATCAATGTTGTATTTATACTGGTTGACAAAGGCCTCCCCCAAGTTATTGAAAGTACGAATGCTAGCACTGTCCAGGCCCATGTATCATCTCAGGGCAGCTCCAGACAGACTATCTTTGAAATAATGAATTAGTAGCTGATCATTATTAGTTTGACTAGACATTTTCCTGGCGTATATAATAAGATGGATCAACAGACAGATATTCCCTTTGTATTTTTCAAAGTCTGGGACCTTGAATTTCACCAGAATTTTGACATTGGGAACCAAATAGAGTTCAACAACACTCTTACGAAACAAATCTTTTCCTCTTAGAGTTTCCAATTCCTTGTGCAACTCAAGAAATTGATCCTTCATTTCATCCATCTTCTCATAGACATCTGGACCTTCAGACGACTCAGAGTGGTAAATAGTTTCTTCAACACGAGGAAGAGTATGAATGATATGAGGAGGCACTGACGTGACAAGGCAAGATGCCGACAGAAAAACAAAAGTAGACGCATACCCTTCAGGCACAAAATTTGGTGGCATTCCCCAGGGGATTCCAGTTGGCATAGCAAGAATAGACTGGCTGGCAACAACAATAGGAATAGTTGATGAAATAATTTATGAGATGACAGTCCTCTGAGGAAGAGGAGTTCCAGGAGACAGTGACAGCTGGTTCTGAGCAGCAATCACGGATTCCATCAGCGTCGTATGTCTGGTGATCTCATCCTTCAGCTTTCTATTCTCTTTCTCTAGATGCTTCATTCTTCGTAGTCAATTAGCTCGAGTGTTATAGTGGTGAGTCAGCTTGGCTGATACATAGAAGAAGAACTGAGAAGACACCTGGCGGAAGAGCCCTGTTATGCAAATGATGCATGAAATTCCAATTTTTTTATTGTTTTTAATTTCAAGGAACCTATGAAGTCTTATTTGCAAATATAACAATAATCAACAATAATAATAATTCAATTGACTATAAAATATCTTTTTATTTATAAAATTTGGAAGGATTACGCTGAGTACAATTTCAGAAACCAAAATACAAAGACAAGAGAAAAGGAAATTATCATCCTAAGGATCCTTAGCAACTGTATCAAAAGATCTAGCCAACTGAGTATATTTCCTACGGATGCGTCGAATCTCAGACTCAAAGGATATCTTCATCTGAGCCTTCTCGAGGACAAGTTGATCAAAAATCTTCTTCCAAGCACTAGAAGGTGGAGGCATGCTAGAGGAAAATAAATCCTCTGGCTCTCTCTGTCTCTTTATTGCAGGGTCTTCAAGAATCTCAATAAGCGCATCATTGTCTTTTGACTCAAGCTACAACTCTTCATGCTTTCGGCTCAAAGCATGGAATCTCTCTTCCCATATATCTTTCTCTTGCTTCATCTTGGCGAGTGCGTCTTCCAACTCCCCTACGTCTTGGTTAGGGAGAGTTGATGGCTCAGCCACAACCAAAGACATAGGTCTTTCACAAGCGTACGACATCTTCAGCTCCAAAGCTCTCTTCTTCACTCAAATAGTGTAAGCTTCCAAAGCTACACAGTTGCATGGACCAAGCTCGAATATTCATTTTCTATGCACATTATGCCAAGCATGCACCATCCTTTTCTTCAAAAGTTGTGGATCTTTACCCTCCTGATAGAATAGACCCTTTAATTGAACATTATTAGGCTTATCTCTCAAGGGGAACCCAAGTTGACGACGAGCCAAAGCAGAGTTGTAGTTGATTCCTCCTTGTGTACCAATAAGAGGCACATTAGAGAACTCACCACAACTATCAATAATATCCAACCTACCCAATGTTGAATCATACCAAACAATATCATCATTAGTGAGAGACATAAGTCTTTGAGACCACTGTAGACATTATTTGTTCTCCAAGAAAGCAGGTGTCTGAGGCAAGTGTGAAATAAACCACTTGTACAGGAGAGGAACACAACACACAATAGTCCCACCATCTTTGGAATTCCTCAAATGCAAAGAGAAATACATGTCACCCAACAGAGTGGGAATAGGATTTCCAATCAAGAAGATCATAATGGTATTAACATCAACAAAACCTTCAATGTTAGGGAACAAGGCTTAACCATATATGAGCAAAACACAAATAGATTCAAAAGCTTCCATGCTACCGGCCTGAGCAAAAACAGTAGCTCTACCAATGAGGAACTCAGAAGTCAACCCAAGAATACCTCCTTTCTTCACCAAATGAGCATCAATCTCAGATTTCTTCAAATGAAGAGCTTTAGCTATGACATGAGATTTGGGAATCTCCTCTAATCCACTGAAAGGTACCTTGTCATATACGGGTATACCCAAGAGATGGTCATACTCCTCCAACGTGGCATAAGCTGATAATCAGGAAAAGTGAAACACCGATAAAGAGGGTCATAGAACTGCACCAAAACACTAAGAAGTCCTTCAACCACATCAGTAGATAACACGAATAAAAGCTTCCCATGGCGTTGCTTGAATTCCAAAGGATCTAATATAAAGGATGATAACTTCCTTAGCTCTTTCAAATCAGGACATCTGAAATTGTACTTCTTAGTGTTCCTTTATCCACAATCCATGGTCTGAATTTTTTTGCAAATAAGACCTTAGTTTCCTTGAAATTTATTTTTCTGTGATGAATGTTGTGATGCGCATGTAGGCATGAATGTAACAATCACAAACAAGGGATCACACACAAGGAAAACACAAACAAAGGTCAAGGGATGGATCAAGTCATCATCAAGATCAATCATCCATTTGGGTGGATTATGGTTTTCACCTTATCAACACCCAAGTACCATTGATATTGACGAGACTTGATTGAATCAACCAAAAATCAAAGGGTTTGTTGTGAATCACGAGCATGGAGTCGACTTAAGAACCATCCCAAAGGAGTGTACTAAGGATAAAAACCTGTAGATCATGTTCTAACACAGTTCCCAGAATCTTGATCCCCTCTATCAGATATTATAGGTTAGGATGACTGACTCATCAACCCATAATATTCTAAAGAGAAGCTCGTCTGAGTGTAGTACCGCATAACAACTGCTATCAAGTCTACACTTGATCAGTCTTTGCACTACGTCCTAAATAGGCCAAGTTGGGTTAAATGTTCTACGGTCATCAGCTTCTCATACCCCCAAATTAGAGAAAGTAATGCATATCCACAAATTACTTGTGTGACATTAGTAACTCTAAAGAGGTCTCCACTAAGTAGATGGGTCTCAAGCCAACCGGTTAAGGACAACTCCACATAAGTTGAACATGACTTTACCATCATCCTATCTTAATTGCACTCATGTTTGGGTCAGAACTTATCTCACCATACAGAGATCACCCAGCACAATAGATAGATTATATCACACAAACAATATATACAAATATCAAATATACAAACACATACACATAAAAAAAGTAGGATAAACCCACTGAGGACTACTCCCCAGCAGGTTCGCCACTTAATTTATGTAGCGGTAAATTCATGACCATAAAGCTATGGATAAACTTGACGGCAATAAAACCAGAGTCACTACCGTGTTTTTATTGTTTCTAAAGGAAAATGGAAAAGTACGGACAAAACCCAAAGATAAGAAGTTTTTAAATCAAAACTAATAAAATTCCAGAGATTACAAGTAAGGGGGTTGGTTACACAGAGGGAATGTGTTAGCATCCAAAGTGTCCTAGGTACTCCTAGGGATCCCTTTTTGTGTGCAAGTGTTTTGGTCAAAATGATGTTTGATAAAATATAGAGTGAGGAGATGAGAAAATAATTCATTGATTATATTTTTGTGTTTGACAAGACCTTTGGTCTTGTGCCTACATACCAATATAAAAATGAAGGATCAAAACCCCGTAGTTCGTGGTAAAAATTTCAAAGAAGTTGGTGAATTGACTTTAACAAAGGTTTAAATGAAAAGGCATAAAAAGGCCCAAGATTTGAATGGCGTTGTTAGTTCTTTTTGTATTTTGAAATTTAAGTCAATATGGTTAAGTTTATTTACAAATTTGATTTAAGAAAATAAGTTTAAAAAGTCAATGGCATAAGGCCAAAGTTTCTAATCATTAAAACATGTCTAAGTTTGAAATCTCAAGCAAAGAAATATTTTCAAAAAAGGGAGAGATTTTGAAATTAAAGAAGTGGGAGGAGATGAAGAGACTACCCTAAGCAAAAATTTAAAAGCTTAAGAGTTGAAAAGATCTGACCAATTGGATGCAATCCAACAGACAAGATTGTCATATAGAAAACCATTTTCCTTTGGACTTTGATAGGTGTAGCACCTCAAATTTGCACCTCCCATTTGTATATACATTTCATTTTTAGGTCATTAACATTGCATTAGCATTGCATAGTCCATTATATTGCATCAGGCAAGACTGGTCAGGAGATTCAACTGTGCAAAGTAACAAGAGCATTGTCTATGAGATCAAAGCCCTAGGGTTGGTGCAATGAGTTCACATGATTCAAGGATCATTTTGAAGTGGTTTGGCCGAGTGCTGAAGGCTCAGAACTCATCAGTCCATGTACAAATCATCTGAGGCCCACAAAAGTCAGCAGAAGTCAACTGCACAGTCAATTGTGGCTTTGAAGGTGAGAAGTGGTTAGAGATGGTTCATACATGTTCCAACAAGTCTCATTTGACATTTCAAACATCAATATTGAAGAATTTGAAGTCAGATCAAGACTTTCCAAAAATAGCAGGTGACCTGTAATTTGAACTTTCCAAAAATGGAAAGATTTTGGACCAATTTCAACTCAAGATTAGATCATCAAGAAAGCTTCAAATGAAATTTTCTCCAACATGAAAGTTGAATATCTTTCTCTCCCATTTCCAAAAAGTTCAAGATCATGAATTTCTCATGTGTGGTTGAGGAGATATGGTTCGATCATGGCAAAGTGTGTTCAAAAGTTCAAATGAGCATAACTTTCAAACCAAAACTCCAAAATGAGTGGTTCTTTTTGCATTTTGATCCTTATAACATGTATTTTCCAAGCATATCATTACAGGGCATAAATTTCATTTGCATGGCCTTTGGTTTATTCATGAAGTTTTTGGAAGAAAATTGCATAAAGTCATTTTAATTGATCATGAGCATACCAAACCAATTCCAATATGTGCATGGACTCATTTTAAGGCATTTTGGGCCAGAAACATGTACTGTTCACGTGCATGGCATGAGTGTGAGGTGAAAAAGCATTTTTGCACAAACACCTTCCAACTTGCTAATCACCTTTGGCTTTGGCTTAAACATGATTAAAACCTCATTAGCATAGCATATATATACTTAACCCTAACTGTTTTTGATCATTAACACATTTTCAGATCTAGAATCACAAAATTCTCAAAAAATTTCTCTCAAACTTTTTCCAAATTTCTTCAAACAAAAACATTTTCTATTGATCAATTCATCTTCATGAGGCATTTCTGAGCAAATCTGGACGTGGAATCAAGAGAAACTGTGGCATATTGAGCTAGGTTCAAAGTGTGAAGCATCCATGGCAGTTGAAGATTAAGCTGGTTTCGTGCATCCGTGAGCTTCAATTTCATCATCATTCCTCTCATTAAGCAGTGTGGAGAAGAATTGAAGCATTGCCAAGCCTTGTAAAATGCGATTTCAAGTTCTGCTCATCAAGAAGGTGAGTTTTCGATCTCTTTTATTTTGCAAATGGTTGTGATATTCTTGTAGTTCATTGATTGGTGATAATGCTGATGAAAATTTGGAGTGGTTTGGTGCAATATACACAAAGTTAGGATTGATTGAAGTTTTGATGTTGATTTTAATTTCCTTCGATCCAAGCATGTAGTGATGTTTTTGCATGAATCATGGCTTGATCTTTGATGTATGTGGCATGGTGAATCGATTGGCGTAGGTCTCATTAAATTCTGGGCGTTTTTCATTTTTTTGGAAATTCCAGATGAAGATCTTCATGATCTTCATCGTCCTTGTATGAACTGCATGCTATTTCCAGTATTGCTACGAATTGGCTTGAGTTTAGCTACGAAAATTCCAATTAGCTACGAAATCCATGCAGCGCGCGTGTTTAGGGTTTGAATGTCAAAACACAGTCGTTTTGATTAGGCGCGCTTGGAATTTCAAATTTGGCACCGGTTCGAACCTGGCTGAGAGACATTTCCAATTGCCTTGCATTTTTCTCCTATTCCTTCACATTTTCATGCCATGCTTCATGTTTCATTTCTCAAAATTCCATGAACTTCCAAAAATCACAATAAATTGAAAAATGCACCAAATGATCTCCAATTTTTTGCATCACGATCCTCATTCTGTCTACTTTTTTATGATCATTAAATTGCAATTTGTACCTGGCATAAAAAATGATTTGTCCTAGAGTGATTGCACATGTATGTATGTTTGACCTTGCCTTGTTCCATTCATCATAAAATGCTTAAAAATGATCCAATGCTTCTGAAATTTTGTGTGTGATTTCTAGACATGTTGAGTGATATTTTGGCTTTGGTTTGAGATTTTTACCATGATCCATCTCTGTTTTATGCTCATGCTAACTTGGTGTGACAATTTGTGTCACACATTTGGTTGTCTGTTTTATGCTATGTGATTGCCATGCCAAATGATGTCCAATGCCTCTAATTTTTTGTGTGATGATCATGTTATATGTCCTGTTTACTCATGAATTTTGCCAAGATTATTTGAGTCATTTTTGATTTAATGTGCATTTGTTTCTTCTGGTGTTTCAATGTGATCACCTTTTGCATGCTTTGCCATGTTTTGCTCATGAAATAAATTTGGTTAATGATTTTGATATGGGACATTTTGAGATGTGTTCTTGATTGGATGAAGATGATTCATGTTAAATTTCATGTTCTGTTTTGAATTTTTGATCCATCTTTGACCCTAGGCTTTGACCTAGTGGTTTGTGGCTTACATGTGGGCTTTGATTTCAGGTTTAAACATCCAAGTCCATAGTTGATGATGCTTCTTCATTTGAGCATTGATGTTTGCTCTTGATTACTAACACTTGTGTGTTTTGTAGGTTGATGTTAACTCATTTGAGTTTGCCTTGTGGCTTGCACATTGTGAACATTGTATGTCTGTTTGTCATTGCTTGTTGATTGTCTGTCTGTACAGTTGAACTGATTGGTTTAGATTTTTCACAGGTACCTAAGTTGCTTTGAGTTCTTTTGAACTTGCTTTTGCTTTGCTTGGTTGCTTAACCACTGAGGTATAATTTCTCTGACTTCATGTAGTCTGGAAGACCTGTCCTGTTATGTGGGCAGGCACCTGTCTGAAGCCCTCCTTAAGAGGCAATGCTTGTGAATGTTTAAATTTGTGCCAAGCAGGTAAAGACCTCTTAAGAGGCAATTGGCAGATAAAAGGGATGTGCAATCCATCCCCTGTTATTCAGTTGTGTCATTCACTTTGCTCACACACCTTGTGTTGATGCATTGTGGATAATAACCCAAGATCCTTGTTGTGTCAGTCATTTGTGGAGAAGAGTTCCTACATTCTGAACTCCCACACTTTCATTTGTCTGAAGCTCTCCCAGGCCAGGGATAAGAGCTGTGAGGTCTTACCCCCACTTCCCATTTCATCTGCTTCACCCTAACTCTCAATGTTAGGGTTAAGAGCTAACAACACCCTTTTCCAGTTGGTTTGTTTGTCAAGGTCGATATGACCCCTTGACTAAAACCTAACCTTGATTGAGCCAATTGATTGCATATAGCGTGTGCTATTTGTGTTTGTGTTTGATCAGTTGTTGTTTAGGCTAGCTTGCTTCCTGTGCAAGTTAGGATAGAAACCTTAACCTAGGACCGTGGTGGATTTACATGATAACTATTAGGCTCGAGTCAGGCTCCCTTTTAGTTTGTCATTTCCCAGTCTCTGGTTAGGTTAGAAGTTCTTTCCCTGTTAAGGGGAACTACGTCGCCCTGATCCTCATACCAGATGAGGTACGTAGGCAGGAGATGAGCTGATCTCTCCGGGCGCCCTTTTTCTTTTTCAACCCTTTGTGTGTGTTGGAGTCTGACATAAGTCCAGCGATTGGCAGTTGGTTTCCTGTGTGTGTTTGTTGGTTCGGAGTCTGATGTAAGTCCAGCGATTGGCATTCAGTTTCCATGTTTGCCTGTTTGTGTGGAGTCTGACATAAGTCCAACGATTGGCAGTCGGTTTCTTGTGTGGGTTTTGTTTGGCGTGTGTTGGCCGAGCTACGAGTGCTCTGATTCTTCTCTGGTTAGAGAAGATATGTATGCATAGGATGCGACATCCTAGCGACCACGTTTCCCCTGCCCCGAACTACGTCGACTCTGATGTTTGTGTCTGACAGGCTACGTAGGCCCAGGATGCGATATCCTGCCGACTCCCGTTTCTTTTGTCTTTCTGTGTTTCCTTCCATCCTTGTGTAGTTTGTGAGCAGTTTCTAGCAACCTTATCCTTTCTTTTGTGCGTGGATCCCATCGAGTACGACGGATGCGTAGGGGTGCTAATACCTTCCCTTCGCATAACCGACGCCCGATCCCATCTTTCTTTGGTCGCGAGACCATGTCTTTTCCAGGTTTACTTCGAGCGTTTCCTTTCCCTCCTTAGGGATAAATAACGCACGGTGGCGGCTCTGTTGTTTCATTTTCCTGCCGATTTTTCGCGTAATGCGACAATAGGGAATAAGCAATATTCAATGAGCAACATCCAAGCATCTAGTGAAAACTAAGGCATCAAATAAAGATAGCCATATCCAAGCAAGCACTCCAATAGCTAGCAGTCTTCAGTGTCTTCCAATGTATCAGATGGAATATTCCTTGATCAACTCAGAACAAAACATCAGACATAGACAATAATAACAAAATAACCATTAAGCACAAAAATAGAGTAGCAGATGAAGGCACGGTGAAGGATAGCTCAGTCTCAGATGTTGGCATTGGTCAAGTCCTTTAGCATAGGGAGTGTTGCCTAGTTCTAAGTCCAGAAGTTCAGATCAAGTCCCAACAGTCCAACAAAATGTTTTTTTAGGGTTTTTGTTGTTATTAGGTGTTTTAAGATCCTAAGCCCACAAACAAAATCAAAACTTACAAAAAAAATATATACAATCACAATATATGGCTCCAATGAGCAAAGTGAAAAAGGACTTGAAACATAAATAAGTTGCATGAATATGTAAATTGCAATGAATAATAAAGGTACTTGAAATTTAAAGTGTATAAAGTAAATGACTTGAAAGTAAAGCAATATTAATAAGGGTTAGTCAAATATTAGTGATGAGTTTTAATTGATTAAGTCATTCTTTGGAGAACAATCAACCATTCATTCATAAGTATGAATCCTTAAACCAAGACATCTTCCATAAGAAGGGCTCCAACTTGGATAATTCAACAAGTATGCCACTAGCTCTCATGAAAGGAAAAAAGGTCAAGCTTCCACACAATGCCATGAAGAATGGGAGACTTACAATCCCGCTTACTAGAATGATATGTCTTCTTGATCAAATTTAGCTCTATGTTAAGAAATCGTAATTGGACTTATATAGAAGTCACAACTATCTGAGGTCGGGCAATAAAACTATAGGTGTTAATGCATGTTAGAGATTTGGTATAAATAACCAAACTCCTAAAACATACCACACACTAAAAGAAATGGGAAGGACCTATCTCTGTCAGACTTGTATCGATTCATCTGACACAAGGTCGTTGATGAATCAATTAGCATTTAGACATTAGATATTTCATTGGTCAAATGAGGGATTAGGAAAGAATATGGATGGAGATAAAGAGGGAAGGGGAAATAGAAACACAAATTGATCATGAGAGGAATTTCATTTGATCATTACCATCCATTCATTTTGGGAGATGAAATGCACATTTCATCAATCCCTAAATCCAATGGTTTTGATCAAATAAAAGTCAAATCAACCATGACCAAGGCCGAAACAAAAAGTCAAACATCACAAGACCATAAAAATGGCTCAACATAATTTTTAAACATTTAATCAATTAAAAATCACATTAAAAATGAATTAAAATGCATTTTAATTTGGAAAAAACCACAAATCCCTTAAAACACCAAATAAATGGCCAAGGGATTTATCCTAGGTCAAACAAGGTCAAAGGACCTTAGACAAAAAAATTCACAATCTTTAGAATGTTAAAAGTATTTTAAAACTATTAAAAATATGCACAAAAACATTTAATTCATGAAAAATACAAAAAATAATCCAAAAAATAATTTTAATTCAAAATATGGAAGAGAAAAATATTTAAAGATTTTTGGTGAAAGTCCCATATTTTTTGGATAAAAAATGTATTTATTATGAATTAAACAAAACAAGACTATTTTAAAATAAAATCAGAAAATTAAGATAAATGAGAATAAACAATGGCCATAAGATCTCCCTCATTAATTGAGGTGACAAATCTAATGGCCAAGCGTGCGAATTCCAGAATGCTCCTTAGTCAACGCGCAACATGCTTGGTAATCACAGGGAAAGATTGGGATTAAAACATTTTAAATAGATCAAATGACCAAGATGCACACCATCATATCACCGGAGCTCTAGCTCCGGTCGTCTTCTCCGGTGGACCTCACCGGACTGGTCCACTATCAACCACCACCAAAAATAAAAGTAAGGACATGATTCTAAAGGAAAAATGCTCAGAAGCCCGAATCTGACCTCCATTTCATCCAATTCCAAGTATATTGAAAGATACATGGATTTGAAATTTGAGGTGCATGATCTGAGTTGCTTCGATTCGAGTTGCTTCGATGTTACCTACATTGGTAGGACTTCATCCAACCAATAATAAATCAAAATAGTTGAGAAATAACGGAGAATCAAAGAAGAGAAGTTTGAGAAAAATCACCTTCGGGTAGCTTCAATTCATCTTGATCTTACTTCCAATATTCTTTGGCTCGACTCTAGAAAGGCTTGGATTCTTGGAGGTTCAATTTCAAAATAGAAGGAGAATTGAAACTCGATTTCAAGTTAAATCTTCAAGTTTATCCTTTAATGGAGGTTAGGGATGCAATGCCTCAAAGCTTGGGTAGAAGAGATCGTTATTCTGATCACAATGGACATATATTTATAGGGTTATGCATTGCTTTTCACACACTTGAAATTTTTTCCAAATTTAGCAACATCGATGCATGGATGCATGGTCATTTTTTTGGGCCTAAACCATGATGTAATATCACTCTAATTAGTACATAATGGATCCAGAAATAATAACATGTAAGCATGCAAAAGGAAATGTTCACTTGAATTCAAAACTAGCCAAAACAAACCCAACAAAGGAATCATACGCAAGTCCCACAATTCTTGTCCAAATTATGTGATCTTGGACTTTTCCTAAACTTGACATCAAGGGGAACAACTTTGATGTTGAACACTTTTCCATTTGGAGCTTAGATCATGATGAATTCTGAGGTGGAAGTTGGATAAATCAAACATAATTTAAACTTTTCTAAGTACCAAGTCAAATGACCATTTCTTCCACCTTGAATAACTTTTGTTATGAGCTCCAAATGAAAATGGTTTCTTCACCAAAGTTGTATCTCTTTCATCCCTATTCAATATGGTCATAAATTTGACATCATTTGGATTTTGCATAAGGGAGTTATGCATTTTAGAGGTTGAGGAAAATTGCTTCTTCAATGGTAATGACCCAAAATGACCTATAATGTTTCCTATTGGAACATGCCCTTTCAAGTTGATTTTAACATTTCTCAAAGACTAAATGTTGGAGAGTAAATCTTTAATTTGATCATGAAAATTGGATTGCCTTCATCTCATAAATATTGAGCAAGTTATGGTCCTTGGAAGTTGACCTCTGATAACGCGAAAATGTATCATATATTTGACTTGACTTGCATTGTGCTTTACTTATTTTCCATAGAATTATGCCGTATTTTGTGTTTATTTTAGGTGTTTATCAATTAAGAAGTGTATGTGCGAGCAAAGTGGGAAAAGAGCAAAAAGGAAAGAAAAAGGGAAGAAAATGAAGAAAATAGTAATGGGTGGCGCCCACCACAAGCAAGTGTGGCGCCCACCACGACATGGAAAGGGTGGCGCCCACCACAAGCAATTCTTGCGCCTAACACCATATAAAAAGTATGGTGCCCACCACAAGCATAGGTGTGGTGCCCACCACCAAATAATGAGTGGCGCCCGCCACCAAGCAAGGTGTGACGCCCACTACCTAGGGTTGTGGCACCCGCCACAAAACCACTTCCTCCTTATTTTTCTTCGCGCTCCATTTTTCCCGATCAACCAACAACACCCACTATGAGATCTTCAAGGAAACTTTCAAGGTAAGGATTGGGGGGTATAAATCAGGGTTTCGGTGTTCAAGGAACCGACTGTCTCTTTTTAGCCAGAATTTTATTGTTAGTATTTTAATCAGATATTTACTTGTAAAGTGATAGATTATCCACATTAGGGACTATTGCGACATTAGTTTTAGCAATTGAATTTGATTGTAATTGTGTACCCGATTTGGTAAGCTTGCCAGCATTATTTGAATTCAAGAACCAGGATTAATTCCAGTTTTTCGGTCTATATTCCAGGTTCTATTTTAATTGATATTTTAATTTATTATGCTTTGTCTTATGTTTAATTATCATAATATCATGTTTGTTATCAGATCCATGTCTGGCTAAATCAATCGTTATCGGTATGTAAAGGCCGTCAAAACGACGGGATTCGTTAATAATTGGTGTTGACTTTTATAAAATATTTTTCAGGTTATAGTTTTTTGTTCTAAATGTAAAACTGTTTTTGTACGAGAGTACAAAGCAAAAAAGGGTTACGGTTAATAAAACGAGAGTTTGAGGTTTTAACCGGATAGCTGAAACTAAGCATTAATTCTAAATACAGTGAGAGCGCTTTAGGATTAATTAGAATTTATTGATTTCCAAAAATTACTTTTAATTCAAATGAGACAGCGAGAGCGAAGCATTCTGATTTAAGAGTATAGTCAGAGTCAACAACACGAGAGTGTGAGATAAAGTCTTTTAAATAAGTAATTTCTACTGAAGAGTATTTTGACGTTTAAGATTACACCAACTATTTATCGAATCCCCGAAGTTTGATTTGTTACATACCATTATCCCGCTATTAAATATTTCTATTAAATTTCAGTTTTCGTTAGTAGTTATTTCTCATTGTCCCTCAACCCCTAAAGAAATCATCAGCCTTAGATTTACATTGTAACATTAGATAACGGTAATGTCGATTATTAGTCCTTTGGGTTCGATAATCTTTAAAACTACACGATACGATTGTGCACTTGCAGTCACGAATCCTATAGACATACTAAGTCGCGATCAAGTTTTTGGTGCCTTTGTCGGGGACTAATTTAGTCAAAATCGTAACTCCAATGTTGCGCAATATAGACTAAGGCAAACAAAACTATTTCTTTTTTTAATTTGTCGATTGTATGCCAAGTACTCGCTCTCAAGGCGAGAAATTAAAGATACAAATCAACGAACCAGAGTGTTATCTAAGATTAGGATGCCGGATACGAGAATACCATATTAAGTACAATCTTACCGATCCTAATATCCCTATTCCCGAACCAGTTGTAGAACCAGATATGGCTAAAGGACCGCAGAACCGTCCTCCCAAGTACTATGCCATTCCTTCGAAAGATAAACCATATAACAGCATCGTTGCCCCTGCCATCGAGGCAAATAATTTCGAGCTAAAACCTTCGTTGTTGTCAGCCATATAGCAAAACCAATTTTCCGATAGTCCCACAGAGGACCCAAACCTACATTTGTCAGTGTTTTTGCAATACGCAGACACAGTAAAAGAGAACGGTGTCAGCCCAAAAGCAATAAGACTACGTCTTTTCCCTTTCTCATTAAGAGATAGAGCTAGAGCTTGGCTCTCGTATCTACCGTCCAACTCTGTCACTACGTGGAACGAGTTGAAGAAAGTTTTCTTAGCACGATATTTCCGACCTAGTAAGACGACTATGCTAAGAGCCCAAATAAACGGGTTTAAACAAAAAGACAACGAAACTTTTTTCGAAGCATGGGAGAGATACAAGGACATGATGAGGCTTTGTCCATATCACGGTTTAGAAGAATGGTTGATCATCCATACCTTTTACAATGGTATCTTGTACAACACAAGATTAACAATAGACGCCGCTGCGGGTGGCGCCCTAATGGATAAACCCTACAATGAGGCTTATCAACTTATAGAAAGTATGACCCAGAATCACTACCAGTGGAAAAGTGAAAGAACCTTTGTAGAGAAACCTCCAACGAAAGGCAGCATGTACAAAATAAAGCAGTCTTGACCATGTCAATGCTAAAGTTGATGCCCTCACTCAAAAGATAGAAAACCTGACCATAACACCCACAGCCACCGTGGCTACCATAGCACCAAACTGTGAGATATGCGGAGTTCCTGGGCATGCTTCCCCTGAATGTCAACTTTTGACAGGAATCTCCACAGACCAAGTGAATTATGCTCAAGGAAACCCTTACCCAAACACCTATAACCCAAGCTGGAAGAACCATCCGAACTTTTCGTACAAAAACAATAACGCATTGTATGCACCTAACCAAGCACCTGTTGTACCACTAAGATATCATAAAGCTGCCACGACTGCTCCAAATGCTCTTAGGAAGTCAAACCTTGAAATAATGATGGAAAATTTCATAGCTACCCAAGCCCAAACAAATAAGGATTTCCTGAATCAAAACATACACACTAGTGAGCAAATTAAGCAATTAACGAACAAAGTAGATGCTTTAGCCACCCATAACAAAATGTTAGAAACACAAATTTCGCAAGTGGCACAACAACAAGCACCTACTTCTGCCCCTGCAGGTACATTTCCTGGACAACCAAAACCAAACCCGAAAGGTCATGCAAATGTTATTATACTACGAAGTGGGACAGAATTAGACGGACCAACCGACCCTAGAATTCAAAATCCAGCCATGCACCAAGACCCTGGTAAGATAACTGAGAATGGAGACGAACTAAAGGAAAATAAAAGTGAAGAGGCTGTAGAGAAAGAAGAACCATATGTGCCTCCACCACCGTATAAACCTCATATCCCGTATCATCAAAGATTTGTTAAATCCAAAAGTGTAGGGCAATTCAAGAAATTTGTAGAGCTTCTGAAACAATTGAATATCACAATACCTTTTACAGAAGTTATCACTCAAATGGCCTCGTACGCTAAGTTTCTTAAGGAGATCTTATCTAACAAGAAGAAGATCGAGGATAACGAAACCGTTACACTTACTGCTGAGTGTAGCACTATAATTCAAAACAATATGCCTCATAAGCTGAAAGACCCAAGGAGTTTCTCCATAACCTATGTGATCGTAAAGTTTGTCATAGACAAAGCTCTATGCGACTTAGGAGCCAGTTTTAGCTTAATGCCCTTGTCCATATGCGAAAGGCTTAAAATGGGAGAGTTGAGACCAACTAGGATGTCTGTACAACTAGCTGATCGTTCTGTTAAATTTCTCGTAGGTATGCTAGAGAACGTTCCAGTGCGCATAGGTCAATTCTATATTCCTACTGATTTCATAATCATGGACATAAATGAGGATTCCAATATCCCTATCATATTAGGAAGGCCATTCTTAGCTACTGTCGGAGCAATTATAGATGTAAAGAAAGGCAAGCTAACCCTTGAAGTTGGTGAAGAAAAAGTCGAATTTATTTTGACACAATTCTTAAAGGACCAGCTATAAACTATACATGTTGTCTGCTAGATGTCATCGAAGAACGTGTAAGAGAAATGGAGAATGAACAAACCTCATACTCTGAAATATTGAAAATCACAATGCCTCCTTTTTTTGAAGATGACAGTTGGCGTGAGGAATACTAAGATGACAATTTAAGTGAATGTCTAGCACTGACACCCAATCATATTCCTTTCCCGAAGAAACCAGCATTAGAACTTAAAACACTAAACAAAAATTTAAGGTACAAATTCCTAGACATTGAACTTTAGCGACCTATAATAGTTAAGGCAGACTTAGGACAAATAGAAATCGAGAAACTCCTACATGTTTTACGAAAATATCCAACTACTTTAGGCTATAATATCTCAGATCTAAAGGGAATAAGTCCTTCCATATGCATGCATCGCATTATGCTAGAGGAAGACAGTAAGACCTTTAGAGAACATCAAAGAAGGATAAATCCCGTTCTAAGTGATGTAGTCAAGAGAGAAGTGCAAAAGCTATTAGAAGCAGGGATTATATACTCGATATCCGATAGTCAATGGGTCAGCCCAGTACGTGTCGTACCAAAGAAGGGAGGCGTCACAGTTGTTAATAATGAAAAAGGCGAATCTATAGCACAAATAATGCTGACTAGAAGCAGAATATGCATTGAATATAGAAAATTGAGCAAAGCCACTCGAAAGGATCATTTTCCTTTACCTTTTATTGATCAAATACTTGAGCAATTGGCTAAGCAATCTCACTTCTTCTATTTAGATGGTTATTCAGGATTCTTTCAAATCCTTATTAATCCCGACGACCAAGAAAAAACAACCTTCACTTGTCCTTATGCTACATTCGCCTATCGACAAATGTCTTTCGGACTATGCAACGCTCCCGCAACACTCCAAAGATGCATAATGTCAATTTTCGCTGATTTTATAAACGACATCATGGAAGTATTTATGGACGATTTCTCTGCTTATGGGCAGAGTTTTGAAGGATGCTTATAGATTCTAGAAATGGTACTTGAAAGATACGTAAAAGTGAATCTCGTGTTAAACTGGGAAAAATGCCATTTTATGGTTCGACAAGGAATCGTACTTGGACACATAGTGTCTGATAAGGGGATTGAAGTTGACAAAGCTAAAATAAAAGTTATAGAAAACCTTCAACCTCCGAAAACTGTAAGAGAAATACGAAGTTTCTTAGGACACGCCGGTTTCTACCGACGATTCATTAAAGATTTCTCCAAAATCGCCAAACCACTAACTGGCCTATTAATGAAATACGTTGAATTCATCTTTGACGAAAAATGCTTAAAAGTGTTTGAACCAGTAAAAAAGACTCTCATCACCACACCTAGCATGCAACCACCTGATTGGAGATTACCGTTTGAAATCATGTGTGACGCTAGTGATTATGCCGTAGGCGCAGTCTTAGGACAAAGAAAGGATAAGAAGCTTCATGCAATATATTACGCAAGTAAAACCTTAGATCCTGCGCAGATGAACTACTCCACCACAGAAAATGAACTTTTAGCTGTCGTGTTCTCTTTGGATAAATTTCGTTCTTACCTAGTAGGAGCAAAAATAGTTATCTGTACCGATCATGCCGCAATTAGGTACCTATTAAGTAAAAAGGACGCCAAACCAAGACTTCTAAGGTGGATTTTACTCCTACAAGAGTTTTATTTAGAAATCAAAAATAAGAAAGGCACTGAAAATGTCGTAGCTGATCACTTGTCAAGGATGGAAGGCATTGAGCCTGAACGAGTGCCTATCAATGATGATTTCCCTTATGAACAACTCATAGCCCAATTGGAAAGTAATACAGTTGAATACTCACTAACTTATAATGATACCGAAACAAATGAAGTGGTGAAAGAAATTTATACTAAAACCACACTACCATGGTATGTTGACTTCATTAACTACTTAGCAGTTGGGGTGCTTCCATCAGACTTCACTTACCAACAAAAGAAGAAATTCTTCCATGATCTTAAACAATATTATTGGGATAAGCTTCTACTTTTAAAAAGAGGCACCGATGGTATCTTCTGTCGATGTGTCCCTGAAGATGAAGTAGAAAATATAATTGCTCAGAGTCATTCTGCTCCCTATGGAGGACATGCAAGCACTTCAAAGACTTGTGACAAGATCTTGCAAGCCAGCCTCTTTTGGCCCACTATGTGGAAAGATGTCCACATCGCTATCATAAATTGCAACTGGTGCCAACGCCCTGGAAACATCTCTAGACGCGGAGAAATTCCACTTAAAGGCATTTTGGAAGTAGAAGTCTTTGACGTGTGGGGAATTGATTTCATGGGACCATTCCCATCTTCTTTTGGTAACAAGTACATACTCATTGATGTTGATTACGTATCAAAATAGATCGAGGCTATAGCCTCTCCAACAAATGACGCACGAGTGGTAATTAGGCTCTTTAAGCATATAATTTTTCCTAGATTCGGTGTGCCGAGACTTGTCATTGTGATGGTGGCTCCTATTTCATTTCAAAGATCTTTGAAAAGCTATTACCAAAGTATGGAGTCCGACACCGCGTAACAACACCCTATCACCCACAAACAAGTGGCCAAGTAGAGGTCTCGAATAGAGAAATTAAGCAAATCTTAGAAAAAATAGTTGCCACCTCTAGGAAAGATTGGTCTTCAAAGTTACACGAAACTTTGTGGGCATATAGGACAGCTTATAAGACCCCAATAGGAACCACACCATTTAAGCTAGTTTATGGAAAATCGTGTCATCTGCCTGTAGAATTAGAGCATAAAGCATATTGGGCCATTAAGACCTTTAATCTCAATTATATTGCCGCAGGCGAGAAGAGAATATTAGATATCCATGAACTAGTAGAACTTAGATTAGACGCATACGAGAATTCCCGAATCTATAAAGAAATAACTAAAAATGGCATGACAATCGTATATCGAGGAAAGAGTTTAATGAGGGTAACGTAGTACTTTTGTTTAATTGTCGACTTAAACTTTTTCCTAGAAAACTTTGTTCTAGGTGGTCCGGTCCCTTTGAAATTACCAAAGTTTTTCCAAATGGAGCGATGGAGATAAAGGGAAAATCTAGTTAACCATTTATCGTAAACGGGCAGCGCTTGAAACATTATCATAACATTGACAATAGAGATTTTTCTACTAATCTAAAGCTTGCAGAGCTTCCCGCTCATTCACCGAATTAATATTTAGTTAAATTTTGTCGAGCTTACGACAGTAAACAAAGCGCTTAGTGGGAGACAACCCACAACTTATTATAAATTATTAATTCTATCTCCACTATTATTGTTTAGTACTATTTCTTATTTCTCATTCTTTTTATTCTCTTTCATAAAGTCACTCGGTACTTTTCTTTATTATCATCCATTACTGACTTAGCACTATTGTCTACTTACTCCCAGGCTAACTTAAATTTAGCTAGCTACTAATTTTCACGATGCAACAAGTAGACTACATGGATATCGTCTTTAGAGGCAGAGGTCAGAGGAGACGCTTTGAAGCTTTAGCTCAGAGAGAGATGGCACTAACTATTTACCCCGATGGACGTACCATGACTAAGTTAGGTATCCGAGATAGTGTTATGTCCCTACTTAACCAAATTGGCTAGGATAATTTGGCTATCAAAAGAAGATTTAGTTCTTACCGTAGGCTAACCCTAGAATTCCTGAGCTCCCTTGTTTAGTTTCCAAACCATGGTATTGGATTCAATAGAGGCCTTATCACCTTTAGGATGTTTGATATTAAGTATCGCTATAATCATAGAGAAATAGCTGAACTCCTAGGATGCCTAAATGGCCCTAATGCCTTTACCGTCACCCAGTAAGAACTACTCACAAACCTTGAACTAAACTACTTTTGGGGAAGCATTACCGAAAACAACCATCCTGAGCCAGATCTCATGTATTCTGAGAACATTCATAACCCTGTAATCCGTTATTTTCATAAGATCTTAGCTCACACCTATTTGGAAAAGAACAAAACATTACCCCTGTGTCCAAAGATGAGCTCTTCATAATGTATTGCGCATCATAAACCCGTCCTGTTAATGCTGCTACATTTATGATAACTAACTTTGATTATGTGGCAGAAGCAACCCATGGACCGATCCTAATAGGATGCCTAGGAACCATGATTACAAATGTGATCACACTCAATCACACCGCGTTTTTGACTTGGATTTCACATGTTTATTAGGTTTTTATTACCATTTTGCTTGTGTTATGCTCTCTTTTATGTTATTTTCATATATTTAGCTCTTTCGGGACCTTTTTAGAAGAAACAAAGCAAAAAGACCAAAAATTAGGGTTTTTCGGCAAATATTGTACACATGGCGTTATGCATGGTGGCCGCTATAGGAGAAGCCATGACACATCAGCCCTCAACCAGGAGGTAACCACCACGATCCCATGAACTTTCCCATTCACACACATGGCGGGCGCCAGGAAGGGGTGGCGGGCGCCACCTTTGCATTTCACGTTCCCACTAAGGAGAAGTTGAAGGGCATCATGGTCTTTGCAAGCTGCTGAATTCCTCTATAAATAGGTCGTTCTAGTTCATTTCCAAATCATCCAACTTAGTTTACAACACTAAGACTATATTATCATCTGTAAAAGCGGTAATCCGTCACATCGAGGGGTTATCGCACCGTAGTGTAATTGAGTTGGAGCACTTTGATTTTGTTGTCGTCTTTATCTTCAAAGTCAAAGGTTTATTTTCCTTGTACCAGATTTAAAGCCTCTGTTTGGAGCAGGTTCTAATTTAATCTCTTTTATTTATTTTACTTGCCATGCTTAACTTTATTTAATTTCTTGCTATGCTTTACTTTATTTAATTTCTTGTCATGCTTTACTTTATTTAATTCCTGTCATTGTCTTTACTTTATTTAAATTTCTCGTCATTATCTTTATTGCTCGTTTTAATTATTTTACACGTTTTACTTGTTCTTTACGCCTTACATTCTAAAACAACTTTTCATCATGATCAATATCGTTGTGTTTTTTTGTATTACCATGTCTGGCTAAATCTTTCAAAGGTTAGAATGTAAGGATCGCGGTTAAAGAGATGTTTCACATATTGAATTTGTAGAAATGCTTTAAAGGCTGTTTTGATTTTTAATTCGAGTTTTCTGAAACAAACTTGGTTAGTTTTAACTACTCAAGAAGTGTGAAAGCACCCTGGCTTAGTTAACTAGGAATTTTTATCACTTTAAGGAGAAACGATTTTTGAAACTGTTTTCGAACGTGTTGATAGATTTAAAATCAGGAAACTCCTTGGGTAAACTTTCCAAATCAAAATCACTTTTCAACTAAGTTTACGAGTCTTATTTCTTAAAAATAAGTTTACTACTTTAGCATTCTGCGCACCTTTTATAAGTGACAATAAAAGGCCTTAAATTAAGGGTAAACTCGGTTCTGAATACGCGAAAGCGAGAGTTCCTGTTAAATGGATTCTTTTCAAGAGTAGAAAGTATTTCCCCATAAGTAGTTCTATTTAGACAATCGAAACATCGTTTAACTGACATGAAATACATTCAAACATGTCGTTATCTGCACTGTATTTTTTATTTCTTTTATTTACTGTTATTTTGCGACATAAATATCTCTTTTGTACCGCCTTAGATAAACATCGTAACAATAGTAATCGATAGGTTGACGATTTGGTCTCTGTGGGATCAATATTCTTTTATATTACTCTGATGCGATTCGTGCACTTGCGAATAGAGCGATCAAGTTTTTGGTGTCATTGTTGAGCAGCAACTTCGTCAAATTTCGTACCATGTTGTTACACTGTCTAGACTAAGGCATTATTAGCCGGTAAATGCGAAGAACCCGTAGTACTAGAAATTTAGTAGATCCTTTAGCGGAACCCGAACGTTACACTCGTACACGCCTCTTACCCATCCGAATTAAGAAAGCTATGGCCGAGAATCGCGACCGGAGACCTCTTAAGGAATTTGCCCAACCCTCTGACGAGGAACCTAGTTCTAATATAGTAAACCCCCTCATTCCTGCCAACAATTTCGAACTAAAACCATCTTTACTGCAATTAGTGCAACAAAACCAATTCGCGGGTCTCGCTACGGAGAACCCAAATCAACATTTAAAAGTCTTTATCCAACTGGACGACACCTTTAAATCCAATGGTGCTTCACCTGATGCGATTCGTTTAAGATTATTTCATTTCTCCCTCAGGGATAGAGCACGTTCATGGTTATATTCACTTCCAGCTAATTCAATAACTACCTGGGAAGACCTTAGGAGAGTATTCCTTGCTAGATATTTTCCCCCCAGTAAGATTGTTGTTCTTCGAAACCAAATAACTAGATTTACTCAAAACCAAGGAGAATCACTTTTTGAAGCTTGGGAGAGATATAAAGAGCTGTTAAGAGTCTGTCCACACCATGGCCTAGAACAATGGCTGATCGTTCATACCTTCTACAATGGACTCCATTATAACACAAAGATGAGCATCGACGCTGCCGCTGGTGGCACGCTGATGAACAAACCTTACTCTGAAGCCTGTGACCTAATTGAGGATATGGCCCAAAACCATTACCAATGGGGAACTAAACGAGCATCAATAGAGAAAAAGGAGACCCAAGGTGGAGTACATGAGGTACACTCTATGGACATGATGCAGGCAAAAATGGACACTTTAGCCCTTAAGGTCGAACATATTTCTACAAACACTAACACTGCAGCGGTAGTCCATACAGAGTGTGAACTTTGTGGATCTAAAGGACACGAATCAGCGAAATGTAACCTTTTGAACGACTTGAACACCGACCAAGTGAATTACGCCCAAGGTAACCCATTTTCTAATACTTACAACCCTGGATGGAAAAATCACCCGAATTTTTCCTATAAAAACCAAAACCCTGTCCAAAATTATGCACCTCAAAGACCACAATGCTATCAAGCCCAAAAACCAAATCAACCTATGCAAGTTGTGCCTCAGAAGTCTAACCTTGGGAAGATCATGGATAACTTTATATCAGGCCATACTTAGCAAAACAAAGAATTCCTAAACCAAAACATTCACGTAAACGAACTGATAACACAATTAGGGACCAAGGTCGATCAGATAATCACTCACAACAAGATGCTTGAAACCCAGATCTCACAGGTAGCACAAAACCAAGCCCCACAAACTGCACCTGGAGGAAAATTCCCTGGACAACCTCAACTCAACCCTCGAAGGCAAGCTAACGCTATCTCATTACGATGTGGGACCACTTACGAAGGGCCTCGTAACCCAACAATGAGCGAGTCCAAAGCTTCTAAAGAAAATATACCTACCAACCAAGTAGAGGAACCGGTGGAACCCGAAAAACAAACCGACCAAGAAGGGGAAGCCAAGGATAAAACTTACAAACCACCACCCCCGTAAAAACCACCAATCCCATATCCACAAAGACTTAAACAAACCAAAATCAATAACCAATACCAAAAGTTTATAAAAGTAATAGAGCATCTTCATGTAGAGATTCCTTTCACCGAAGCCATCACCCAAATTCCATCTTACGCCAAATTTCTCAAAGACATCTTAACCAACAAGCGTAGGCTTGACAATCCCAAACCCTTGGAATGCAAATTTATTTCCGAGAATAAACTTGCTAAGAAGGAGAAAGACCCTGGTAGTTTTTCTATACCTTGCATTATAGGGAATCATGTGATCGACAAAGCTTTCCTAGACTTGGGCGCTAGTGTGAGTTTAATGCCCTTGGTTGTGTGTAAGAGGTTAAACTTAGGAGAATTACAACCAACTAAGATGTCCCTCCAATTAGCCGATAGGTCTGTTAAGTACCCTGTAGGCATTTTAGAAGACATCCCAGTTAGGATCGGTCAACTTTATATCCCAACAGACTCTGTGGTCATGGATATCAAGGAAGACGACAATATCCCTATCCTTTTAGGTACACCATTTTTATCAACAGTCGGAGCTATAATAGATGTTAAAAGAGGAAAATTAACTTTCAAAGTAGGGGATGAAAAGATAGAGTTTATTCTTCCAAAGTTCCTGATGGCACCAATCATAGGATACGCATGTTATGCGATCGATATCATAGATGAATGCATAAGGGAATTTGATCAAGAAGAAGCTGTGACCGAACCATTTTCAAACCCAAATGAAAAGGATGACGATCTAAAGGAAACGGAACCTCACACTAACGAATGTTTGGATCTTACTCTAGACCTTTCACCAAATTCTCAAAAACCAGCTCAAGAACTTAAGGAATTGCCCAAGAACCTAAGATATGAGTTTTTGGATAAAGAAATGAACCACCCAGTAATAGTTAGTGCCACCTTAAACCAAGACGAGACAAACCAACTCTTGAATTTTTTACGAAGATACCCCTTTGCCTTAGAATACAACATCTCTGATTTAAAAGGTATAAGCCCATCCGTGTGTACGCACAGGATCTCGCTAGAGGAAGATTCAAAACCTTCCAGAGAACATCATAAAAGAATCAACCCTGTAATGAGTGGGGTGGTAAAGAAGGAAGTCCTTAAACTGCAAGAAGCTGGTATAATCTATCAGATCTCCGATAGTAAATGGGTAAGTCTTATACATGTGGTACCCAAAAAGGGAGGCATCACAGTCGTGCAGAACGAGAAGGGCGAGCATGTAGCTAAACGTATAGAAGGCGGATGACGTATGTGCATAGATTATAGGAAGCTCAATAAGGCAACTAGGAAATACCATTTCCCCCTTCCATTCATAGATCAAATGCTTGAGCGTCTTGCCAGACACTCTTACTTTTGTTATCTGGATGGATATTCTGAACTTTTCCAAATACCCATACACCCATAGGATCAAGAGAAAACAACCTTCACCTTTCCTTACAGAACGTTTGCTTACAGACGAATGTCGTTTGGACTCTGTAATGCGCCAGCTACTTTCCAACGTTGTATGATGTCAATCTTCACAGATTATCTTGACGAAATTATGGAAGTATTTATGGACGATGTCTCGGTATGTGGGTTCGACTTTGAGAATTGCCACATTAATCTTGAGAAAATCCTAGAGAGATGCGTAGAAGTTAACCTTGTGTTAAACTGGGAGAAGTGCCACTTTATGGTTAAATAAGGGATAGTGTTAGGACATATAATATCTGAAAGAGGCATTGAGGTCGACAAAGCAAAGATAGAAGTTATAGAAAACCTTAACCCTCCTAAGACAGTTAGAGAAGTTTGTAGTTTTCTTGGACACGCTTGTTTCTACCGACGCTTCATCAAAGATTTCTCTAAAATAACAAAACCCCTAACCGGCCTTCTGATGAAAGACGTTGAATTCATTTTCAATGAAAAATGTATCGAAGCCTTTAATCGTTTAAAACAAGCACTAATTTCAGCACCCATTTTACAAACTCCGGATTAGACTCAACCCTTTGAATAATGTGTGATGCTAGCGATTTCGCTATAGGAGCTGTTTTAGGGAAAAGAAAAGATAAGAAATTACATGTAATATATTACGCTAGTAGAACCCTAGATACCGCTCAACTAAATTATACAACAACAGAGAAGGAACTCCTAGCTGTAGTTTTTGCAATTGATAAATTTAGGTCTTATCTTGTCGGATCTAAGATTATAGTCTATACATACCATGCAGCTATCCGTTACCTTCTAAGCAAAAAGGATGTGAAACCAAGATTACTCAGATGGGTCATTTTGCTACAAGAGTTCGACTTAGATATTCGAGACAAAAAAGGAACAAAAAATGTAGTTGCTGGCCATCTTTCCAGACTAGAGCATTTGAAGCCAGACCATTTACCTATAAATGATGATTTCACCTATGACAGATTGATAGCTAAGTTAGATATCGTTCCCCTTGAACCTGATAGAGACAACTTTGGGACAGTTTCAGAAATTAGCAGAGTACCATGGTACGCTGGTTTTGTGAATTATCCAGCCGCTGATATCATACCACCTGACCTCAATTATCAACAAAAGAAGAAATTCTTTAAAGACGTAAGACATTTCTATAGGGATGAACCATTCCTTTTCAAAAGAGGAACATATAACATATTTCGAAGTTGCGTCCTGGAAGAGGAAGTTAGAAATATCATAGAGCATTGTCACTCTCTACCTTTTACCGGTCCTTTGCCACCTAATGTTCCTATGGACGATGGGCAAGGAACCGATGATGAGTATGACTGGCGCGACCAATCCCCTGCTCATGATATTCCTACACACACTGCATCACCTACACATACTGCACCTTCTTCTTCTGACCATTTTGCAAGTACCGCTCCCAGTTTTTACATCACTGAGGAGATGTGGCGCAAGCACATGGCTCGAGAGGAAAGGCGTGACACCCTTCTGAATACCATAAACCAACAATTGACAGATAATATGAGTTTTATGGAAGCCTCCCAGCAGCGTAGTGATCAAGCACATCGGACTATCACTAAGTCCTTACTTGCGATCACTAATGAGCAGCATCGCCAGTGACAGGCTACTAAGCGTCACTTCGCACTTATCGAGGCCAACCAAGGGTCTCCCTTAGGTCACTCTAGGCAGCTGCAGGAAGGACTTAGTACTCGTAGCACGTGTCGTCGACCCAGGCATCCTGACCAGGGCGGTGACGGTGACGGTACCGGTGATCACCCATAGTTCTCTCTCTCTCTCTCTTCTAGGTTACTCCTACCCTATCTCATATTGAAACATTGAGGACAATGTTCGGTTTAAGTGTGGAGGATATTTTTATCGCTTTTTATCGCTTTCCTTTACTTTTAGTATGTTTTGTGCATTTTAGTTGTTTGCCTTTTCTTTTCAATAAAATAACATTTGTTTGACGAGTCATCTGTGTAGTGTATCCGTATTTCTCCCATTTCTTTAATCTTACCTGAAAAAAATTGTGAGCAAAGAAGACAGTGCATCTTGAATATTCAGGCTATAAGACAGGTTTATGACGGGATGTAAAAGACTTGGGAAAACTTTTTCTAAAAATTGATATTGTCTTAACACCGTAGGCTTCATGATTATAAGAGTCGATCCCGATACCCCATATGTTGTGACCCTAATTTTTGTTCCAAATAAGTCCTTAAGTAGTTTATCCTCGCAGTCAACTCCGGCTTAAGCATGCTCTACGTAGGGGACCGATGAAAATAAGTGAATGATCACAAAAATTCCTGCTTTGTTCTCTAGTTGTAAGAAAATCCGGGCTAGGTGACTCTCACACGGTCATTTAACCCAGCAAAATAAAGGCATTTGCGAAACATGCAGAAGAAAAAAAAAATATATATATATATATATATATAATATGCCTATTGTTGGTTGGTTCAGAGGTATCTGGTGTTGAACATGGTAGGGTGGATTACGATCCAATCCCCCACAACTACAAATTGGGTTAAATAAAGGGGTTACACCAACTTATGTACCAGAGCCCCATCCTTAAGATCATAATCACTAACCAGTCACCTTACTATGAGTATGTACAGAAAAAAGGGCTTAATGTGATTGCACCTGAATGAAAAGGACTTGAAGAAGATGAAAACAAGGCATAGGTATGGTGTGGTGATGTGGATTGATTTGTATAGGAACAACGACTAGACCACATTTGCGAGAAGTGTCACTATAATATCCTTAGTTTGATTCGTTAGTACCTATCGATACATTCCTTGAATGAACTTATAAGCCTTTTTTCCTTGAATTAACTATGGTTGATACTGTTTTTCTTGCATTAGCTATAAATAGTTTTGCTTGAGGACAAGCAAAGGATTAAGTGTGGGAGAATTTGATCACACCGCATTTTTGACTCGGATTTCACATTTTTATTAGGTCTTTATTACCATTTTGCTTGTGTTATGCTCTCTTTTATGTTCTTTTCATATATTTAGATCTTTCGGGACCTTTTTAGAAGAAACGAAGCAAAAAGACCAAAAAATAGGGTTTTTCGGCAAATATTGTACACATGGCGTTATGCATGGCGACCGCTATAGGAGAAGCCATGACACATCATCCCTCAACCAGGAGGTAACCGCCACGATCCCATGAACTTTCCCATTCACACACATGGCGGGCGCCATGAATGGGTGGCGGGCACCACCTTTGCATTTCACGTTCCCACTAAGGAGAAGTTGAAGGGCATCATGGTCTTTCCAAGCTGCTGAATTCCTCTATAAATAGGTCGTTCTAGTTCATTTCCAAATCATCCAACTTAGTTTACAACACTAAGACTATATTATCATCTTTAAAATCAGTAATCCATCACATCGAGGGGTTATCGCACCGTAGTGTAATTGAGTTAAAGCGTTTTGATTTTGCTGTCGTCTTTATCTTCAAAGTCAAAGGTTTATTTTCCTTGTACCAGATTTAAAGCCTCCATTTGGAGCAGGTTCTAATTTAATCGCTTTTATTTATTTTACTTGTCATGCTTTACTTTATTTAATTTCTTGTTATGCTTTACTTTATTTAATTTCTTGCCATGCTTTACTTTATTTAATTCCTGTCATTGTCTTTACTTTATTTAAATTTCTCGTCATTATCTTTATTGCTCGTTTTAATTATTTTACACGCTTTACTTGTTTTTTATGCCTTACATTCTAAAACAATTTTTCATCATGATCAATATCGTTGTCTTTCTTTGTATTACCATGTCTGGCTAAATCTTTCAAAGGTTAGAATGTAAGGATCGTGGTTAAAGAGATGTTTCACATATTGAATATGTAGAAATGCTTTAAAGGTTGTTTTGATTTTTAATTCGAGTTTTCTGAAACAAACTTGGTTAGTTTTAACTACTCAAGGAGTGCGAAAGCACCCTGGCTTAGTTAACTAGGAATTTTTATCACTTTAAGGAAAAACGATTTTTGAAACTGTTTTCAAACGCGTTGATAGATTTAAAATCAGGAAACTCCTTGGGTAAACTTTCCAAATCAAAATCACTTTTCAACTAAGTTTACGAGTCTTATTTCTTAAAAATAAGTTTACTACTTTAGCGTTCTGCGCACCTTTTATAAGTGACAATAAAAGGCCTTAATTTAAGGGTAAATTCGGTTCTGAATACGCCAAAGCGACAATTCCTGTTAAAATGATTTCTTTTCAAGAGTAGAAAATATTGCCCCATAAGTAGTTCTATTTAGACAATCTAAACATTGTTTAACTGACGTGAAATACATTCAAACCTGTCGTTATCTGCACTGTATTTATTATTTCCTTTATTTACTGTTATTTTGCGACATCAATATCTCTTTTGTACCACCTTAGATACATATCGTAACAATAGTAATCGATAGATTGGCGATTTGGTCTCTGTGGGATCAATATTCTTTTAAATTACTCTGACGCGATTCGTGCACTTGCGAATTGAGCGATCAAAATGCTATTAGACTGAAACAACCACTTATTAGACTTAACCCCATAGGTGGAGTACGACCCATGCACATCCAGTTTTGTTTCAACATTAGTATTATTAGAAATCTGGGCCCAAATGTGTTTGAATTTCTTATCAACAACCAAGTTGTGCACCTGTGTACCCTGCCAAACTATAGGACTAGTGTACATGACAGAAACAATTGACTCTTTGATTTGGACAGACCACAAGATGCATCACCCTCTCCTCTAGAGACACCCCAAATCTATGACCACTAGCACCTGTGTACCCTGCCAAACTATAGGACTAGTGTACATGACAGAAACAATTGACTCTTTGATTTGGACAGACCACAAGATGCATCACCCTCTCCTCTAGAGACACCCCAAATCTATGACCACTATGATGCTTATCTCTCAGACGCTGACTCATGTGCCTCTGTTATACCTGTTGGGCAACCTATTGATCACGTGTTGTCATCAACGTTGTCCAAACTGACATTGCTTACCTGAGAGGATAATTAAGCACTTTGCGTGTGGACCTCCACGGATTTATGGACGTAGTGATAGAGAATTTGGATCACATTTATCAGCACTTTTACTCTTTCACTCCTCCTGCCGGCGGTCGCCGTAATGGCTAATATATCTGAATTTTACCGCATGTCTGACATTAATTTTAGATTTTTCCATGTTTGGATTTTCTTTTTATTCTTACAATTAAGGAATTTTTAATTGTTTCACTTTTATCTAGCAAAATCATTCAACTATTATGTAATTCATATCTACTTACCTCATTCCTTTTTCGATTTCATGCTTTAATTTAATTTTATTGTACCTTATGTTATTTTCACTTTTATTTTTTCCTTTTTTTCACCTAACTATTCAACAACTACTAAATAGTGGTCCAACGAATGTACATGCAAGATTGTGGTCAAAAGAAACTGCAAATCGCATAGATATGCGCAATCTGGATAACTATTGTTATATTCATGATCTGGTGCCTAACCCAGTCCCTGTGAACATTTCTGAGAATGTAGCTGCTGGCGGGGACATTGATGAGGATTATGATCAGGAGCAGGTTGCTCCTGCTACTAACACACACCCACACACCATACAAGTTTCTTCTGAAAATGTTGGAGGTACATCATCCAGGCATAAGCCCAAAAGAAGAAATGTGGCACCTGCCACTCTTAATGACATCTATGTTGAACTGATGCCACGTAGCGAATTAGAAGCTCAGCACGACCAACAGATTCAAAACATGGAAGCTCAGCAAACCGAGATGATGCAAATCCTTCTCCAGATGCAGCATGACCAACATGAATATGCTTTCAGGAATAAACATAACATATCAGGTTTGATCGATGAGTTGGCAGCTTTGGTAATGTGTGTGGAAGATCTATAAGACCATGCCTGGAAATGGTAGACGTGGACGAACACGTGGCAGAGGCCACCAGTAGAAGATTTTCCAGGTTCTACCTTCTTTTCATATCTTATGTCGTTGCATTAGGTACAATGCTCGGTTTAAGTATGGGGGAGGAAGCTTTACCACTTTTATTTATTGCTTTCTAGGTAGATTTAACTATTTTTATTTCCTTTGTTAAGTGTTAGTTAAGTCAAATATCATTGCATTGTCGAGTCTTTATGCGTGATTTTCGTTATTTACTGATTCTCCCATTTTCTTAGGCCATACCAAACTTTTGCGAAAATCTTGACTTAGAAATACAGTACATCTTTTGAAAATTCTAAGCTTTAGATAAAACATAGGTTGGATTGTAGAGACTTGGAAAAACTTTACAAGATCGATATCGTTTTAACACCTTAAATCTCCAAAGTATAAGATCGACTTGAGTACTTGTCATGCCATAACCTTAAATTCTATCCTTTAATATTCCTTAACTAGTTTATCTAGCAGTCAGCACCATCCTAAACACCCACTACGCAAGAAGTCGATGTAAATAAGTATATGATCTCAGGATTAAAAGAGAAAAAGTTTGACCAAATTAATGAAAAATGTTGTTACTTCTAAGTTAGGTGACCCTCACCCGGTCATTTATGTGAGCAAATTCTTTACTTTGAATAAGTTTTGAATGATAGCAAATTGTGTGATCATTGTCCAATTGTTGGTTGTGCATTATTTTACATGTTTCATTTGTGTTTTTAGCCTATACTATTGTTTCGTGTCTATACATAAAGATCCACATTGATACATTTCTTAAAAGAACTCATAAAAACTGTTTTGGGTCAGTATGTATCGATACATGTTCCCTTGCATCGATACATAAATTTGTTTTAAATCACAAAACATTTTTGCTTCAGTATGTATCGATCCATACGAGCCTTGCATCTATACAAGCTTAGTTAAAATGCTCTATGTATCGATACATACGAGCTTTGCATCGATACATGCCTAGTTAAAATGCTCTATGTATCGATACATACGAGCTTTGTATCGATACATGCTTGTATTAATTCTCTAAAATTAATCAAAGCTACAGTATGTATCGATGCATAAACTCTTGTATCAATACATAATTCTGTTTTGTCTACTAACAGCTTCTGTCTTTCATATATAAGAAGTATTTTGACAGCAGTGAAAAAGCACGAATTCACAAGTGAAAAACAGTTGAAACACTAATCAAAGGAGTGTGTAGCAGCAATTGTTTTTTAGCAGTTAGAAACCTGAAAGAGACTTCATCTTCTTCATCTTCTCAATCTCTTTTCTTCAAGAACATCAACACATAATCATTCTTGTTCTTTGGATTAAAGGATCAACGAGATAACATTTAGTGGAATGATCAAGGATCTAGCTGAGGTATTCAGTGGAACGATCGAGGATCTAGCTAAGTTGAAGGTTGAAGGGGGTTTCGAGGAAAAACCAAATGGTTCGTCCTTCAAGAACTGGAGTGTTCTTGCGGGTTTGTTAGTCACGTTTGCAGAACAGATTCAGCTGTAGCGTAGGGTTTGGAAATTGGGTAATTTCGCAAATAGGTCGTGGAACCGGTGAATTGTTTGCAATTTCTTGCAGGAAATTCTTGATCGAGCTCAGATCAAGTGGAGGTTTTATACAAGAAGAAGATCTTGGAATTTTGATTTCTGTCATTGTATTGTAACCTTGTATCAATGAATTCGGCATTATTGATAATCACAGTTCTCAATTTCATTTGAAATTGAGAGGGAGACGTACCCACACGTGAGGACGACAGTGGGGAACTTCCTTACCAAATCTCTGTGTATCGTATTCTTTCCTTATCTCTCTTTATGTTTTCAACAGTTTTGTGAATTCAGTTGGTGTGTAGTGGCTGCACATTTAGTGATATAATAGTGGCAAGAAAACTGTTTTATCTAAACTCCACCATTGTTCATCATTGATCACATACACACCAATTGTTTGACAAAACTGTCAGCTGAGTTTTATTCATTAGAATTAGGATTTAGTGATAAGTGCATTTGATTTGATAAGATTCTGGTGTTAATAATCATTATCGTTCTAATTCAAATCCAGCAATAAATTCGCGTGTCCGGTTTTCTAGTAGCGGTTCAGAATAGACGGAAGTCGATTCGGGACTGCAATTTTCCGCTAAGTTTCAATAACTCTGACAAAATTTTTTAAATCCGTTTATTTTAAAGAGGTGATCTATTCACCCCCCTCTCGATCACTAGCCACACCGTCTAACAAGTGGTATCAGAGCCTGGTTCGCTGGTGCTCTGTGGCTGCCTGTAACGATATGGATTCTGAACCAAAGGGGGCGTATAATAGAGCGCCGATTTTCAACGGTGAAAATTACGGCTACTGGAAAGACTGCATGCGAGTTCATATAAATTTTGTTGATAGGCTAGTATGGGCTGCCATTGAAAATGGTCCTTTTCAAATTACTATGACAAATGCGGCTGGCGCCATAATTCCTAAACCATAAGCTGATTGGAATGAGAAAGATGAGAAAAAGTGGTCGTGTGATTGGAGAGCTCGAAATATGCTAATTTCAGCACTTGGTGTTGATGAGTATTATCGGGTATCCCATTGCACGACAACTAAAGAAATGTGGGATGCTTTAGAAGTTGCCCATGACGGTACTACTGAAGTAAAACAGTCCCGCATTAACACACTTAATCAAGAGTTTGAGCTCTTTCGCATGAAACAAGGAGAATCTATCTCCGACATGCAAAAGAGATTTACTCATATCACTAATCGGTTAAATGCACTTGGAAAACCTGTTTCCAATGAAATAGCTACTAATAAAATTCTAAGATGTCTTAGCAGGGAATGGCAACCTAAAGTAACAGCAATTAAGGAAGCCAACGATCTAACGACACTTACGATTACAACTCTGTTTGGAAAGCTGGAAGAACATCAGCAAGCATTAGAAAGTCTTGAAAAGTTTGAGAACAAAAGTAAGAAGGAAAAGGAAAAGAAGAGAGACAAAGAGGGAGAGAAGAAGCCAATAGCTCTTGTGGCCTCTAGCTCTAAGTCCTCACGAAAAGAGCAAAGTGACAATGATTCTAGTAGTGGCAAAGATTCGGATGATGAGGAAATGGGACTTTTTGTAAGGAGATATAATAGATTCATTCGAAAGAACGGAGTCAAGCATTCCGACAAAAACCTCATGAAGTCTCGAAGACAATCTACATATTCAAAACAGGAAGAGAATAACAAGAGTAGAGGAAGAGGATCTTGCTTTAATTGTGGTAAATCTGGACATTATAAAACAGACTGTCCTATGAAGTATAAGGATCAAGGAAAAGCTCCAACAAAAGGGTACAGCAAACAAAGAAGAGCTTACATTGCATGGGAAAGTGATAGTGATTCATCAAGCACACAAAGTTCAAGTGATAGTGATGAAACCGCAAATTTGTGCCTTATGGCTCACACCAAAAATTTGTCCTACCACAAGAAGAAAATCAATGATAGAAAGGTAAAACAAGCCTACTATAACAATTTCTCTTCTATGACTTTTTCTGAACTGAAAATAGCTTTTGAAAAACTGCATAACGAAGCTGTAGATGCTTTTAAAAGATTATCTTCCGATAAACAATTTTTTTCATTTCTGGAAGGTAAAGTATACAAAGCTGAAAAAGATTTAGAATGGTTAAAAGCTAGTATTGCAGAAAATTCAAAAAATATTGACATTGATGGATGTAGTAAAGTTAGGTATTGTGAAGCTTGTCATATTTGGCAAAAAGAGGTAAACACTCTCAAGGTCAAATTGGAAAAAGCTTTACAACCTAAGGTTACTTATGCCGTTGACTCTAGGTTGTTTAAGAAGTCATTAAATCCACCATATGCAAAATACTCTTTTATTCCAAAGGATTTAATGAACAAGAATAAACAAACACATCATCATGGTTTATGTCATTATTGTTGTCATGCTGGCCATACCATTGAGAAATGCAAGTTTAGGAGATTTCTTGTTCCTAAAGGTATTTATCAATGGAAGCCAAAAGGCAACCATGTTAGCACTTACCCACTTGGACCTAATGAAAATTGGGTACCAACTTCTCTCTTTTGATATTGTAGGATGAGTGCCTTGCTTCCGTAGATAGGAGATGGTTTCTTGACAGCGGTTGCTCAAGGCACATGACCGGTGACATATCGCTTTTTATAAACTTCAAAGCTAAGAAGAAGGGATATGTTACTTATGGAGACAATAACAAAGGAGCTATACTCGACAAAGGTAGTGTAGGTAATCCCTCTACCACTACTATTTCTAATGTCCATTTAGTAGAGGGGCTTAAACACAATTTGTTAAGCATAAGTCAATTGTGTGACAAGGGTTATAAAGTTTCTTTCACAAAAACTTGCTGCATAATTGAACATGCTGAACAGAACGTTATGTTTAAGGGTGTAAGAGTTAACAATATCTATATGCTTGACCTTTTTGATGTATCTTTAACAAGTACTAAATGTCTAGTTACCTTGAATGATGATTCTTGGCTTTGGCATAGACGTTTAGCGCATGTTAATTTCGATTTGCTTAATAAGGTTGTATCTAAGGATCTAGTAGTCGGTCTTCCAAAAATAAAATTTTCAAAAGACCACCTATGTGACGCGTGCCAAATTGGAAAGCAAACGAGGGTCTCTTTTAAATCTAAAAGTGTAATTTCAACTTCACGACCCCTTGAGCTTCTCCATATGGATCTCTTTGGACCTTCTAGGACAAAGAGCTTAGGTGGAAATTATTATGGTTTTGTAATCGTTGATGACTATTCTAGATTTACTTGGACTATATTCCTTCATAGCAAAGATGAAACTTTTTCTGCTTTTAAGAATTTTGCAAATTTGTCCCAAAACAAAATGAATTCCAAAATAGTTACAATTCGTAGCGATCATGGTGGTGAATTTCAAAACTATCACTTTGATAAGTACTGTGACAAGTATGGTATTGAGCATAACTTTTCAGCTCCTCGAACTCCACAATAAAATGGCGTTGTGGAGCGTAAAAATCGGGTTTTATAGGAGTTGGCAAGAACAATGCTAAATGAGGGTGGATTACCAAAATATTTTTGGGCTGATGCAGTTAGCACAGCTTGTTATGTTTTAAACAGGATCTTAATATGTCCTATTTTAAATAAAACTCCTTATGAGCTTTTAAAAGGAAGAAAGCCAAACTTGTCACATCTTCACGTATTCGGTTGTAAGTGTTTTGTTTTGAATAATGGTAAGGAAAATATTGAGAAGTTTGATGCAAAAGCGGATGAAGGTATCTTTCTTGGATACTCAAAATCAAGTAAAGCATATAGAGTATATAATAAGCGTTTACTTACTGTTGAAGAATCTGTCCATGTTTCTTTTGATGAGTCTTATCCGAAAAGTGTCGGAAAAGGTATTTCTTTTGATGACGCAGGTGTATCTACAGAAGACATACTCAAGGAAGCTGTTATGGAAACTGATCAGTCCATAACAGCTGCCCATGAGAAGGAGGAAGACACTAGTCATGAAGAAGATGAGGAAGAAAGGACAGCTGAAGTGAATGAACTTCCACCAGCTTGGAAATCTTCAAAAGAACATCCTATTGACAACATCTTGGGAGATATTTCAAAGGGAGTAATGACTCGTTCTAAGATAAGTAATTTTTGTTCTCACTTCGCTTTTGTTTCACAAGTAAAACCTAAAAATGCCAAAGAGGCCTTGATTGATGAATGTTGGCTAATGGCCATGCAAGAATAGCTTAATCAATTTAAAAGAAATGACGTTTGGGAACTTGTCCCTCGTCCGCGAGATCATCATATCATAGGTACTAAATGGGTTTTTAGAAATAAGCTTGATGAAAACGGAGTGATAACTAGGAACAAGGCACGTTTAGTAGCACAAGGGTATAACCAAGAGGAGGGCATAGACTATGAGGAAACTTATGCTCCAGTTGCTCGCCTTGAAGCTATACGTCTCTTGCTTGCCTATGCGTGTTCTAATAATTTTAAGCTTTACCAAATGGACGTAAAGAGTGCGTTTCTAAATGGTGTCATAAATGAAGAAGTATATGTCTCACAACCTCCTGGTTTTGAGAATGCTGAAAATCCAGATTATGTTTACAAATTAAAATGAGCTTTGTATGGTCTTAAACAAGCCCCTCGGGTTTGGTATGAAAGGCTTAGCAAATTTCTAATTGATCATGGATATTCAAGAGGTAAAGTGGATAATACTCTCTTTATTAAACACAAGGGAAAACACATTCTTTTAGTACAAGTTTATGTAGACGATATAATTTTTGGTTCAACTAACATACACTTGGTCGAAGAATTTTCTAAGGTTATGCAGGGTGAATTTGAGATGAGACTTATGGGGGAGCTGAATTACTTCCTAGGCCTTCAGATAAAGCAACTTGATAAGGGTTCAACAGTATGTCAAACAAAGTACTGCAGAGAACTACTCAAGCGCTTTGGAATGAACGACTCAAAATCAATTGACACACCTATGCCTACCAACGGAAATCTAGATAAAGATGAGCATGGTAAGAGTGTAGATGTCAAAAAGTTTAGAGGTATGATTGGGTCTCTTCTGTATCTTTCTGCTTCTAGACCTGACATCATGTTTAGTGTTTGTATGTGTGCACGATATCAATCAAATCCTAAGGAATCACACCTGAAAGCTGTTAAGCGTATATTTAGATATCTTCATGGAACATCTAAATATGGGCTTTGGTATTCCAAAGGAAGTGATTGTAGCTTAGTAGGTTACTTCGATTCTGATTTTGCTGGCTGCAAATCAAATAGGAAAAGCACAAGCGGTACATGTCACTTGTTTTCAAACTCCTTGGTAAGTTGGCATAGCAAAAAGCAGGTATCTGTGGCTTTGTCAACTGCAGAGGCCGAGTACGTTGCAGCCGGTAGTTGTTGCGCTCAGATTTTGTGGCTAAAGCAACAACTACAAGACTTTAACATTAAACTCAAACGTATTCCAATAAAATGTGACAACACTAGTGCCATAAACCTTACTAAAAATCCTGTTCTACACTCACGCACTAAACACATAGAGATTAGACATCACTTTCTTCGTGATCATGTTGAAAAAGAAGACGTTGTATTTGAGCATGTTGATTCTAAAAATCAGCTTGCTGATATTTTCACTAAACCTTTGGCAACGGAACCGTTCTTCAACATTCGTCGCGAATTAGGGATCCTAGATCTCTCTCCATTGTTGTCTTAAGCATGTTTGTTCTTATTTATATTATGCCTCACCTTGGTTGATGAGATTTGTTTTAGATTTCATTTATACCTCACAAGGTTACATCAACAGAGGTAATATCACTCCTTTCTATATCTCTTTTAGAACTATGTGATTGTGTATGTTAGAACAAAATTTCTTATTTTCGTTTATGTGAATTTCTTTGCATATATTGTTTGAACATTAATATCTGATTTGTGAATTATACTTGGGCATCATTATCATGAAATACTTCATAATGCATAACCATACTGCATAAAAATTAATTAAAATTTGGTTTGACATCAATATGTATCGATTCAAAGATGTATGTATCGATTCATGCCTTCTTCATTTCACATTTGTCAAAATTGGTTCAGTATGTATCGATCCATCCGTCGTTTGTATCGATACATAGACCCTTTAAAAACAAAAATGCGTGACATGGTTCGATCCATGCCCATATGCATCGACACATATTGATTATTATTTGGATTAAATGCATTTTTTCTCACTCATGGATCGACACATCAGCAATTCTTATCAAATCTTTTCACAAACTTGGTATCAGCAGTTCCCATACCTTCCAAAACCTGCGGCTAACCCTAATTTCCTTCATCATCATTCTTTCCAAAACCCTAAATTCATCTCACTTTTCTTCAATATTTCATCACCATGCCTCCAAGAACCATTCCAGCTAGAGCAAAGGGAAAAGGAAAAGGAAAGGAACCGGTTTAGGCACTACACCTTCATGGGCCACAATCCAGATGCAATGCCTCCTCCTCCGCCTCCACCAAGCTTCAGAGATCCTGATAGAAATGGCGAGGAGTCCTGTGGTGGCTATAATCCACATTAAACCATCATCATTTCATTTCACTGCATTTCATTGCATATTGCTTGAGTTTTTTTTCAGATTAGTTGTACATTATATGTCTTGGCTTATGTAATTTTTTAAACACTTTCTGCTAGTTAAATGCTTATTACTTTCTGTTTACTTCTGGTGTTATTGCCCTTATTTGTCATTCTTTGTGAGTAATTCTTTACTTTTTAAGCTTCCTTCTTTGTGATTGTTAACTTCTTTATCATTTTTGCTATGTCCTGCTACAACATGTTGCCTTGATAAAACTGTTTCTTCTTCTTTTTGATGTTGACAAAGGGGGAGAAATGCAGATGTTGACAGATATGCACAAACTTAGGGGGAGTATCACACATCTTGCTAAAAAATTTCCATCATCAAAAAGGGGGAGTTTGTGAGCAAATTCTTTACTTTGAATAAGTTTTGAATGATAGCAAATTGTGTGATCATTGTCCAATTGTTGGTTGTGCATTATTTTACATGTTTCATTTGTGTTTTTAGCCTATACTATTGTTTCGTTTCTATACATAAAGATCCACATTGATACATTTCTTAAAAGAACTCATAAAAACTGTTTTGGGTCAGTATGTATCGATACATGTTCCCTTGCATCGATACATAAATTTGTTTTAAATCACAAAACGTTTTTGCTTCAGTATGTATCGATCCATACGAGCCTTGCATCGATACAAGCTTAGTTAAAATGCTCTATGTATCGATACATACGAGCTTTGCATCGATACATGCCTAGTTAAAATGCTCTATGTATCGATACATACGAGCTTTGTATCGATACATGCTTGTATTAATTCTCTAAAATTAATCAAAGCTACAGTATGTATCGATGCATAAACTCTTGTATCAATACATAATTCTGTTTTGTCTACTAACAGCTTCTGTCTTTCAAATATAAGAAGTATTTTGATAGCAGTGAAAAAGCACGAATTCACAAGTGAAAAACAGTTGAAACACTAATCAAAGGAGTGTGTAGCAGCAATTGTTTTTGAGCAGTTAAAAACCTGAAAGAGACTTCATCTTCTTCATCTTCTCAATCTCTTTTCTTCAAGAACATCAACACATAATCATTCTTGTTCTTTGGATTAAAGGATCAACGAGATAACGTTCAGTGGAACGATCAAGGATCTAGCTGAGGTATTCAGTGGAACGATCGAGGATCTAGCTGAGTTGAAGGTTGAAGGGGGTTTCGAGGAAAAACCAAATGGTTTGTCCTTCAAGAACTGGAGTGTTCTTGCGGGTTTGTTAGTCACGTTTGCAGAACAGATTCAGCCGTAGCGTAGGGTTTGGAAATTGGGTAATTTCGCAAACAGGTCGTGGAACCGGTGAATTGTTTGCAATTTCTTGCAGGAAATTCTTGATCGAGCTCAGATCAAGTGGAGGTTTTATACAAGAAGAAGATCTTGGAATTTTGATTTCTGTCATTGTATTGTAACCTTGTATCAATGAATTCGGCATTATTGATAATCACAGTTCTCAATTTCATTTGAAATTGAGAGGGAGACGTACCCATACGCGAGGACGACAGTGGGGAACTTCCTTACCAAATCTCTGAGTATCGTATTCTTTCCTTATCTCTCTTTACGTTTTCAACAGTTTTGTGAATTCAGTTGGTGTGTAGTGGATGCACATTTAGTGATATAATAGTGGCAAGAAAACTGTTTTATCTAAACTCCACCATTGTTCATCATTGATCACATACACACCAATTGTTTGACAAAACTGTCAGCTGAGTTTTATTCATTGGAATTAGGATTTAGTGATAAGTGCATTTGATTTGATAAGATTCTGGTGTTCCTAATCTCTATCGTTCTAATTCAAATCCAGCAATAAATTCGCGTGTCCGGTTTTCTAGTAGCGGTTCAGAATAGACGGAAGTCGATTCGGGACTGCAATTTTCCGCTAAGTTTCAATAACTCTGACAAAACTTTTTAAATCCGTTTATTTTAAAGAGGTGATCTATTCACCCCCCTCTCGATCACTAGCCACACCGTCTAACAATTTAACCCAACGGTACAACCATCTTTAGTTGTTATTTAAGCCAAAGTGCGAGAAAAAGAAAAAGAACATAATAATGAGATCGTAGTCACTAACAGATTATCTTACTATGAGTGTGAAAGGATAACGGGCTTAATGTGATTGCACTAGAATGAAAAAAAGGAGAAAAAGAAGGATTAGTAAGGTAGGATTAGGCATGATAACATGATTCGAGTTGGTTTGTATAGGAGGGAGACTTATGACTGCACGATTGTGAGTTTGTATTCCAACGATACTCTTAGTGGGAAGTTAGTACCTGTTGATGCAATCTTTAACCAAAGTAGAGTTTTTAGCCTAGAATGAGTATCTGAATGAAACTGTGTTTTTCACGAGTCTTGATACTATAGGCTACAAAAAATTTACAAATCTCTTTTATTCATATGTGCAAAATTTGCTTGAGAACAAGCAAATGTTTAAGTATGGGGGAGTTTGATAACGCGAAAATGTATCGTATATTTGACTTGAATTGCATTGCTTTTTACTTATTTTCCATAGCATTATGCCTTATTTTGTGTTTATTTCAGGTGTTTATCAATTAAGAAGTGTCTGTGCGAGCAAAGCAGGAAAAGAGCAAAAAGGAAAGAAAAATGGAAGAAAATGAATAAAATAGTAATGGGTGGCACCCATCACAAGCAAGTGTGGCGCCCACCACCATATAAAAAGGGCGGCGCCCACCACAAGCATAGGTGTGGCGCCCACCACCAAGTGATGAGTGGCGCCCACCACCAAGCAAGGTGTGGCGCCCACTACCTAGGGTTGTGGCACCCGTCACCAAACCACTTCCTCCTTATTTTTCTCCGCGCTCCGTTTTTCTCGGTCAACCAACCGCGCCCACTACGAGATCTTCAAGGCAACTTTCAAGGCAAGGATTAGGGGTATAAGTCAGGGTTTCGGTCTTTAAGGAACCGACCGTCTCTTTTTAGCCAGAATTTTATTGTTAGTATTTTAATCAGATATTTACTTGTAAAGTGATAGATTCTCCATATCAGGGACTATTGGGACTTTAGTTTTAGCAATTGAATTTGATTGTAACTATGTACCCGATTTGTCAAGCTTGCCAGCATTATTTGAATTCAAGAACCAGCATTAATTCCAGTTTTTTGGTCTATATTCTAGGTTCTATTTTAATTGATATTTTAATTGCTTATGCTTTGTCTTATGTTTAATTATCATAATATCATGTTTGTTCTCGGATCCATGTCTGGCTAAACCAATCGATATCGGTATGTAAAGACTATCAAAACGAATGGATTTGTTAATAATTGGTGTTGAATTTTATAAAATATTTTTTTGGTTATAGTTTCTTGTTCTAAATGTAAAACGGTTTTCGTACGAGAGTATAAAGCAAACAAGGGTTACAATCAATAAAACGAGAGTTTGAGGTTTTGACCAGATAGTTGAAACTAGGCATTAATTCTAAATACAGCGAGAGAGCTTTAGGATTAATTAGAATTTATTGATTTCCAAAAACTACTTTTAATTCAAATGAGACAGCGAGAGCGAAGCATTCTGGTTTAAGAGTATAGTCAGAGTCAACAACACGAGAGTGTAAGATAAAGTCTTTTAAATAAATAATTTTTACTGAAGAACATTTTGATGTTTAAGATTACACCAATTATTTATCGAATCCCCGAAGTTTGATTTGTTACATACCGATATCCCGCTATTAAATAATTCTATTAAAGTTCAGTTTTCGTTAGTAGTTATTTCTCATTATCCCTCAACCCCTAGAGAAATCATCAAACTTAGACTTACGTAGTAACATTAGATAACGGTAAGTTCGATTATTAGTCATTTGGGTTCGATAATCTTTAATACTACACGATACTTGTGCACTTGCAGTCACGAATCCTATAGACATACTAAGTCGTGATCAACCTCCTAACTAGGGCACGGACAAAATGACCTATAATCTTTCACCATTAAAAAAATGGCTTTCCATGCAAAACTAGCTCTTGATGTCAACATGAAAGTTGTTTGTAATGTCATAAAGAGTAACTTTTCTCTTGGAATAATTTTCATATGACAAATATTGCAGGAGATAGTGTATAGGGAACCCCAGTTTTGACCAGTTGGCTTTCTCTGGTCAACCTCTATGAACCAACTTGCAAACTTGAACTTCTCTTGATCTTTAGGGCTCATGGAGGACCATATATGAATAATATAAGGTATAATGAAGTATCCCTTGAAATATTTGACCAAATGTTGAATAAACTTACTGAGGAAGTCACACAAGATACCAAGATGAATTAGGGCTTCCAATACAAACAAGCTTCAAACCTTGATGAATTCTTGATAAAAATGATAAATGAAGAACATGGGGATCCATATATGATGTTTAGAACATGTGAATATTTCCTTGATTGATCTCTTGCACTAAGGGTCTCAAATCCTAGTTATGAGCTTAATGGGGCATTGGTGGATGCACACACTACCTACAAAAGAAACAAAGATATACATAGACATATTTTTGGAATTTTGGTTAGTAAATAAAAGAAAATAAAGTACGATATAATCAAATGTGCTTGGTGATCTTTCTCAATGCAAACCGAGTGAATAAGGGGTAAGGAGGATACCAAGGTGTGATCCCAAAACCAATGCAAATGATGAGATAGCATGAGGGATCTTAGGGTCAAATTTTGGGTCTTACACATAACATTTAACAAAGGTTTTTCTAAACAACTGTTGTGTTATATAAAATGAGTTTATTATGAATTATGTGAAATGGTTATTTTGTCAATGCTCACTAAACATATAACCTTTGAATCTGATCTAGAACATTATAATATGACAAATTAAGTTATATTATAAGAACAAGTTACACGTTCAATGATAAACAAGAATTTTTCCATTCCTTATTTGTGTTTTGCTCTTTAACAGATAGAACTTGATTTAATTCTCCTAGTTCTTTAACCTCCTGTTCCTTCATCTCTAGTTCATTTTGCAAAATATTATTTACTTTGAAAACAAAATTAGAGGTGGAAATGAGGTAGTTGACGAACTAGATGTTTGGTGTGAATTTGAAAGTAGAAAAACGGTCTAGAGGGGTGAATAGTCCTAAATTAAAATTAAGCTGCCATTTTCCAAAATCGGGGTGTTTTCAAAAATGAGTTGCGAGCGGAAGGTTTGATGCAAAAATGAAAATTATACTATTCAAATATTGATCAAGTTAACATGGATTGTTTCACATATATCAAAGATTAATACGATGAAATGCTTAGTATAGATTGATTCCATTGCGTAATGCACAAGAAGTATTTACACAATGATTCAATAAATGGATTTCTAAGGTCAATTTGTTTCAGATTATTAATCACCAACCTTACTTAACAAGTTATCCAATTCCAACAATATATAATACTTACATGATAAATCTCTATCAATGAGTAAACAATATAATATGATGGAATTGAAAAACCTAAGCATACAAATACTATGAAATTAAATGGAAGAGTAAGAGAGAGAGAGAGAGAGAGAGAGAGAGAGATGACACCACGATTTATAGTGCTTCAGTGTTCGTCCTTGCTTATTTGACAAATATTTCCCATTGGAACCTTCATAGTTCCTTGTTATTTGACAAATATTTCCAAGAGTTCATACAATCACCAATTCAAAATACAGCTGAAAAAATAAATCTCCTATTTGGATCTTGACTTGTATATATAACACTTGCCAAACTCTTCTACGCAATCTTTAATCAAATTATGTTTCTTGAATTTTTCAATATCACCAGTTTTTCTCCAAGCCTTCGTGAGTGGCAATCAACCCTTGATCTTACTGATTCCTTGAGCGGTGAAATTGTAAGATTTGAGAAGAACTCTGCCTTATCCTTAGCCTTCCACACAATCACTACTAAGGAAATTCTGGAGAGAATAACCTACTTATATTTAATGGAATTTTTCACCACCATTGACAAACACCTTAATCTTGCTAACAACCTGAAAAGCTCACAAATATCTCAAAGAACGATTAGATTCAAGGACGTGTCTCCTCCAATCAATTACCAATCTCTCGTTATCAAGATCTGAACCAAAAGAAGTTAAAGATTGCAAGAATTTTGTTGCAAGACTTTGAACACTAAAAATAGAGGAAATTGATTTTTCACTAATATCACACTGAAAATTATGATAAGAATGATAGATGTTATTTGAGAAGTGATGACAAAAAGGTTTTATATGTGCTTGAGATTAAGCACATAAAAAGGTTGAAAAACCCAATTGGATTTGAATCAATAACATTATATGATTTGAATCAAATGATCAAGTGAAGTGGAATAAAAGGAAAACAATATTTTGGAAAATTTCCATTTGATTCGAATCAGGGAAAGAGTGATTTGAATAATGTACAAAAATTAATTTGGATTAAATGCCACAACCCTGATAGAAAAATATTGAAAATGTGAGTGATTCGAATCATGTTCAAAATTTGATTCGAAGCAAATCAAATAGAAGTGGACATCAAGAAAATGATTCGGATGGAGTGTAAAAAGTGATTCAAATCAAATAACCCTCACATCCATTGTACTCAACGGGAACCATTAGGTTAAGTGTGCTCGTTAGTGTTAGTTTGAAATGTTAGGCTTATCGAGTTATTAGGAGGGAAACAAGAATATGATCCAAAGAAAGGAGGAGACTTTTTTGGATTTTGCAACAAAGGGGACTAAACCTAATTTTTTTTTATTAATGGGCCTGACAAGATTTACAAATTCGGCTCCTACGTATCTCTGGATACAATAGAGAACTCAAGGCTTACATAGTTATGGATAGAAAATGTTTGTTTGTTGGTCGATTTTAGCGAAAGCTATATTGTATTAATAGACGAAAAATATTGTTTTACCCAAAACAGATGAGGAGAAGACATATACCATACAACGAATGGATTTACAAATCGACATTCGGAAAAACATCATTTATCTTAACTCAACAATTATGGACGAAGTATTGCTTTACATCATCTTAAGACAATATGTCTTCCGTTTATGAAAAGGTTTTTCTGATCAATTGCATGGTGGCGAGAAAAAAGAGTTTGATTGGTTGGATGTATTTTTGGGCTCGAAAGACGAGTATTTATGACTTGCAAGCTCTTACAACTTGGGTCTAATACTCGAGACTACATATGGATCTTTCACCCAGGTAATCTTTTTCTTTCAATTTTATTGATAAAAAAAGTTTGAATATTTACAAGTGTTTTGAAGGGAATACGAACACTTATGGCTTGCAAGCTCTTACAACTTGGGCCTAATGTTCGGGATTACAAATGGATATTTCATCCAGGTAATCTTTGTCTTCCAACTTACTTATAAAAATGGTTTGAATATTGAGGTGTTTTAAAGAGAAGACGAATACTTATGGCTTGCAGGCTCTTACAACTTGGACCTAATATTCGGGATTACGACTGGATATTCCATCTAGGGTAATCTTTTTCTTCATATTTTATTGAGAAAAAGACGTTTGAATATTTACAAATATTTTGAAGAGAAGACGAATACATAGGGCTTACAAGCTCTTACAACTTGGGCCTAATATTCGAGATTACGACTGGATATTTCATCAAGGTAGTCTATTTCTTCCAACTTACTTATGAAAATAGTTTGAATATTAAAGTGTTTTAAAGAGAAGGTGAATACTTATGGCTTGCAAGCTCTTACAACTTGTGCCTAATATTCGGATTACGATTGGATATTCCATCTAGGGTAATCTTTTTTTTCAGATTTTATTGAGAAAAATACGTTTGAATATTTACAAATATTTTGAAGAGAAGACGAATACATAGGGCTTACAAGCTCTTACAACTTGAGCCTAATATTAGGGATTACGATTGGATATTCCATCCAGGGTAATCCTTTCCTTCAGATTTAGTTATGAAAATGGTTTGAAGTGACTCAAGGGTAATTGAAATGCAGACAAGTAAATGTGAGCATGCAAAAATTAAAAAGCTCATTGTAAGAAGGCCCAAGAGTAAGCCACGAGACCAAAATAAATCGAACTCATTATAAGAAGGCCCAACAATAAGCCACGGGACTGAAAACCAACCCAAATCGAAAGCGACTGAATTTAGCTCCAAACTAACTTAAAGTGAATTCATGTAAGAATCGCTCTACAAGAAGTCGGACAACATGATTTATGTGTTCAAACGATTTTCAAAAATTAAATTGGATTTTAACTCCAAGATCGCAATGCAATGATAAATCAAGTAGCAATCAAACACATTATTATTATTATTATTATTATTATTATTATAGCAGTGTAATAATTTTTTACATCAACTCAGAATAATAAAAAAAAAGTAAAAAAAGATTAAAAAAATTAACACAACATACACATGCACTATCCATCCAAAAATCCGCATTGCTATGAAATCGAAATAAAAATAAAAATTAAAATAAAATAAAAATAATATATATATATATATATATATAGAGAGAGAGAGAGAGATTTTCAAACGTAACATATATATATATATATATATATATATATATATATATATATATATATATATATATATATATATATATATATATATATATATATATATATATATATAAACTAGAGTTAATTATGTATATTAAAACTAAACAAAAATATAATATATATAAAATTATTAGTGATATATATATATATATATATATATATATATATATATATATATATATATATATATATATATATATATATATATATATATATATATATATATATATATATAAACAAAAGTAGCATAAATATAAAAACTAAAATATGTCAAAAACAAAAGTAAATAAATGAAAATAGTTTTTACAAAAACAAAAAAAAACAAAAAAAAGGACAAAATAAATGGTCAAACCGGCGGAGCAACTATCCAAGTCAATGCGGTGGCATGTTTGGTTAATGAAAAAAAAGGGTTATGAATTTGCTTAGTAGAATCATCCTATTTTATTGTGTTGGAAGTGTGATAGTTACTGTAGATTGAAAGAAGAAGAGATATATGTATTTTTTTCAATGGAAACTAAAAATAAATTTTTTCTGTTTCTTCCAAATGTGCATATGGTGAGAGATTCTTATAAAAGGAATAGTAGGTGTGCTCATAAAAATGAGAGAGATCTTTTGCATGAGTGTAGCTCTCTTTGTCTCATGCGCCGCAGGTTGGTCAAAATGGGAGAGAACTTCCTTCTCACTTTCAACATCATTTAGCATATATACATGTTCCTTAGGGTTTTTAATCTCATAAATGTACACAATGCCCTTTTGGATAATTTTTGAATTAAAAACAAGTATATATTAATTAAATCAAGTAAAATTCAAAAAACTTAAAATAATCAGAATAAAATTTAAATGAAAACATAGATAAACCTATTTATTTTTTATGAACATGTTGACAAAAAGATAAAAATAAATAGACACAAAGTGAATAAAAATCGAGCACAAAAATATTCAAAAAATTAAATTGAATGTACCAAAATGATTAGCATGAAATAAACTTCTCGGAAAAATATAGGTTTTTGTCAAATTTTAAAATGGAAAACGCCCAATTAAAACACTCAGACGGACCAAAATGTGACCGAAAAGTTAGCCGAAAAATAAATCGAGCATACCAGGTTAAATTACGTGAAATGTAGATTAATAAAACTGATGTCTGCAAGCTTGATTTTAAATCTTTTTTGCCCGCTGTTTAGACACACATTTGATAATTGATTCAACCAGTTTGTCTGTAAATCCGAAAATTTATTTCGACTGACATTCTAGGCATTATGAGGTATGGAATGCATGTTATGATATGCAAAGATGCAACAACTATGATGAATGTATTGGATCGAGATTCAGGGTCAAAATCGATGTGTGATAGTTGCCCCAATTTAAGTATCTTCAACCAGAGAATGTGAAGCAGGACACTTTTCATATGATCATAGTGGGAGATAATTAAATACTAAGAAGACCGAATTTTGATCTTGAATGCGTATGACATGATATGATGTGCTACACATGTATGTGAGACTCTTATTTTGAAAAGGGTTTTGATCTGCTTGGGACATGCTAATCCCTATAATGATTTTTATGACGGATGATAAACAGATCTGTGGGGAATGATGGAGATACGGTAGCGGTGATCCATAGGAAAATGTAAAGGAAGAATGGATGAAAACTCACTAGGGATAACAAGTTTCTAGGGAAAAGACATTGGGGATTTGCAAATGAGATTTTAACAACAGGTTCATACATGAGCTGACAACATCGGAATATTCAAAGAATTTTCAACAACAGGTTCAAACATGACTTGAGAACACTTGAATATTCAAAGATTGATCAATCAACAGGCTCATACATTACCTGACAGTATTATGTGTAAAGACAAAGTGTCATACAACATACGATATCAAGTTTCGATGATGACAAAAGACCATCATGCACGTCTACGAACAAATGCAACACATTACCCACCATATCCTTTTTCACGTTATCCTAAAGCTACTATAATCATTAAAAACATATAGACAAAGTGTGATCATGACCAAATACATGAAAATCACTAATCACAGCCTTTTTGCAGATTTGAAGGCTTTGAGTCGACCATAGGGGTCAGCTCAAAGCTCACGGGTCGGCGCAAAGGCTCTGCCCAAACTGGAGGGAGTCAGCGCAAAAACCCCTTGCGTCGACGCATAGGGTCGACGCTTAACTCACGGGTCGGCGCAAAAATCCCTTGCGTCGACGCATGCAGTCGGCGCGTGCCCCACGGGTCAGCGCACGCCGACCCTATGGTCGACCATTCGCGCGCAAACTCAGTTTTCTAAGTTAATTCAAAGTTTAAATTTCTGTTATGTTTGTTTGGTTTTGTCTGTTACTATATATAGAAGTAAAAACACTTCTATTGACCAACATTTTGCTATTTTTGAGTACAAGTGTTCAAGGAAACAAGAAAGAGTGAAATAGTTGTCAAAGATTCATCATCTTCATCTTCAACAGTCCACAATACATCAACTGCACACAATAACTTTTGATGCGCTTTGTGATAGTTTGAAGGTGATAAGGTTCGAGGTAGCGATTGAAGAATCGGGTTCGAGTTGAAGTCTTGGCAGGTTCTTTCTTGAATAAAACCATTAGGGTTTTATCCTCCAATACCGGTTTGCGTTTGGGGGTTTTTGGACGGATTGCTTCATTATCTTTCAGCTGAGCGAAGGTAACTGATAAGAGAAAGTCTTCATCAGTTTAGTAGCGGAGTCGGTGTTTGAGTAGTGAAGAATCCGGGTTTGATTCGTTCGTGTTCGTGATCAGCCGGGCCAAGGGGTTGAAGAACGGAAGGTTCATCAACGAGTGGCAGGAAACGGAGGTCAAACATCAACAATCAAAGGTCTTGATTCATCTTGAATCAAGGGGCAAGGAAAAGAAGTATCACTCAACATATTGCAAATTCTGTTGTTTACATACTTTGCACTCCTTGTAAAAACGATTAAATCTCACAGGTGATATCTAATTAATCATCTCAATTCTATTTTTAGAATTGAGGGCAGACGTACCCCGAAGCGAGGACGGCGGGGGAACTGCCTCATCAAATCTCTGTCTCCTTTAATTTTCAGCATAATCTGTTTTTCTGCTTAAAATTTAAGTGATTTTAGTTTAAGCAATTTTAGCCAAACATTGATATAAGCTGAGTAAGTGTTTAAAAACTGCTGTTGAAATACCAAGTACAATAACATACTGTACTAGGATAAATTGATTCACTTACTCAACTCAAATATTACTTGAAGTGTTTGTGCACACCAAGTGTTTGTAAAATTGCCTAAGCCAAAGTTGCCTTAAGTTTGCATTGTGTTTCAATTTGGTATTTTGGTTCATTGGAACTAGGCTTGCAAATAAGTGAACTCTATCATTGATTGTGCATCTTGTGTAGTGAAGTGTATCTCTTTTAATCCAATATCCATTAGCTTGACGCATATCCGGTTTTCCAATAACGGTTCGTTTTTAGACTAATTTTCCTCGGCCGCTTCCGCACCTAAAAACATTTTTAAAACCAATTTTTCTTTTAAATTGGTAGCGCCGACTAAAGTTTTAATTGGGATCTATTCAACCCCCCCCCCCCTTTTAGATCCGTGCCATAGTCTAACAAGTGGTATCAGAGGCTCCGGTTCACTCCGTGCTTCAAAATACAACGTTGATAGAAAATGGCTAACGAACCTAAAGGGGCTTACAATAGAGCTCCCGTTTTCAATGGTGAAAATTATAGTTATTGGAAAGACTGTATGCGGGTGCACATAAATTCCATAGATAGAAAAATATGGAATGTTATTCTCAATGGTCTAATTGAAATAACCATGACCAATGAGAATAATGAAATAGTGCCTAAGCCTGAAGCACAATGGACCGATGATGATGAAAAGAAATACAACTATGATTGGAAAGCCAAAAACATCTTAATCTCCTCATTAGGGGTAGACGAATACTATCGTGTATCCCATTGTCCTACTGCTAAGGCCATGTGGGATTCACTTCAAATTGCCCATGAGGGGACGAACGATGTTAAATTGGCTAGAATCAATACACTAACGCAAGAGTTTGATCTCTTTTTCATGGAGCAAGGGGAAACCATTGCCGACATGCAAAAGAGATTCACTCATCTAATCAATCGATTACATTCACTAGGTAAACCTATTTCCAATGATGTTGCTACTAATAAAATCTTAAGATGTCTTAACAGGGAATGGCAGCCGAAAGTGACCGCCATCAAAGAGGCAAACGATCTTACCATATTGGACTTAACAACATTGTTCGGCAAACTACAAGAGCACGAACAAGTTCTATTAAGCTTGGAACAACATGAAAGGAAAGATAAGAAAGACAAAGCCAAGGTGAGTGAAAAGAAATCAATTGCTCTAAAGACTTCCTCCTCAAAGTCTCAAGCAAAAGAGCAAAGTGACTATTCAACGAGTGACGAAGAAGAAGAGGACAAGAGTGAAGATATGGGGTTGTTCGTCAAACGCTACAACCGTTACGTGAGAAAGAACGGCATCCAACATTCCGAGAAGAACTTAGTTAACTTCCGGAAGCAATCTAGGTTCTCCAAAAATGATGACTTCAAAGGAAAAACAACTAGAGGGTCGTGCTACAAATGTGGAAAGCCGGGTCACTACAAAGCCAAGGAGGGCATACATTGCTTGGGAAAGCGATAGCGACTCCTCCGATAATGAAAGCTCAAGTGATGAAGATGAAAACGCAAATCTATGTCTCTCTGCTCATCAAAGGAATAAGAAGAAACAGGTACGACATGCTAAATACGAAAACTCCTCTAGTATGTCTCATCATGAATTGCAAACTGTTTTTGAAACTTTACACTGTGAAGCAAAAGAGGCCTTTAAAAGGCTTGCCTCAAATAAGAAAAATTTTTCTCATTTAGAACAAAAAATTCAAGAATCCGAAAGGAAACTTGAGGCACTTAAGGCTTCTATAGTGGAAAGCACAAAAACTAGTTATGAGGACCTTAAAAGTATAATGATGAACTATGGGTGTGATACTTGTTACATTTGGCAAGGTGAAGTAAGGAACCTAAAAGCCAAACTTGACAAGGCTCTCGAGCCCAAGATTACATTTGCTATTGATAAGTCTAACTTTCGAAAAAGTATGGTTAATCCATATCAAAAATACAAATATGTTATAAAGGACGAAGATAGCAAAAGTAATCAAAATGAAAAGTTCTCTTGTCTCTATTGTTGCAAGAAAGGTCATTCCATTGCTAAGTGTAGATTTAGGAGATTTTTAGTTCCTAAAGGCATTTATCAATGGATGCCCAAATGCAACCAATTTGCTTCTCACCACTCAGGACCCAATAAGCCATTGGGTACCTCCTTTTGTTAATTATCTTATCACAGGTACAATGCCTCGAGACTACCGAGAGAAGATGGGTTCTCGATAGTGGATGCTCAAGGCATATGTCAGGAGACATATCTCTCTTCATTGACTTCGTGGCTAAGAAGAAGGGATATGTAACTTATGGTGACAACAACCGAGGAGCAATACTTGGTAAAGGTAGTGTAGGTAATCCCTCTTCCACTACTATTTCTGACGTATTGCTTGTCGAAGGTCTTAAACATAACCTTCTTAGCATCAGCCAGTTATGTGACAAAGGATACAATGTATCGTTTTCAAAAGATTGTTGCAAAATTGTGCATACTGATGATAAGAAGAGCATGTTTAATGGTCTTCGTGTGAACAATGTCTATATGCTTGACTTAAATGAAGTATCGTTAACAAGTGACAAATGTCTTGTAACAATGAATGAAGATTCATGGTTATGGCATAGACGTTTAGCACATGTTAATTTCGACTTACTTAACAAAATAGTCTCAAAAGATCTAGTCCTAGGTCTCCCCAAAATTAAGTTCACCAAGGATCACCTTTGTGATGCTTGTCAAAAGGGGAAGCAAACGAGGATCTCTTTTAAATCCAAAAACATCGTTTCAACAACGAGACCTCTCGAGCTTCTTCATATGGATTTATTTGGGCCATCTAGGATTAAGAGTCTAGGAGGAAACTATTACGGTTTCGTAATAGTGGACGACTTTTCTCGATTTTGTTGGACTATTTTCTTAGTAAGTAAGAGTGACACATTCGCCGCCTTTGAACGATTTGCTAAGCTTTCCCAAAATAAACTAAATACAAACATTGTTGCAATTAGAAGTGATCATGGAGGTGAGTTTGAAAATCACTTATTTGAAGAATATTGCGGTAACCATGGTATTGATCATAACTTCTCCGCTCCACGTACTCCTCAACAAAACGGGGTTGTGGAGCGTAAAAACCGAATTTTAGAAGAATTGGGAAGAACAATGATCAACGAAAGTGGATTACCGAAATATTTTTGGGCCGATGCCATTAGTACGGCTTGTTATGTTTTGAATAGGGTGCTCATTCGCCCTATTCTAAATAAAACACCGTATGAGCTTTTAAAAGGGCGAAAGCCAAATGTTTCTCACCTACATGTCTTTGGTTGCAAATGTTTTGTGTTGAACAATGGAAAGGAAAACTTAGGAAAATTCGATTCCAAGGCCGACGAAGGTATCTTCTTCGGATACTCTCAATCTAGCAAAGCATATAGAATTTACAACAAGCGATTACTTACAGTAGAAGAGTCTGTGCATGTTACCTTTGATGAATCCAATCCGAGAAACGTCGGAAAGGATAGTGTTTTTCATGGTGCAGGTACATCTACCAAAGACATACTCAATGATGGCGAGCCGGGGATTGATCAACCCGACACAATCAAAATTGAGGAGGACAAAGATGTACTCCATGATGAAACAGAAGTAGATCATCCGCCTTCAAACGATGATCTTCCTCAAGCTTGGAAGTCTTCCAAAGACCATCCAATCGACAACATTATCGGAGATATCTCAAAGGGTGTAACAACTCGGTCTAAGATAAGTAGTTTCTGTTATCACTTCGCTTTCGTTTCGCAGATGGAACCTAAAAACCCTAAAGAAGCCCTACTCGATGAACACTGGTTTTTATCAATGCAGGAGGAACTTAATCAGTTCACCAGAAATGAGGTTTGGGACCTTGTCCCTCCTCCGCGAGATCATCGAGTAATCGGCACCCGATGGGTGTTTAGGAACAAGCTGGAGGAAAACGGGGTAATAACCCGTAATAAGGCACGTTTAGTCGCGCAAGGGTATAACCAAGAGGAAGGCATCGACTATGAGGAAACTTATGCGCCGGTTGCCCGACTCGAGGCTATACGCCTTCTCCTTGCCTTCGCTTGTGCAAAGGATTTTAAGCTATTCCAAATGGATGTTAAGAGCGCTTTCCTTAACGGTCACATTAATGAAGAAGTTTATGTCGCACAACCTCCGGGTTTCGAATCCCATGAGCATCCTGATCATGTTTACAAACTGAAAAGGGCCTTGTATGGTCTCAAACAAGCTCCTAGAGCTTGGTATGAGAGACTAAGCAAGTTCCTACTAGATCAAGGTTACTCAAGAGGAAAGGTTGACACAACCCTCTTCATTAAACGTCAAGGAAAGCACTTGATACTAGTGCAAATTTATGTAGATGATATCATTTTTGGATCTACTAACATGAAGCTTGTGAGAGAGTTTTCTGACCTTATGCAGGGTGAGTTCGAGATGAGTATGATGGGGGAGCTCACATACTTCCTCGGTCTACAAATCAAACAGCTCAAAGAAGGAACTTTCGTGAGCCAGACAAAGTATTGTTTGGACCTTATCAAGAGATTTGACATGGCAAAAGCTAAGGCCATAGACACCCCCATGCCTACGTGTACCAACTTGAACAAAGATGAAGACGGTAAGGAAGTAGATGTAAAACGGTATAGAGGTATGATTGGTTCACTCCTTTATCTTACTGCTTCCCGTCCCGATATTATGTTTAGTGTATGCATGTGTGCAAGATACCAATCATGTCCCAGGGAATCCCATTTAAAAGCCGTTAAACGGATACTTCGATATTTATCCGGTACTCCGAAGTACGGACTATGGTATTCCAAAGGTAATGATTGTTCTTTGGTAGGTTTTTCCGATTCCGACTTTGCCGGTTGCAAATCGGATAGGAAAAGCACAAGTGGCACTTGTCATCTATTTTCAAACTCTTTGGTTAGTTGGCATAGCAAGAAACAAGTTTCTGTTGCTTTGTCAACTGCCGAAGCGGAATACGTTGCAGCCGGTAGTTGCTGTGCCCAAATCTTATGGATTAAGCAACAACTATTGGATTTTAACCTAAAACTGGAACGTATTCCCATATTTTGTGACAACACGAGTGCTATTAACCTAACCAAAAATCCTGTGCTACATTCTCGCACTAAACACATCGAAATTCGACACCACTTTCTTCGGGACCATGTAGAGAAAGGTGACATCGTGTTTGAACACGTAAACACTGAAAATCAACTAGCGGACATTTTCACAAAGCCGCTAGCCAATGAACCTTTCTTTCATATTCGCCGAGAACTTGGCATCCTCGATATTTCGGAAAGGGCACTCTAATCTGCTGTTTACATTCTTCCATTTTAAGCCTTAATACTGTACTTCTGACAAATTTATGTTGTTGCAAGCACATGTCTAATGTTCACTAAGTCACTTCAGCATTAAGGTGATATTGTTCCTCTTTCTATCTCTCTGCTAAATCTCATGACTTCAAAATGTTATCTCAAAATGATGTGGTTTATATATATATACTCCATTTATATCCCTTTGGTTGTGTATTGCTGTATGTGGTGTTAATTATGCATCAAACTGGTCATTGCATGTGCTGAGTAGTGACAATTGAAAATTTTAAACTGTATGAGTCGACCGCACCAGGGTTATGGTCGACGCATAATTAAATAACTTTTGCATTTTCTCAAAAATCAAACAGTATGCGTCGACGCATACAGGGGTATGGTCGACGCATCGCTCACAGATTTCGTTTTTCTGCAAAAATTTTAAATCATCTCTCATGCATTCACATCATTAAATGTGCAATTACATTCCATCACCTTTCAAACTACCCACTACTTTGTAACTTGCATCTACATAGTGGCTATTGTTCTTTGATCTTCCATTTTCCCAAAACCCTAACCTTTCCACTATAAATTGGGAAAAACCCCTCTCTAGAAGAATCACTCTCAAAACCCTCATTAAACCTTCTCTCTATATCCAAACACTCAGTCTCAAACCCACTCAAATGGCCTCCTCATCACGCAGACCCTCCGGCAAAAGACCCCGAGAATCATCCGGTGCATCTCTTCCCGTATCTGCTGTATCACTCGTTCCACCTACTCGTGTCGAAATCTTCAACAAAGACATCGGTAAACGAGGAGTTGTGCAACAACATGCGTTCTACAGACTTGAAGCTGAACGTATGCACTTACCGGAAGTCCTGTCTCTGCTGCAGCATCAAGGTCTCCTAAACTTCTTGGAGTGCAACACTAAATATAGTGAAGACCTTGTCCGAGTCTTCTACTCCGGTCTTCATGAGAACTTTCGGGGACACAAGCTTTCCTCCAAAGTTGGCTCTACAAAGGTATCAGTTAAATCAAATTTCTGGAACAAATATTTTGATTTGTCTGTGGATGATGCTGGAAATCCCCTGCCTGAGGTGACTGATTCTCATCATATAGATGGCTATGAGTTTAAGCGTGCATTAAATGACATGTTGGTACGGCCATATTCTGATGATTTTGTGCAGAGTGACTTGTTCCCACGAACCGTCACTGCCGGCAAACTGAACGCCGGGGAAAGGATTCTTCAGTGGGTTGTCTCACGCATCCTGCGGCCCAAGAAGGGCGGTCTCTCCAGAGTCGAACAGCCCGAAGTTCATTTGATTTACATTCTGAAAAATAAGATAAAGATCAACTGGCCATACTACATTGCTAGTAGAATGTATAATCTTAGGGATTCCGGACGAGGAACTGCTCTCGCCTACGGATCCTTCATCCAAGAAGTCCTTACAACAGCCAATGTTAGTCATCCGTCCTTCCCGTTAACATCAATCTCACCTGACAAAGAGTTTAGCACAAAAACCATGTCTATGATGGGATATCTATGGTGCAAGGAGCGGAAGCAATATAAGTTTGTTAGAAGAGCAAATATTCCTGTAAGGGATGACAGTGATGAAAGCGAAGAACAAGAAGATGAAGAGGGAAATGAAGAAGAAGAGGAAGAAGCAAGGCACGATGTTGGGCACAATGGTGGTGTTGACAGTCCTTCACCCATTGGTCACAATGGTGGCGATGACTACTCCGGCTCTGCTTGGGTACATCAGCCGGATACATATGAAGAAAATGCTCCACAATGGGGTGGCTGGGGTGAATGGAAACATTCAGGTTGGACAACTCAACGTGAATCTTACCAGCCATATCACCAAGTTGAGGAAGAATTTCCTCCATCCCCTCCACATCAAGCTGACTCTTCAGAGCTGTTGGAGATGATGCAAAGCATGCAACTTGCCCAACAAACCTTCATGCAATCCCAAGATGACCGACTTGCTCAAATTAACAATCAACTTCAAATCCAAAATGAGCGGATCGACAACCTCTCCACAACCCTAACTGAACGATATGCTGATTTGGATAGACAGGTTACAGGGAGTCTTAGGCATCTGGAAGGTGTATGTGATTACCTAGAAACTCTGGCTGACCCCAGCAGAAACCCAGGCGTATGCTACCATCCTGGACACCGTCACTTAAGACAATAGCCATTCATATGCACTTTACATGTTGCTTGTTGTTTTTGCATGTATTTTGTTGTTACTTTGCCTGTTTATGCACCACAACTTCATTATGTATTTTCTCCTTCTTAATTAATGACTATTGTTAAGAAATGATATTTGTGTGATATTATTTCGTTGGTATCTATATTTCTACTACTGCCTGTGAATTTGTCGTTGCAATCTTGAATAATTACTCTGTCTCTCTTTTTGATGTTGTCAAAGGGGGAGAAAAATGCTGACATGGCATTATCTGACAAACTGCTGACAAACTGCAAATGGCCTTAGATTACAAAAGAAAGGGGGAGTTGTACAAAATGTGTCAATACTGCATGATGTTCGTCACGCTGAGTTATACGGGTTGTCATCATCAAAAAGGGGGAGTATGTAAAGACAAAGTGTCATACAACATACGATATCAAGTTTCGATGATGACAAAAGACCATCATGCACGTCTACGAACAAATGCAACACATTACCCACCATATCCTTTTTCACGTTATCCTAAAGCTACTATAATCATTAAAAACATATAGACAAAGTGTGATCATGACCAAATACATGAAAATCACTAATCACAACCTTTTTGCAGATTTGAAGGCTTTGAGTCAACCATAGGGGTCAGCTCAAAGCTCACGGGTCGGCGCAAAGGCTCTGCCCAAACTGGAGGGAGTCAGCGCAAAAACCCCTTGCGTCGATGCATAGGGTCGACGCTTAACTCACGGGTCGGCGCAAAAATCCCTTGCGTCGACGCATGCAGTCGGCGCGTGCCCCACGGGTCAGCGCACGCCGACCCTATGGTCGACCATTCGCGCGCAAACTCAGTTTTCTAAGTTAATTCAAAGTTTAAATTTCTGTTATATTTGTTTGGTTTTGTCTGTTACTATATATAGAAGTAAAAACACTTCTATTGACCAACATTTTGCTATTTTTGAGTACAAGTGTTCAAGGAAACAAGAAAGAGTGAAATAGTTGTCAAAGATTCATCATCTTCATCTTCAACAGTCCACAATACATCAACTGCACACAATAACTTTTGATGCGCTTTGTGATAGTTTGAAGGTGATAAGGTTCGAGGTAGCGATTGAAGAATCGGGTTCGAGTTGAAGTCTTGGCAGGTTCTTTCTTGAATAAAACCATTAGGGTTTTATCCTCCAATACCGGTTTGCGTTTGGGGGTTTTTGGACGGATTGCTTCATTATCTTTCAGCTGAGCGAAGGTAACTGATAAGAGAAAGTCTTCATCAGTTTAGTCGCGGAGTCGGTGTTTGAGTAGTGAAGAATCCGGGTTTGATTCGTTCGTGTTCGTGATCAGCCGGGCCAAGGGGTTGAAGAACGGAAGGTTCATCAACGAGTGGCAGGAAACGGAGGTCAAACATCAACAATCAAAGGTCTTGATTCATCTTGAATCAAGGGGCAAGGAAAAGAAGTATCATTCAACATATTGCAAATTCTGTTGTTTACATACTTTGCACTCCTTGTAAAAACGATTAAATCTCACAGGTGATATCTAATTAATCATCTCAATTCTATTTTTAGAATTGAGGGCAGACGTACCCCGAAGCGAGGACGGCGGGGGAACTGCCTCATCAAATCTCTGTCTCCTTTAATTTTCAGCATAATCTGTTTTTCTGCTTAAAATTTAAGTGATTTTAGTTTAAGCAATTTTAGCCAAACATTGATATAAGCTGAGTAAGTGTTTAAAAACTGCTGTTGAAATACCAAGTACAATAACATACTGTACTAGGATAAATTGATTCACTTACTCAACTCAAATATTACTTGAAGTGTTTGTGCACACCAAGTGTTTGTAAAATTGCCTAAGCCAAAGTTGCCTTAAGTTTGCATTGTGTTTCAATTTGGTATTTTGGTTCATTGGAACTAGGCTTGCAAATAAGTGAACTCTATCATTGATTGTGCATCTTGTGTAGTGAAGTGTATCTCTTTTAATCCAATATCCATTAGCTTGACGCATATCCGGTTTTCCAATAACGGTTCGTTTTTAGACTAATTTTCCTCGGCCGCTTCCGCACCTAAAAACATTTTTAAAACCAATTTTTCTTTTAAATTGGTAGCGCCGACTAAAGTTTTAATTGGGATCTATTCAACCCCCCCCCCCCCCTTCTAGATCCGTGCCATAGTCTAACATTATGGAACATACAAAAAAGGTTTGAGCAACAGGTTCAGACATGACCTTATGACAACTTGAATATCAAGGAAAGTTTAGTCAACAGGTTCATACATAACCTGACAACGCTGAAGAAAATCAAAGGATTCCATCAATAGGTTCATACATGACCTGACCATTTGAATATTCAAAGAGTTTCAATAACAGGCTCAAACATAACCTGACAATGTTGGGGGATATCAAAATTTTCCATCAACAGGTTCAAACATGACCTGACAATACTGGAAAATATACAAAGAAAGTTCCATCAACAGGCTCATTCATGACCTGACAGCATTAGAAAATTTAAAGCATTTCAACAACAGGTTCATACAGGACCTGACAATGCTAGAAAATCAAGGAAAGTTTAATCAATAGGTTCATATGTGACCTTAACCTTTGGATATTCAAAGAAAGTTTCACCCACAAGTTCAGACATGACCTGACAACACTTGGGAAAATAAAAGAGAGTTTTATCAACAAGTTCATACATGACCTGGAGACACTAGAAAATTCAAAGAAAGTATATCCACAGGTTCATTCATGACCTGACAATTCTAGAGGTTTCAAAGAGATTTTATTAATAGATTCAAACGTGACTTGACAACAATAGAAAACCCAAAGAAAACTTCAACAACGGGTTCATACATGACCTGACAATATTGGAAAACATGCAAAGCAAGTATCATCAATAGGTTCATACCTAACCAGACACTTTAGAATACATATGACAGTTCTCGAGATTTCTCACAAGAAATTCATCCGATCAAAGTTTTTGGAGATTCCTAGCAGGGAATTTATGCAAAACAAAGATAAACAGGAGTCTTCTTATAAGTAGATCATCCGTGCAAAAGGCTATGATGATTCTTTACAAAGAAATCAAACAACACCAATATCATTGGAGTTTTCTAACACGAAAAACCTCCAAGCATCTGGGAATTCCTCAAGATGATGAGTCATACATGACTTTCATGGAACCATCAGGAAACACAGGGTAATCAAACTCTCTGTACGTGCCAACAACAATTAAACTTTGACCGTAACCAATGGATTACAACCAACTTTTAACCGATTTTGCAAACAACGGTTGGACTCTTACTGTAAGAAATGGATTACAACCAGCTTTTAACGGATTTTTCCAACAACAAATGGACTTTGACCATAAGCAATGGATTAGAACCAGCTTTTAATTGATTTTGCCAACAATAATTGGACTTTGATGGAAGTCATTAGTAAAATAATTACCGGCTACAACGGAGTTTGCTAGCAATAACTGGACTTCAAATGATTTTGGCAACGACCAAACTCCAGATGCCAATCACGATTGTATTTACAAATGGAGTGACAGTGATGCCAACGAAAATTGGGTTTTAAATGAGTTCTAGTGACCACTGAGCTTGGAATAATGCCTAGTAACAACTGAATTTTAGGAGACACCAATGAGTCTTGAAATAATTCCAGGGAGTGGCATAGGGGTTCTAGAAGTGCATTAGAACAAAAATGACATGTTCGAGAATTCATCGGAGAGTAAAAGAAACAAATTCTAGAAATGCATCTGAACTACAAGTGATATTCCGAAAATACAGCAGAATAGAGACACATCCGGTAATACATCGAGGAAATTCTGGAAATACATCAGAATACAAGACAGACATATTCGAGAATACATCATAAATTCTGGAAATACATCAGAATACAGACACATCTGGTAATACATCGAGGAAATTCTGGAAATACATCATAATACAGACACATCTGATAATACATCGAGGAAATTCTGGAAATACATCAGAATACAGACACATCCGAGAATACATCAGATAGGTGCGGAAACATCTGGAAATACATCAGACAAGTTATGTAAATACATCAATAAACAAAGGAGTAATCCGGAAATTCATCGTATAATCCAAAAAGGAATTGGACCTCATGGACAATTTTTTTTATAGGTGCCAACTGAGTTGGACTTGAAAATGACTGCGAAAACCGGATGATGGTTTAAGGGCACCAAAGACAAACTGGAATTAGAGGTGAAAGGATATGGGATCAACAACAAGACTTCGGTCAATGCAAAATGAGCACGAAGTACATTTCGGTTATGTATGATTGGATTTTTTTTATGCATGATATATGAATGATCGTGATATGAGAATGTTGACACTTGAGTGGACTGGGAGTTTGTAAAGGCTTTTTATGGAAGTCATGATTCCTCAACACCGAGAACTTAACCATATATTTTTTGATAGATGTTGTCAAAGGAGAATTCTATCAAGCTTGACAACCACAACTTATCCAATGGGATCCTTTTGGAGGATTAATGAATCGTGCTAGCATAATTTTCGGGCACTCATCTTAAGCTCAATAGTTGTTGACATGTGGCAGAATTTGTTTGAGTAGTTTGAAAGCATGAAGGGGGTCTTCCCCTCTATGACTCATCTTACCCTAGTTGGCTGGGTCTTTGAAAATGTTCACCTTGAAAGTGAGTTTGAAACATCTTGACATGAGACAATCTCGAGATGGCTTGCCCCAATGTTTGAATACTGCAATTATCTGACCCTGATTAACCAAACCTTGGAATGGTAGACTTCTGATTGATCGTCCTTTGGATAGTTGGACTCATTGAGCTCTAAGGTGGCTTGCCCCAGTCTAAGTCTTGAAGAAAATTACTCTTGGCTAACTGAAACTTGGGGTGATTGGCTCAGATTGACTGATACTCAAAGTGATTTCCCCTAACTGGACTTCTTTCACTTTATCAAGTTCCTCAATTGTATATTGTTGGAATTTCTTTAATGTTAAGTGCTGACTCGCAAATAAGATTGTTCATTCAAAAATGGTAATTTTAATGCAGTGCTTATGCAAAAATTTGAAATCAAAATTTATACAGTGAAAGGGTCACTAATAAGAACATAATGATGATCTAGTCACTCACAATGTGCAAGATGGTGTGATCAAATGAATAACAAAGATCGCTTGGAGTCAGGTTAAGACAACCTTGATGTAATATGCTTTCAAAATAGATTGTGCCTCAATTAGATCTTTTAAGGGTTGTAATGTGGTCTGGTTCACGTTTTTTTACACAAAAGGATATAAGGCTCAAAATTTAATTTTTACCCACCCATTCTTCTTGATGATCTCCAGTTCCTACGTTCAGTTAATTCAATACATGTATTCGACTTCGAAGGTGTGAAGGTGAAAATGAGGATTCAAGATGAGATTTTCTTGAAATGGAATTCACCTTATTTTGTTTTTGCCGAGGATGACGTGACCTCTTTTGATTTTTTTATATCCCTAATATTTGCCTGGACCGTTTCTTTGAAGCTTTTGGTCCACCGGGATGCCCTGATTTTTGCCTAAGTCGTTTTTTGTGGTATTCAACTTAGCGAGATTTTTTCTCTTTATTTTAAAGGTGTTAACTACCACATTACTGGTGGATGAAGATCAACCAAAACTAATTTTAGCTTTTCTCAGCTTCTTCGACACTTCAACATGTGCACGAAGGATAACATGTGGTTGAACCTAATTGGAGGGTGTACAGGTGGACAAATTCTTTTGAAACATCGAATGCACAGTCAAACTATCTGAACACAACTACACTGCCCCAGATTAAGATTAAAGGTTTTAGATCCGAAAGAAACACTAACTTCTAGGATCAAAATGGTTGACTAGGGATTAACTCCTTATCTCTTTAGTGTTTGGGGATTTGAAACAATGCCTTACATCATCGATAAGGTTTTCTTCAAAAGCATACCACAACAACTTTAGGTGTTTCATTTTCACCATCCTCCTTCCAATCTTTGTTAACACAACTGTTTGATAAACATAAGTGAATGAGAGAAGTATTTTTGTTTTTAACATAAATGAAAAATGAGTGAATACGAATGGCTTAATTCAAAATATGCATAAACATTTCATTAATCTTACCAATTCAAAGAAAACAACAATGCTTAAAATCAATTAACAATCATCATGCAAGGAAACTACAAAATAAATGCTCAAACAACCAAATGATTACCAGCTCTAGGGAATTGACTTCTTCAAACTTGATCCATTAACTTTGGGAGACACCCCTTGAGGTCTTCGCACTTATCTGGGAGATAGGTTGACATTCACCACCAAGCTTCCTTCTTGAAAGGCTATGTACCTGTTGTCAATCAGTTGTTCTACTTTGGATTTGAAAGCGTTGCAGTCTTCAGTTGAATTCCATTCTGATCCGGCATGATATCCACATTTCACATTTGGGTCACACCCGAGTGGGTAAGATTGTGAAATTATCTTGAGAGACTTGGGAACCACCAACGAGTTTTGAATCAGAGGTTGTAGAAGTTGGCTATATGTCATTAGGATTGGATGACGATGAGCATTTCTTCTTTCCAAGTTATTTCGAGGCCTAGGCGAATTTTGATGTTGATTTTGATATCTCGGGCCTTGGGCTCGTTGATTCGGATGAGGAGAAAACCAAGATTGTTGGTAATGAAGACCAAAAGGTTGTGGTTGCTGGTATGGCACTTTGGGCATTGCTAACTGCTCATTTTCAGCCACTTGAAGGTTGGGATCAACAAGGTTTTTGACATTGGCACGACGATCTTCAAATTCTTTTCCTTCAATCTCATCGTTGAATGCAACCCTCTTGGATTCACTACTCATTTCTCCTTTACTTCCGTTGACATGGTTCGTGACATTGGAAATCCAAGGCGATATCGCAATGCTCTTACAGGGAAATGATGATATCTCGTTAGCCACATCCATAACCTCTTCCTTGTGGTACAAAACCTTGAGGGGTTTTAGGGGTCCTTTGCCTTTCTCATTACCTGGCCCAAAAATCAAGATATATGTACCCGAGCCTTCCTCCTTGAGTGTTGGTGACCTAATGCCAATCAATCTTTGCAGCTTGAACTTAAAACTCTTGCATTCCTCGATGGAGTGCCCCATTTTTCCAGTATGGTATCCGCACTTGACCTTCGGGTGATCTTCTTCAAAGACTAAGCTCTCTTTGTTAATCAGTTCTTGTACGAAGGCTTTCAGCGCTAAGCAAGAATCCAGGTCATGCCCCACTACCCCTTTATGGAATTCACATGTTGCCTTTGGATTGTACCATGGTAGGTATGGTGACGCAGGTGCGAGAGCTCGAGGGGTCACCAAATCATTTTGGATCAGCTGCGGGTAGAGCTTGCTATATCGCATTGGAATCAGGTCATTGTGATCTTTGTTCCCCTTATTCTAATTCTGATTTTTGTTCCAAACATGACTTCAATGATTTTGAGGAGGAATATCCAAAGGATGTTGGTGATGACATCCTAAGGGAGGACCATATATCGGTAGATGAGTACTTTCCACATATAATTGCCTTTGACTTGGGGTAACGTCGGATGGGTGTGGAGCAGTAGCTCCCCCCTATTTCAACAATAGGTATGGGATGACCCTCTTTTCTCAATAAGGCTTGCAGGGTTTCCACGACCCATCTCATTTGGCTATTCAAAAGATTAAGTTCTTCCTTCAATGTTTCTTGACTTTTTTTTAGCTCGTCCATCATCTCTTGAGACATGGTTCTTTGTTCTAAACACGTGTCGGGAATCACTTTGCTGATCATAGACAAAGGATGGATGGGTTTTTTTTGTTTTTGTCTGGAAAATGACATGCATTCTGATGAGGTGCAGATGTAATGGAATGTGAATGAATGCAATGCAAGCCATGTATATTTGTTTTTTTTTCAATACACAGGTTCAAAAGTCTGAGGTACTAATGAATCTGATTACTTTCCAAGAATAGGTTCTCATCGGGTATGATCTAGGGTTTCAAAAAAAGTTCATAGAGTCATGGATCCATTAGACTGTTTGCTGCCTGTGGCAACTTACTTGTCAGGCATCAACTCCATCTAAAGAATCTACTCTAAGTGAGGTTCTCGCATCGACCCAACAAGAAATTCATCTCGTGGACCCATACTACGCAACCATCTTTCCTAATTGGCCACATGATTAAGGTTCTACATATGGTCCTTAGAGTCATGGATCCTGATGAAAATATTGAAGCTTATGATAACTTACTTGCCGGGAAACAACATCCTTCCAAGGATCTACTCTAAGTAAGGTTCTCGCACTGACCCAACGAGAAATTCATCTCAGGGACCCGCACTACTCAACCTCTTCCTATCTTTTTTTTTTACTCGAGACTCGGGTAGAGAGTCTTTCCCACAAGGTTTGCAAACAGAGTATCCAAGTACCAAAGCATAATGGAACCAATACAACAAATTATATCAATATGATAATAAAGATAGCAAAAGCAATAAAAGCCACACAAGTAAATAAATAAAGGCACACAAACAACCTAACTAGGCTTGACTTACTTATGGACATTCACCAGCAAAGTCGCCATATGTCGCACCTCTAAAAAATGAGAACACGATCTAGCGAAGCGCAATCGCACGCTCGCAATGATGGACTGAACAGAGTCTCCACCGAACTTTATTTATTCCTAAAAAGAAAAAGGGAAATATCGATAAAACCCAAGAAAGAACGACAATGATTATGGTTGTTGCAACCAAACTAGGGTTCGGGAGTCGATTACGCAAGGGGAAGGTATTAGCACCCCTCACGTCTGTTGTACTCAACGGGAACCATTAGGTTAATTGTACGCGTTAGTGTTAGTTTGAAACGTTAGGTTTCTCGAGTTATTAGGAGGGAAAGAAGAATATGATCCAAAGAATTGAGGAGATGTTTTTGGATATTGCAACGAAGGGGACTAAACCTAAGTTTTTTTTATTAATGGGCCTGACAAGATTTACAAATCCTGCTCCTACGTATCTCTGGGTGCAATAGAGAATTCAAGGCTTACGTAGTTCTGGGTAGAAATTTTTTGTTTGTTGGTCGATTTTAGCGAAAGCTATATTGTATTAATCGATGAAAAACATTGTTTTACCCAAAACAAATGAGGAGCAGACGTATACCACACAACGAATGGATTTACAAATCAACATTCGGAAAAACTTCATTTATCTTAACTCAACAGTTATGGACGAAGCACTGTTTTACATCATCTTAAGACAATATGTCTTTCGTTTATGAAAAGGATTTTCTAAACAGTCGCACGACGGCGAGAAAAAAGAGTTTGATTGGTTGAATGCATTTTTGGGCTCGAAAGACGAGTATTTATGACTTGCAAGATCTTACAACTTAGGTCTAATACTCGGGACTACATCTAGACCTTTCACCCAGGTAATCCTTTTCTTTCGATTTTATTGATAATTTTTTTTTGAATATTTACAAGTGTTTTGAAGGAAACACGAACACTTATGGCTTACAAGCTCTTATAACTTAGGCCTAATGTTCGGGATTACGACTGGATATTGCATCCAGGTAGTATTTTTCTTCCAACTTACTTATGAAAATGGTTTGAATATTGAGGTGTTTTAAAGAGAAGACAAATACTTATGGCTTGTAAGCTCTTAGAACTTGGGCCTAATATTCGGGATTATGACTGGATATTGCATCCAGGGTAATCTTTTTCTTCAGATTTTATTGAGAAAATGACGTTTGAATATTTACAAATATTTTGAAGAGAAGACGAATACATAGGGATTACAAGCTCTTACAACTTCGGCCTAATATTCGGGATTACGACTGGATATTTCATCCAGGTAGTCTTTTTCTTCCCACTTACTTATGAAAATAGTTTGAATATTGAGGTGTTTTAAAGAGAAGACGAATACTTATGGCTTGCAAGCTCTTACAACTTGGGTCTAATATTCGGATTACGACTGGATATTCCATTCAAGGTAATCTTTTTCTTCAATTTTTATTGAGAAAAAGACGTTGAATATTTACAAATATTTTGAAGAGAAGACGAATACATTGGGCTTACAAGCTCTTAAAACTTGGGCCTAACATTCGAGATTACGACTGGATATTCTATCCAGGGTAATCTTTTCCTTCAGATATAGTTATGAAAATGGTTTGAAGTGACTTAAGAGTAATTGAAATGCAGACAAGTAAATGCGAGCATGCAAAAAGAAAATAGCTCATTGTAAGAAGGCTCAAGAGTAAGTTACGAGACCAAAATAAATTGAACTCATTGTAAGAAGGCCCAAGAGTAAGCCACGGGACTGAAAACCAACCAAAATCGAAAGCGACTGAATTTAGCTCCAAACTAACTTAAGATGAATTCATGTAACAATCACTCTACAAGAATTCGAACAACATGATTTATGTGTTCAAACGATTTCAAAAGTTAAATTGGATTTTAACTCCAGATTGCAATGCAATGATAAACCAAGTAGCAATCAAACACATTATTATTATTATTATTCTAGCAATGTCATAATTTTTTTTACATCAACTCAAAATAATCAAAAAAATAAAAAGTAAAAAAAGATAGAAAATTAACACAACATACACATGCACTATCCATCAAAAAATCCGCATTGCTACGAAATCGAAATAAAACTAAAACTAAAAATAAAATAAAAATGAAAATAATATATATATATATATATATATATATATATATATATATATATATATATATATATATATATATATATATATATATATATATATATATATATATATAAAACTAGAATTAATTATGTATATGAAAACTAAACAAAAGTAACATAAATATAAAAACTAAAATATGTCAAAAACAAAATTAAACAAATGAAAATATTTTTTACAAAAACAAAAAAATAAAATAAAAAGAGGACACAATAAATGGTCAAACCGGACCGGCGGAGCAGCTATCTAAGTTGATGCGGTGGCATGTTTGATTAATGGAAGAAAGGGTTATGAATTTGGTTAGTAGCAACATCCTATTTTATTGTGTTAGGAAGTGTGATAGTTACTGTAGATTGAAAGAAGAAGAGATATATGTATTTTTTCCAATGGAAACTAAAAATTAAAAAAAAATCTGTTTCTTCCAAATATGCATATGGTGAGAGATTCTTACACAAGGAATAGTAGGTGTGCTCATAAAAATTAGAGAGATATTTTACATGAGTGTAGCTCTCTCTATCTCATGCGCCGCAGATTGGTCAAAATGGGAGAGTACCTTCTTCTCACTTTCAACATCACTTAGCATATATACATGTTCCCTAGAGTTTTTAATCTCATATATGTCCACAATGCCCTTTTGGATAAATTTTTAATTAAAAACAAGTATAAATTAATTAAATCAAGTAAGTTTCAAAAAATATAAAATAATCAGAATAAAATTTAAATGAAAACATAGATAAACCTATTTATTTTTTATGAACATGTTGACAAAAAGATAAAAATAAATAGACACAAAATGAATAAAAAACGAGCGCCAAAATATTCAAAAAATTAAATTGAATGTACCAAAATGAACAACACGAAATAAACTTCTCGGAAAAATACAGGTTTTTGTCAAATTTTAAAATGGAAAGCGCTCGATTAAATCAATTAGACCGACCAAAATGTGACCGAAAAGTTAGCCGAAAAATAAATCGAGCACACCAAGTTAAATTACGCGAGATGTAGATTAATAAAACTGATGTCTGCAAGCTTGATTTTAAAACTTTTCCGCCCGCTGTTTTGACGCACATTTGATAATTTATTCAACCAGTTTGTCTGTAAATCCGAAAATTTATTTCGATTGACATTCTAGGCATTATGCGGTATGAAATGCATGTTATGATATGCAAAGATACAACAACTATGATAAATGTATTGGATCGAGATTCAGGGCCAAAATCGATGTGTGACACTCCCCATGAATGAAGTAGGAACATGCAACTACAGTCTCCCCCTTTTTTATGCTTGACAAGATTTCACTTGGAATTGAGCCGAATTTTAGTATAACACGAAAAATGCTTATGCTCCCCAGAAATATTGGACATAAACCTCTCACAGCATAAAATTTCGTAAAACAATTATAGACCGATTACAACTTTTCCCCCTTTGACAACATCAAAAAAAGATAGATCGAAATGTGTCTAAATTCAAGTAAACAACCACCAACAAATGATTCCAATGAACATATGAGCTAAACAACTAAGAAGCATATACAACAACAATGATATCATATACAGCAAATATAGACATGTCACAAGCAACATAATGCAAATAGAAACACAACTCCAACATTCAACAACTAACAATTAAGTGATCAAACTTGTATGTCAAGGTACATATTAACAATCATAAGTAATGCGTGAATAAGTAATCGAAAGCTCAAATGCACATAATTAGCAACACAAATAAAATATTTGAATGCAAATAAGAACAGTCAAAGGCATAAGCTAGAGATGAATGAGTAAGATATGGAGGAAATAAGAAAACCAATGCATAACTCTAGAACAAATACATAGAATGATGTAAACTATACAAGGGTTATAGAGACACACTACTGTAGCATGGTAAAAGTTATGATTCTCTACAAAAATATTGTTAGTGCAAACAAAATAAATATAGAAAATGAAACTAAATAAAAACCTCGTTCTATTTAAGGCATGAAGAGTCTAAGACTCCCAAATCCCTACAAATCTTATGAAAGGAATCTGATGACAACGATTTTTCAAAAATGTCAGCAAGATGACTTTTAGTGTCAACATACTCAAAATCAATATCCCTTTTTTCCACATTATCTCTAAGGAAATTGTGAAAGATTTTTATGTGTTTGGCCCGTGAATGCAGTATCGAATTCTTAGTGAGGCATATAGCACTAGTAATATCGCACTAAATAAAAACACAACTAAGTTTTAAATCATAGTCCAATAATTGTTGCTTTATCCATAAGACTTGTACACAACAACTACCATCATCTACACATTTAGCCTCGGCAATAGAAAGAGAACACTATGTTGCTTCTTACTATGCCAAGAAACTAATCAGCTTCCAAATAAGTGGCATGTACCACTAATAATCTTCATATTCGACTTGCACCATGCGGCATCAGAATCAGAGTAGTCTACTAAGCTACAAGCACTACCTTTAGAGTACCAAAGACCGTGATGGGTGGTTCCATTAAGATACCTCAAAATACATTCAACGATCTTAAAGTGGGAATCCTTAGATGATGCTTGATATCTAGCACACGTGCATACACTAAACATGATATCTGGCCTACTTGCTGTTAAATAGAGTAAAGATCTGATTATACCTCAATATCTGGTTACATTGAAATCCACTCTTCTTTCATCTTTGTCAATAAGCACATTTGAAGCCATTGGTGTTGAGATACTCTTTGAGTCTTTCATCTCGAACTTCTTGATAAGATCTAGACAATACTTCATTTGACTTATGAAATTGCCTTCTTTACCTTGCTTGATATGCAATCCTAACAAGAATGTTAACTCTCTCATAAGTGACATATTAAACTCTCCCTGCCTCAAACTAGAGAATTCTCGACAAAGAGATTCATTAGTAGACCCATAAATGATATCATCTACATAAATTTGGACTAAGAGAATATGATTTCCCTTATCTATTATAAACAAATTAGTGTTGACTTTCCCATGATTGAAACCTTGTTTGATCAAAAATCCACTCAATCGCTCATTCCAAGCTCTACGAGCTAGTTTGAGACCATATATGGCACTTTTCAACTTAAAAACATGATTAGGATTATCGTGATCCTCAAAACCCGGAGGTTGTGAGACATACACCTCTTCGTTTATATGGTCATTAAGAAAAACACACTTAACATTCATCTGGTAAAGCTTAAAGTCAAGGCAGTAAGTGAATGCCAAAAGGAGATTAATAGCTTCAAGACGGGCTACAGGAGCATAATTCTCCTTGTAGTGTATGCATTCAACTTTATTATATCCTTTTACCATTAACCTATCTTTATTTATACTATTTACACCATTTTCATCCATCTTGTTCCAAAATACCCATCATGTCCCTATTATGGTTTTATCAACCGGACGCGGAACATGTTCTCAAACGTCATTTTGTTTAAATTGAATTAGTTCTTCTTCCATAGCAAGTAACCATCCCTCATAAAGTAAGGCATCAAATATGGATTTAGGTTCAATCTGAGAAATGAAAGCGGAGTACTTATATAAATTATTAACCTGTCACCTAGTATTTACTCCCCTTTTGGTGTCTCCCAAGATTTGATCTATCGGATGATCCTTTGTGATTGTCCAATCTTGAGACAGTTGTTTTGAGGTATCTTATTTTTCATCTTCATATAAGCTTTCCTATTTATCTTCCGTAATATCATTATCCTTTATTGTTAGATCATGATCCTCTTTGGAACTCTCATTGTCGATCAATCTTTCCGTTATCACGCCTAAAATATCAAAACAAATACCCTTCCTTGACTTTTGGGGTGAGGACTCATCAAAAGCAACATGAATTGACTCTTCTATAGAGGCAGTTCTACGATCGTAAACCCTATAAGCTTTACTCATAGAGGAGTACCCTAAGAATATACCTTCATCAAATTTTGCATTGAATTTACCAAGGTTGTCTTTTCTGTTATTCAAAATAAAGCATTTACAACCGAAAACTCGTGAATATGAAATATTAGGTTTTCTATCATTAAGTGTGTCATAGGGTGTCTTCTCTAGGATAGATCGAACTATCACCCTATTTAAGACATGGCATGTGGTGTTAAATGATCCCGCCCAAACATACTTAGGTAGACTCATCTCATTTATCACAGTCCAGGCTAGTTCTTCCAAAACATTGTTTTTATGCTCTACAACACCATTTTGTTCCAGAGTTCTCGGACATGAGAAATTGTGAGCAAAACCATTTTCGGTGCAAATTTTTTGAAAATGATAGTTAACGAATTATCCACCGTGATTACTACGGAGAGTGATGATTTTAAAACCAAAAACATTTTGAACAACCTTAGAAAAGTAAACAAAAGCTTAAAAGTATTATCCTTATGGGCTAAAAACAGCGTCCACGCAAATCTACAGTAGTCGTCAACAATCACAAATTCGTAATAGTTGACTCCTAGAATTCATCTCCGCGAAGGGCCAAACAAGTGTAAATAGAGAAGCTCAAGAGGTTTTGATGTCGAAATAACCTTCTTCGGTTTAAACAACACTCTTGTTTATTTTCCAATTTGGCAAGCATAGTATAATTTGTCTTTTAAAAAATTTATTTTAGGAAGACCAACTACTAGATTTTAGGATGATATCGTATTTAGCAAGTTGAAATGCACATGACTTAATCTTTTATGCCATAACCACGAATCTTCATTCTTAGCTATTAAACACTTAGTACCATGCATTACACATCATCTAGATCAAGCATATAGGTATTTTCAATCTTAGAACCCTTAAACACAAGGTCCTTGCTAGTATTATGCTCAAATACACAACTAAGAGTATCAAAAATAACAGAATACTCTTTGTCATATAATTGGCTAATACTTAGCAAGTTGTGTTTAAGCCCTTTCAGTAACAGCACATTTTCAATGGTAACTATGGAGGGATTTATCACAATACCTTCATCGAGAATTTTACCTTTTGTATTGTATTTGTACGTGATGTGACCAATTTCCTTCTCATCAAACTTGATGAACATGGAACTATCTCTCGTCATGTGTCTCGAGCATCCTTATATAGAAACCATAATCTTTTTGCGGAGACAAGACTTTACTGCGAAAAATCAAATAGGTAATTTAGGTCCCCAACTAGTAGGTCCTTTAGGGTTAGTTGAGTTATATTTAGGAATCCATGTCATTTTACCATTAGGAACTTGAATGTTCCTAACATGACAAAGAGGCCTTATTTGACACTTATCTCCATAATAATGGCAAATAGATTTAGATGAAATACTTCTTTTATTTCTTCTAGTGACATGAGGTTTTTTCTTAAAAATCTTCCTTATTTAACTCAAAGAACTAGAACAAGCATTCGGTAGTGAGGTATCATGTGTTAATAGTCTCTTAAGAGTTTCAATTTCAAGTTTTAAAATTGGATAATTAACACATTCCGTAACCTCTATCTTTTCAACTAAAATATCATAAACATTACAAGCCCGTCCATAAGAGATGTATGTGTTTCCTTAAGAAATTCTAAAGCACGGTTAGTATTATGTATCTCCTCTTCAAATTTTGAAATCATTTCTTTCTAGAGAGAAATGTTCATAAACGCTTTTATGCAATCAGTGTACATGTCATTGAATGCATTCGAAAATTCACTATAAGTATACTCATTTTCAGAATCAGAATTATCTACCATTGAAGTTCCACTTTTTGTTCGTGCCATCAAGCAAAATTTAGCACACTCATCATCTGAACTCGAGCAAGAGTCAGAGGAGGAGCTCTCAACCTCTTATTCCCACGCGATGTAGGCTCTACGACCTTTGGAAGATTTTCTATTCGTCTTGTAGAAAGCCTTATCTTTATTTTTATAATGTTTAATGAGATTTGGACAGGTGGTTCTATAGTGTCCTAATTTACCACATTCGTAACATGTGATATCATAATATTATTTCTTGTGATCTTTCTTTAGTGGATAAGTATTTCTTAAATTCACTAAACTTTTATCGGTATGCTTGAGATTGTTTCTCTTAAGATATCTATAGTAGCGTCTGACAAATAAACCCATTTCTTCCTTTTTGGAAACTTCTTCTTTAGAATTGTCACTTTCTTCCTTTGACTTCTTCCCTTTAGAAGATGAAACTTTCAAAAAAAGATATTGTTTCTCTTCTTTACCTTTCTCTTTCTTTTTCGACTTTACTTCGCTATCGGAGAGTCATTTCAGCTCACTCTCATGCTCAGCTAACTTTCCAAAAAAAAAATTGTAATGTCCAAAGTACTAGGATCATTTTCTTATTTTATAGAAGTGACTTTTGGTTGACACTCTCTACACATGGATATCAATATTTTGTTAGTACAATATTTTTTGGAAAAGGTTTTACCCAAGTATTGCAGTTTGTTGATTAAAAGGAGGAATCTAGTTTGCATGGAATCCACGGATTCTCCAAGTTCCATACGAAGCAGTTCAAACTCCTCTATGATCATATTGATTTTATAATCCTTGGCATCCTTTGTTCCCTCGTAGAGAGTTTGGGTAGAATCCACATACCTTTAGCACTGGTATGATGTGAAATCGGATAGAAAACTTTAGCACTAAGTTCGTAAATCAGTATGTTTCTCACTTTTAAATCAGATGAAGCCTTTTTGGTTTCAACATCATCCCAATCTTGTGTATGTTTAACAATGTTGTCAGCACTCTTGGGAATAAATGGCCCCTCGGTGACGGCATACCATAAATTTTTGTCAAGTGATAACAAGTGTACTTACATGATCGATTTCCAATAAGTATAATTTTTACCTTTGAAAATTGGTGCTCTATTATACACTCCCTTAGGATTGTCATATTCCGATATATTCACAAACTTTTGGATATCGATTAGACACATTAAAAGACCAGCTTTTATGCCAATTGTTAGGTGTGAATATGGAAGTAGAAAAACAGTCTAGAAGGGGAGGCGAATAAACCCAAATTAAAATTCAACCGCCATTTTTCAAAATCAGAGTGATTTCAAAAAAGAGTTGGGAACGGAAGGTTTGAGATGCGAAAATGAAAATTATACTATTTCAACAATGATCAAGATAACACGAATTGTTTCACAAATATCAAAGATTAATATGATGAAATGCTTGGTATGGATTGATTCAATTGTGTAATGTAGAAGAAGTGTTTAGACAATGATTCAATAGATGGAGTTCTAAGGTCAATTTGTTTCAGATTATTAATCACCAACCTTACTTAACAAGTTATTCAATTCCAATCAAACTTAATGCTTACATAATAAATTTCTATTAATGAATAAATGATACAGTGGAATTGAAAAAAAAACTAAAAGCATGCAAATATTACGAAATTAAATGCAAGAGTAAGAGAGAGATGACACTAAAATTTATAGTGCTATAGCGTTCGTCCTCGCTTTTCCTACTTGCACTAATCAATGGTTTCCCATTGTAACCTACATAATTCCTTGTTATTTGACAAATATTTCCAATAGTTTATACAATCACCAATTCACAATGCAACTGAGTAAATAAATGTCATGTTTAGATTTTGACTCGTATACAACACACTTGCCAAACTCTTCTACGCAATCTTTACTCGAATTATGTGTAAGACCCCAATTTTGACCCTAAGATCCCTCATGCAATCTCATCATATGCATTAACATTGGGATCATACCTTGGCATCCTCCTTACCCCTCTTTCATTGGGTTTGTTTTGAGAGAGATCACCAAGACCCGTATGATTGTATCATACTTGTATTTTATCATTTCACTAACCAAAATACCAAAAATATGTCTTTGTATTTGCCTAACTCTTTTGTAGGTAGGGCATGATCACTATTGATCTATCAAGTTCACATCTAGGGTTCAAGACCCTCATTGCTAATAGCACAACCAAGGAATGGTCCATAATGGCTATAGGAATTATATATGAGTCCCCATGATCTCTACATGTTATTTTGATCAAGATTTGTTAAAGAGTTTGGAGTTGGTTTACCTTGGAAACCCTAGTTCATCTGGGTATCTTGAGTAACTTCTTCAACAAGCTTCTTCACCAATTGATCAAATTTCTCAAGGGGCACTTCAAATTTCATCATCTTATGCATATATGATCTACCATGAGCCTTAAAAGTCAAGATAATTGCAAGTTAGCAAGTTGGTTGATGGTGGTTGGCCAGATGAATTCATTTGATCAAAACCGGGTCCCCCTAGACCCTATCTCCTAAACTTTTATTATCATATGAAAATTATTACAAGAGAAACGTTACTCTAAATGACATTCCAAACAACTTTCATGTTGAAGTCTAGAGCTAATTTTGTTTGTAAAGTCATTTTCTATGTTAAAACATTATAGGTCATTTTGTTTAAACGCTAATTTGAAAGTCAACTTCCCAAGGCCATAACTTGCTCAATTTTTATGAGATGAAATATTTCCAAGTTGAAAAATCAAATGCAAGGTGTCTATTACAACTTTTATGTTTGGAGTAAGAACTAATTCAACTTTTATGAGCATGCGATATGAGGATACATTATAGGTCATTTTGGACCAATACCATTGAACAAGTGGTTTTCCTCAACTTTAAAAATGCATAAAACACTCATCCTAAATCCAAATTATGTAAATTTTATGAAGATTTTTAGGGTTTTTGAAAGAGCTACAACTTTGGTTAAGACACTTTTCTCATTTGGAGCTCACATAAAAAGTTAGGCAAGGTGGAATAATTGAACATGTGGCTTGACACTTAGAAAATATTTTGACATGTTGAAATTTCTAAACTTCCACATCAAAACTCACCATGATAAAATTTCCAAATGGAAAAGTGTTCAACATAAGAGTTGTTCCTCTTGATCTAAGGTTTCCAAAGAGTACTAATTCATTCATTTTGGACAAAGTTTGAGGGGTATGCGCATGGCTTAAACAGGGTTGTATCAAATGGCAAGAATCAATGTTCAAACATTCAAATATATTTACCTTGCAATCCAAGATTCTTTCAGACCTCATTTCAGTTGATTGTGGACCTAGTAGAGTTGCTTCATGGGCTTGCACACGCCCATGCAAGCATGTACATTGCATTGCCAATTTTTGAAGTATTTTTAAGTGTGCAAATAACACTCATCTTTTTCTATAAATAAAGGTCCAATGCTTCAGTTTGAAGACCTTGCGCGCCAGCTTTGCCTCCAACCATTGAAACCCTCACCATTCAAAAGAAAACCTGATAAATTTCAATTGAAATTTGAGTTTGAATCTCACTGTTTGGAGATTCAAAAACTCCAGGATCCAAAGCTTTGCATCACTCTTAATCCACTTCCACAAGCTCCATAAGCAAGATCAAGCAAGAATTGAAGCAAGAGAGATCCATTTTTGCACAGTATTGAAGGTATTTTTCCATATTTTTCTTCTCTTCCATTCTCTCTCAATTCTCATCAATTATCTTGGATCCTTGGTTGTCTGAAGTCTTACCAATATAGGCAAGAAGATTGAGTTGCTTTGAGGTTAAATCGAAGCAACTCAGTTGACACACCTCAAAAATCAACTCCACATATCTCTCTATATATTTGGAGTTAGGTTAAATTGAGGTGATATTCGTGATCTACGCTATTTTTTATTTAAGATCATGTCCTCCTTTTTCATTTATGATATGGTGATGAATGAACCAGTCCGGCCAGGTTCATCGGAGAAGATGACCGGCCTTTGGCTCCGGCGATGAGCTGGAAGTGTTCAGAGCCATTGATTTGATTTAAAACGTTTTAATCTGAAGCGTTCATTGTGATTACCAAATGTGTGGAATGTTGACTAGCGCGCACCATGGAACGTGCACTCTCCACCACTTGATATGCCACCTCAATTAATGAGGGAGATCAAGTGGTCCACGTTTTTTTATTATCTGATTTTTATTTTTATTCCTTTGTTTTTCATTACTTCATATTCATTTTAATATTGATCCAAAAAATATGAGAGTTTCACCAAAAAAATTTAAATAAAATCCCCTTTAATTTTATGAATTAAAATTATTTTTCGGATCATTATTAATATTTTTCATGATTTAATTGATTTTTTAAATATTTTTAATTGTTTAAAAATACTTTTAAGTTTCCAAAAATTCTGAAAAATTTTCTCCAAGGTCCTTTGACCTTGTTTAACCTATGATAAATCTCATGGCCATTTCTTTCGTGTTTTTATGAGGTTTTAGGAAATTGACCAACCATATTTAATTTAATGCATTATTTTTAATTGATTAATTGCCAAATTAATTATGTAGAGCCATTTTAATTGACTTTGTGAGTTTAACTTGTGTTGTTGGGCCTTGGTCAAGGTTGATTTGACTTTGTTAGGTTAAGATCATTGGATTTAGGGGATTGATGGAATGTACATTCCATCTCCCAAAATGAATGAATGATCTTAACTTGGTAAAAGTCCTCCTTTGTCCAATTTGTGTTTGATTCATTCCCCCTCCCTCTTCATCTCATACCCCTTCTTTATGCATTCATGTCATGGACCTATGATATCTTAATATCCTAAGGCTAGTTGATTTCAAAATCAACATAAGTATGGATGAGATTAGGCCCCTCACTTTGCATATTCTTTTTGTGTGTGGTATGTTTCATGAGCATAGTTCATCATAATATGTCTCTAACATGTATTAACACCAAAATTATATTGTTCGGCCTCAAATAGTTGTGACTTCTACATAAGTTCAATTACGATTGCTTAACATAGCGTTAAATTTTGACACAAAAGGCATAGAATTCTAGTTAGTGAGATTGTAAGTCTCCCCTCTTTCATGGTATTATGTGGACACTTGGCCTTTTTTCCTTCCTTTGGAAGATGCCTTGGTTCAAGGATCCATGCTTGTGATAAGTGGGTTGAGTGTTCTCCAAAGAATGACCTAAACAAAAAAAAGCAAAGTAAAAGCAATACTAACTTCTAACTCATTAACAACTAACATTTAATTTCAAGTCATTTATTATTAATGCAATTTAATTTTCAAGCTTTATTCATTTGCCATTATTCATACCATTCAAATTGTTTATGTTAATGTCATTTTCACTTTCTCCACTTGGACCATATTTTGTGATATATTTTGTTTGTGTATATTGTGTTTGTTTGTGTGGTATTTGACCATTAATGTACATAATAAGAACAAAAACCCTAAAAAATATCTTGTGTGGACTGTTGGTTTGATCTGAGACAATTGGACTTAGAATTTAGGCAACACTCCCTATGCAAAGGACTTGGCCAATGCTAACTTTCATGTAACCAAGTGCTTGAAATTTGAAACTCCATCTGATACATCATTGAAGATCCATCTGAGTTCATCTGCAACATGATCATGGTGAAGCTGTTATATTGAACCTGTGATTTGTGCCATCTTGAAATTCATCTGCTACATGGGCAAATTTGAAGAAGATCACGGAGTTTCTAAGCTTGGATGTGGCTATCTTTATTTGATGCCTTGCTCTTCGAGTTGATATTTTATGCATTGTTTGTTGCTTGATTCTAAAGTCCAAGGGAAACTTGAGTTTCTATATATCATTCTTGTCTATTGGATTGCAGCCTATTGATCAGATCTTTTCAACTCTCAACATTTAAATTTTGTGCTTAGGATTAGTCTCTTCATCTCCTCCCTACTTCTTTAACTTCAAAATCTCTCCCTCCTTTTAAAATATTCTTTACTTGTGTTTGTTGATTTCTAAACTTTGACTATTTTTGCAAACTAGAAACTTTGGCCTTATGCCATTGCATTTTCAAACTCATTTTCTTAATCAAAGTTGTAAATGAACTTAACTATACTTGACTTAAAATTTCAAAAGCCAAAAAGAACTAACACTCATTCAAACCATTTTTAGGCATTTGTGCCTTTCAAACTTAAATTTTTGTTAAAAGCAATGCACTCACTTTGAAATTGATACCACGAACTACGAGGTTTTGATCCCTCATTTTTATGTTGGTACGTAGGCACAAGTCCGAAGGTCTTTTCAAACACAAAAATATAATTAATGAATTCTTTTCTCATCCCTCCATTCTATTTGTTTGCAAACATCATTTGCACAAAAACACATATGCACACAAAAAAGGGCTCCCTAGGAGTACCTAGGACACTTTGGGTGCTAACACCTTTCCTCTGTGTAACCAACCCCCTTAACTGTAATCTCTGGCATTTTATTAGTTTTGATTTGAAAACTTCTTATTCTTGGATTTTGTTCGTACTTTTCCCTTTTCCCTTGGAAACAATAAAAAGCGCGGTGGTGACTCTTGTTTAATTGATGTCTAGCTTATCCATAGCTTGATGATCATGAATTTACCACTACATAAATTAAGTGGTGACTCTGCTGGGGAGTAGTCTCCAGTGGGTTTAGCCTACTTTTTTGTGTGTATATAACTATATATTTGATGTATGTATATTTTTAAGTGTGATATAATCTGCTTGTTGTGCTTGGTGATCTCTGAGTGGTGAGATAAGTTCTAACCCGAACTTGAGTGCAATTAAGATAGGAGGATGGTATAGTCATGTTCGACTTGTGTGGAGTAGTCCTTAACAAGTTGGCTTGAGACCCATCTACTCAGTGGAGACCCTTTTGGATTTGGGAATGTCACACAAGTATTTATGGTTAGGCATTACTATCTCTAATTTGGGGTCCGAGAAGCTGAGGATCATAGAACATTTAACCCCTCTTGGCCTATTTAGGACGTAGTGCGGATACTGTTCAAGTGTAGACTTGATAACAGTTGTTACGCGATACTACACTCAGATGAGTTTCTCTTGAGAATATTATGGGTTGATGAGTCAGTCATCCTAACCTGTAATATCCGATAGATGGAATTAAGACTCTGAGAAGTTTTTAGAACATGATCTACAGGTTTTTATCCTTAGTTCACTCCTTTGGGATGGCTCTTACCCAAACTCCATGATCGTGACTTACAACAAACCCTTGACTCTTGGTTGATCCAATCAAGTCTTGTCAATATCAATGGAACTTGGGTGTCGATAAGGTGTAAACCATAATCCACCAAAATGGATGATTGATCTTGACAATGACTTTATTCATCCCTTGACCTTTGTTTGTTTGCCTTGTGTGTGATCCCTTATTCGTGATTGTTGCATTCATGCATTCATGTGCATCATAACATTCATCGCACCAGAATAACTTTCAAGGAACTAGGGTATTATTTGCAAATATTTTTAGACCATGGATTGCGGACGAAGGAACACTAAGAAGTACAGTTTCAGATGTCCTGACTTGAAAGAGTTAAGGAAGCTAGCATCTTTTGTATTAGACCCCTTAGACTTCAAACAATGCCATGGGAAACTTATTTCTATCTTGTCTACTAATATGGTTGAAGGACTCTTGAGTGTGTTGGTTCAGTTTTATGACCCTCTCTACCGTTGCTTCACTTTTCCCGATTATCAGCTTGTGCCTACGTTGGAGGAGTATGCCCATCTCTTGGGGATACATGTTTCTAACAAAGTTCCTTTTAGTGGATTGGAAGAGATTCCCATATCTCATCTATTAGCTAAAGCTCTTCACTTGAAGAAGTCTGAGATAGAGGCTCATTGGATGAAGAAAGGAGGATTATTTGGGTTTCCTTCTTATTTCCTCATCAAGGAAGCTACTTCCTTTGCTCAAGCCGGTAGTGTGGATGCTTTTGAAGCTATCTTTGTGTTGCTCATCTATGGACTAGCTTTGTTCCCTGACATCGACGATTTTGTTGGAGTTAATGCCATTAGAATTTTCTTGATTGGGAATCTTGTGCCTACTCTGTTAGGTGATATGTACTTCTCTTTGCATCTAAGGAATTCTAAAGGTGGTGGAACGATTGTCTGTTGTATTCCTCTTCTCTACAAGTGGTTTATTTCACACTTGCCTCATACACCTGCTTTTGTGGAGAACAAACAATGTCTATGGTGGTCTCAGAGACTTATGTCTCTCACTAATGATGATATAGTTTGGTATGATCCTTCTTTGAGCAGTTAGGAGATTATTGATTGTTATGGTGAATTCTCTAATGTGCCTCTCATTGGTACACAAGGAGGAATTAACTATAACCCTGCTTTGGCTCATCGTCAACTTGGGTTCCCCTTGAGAGACAAACCTAATAACACCTTGTTAGAAGGTCTTTTTTATCAAGAGGGTAAATATCCCCAACATTCGAAGCAGAAGATTGTGCATGTTTGGCATAATGTGAATAGGAAAGGAAGATCCTAGCTTGGTCCGTGCAATTGTGTAGCTTTGGAAGCTTACACTCTTTGGGTGAAGAAAAGAGCTTTAGAGTTGAAGATGCCTTATCCTTATGAAAGACCTATGTTTATGGTTGTGGTTGAGCCTTTAACTCCCCCTAACCAGGATGTAGAGGAGTTGGAAGACGCGCTCACCAAGATGAAACAAGAGAAGGATATGTGGGAAGAGCGATTCCATGCTTTGAGCTGAAAGCATGAAGAGTTGCACCTTGAGTCTGAGGACAAAGATGCACTCATTGAGCTACTTGAAGACCGAGTGACAAAGAGACAGAGAGAGTCGTTGGTTTCATCTTCCTCTAGTATGCCTCAGCCTTCCGTTGCTTGGAAGAGGATTGTTGATCAGCTTGTCCTCGAGAAGACTCAGATGAAGGCTTCTTTTAAGACCGAGATCCAACACATTCGAAGGAAGTACACTCCTACAACATGATCTTCTGACATTGTTGTTAGGGATCCTTAGGATGACTAGTCTCCTTTTCTCTTGTATTTTTCATTTGGTTTCTGAAATTGTAGTTAGTGTAATCCTTCCAACTATATAAATAAAAGAGATTTTTATGGTCATATCAAATTGTTGCTATTATTGTTATATATATATATATATATATATATATATATATATATATATATATATATATATATATATTCAAATAATATGGTAAGTTCCTTGAAAATAAAAATAATCAAGCATTGCATTTCATGCATCATTTGCATAAGCAGGTTTCTCTTTCGCCAGATGTCTCATTGGTGTTTCTTTTGTGCTTCAGCCAAGCTGACTCATCGATATAATACTCGCGCCAATCACTCCAGAATCATGGAACATCTTGAGCAAGAGAATATAGACTTGAAAAAGGAGATCGCCCGCCTGATTGCCATGATGGAGTCAGTGTTAGCCGCTTAGAGTCAGTCTTCTCCAACACCCGCAACTCCCCCTCCTTAGAGGACTGTCATCTCAGAGGTGGCTACCTCTACTATTCCTGCAACTGTTGCTCATTTTGCACCTCACATGCCTACCGGATTCCAATGGCGAATGCCGTCGAATTTTTTGCCTGAAGGCTTTGCGCCTACGTTTGCTTCTATGCTGGCATCTAGCCCAATCATGTTTGTGTCGCCGCCTGTTATGCATACCCTGCCTCGTGTAGAAGACACCATCTATCATTTCTATCCGTCTGATGGCCCAGATGTGTATGAGAAGATGGATGAGATGAAGGATCAATTCCTTGAGCTGCGTAAGGAGTTGAAAACTTTGAGGGGTAAAGACTTTTTTGGGAAGAGTGTTGCAGAACTGTGTTTGGTCCCAAATCTGAAGATTCCGGTGAAATTCAAAGTGCCTGAATTTGAAAAATACAAAGGGAATACCTTTCCACTAAGTCATTTGGTGATGTATGTCTGAAAGATGTCTACTCAAACGGATAATGATTAGTTGTTGATCCATTATTTTCAAGACAGACTGACAGGTGCCGCTCTGAGGTGGTACATGGGGTTGGATAGTGCGAGCATCCGCACATTCAACAATTTGGGCAAAGCATTTGTAAAGCAGTATAAATACAATGTTGATATGGCTCCCGATAGAGATTAGTTGAGATCATTGTCTCAGAAGGACAAGGAGACATTCCAGGAGTATGCGCAGAGATGGAGAGAACTTGCTGCTCAGATCACCCCTCCTTTAGAGGAAAAGGAGATGACTAAGATTTTTCTGAAGACCCTGAACTCATTTTTTTATGAGCGGATGATTGCCAGTTCCCCCAGTGACTTTACCGAAATGGTAAACATGGGGATGAGGCTAGAAGTAGGTGTCCAAGAAGGACGGTTGTCTAGAGGGGAGGTGTCATCCATCAAGAGGTATGGCAACAGTTTCAGTAAGAAAAAGGACAATGAAGCTAATGCAGTTTCCAGTGAGAGGCAAAGGAGGCCTCAGATTAGAAGAAATCAACCACCTCGTCAACATCATCATCAATTATCTTCAGTCATTCCTGTATTTTTAGCAAATCAATGAACACCAATTCAACAACAACAATGTCAACAACGACAACGACATCAATAAACAAGCACCTACAACAACAACAATATCAACAATCATCAGCAACAAACTTTTGAGAGGAAAAAGGTCTCTTTCGACCCAATTCTGATGACATACGCAGAACTATATCCCTCTTTGGTTCTCAAGAACCTATTACAACCAAGAAGTCCTCCACAAATCCCCGAACCACTTCCCTGGTGGTACAAACCATAACTCTGTTGTGCTTTCCATCAAGGAGCTCCCGGGAATGATATAGAGAACTGTTACCCCCCTCAAGTATGAAGTTCAGAAGCTGGTTAAGAGTGGAATGGTGTCCTTTGAGGACTGTGCGCCGAATGTTAAAGCTAACCCACTGCCTACCCATGGAAATTCATCTGTTAATATGGTAGATGGTTGTCCATGGGAGTTCAAGGTATTCGATGTATGCTTCATTAGGAGTTCCTTGGTGAGGACGCACAAGGACATATGCTTGGTTAGTGATTGTGAGCATGACCATGATGGTTGTGTTATCTACAGTGTCAACCCTAGAGGCTGTATGATTGTGAAGAGAGACATCCAATGGTTGATGGATGAAGGCTTGATCCAGATCGTTCAATCCTGTCACATAGATGACGATGTCAATGTTATAGTACCGGTTTTTAAGAATCCTAAGAGAGTGGTTATTCAGTATGACAGTAGCAGCAGTAACAGTGTCAGCAAGAGATCGGTATCGCCGTTGGTTATATGGTTGGCAGGTTCAGTCCTGTACGCATCCGATAAAGTTGTTCCTTATCAATATAATGCAACTATGGTGAAAGATGGTCAAGAGGTTCCTTTGCCGACGACCAGTTATGTCGTAAGCATTGCTGATGTTACTAAGGTGACCCACAGTGGTCGTGTGTTTGGGTCGGTGTTCCCAAAGAATGTAGAATATTTGACTATCGTTAAGAGGGTGGATGTGCCTGTTGTAGAACCGGTTAGTGCTCCAAGGTGTTAGTCTGGTGAATCCAGCGGCTTAAAGCCTAATGACGACGATGAGGTACTCAAGCTGATTAAGAAGAGTGAGTTCAATGTGGTGGAGCAGCTGCTCCAAACCCCTCGAAGATCTCAGTACTGTCTCTGTTGATGAGTTCTGAAGCGCACAAAGAAGCACTGCAGAAAGTTATTGAGCAAGCCTATGTGGAACACGATGTTACGGAGAATCAGTTTGATCATATTGTGGCTAACATCACTTCCTGTAATAATCTAAGTTTCTACGATGAAGAACTCCCCGAGGAGGGTAGGAATCATAACTTGGCTTTGCATATCTCCATGAATTGCGAAGATGACGCTTTGTCAAATATGCTAGTTGACACCGGATCTTCATTGAATGTGCTTCCAAAGTCAACATTGTCCATGTTGTCGTATCAAGGAGCGCCTACGAGATATAGTGGCATGATCGTCAAAGCTTTTGACGGTTCATGCAAAACTGTGATTGGCGAAGTGGACCTTCCGGTGAAGATAGGTCCGAGTGACTTCCAGATTACTTTTCAAGTAATGGATATCCACCCGGCCTTTAGCTGTTTGTTGGGAAGGCCATGGATTCACGAGACGGGAGTTGTTACCTCCATGTTGCATCAGAAGCTCAAGTTTGTTAAGAATGGAAAGCTAGTTATCGTTGGCGGGGAGAAGCACTGTTAGTCAGCCACCTGTCATCTTTCTCTTACGTTGAAGATGAGGATGAGGTTGGAACTCCGTTCCAAGCCTTATCTATTACTGTTGAAAAGAGAGTTGGGCCACCTGTGTCCTCATTCAAACATGCAAGGAAGATTGTTAAATATGGAAATGTTGATCAGTGGGGGAAGATGGTAGAGGTCTTCGATAACAAGAACATAACCGGTTTGGGTTTCCAACAAGGTTCGTCAGCTGTCAGATCTGAAGGTACGCAACTCAGCTTCCGTAGCGGAGGGTTCATTCATGGAAATGAACAACACTTAGCTGTTGTGCTAGAGGATGACGAAGAGGAAGACTGCACCTATTTTGTGACGCATGGAAAAGCTTGCAACAATTGGACTGCTGTTGATATTCCTGTTATTATGCATCGATCTAAGTAATTGCTTTTATTTGTTTTTGAAAATCCTTCTCCTATGCCTAAGGGAGAAGCGAACATTGTTTGTGCATTTTCAATTTGATCATTAATAAAATATAATTCTATTCATCCACATCTATGATGTTTTGTTTTTACTTTTTGCTTTATTCTGAAAATGGTAATCACAAAAAACATGAATAAACAATATAATTGTCCATCTGCATGATATTTGGTCACAAATTCACTTCTCTAAAATCAAAATATCAAATTATTATGCAGGTTGGTTTCTAACCCCATTGAATACAATGATCCTTCTCCTTCTCCAAATTTTGAATTCCCTGTGTTTGAGGATGAGGAGGAAAGTGATGAGGAAGTGAGTGATGAATTGTCTCGTCTTCTTGAGGATGAAGGAAAATCCATTCAGCCGTTCAAAGAGAAGATTGAGCTAGTCAACTTGGGTTCCGAAGATGATGTGTAGGAAGTCAAGATTGGGACTCGATTGTGTCCTGAAGTGAAGAAGGGGTTGATTGATCTTCTCCGAAAATATTCAGATGTGTTTGCTTGGTCGTATCAAGACATTCCTGGTTTGGATTCTGAGATAGTGGAGCATAGATTGTCGTTGAAGCCAGAATGCCCGTCAGTCAAGCAGAAGTTGAGAAGAACTCATCTTGATATGGTAGTGAAGATCAAAGAAGAAGTGCAAAAGCATATTGATGTCAGTTTCCTTGTAATTGCTGAGTATCTGCAATGGGTGGCCAATATTGTGCCTGTTCCGAAGAAGGATGGAAAAGTCCGTATGTGTGTTGATTACCGAGATTTGAATAAAGCCAGTCCGAAAGATGATTTCCATCTGCCACACATTTATATGTTGGTAGACAATACAACTAAATTCAAAGTCTTTTCGTTTATGGACGGATTTTCTGGATATATTCATATCAAGATGGCACCCGGAGATATGGAGAAGACCATATTCATTACACCTTGGGGAACATTCTATTATAGAGTGGTGCCTTTCGGTTTAAAGAATGTTGGTGCAACATACCAGAGAGCAATGACTACTCTTTTTCATGATATGATGCATAAAGAGATTGACGTTTATGTCGATGATATGATTGCTAAATCAATTGATGAAGAGGAACATGTTGAGCATTTGTTGAAGCTATTCCAGCGTTTGAGGAAGTATAAACTCCGCTTGAATCCCAATAAGTGTACTTTTGGTGTTCGTTCTGGTAAGTTGTTCGGCTTTATTATCAGCGAGAAAGGTATTGAAGTTGATCCTACCAAGGTCAAAGCAATACAAGAGATGCCTGCTTGAATTATAAACTCAGGGGTTTTCTGGGCCGCTTGAATTATATCTCAAGATTCATTTCACACATGACTGCCACATGTGCGCCTATATTCAAGCTTCTTCAGAAAGATCAGTCTTGTGATTGGACCGAAGACTGCTAGAAAGCTTTTGATAGTATCAAAGAATATCTGCTTGAACCTCCGATTTTGTCTCCACCTGTTGAAGGAAGACCATTGATCATGTATTTGACTGTGCTTGAAGAGAGTATGGGTTGTGTTATGGGTCAGCAAGATGAGACTGGAAAGAAAGAATTTGCAACTTACTACCTTAGTAAGAAGTTCACCGACTGCGAGACTCGGTATTCTATGCTAGAGAAGACTTGTTGCGCATTGGCTTGGGTTGCTAAGCATCTGCGTCAATACATGTTTAATCATACCACTTGGTTAATATCCAAAATGGATCTAATCAAGTATATATTTGAGAAGACTTCTTTAACTAGGAGGATTGCCCGTTGGCAGATGTTGTTATCAGAATATGATATTGAATACCGATCTCAGAAAGCGATCAAAGGTAGTGTCTTGGCTGACCATTTGGCTCACCAACCGATTGAAGATTACCAGTCAGTGCAGTATGATTTTCCCGATGAATAGATCTTGTACTTGAAAATGAAGGACTGTGATGAACCATTGCTTGAAGAAGGGCCATAACCTGGTTCCCGTTGGGGCATGGTATTTGATGGAGATGTTAATCAATATGGTAATGGCATTGGGGCGGTGATTATTACCCCTCAAGGCACACAGTTTCCATTTACAGCTAGGTTGACCTTCAAGTGTACAAACAATATGGCAGAATATGAAGCTTGCATTATGGGGCTTGAAGAGGCCATTGATCTCAGAATCAAGTATTTGGATGTCTATGGAGATTCAACTTTGGTTGTAAATCAAATCAATGGTGAATGGGAGATGAATCAACCCGGTTTGATACCATATAGAGATTATGCGGGGAGGATTTTAACTTTCTTTACAAAGGTTGAATTTCATCATATCCCTCGAGATGAAAACCGGATGGCAAATGCTCTTGCAACAATGGCTTCCATGATTATGGTGAAATATTGGAATGAGGTTCCCAATTTGACTGTGATGCGTCTTGATAGGCCAACTCATGTGTTTTCTATTGAAGAGATCAAAGACGAAAAGTCGTGGTATTATGATATCAAGTGTTTCCTCCAAAGTCAGATTTACCCGTCTAGGGCATCGTTGAAAGATAAGAAGAATTTGAGAAGATTAGCCGGCAATTTCTACCTGAATGGTGATGTGTTATATAAGAGAAATTTCGATATGGTTATGCTCAGATGCATGGATAGACACGAAGCATAATTATTGATGACTGAAGTCCATGAAGGTTCCTTTGGTACTCATTCCAATGGACATGCAATGGCAAAGAAGATGTTGCGAGCAGGTTACTATTGACTGACAATGGAATCTGACTGTTGCAAGTTTGTGAAGAAATGCCACAAGTGTCAAATTTATGCAGATAAGATCCATGTTCCTCCCACACTATTGAACGTAATTTCCTCCCCATGGCCCTTCTCCACGTGGGGAATCGATATGATTGGCATGATTGAGCCCAAAGCATTGAATGGACATCGTTTCATTTTGGTGGCTATTGACTACTTCACAAAATGGGTTGAAGCGGCATTGTATGCGAATGTAACCAAGCAAGTTGTTGTAAGGTTTATCAAGAATCAGATCATATGCCGTTATGGTGTGCCAAGTAAGATCATTACTGATAATGGATCAAACTTGAATAATAATATGGTGGAAGCTCTTTGCAAAGACTTCAAGATTGCACATCATAATTCTTCTCCCTACAGATCCAAGATGAATGGGGATGTTGAAGCTGCAAACAAGAACATTAAGAAGATTATTCAGAAGAAGGTTGTAACGTATAAGGATTGGCATGAGATGCTCCCATTTGCTTCGAACGGGTATCGTACATCCATCCGCATTTCAACAGGGGCAACCCCTTTCTCTCTTGTATATGGTATGGAAGTTGTGCTCCCAGTAGAGGTTAAGATCCCATCACTGTGTCTCTTGATGGAAGCCAAGTTGACTGAAGCTGAATGGTGTCAGACCAGATATGACCAGCTGAATTTGATTGAAGAGAAGAGATTGACTATCATGTGTCATGGTTAGTTATATCAGCAGAGGATGAAGAAAGCTTTTGACAAGAAGGTTAGACCTCATGTGTTCAGAGAAGGTGACCTTGTGCTCAAGAAGATTCTATCTTTCAAACCAGATTCTAGGGGAAAATGGACTCCTAATTATGAAGTCCCATATGTTGTTAAGAGAGCCTTTTTAGGTGGCGCTTTGATTCTTGCAACTATGGATGGTGAAGAGTTCACCCGTTCTGTGAATGCAGATGCAGTCAAGAAATACTTCGCCTAAAAAGAAAAGAACAGCTCCCTAAGTTGAAAACCAGAAAGGGAGGCTTAGGCAAAAATGAGCATCTCGGTGGATTGAAAACCTGAAAGGGTGGTCCAGGCAAAAATTAGAGACATAAAACAGAAAGAATTATCCCGATAAATTGAGTACCCCACTTTGGGGCAATTTATGCAAAAATTAGGGATTCTGGCAAGTAAATGCATCTTGCTGATCTTCAGTTTTGAAGACGTTCTTGAGCACAACGGTTGGATTCTGATCCCCAGTAGCAGCCAAGAGCACAGTGGATATCAAGAGTTGGTAGAGGGATTAGTGATCATTGTATTCGATGTAACCCTTTTCCATGTAAATTACCATTTTCAACTTTGTAAAGATCTATGGAGTCTTGTCATTTACAAACTACCATTCTATTAAATAAAGTTGAACTTTTATCCAATTGTTTCTACTCTTGTTTAATTCAGCCGAATAGATTTAAATTTTATTATGATCACTTTTGAAATTAAATTTTTTAAATCAAAATCATTTTTATTAAACATATAAAAGCATGAATTTTAAGCAATCGATTTCATTTAAGAGGAATATCAACAATGGTTCGAAAGAAGTAAGCCCTAAGTGTGGAGCATTATTGGTTCTCCCCAAGAAGTAGGCGCAATTTCTCTTTCATCCCCGACAGCGTTGTTCAGCACTCGGTGTTTGTTGTTTTCTCCAGACGGTTATTTTTTCTCCGTCACCTCATCTGAGTTAGTTGATTAATCCCCTGCAGAGTTTAGTATGTATTCCCAAGCCGAGTTTATATTTGGTCTCCAGCAGAGTAAGAACGGTTCTTTGCAGCAGTTTGCATGGTTCTGGTAGGACTTTGGTTTCCTCACCAGTCGCCATCAGATTCGCTCCCAGTCAGAGTTTCCTCCTGGTTTTTGAGCAGTTATTTGTGTTTATCCCCTGCATGATTGTCTCCCATTTGATATGGTGTTGACCTAAAATTCCCCGCAGACTTGATAATGGTTTTCCTTAGCAAATCTCTTTTGTTTCCCCGGCTAGGGTTGAGCCCTCGGGATATTGATTTCACTTTTCTCCAGCAGTTGTTTCCCTCTTTTGTGGATTGGCCGAGAATTGTATCGATGATCCAAATCTGTGACATCTTTGTATCCTTCGTGATCGTGTTATCAGCATAATGATCATATATACATACACATATACATATACACTCATATAATTTAATTATTTCATCATCACACTTGTTGATTCATTCTTGTGATTTTAATTCTCTGTTATGGTGGTACTTTATCCCCATACAAGTTTGGTGTCTGTCCTCCTTCAATTGTAGAGTGTTAGACCCTTAAGCAGAAAGACTTTAACCTTTCTCTTTTCCCCATTAAGTTATTTCCTCGTGGATAATGATTTGTTTCAACTTCCTCCCCATTTGATTATTTGGATGGAACTACTCCCCTTTAGTTATATCCTCATTAGGTTGAGTCTTGATTGACTGTTTTCTTTCTAGATCTTACTTAGATCGATGCTTCAGGTCCCCTAAGAGTTTATTACCCAGTAACTGGTAATGTTCTTCTTAGGTTGCAGTTTGCTACTTCTTTCCTAATACCCGACAAAAGTAACCTTTTTCCTCCCAGCGGATTCATTTTCATGTTCCCCCAGGAAGTATATCTTTAATATGTTCATCCTAATCGGTGAAAGATATTTTCTTCCCCTATTTTGAGTCTATCCTTGATATGTTCATCCTAACCGATGACGGATATTCTCATCTTTGGTATTCTACACAAAAAAGGTAGTTGTAATCCCTACTTGTTCCCCAGAGAGTTAATCCTTGATATGTTCATCCTAACCAATGACGGGTTTCCTTCTCTTTGCGGTCTTCTGCCCAGTAATCGGTAGTTGTAAATCCTGCTTTTCTCCCTTTGCAGAATTTATCCTTGATATGTTCACTTTAACCGGTGACGGATATCCTCTTTGTGGTATTCTATCCAGCATTCGATAGATGGAATTCCTACTTTTTGTTCAGGTGGTTTATCCTTGATATGTTCATCCTAACCGATGACGGGTATCCTCCTTAACAATTCCCAGGTAAGATTATCCTTGATATGTTCATCTTAACCGATGACGGATTCTATTTCCTTTGAGTCTATCCTTGATATGATCACTTTAACCGGTGACGGATATTCTCATCTTTGGTCTTCTGCCTAGTAACCGGTAGTTGTAAATCCTATTTTTGCAGTTTTCCCCTAACAAGTCTATTCTTACCCAGTAACTGGTAATGAATGCACTTCCTGGCGGCCCTCAGTGAGTCATCCTTGATATGTTTACCCTAATCGGTAACGGGTGTCCTCTATGATCAAATTTTATTATCTCCTTACCCAGTAACAGGTAGTGGATAATAGATTTTTGCTCTTCCTGTGTTGAAGTTTATTTCTTCCCCAAATGAGTTGAGTGCGTATTTCCTTGGTGAAATCGTTTTTCCTGCATGATTCGAGTATTTCAGTTTTATTCTGATCTACCTATTTCCCCTGTAGGCGTATTTTGTTTCTCCGGCTGAGTCTTTCCATTTTCATGGAATTCCTCTAGTCTCCCAGCAGTTTTTAAGTCATAGCCTCGCCTACGCACAACTTCTTTTATCCCTTCAGAGTCTCTGTCTCCCCAATGAGTTTTTCCTTATGGAATGCATCATGCTCCTGCGGACCTTCGGTCTCTCTGACTTTTTTCCTTTGTGGCAATATTTCCCCACAAAGATTTGCTTTTACATCCATATCATATGCATCATGAGGTCTCTTAGGGACCAAAATTTATTTCTATATGTTTTTATTTAAGCCCATTATACTGAGTCGATACAAAGATTTTAACCTTCACCTCCTCAATTAGAATGTCCTTAAATAGGGGCAGCTGTAAGACCCCAATTTTGACCCTAAGATCCCTCATGCAATCTCATCATATGCATTAGCATTGGGATTATACCTTCACGTCCTCCTTACCCCTCTTTCATTGGGTTTGTTTTGGGAGAGATCACCAAGTACCATGTGATTGTATCATACTTGTATTTATCATTTCACTAACCAAAATACCAAAAATATGTCTTTGTATTTGCCTAACTCTTTTGTAGGTAGGGCATGATCACTATTGATCTATCAAGTTCACATCTAGGGTTTAAGACTCTCATTGCTAAGAGCACAACCAAGGAATGATCCATAATGCCTCTAGGAATTATATATCAGTCCCCATGATCTCTACATGTTATTTTGATCAATATTTCTTCAAGAGTTTGAGTTGGTTTACCTTGGAAATCCTAGTTCATCTGGGTATCTTGAGTAACTTCTTCAATAAGCTTCTTCGCCAATTGATCAAATTTCTCAAGCGGCACTTCAAATTTCATAATATTATGCATATATGATCTACCATGAGCCTAAAAAGTCAAGAGAATTGCAAGTTAGCAAGTTGGTTGATGGTGGTTGGCCAGATGAATTTATCTGATCAAAACTAAGTCCCCCTAGACCTTATCTCCTACAATATTTATCAAATGAGAACGATTCCAATAGAAACATTACTCTAAATGACATTCCAAACAACTTTCATGTTGAAGTCTAGAGCTAATTTTGTTTGGAAAGTTATTTTCTATGTTAAAACATAATAGGTCATTTTGTTTAAACCCTAATTTGAAAGTCAACTTCCCAAGGCCATAACTTGCTCAATTTTTATGAGATGAAAAATTTACAAGTTTCACAATCAAATTCGAGGTGTCTACTACAACTTTTATGTTTTAAGTAAGAACTAATTCAACTTTTATGAGCATGTGATATGAGGATACATTATAGGTCATTTTGGACCGATACCAATGAACAAGTGGTTTTCCTCAACTTGAAAAATGCATAACTCACTCATCTGAAATCCAAATGATGTCCAATTTGTAACCATTTTGAGGGTTTTTGAAAGAGCTACAACTTTGATGAAGACACGTTTCTAATTTGGAGCTCACATAAAAATTTAGGAAAGATGGAATAATTGAACATTTGAAAATATTTTGACATGTTGAAATTTCCAAACTTCCACCTCAAAATTCATCATGATACAAGTTCCAAATGGAAAAGTGTTAAACATAAGAGTTATTCCTCTTGATCTAATCTTTCCAAAGAGTCTAATTAATTCATTTTGAACAAAGTTTGAGGGGTATGTGCATGGCTTAAACAAGGTTGTATCAGTTGGCAAGAATCATGCTTCAAACATTCAAATATATTTGCCTTGAAATCCAAGCTTCATTCAGACCTCATTTCAGTTGATTGTGGACCTAGTAGAGTTGCTTCATGGGCTTGTACACGCCCATGCAAGCATGTACATTGCATTGCCAATTTTGGAAGTACTTTCAAGTGTGCAAATAACACTCATCTTTTGCTATAAATAGAGGTCCAATGCTTCAGTTTGAAGACCTCGTGCGCCAGCTTTGCCTCCAACCATTGAAACCCTCACCATTCAAAGGAAAACCTGATAAATTTCAGTTGAAACTTGAGTTTGAATCTAACTGTTTGGATATTCAAAAACTCCAGGATCCAAAGCTTTGCATCACTCTTAATCCACTCCCACAAGCTCCATATGCAAGATCAAGCAAGAACTGAAGCAAGAGAGATCCATTTCTGCACAACATTGAAGGTATTTTTCCAGATTTTTCTTCTCTTCGATTCTCTCTCAATTCTATTGGGTCCTTGGTTGTCTGAAGTCCTACCAATTTAGGCAAGAAGATTGAGTTGCTTTGAGGTCAAATCGAAGCAACTCAGTTGACACACCGCAAAATTCAACTCCACATATCTCTCTATATATTTGGAGTTAGGTTAAATTGAGGTGATATTCGTCATCTACGCCATTTTTTCTTTAAGATCATGTCCTCCTTTTTCATTTATGATATGGTGATGGATGAACCAGTCCGGCCAGGGTCATCGGAGAAGATAATCGGTCTTTGGCTCCGGCGATGAGCTTGAAGTGTTCAGATTGACTTAAAACGTTTTAATCTGAAGCGCTCATTGTGATTACCAAACGTGTGGAATGTTGACTAGCGCACACCATGGAACGCGCGCTCTCCACCACTTGATCTGCCACCTTAATTAATGAGGGAGATCAAGTGGTCCACATTTTTTTAATTATCTGATTTTTATTTTTATTCCTTTGTTTTTCATTAATTCATATTAATTTTAATACTGATCCAAAAAAAATATGAAAGCGTCACCAAAAAAAAAAATTCCTCTATCATTTTCTGAATTAAAATTATTTTTTGGATCATTATTAATATTTTTCATTATTTAATTGATTTTGTGAATATTTTTAATTGTTTAAAAATAATTTTAAGTTTCCAAAAATTCTGAAAAATTTTCTCCAAGGTCCTTTGACCTTGTTTGACCTGTGATAAATCTCATGGCCATTTCTTTGGTGTTTTGATGAGGTTTTAGGAAATTGATCAACCATATTTAATTTAATGTATTATTTTTAATTGATTAATTGCCAAATTAATTGTGTAGAGTCATTTTAATTGACTTTGTGAGTTTAAGATCATTGGATTTAGGGGATTGATGGAATGTACATTCCATCTCCCAAAATGAATGAATGATCTTAACTTGGTAAAAGTCTTCCTTTGTCCAATTTGTGTTTGATTCATTCCCCCTCCCTCTTCATCTCATTCCCCTTTATGCATTCATGTCATGGACCTATGATATCTTAATATCCTAAGGCTAGTTGATTGCAAAATCAACATAAGTATGGATGAGATTAGGCCTCCCACTTTGCATATTCTTTTTGTGTGTGGTATGTTTCATGAGCATAGTTCATCATACTATATCTCTAACATGCATTAACACCAAAATTCTATTGCCCGACCTCAAATAGTTGTGACTTCTGCATAAGTCCAATTATGATTGCTTAACATAGCGCTAAATTTTAACACAAAAGGTATATCATTCTAGTTAGTGAGATTGTAAGTCTCCCCTCTTTCATGGTATTGTGTGGAAACTTGGCCTTTTTTCCTTCCTTTGGAAGATGTCTTTAATTTCAAAATCTCTCCCTCCTTTTAAAATCTTCTTTGCTTGTGTTTGTTGATTTCTAAACTTTGACCATTTTTGCAAACTAGAAACTTTGGCCTTATGCCATTGCATTTTCAAACTCATTTTCTTAATCAAAGTTGTAATGAACTTAACTATACTTGACTTAAAATTTCAAAAGCCAAAAAGAACTAACACTCATTCAAACCATTTTTAGGCCTTTGTGCCTTTCAAACTTAAATTTTTGTTAAAAGCAATGCACTCACTTTGAAATTGATACCACGAACTACGAGATTTTGATCCCTCATTTTTATGTTGGTACGTAGGCACAAGTCCGAAGGTCTTGTCAAACACAAAAATATAATAAATGAATTCTTTTCTCATCCCTCCATTCTATTTGTTTGCAAACATCATTTGTACAAAAACACATATGCACCCTAAAAAGGGCTCCCTAGGAGTACCTATGACACTTTGGGTGATAACACCTTCCCTCTGTGTAACCAACCCCCTTACCTGTAATCTCTGGCATTTTATTAGTTTTGATTTGAAAACTTCTTATTCTTGGGTTTTGTTCGTACTTTTCCCTTTTCCCTTGGAAACAATAAAAAGCGCGGCGGCGACTCTTGTTTAATTAATGTCTAGCTTATCCATAGCTTGATGATCATGAATTTACCGCTACATTATGTTTCTTGAATCTTCCAATATCACCAATTATGTTCCAAGCCTTCGTGTGTAGCAATCAACCCCTTGATCCTACCAAATTCTTGAGCGGTGAAAATTTCCAAAGATCTGAGAAGAACTTTGCCTTACTCGTAGCCTTCCATACAATCACTACTAAGGCATTTCTAGAGATAAGAACCTACTTCTGTTCAATTGAATTTGTCACCACTCGTTGATAATCACCTCAATCTTGCTAACAATCTGAAAAACTCAACAAGAACTCCAAGAATGACTAGTTTCAAGGATGCATCTCCTTCAATCAATTACCAATCTTTTGTTATCAAGGTCTTAAACAAAAGAAGTTGAAGATTGCAAGAATTTCTTTGCAAGACTTTGAACACTCAAAAGAGAGGAAATTGATTTTTCACTAAAATAACACTGAAAATTATGATCATAATGATAGATGTTAGGTGAGAAGTGATGACAAAAAGTTTTATATGTGCTTCAGATTAAGCATAAAAATGGTTGAAAAAGTCGTTTAAATTCTAATCAAGAGCATTCTATGATTTGAATCAAATGAGCAAGTGAAGTGGAATAAAAGGAAAACAGAATTTAGAAAAACTGTCAGTTGATTCAAATCAGAAAATAGTCATTCGAATCATGAGCCACGTGATTCGAATCATGTACAAAAATTGATTTGGATCAAATGCCACAACCCTGACATAAAATTATTGAAAAAGTGAGTGATTCGAATCATGTTCAAATTTTGATTTGAATCAAATCAAATAGAAGTGGACATCAGAAAAATGATTTGGATCGAGTGGTCAAATAAAATGACCTAGTTTTTCCTCTCTCCAATTTGATAAAAAGCACAAAAGCCACTTTAAGATTTTAATTTGAGTTGTACTCAAGTAAATCTCAAATTCCATGATTCGAATCAAACATGTAAAATCTCAAATTTTCATGATTTTAAAGGCACTTTAAGATTTTAATTTGAGTCGTACTCAAGTAAAAAGTGTAAAATATTTTCATCCACTTACTCATGAAATTGATCAAAAAACATCATAATTAAGTTCAAATCTAACCAAAGCTTTATGCATGCTAAAAATGAATTTTTTCAAACTTGATTCTGAGAAGTGCAATCATGAAGGAGACTAAACAAATCAAAAGTAAATGAAACATGAAAGCATAAGACAAGCAACAAAATATCCAGATATATATGCACCCTCTAAATGAAGTAGTGACATGTAACTACACTAGAAACATTAAATCAAGTTCTAATAGTTAAAGAGAGAAATGTGGATAACGGGCTGAATAATTCTGGTTTAGAATTGAACGTGTTACTTGTTTTCTAATATAAATTTATCTGTCATATTATAATTTTCTAATGCAATCTGAAAAGTTACATATTCGGTAAGGGGTTGGAAACACACTTAAACCACATAAGATATAATGTACGTATCTTTTAAATAAACATTAACGACAACATTTATCAACAACAAACCTTAAACAACATACAAGATACAACAAACAAATCTTATTAAAAACAATAAAATCATCAACACATAGCATAAACTACATACAACATACTACTTTTATTAATAACAACAACAACATATCAGCTCAAAGAAATATTCAGAAATGTACATGTCCCATAATGGCATCCACAATGAAAGGAGGATGAAGCTGAAGTGAGAGCTGCAAACTTGTGCTAATTTTGAATGGATCTCATCCTGGGTCTTTCACACAAGTTTTCAGAGCACACTTTAGCTTCAGAAAGTTCAAACATTATGAAACAAGCTATTGAAACATAAACAATAATACATACATAGATTTTGAAACATAAACTATTATGAAGACAAGCCTGTAAGGTATCCATTTGCTAAGATTTGATGCAACAAAGGTAACCCTTCAAACAAGACGAGTTTGTTGCATAAATTTGGGGTTTTAACCATGATAAAATGGTCTTTACGTAGTAGTGAAGGTAACAATTTAGTGTTTGTAAATAGAAATAATATATCCTTTTGTTTCCTCATAATGAAGCTATTAGAAATATACCCAAACACATCACACGCTCGAACATACAACAGAGTCACCATCGAGCTTTATTTATTCCCGAAGGAAAGGGAAAACATCAATAAAACCCAGGGGAAAGAGATAACTGGGTAAGAAAGTTGGTTATGCAAGGGGGGAGGTATTAGCACCCCTCACATCCATTGTCCTCAACGGGAATCATTATGGTTGTTCTTTGTTTGAATGGGTGTTATATCTAAGGTTACTCACGAAAGAATAGGTGAAAACGAAAAGAATAAATAGAGTGCTCGGTGAGGATTGGGGCCCTCATGCCTACGTATCCTTATAGTGCAATAAGGAATTCAGAGCTTCGTAGTTCATAGAACTAATGGTGGGAGATGAAAAGAAGTTGTGATAAAGATTTGGTCTGAACCAAATGATTATGTTGTTTGACTCCAAAAAGGGATGAAATCTGAACCCAAGAGTAAAACTGACACTGACTAAGACGTGGAGGAAACTAGGCATACCCAATATATGTCATAACCAAAAACCAAGGAATTAGGTGTTTGGTTCCAAAGAAAACATCTCTTGATTCACAAGAAAACATAAGATGAAGCTCAAAGAGATAGTGTATTTGCCTCAAAGATAGATTATATCACACGGAGTGAATGAAGGTAGAAGGTTATAAATGCATCATGGAGATGAATGAAGGAATAGAGAAAGGGAACCAAGATCAAAGAAATGAAGGATTTGGTAAGAGTGATTGAAGTAGTATGGTTTGGAATCAAAGGTAGGGGTATATTGGAATCCATAAGAGAAATGGCATTTGAAGCCTAAGAGTAAAGGTGGCACGACTAAGATGTAGAGGAAACTAGGCACACCCACTTTATTGTCATGACCGAAAACAAGGAATTAAGTGTTTGGTTCCAAAACAAACATCTCTTGGCACAAAGGTGGACAAGTGTCCTAAAAGGGCGTATATGGAATTCCAATGTAAAGTGGTATTTAGTTCCAAAGAAAGGTAGTGTGTCACTGAGGTGAATGTTTATGATTGAAGGTAGATGATATGGATCATGAAAGGTATGGATGGTGCCCTAAGGCAAAAGGAATAATTAGGATTGTGCTTGCCAAGGATTCAAATCCCCGTGCCTATGTATTCTCATCGAGCAATGAGAAAGTCAGAGCATTCGTAGTTCGTGGAACCACAAAAACAAAGAGAGAGATATTGAAAGAGATTAAGAGAATAACTTATACTAACAGAATGGTAGCATGGGAAACCATAAAGGCAAACTGACTTTGAACCAAAGAGTAAAATAGGTACCGGCTAATATGTGAAGAAAACTAGGTATACTCACTCTATTGTCATAACCAAAAACAAGGAATTAAATGTTTGGCATCAAGGTAAACATCTATTGGTTCACAAGATGGACAAATGTCCTAAAAGGGTGGGTATGGGACCCAAAGGAGAATAATTATTGGTACCAGGAATAGTATATCACTATAGGGAACAAACACTTTGAAACCAAAGAAGAACATTATATTGGATCCATGAAGGAGTAAACTCTGAACCAAAGAGTAAAAGAGGTACAGACGAAGATGTGGAGGAAACTAGGCATAGCCACTCTATTATCATTACTAGAAACAAAGGCAATTAAGTGTTTGATTCCAAAGCAAACATCTCTTGGTTGAAAGGAAGGCATTGGCTATGGAATCTAAAGGATAAAGTGCTTGGTTTCAAAAAGATGTTATTTATTGATGAAGAATTAAGAATCAATGAATAGGGTAGAAATAAATAAGGTAGCTCGCAGAGAATCTGAATCCTCGTACCTACGTATTCTCACTCTGCAATGAGAAAGTCAGAGCTTCGTAGTTCAGCCCACTACAAACAGAGATACGGAGATATTTGAGTGATGAAGAGTTAATAAACAAGATAGCTCATAGAGAATATGAATCCTCGTGCCTACGTATTCTCACCGTGCAATGAGAAAGTCAGAGATTTCGTAGTTCGGCCCAAGGCGAACGGAACAAAGACAACAAGAGATTGAGGTAAGAGAAACAATGTATGATAATGGAAGATGAAGAAGACTTGGCAGTCATTTGATATGGACCACACTAAAGTCAATGAGCAGAGGCGAATACCTTGAGTAACTGGGACATTCTTGCCGTACCCAAGGATACCCTAGACAAGGATAGGAATTCTTCACTCTCATCATTATTTGTTACTTAAGGCTCGTGGCATGTGATTCTCATTATAAATTTCAAGTTTTGAAGAAGAATCCTTGCTTCTCCATGTGATGATGTAGACCTTATCAATCATTCGATTTAAATTGCATTAAAGTCTATGAACAGAGGCAAATACCTTGAGCAACTGGGTCTTTTGTTTCATACCCAAGGATACCCTAGACAAGGATAGGAGTTCTCCACTCTCATAATTCTTTGTTACTTAAGGCTCATGGCATACAACTTGAATCATTATTGATAAACTCCTGAAGAAACACCTTTGATTTGCCTTGCATAATCCACTACTTGACTTGTCTAGGATGTCTTGCATGAAAGTCTGAACACGAGGCTTTGAGATCCATAGCATTACGAAAAGAGTCCTATCAAGTAATCAAGGGGCTTTTGATCACTTTAATAGACTGAGGGATTATACATAAATCAAAGGATTTAGTTAATCAAAATTTCTTTTGATCAACTTTAATCAAAGGGATTGAATTATGGTTAATTATGTACACACTAATCTAAAGATTAATCAAATGATATGTGTCGTCTTAAAAAATGTTGGTTAATTGATTATTGTTATCCCTTGAAAGTTCTCACGCATCGGGGGCGGAGAAGTAATTGATTTTGAAAAATGCCTCAATGCACTAAGGCAAAGGACTTATAGTTTGATGCGAGTTTAGATTGATTTTATCCAAATTGATCATTTGCAAAAATACAATTATTAATTTATTTAAGAAATAAATTAAAAGATAATTATATAAACCCAAGGATTATATCCCTTATCCCTAATTTTTTTATCCCTTAAACCCTATAATTTTGCCAGATATTTATTCCATGATTATCCCCATTATTGATTAAAAATAAATATTATATATTTATATAACATACCCATTTTGATTGATAAAAAAAATCTAAGTATTTTTATTTAAGAAAGTAAACCCATATTATATGTATATCGTGATACTATATATATATATATATATATATATATATATATATATATATATATATATATATATTTGTCCTTGATGTATCCCTTGTTTTTGTCCCTTCTTTTTATCTCTTGTGTTTTATCCCCTGTTTTTATCCGTCGTTTTTTATCCCTTGAAATCCTAAGGTTTTATCCCGTAACCTTATACCATATTATCCCTAGTTTTTTTTTTATCCCAAATTTCTATCCCATAATTATCCCAAATTTTTTATTCCCGAACTTCTATCCCAAAACTATCCCTTACTTTGTATTCCAAATTTCTATCCCAAAATTATCCCACATTTTTTATTCCATATTTCATTAGACATAATTTTTTTATACTGATTTTATCCCCGATTTAACCCTTAAAAAAACCTTAGAGTTTTATCCCATATTTTATCCCATTTGATTTAAAAATATAATTTAATTTAATTAAGAAAATTAAATAAAATATAATAAGATATATCCCCTATCCCAATTTTATCCCCAATTTACATCTCTTAAGACTCTAGAAATTATCCCTAACTTTATTCCATAAATTAACCCTAATTACCTAATTAAATAATATCCCATTATTAGACCTATTTTTTTATTCCTTATTATTTAAAAGGAGATATCCTAATTTTTGAACTAATTAATTTCAAATTAACCCAATTATTCCCAATTATGCTAATTAATTACTAATTTAAATTATACTTAATTAAACATATTTTGTCCTTTTTTTTATAGACTAAAACATTTTCATATTTTTTTTAAGAATCATGAATCAAACACCAATTAAAATGTAACTTAAGAGTGGAATCCAAATGCACCTTCAGTAAGTGAAATCCAAGTGCACCTTCAGTAAGTAAAAAAAAAAACATATCCTGCTCTTCAATTGATTTATACTACATCTCATTTTCTCTTGTTCTCAAATTGGATCCCTCAACCGATCATCTATCGACACGTGGCCAATTACCAATATTAAATAATGCAAAATTAATAGAAATAAATATTTCCTCAAATATGCATGTGATGGAAAAGGGGGTCGTCCCTCTACATCCCTCTCTCCCAATTCATTAATCTTCCTCTGTGCTTATGAAACAGAGAGAAAAAAGTTCACTCCAATTTATAATAAATTCATGCTAACAAACAAATATCAAAGCAGAACAATACACAATCATTCATAATCGAACAATTAGATTCAATATAAAGGAAAAGCGAATCTTACAAAAATATGACGGATCCGGAACAAACCGCGGTGACTGCGGAAGGAGAGCGGAGGCTGAGGGGAGGTGTGGCCGTGTTCGTCTTCAGCGGGGATGTTGCTGAGGTTGAGTGTGATGTTATGGTTTGAGATTGAAGCTTATAATTTTGTTAAATGGTTGTTTTATCGTGTAATGTGATATAGGTATCTGTTAGTAAGGGTTAGTTGTCTCCTGTTAGTACACTAGAGGAGACTATTTATAGTATAAGTAATTAAGTTAGAATTTTTTTTAGAAAGAGCAGGTAATTATAATCAACAAAAATAATCAAGAGCTCATAAATAAATTTATTTAATTTCGATTCAAACAGTTAATTAAAATAATCAAAAGTTTAAAAGTATATTTTATTTGATTTGAATTTTAATTATTTTAATTAATAGAAATAGATATTTCCTAAAATGTTATATTTGTCTTTAATGATATGCAAAAAATATTTAAAATAAAATCAATAAAATTAATGATTTTTCTGAGTTTCTTAAATTAAAATATATAAAAGTAAAAAAATAAAATTTAAAACTTGATTAAAATGAGAAACGAAAATTAGGCAATAAACTTAATTTTTTTTAATTTTTTTTTGCTTTATTTATTTACTCATGTTAATTCTTTTCTAAAAAATAAAAATATTATCCTAAAAATGAAATAATATAAAAAGGGATAAATTCTCTAAATATATTACATATTTTTTTTATATTAAAAATTAAATTACTAATTTACGACATTGGATTGCTATCCTAAAATAAAATGGGAACAAAATATTTTCAAATCTTTTTATTTTATGATATTTTGACCATTTTTTAATTAAAAACGAAAAACTGAAATTTTTTTTTTTTTTAATTCCTAATTAAAAATACGAAAATTAATAAAAAAATACAATTTGTTTGATATTTTCCACATAAAAATAGAAGTAAAAGTAGGAAATAAATAGGAGAGAAAAAAATTAAATAATGATAAAAAAATGGGAAAGGTAGGACTTGAACTCAAGACCACTCCATTATAACACCTTTCACATACTCTTCTACCAAACAAGCCTATCTATTTAATTGAAATATAAGGGAACCATGATACTAATATGTTAATAAAAGTTAATTATATTAATAATATTAAAATCTCTATAAATTTATCAATTTATATTTTTATTAAGTAAATACTATCCCTAATTAGTTGATTTTTTTTAAATAAGACATATTATCTTGATTAATAACCCTACTAACTTTCCTAAAATTTAATAGTAATACCCTTTTTAGCATGGTCCTACAAGTTATGTTTTTTATTTTCAAAAAATCTAAATAATAACCCTAAACTAAAATCAACTCCTAAGAGGGACTAAAAAGTCAAAATGGTATCCCTTTGACTTTTTAGGTCATTTGACCAGATGACTGATATGCTCTGAATGTGTTAGTGTCGGGTGAAAATAAAAATGAAAAGGTGGTTAAAATTTGGGGTACGACAGCTGCCCCTATTTAATCAACTTCAAACTAAGAGGATGATGAAGTTGAGCCTTCATCTTCTCTTGGTGGAAGATGATTAAATATAGAGAGAGACCCTAATTTTGACCACGTAGTCAGTAGATTCTGGGAATACGCAATGATTGAACAATCTTTGATGCTTTAATGGGATCAAGACCAACCTTTGACGGAACCCCAATAATACCATGGTGATTAATTTCAGTCCATCCGAGTGAAATTTGCATACAATTCCTATGATCACCCGATCATGTTATTGATATTACGTAGGACTCTGACGATCCTCCGATCGTTGTTTGATAAAACCTTGGTAGAACCCCTGATAGAACTCTTAACAATATCCCTGGCGAAATTCCTGGTGAAACCCCTGATACAACTTCTGATGGTACTCATGACGATGAGATCCTAATGAAATCCTTTGACAAATCCCTGATGGAACCCTTGGATTAATCCCTTTTGATCAGTTTCAACCTCTCCGTGTGAAACTTGCACATGATTCCTATGATCATCGAATCATGTTGTTGGAATCGGGTTGGACTTTAGTGATACCTTGATTACTCTGGATGAAACCCACTTCGATAAAATTCTGGTAGAACCCCTTTGATGAGAATCTGGTGGAATCCCTTGATGAAAATATGGGGAAACCCCTTTAATAATAGTCTGATAGAAGCCCTTGATAATAACCTTTGTTGAACCTTCTTGGTGAAACCCTGGGGATAATATTTTGATGAAAACCCTTTGATATATGTACAAACCCTAAGCTAAGGGATCATACCAATACTAAGATCAAATTAATCATATATCAAATATCACATGAAAGAACAATGATTAAAAAGATCAATTAATCTAAATTAAGCCCTAATCTAAGGGAGCATGCAACCAGTTCTAAATCCTAAGGGTACTAAAGTCAATTTGCACAAATTGATCAATTAGGGAATTAGTTCTAAAAATCAAAATCTAAGTAAAACTAATTAAACATAACTATATCTAATTATAACCTAATAAAACCAAAACTCATAATTAATTCTACCTAAAAAATCAATTAATTCTAAAATTCTTAATATCCTAATTAATTCTAAATCACCCTAAATTTCTAATTATCAAGAAATTCTAACCAAAAAAATCTAATTGGCCTAATAAAGATTCACTAATTAATCTAATTCTAATTAAATTATAACAATCAAGAAAATGATTAACTAAAACAAAGAGGCAAGTGGGCTCTAATAGAAAGGGAGATATTGCCCCTATATAGGGTGCTCCCTCAGCCAAAATGCGCTTGGGCTTATCCAATGGCTAGCCCAACATTTAGAAATGGACTCGGGGGTGTGGTGAATAAGCATGGGTTATATACAGCAAACAATGGCCAAGCCCATTCACTTAGGGCTCATCAGAGCCCACGCAAATGAATTAAACATGTGGGGAATTGGAAATTGGACTCAACAAGCGTCACATGGCCAATTTAATTGAGTGGATTAAGTTTAAAATTGAAATAAAATGAGCCAGGTCCATTCAACAGCTCAGATCACTATTCATATCACCATGGACCACCATGCCAAAAATCGCTTCTGGCGGTGGTAACCACCAGAAATAGAAATCAAACACATTGCTAAAACTGTCTCAGTTTCCTCTACATGAATATCCTATTGATTTTTCTAGATTCTAACCCTAGCTCACTAACCGCATAGCTCCCTCAAGAATCCTAAAATGTAAATCCAAATTAAAAACTAGAGGTGAATGAACCGGAGTCCAAACTTTAGGGGTTTGGCACCCTGATGGTTGAACTACATTATTGTAACGTGAATCAAAGAAGAAGAGCAAAAAGCTTACATGTCGGAGAAACTCTGGCGGTTCTTCATGCGTCAGCGAGGAAAAAAAAGTCCAGTAGTCTTCTTCCTCTCTCGGTGAGTCTTCTTCCAGTCCTCAACTTTATGTGTGTAACTTTTTCTTCTCCTTCCAAATCATGCTTGCCACTGCGAACTGATTCAATTTGTGGAATTGTAGAGCGAAAGGTTGAAGGTGTGGAATGGAGGAGGCTCGAAGGTGATGTCGAAGATGGAGAATGAGTAGAAGCTCGGGCATGAGACTTTGAAGCTGATGACGGACGAATTCTGGGTGAATATCTCTTGATCCTTTCCTTTGCTCGAAATCCTCTTCTTCTACCTTTCTTCTTTCTTCTTCTTTAGTCTGTAGAAAAATGATCGTTGCTTTGTGTTGTTGTTATTGATGCTTGCGTGAGGTAAGTGTGGAAGAGGTTTAGCTCAGTTTGGTTAGAGTTTCAAATAATGAAACACTAACAAAAATGGAGATTTTTGATCTCTGGTGTGGGTGAGGATTTTAGTGAATGAAAAATATGAAGATTGAGTTTTGTGAAGTGTGGTTGAGGGAGAATTCCACAGAACCTTTGGCTAATGATAATTGCATGCGGAGATGGAGCTCAGAGAGAACTCGGAGATTGAATTGAGAGAGTGAAGATTAGGATTGAGAAAAATTCTCCTGAGCAATGATTGGTTTGCTGCTTATATAGAGTTTGGAATATCACTCTGTTACGCTCAGCTAGCATCCCCTTGTGAACATTTTGTTGAGGGTTATAACTCCACTAGAAAATTTGTTAAATGTTAGTTGCTAGTAGTTGGTGATTTAGTTAGGTTATTTAGATTGAAAAGTCCAAGTTCTATTAGTTACAAGTTCAGTTAGTTATGACAGTTAGTTAAAAATGAAGTTGGTTAGTGAGGGTTGTGAGATTTTGTTAGTAATTGAAATGATTCAGTTAGATGTTATCTGAATTGGTGAAACAGAGTTGTTAGTTCAATTAGTGAAACTTGATTTTGTTAGATGGAAGAATGCTCAGTAATGCTAGTCTTAGTTAGATTTCGAAATTTTGTTAGTACAGTGGCTGTAACTGAATTGTTGTTAGTGACTCAAGTTAATTCAATCTGATGGGTAAAACTCAATTTGTTAGTGATGTTAGTTGTTAGTTGTGGTGAGTTGTTGTTATCCCTGCAGGTTATCAACTATTGTGTTGGATTGATGCATGATTATGTATGTTGGTATTATGCTTGCAGGAAGTGGTTACAATGCTTGTACTACTTGCTACACTCATGCCCTGACCTGCAGGATGACTGTTGTTGATGCAAGGTGAATGTTTGCTCGTGGTCTGCAATGTAATGGTTTGCTCTACTGATACGCTCATGTGGATTACTGCTATGTATGCTTTATCAGAATGACAGGTTTGATGTTCAAACTACCATTATGATTTGGATGAGGGGAATGCTTGCTTACAAATGCTAGTTGCTTGTGTTGTGAAATGTGTTGCAATCATGTGTTATAATATGAACTATGAATTGTTTGGTTTTTATGTACGACACTATCATATCATTAAATTGTTGTTGGCTTTGCATCGTGTTTGTGTGTTCATGCTTATTTGAACTATGGCTTACTATGACCTGCTGTTACATTTCATTGATGGCCTTCCTGTGATAGTTTATAAAGAGAGTTGTTGCATTACATTGCCATGATGACCAACCTGAGTTGCAAAATTTCATTGCAATGATGTGTTGTATGGATGATGGATGGTCATTCTAGTTACTATTATGGCATGCTTAGTTTGTATATGCCATGTTTGTGTTAGATGGAATGTGTATGATGTAACACCCTTCTAAAATACCCCAATATTTAATTAAATCAACAAAACATAAATCAGAGTAGATATGCAATTAAGGGTGTCACACTTGACACTTCACACCATTCACCAAACTATCCTGTCATGCTCATTTATTTAATCAAAATAAAACATTTGCATAATTCGCAGCGGATAAAATCTAACAACAATGCAAAACATGTAACACATTACATGTAAACTTGTTCAACAATCATCAATGAAAAACAAGTAAAACATCCCGTCCCGATGTTACATCTACCAGAGCATGACCCACTAAGGAACTACACTAGACTCCAAGGACTAGCTTCTACTCAATCACTGCTTGTTACCTGAAACATAGTTGTAAGGGTGAGTTCCTCAATCGATATAATAAGCATTATAAAATATCATGTAATGCTAAGTAAATTAACACATTTCATCACCCTAATCATATCACACATTCAACAACAGTAACATCAACTCATAATCATCATCATACTCAACTCAACATAAAACACACGTATAATATTGGAATACATCCATTCATATTATACGCCATACATACATTATGCAATGAGACTCCATGCATGCGGTACCGACTATTCGTGAACATATAGTTCAACCTCACCGATCAAATCCAGATACGGCTACCAAGCTCACTAGTCCCACTCATTTGAGACTTAGTGACTCACTCACTAATTCCTCACCATGGGAATTAGCTACCACCCAAGGGCTATGATATGCACGCTAATCACCTAGCATGCAAACATCAACAACAATCCACAACAACTCACTCACTAATTCCTCACCATGGGAATTAGCTACCACCATAAAGGCCATAATATACATGCTAAATCACCTAGCATGCAAACATCAACAACAATTCAAAATAGACATATGCTCACACTCTAAGCCATAAACAGTCCATTCACAATTGCATACAGAACAGATACATTCACAGTATTATGCATACCATCATACATCATCAGCATGTTATCACAAAAATCATATCATGTCATGCCAATTAATAATCACAGTATTAGCACACTCTACTAATACCTACACTGCTCAAAACAACGGGAAACGATCCCTACTATATCATACATCAGCTAAAATTACATTACTCAGCTGAACAACCAAAAACTGCACAACAACAGCACAGAAAAATCACAATTCTGCCCATACACGTATTGCCTAGTCCCATACGCGTATGGCCCATTTCTCAGCCAATCCCATACGCGTATTGCCTGCCTCATACGCGTATGCTACGCGTACCACATCCTCATACGCGTACCAACAGAGACAAAACTACGTTAAAATCATCACCTTCTTCATCCATACGCGTATTGCCTAGTGCCATACGCGTACCAGACCATCTCATGCGCGTATTGCCTAGTGCCATACGCGTATGACCAGAAACCAGAATTCCAGATCTGCTATGGTTTTCTCTGCTACGAGATTCTCAGATCCAACCTTCCACATTCCAATTTTTACACAACGTTCATTCATATTGTCTAACACAGATCATACACATTCAATCTCACAAATTCTAACCTTATTACCTCTAATTCCTACGAATTTCCTCAATCATATTCGTATCTCATTCATCCAAAATTTCACAATTTCAACATTCATCATCTAATTAGAGTCAAATCAATGGTTTATCACTACCCATTACATGTTAACCCATAATACCCATTAAACGACGATAAACCCCCCTTACCTGAGTTAATCCGGCAATCCTTTAGCTTCGAGCTCTTCCTCTCTTCAACCCTTGTTCTCTTGATCTTTGCCCTTTTTCCACTTTTCAGTCGTTTTTCTGTATTCACGTGAAAACCTCTTTTTGCCAAATGGGACTCTTTTTACTGATTCCAACATTATATTCCAATAATAATAATTCCAATAATAATAATCCAATTATTTAATTAAATTAATAAATATATTATTAACTTATTTTAAATAATTATCTTATTTTTATCGGGGTGTTACATATGATACTCTTGGTTTTTATGGTGAACGCAGAATTTGGTTTGTGCCAAGATAAGACCTTGGTTTGACAAGGCAATATGCATGAATAAGGCATGGCAAAGTAAAGTGCAAAAGATAGACGTTCTTGCTTAAGAAACCAATGTGATTAAGGAAGCTTATGAAATCATGTAAAAATGAGGATGTGATGTAGTTAGTATTAAGTTTAGGAAAAGAGATGATGGTTGACCAAGAAGTCAACAGTTGACCAAAAAATGTAAATTTATTTATTTTTATTTTGTAATGTACATGTTTATGCTATTTTAAGAATGAATGACCAATATTAGGATGAAATGCTCCATGATTGTATGTAAACAATTTGATTCCTTGAATGAATTTCATCTAAAAACCAAGTTTGATCCATGACTAGAAGTAAATGAATCCATGCCCCTTGAGAACGTTTGAATCATGCATGATAAATCAAGGATTAAATGGACTATAACAAAGGGATGGACCAAGGCTTAATGTCCTATAATGCACAGTGAGTCATACTAGTACAATGAAGCTTAATGGACCAAAAGATCAAGAACCAATGCAACCATGAACCATGAATCAATGACCATGAACCTCTAAATTTGAAAGCATCATGGGCCTAGAACCAATGGATTAGGAGTGGCCAAATGGAATGCACATGTATGGATGCCTTAACAAGGCCTTGAGTTAGATGAAGTCTCAACCATGTAGGCATGTAGATTAACTGAATGATTCCCATGATCACATGAAGTATTTGATGATGGATGATGCATGATATGATAATCATACATCCCTTCCCTACGAATTAGGGTTTCAAACAAACACAAGGTGAATATGCAAGCCACAAGGCACATTAGGGCCACACTCTTCTTGATTAGGGTTTTAATGGGGCATACCCCTCATAAAAGGCCTTTGAATGAACCTAGATGCTTCATATGCCAATCTTTGATGCATGAGCCCTTCATTAGGGTTTTTATAGCCAAGACAAGGCCCAAATAACACCCACAAGGTCCCATAACCATATCATTGAGAAACTAGGGTTTAAATTCCCCGAGGAGCACTATGATGAAGTATTCTTTAATCCACATCTCAAAGATCAGGCACATTAGGGTTTCACTTCTCATGTGATCAGATGAATAGCCAAGACACACCTTTAAGGTTTTATCCATACATAAACCCTAGCCTTGAAAGCCATGGAGCTTTGAATCTAGGATGTATGTTTGTAAATGTCAATATGAATGCATAATACACATGTAGTTGGTGTGAAAGTGTGTAGGTGGGTCTCAAACCAAAAGTCAGATGAAAAAATAAAAAAGGGAGAGAAATTTTTTGGGTATGACAGTTGCCCATATTTAATCATCTTGGACCTCAATGCGCGAATTGCGCAAGCCTTTCAGGCATCTGAGGTAGAAGTGGATTAAAGACCAAAGTATCCGAAAAATTTGCCCGTTGAGAATGGATGTAATGTAACGGGAGTTTTGTGATTTGCCAAGCAATGATTGGGCTTTGGTCGTGCCAAAAAGAACTTGATTTTTGGCTTTTCTCGTTTGCAAGGCTTCTTGCTATCCTATATGGATGATATGCCTGAGTGAAACGACGTGATTTATGCATGATAATGATTTGCGCGATGGTTACACCATATGCTCATGTTGTGGGCGGTGGGAATTTTGGGCTAGGATAAGGTCATATAGACACAATTCTTCGACACCTACTTTAGTTGTTGTCGCATCTCTGGACTTGATCTGAAGCATGGAGAGAGCTTGTACCTTCGTAACCTGCTTTTGTATATTGCCTTAGTCACAAGTTATGGAGTAGTCTCAATATCTGAAGATCTCAAACTGGATTTCCCCAGTGTCTTGAAACTGTATCCTCTTGATTCACCATTCCTGGGAGTGATTGACTTCCCGTGTTCTTGGTGTGGCTTGCCCCAATATGGGCCTTGAAGTAACTTGCCTATGTCTGGCTAATTCAGAGAGATTTGTTGAATCTCGACGTGGTTTCCCTATATTGACTTAATCTTGAAGAGATCTAAGCAATAGGATATTAGAAGAAATGTTCAATCTTCCCATTGTGAACATTCTTGATGTCAAGTGCCTGTTCGCAAGTAAAATGCTCATTTTGAAAATTATAATTGTAATGTCATGCTCATGCAAGTTTTGAAACTCAATTATGTTCACTAAGATTATGACATATAGTGAATAATCCACTAGTTAGAATTTCATATCAGTATCAATACAAATGACAAGAAAATCTTTAGGAGTGATCTTACCATAATATGCTTTCGAAATAAATCCTGCTTCAATTAGGTCTTTTGAGGGTTGTAACATGGTTTGGTTCATAGTTTTAGAAAGAAAGGATATAAGGCTCAAAATCTATTATAACCCACTCAGTCTCTGTGGTGTTCTTAAGTCCTACGTCTAGTTAGCTTGAAACAAGTGTTCATCTTTCAGAAAAGGATTTTAAATATTATCGATGATGGTTATGGAACCTATGAAAGTTTGGAGAGATATTCCCTCACTTTCTACTTTTGATTGCAGCCACACAGATTTTCTCTTGCTGTGGACTTTGTTATTCTTCCTCTGTTCTTTTGTTTTGCTTTCCCTTTTTTTTTCCTGGACTGATCCTTTGGGTCTGCAACCCTTCAGGATGCCCTAACTTTTTCCTAAGCCAATCTTGCTTTCAAGCTCTTGACTTAGCGGGCTTTTCTTTTGCTTTCAATTTTCCATTTATCAGTTTTTATTTTAGAGCAAATCCTGTGATATTTGTCTTCTTGATTTGTTGCAAGGTTTGTGATAGTCTCACTCCTTTTATTGGTAAGGGATAACCATTCTAAATTTGTGATTCGATCCTCTTGAGAGGGATATGATATGATTGATCACTTGATGGGATATTCTCCTTCTGAATTTTAAACGCAAGGTCAAACTAACTGAAGACTACCCTGCCCCTGGTTAAAATTGAGGGTTTTATGTATAGAAAGAAATTCCTACTTCAAGGCCCAAATGTTTGACTAGGGATTATCTTCCTTATATCTCTGGTGTTTAGGGATTTAAACATTGTCTTACATCATCAGCACAGTTTTATTCAAAAGCATACAAATAACAATCTTGCACATTTTTATTGCATCATTCTCTTTTGATTTTGCTTGAAGAATAGTTTGATACTGATAAACAAAATAAGAGTGAACACGAATGGATTTAGTCAAAACATGCACATTTATTTCATTATTATTATCATTCGAAAACAAACAGGTTTTACAATGAACAATAATTAACAAACAAGAAAAGATTACAAATGACACATGATTGAACAATCTAATACTGCGAAGTATGACAAGCCCAATCTGTTTAGGCATAATTTCCCCAGCATTAATCAGTATAGGCAGCAGATGTGCATAAGACATAGGAACTGGATCATGGCAAGCACGTCTCTCTTCTTGATCGTAACTTCCTTTCCTAATTTGTCCATGCTTCAATTTCTGATTGCTTTGAGCGGTCCTTTGATGTGGTAGGAGATACTATTCTTGAGGAAGAATTGGAAGAATGCCTACACTTGCAATCTGTATGTTATCCCTCTTCGGAGTATTCTCGAGTCGTTCATCAATTGCAACCCGATTTGGGAAGTCTGTTGTTATGTTATCCATGAATATCCCTAAGACCATGTCATCTATGTCTCTATTATGACCTAAACTCCTCATGCACACAATGCTCTTACCCTTTTCCATGATTCTTCGATGATTGGTGTCGGCGAATCGTTGTCTTTCTGACGGAGGAATGGACAAGGTGAGTTTTTTGGCTGACATGTATGTGATGCAAATGAATGGATGCATATGTTAGTGATGAAATGAAAATGATTATGCAACATCCATAGATTCAAAGCATTGATGGCATAATAGTTCAAGTTCGACATTCCGACATATCTACAGCAATGCAATAATGTATGCTAACAACACATCATAAACTGGATAATATGCATATACTTCCTGATGTAGGATCAAAGGTTCGGCGTAACCATGAGAATAAGGTATGTAGAGTATATGGTTTCCTGCTGAAAAACACATATCCCCCTCACAGGTAGGTACTATGCTCCAAAGGTGGTCCCTAAGAGGTCTCATAAAGTCATCGACTCAAAATAAAAATACCCTGTCGTAGCGAATTCTCGTAAGACAAAAGTACTTTCAAGTGAATCTAATTTGGGTGTGGTTCTCGTGACAACCCAACACGCAAAATGCAGGTGTACACGATTATCCACGAGTTTATCTTGTGTATGTACTCAGCTCGGGTGTAGAGCTTCTCTCATGTAGCGTAACCCCAACCCAACAGAGAGTATAACAAATATCCATCATAATCAATATGAATATAATAATAAAGTGAATAAAGTGTAAACATAAACACCCTAAGAAAGCTAAGAAAGTAATCAAAAGTAGGCTCGACTCCTTTTAGCGACTAGGGAGTATCCCAAAGAGCAAAATATCCCTAGCAGAGTCGCTAGCTGAAACTGGGGATACTCAAGAAAAGAACCCCAATTGCAAGCAAACATCCCCAACATAGTCGCCAATTGAAGCTAGCGGAAATATACTCGAACGCATCGCACGATCAAACATACAACATTGTCTTCATCGAACTTTATTTATTCCTGAAGGAAAGGGAAAAAATCGATAAAACCCGGGGGAAAGAGATAACTGGGTAAGGAAGTCGGTTAGGCAAGGGGAAGGTATTAGAACCCCTCACATCTGTTGTACTCAACGGGGACTATTTTGATTTTTCTTTGTTTTAATGGGTGTTATATTTAAGGTTACTCACGAAAGAATGAGGGAAAAGAAAAGAATAGATAGAATGCTCAGTGAGGATTGGGGCCCTCATGCCTACGTATCCTTATAGTGCAATAAGGAATTTAGAGCTCCGTAGTTCATATAACTAATGGTGGGAGATGAAAAGAAGTTGCGATAAAGATATGGTTTGAACCAAAGAATTATGTTATTTGACTCCAAAAAGGAATGAAATATGAACCCAAGAGTAAAGATGGCACTAACTAAGACGTGGAGGAAACTAGGCATACCCACTGTATTGTCATAACCAAAAAACAAGGAATTAGGGATTTGGTTAGAAAGCGAACATTTCTTGGTTCACAAGCAGACACGAGATGGACCTCAAAGAGATAGCGTATTTGGCTCAAAGATAGATTATATCACACAGAGTAAATGAAGGTAGAAGATTATGAATGCATCATGGAGATGAATGGAGGAATAGACAAAAGTAACCAATGTAACACCCTTTTTTCTACCCCAAAATACTTAACATATAATCAGAGTAAATAAGCACGCATATAAACAAAAGGCCGCCACATCGACGTTTTCAAAAACTAAAAGCTTTCAAAAACCAACATCATTCATCATCAATATACAATACACCTGGTCATTTAAAATAACACATTTCAATTATCATGAATATTAAAGAATATGCGTTCACAGCGGAAAATAATGAATACTCATGTATTTCATAAAATGATCCATGTCCCATACCATGATCATCTCTCAATAATCTCCTCAAGATAAAATAAAACCATAACCAGAATAATTGGCACTATGGCCTCTCAAACATCAATTACAAATAAGCATGTTCACCAGTAATAACATAATACTTATCCAAATCAGATATGAGTTCAATACTACTAATCTACCCAGGGTTACATGATCAGAGCATTGACTCATTACCTAGTCTTCAAACTAAAATACGAAAACTCTCCGGCTAGTCTCGAGCGAGCTACCGTCCACTTACTTCAGCAATACTACTCTAGAGTATTTGCACGATGCCATGTAAAGCATCATTCCAACAGAAGGGTGAGAATTCAAATCATTATGAAGAAGTATAATAAGGCACAATGATTAAATCAACAATTAAAGGAATTCATCACACTTCGTATAACCATGTAAATAATATTAACCAATATTTATTTCACATGTTTCAAACATCCATCAAAACGCAAGGAGCACGATATTAAAATCCAATACTATATTCCCAAAAATTAACATAACTATAATTATCACATAATCACATACTTTGCCAAGTTATGTATCCAAACATCATCAAATTCAATTACCATATCTCATACACACATCACAATCACAATAATGCATACACTCAATTATCACATAACTCCAATGTGACTCAATGCAAGACATGTGACTCTATGCATGTGGTACCGCAATGTGAACCCAACGTTTCACCGCTTTCCGATTCAATATCTAGAATCCAAGTCACTACGTCTATTTCCAATTAAGGATCAACGTCTGCTACGCCTATTTCCAATTAAGGATCAACGTCTATGTGAACCCACAGTTTCACCGCTTTCCGATTCAATATCTAGAATCCAAGCCACTACGTCTATTTCCAATTAAGGATCAATGTCTGCTACGCCTATTTCCATTCAAGGATCAACGTCTAATACCATGTGAACCCACAGTTTCACCGCTTCCACCATGAAGTCGACCATGCCATGAATGAATGTACAAATACCAACACATATGCAATTAAGATCATCTCTACCATCTTAACATTCCACATATCACCATAATTCAACTCTATGAATTATCCACCAATGGTACATATACACATTCATAACAATATATCATTCACAAATATAAGCTAATTATCAAATACGCACAATTAGATTGCATTTCAAAATGAATACAACTTTTAAAATCTCAATTTTTCATTTTCCAACAGTGGTAACCGGTTAACGCTCGGAGGGTAACCGGTTAACATAAAACAGAATCAATCTCCTGTGCAGATTTTTAAGCAAGTAACCGGTTAATGTTCGGTGGGTAACCGGTTAACGTAAAACAGAATCAACTTCCTGCGTAGATTTTTAAGCAAGTAACCGGTTAACACAAAATAGAATCAACTTCCTGCGCAGATTTTTAAGCAAGTAACCGGTTAACGCTCGGTGGGTAACCGGTTAACATAAAACAGAATCAACTTCCTGCGCAGATTTTTAAGAAAGTAACCGGTTAACGCTCGGTGGGTAACCGGTTAACACAAAACAGAATGCAGAATTTTCTGCGTTTTTCATCGTTGGAGGACTTTCGGACCTCCGATTTCGATTCCGTAAAAAGCCAAACGTTCAAAAAATTATAACTCATACAATACTCTAAGTATATAACGTTAATTTGTAGTTTTAACACAAAAAAATAACCACAAATCAAGAATACTCATCAAAACCTAACAATTCCAAAACCATGAAATTTAGGGATTTCACACAAACCTATTTCTACCCATTGACCCAATCATACTAACCCATAATAATAAGGATTTTCCCCCTTACCTCTTCAATTTTCTGGAAACCCTAGCTTCTCTCTTGTTCTTCCCCTCTTCTCCTTACTTTTCCTCTTCTCTTTCTCTATTGCCGTCAAATGATCAAAATAATCCTACTCCTCACTCTTCTCACCTCTTATATACTAGTATTATATTTGGGCTTAAAGAATGATACCTCTAATTTAATCAATAGGCCCAATAAGACCTAATATTTAAATATCTCTAATTAGTTCAATTAAATTAAACTAACACAATATGCACCCCAAGTTAATTAATTCAATTATTCATTATATCTCATATCAACTAAATAATTAATTAACACACCAAATTAATTAATATAATCGATTATTATACTACCTAACAACCAATTAATTAATTAACACTCTAAATAAATAAAATATAATATAATAATAATAATATAAGAAATAATTACTAAAATTGGGTTGTTACAACTCTCCCCCACTTAAAAGATTTTCGGCCTCGAAAATACCTCAACGAATAACTCCGGATACGATTCCTTCATCTTATCCTCGAGTTCCCAAGTAATATTGCCATCGGCGGCTCTGCCCCATATCACTTTCACCAAAGCAATCTCCTTACCACAAAGCTTCTTCACTTCTCGATCTTCAATTCACATAGGTGATGTATCAAGCGTCATATTATCCCGCACTTGAACATCATCTAATGGAACAACATGCGATGGATCCGCAATGTACCTCCTCAATTGAGACACATGGAACATATCATGAAGATTAGAAAGTGACGGTGGTAATGCAATTCGATATGCCACTTCACCTACCCTCTCGAAAATCTGATAAGGACCAATGAAACGCAGCGTCAACTTATGCGACTTCAAAGCTCTACCAACACCCGTTATTGGCGTAACTCGAAGAAACACATGCTCATCTTTCTCAAACTCAAGAGCTTTCCTCCTCTTATCATGATAACTCTTTTGACGACTCTGAGAAGCCTTCATCTTCTCCTGAATCATCTTAATCTTATCCGTAGTCTCTTGAGTCAACTCGGGTCCAACCACAACACTCTCTCCCGATTCGTACCAACACAAAGGAGTTCTACACCTTCTACCATAAAGAGCCTCAAAAGGTGCCATTCCAATACTCGAATGGAAACTGTTGTTATACGTAAACTTGATCAAAGGCAAGAAACTATCCTAATTTCCTCCTTGTTGTAAAACACAAGACCTCAAAAGATCTTCAAGTGACTGAATAGTCCTCTCCGTTTGACCATCAGTTTGCGGATGATATGCCGAACTCAAACGCAACTTCGTACCCAAAGCACCTTGCAAACCTTCCCAAAATCTCGAAGTGAACCTCGGATCTCTATCCGAAACAATGCTCGACGGAATACCATGCAAACACACAATCCTTTCGATGTACAACTTAGCAAGTCTTTCCATCGAATAATCCATCCTCATCGGAATAAAATGAGCATATTTCGTCAACCTGTCCACAACGACCCAAATCGCCTCACAATTACTCAATGTTCTCGGCAAGCCCGAAACAAAATCCATATAGATACTATCCCACTTCCACTCGGGAATAGATAACGGTTGCATCAAACCAGACGGCTTTTGATGTTCAATCTTTGACTTTTGACAAGTCAAACATGAATACACAAATTCCGCTACATCCTTCTTCATACCTTGCCACCAAAACATCTTTCTCAAGTCTTGATACATTTTAGTAGCACCAGGATGAATACTCAAACCATTTCTATGCCCTTCCTCAAGAATCCTCTTTCTCAAATCCGCAACATCCGGAACACAAACTCGATCACGACACCTCATGATACCATTCTCATCAATCCGAAAGTCACCACCTTTGCCTTGATTAATCAATGTCATAACATCGACTAATTTCAAATCTGACTTCTGACCTTCTCTAATCTCGTCAAGAATGTCACACGTAAGCTTCAACATACCAAGCTTAACACACGAAGACGTCGCTTCACAAACCAAACTCAAATCTCTGAATTGCTCCAACAGTTCAAAATCTCGAATCATCAACAGAGACATGTACAATGACTTCCTACTCAATGCATCGACTACAACATTCGCCTTTCCAGGATGATAATTCAAACCAAAATCATAATCTTTCAAGAATTTCAACCATCTCCTTTGCCTCATATTCAATTCTTTCTGATCGAACAAGTACTTTAAACTCTTGTGATCACTAAACACATCAAATCTCGATCCAAACAAATAATGTCTCCAAAGCTTCAACACAAACACAACGGCGGCCAACTCTAAATCATGTGTCGGATAATTCCTCTCGTGAACTTTAAGTTGCCTTGAAGCATAAGCTGCCACTTGCCCATTTTGCATCAGAACACCTCCCAAACCCAACAAAGAAGCATCACAATACACAACGAAAGTTTCTAACGGATCCGGTAAAATCAAAATAGGAGCCGTAGTCAATCTTCTCTTAAGCTCTTGAAAATTCGCTTCACACTGCGAAGTCCAAATGAAAGCTTGACCTTTCCTAGTCAAATGCGTCAATGGTAACGACAACTTAGAAAATCCTTCAATGAACTTCCTATAATAACCACCCAAACCAAGGAAACTTATAATCTCAGCAACAGACTTAGGAGCTTCCCACTGAGATACAACTTCAATCTTCGTAGGATCCACAGAAATACCACCACTCGAAATCAAATGTCCAAGAAAACTTACTTCACTCAACCAAAACTCACATTTGGAGAGTTTAGCAAACAACTTCCTCTCTTTCAACACCGATAACACAACCTTCAAATGCTCGGCATGATCCTCTTTACTCTTGGAATAAATCAATATATCATCGATGAACACAATAACAAACTTATCCAGATAATCATGAAAAATTATATTCATATACTCCATAAATACACCAGGTGCATTAGTCACACCAAAAGGCATCACGGAGTACTCGTAGTGACCGTTGTAACACCCTTCTTAATACCCCAAATATTTAATTAAAATAATAAAAATATCAATCAGAGTAATTATGCCCCGAAGGGTGCCACACAATCATTTCATAACAATCATCAAAATATCCTGTCATGCTCATTTATTTAATCAAATAAAACATTTGCATAATTCGCAGCGGAATAGAATCCAACATCAATACAAAACATGTAAGCTTATTCAACAATCATCAATGAAAACAAGTCAAACATCCCGTCCCGATGTTACATCTATCAGAGCATGACCCACTAAAGAACTACTCTAGACTCCAAGTACTAGCTCCTACTCAATCACTGCTCGTTACCTGAAAAACAGTTGTAAGGGTGAGTTCCTCAATCAATATAATAAGCATTATAAAACACTATGTAATGCTAAGTAATTTTAACACATTTCATCACCCTAATCCAAACATATATTCAGTAACAGCACGTCAACTCAACATAATACTCAACACCAACACAAACACACGTATAATATTGGAATACATCCATTCATATTATACGCCATACATAATTTATGCAATGAGACTCCACACATGCGGTACCGACTATTCTTGAACATATAGTTCAAGCTCACCGATCCCTCCAGATACGGCTACTAAGCTCACTAGTCCCACTCATTTGAGACCTAGTGACTCACTCACTAATTCCTCACTATGGGAATTAGCTACAGCCCCAAAGGCTAGACTATGCACACTAATCACCTAGCATGCCAACATCAACAACCAATCCACAATGATTTACTCACTAATTCCTCACTATGGGAATTAGCTACAGCCCCACAGGCTATGCTATGCACGCTAATCATCTAGCAATGTAACATCAACAACAATCCACAATGGACACATGCTCACACTCTAAGCCATACAACAGTCCATTCACAAATACATGCATAATATATACATTCACAGCATTATGCATTTCATCATACATCATCAACACATGTATCAACACATCATATCATATCAAATAATTAAACACAGTATTAGCACACTCTACTAATACCTATACTGCTCAAAACAACGGGAAATGATCCCTACTACGTCATACATCAGCTAAGTTACATCACTCAGCCTAAACAACCAAAAACTGCACAACAACAGTTCAGGAAAACCACAAGTCTGCCCATACGCGTATTGCCTATACCCATACGCGTATTGCCCATTCCTGACCAAGTCCATACGCGTATTGCCCAAGCCCATACGCGTATGCTACGCGTACCACATTCTCCTACGCGTACCAACAGAGACAATTTCACGTTCAAAACATCATCTTTCTCACCCATACGCGTAAGGCCTCATCCATACGCGTACCAGCCATCTCATACGCGTATTGCCTAGTGCCATACGCGTATGACCAGAACCCAGAATTCCCAGATCTGCTATGGCTTTCTCTGCTACGAGATCTATCCAATTCCAACCTTCTACAGTCCAATTTTCATACAATTCATTCATCTCATCTAACACGAATCATACACTTTCGATTTCACAAATTGCTAACCTTTCTACCTCTAATTCCTACGAATTTCTTCCATTTTAATCCCAATTTCGTTCATCCCAAAAGTTCACAATTCATCATACATCATTCAATCAGAGGCAAATCAATGGTTTCTCACTACCCATCACATATTATCCCATAATACCCATTAATCGGTGATAAACCCCCCTTACCTGAGTAAATCCGGCAATCTCTGAGCTCCAAGCTTTTCCTTCCTTCAACCTTCGTTCTCTGGCTTTTTGCCCTTTTCCCTTTTCTGCCTCTTTTTCCTTTTCACGTGAAAATAATCTTTTTACCAAAAATGGGATTTTCTAAATTCCAACTTATATATATTCCAGTAATTATTATTCCAAAATAATAATAATAATAATCCAATAATAAAATAACCCAATTATTTGATTAAATTAATAATATACTATTAACTTAATTTAAATAATTATTTTATTTTATTGGGGTGTTACAACTCTCCCCCACTAAAAGAGTTTTCGTCCTCGAAAACATACCTCAAGCGAACAACTCTGGGTAAGACTCCTCCATCTTACTCTCCAGTTCCCAAGTCACATTGCCACCTGCCGGTCCTCCCCAAGCTACCTTCACCAAGGCAATCTCTTTACCCCGCAACTGCTTCAACTCTCGATCCTCGATCCTCATAGGTGATGTTTCAACAGTCAGGTTATCTCTCACCTGGACATCATCTACTTGGACCACATGCGACGGATCATGAATGTACCTCCTCAACTAAGACACATGAAAAACCTCATGCAAATTCGCAAGTGACGGCGGTAAAGCGATACGATAGGCTACTTCCCCTATCCTCTCCAAAATCTGATAAGGACCAATAAATCGAGGTGTCAACTTCTTTGACTTCAAAGCTCGACCAACCCCAGTTATCGGAGTAACACGAAGAAACACATGATCCCCCTCTTGAAATTCAAGTGACTTCCTCCTCTTGTCATGATAACTCTTCTGACGACTCTGAGCAATTCTCATCTTCTCCTGAATCATCTTAATCTTTTCCGTAGTCTGTTGAACAATCTCCGGTCCAACCACAACACTCTCACCGGACTCATACCAACATAAAGGCGTCCGACATCTCCTACCATACAAAGCTTCAAGCGGTGCCATACCAATGCTCGAATGAAAACTATTGTTGTAGGTAAACTCAATCAAAGGCAAATAACAATCCCAAGCACCTCCTTTTTCCAAAACACCAGCCCTCAAAAGATCCTCTAATGACTGAATCGTCCTCTCAGTCTGACCATCAGTCTGCGGATGATATGCAGAACTCAATCTCAGCTTAGTTCCCAAAGCCCTCTGCAAACCTTCCCAAAACTTCGATGTAAATCTAGGATCTCTGTCCGAAACAATACTCGACGGAATACCATGCAAACTTACAACCTTCTCAATATACAACTCAGCTAATCTCTCTAACGGATAATCCATTCTGATCGGAATGAAATGAGCCGACTTTGTCAATCTGTCAACAATCACCCAAATAGCTTCAAAATTCTTAATTGTCCTCGGTAAACCAGAAACAAAATCCATACTGATACTGTCCCATTTCCACTCCGGAATAGCCAACGGTTGCATTAGCCCAGACGGCTTCTGATGCTCAATCTTTGACTTCTGACAAGTCAAACAGGAATAAATAAAACTCGCAATTTCTCTTTTCATTCCCGGCCACCAAAATAACTTTTTCAAATCATGATACATCTTCGTAGCTCCAGGATGAATACTCAAGCCACTACGATGTCCTTCCTCCAGGATACTCTTCTTAAGTTCGATAACATCCGGAATACACACCCGATTACCAAATCTCAAAACACCATTCTCATCAACTCTGAATTCACCACCTTGACCTTGATTCACTAAAGTCAACTTATCGACCAAAAACACATCGGATTTCTGACCCTCTCTAATCTCATCCAGAATACCACTCGTTAACTTCAACATTCCCAATTTAACACTATGGTGAGTACTCTCACACACCAAACTCAAGTCTCTAAACTGCTCAATCAAATCCAATTCCTTAACCATTAACATAGACATATGCAATGATTTCCGACTCAACGCATCAGCCACTACGTTTGCTTTACCCGGATGGTAATTCAAACCAAAGTCATAATCCTTCAGAAATTCTAACCATCTCCTCTGTCTCATATTCAGCTCTTTCTGATCAAACAAATACTTTAAACTTTTATGGTCACTGAAAACCTCAAATCTTGACCCATACAAGTAATGCCTCCATAATTTCAGAACAAATACCACAGCTGCCAACTCTAAATCATGTGTCGAATAGTTCCTCTCATGAACCCTCAGTTGTCTCGAAGCATAAGCTATAACCTGCTTATTCTGCATCAACACACCACCTAAACCCAACAATGAAGCATCACAGTAAACCTCAAATGGTTCCGACGAACTCGGTAATATCAGAATAGGAGCAGTAGTCAACCTTCTCTTTAACTCTTGGAAACCCTCTTCACATTTTGAGTCCCAAACAAACGCTTGCCCCTTTCTAGTCAACATCGTCAACGGTAACGCCAACTTGGAAAATCCCTCAATGAACTTCCTATAATAACCAGCCAAACCAAGAAAACTCCTTATCTCAGAAACTGACTTCGGAGCTTCCCACTTAGATACCGCTTCTATCTTAGAAGGATCAACAGCAACACCACCTCTTGAAATCACATGACCAAGAAAACTAACCTCTTCTAACCAAAATTCACACTTAGACAGTTTAGCAAATAACTTCTTTTCTCGTAGAACTTCTAAAACCACTCTCAAATGCTCAGCATGCTCTTCTTCAGATTTCGAATACACCAAAATGTCATCAATAAACACCACAACAAACTGATCGAGATACGGATGGAAAATCCTATTCATATACTCCATAAATACTCCAGGCGCATTAGTCACACCAAAAGGCATCACAGAATACTCATAATGTCCATACCTTGTTCTGAAAGCAGTCTTCTGAATATCCTCAGCTTTCACACGTATCTGATGATATCCCGACCTCAAATCTATTTTGCTGAACACACTCGCACCAACCAACTGGTCCATCAAATCATCGATCCTCGGCAAAGGATACCGATTCTTGATCGTCACTTTATTCAGTTGCCTGTAGTCCACACACAACCTCATAGTACCTTCTTTCTTCTTAACCAACAACACTGGTGCACCCCACGGTGACACACTAGGACGAATAAATTTCTTATCCAACAGATCTTCCAACTGACCCTTCAATTCAGCTAACTCAACAGCAGACATACGGTACGGAGCCATCGATATCGGTCTAGTACCAGGTACCAAATCAATCGAGAACTCAACTTCACGTTCTGGCGGCAATTCATTCACTTCTTCAGGAAACACATCAGGAAAATCACACACCACGGCTAGATCGCCAATCACTAGTTTATCTTTAGCCTCCAAAGTCGCTAACAGCATGAACAACTCTGCCCCATCTGCTACTTCCTCATTCACCTGCCTTGCTGATAGAAATAAACTCTTTCCTTCCTCAATCTCAGGAAAAATCACAGTCTTATCAAAACAGTTGATATAGACTCGGTTAAACACCAACCAGTTCATACCCAGGATAACCTCAACCTGTACTAGTGGAAGACACACAAGGTCCATTCCAAAGTCTCTACCAAAAATACTCAAAGGACAACTCAAACAAACTGAAGTAGTAGTCACTGAACCCTTTGCAGGAGTATCAATCACCATACTACCATGCATCTCAGATATTTCTAACTTAAGTTTCACAGCACAATCCAAAGATATAAAGGAATGAGTAGCACCGGTGTCAATAATAGCTACAAGAGGAAAGCCATTAATATAACACGTACCTCGGATCAAACGATCATCTGCAGAAGTCTCAGAACCCGATAAAGCAAAGACCTTGCCTCCTGACTGATTCTCTCTCTTCGGCTTAGGACACTGTGGACTGATATGACCCAACTCTCCACAGTTGAAACAAGTTACAGTCTTCAACCGACACTCTGCAGCCAAATGACCACCTTTTCCACACTTGAAACACTTCATCTCAGCACTGGTACACTCATGGACACGATGTCCAGCCCGACCACATCTATAACACTTAGCAGGGGCACTAGAGTCTCCCCCACTAGGCCTCTTTGTAACACCCCGATTTAAAATAAGAGAATTATTTAATTAAGTTAATATTATGTTATTGATTTAATTAAATAAAGTTAAAATTTTGGGAATTATTATTATTATTATAGATGTTATTTATTTTAATAATAATTAAATAAATAAAATAAATGGAATATGAAGAGTGGAAGGGTAAAGGTGGAATTGGATATAAGAGGCCAAAAGGAGAACTCAGTTGGTTTTCACGTGTTTTGCTTCAGAGTCAGAAAAAGAGAAAGAACTGCAGAAGAGAAAGGGAAGGAAGAGGAAAAGGCCAAAGAGTGCTCAGAGTTTCCTTCAATCCAAAGAGGTAAGGGGTCTGAATCTTATTAAACGTTAATATGCGAGCAATTTCAGGATATTTGTTGGATCGTTGATAGATTTTGGAAATTTTAGGGAGATTGGGAAAGTTGGGGTTTTTGAGGGAAATTGTCCGATCTGTGAGTTTTGTGACGTTATATGTATTGTAATCGAAGTATGTAGTGTATATATAACTGTTGAATGTTGATTTTGGATTGTTAGCCGTGTGGTGTGAGTTATAGCGAGCAAAGAGGCAAAGCTGCGCTGGTTTTCGTAGCAGGGGAGTTCTGTTCGCGCGCGTTCGCGGCACGAAGCTCAGTTCGCGGCGCGAACTGAGCAGGATTCAGAGGAGTTCTGTAATTCACTGTTCGCGACGCGATCCTTCGTTCGCGGCGCGAACTGAAGCAAAATTGATTATTCGCGACGCGAACCTATGTTGGCGGCGCGAACTGATAAATCCAGAATCTGATGTTAATGAGTTTTGAGTACGTTGAGTTGCGAGACTCTTAGTAGGTCGCTGTAATTGTATTATAACAATTAATAGTGATTATATGATGGTGTATGAGGTGTTTATGATGATTACATGTTGAATTTACATGTTTAATAATAAATGTGTTATGTAATGATGTGAAATCGATGAAATGTTGTTGTTGTTTTATTGAGTTGTATATCATGTTATTAATGATGATGATAACATGACTATATGATGTTGTTGTTGCTATGATGATTATGATGCATGTTTGATGTGCATGCATTCATGAAAGGCCGATGCCTAGTGATGAACGGACTGAGTTCCAATGATGTTGTTGACTCCGGGCTTGTTGAGAGGCTTGGTTCCTTACGGGGAACTCGGATTCTATGGTGATGAATCTGGGAGTGGTGATCCTGCAGTGGTCACAAAATGGGTATACCGAGTCGTGTTGAGTCATGCATGGGTGTGTGCATTGCAATTGATGTGTTGTTTTGTTGATGTTCATGAGTTGTGATTATAATGATGATGATTGATGATGAACTGTGTTGACATGTGTGCAATATATTTATATTATATTCTGTCGTTATATTATTGTTTAATAATGAAATTCTCACCCCTTCTGCATGTGTTTATGTTCATCTATGATGAGCAATGTGCAGATAAAGAGGAGTAGCTATTGTTGAGGTTCGAAGAATAAGTGTAGGGTCATTCTACAGAGTCGAGTCAAATGCTCTGGTCATGTGACACCGGGGATTATGGGATCCGATAGCTATATTATTGTTATTTACGTTGTTTGTGATGAATGATTTGTTGAGATGTTTTGTTGAGATCATGTTGGCACATTATGATAATAATTATGTTGTTGTCCGCTGTGAAGATTTAATAAATTAAATAATATGTTTTATGTTGTGATGCGATAGATGATATGTTGTATGAAATGTAAACTCTTCTACATGTTGTACTCTGATATTATATATAAATATGTCGTTTGGGTAGAAGGGTGTTACATTAGTGGTATCAGAGCATGGTCAGTCCAGTCGAGTCATAATGTGATGTTTCCCTGTTGGTCGATTAGTGTAGATGACACTGTCGATATTTAACGGTTGTAGTTGTGTTGTGCAGAGTATGGCTGGAGAGAATGACCGTGCGATTGCTGAGGCTTTGACTGCTATGGCGCAGGCTATGCAGGCGCAGCAGAATCCGCCGGTCGACGAGTTTAGGAATTTGGGAAGGTTTCTGAAGAATAACCCTCCTACATTCAAAGGACGCTATGATCCAGATGGTGCTCAGATTTGGCTGAAGGAAATTGAGAAGATTTTCCGAGTGATGACGTGTACCGAAGCACAGAAGGTGCAGTTTGGTACGCATATGTTATCTGAAGAGGCTGAAAACTGGTGGGATAACACTCGCCAGAGAATTGAAGTACCAGGTACGGAGATGACCTGGGTAAGGTTCAAGACGGCCTTTCTGGAGAAATATTTTCCTGCTGATGTGCGATGTAAGAAGGAGATGGAATTTCTAGGACTGAAGCAAGGTAACATGTCTGTTGCTGATTACGCTTCGAAGTTTGAGGAGCTGGTGCAGTATTGTCCTCATTATAATAATGCTGATGCTGAGGAATCCAAGTGTGTCAAGTTTGAGAACGGGTTGCGTCCCGAGATCAAACAAGGCATTGGTTACCAGGAGATTCGTAGGTTTCCTACGCTGGTTAACAAGTGCAGGATATTTGATGAAGATAGCAAGGCTAGGACTGCTCACTACAAGAATCTTAGTGAGAAGAAGAATAAGGATCGTGGTAGTCCTTATGCATCTCCGAATGGTAAAGGTAAGCAGAAAGTGGTAGATGCGAAGAAGCCAAGTGGGGGAGGATCTTCTATAGCTGGTAAATGTTTCAAGTGTGGCGAGCCAGGCCACCGTGCTGATAGCTGTACCAAGAAAGTGCTGAGATGTTTCCGATGCGGTCAGGCTGGTCATAGAGTTACGGAATGTAAGGATGCTGGTCCGACATGTTTTAATTGTGGCGAGAAAGGCCATATCAGTTTGCAGTGCTCGAAACCGAAGAAGGCGGCTACTGCAGCTCATACTACTGGTAGGGTGTTTGCTCTGAGTGGGACTGAAGCTCCTAAAGGAGATAATCTGATTAAAGGTACTTGCTTGATTAATAATGTTGAATTGCTTGCTATTGTTGACACTGGTGCTACGCATTCGTTTATTTCGTATGAGTGTGCGACCAGGATTGGTGTGATTATGTCGTCCCTAGGCGGAAGTATGGTGATAGATACTCCTGCTAATGGTTCTGTGCAGACTTCTGTTGTCTGTCGAGGGTGTCATTTGACGATCTTTGAGAGAGAGTTCGTGGTTGATTTGGTGTGCTTACCCTTGCACCAAATTGATATTATTCTGGGAATGAATTGGCTAGAATTCTATGGCGTGTTTATCAACTGCTATAGGAAGACGGTGCGGTTTTCTGAAGTTGGTGAGAATGATGAGGCAAGATTTCTATCTGCTAGGCAGGTGGGGGATTTTGTGAAAGATGAAGCTCAGGTATTCGCTTTATTTGCGTCTCTGCAAGCGGATAAGAAAGTAGTGAGTGTAGATTTGCCTGTTGTCTGTGAATTTCAGGATGTGTTTCCGGGGGATGTAAGTGAATTACCGCCAGAACGTGAAGTTGAATTTGCCATTGACTTAGTACCAGGTACGAGTCCAGTGTCGATGTCTCCTTATAGAATGTCGGCAACTGAATTAGTTGAATTGAAGAAGCAACTTGAAGAATTGCTTGAGAAGAAGTTTGTGCGTCCGAGTGTTTCTCCTTGGGGTGCACCAGTATTGTTAGTGAAGAAGAAAGAAGGTACGATGAGGCTGTGTGTCGATTATCGGCAGTTGAATAAGGTGACTATCAAGAATCGGTATCCATTGCCGAGGATTGATGATTTGATGGATCAGTTGGTTGGAGCCCATGTTTTCAGTAAGATTGATTTGCGGTCAGGTTATCATCAGATCCGAGTGAAGTCAGATGATATTGCGAAGACTGCTTTCCGTACGAGGTATGGTCATTATGAATACACTGTGATGCCGTTCGGTGTGTCTAATGCTCCAGGTGTGTTTATGGAATATATGAATCGTATATTTCATCCGTACCTTGATAATTTTGTTGTGGTGTTCATAGATGATATATTGATATATTCTAAGACGGAAGAAGAGCATGCAGGACATCTGAGAATTGTTTTGCAGGTGTTAAGAGAAAAGAAATTATATGCAAAGTTATCTAAATGTGAGTTCTGGTTGAAGGAAGTGAGTTTCCTTGGCCATGTGATTTCGAGCGGTGGGATTTCGGTCGATCCTGCTAAAGTTGTTGCTGTATTACAGTGGGAGACTCCGAAGTCTGCTACCGAGATACGCAGTTTTCTGGGGTTAGCTGGTTATTATCGCAGATTTATTGAGGGCTTCTCTAAGTTGGCATTGCCGTTGACGCAGTTGACTAAGAAGGGTCAAGTGTATGTGTGGGATGCAGCTTGTGAAGCGAGTTTTGTTGAGTTGAAGAGGCGGTTGACCAGTGCTCCAGTGTTGATCTTGCCTAATCCTGGTGAGTCCTTCGTTGTTTATTGTGATGCTTCTTTGATGGGTCTTGGTGGTGTTTTGATGCAGAATGGTAAAGTTGTAGCTTATGCTTCTAGACAGTTGAAAGTTCATGAGAGGAATTATCCTACGCATGACCTAGAACTTGCAGCTGTTGTATTTGTGTTGAAAATGTGGAGGCATTATTTGTATGGTTCCAGATTCGAAGTGTTCAGTGATCACAAGAGTCTGAAGTATCTGTTTGATCAGAAAGAGTTAAATATGAGGCAGAGAAGGTGGTTAGAATTACTGAAGGATTTTGACTTTGAATTGAGTTAACATCCCGGTAAGGCTAATGTAGTTGCAGATGCACTGAGTAGAAAGTCTCTACATATGTCTATGATGATGGTTCGGGAGCTTGAGTTAATTGAACAGTTCCGTGATATGAGTTTGGGTTGTGAAGTTTCCGCTGATAGCGTAAAGTTGGGTATGCTGAAGTTGACTAGTGGAATTCTGGAAGATATTCGGAATGGTCAGCAAGTTGATGTCGCTCTAGTTGATCATATTACTATGGTTAACCAGGGTAACGGTGGTAATTTTGAGATCGATGAGAATGGCATCCTGCGATTTAAAGGTAGAGTTTGTGTTCCTGAGGTGTCGGAATTGAAAAAGAGTATTCTTGAAGAGGGCCATAGGAGTGGATTGAGTATCCATCCAGGTGCAACTAAAATGTATCAAGATTTGAAGAAATTGTTTTGGTGGGCTGGTATGAAAAGAGATGTTGCTAAGTTTGTGTATGCCTGTTTGACTTGTCAGAAGTCAAAGATTGAACATCAGAAACCGACAGGTATGATGCAACCTTTGAAGATTCCTGAATGGAAGTGGGATAGCATTTCCATGGATTTTGTGACGGGACTGCCGAGGACGGTGAAAGGTAATGATTCTATTTGGGTGATTGTGGATCGATTGACTAAGTCGGCGCATTTCTTGCCGATGAAGATTAATCACTCTTTAGAGAAGTTGGCAGAGTTGTATATTGAGGAGATAGTGAGGCTGCATGGTATTCCATCCAGTATTGTGTCTGATAGAGATCCCAGATTTACTTCTAGATTTTGGGAAAGTTTGCAGAAAGCGTTGGGGACTAAGTTGAGGTTGAGTTCAGCTTATCATCCTCAGACTGACGGTCAGACTGAAAGAACTATCCAATCCTTGGAGGATTTGTTGAGAGCTTGTGTGTTGGAGCAGAGTGGTTCTTGGGATAGTTATTTGCCGTTGGTGGAGTTTACTTATAATAATAGTTTTCATGCTAGTATCGGTATGGCTCCATATGAAGCATTGTATGGTAGGAGGTGTAGAACTCCATTGTGTTGGTATGAATCAGGTGAGAGTGTTGTACTCGGACCTGAGATTGTGCAGCAGACGACTGAAAGGATTAAGATGATTCAGGAGAAAATGAAGATTTCTCAGAGTCGTCAGAAGAGTTATCATGATAATAGAAGAAAGGCACTTGAGTTCCAAGAGGGAGATCATGTGTTCTTGAGAGTTACTCCGACGACAGGTGTGGGTAGAGCTTTAAAGTCTAAAAAGCTTACTCCGAGGTTTGTGGGTCCGTATCAGATTTTGAAGAGGGTTGGGGAAGTGGCGTATCGGATAGCTTTACCGTCGTCGCTTTCTAATCTGCATGATGTGTTTCATGTATCTCAGTTGAGAAAATATATTGCGGATCCTTCGCATGTTGTTCAGTTGGATGATATCCAGGTGAGGGATAATTCGACCGTTGAGGTGTTGCCAATTCGGATAGATGACCGAGAAGAGAAGACCCTGAGAGGTAAGAAGATTGCTCTAGTGAAAGTTGTTTGGGGAGGTCCAGCTGGTGAGAGCTTGACTTGGGAGCGTGAAGATCAAATGAAGGAGTCGTATCCGGCTCTATTTACTTGAGGTATGTTTTCGAGGACGAAAACTTCTAAAGTGGGGGAGAGTTGTAACACCCCGATTTAAAATAAGAGAATTATTTAATTAAGTTAATATTATGTTATTGATTTAATTAAATAAAGTTAAAATTTTGGGAATTATTATTATTATTATAGATGTTATTTATTTTAATAATAATTAAATAAATAAAATAAATGGAATATGAAGAGTGGAAGGGTAAAGGTGGAATTGGATATAAGAGGCCAAAAGGAGAACTCAGTTGGTTTTCACGTGTTTTGCTTCAGAGTCAGAAAAAGAGAAAGAACTGCAGAAGAGAAAGGGAAGGAAGAGGAAAAGGCCAAAGAGTGCTCAGAGTTTCCTTCAATCCAAAGAGGTAAGGGGTCTGAATCTTATTAAACGTTAATATGCGAGCAATTTCAGGATATTTGTTGGATCGTTGATAGATTTTGGAAATTTTAGGGAGATTGGGAAAGTTGGGGTTTTTGAGGGAAATTGTCCGATCTGTGAGTTTTGTGACGTTATATGTATTGTAATCGAAGTATGTAGTGTATATATAATTGTTGAATGTTGATTTTGGATTGTTAGCCGTGTGGTGTGAGTTATAGCGAGCAAAGAGGCAAAGCTGCGCTGGTTTTCGTAGCAGGGGAGTTCTGTTCGCGCGCGTTCGCGGCGCGAAGCTCTGTTCGCGGCGCGAACTGAGCAGGATTCAGAGGAGTTCTGTAATTCACTGTTCGCGACGCGATCCTTCGTTCGCGGCGCGAACTGAAGCAAAATTGATTATTCGCGACGCGAACCTATGTTGGCGGCGCGAACTGATAAATCCAGAATCTGATGTTAATGAGTTTTGAGTACGTTGAGTTGCGAGACTCTTAGTAGGTCGCTGTAATTGTATTATAACAATTAATAGTGATTATATGATGGTGTATGAGGTGTTTATGATGATTACATGTTGAATTTACATGTTTAATAATAAATGTGTTATGTAATGATGTGAAATCGATGAAATGTTGTTGTTGTTTTGTTGAGTTGTATATCATGTTATTAATGATGATGATAACATGACTATATGATGTTGTTGTTGCTATGATGATTATGATGCATGTTTGATGTGCATGCATTCATGAAAGGCCGATGCCTAGTGATGAACGGACTGAGTTCCAATGATGTTGTTGACTCCGGGCTTGTTGAGAGGCTTGGTTCCTTACGGGGAACTCGGATTCTATGGTGATGAATCTGGGAGTGGTGATCCTGCAGTGGTCACAAAATGGGTATACCGAGTCGTGTTGAGTCATGCATGGGTGTGTGCATTGCAATTGATGTGTTGTTTTGTTGATGTTCATGAGTTGTGATTATAATGATGATGATTGATGATGAACTGTGTTGACATGTGTGCAATATATTTATATTATATTCTGTCGTTATATTATTGTTTAATAATGAAATTCTCACCCCTTCTGCATGTGTTTATGTTCATCTATGATGAGCAATGTGCAGATAAAGAGGAGTAGCTATTGTTGAGGTTCGAAGAATAAGTGTAGGGTCATTCTACAGAGTCGAGTCAAATGCTCTGGTCATGTGACACCGGGGATTATGGGATCCGATAGCTATATTATTGTTATTTACGTTGTTTGTGATGAATGATTTGTTGAGATGTTTTGTTGAGATCATGTTGGCACATTATGATAATAATTATGTTGTTGTCCGCTGTGAAGATTTAATAAATTAAATAATATGTTTTATGTTGTGATGCGATAGATGATATGTTGTATGAAATGTAAACTCTTCTACATGTTGTACTCTGATATTATATATAAATATGTCGTTTGGGTAGAAGGGTGTTACACTCTTCATCCCACTCTGCTTCTGAAAACCTTTGCCAGCTGCATACGGTTTTCCACGATCATTCTGACTCTTGCCTTTCCTATCAACTCTCTGTTGATAGCTCTCTGCTCTGGCTTTGGAATCCTGTTCAAAAATCCTGCAACAGTCAACCAAGTCAGAAAACACTCTGATCCGCTGATATCCAATAGCCTGTTTGATCTCGGGACGCAACCCGTTTTCAAACTTCACACATTTCGAAAATTCTCCAGCAGCCTCATTATAGGGAGTGTAATACTTCGACAGCTCTGTGAACTTAGCAGCATACTCAGTAACAGACCTGTTACCCTGCTTCAATTCTAAGAACTCTATCTCTTTCTTTCCTCTAACATCCTCTGGAAAATACTTCCTCAGGAATCTCTCTCTGAACACAGCCCAAGTGATCTCAGCATTCCCAGCAGATTCCAACTCGGTGCGGGTAGCAACCCACCAATCATCTGCTTCCTCTGACAGCATATGCGTACCGAACCTGACCTTCTGGTTATCGGCACACTCAGTCACTCGGAAGATTCTCTCTATCTCCTTCAACCACTTCTGAGCGCCATCTGGATCGTATGCTCCCTTGAACATTGGAGGATTGTTCTTCTGGAACTCACTCAGTTGACGAGCAGCTCCCATTCCCACAACATTCGGATTTCCTCCAAGTACTCCAGCTAGCATACCCAGAGCCTCAGCAATCGCAGCATCATCTCTACCTCTTCCAGCCATCTCTATTCTGAGTTAATCCAAACAACTAAAACAATAAGTACTGACAGGGTTACACAACACCTATCCCGTACAGGGGAAACAGAATAATTACGACTCGACTCGACCGACTATGCTCTGATACCACTAATGTAACACCCTTCTTAATACCCCAAATATTTAATTAAAATAATAAAAATATCAATCAGAGTAATTATGCCCCGAAGGGTGCCACACAATCATTTCATAACAATCATCAAAATATCCTGTCATGCTCATTTATTTAATCAAATAAAACATTTGCATAATTCGCAGCGGAATAGAATCCAACATCAATACAAAACATGTAAGCTTATTCAACAATCATCAATGAAAACAAGTCAAACATCCCGTCCCGATGTTACATCTATCAGAGCATGACCCACTAAAGAACTACTCTAGACTCCAAGTACTAGCTCCTACTCAATCACTGCTCGTTACCTGAAAAACAGTTGTAAGGGTGAGTTCCTCAATCAATATAATAAGCATTATAAAACACTATGTAATGCTAAGTAATTTTAACACATTTCATCACCCTAATCCAAACATATATTCAGTAACAGCACGTCAACTCAACATAATACTCAACACCAACACAAACACACGTATAATATTGGAATACATCCATTCATATTATACGCCATACATAATTTATGCAATGAGACTCCACACATGCGGTACCGACTATTCTTGAACATATAGTTCAAGCTCACCGATCCCTCCAGATACGGCTACTAAGCTCACTAGTCCCACTCATTTGAGACCTAGTGACTCACTCACTAATTCCTCACTATGGGAATTAGCTACAGCCCCAAAGGCTAGACTATGCACACTAATCACCTAGCATGCCAACATCAACAACCAATCCACAATGATTTACTCACTAATTCCTCACTATGGGAATTAGCTACAGCCCCACAGGCTATGCTATGCACGCTAATCATCTAGCAATGCAACATCAACAACAATCCACAATGGACACATGCTCACACTCTAAGCCATACAACAGTCCATTCACAAATACATGCATAATATATACATTCACAGCATTATGCATTTCATCATACATCATCAACACATGTATCAACACATCATATCATATCAAATAATTAAACACAGTATTAGCACACTCTACTAATACCTATACTGCTCAAAACAACGGGAAATGATCCCTACTACGTCATACATCAGCTAAGTTACATCACTCAGCCTAAACAACCAAAAACTGCACAACAACAGTTCAGGAAAACCACAAGTCTGCCCATACGCGTATTGCCTATACCCATACGCGTATTGCCCATTCCTGACCAAGTCCATACGCGTATTGCCCAAGCCCATACGCGTATGCTACGCGTACCACATTCTCCTACGCGTACCAACAGAGACAATTTCACGTTCAAAACATCATCTTTCTCACCCATACGCGTAAGGCCTCATCCATTCGCGTACCAGCCATCTCATACGCGTATTGCCTAGTGCCATACGCGTATGACCAGAACCCAGAAATCCCAGATCTGCTATGGCTTTCTCTGCTACGAGATCTATCCAATTCCAACCTTCTACAGTCCAATTTTCATACAATTCATTCATCTCATCTAACACGAATCATACACTTTCGATTTCACAAATTGCTAACCTTTCTACCTCTAATTCCTACGAATTTCTTCCATTTTAATCCCAATTTCGTTCATCCCAAAAGTTCACAATTCATCATACATCATTCAATCAGAGGCAAATCAATGGTTTCTCACTACCCATCACATATTATCCCATAATACCCATTAATCGGTGATAAACCCCCCTTACCTGAGTAAATCCGGCAATCTCTGAGCTCCAAGCTTTTCCTTCCTTCAACCTTCGTTCTCTGGCTTTTTGCCCTTTTTCCTTTTCTGCCTCTTTTTCCTTTTCACGTGAAAATAATCTTTTTACCAAAAATGGGATTTTCTAAATTCCAACTTATATATATTCCAGTAATTATTATTCCAAAATAATAATAATAATAATCCAATAATAAAATAACCCAATTATTTGATTAAATTAATAATATACTATTAACTTAATTTAAATAATTATTTTATTTTATTGGGGTGTTACAACCGTACCTTGTCCGAAAAGCAGTCTTTTGAATATCCTCAGCTTTACACGAATCTGATGATACCCAGACCTCAAATCAATCTTGCTAAACACACAAGCTCCAACCAGCTGATCCATCAGATCGTCAATCCTCGGAAGTCGATACTTGTTCTTAATCGTCAATTATTCAGTTGTCTATAATCAACACATAATCTAATAGAACCTTCTTTCTTCTTGACCAACACAACAGGTTCACCCCACGGCGACACACTAGGACGAATAAACCTCTTCTCAAGCAAGTCTTCAAGTTTACTCTTCAACTCTTTCAACTCAGAAGCAGTCATTCTATAGGGAGCCATCGATACATGACTAGTTCCAGGAACTAAATCAATCGAAAACTCAACCTCACGTTTCGGCGGTAAATCACTTATATCTTCCAGAAATACCTCTGCAAACTCACAAACTATTGGCAATTCTTCGATCGTCCTCTTCTCACGAATATCCAAAGTTGCCAACAACATAAATAACTCGGCACCACCTTGCACCGATTCATCAACTTGCTTAGCAGACACAAATCAATCTTCCTTCGCACCAACCTCAGGAAAAATAACCGTCTTCTCAAAACAGTTGATATACACCCGATTAAATTCTAACCAACACCATCCTCGAATCCGACCTCTCTTCGGGTTCATGAAAAACACAACATTCTCAAAATAGGTTAACTGGCCAACACTGCACTCTTGCATGTAACAACATAATGTCCAAGCTCGATACAATTGGAACATCCAAGATAAGCAGACGCTTCTCCCCCACTTGTTTCATTCCCAACCTGCCAATGGAAAATAAAATAAGCATCGACAGTGTTCTCACACACATGTCGCATACTAGGGAACAAACATAATTAAACAACCTGGCCGGACGGACCAACCTGCTCTGATACCACTAATGTAACACCCCTTTTTCTACCCCAAAATACTTAACATATAATCAGAGTAAATAAGCACGCATATAAACAAAAGGGCGTCACATTGACGTTTTCAAAAACTAAAAGCTTTCAAAAACCAACATCATTCATCATCAATATACAATACACCTGGTCATTTAAAATAACACATTTCAATTATCATGAATATTCAAGAATATGCGTTCGCAGCGGAAAATAATGAATACTCATGTATTTCATAAAATGATCCATGTCCCATACCATGATCATCTCTCAATAATCTCCTCAAGATAAAATAAAACCATAACCAGAATAATTGGCACTATGACCTCTCAAACAGCAATTGCAAATAAGCATGTTCACCAGTAATAACATAATACTTATCCAAATCAGATATGAGTTCAATACTACTAATCTACCAAGGGTTACATGACCATAGCATTGACTCATTACCTAGTCTTCAAACTAAAATACGGAAACTCTCCGGCTAGTCTCGAGCGAGCTACCGTCCACTTACTTCAGCAATACTACTCTGGAGTATCTGCACGATGCCATGTAAAGCATCATTCCAACAGAAGGGTGAGAATTCAAATCATTATGAAGAAGTATAATAAGGCACAATGATTAAATCAACAATTAAAGGAATTCATCACACTTCGTATAACCATGTAAATAATACTAACCAATATTTATTTCACATGTTTCAAACATCCATCAAAACGCAAGAACCACGATATTAAAATCCAATAATATATTCCCAAAAATACACATAACTACAATTATCACATAATCACATACTTTGCCAAGTTATGTATCCAAACATCATCAAATTCAATTACCATATCTCATACACACATCACAATCACAATAATGCATACACTCAATTATCACATAACTCTAATGTGACTCAATGCAAGACATGTGACTCTATACATGTAGTACCGTAATGTGAACCCAACGTTTCACCGCTTTCTGATTCAATATCTAGAATCCAAGCCACTACGTCTATTTCCAATTAAGGATCAACGTCTGCTACGCCTATTTCCAATTAAGTATCAACGTCTATGTGAACCCACAGTTTCACCGCTTTCCGATTCAATATCTAGAATCCAAGCCACTACGTCTATTTCCAATTAAGGATCAACGTCTGCTACGCCTATTTCCATTCAAGGATCAACGTCTAATACCATGTGAACCCACAGTTTCACCGCTTCCACCATGAAGCCGACCATGCCATGAATGGATGTACAAATACCAACACATATGCAATTAAGATCATCTCTACCATCTTAACATTCCACATATCACCATAATTCAACTCTATGAATTATCCACCAATGGTAGATATACACATTCATAACAATATATCATTCACAAATATAAGCTAATTATCAAATATGCACAATTAGATTGCATTTCAAAATGAATACAACTTTTAAAATCTTAATTTTTCATTTTTCAACAGTGGTAACTGGTTAACGCTCGGAGGGTAACCGGTTAACATAAAACAGAATCAATCTCATGTGCAGATTTTTAAGCAAGTAACCCGTTAACATTCGGTGGGTAACCGGTTAACGTAAAACAAAATCAACTTCCTGCGCAGATTTTTAACCAAGTAACCGGTTAACGCTGGGTGGGTAATCGGTTAACACAAAACAGAATCAACTTCCTGCGCAGATTTTTAAGCAAGTAACCGGTTAACGCACGGTGGGTAACCGGTTAACATAAAACAGAATCAACTTCCCGCGCATATTTTTAAGCAAGTAACCGGTTAACGCTCGGTGGGTAACCGGTTAACACAAACCAGAATGCATAATTTTCTGCTTTTTTCATCGTTGGAGGACTTTCGGACCTCCGATTTCGATTCTGTAAAAGCCAAAAATTTCATAAAATTATAACTCATACAATACTCTAAGTATATAACGTTAATTTGCAGTTTTAACACAATCAAATCCCCATAAATCAAGAATACTCATCAAAACCTAACAATTCCAAAACCATGAAATTTAGGGATTTCACGCAAACCTATTTCTACCCATTGACCCAATCATACTAACCCATAATAATAAGGATTCTCCCCCTTACCTCTTCAATTTTCTGGAAACCCTAGCTTCTCTCTTGTTCTTCCCCTCTTCTCCTTACTTTTCCTCTTCTCTTTCTCTATTGCCGTCAAATGATCAAAATAATCCTACTCCTCACTCTCCTCACCTCTTATATACTAGTATTATATTTGGGCTTAAAGAGTGATACCTCTAATTTAATCAATAGGCCCAATAAGACCTAATATTTAAATATCTCTAATTAGTTCAATTAAATTAAACTAACACAATATGCACCCCATGTTAATTAATTCAATTATTCATTATATCTCATATCAACTAAATAATTAATTAACACACCAAATTAATTAATATAATCGATTATTATACTACCTAACAACCAATTAATTAATTAATACTCTAAATAAATAAAATATAATATAATAATAATAATATAAGAAATAATTACTAAAATTTGGTTGTTACAACCATGATCAAAGAAATGAAGGATTTGGTAAAAGTGACTGAAGTAGTATGGTTTGGAACCAAAGGTGGGGGTATATTGGAATCCATAAGAGAAATGGTATTTGAAGCCTATGAGTAAAGGTGGCACGACTAAGATGTAGAGGAAACTAAGCATACCCATTGTGTTGTCATGACTGTAAACAAGGAGTTAAGTTTTTGGTTCCAAAGCAAACATTTCTTCGCGGAAAGGTGGATAAGTGTCCTAAAATGGTTTATATGGAATTCCAATGAAAAGTGGTATTTTGTTCCATAGAAAGGCAGTATGTCACTAAGGTGAATGGTTATGATTGAAGGTAGATGATATGGATCATGAAAGGTATGGATGGTGCCCTAAGGCAGAAGAAATAATTAGGATTGTGCTTGCCAGGGATTCGCATCCTCGTGCCTATGTATTCTCATCGTGCAATGACAAAGTGATAGCATTCGTGGTTCTTGGAACCACAAAAACAAAGAGAGAGATATTGAAAAAGATTAAGAGTATAAGTTTTACTAACATAATGGTAGCATGGGAAACCATAGAGGCAAACTGACTTTGAACCAAAGAGTAAAGGAGGTACAGACTAAGATGTGGAGGAAACTAGGCATACCCACTCTATTATCATAACAAAAAATAAGAAATTAAGTGTTTGGCATCAAGGAAAATATCTTTTGGTTCACAAGATGGACGAATGTACTAAAAGGGTAGGTATGGGACCCAAATGAGAATAATGATTGGTACCAGGAATAGTATATCACTGTAGGGAACAAATAATTTGAAACCAAAGAAGAATGTTATATTGGATCCATGAAGGAGTAAACTATAAACCAAAGAGTAAAAGAGGAACAAACTAAGATGTGGAAGAAACTAGGCATACTCACTCTATTGCCATAACTAGAAACAAAGAGAATTAAGTGTTTGATTCCAAAGCAAACATCTCTTGGTTCAAAGGAAGGCATTGGTTATGGAACCCAAAGGGATAAAGTATTTGGTTTCAAAAAGATGGTATTGATTGATGAAGAATTAAGAATAAATGAATAGGGTAGAAATAAATAAGGTAGCTTACGGAGAATCTAAATCCTCGTGCCTACGTATTCTCACTGTGCAATGAGAAAGTCGGAGCTTTCATAGTTCAGCCCACTATAAATGGAGAGACGGAGATATTTGAGTGATAAAGGGTTAATAAATAAGAGAGCTCGCAATGAATCTGAATTCACGTGCCTATGTATTCTCACTATGCGATGAGAAAGTCAGAGCTTTGGTAGTTTGCCCCATGGCGAATGGAACAAAGACAGCAAGAGACTGAGGCAATAGAAACAATGTATGATAATGGAAAATGAAGAAGACTTGGCAGGCACTTGATATAAACCACACTAAAGTCTATGAACAAAGGCTAATACCTTGAGCATCTGGTTCATACCCTAGAGAAGGATAGGAATTCTCCACTCTCATCATTCTTTATTACTTAAGTTTCGTGAAATATGATTCTCATCATAACTTTCAAGTTTTTGAAGAAGAATCCTTACTGGTCCTTATGATGATGCAAACCTTATCAATCATTTGATTTGAATTGCATTAAAGTCTATGAATAAAGGCAGATACCTTGAGCAACTAGGTCTTTCGTCTCGTACCTTAGGATACCCTAGACAAGGATAGGAATTCTCCACTCTCATTGTTCTTTGTTACTTAAGGCTCATGGCATACAACATGAATCATGATTGATAAACTCTTGAATAAACACCTTTGATGTGCCTTGCATAATCCACTACTTGATTTGTCTGGGATGTCTTGCATGAAAGTCTAAACTTGAGGCCTTGAGATCCACAGTATTACGGAAATAGTCTTATCATGTGACCAGGGGGATTTTGATCACTTGAATACACTGAGGGATTATACACACAAAAAAGGATTTAGTTAATCAAAATTTCTTTTGATCAAATTTAATCAAAGGGATTGAATTATGGTTAATTATGTACACACTAATTTAAAGGTTAATCAAATGATATGTGCAAACCATAAGATAAGGGATTATGCCAATACTAAGATCAAATTAATCATTTATCAAATCTCACATGAAAGAACAATGATTAAAAATATCAATTAATCTAAATCAAGTCCTAATCTAAGGGGGCATGCATCAAGGTCTAAAGCCTAAGGGTACTAAAGTTAATTTGCACAAATTGATCAATTAGGGAATTAGTTCTAAAAATCAAAATCTAATTAAAACTAATTAAATCTAACTATATCAAATTATAACCTAATAAAACCAAAATTCCTAATTAATTCTACCTAAAAAATCAATTAATTCTAAAATTCTTAATATCCTAATTAATTCTAAATCACCCTAAATTTCTAATTATCAAGAAATTATAACCAAAGAATCTAATTAGCCTAATCAAGATTCACTAATTAATCTAATCCTAATTAAACTATAACAATCAAGAAAATGATTAACTTAAAAAAAGGCAAATGGGCTCTAATGGAAAGGGGGATATGGCCCCTGTACAGGGGGCTCCATCAGCCAAAATGCGCTTGGGCTTATCCAATGGCTAGCCTAACATTTAGCAAGGGATTGGGGTGTGTGGTGAATAAGCATGGATTATATGCAGCAAACAATGGCCAAACCCATTCACTCATAGCCCATCTGAGCCCACGAAAATGAATTCAAAATCTGGGGAATTGGAAATTGGACTCAACAAGCCTCACGTGGCCAATTGAATTAAGTGGATTAATTTCAAATTGAAACAAAATGCTCCAGGTCCATTCAACAGCTCAGATCACTATTCATGTCACCACCATCGTGGACCACCGCGTCGGAAATCGCTTCCGCTGGTGGTGGCCACCATAAATAGAAATCAAACATGTCACTGAAATCGTCTCAGTCTCCTCTGCATGAATATCCTATTGATTTTTCCAGATTCCAACCCTATCTCACTAACCGCATAGCTCCCTCAAGAACCCTAAAATGTAAATCCAAATTAAAAGCTGGAGGTGAATGAACCGGAGTCCAAACCTTAGGGGTTTTGCTCCCTGATGGTTGAACTACATTATTGTAACGCGAATAAAAAAAGAAGAGAGAAAAGCTTACCTGTCGGAGCAACTCTAGCGGTTCTTCAGGCGTCGGCGAGGAAAATAAAAGTCCAGTGGTCTTCTTCCTCTCTCAGTGAGTTTTCTTCCAATCCTCAACTTTACGTGCGTAACTTTTTTTTCTCCTTCCAAATCTTGCTTGTCGTTGCAAACTGATTCGATTTGTGGAATTGCAGAGTGAAAGGTTGAAGGTGTGGAATGGAGGAGGCTCGAAGGTGATGTCGAAGATGGAGAATGCGAAGAAGCTCGTGCCTGAGACTTTGAAGCTTATGACGGATGGATTCCAGGGGAATATCTCTGAATCCTTTCCTTTGCCCGAAATCCTCTTCTTTTACCTTTCTTCTTTCTTCTTCTTCAGTTTATAGAACAATTGTCGCTGCTTTGTGTTATTGTTATTGATGCTTGCTCGAGGTAAGTGTGGAAGAGGTTTGGCTCAGTTTGTTTAGAGTTTCAAACAATCAGACTCTAACAAAAATGGAGATTTTTGAGCTCTGGTGTGGGTGAGGATTTCAGTGAATGAAGAAGATGAAGATTGAGTTTTGTGAAGTGTGGTTGAGGGAGAATTCCGTAGAACCTTTGGCTACTGATAATTGCAGGCGGAGATGGAGCTCAGAGAGAACTCAGAGATTGAATTGAGAGAGTGAAGATTGGGATTGAGAAAAATTCTCATGAGTAATGATTGGTCTGCTGCTTATATAGAGTTTGGAATCTCACTCTATCAAGCTCTGTTAGCATCCACTAGTAAAGGTTTTGTTGAGGGTTATAACTCTGTTAAAAAGTTTGTTACAGGTTAGTTGCTTGCAGTTGATGATTCAATTAGGTTAGGTAGATTGAAATGTCCAAGTTCTGTTAGTTACAAGTTCAGTTAGTTATGACAGATAGTTAAAAATGAAGTTGGTTAGTGAGGGTTGTGAAATACTGTTAGTAACTGAAATGATTCAGTTAGATGTTAACTGAATTGGTGAAATGGAGTTGTTAGTTCAATTAGTGAAACTTGATTTTGTTAGATGGAAGAATGCACAGTAATGCTAGTTTTAGTTAGATTTCGAAATTCTGTTAGTGCAGTGGTTGTAACTGAATTGTTGTTAGGGACTCAAGTTAATTCAATTTGTTGGGTAAAACTCGATTTGTTAGTGATGTTAGTTGTTAGTTGTGGTGAGTTGTTTCTAAGCCTACAAGTTATCAACTATTGTGTTAGATTGATGCAGGATTATGGATGTTGGTATTGTGCTTGCATGAAATGGTTACAGGGTTTGTACTGCTTGCTACGCTCATGACCTGACCTGCAGGATGACTGTTGTTGATGCAAGGTGAATGTTTGCTTGTGGTCTGCAATGTAATGGTTTGCCCTGCTGATATGTTCATGTGGAATTTTGTTATGTATGCTTTATGTGAATGACAGGTTCGGTGTTCAAACTTCCATTATGACTTGGATGAGGGGAATGCTTGCTTACAAATGCTAGTTGCTTGTGTTATGAAATATGTTACAATTATATGTTATAATATGAACTATGAATTGTTTGGTTTTTATGTATGGCATTGTCTAGTCACTGAATTGTTGTTGGCTTTGCATCGTGTTTGTGTGTTCATGCTTATTTGAAATATGTCTTACTATGACCTGATGTTACATTGCCCTGATGGGCTTCCTGTGATAGTTTGTGAAGAGAGTTGTTGCATTACATTGCCATGATGAATTTCCTAAGCTGCGGAATTTCATTGCCATGATGTGTTATATGAATGATGGATGGTCATGCTAGTTACTGTTAGGGCATGCTTGGTTTGTATATGCCATGTTTGTGTTGGATTGAATGTGTATGCTAATCTTGGTTATTGTGGTGAATGCAAAATTTAGTTTGTGCTAAGATAAGACCTTGGTTTGGCAAGGCAATATGCATGAACAAGGCATGGCAAAGTGAAGTGCAAAAGATGAACTTTCTTGCTTAAGAAACCAATGTGATTAGGGAAGCTTATCAAATCATGTTAAAATGAGGATGTGATGTAATTAATATTAGGTTTAGGAAAAGAGGTGATGGTTGACTTTGGTCAACCGGTTGACCAAAAAGTCAATAGTTGACCAAAAGTCAACATTTGTAAAAAATGTAAATTTCTTTATTTTTATTTTGTAATGGACTTGTTTATGCTATTTTAAGAATGAATGACCAATATTAGGATGAAATGCTTCATGATTGTATGAAAACAATTTGATTCCTTGAATGAATTTCATCTAAAAACCAAGTTTGATTCGTGACTAGAAGTAAATGAATCCATGTTGTCGCACCTCGAAAAAATGCGATCCTTCGCGATGGTCGCAGAAAAAATTATGTTCGAACAGAGTCACCACCGAACTTTATTTATCCCAATGTAGGAATAAGAAAATATCGATAAAACCTTTGAAAAACAGAATAATGGTTGTCGCAACCATATTCGGGTTCGGGAGTTGATTACGCAAGGGGAAGGTATTAGCACCCCTCACGTCCGTTGTACTCAACGGGAACCTTTTAGTTCTAATTTTTGTTTCGAGTGTTAATTTATGTTTGTTTGTTATATTTGGGTTATAAAATACTAAAAATAGAAATGGATGAGAACCCTAGAAAGGGAAAGGGGAGGTTTTTTATTAGTGTGCTCGTGAAGATACAACAATCTCCTGTCTACGTATCCTTATGGTGTAATAAGGAAATCAGAGTATTCGTAGTTCGGGGAACTACGACGGGTTGGTGTCTTTTAGCGAACAGCTGTTTAGATCGCGTTCTAAAGGCTAAACGTTGGCTTGTCTACTCTCGGCGAAGGCTTAAGCACTAGTTTGTTGTACGCATTAGAACGGATTAAACAGTGTTTTTTGAAAGAATGGTTTTGGTCACACGGGGGGTGACTAGTTGAGTTAATATGTTTGATGTCTTGTTTGACTGGTTTCGATCGCACGAGGGAGAGATAAAGATATGTTTGATGTGTTGAGATATTTTGTCGGATGATGATTACTCGGATGGTCGAGTAAGACAACTCGTATCCTAATAGTCGAGGAGAGGAATCGAAGGCTCTAGACCATCTCCCTTTTCATCCTTAATTGTAAAAGGAGTTTGATAATAGTTAAGGTGTTTTAAATGGATGACGATTACTCGGACAGTCGAGTAAGACAACTCGTATCCTAATAATCGGAAGAGGGAGTAGAAGACTCTAGACCACTTTCTTTTTCATCCGAGTGATTATGAAAATAGGTTCATGTATGGTTGATGTTTTTTAGAATAAACGACAAGTGCTCGAATGGCTGAGTAAGACAACTCATATCCAAGCATTTGAGGAGAGGAATCGAAAGCTCAAAACCATCTCCCTTTTCGTATAGTTTGTTATGAAAATGATTTGATTAAGTTATATGTTTGCGGAAAAATGACAATTGTTCGACTGACCTAGTAAGAGAACTCGTATTCAAATAATTGGGGAGAGAAGTTGAAAACTCAAAGTCATCTCCCTATTCATTTAGCTTATTATGAAAATAATTTGTTTTGATTGTGTTTATGTTTAAGCGGATAAAAATGACAATTATTTGACTAACTGAGTAAGAGAACTCGTATTCAAAAAATCGAGGAGAGGAGTTGAAAACTCAAAACCATCCCCCTTTTCATTTTCAAATGAAGTGTTGTTTAATCCGTGATTAAGTATCTTTAATCGAGTTTGAATGAAAAATACTCGATGTTGGATTGAGATTTGAATATGTGTTTGCGAATAAATTGGATTACTTTGGTGTATCAACCATCTACTCGATTAATTAATAACCGAATAGGTCTCATTGTAAGAAAGCCCAAGAGTAAGCTATGTGAGGTTGATGACGATGCTTTAAAAGTGATCGACTTACAAAGGTGTATGAAAATGGGCTCGATATTAAATCGAGAAATACGTTTTTTTTAATGGTTTAGTGATTTGATGATGAAACGGTTTGAAATAGAATCGAAAGTGATTATGAATTTATTGAATAGTTTTGGTTTGGAAATGATTATTGCTACAAAGGTGAAGGAAATCAATCACGTTTTTTTTATTAACAAAATTAAATAATTAAAATTCAATTAAATCACTTATTCAACATGACCAAAAATAATTACCAAAATTGTTTGATTTAAATCAAATATTCAAGATAATTAGAATTAATTATTAAAATTAACTAAGTTAAAAAAAGCTCGATTAATTAATTAATTCAATTAAAATTAAAATGGAATAAGCGACAAAAATTGAGACATAATAATTGATGCAAATTAACCACAATGTGCTCATAGCCATTTATACCTAGCGACAACGTAATCGAAGTGTTGTAAGTAGGGACCGAAACGCGGCGAAAATATCATATTGATGTATTATATCTTTGGTGGCATATCGGCATGAAATTCCCGAATCCACAAATTGAAATCTCGATTTAACCCAATGTAATAGAAACAAATTATATTTACAAAGTTCGTAATGAATTGCCAAAAGTCAACAATGTCACGGCATAATCGGGTCAAAATCTATATATACTGTAATGTTTCAATCAACCAATTAACAATATAATTCCAAACTTTTAGCAATCAATTATCAATATAATTATAATACTAATAATTAATTATAATGTAAGCACAATATTATATTTAATATTAATCATAGGCTACTAAACAAGAACATAACCCAATTAAACTCTGAACCTTGGAAAGATACAAGAAAATGATTTTTATCTTTAAGATTTCAACACATTAAAAACTCACTTTAAATCCAACTTATGCAACGCCAAGAAATTAATCGAAACAGTCTCAGCAACATTTACAAAATTGTATCAACCCAAATCCAATATATTAATAAAACATAATAACATTTGAATTCAATTTACACAATGTTGTGGAAAATATAATATCACCCCGGTGTGAAATTTCTACCAGTATTAAAACTTGATAACCAGACCAATATTAACATTAAAACATTTTTCATTCAATATAGATTTCTATATAAAACTTGTTATGTCAACCGACATGCATATGTAACTATAACCAAATGCTGTAAATTTAATCATGTTTGTTCAAAATTAAGGAATGCTATGAACATTAATATTTCAGTTTAAAATACCTAAACTGCATTCATCTAGAAAAAACTTTTCAGCAACAAGAACAGAACTTCCAAAACAAACCAAAGCTAGCTAGTTGCATCTTCATCGAAATACATACTCTCCTCAACAAAAACAATGTACAGATTGAGGCGTGTAGCTGCAAATGGAGAAAGATCGGAAAACGACTGACGAGTGAAACAAACGAGAAGGCGATGGAAGATAAGACCGAATTTTTTTTTGTGATAAACCGATTTGTTGGAGGTTCGCGATGGAGGTTGGTGACGGACGGAGGTTGAAGGGAGTTGGAGTAAGGACGGCGATGTGGTTCGCGTGGAGAAGCGTTGTCGGCGGCGGCGCGGTGATGTAGGGGGTTCGGAACACGATGCCGAAAGCGGAGGAGGCGAGCGATGGTGGTTTTGTGGAGGTGGAAGCGGAGAGTTTGTGATGTGAACGGAAAGGGGTTGTTGGTGGTTGGTTCGCCGGTGATTTGTGGTGGTGAGAGTTGTTGGCCTTCTGGGAAAGAAGAAGGATCCTTTCTTTTTCGTTTTCCTTTTTTATTACAATTTTTTAGCAGAGAGAGTATGTGAGAGTGAGGTTTTCTTTTGTGAGTGGAGAGAGAGAAGAAGATGGTAGGCGTGTGTAGGTGAGGTAACGTGTTAGAAGAATCCCCAAAACGTGAGTGTGGTACTGAGGATTTAATGACACATTGGAGAGAGAGTAAAAGGTGAAGAAAACGTGTGTGGGTGATTTTCTTTTTCTGTGCAAAGAGATGAGAGACTTTTTTTTTTATTTTCATGCCAGCTAGCGCATGAGTGGAGGGAGTACACTTATTTTCTTCAATTATTTTTATTAATTTTGATTAGTTGGATAGAGTTGACATGGATAGAAAATGAGGATCATTGATTAATCTTGATCTAACAATCAAGATTAATTCAAAGAAGCACACATTATTAAATAAATCAAAATGCCTATAATGCCCTTTTTATATGATTTAATCGTATTAAAATAATTTAAATCAATTGAATCAAATAAAAATTCCAATTTCTAAAATGAGTATGATAAAAATAAAACATGGACAATTCTATTTATTTAATCCGAATATTTTGGCGAAAGAATAAAATTAAAACGACTAAAAATGAATAAAAGTCGGGCAAAAATTTGCTCGAAAAATTAAATCGGATGCATTAAAATGATCAGTGCGAAATATACTTATTGAAAAAATACAATGTTTCTTTTAATTTTGAAATAAATTTTCACCGGTTAACAGGCTCAGGCGGGTCAAAATGCAACCGAAACAGTCGCTGAAAAATATAACGGGCACACCAGTTTAAACTACATGAACCGTAGGTTAATAATACTGGCGTCTGCAATTTTAAATTTGAAATTTTTTACCCGTTGATTCTTGCACGTTCTTGAGAAAAGATTCAACCGATTTGTCTGTATTTTCAATAAATTTATTCTGACTAATATTTCAGTTATTATTCATGATGGAATGCATGTCATGTTGTGCATATGATGCAAATTAAAAATGAAATCGATTTTACAAAAATTTAAATATGCCCGGACAAAATTGGGGTATGACACATGTCCCTTGAGAACATTTGAATCATGCATGATAAATCAAGGACTAAATGGACTAGAACAAAGGGATGGACCAAGGGTTAATGTCCTGCAATGCACAATGCGTCATACTAGGATAATGAAGCATAATGGACCAAAAGATCAAGAACCAATGCAACCATGAACCATGAATCAATGACAATGGACCTCTGAATTTGAAAGCACCATGGGCCTAGAACCAATGGATTAGGAATGGCCAAATAGAATGCACATGTATGGATTCCTCAATAAGGTCTTGAGTCAGATGAAGTTTCAACCATGTAGGCATGTAGATTAATTGGATGATTCCCATGATCACATGAAGTATTTGATGATGGATGATGCATGATATGATAGTCAGACACCCATTCCCAATTGTCGCAACCTGAAAAAATACAGTGTGCAAAAAAACAACCGGCGAAAGAAAATGACAGAAGAGTCGCCACCGTGCATTATTTATCCCAAAGGAGGGAAAGGAAACGCTCGAAGTAAACCTGAAAAGAGGAAAGGAAAAGACAAGGTCTCGCAACCAAATCTTGGGTTCGGGAGTCGGTTATGCGAAGGGAAGGTATTAGCACCCCTACGCATCCGTAGTACTCTACGGGATCCACTTTTGTAGTTCTTGTCTAAAGGGTGTGAGTTTATCTTGTGTTGTTTACTAAAAAAGGGGGTTAAATGAAAATGACTCGCGCGGATGTCGCATCCACTGCATACGTATCTCATTTGAATATGAGAATCAGAGTCTTCGTAGCTCGGCTAACCTATGGGTTGGGGGGATGTGTGCTCGCTAAGACATCGCGTCTTATGCCTACGTATCTCATCTGGAATGAGAATCAGAGCAAGTCGTAGTTCGGCTAACTACGGGGTTATGGATTGGGTTTTGGACGAACGACGTTACTACGCAATCTACAGGATGCTCGACCTTTGGAGACTTACTCACCTGTAGTAGAAGGAGTAAATGTGTGTTTAGGAGAAGAAAAATCAATGAAGGGTTAGGGTTTGGGATGCTCATGCAAAAAGGCAGTCCTTGGCGAAGGAACCTGTAAAAAAAAATAATCACACAAAAACATTGCCTCCTATCGAGGTCTTCCAGCTAGGAAAGCAGTAAAATGCGGGAAAAATATAAAAGTACCACGCGGATGAAGATCCGAGGTAACAACAATTAAAAGAACGATAAACCCTGAGATCCTTCCAAGCTAACATCATCAAAGAAAGTGGGTCAGTACAGGTAATCAGAATGAACCTCCAAGGGGTATCCCACAAATAAAGTGGAATACCAGGCAAACCATCTCTGCAAGAGTCATATGAGCCCTCACAAAACAAAACTCAACAAACAGGTTAGAGAAACAAAATAGGGTAACCAAGAGTTGCCCCCAAATCAAAATGTAACCACATGAGTCATGCCAAAAAGCTCACAAAAAGCAACCAAGGGTAGGAGGCCTAAACCTCTTGTCAAACACATGCATCAAAAGGGTATCAAATTCACCCATAATACCTCATACATTTAGAGCATTCAAATTAAAGGCATAAAGATGATGGATATAGGGCAAACCTGATTGGAGAGATCGGTTGAAATCAAATGGCACGGCTGGATTTGCAAACCAATGTTAGGGTTTGCTTGAGCTGAAAGTGTGTGAGTCAGAATGAACCTTTCAGAGTTGCCTGAAGGTTGCTCTGAACTCTGTTAGCTCTTCTCTCACTATCTTTTTCCCAGGGTTCTTCTCTCACTATCTTTTTCCCAGACAGGGTAATAGGAATAGAATGGATTTTGTTTCACTAAAACTCTGAATTTATAACCTGATTTTTGGTAGCTTAGTGGGCTTTTGAGAGAGGTCCAAGTCCAAGATTTTTCTATTATATTTTATTTATTTATTTATTTAATTAATTTTTTTTATTTATTTATTTTTATTTTTTATTTTTTTTCGTTTTTTTTTATATTTTTTTTCCGTTTTTTTTAAATAAAGTTTCTTGGATCTGATTCTGATTGCCATGATGAAATGCAAATGCTAAATGACCTAAAAATGAATGCATGCACGAGGTGTAAAGCGTATGCTTCCAGGAAAAATGAAGGGTAAATTTTGGGGTATTACAGCTGCCCCTATTCAATCAACTGGAGACCTGGAAAGAAGATAGCAGCGGCTTTCGTGCTTTCGAGGTATCAAGGGATTGAATACAATAAAAGGCCGAAAATTTGCAACTGAAGTGAAGTGAAGTAACAATGCCTGTCAGAATCGGCAAAGAGGTGGTCTTGAAAGAAGAATTCGTTTGGTACGATGAGAGTCAGTCTGAATACCGAAAAAGAATGTAAACATGGATACCAAAATAAATGGTAACACAGAAATAACCATGGCCTGAATGCCGCTCATCAGTCTGAATACTGGAAATGACTTCGATCTGAACATCGGGAGATATGAGATTATTAATATCGGTCTGAACACCGAGAGGCTGGCCTGAATGCCACAAGTTGCGTCGACCTGAACGTCGGAAACTTCTTCGATCTGAACATCGGAAAACTGGCATGAACGCCACAAGTTGCATCGACCTGAATGTCGGAAACTTCTTCGATCTGAACATCGGAAAACTGGCCTGAATGCCATAAGTTGCATCGACCTGAATGTTGGAAACTTCTTCGATCTGAACATCGGAAAACTGGCCTGAACGCCACAAGTTGCATCGACCTGAACGTCGGGAACTTCTTCGATCTGAACATCGGAAAACTGGCCTGAACGCCACAAGTTGCATCGACCTGAACGTCGGAAACTTCTTCGATCTGAACATCGGAAAACTGGCCTGAACGCCACAAGTTGCATCGACCTGAACGTCGGAAACTTCTTCGATCTGAACATCGGAAAACTGGCCTGAACGCCACAAGTTGCATCGACCTGAATGTCGGAAACTTCTTCGATCTGAACATCGGAAAACTGGCCTGAACGTCACTTCGGTCTGAATACCGGAAACTTCATGCCTGTTAGCATCTGCAGAAATAGGGAACGATAATAGAGGCGGCGCATGGGCCAATGACACTTGCTGGGGATAACAAAGGTAAGTCATGAATAATCTTCAGTATGAGTACTGGAAACAACTTCTGGCTTATCACTTGGGATACTGAGAATGTTTTATGCTTACATGCGTATGTTTGAATTTTTCAATGGCGTAATGCTCCATGAAAATGGAAATGCTACGCGATTTGGGAGGATGCAATGCAATATGATTCTACATGCAGGGATGCGAAATGCTGGGTAGAATGCCAAGCTGAGGCAAGGGGATCTGCTGGGGAAATGATCACCATCTTCTGGACCCTGGCAAGGCTGCTGGAGATGCACATCGCAAAGAATTCTGTGGGGAAATGACCCGCCACACGGTGTTTTAGCAATGACGAAATACCGAGATTCTGACCGGGGAGAGAACGGCACTGAAAATCTGTTGTTGGGGAAAGCGATAGTGGTTCTGGCAACCACGATCTGCGAGAGATGACTCAGCAGGGGAAGCAAACACCGATACGGTACCGAGGTTCTTCTTCAAGGAAAGAAACCATGGATCTGGCATTGGGATTATCGATCTGGCCTCGAACTCTGAGGAGCAGCCGCTTCTGTTGGGAAGATACAGTCTGGCACTGTCAACTCCGCTGGGGGTATATAGTCTGACACTGTCAACTCTACTGGGGAGTGTATAATCTGGAACCACCGCTTGGGGGGAGGTACAGTGGTGAGAACATGCTAGGGATTGAAGAATCCAATGCTCTGATCAGCTCTGCAGGGATAAGATACCGAATTCGTCTGTTGGGGGAAAACATTCCCAATCATCTACAGGGTATTTTAAGGAAATGCCCCGAGGGTACCTGTTCTGAATAGACGATCCAAAACACTTAAAATTTACAGCAATTTTAAATGTTTATTAAGCATGTACCTGTAAAGCTCTTATGTGTCATGATGCAATGTTTATCAAAAAATTCGAACGTCATTTTTGCAAACAAAATAGAAAAATGAAAATGAAAACAAAGATATACTGAATAACATGATTTTATTGATTGAACGGCCTCTGAATAGGCATTTACATCAGGAAGCAATCCCTGGAAAGAGGTAATCACACAACAGATAAAAACAGACATTAATCTAATGGCAATGTGAAATGGATTTCTATTGGGTTCCAATTCTGCTATGACTTGCTCGTCTTCAAGATCCTCCAGATGATCAGCTTTCTGAAAGAGTGATTGGACTGTTTCCTATCCTTCAAAAGTTTCCAGTCATTGACACGAGATGAGATTCAGAACTACTCAGAACACAGTCATTCGCTTAATCCCTAACTTTTGCCTGGATCGCCCTTTTCGGGTTTTCAATCCACCGGGATACCCATTTTTGCCTAAGTTGCCTTTTCAGGTTTTCAACTTACCGGGTGTACAATCTTTTCACTTTTAATCCCTAATTTTTGCCCGAACCTTTTTCATTTTCTTGGTTCGCCGGGATGCCCATTTTTGCCTGGACTACTCTTTTTATTGTCCAGCGGGTCTATTTCATGCGAAGTATTTTTTAACTGCGTCTGAGTTCACTGGGGAAGTGAAGTTTTCACCATCCATCGTTGCAAGCATTAAGGCCCCACCATCAAAAACCTTGGTGACAATATACGGTCCATCATAGTTAGGAGTCCACTTGCCCCTGTGATCTGTCTGAGGAGGAAGGATCCTTTTCAACACCAAATCTCCAACCTGGAAGCATCGAGGACGCACTTTCTGATCAAAGGCTCTCTTCATCCGACTTTGATACAACTGCCCATGACAAATGGCTGCCATTCGCTTCTCTTCGATAAGACTCAACTCATTGAACCTTGTCCGAATCCATTCAGCTTCGTCTAACTTGACATCCAACAGGACTCTTAGAGAAGGAATCTCCACTTCAACAGGTAGGACTGCTTCCATACCATACACAAGGGAGTAAGGGGTTGCCCCGGTCGATGTACGTACTGAAGTACGGTACCCATGCAAGGCGAAGAGTAGCATCTCATGCCAATCTTTGTACGTAACGACCATCTTCTGCACAATCTTCTTTATGTTCTTATTTGCCGCTTCAACATCACCGTTCATCTTAGGGCGGTAAGGGGAAGAATTGTGATGCTGAATGTTGAAGTTCTGGCACAACTCCTTCATCATTTTGTTGTTGAGATTAGAACCATTATCAGTAATGATTCTTTCGGGAATCCCATAGCGACAAATGATTTCTTTCTTGATGAATCAGGCAACCACATGTCTGGTGACCTTCGCAAATGACGCTGCTTCGATCCACTTGGTGAAATAGTCGATGGCAACAAGGATGAAGCGATGCCCATTGGAAGCGGTCGGCTCAATCTTCCCAATCATATCGATGCCCCACATAGCGAAAGGCCACGACGAAGACATCACATTCAAAGGATTCGGCGGCACATGCACCTTATCAGCATAAATCTGGCATTTATGGAACTTCCGAGCATATTTGAAACAATCAGACTCCATGGTCATCCAGTAATAACCTGCTCTCAACAATTTCTTAGCCATTGCATATCCGCTGGCATGAGTACCGAAGGAGCCTTCATGAACTTCCTGCATTAACATGTCTGCTTCGTGTCTGTCCACGCATCTGAGCAAAACCATGTCGAAGTTCCTCTTATACAGAACATCGTCTTTGTTCAAGAAGAAACTGCCTGTCAATCTTCTCAAAGCCTTTCTATCATTGTTGGATGCCCCTGCAGGGTACTCTTGATTCTTCAGAAAGCACTTGATGTCGTGATACCATGGCTTGTCATCAACTACCAGTTCAGCAGTAAACACATATGCAGCCCCGTCGAGGCGCATCACATCGATCCTGGGAGCGTGGTTCCACCGAATCACGTTGATCATGGAGGATAGAGTAGCAAGAGCATCTGCCATCTGGTTCTCATCACGAGGTATATGGTACAACTTTACTGTTGTGAAGAAAGTCAATAGTCTTCTCGTGTAATCTCTGTAGGGGACCAGAGTAGGCTGGAGAGTGTTCCAATCACCATTCACTTGATTGATTACCAGAGCTGAATCTCCGAAGATGTCCAAAGTCTTGATTCTCAAATCAATGGCTTACTCAATACCCAAGATACAGGCTTCATACTCAGCCTCATTATTGGTGCACTCGAAAGTCAGACGAGCGGTGAAAGGCATGTGGGCACCTTTCGGAGTTGTAATGACAGCACCAATTCCACTTTCTCTGGCGTTGACGGCCCCATCAAACATTAAAGTCCACTTTTCGTCTGGATCAGGTCCCTCTTCAACAACTGGCTCTTCACAGTCTTTCATCTTGAGGAACATGATGTCTTCATCTGGAAAATCAAACTTCATCGGCTCATAATCTTCAACCGGCTGTTGAGCAAGATAGTCTGACAGAATACTCCCCTTGATGGCTTTCTGGGAAGTATATTGGATGTCGTACTCTGTCAGTACCATTTGCCAACGAGCAACTCTTCCGGTGAGAGTTGGCTTCTCAAATATATACTTGACTAGATCCATTTTGGAGATCAGTAAGGTTGTGTGAGACAACATGTATTGTCTCAATCGCTTCACAGCCCATGCAAGTGCACAACATGTTTTTTCAAGCATTGAGTATCTTGACTCGCAATCTGTGAATCTCCTACTTAGGTAGTAGATGGCATGCTCTTTCCTACCTGTCTCGTCGTGTTGACCGAGAACACAACCCATGGAATTGTCTAGTACTATCAAATACATAATCAGCGGTCTCCCTGGGACCGGAGGCACAAGGATAGGAGGATTTTGCAAATACTCTTTTATCTTCTCGAACGCCCTTTGACAATCATCATTCCACCTGATAGCCTGATCTTTTCTCAACAATTTGAATATTGGCTCACACGTGGCTGTTAGGTGAGAGATGAACCTTGCAATTTTGTTCAACCTCCCTAAGAAACCACGGACTTGTTTCTCTGTTCTTGGCTTAGGCATTTCCTGTATCGCTTTCACTTTGGCCGGATCCACCTCAATCCCTTTTCCGCTAACAACAAAACCCAGTAGTTTTCCAGATCTCACCCCAAAAGTACACTTGTTCGGATTAAGCCTCAGCTTGAATTTCCTCAAACGCTCAAACAGTTTCTGCAAATTCACCAAATGTTCTTCTTCTGTCTGAGATTTGGCAATCATATCATCAACATAAACCTCGATTTCATGATGAATCATATCATGGAACAGAGTCACCATCACTCGCTGATATGTTGCTCCGGCATTTTTCAGACCAAACGGCATCACCTTGTAGCAGAAGGTGCCCCATGGGGTTATGAATGTTGTCTTCTTCATGTCTTCTGGTGCCATCTTAATTTGATTATAGCCAGAAAAACCATTCATGAAAGAGAATACCGAGAATTGAGCCGTGTTATCCACCAAAACGTCAATGTGAGGTAAGGGGAAATCATCTTTAGGACTAGCCTTGTTCAGATCCCGGTAGTCAACACACATCTGTACCTTTCCATCCTTCTTAGGTACCGGAACGATATTTGCAACCCATGGCGGATAATTTGTGACTGCTAGAAACCCTGCATCCAACTATTTTTGCACTTCTTCCTTTATCTTGACAGCCATCTCTGGTCTTGTTCTTCTGAGCTTCTGCTTGACCGGAGGACAACCTTCTTTGAGCGGAAAGCGATGTACCACGATATCTGTGTCAAGCCCTGGCATGTCCTGATAAGACCAAGCGAAGATGTCAACATACTCTTGCAGCAATTCAAACAACCCCTTCTTCACATTGTCTTCCAAAGCAGCCCCTATCTTGATTTCTCTTTTGGCGTCCTCGGTGCCGAGATTAATCACTTCAACAGACTCTTGATGCGGTTGAATGACCCTTTCCTCTTGTTTTAATAACCTGGTAAGTTCTTCAGGGAGTTCACAGTCTTCATCACCCTCTTCTTCAGCTTGAAATATTGGATTTTCAAAGTCGAAGCGAGCCATAGTAGAACCGTTATCAATAGGATCCGGTGATGTGCATCTGCATGAGTGATGGTATGTGCTTATGAGTGTGAAAAAAAAAGTGGAAACTAAACAAAACATTGCCATTTTTTTTGAAAAACTGCAAAAATAGAAAGACAGGGAACGAAATATTTGAATGCAAAAAGACGTCCTTTATTTATGATAAAAATGCAAGTGTCACATAGATGAGCCCTACAATGAGTCATTACGCCCTGGCGAAACGTAAGACTTGGATATGCATGAATAAACAAAGAAAATTACTCCTCCAGACAAGTGGCTTGGACAATCTCCTCAGAAGACCAATTATTGAGAACTTCACCCGGGATCCTCGGACGCACCTAGTTATCGATGTCGCAATCACTATCCCCATCTTCATTGTTGACCGCAGAGACTAATTTGACTTCTCCTTCAACCATGTTAACGTTGGCTCCACCATGCTGGGGCATGGGATTGTTGACGACATTAGGAGCTGGTGCAAAGTTAACGGCCTTTGAATCAATGAGGTCCTGAACTACATGCTTAAAAGCTTTGCAGTTCTCAATATTGTGGCTAGGTGCCCCAGAGTGGAAGCTACACCTAGCGTTGGCGTCATAACCCACCGGAAGCCTACCAACAGGAGGAGCCAGAGTGCGCAACTGCACAAGTTGTAGTTGTTGAAGACTAGAAAGCAACTGAGCGTACGATATTGGAAGAGTGTCGAAACGCCGGTCCATTGTCCTTGGCCTCGGTTGATAGGCGGGTCTGTTACCCGGTTGTTGTGGTTGGTACTGAGCTGGTTGATGCTGTGGTTGTTGTTGTTGTAGTGGTGTTGCAGCTGGAATGGTCACAGCCGCAACATACGGTTGCTGATGATAGTTCTGAAAGTTATTCCTCCGGTTATCCCTGTTCTGATAAGAAGATACGGCACTTGCATCCCCTTCTCTCCTCTTCTGTCCCTGAATGAACAACTTCTTCACCCCTGATGAGGATCCACCTCCACTCTGGGTCTTGTATGTCCTCAGGTAATTCTCCACCCTCTCTCCGGTAGAGACTACATCAGCAAAATTGGAGGTATTGCAACCCACCGGGCGCTCCAAATAAGGTCCTGGCAGAGTGTTCATGAACATGTTAGCCATTTCCTTCTCCAACATAGGAGGTTGAACACGGGAAGCTGTTTCTCTCCAGCGTTGAGCGTATTCTCTGAAGCACTCATTGCTTTTAAGAGACAGATTTTGAAGTTGAGTTCTGTCCGGAGCCATGTCTGCATTATACTGATACTGCTTCACGAAAGCCTCAGCCAAATCCCTCCAACAACGGATGTGGGCTCTGTCCAGCCTCATATACCATTCCAGGGATGCCCCAGCTAGGTTGTCCTGGAAAAAGTACATAAGCAACTTTTCGTCATCGGAGTATGCAACCATTTTACGGAAATAGGCTTGCACATGGGTCTTTGGGCAAGAGTTGCCATTGTATTTGTCAAATATCGGGACCTTGAATTTCGGTGGCACTCTCACACCTGGGACCAGCCCCAAGTCAGCAACATCTACTCCCAGAGGATTCTGTCCTTCCACTGCCTTCAACCTCTCTTCCAATCTTCTAAACATGGGGTCCACACCATGACCCATACCAAAGTCTTCCTGCAGCAGGGGGAACTGATCTTCCTGATCATCATGAATGGGCTGTTGACCGGAGGTGACATGTAGGATTGGGATAGGCCCCGGTCCATTGGGTCCATTAGCCTCTCTAGCTGGAGGATCAGTCACCGTCTCTGGTTAAGCAGGGGGATTCCTCTGTATCATCTGCCTGAGCTCTTGTTGTCCCTGAGCCACCCCTTGAACCACATCCATGAATTGATTCATGCGGATTTTCATCTCGGCGAACTCTGCCTGTAGGCTTTCCATTACTCTCTGTTGGTTTCTGCGGGTACCGTACCGGTGAATGCCTGGGTCAGCTATCCTGCTGATTGAACACCAAACAAACTGAGAACACTGTAGTGGTACCTGTTATGCAAGACATGCTAATGAATATGTAAATACAATGACATGTTTATCAATTCCAAAGGTATTCTACCCCCTTGATTCCAGTCTCTCAATAGATAAACGATGACTAAGTCGTTGATGAGAACCAAGAAAATTCCGACTAGAATCAAGTAGAATATATAAACCCCACAGAAATGGATAAACATGTGTGAATGATTATGAATGCAAAATGATGTGATGCAAAATGATGTGAATGCAGTGCAGTGGCATGGGAATCAGGATCGCTGTATCTGCTTGAACATCTGTCAGGTTGCACTATCTGGAGAGAAATTAAGAGCACACCAAACAAAGGTCATGGGATGGATCATGTTATCCTTAATATCAACCACCCATTTTGGTGGATTATGGTTTACACCTTATCAACACCCAAGTTTCATTGATATTAAGGATACCCGATCGGATCAACCATGAATCAAGGGTTTGTTGCAAGTCACGAGCATGGAGTTTAGGTTAAGAACCACCCAAAAGGAGTGTACTAAGGTTTAAACCTGCCAAACATGTTCTACAAAAGGTTCCCATAGTCATAATCCCATCTTTCGGATATTATCGGAGGAACGACTACTCATATTCCAAAATATTCTCAAGAGAGACTCTTATGAGTGTAGTATCGCGTAACAATCGTATCAAATCTTACACTTGAACGACTTTCGCACTACGTCCTACGAATAGGCCAAGATGGGTTTGGTAAACTAAGGTCCTCGGCTTCTAAGGTCTATATTGGAAAAAGTAATGTCTAACCACAACTTACTTGTGTGACATTATTGATCTCAACATGACCTCCAGCAAGTGAATGGGCTTGCAAGTCAACTTGCTAAGGAATAACTCCACACAAGTCGACAAGACTATGCCATTCTCCTATCCTAAGTGCACTCGAGTTCGGGTATAGAACTCATCTCACAAAGATCACCAAGCAGCCATAGCCAGCCAACAGATACATCAATGATATGTACACAATGCAATAAGGTAAAGCAGGTAAATAAATAACTGTACAAAAGCATGAACACCCAATAAACAAACAAACTACAAAAGCTAGGAGGGACTCGCTTAGGGAAACCGGGTCCCCAACAGAGTCGCCAGCTGTCGCAACCTGAAAAAATACAGTGTGCGAAAAAACAACCGGCGAAAGAAAATGACAGAAGAGTCGCCACCGTGCGTTATTTATCCCAAATGAGGGAAAGGAAACGCTCGAAGTAAACCTGAAAAGAGGAAAGGAAAAGACAAGGTCTCGCAACCAAATCTTGGATTCGGGAGTCGGTTATGCGAAGGGAAGGTATTAGCACCCCTACGCATCTATAGTACTCTACGGGATCCACTTTTGTAGTTCTTGTCTAAAGGGTGTGAGTTTATCTTGTGTTGTTTACTAAAAAAAGGGGTTAAATGAAAATGACTCGCGCGGATGTCGCATCCACTGCATACGTATCTCATCTGAATATGAGAATCAGAGTCTTCGTAGCTCGACTGACCTATGGGTTGGGGGGATGTGTGCTCGCTAAGACATCGCGTCTTATGCCTATGTATCTCATCTGGAATGAGAATCAGAGCAAGCCGTAGTTCGGCTAACTACGGGGTTATGGATTGGGTTTTGGACGAACGACGTTACTACGCAATCTACAGGATGCTCGACCTTTGGAGACTTACTCACCTGTAGTAGAAGGAGTAAACGTGTGTTTAGGAGAAGAAAAATCAATGAAGGGTTAGGGTTTGGGATGCTCATGCAAAAAGGCAGTCCTTGGCGAAGGAACCTGTAAAAAAAATAATAAACACACAAAAACATTGCCTCCTATCGAGGTCTTCCAGCTAGGAAAGCAGTAAAATGCGGGAAAAATATAAAAGTACCACGCGGATGAAGATCCGAGGTAACAACAATTAAAAGAACGATAAACCCTGAGATCCTTCCAAGCTAACATCATCAAAGAAAGTGGGTCAGTACAGGTAATCGGAATAAACCTCTAGGGGGTATCCCACAAATAAAGTGGAATACCAGGCAAACCATCTCTGCAAGAGTCATATGAGCCCTCACAAAACAAAACTCAACAAACAGGTTAGAGAAACAAAATAGGGTAACCAAGAGTTGCCCCCAAATCAAAATGTAACCACATGAATCATGCCAAAAAGCTCACAAAAAGCAACCAAGGGTAGGAGGCCTAGACCTCTTGTCAAACACATGCATCAAAAGGGTATCAAATTCACCCATAATACCTCATACATTTAGAGCATTCAAATTAAAGGCATAAAGATGATGGATATAGGGCAAACCTGATTGGAGAGATCGGTTGAAATCAAATGGCACGGCTGGATTTGCAAACCAATGTTAGGGTTTGCTTGAGCTGAAAGTGTGTGAGTCAGAATGAACCTTTCAGAGTTTCCTGGAGATTGCTCTGAACTCTGTTAGCTCTTCTCTCACTATCTTTTTCCCAGGGTTCTTCTCTCACTATCTTTTTCCCAGACAGGGTAATAGGAATAGAACGGATTTTGTTTCACTGAAACTCTGAATTTATAACCTGATTTTTGGTAGCTTAGTGGGCTTTTGAGAGAGGTCCAAGTCCAATATTTTTCTATTATATTTTATTTATTTAATTTTTTATTTAATTTTTTATTTTTTTTCGTTTTTTTTTGTTTTCCGTTTTTTTTAAAATAAAGTTTCTTGGTTCTGATTCTGATTGCCATGATGAAATGCAAATGCTAAATGACCTAAAAATGAATGCATGCACGAGGTGTAAAGCGTATGCTTCCAGGAAAAATGAAGGGTAAATTTTGGGGTATTACACCTATGAATTAAGGTTTCAAACAAACACATGGTGAAAATTCAAGCCATAAGGCACACTAAGGCCACACTCTCCTTGATTAGGGTTTTAATGGGGCATACCTCTCATACAAGGCCTTTGAATGAATCCAGATGCTTCATAGGCCAATCTTTAATGCATGAGCCCTTCATTACAGTTTTGATATCCAAGACAAGACCCAAAGAACACCCACAAGGTCCCATACCCATATCATTGAGAAACTAGGGTTTGAATGCCCTGAGGAGCACCATGATGAAGTATTCTGGAATCCACATCTCAACAATCAGGAACATTAGGATTTCACTTCCCCTGTGATCAAATGAATAGCCAAGACACACCTTTAAGGTTTAATCCACACAAACCATAGCCTTGAAATCCATATAGCTTTGAATCTAGGATGTATGTTTGCAAATGTCAATATGAATGCATGATACATATGTAGTTGGTGTGAAAGTGTGTAGGTGAGTCTCAACCCAAAAGTCAAATGAAAAAATAAAATAGGGAGGAAACATTTTGGAGTATGACACATAAGTGTATCCTTTTATAAGTTATACTTTGAAATAAGTGTTAAACAAAAAACATCAAACACAAAATTATGGGGGAGGGGGTCGAGGGGGCAATTTGTGATTAATTTTTTTTGAAGTATAAAAAACAGTATATTTTCAAATCAAGTTTAACGCACATGGAGAAAGAAAGAGAATAAGCCTGATAAAGAAATAGTTTATTTGTCATTAAATTTTGCAAAAATAAAACATTGAAGAAATCATGAAACTTATCCTTAACTAATTATAACATTGAAATAATTTATTATGCATAAACATTTAGCAAAGATTTTTTTAGATTTACACCATAAGTGATAATGTTTAAACCATAATTCATTTCTCACCCATAAATACTAGCATATTGGTTTATAACACATCAATAATATATTATGGCGCAAGTCGTTTACTAATCATTTATTTTCATTCTGTAATTGATTATGCTAAGTAAAAAGCTATTTTTTAGCTATTTTCAAAAGAGATTTCTAAAGACTTTTTAAAATATATATTTTAAAAAATATTTTTGTGAGTGTGTGTATATATTTTAGTATTAAGATAACTACACATTATTTACAATATGATCCTAATAACATGAAGGCACTTGAAGTTTTGAATCATATCACTCTTTTTTATTAAGGTTCATTTCATGATGATGTTTATCACATTTAATCTTGTTTATTTAATCATCAAAATCTCTTCAAACATAGAACCAAAACCTTCCCCTTTTGATGATGATAAAATATATCACTATGAGTGGCTTAACAAGAAGGTTATATAAGAAGAAGAATTAGAGTTTTAACTCCCTCTCACAAAATAGATAAGATAATCCCCATGAGAATATAGCCCGGACATAATAAAAAGCATAAAATAAACAAGATAAAAAAGTAGGATATGAATATATAACAATTACTCAATACATGATCGGTTCAAATTTTTTAATTCTGTTCTTATGAAAAAGATATTTTGCTTAGGTAACAATTTAGTAAAAATATGAACAAGTTGACTATATGATTCGATAAATTCAATCAAGTAATTTTTCTTTTGAACATTATCCCTAATAAAATAATGTATAATCCCAAAGTGTTTAGTTAAAGAGTGAAATATCATATATTTTCGGGAGATTTATGGCGCTTGTTTTCACTACGCCAAGAAACATGTGTTATCAAGAAAACGACAAGTTTCACTAGTATTTTTCAGAGCTATTTTTTAAATTGCAAAATTTGAATATGAGTACCTAACAAAAGTCTACTCTATCCCTTTAGGATACCATAAACTCATATGTTGTGTGCTAGTAAAATACATCAATTACTACAAAAACATATTTAACCTCAAATGTGAAATGCATTTAACCTCGGTTAAAGAAGTGAGGTAACGAAGGATGTCATGAAAAATGCATATTTTACCTCTCGGTTTTAAAAAAATCAACGGACATGTGTAAAGGTCATGGGTTCGATCCCCATGGAAACCTTTTTGAAATTATGAAATGGTGAAAACACATGTCGTCTCAGTTTTGTCATTTCACCGACGAATATACCACATTTTCACTTTGCTTCTCTTATAGGACCGAGGAGTAAAACAATTGAGTTTATTAAATCTAATGTGGATTGCTTATTTCACTAAATCGTATACTAAACTTATAACTTTTTAAAATTGGTTAGGAAAATAATTATATGAACAATTATGTTATATTTGAAGAACAACGTACATTGATTGGTGATTTTGAAGTATCCTGCAATTCATCATTCATCTCACGTTGTTTTATGGTTAAAATCTCTCAAATGTTTCAAGTTCTTTATTCAACACTTCCTTTTCTACTAGTTCATTCTTGAAAGCATAAAATTTGATGCTTTGAAAAATGAACAAATATGGAAGAAAGTTGAACGAAAATTATAAGTATTGTAGAGATTTTAACGATAAAACAGTATGAGATGAATGATGAGTTGTAGAATACTAGAAAATCATTAATCAGTATAATATAAGTTTCAAATAGAACATAATTTTTCATATGATTATTTCCAAAATTAATTTACTAGGTCATTAATTCAATAGAGGTTAATGAAACAACAATCGACATTAGATATAATAAACTAAACTCGACGAAATAATATGAGAGTTGCACAAAGAATCACAAAAAATATAATATCAATATCAATCTCTACTCAAACACAATAATAACAACTAAAATAAAACATATATATTTAATAAACTCAACTCAAAAACAACAACTTACATTAAACAACAACAACAACAAAATCAACAACATCAACAACAATATCGAGAACAACAACGTCAATAAGCATTCTCTAGGGTTTAGAGTCTCAACAACAAGAATAAAAATATTGAAAAAACAACATCAATAACAAAAACAAAAACAACAAGAAAACCTTTAGAGTGTCAGATGTCAACAACACCACCGCAACAACAACAACAACAACAACAACAACAACAATATGACAACAATATTAATAGTGATGTTTGACGTACCATATCTTTGAAGAAGAAGTAAAAGAAAATGTTTTAGATTTCTGAAGAAGAAATGAGAGTGCCAAACACATAACATCTTTGTATTGAAGATGATATGTGTTTATGGTTCTCTTTGTTTATGACTCTTTTGTAAAGGGATCTTCGTTAGCGTTATGTTTATGTTGTTTAGACAAATAAAACTGAATGCTACAAGTTAAAGATATATATATATATATATATATATATATATATATATATATATATATATATATATATATATAAGGAACATATTCACCTCGGTTTAAAAGAAAACCGAAGTGAAATATGACATATTTTTAGATTAAAAATAAAATATTTAAGAAGGCGTCACTTTTAATAAGGTAAAAACATAAAATGAGGTTGGTGGGATTCGAAGCATTTAAACTGAATAGGTTTACCCCTTAATTTTCAATTTAACCGACAAAATTAATTATATTTTTTATAAGAAAAATAGGGTGCGTCGAGGAATTATACCTCGGTTTTCAATACGTGGGGTGAAATCATTATCATAAAATATATTATTTGTAGTGGTGATCATAATGCGTTTAACAACAAAGATAAAAAAAATTCTTTGAGATTTGTAGTAAGATATCAAGACCTCTATACAAACTTTTTATACAGACTTTCCTTCCTCATATTTATTTAAGTAACATGATCCACTCTTAAAATATGATATTTATTTAACATTTTGCATCCCAAGTCTTTTAAGAAGTTATTTTCAATATATTAATTGATTTATGAAAAATCATTCTTTACCTTGATGAATTTGAAGGTCTAGAAAATTGTGAAGCTCACTCATCTTAGACACTTCAGAGTTCTTTTGCACTATGTTAGAAATACCCTTATATAAAGTTTCATTTTTAGTACCAAAGATAATATCGTGTATATTTTAAAAAGAAGAATGTCATGCTTAAATTTTTTAATGAAAAGAGTTGTATTTTATGTGGAAATTTGCTCAAACGATCAAACCAAATGTTTTTCAATTTGAAAACATGATTTATAAAAGTAAAGTAGTTAAATTCAGGGTTGATCAATCTATACTTCATCTTGGATGCTGACGTTTAGGCATGCACTTTTTACTTCCATTTGATTTTTTTAAAATCCATGATGTAATATAAGACAATAATCATAGCAAAGGCATCTAATCTAGATGCAAGAGTATGTGTTTCTTCAAAATATATGTCATCGTGTTGATGATAACCTTTTTTTTCCATAAAAAAACCATTTTCATCAAGTTTATTATGAAAGACTCATTTGGTTCCAATTACTAAATTAGTTTTTAGGTTTAGGAACAAATTCTAAAAGACTGTTTCTTCTAAATTGATTTAGTTCTTATTTGTCTTTTTTAATATTACAAGAATGGAAGTGTGGCCATATTTAAAATAAGTAAAATAACTCTTAAGTATTCAAAGCAATTATTATTAAATTTGTAGCTATCAAATTACATTGGAATTTTTTTTTCTTCCATGGTCTAAATAGATATAATTTTATTAACCACTTCATCATTTACAGTATGAATGAGAATAAATGGACTATTTTCTAATATATCTTACACATTGATAACAATAATATTAAGAAAAATATTAAATAAGTTTTTGTTCCTGATAAATATTTTCATTTTCACTTTTAGTCTCAAAATATTTCCTTTAAGAAATGATCTTCCTAATATTTTTCGTCCACACTTTTGGTCCTTCCTGCCAAAGTCCGTTAACAAAAGCTGACGTGGCGCATCACATATAAGTTTTTTTGTGATTGGACATACACATGGCACTATCAGCGTGTCAAGACGTTGACATATCATACCACGTGCTAAAGTCAACATTATTCATGAACCTAAAAAAATTCGTAGCTAATCGGCAGCTAAAATCGTAGCTAATCTGTAGCAAATACATTGCAAGAATTCTGATTCTAAAAAATGTAGTCTTAGTGCATATCTTAATATAGGTTATTTATTTCATTACATTTTCAAGTGCTGAAACACGATCAATTGTAAATACATTATAGATTATATTAAGCCTTCAACATGGATAAGCATGCATCTAGTCAACCACCCCCTATCATAGTACTACTATGCTTACATTTTGTTACATGTTGAATAGAATATTTTCAAGGTCATACTGCCATTGTAATAGCTGAAATAATATCTACTATAAAATAATATCTTTTCTATTCTTACTATTAATCCCTCTCTAAAGTAATTGGTGAAAAAGTTAGTGTATTTTCATTGGTGAAGCCTTTTCTAATTACACTATGGACCCATGGAAGTTATCATATGCACGGTTATGCACTAAAATTGTTTCTGCACCATACTGAGTGTATCAAATATTAAATATTCAATCACTAGTTCACATTTTGAATTTTGCATTACATGGATTTATAAGGTTGCTTCTATCTACGTCGCCAGAAGGTTTTCTCTTGTTCTTGATTCATGATTGGAAGAAAATAATAAAAACTATTATGAATGCCATTTTGTTGGACAAATTAATATTACTGAATATGAACTTTAGTGCTCTGTATTAACTGTTTCATTCAACTTGTGAACACTGCTTCAATTTATATCTTTACCAAAATTAATTAAGGAAAATTATAATATTTATGTGGAGCTGTTTTTAGTTATATTCATGCATCATGTTATGCTGACCTATCAAACTTATATATTTCAGACTTACAACTGCTACTTTCTACATACATGAAATCTCTAAACTCTATTGCATCTCTATGATAATTTGAGTATGTAAGCATTTCTTGATACATTCTGCACAGTGTCACAAATTCTAATTGAACAAAATACATTATTTACTCACTCACACACTATTAGGGAACTAGAAAAATATTATTGTAGACAAGAACATGTAACATTTGTTGCATAACATATTCTCGGATCTATTTTTTTACTTTCTATGTTAACTCATGTTTGTAATTAGTTCGGCTAGCTGAAAGATACGATTTTAGCTGCCGATTAGCTGATAATTTTTTTGGGTACATGAATAATGTTGATTTTAGGCATGTGATATGTCACATCAGCATATTGACACATTGGCACTACCATGTGTATGCCCAGTCACAGAAAAGTCCATGTGGCATGCCACGTTAACTTCTTTTAACGGACTTTGACTGGAGGGACCAAAAGTGTGGATAAAAAATATTATGAGGACCATTCTTTGAAGAAACTTTTTTGAGGGAGTAAAATTGAAAATGAAAATATTTATGAGGATCAAAAACTTATTTAACCCTAAAATTTAAAAAAAAAAGGTTAAATAAGTTTTTGGTCCTCATAAATATATCCATTTTCACTTTGGTGGGGATGAGGATCCGAGAAAAAATTATATTTTTAAACTGTTCCCCGTGCTTTGCAGATAACATGGATCAGTTGTAGAAGTCTCTCGCGTTCTCTAAAGGACTAGGTCTTACAATCAACTTATCTGGCCAGGTGCCAGTGACTCCTAGTGTTACTACTACTTCTGCTCCGGATGTCCGAATACCGACCGTCCTGAAGGTATATGCAAATACTACTTTGGGTATAATCCTTGTGGTGGAGAAGTTGATTACTGCGGAAAATGGCTTTCCTACTCGTGAGCCTTTGTCCTCTTCATCTCCTATCAAAAGAAGTCAGGATGATAGCCTGTCTACTCCTATTGAAGTGGGTTCTTCCAAACGGGCTTGCTTTTCAAAAGGTGTCGATCAGGAGGCTCTTACTCCTTTCTTCTAGCTCCCTACCATTCTTCTATCTCAGGTACCAAGCACCCTAGAGGAATTTGTTGATGTCATGGCTAATAAGGACTTGGCTTTTGTCTAGAGCTTATTGGCGACTGACCGATGTGGTCTCTTTCACTACGCCAAATAAGGGAAAAGAGGGCGCTTATTTTGGCTTATAACAGCGCTTTTAAGCGCCCTCTAAAGTGACGCTGGCATAGGTAAAGAAAGCGCTTTGTTTTCCTGGAGAAAGCGCTGTCTAAAGTGGCCCTTTAAGGGCCACATTATAGTGCGCTTTCAGAAAAAGCGCCCTCTGGAGTGGTCCATAAAGGGACACCTTAGAGGGCGCTTGTTGGAAAAGGCGCCATCTAAAGTTGTCAATGTAAAGTGTTTAGAGGGCGCTTTCTGGAAAAAGCGCCCTCTAAAGTTGTCAATGTAAAGTGTTTAGAGGGCGCTTTCTGGACAAAGCGCCCTCTAAAGTTGTCAATGTAAAATGTTTAGAGGGCGCTTCCTACATAAAGCGCCCTCTAAAGTGTTAAGCGCCCTCTAAAGTTGTCAATGTAAAGTGTTTAGAGGGCGCTTTCTGGATAAAGCGCCCTCTAAAGTTGTCAATGTAAAATGTTTAGAGGGCGCTTCCTACAGAAAGCGCCCTCTAAAGTGTTAGTTGTTTTAAAAAAATTTGTTTGAAAAACAGTGGATATTTAATTGGTAACCTGTTCGCATGCTGCAAAAGTGTAAAATTCATATTGATTTCATCCTTTAATCCAATGTTATACACCATTAATCCATTGATATATACAACATGAATCCATTTATATACAACATTAATCCTCCATATATACAACATAATATATGATTCTTTGATCAACAATATACAACAACATATTCATGAGTTAGTAAAAGTACAACAACAATATACAACATATATACAACAACAGCATACAACAACAACATTCCATACATATATGTACAACAATATACAACCTAGCTATATGATTCTTTGATCAACAATGAATTGACACAATTCATCCTTCATTTCATCCAAATGAGCTCTTGAGTAAGATTTGTATTCCTCAAAGTACTACAATTAAGAGAATAAAACATATTCATGATTTAGTAACAAATTAGATGAAATATCCGATAATATTAAAATAAACCCTAAGTTATTATTCCATACCATTTTTGGGATGTCTATACGATTCAACGCAATGATATCTCTCATAAATCTCAATACAAAAAATCCGCAATCGACCGAATTATTTTGCTGAGGACACTACACAGAAAAACAAACAATATATATATAGTTAATTTCTTACAAACACTATTATAAGCAAAAAAACAAACACTATTATAAGCAAAAATAAGATACTTAATATATACCTGAACTCTGATCCAGGTAATGTCCTTCCTATTGCGATAATTCTTTTTCGATCTAAATTTTATTATTGCCCTAACAAAATAAAAACGTATATTGAGATCAATCTGACAGACATAATTAAATATACAAATACACACGAATATTTAGGGGAATTTCACTTACGCGTCAACCGTCTTCTTCATACTCGGATATTTACTCCAATCACCCGATAACGAATCGAGATAATACACTATTAGTCTCGAAAGATCCATAGCAACCAACACCCAGTGACCACTGTAAAATAAAACAAAAATTTAGATGAATGAAAATTTTCTACGTAAAAGATATACATAGATTAGAATGAAATTATTAGAAAGAAAATCTAACCCGTTGCCAGAATTAAACGGTAAAAAATACAAACTGGGTGTAGTCTTATCGCCGGCCGCCATGAATCTATCGACTAGATCATTCTTTACGGATGTTGGATTTTTCGTTATTAACGTTGCGTTGATACGGGAAGCAGCAATAAAATTGAAACGGTTACACAATTCAGTTCCCCGCAGCAATGTTACATACATATACCTTAAATAGAAACATAATAAACATTAGACTACTCATTGAAATGTGTAAATAAATTGTTCAACTAAGTAAATTATAGATTGATCGGAGTACCATATGTATGTATGAATGACAGCGATGCCCAATTCGTCGTGTTCAAAAAGTTGTTGCATGTCCTCCTTTGCAATTATTTCGAAATGAGCAGCTCCGAAAACACCTTCATCAAAATCTATAGTACGAATGGCCCCTTGCATAATATCGGACTCATTCACCATTTTCTCAAGACGCATCATAATTTGAGATTTTGTCCCGGACGTCGTTGGAGGAATATCGTTACCAGCTTTTTTCAACTTTCGACCGGGAACCTAAAAATTCATATAAATTAAATCATGACTTTTTGTGATGCAACAGAATCGTTGCGTATATAATTCAATAGGTATATATATTTGTACCTCTTTTAGAGATGCAACCGACTCGATGCGTCTTGAAATCCCTTTACCAACTTTATGCGTGGGTCTTGTAGGAGTCTAACATTACCATGTAATAAGGATTGATTAAATATCATAATTGTAGCTGAATTGAAATGTGAATACTAAAGATTCATAATCATTTAGAACATATATACCTCGGCATCTGGGAAAATTAGATCGGACGGCCATCCAACAAAGGATCCGACTGCTTCTCGCATCAATGTTGTCTCTGAAACAACGTCAGGTAATGGTAGAAGCGCGTCGGTATCTAATACAAGGTCAACTGAAACTTTCATATATCCCACCGGGAGGGGATTATGGTGAAGTAATTCACCCGAAGTGTTGTGCACTTTTCCCTTGCCAACCATGCGATAAGTTGGTGACGATAGATACAGCTGACAAGGTGAAATGCCCTAAACCAATAATAAATGTTATTGTTAACGTGTATATGTGTCAAGTAAAAAAGTGCTATTTTAATTTCATAATAACATATATAATTACCTCGGGAAATTTCGGTTGACAATTGATACTAGCTCGGTCACTAGTATCTTTTGCCTCGGAGGCGTACCTTTCCTCTCTATACCTTGCATTCTCGTTTTGCAGTTGGAGTACTTGTGCCCTTAACTCCGCCAAGGTCTCCATCACCTCTTTGTTGGTAGGATTTTTTGTTTTTGGTTTTTTATAAAATGACGACGGAGTCACACCAAAACCCTTACCCCTCACACGACCGGAATACTCAGGAACATTTAGTACTCGACTAAGTACGCTCCTGCAATTCTGGACCTCGGTTGAAGGTACGGTTTGGGATAAAGTCTCCTGAAATATTATTAGAGGAGATTAAAAATGAATTATATGTCTAACAAAATTTTCGATATAATTAAAGAAATAATGTTACATATACTTACACATTCGTCATAAACAGTTTGGACCGCTTCAACGACAGCCCCATCCTTCCCAACCCGAGCAACCTTCCATAATACGTGCTCCGGAAGAGATGTTGCGTCACTTTTCTCCTCGGCTAGCTACACATTGAATTAGATTATAAGATCATCAATTATAACATATTGTGACAATGTATAAGCTCATAGCATTTGAATATACTCACAATTCTTTGTTGTAACCGTGCATATCCCGTACGCCCTTTTTTGTACGGATACGCGGGTTTTGATGCCCTTTTCCGATTTATGTCGCTTACTTCCTGGATAAAAAAGTTTAAGGCATATTAGAACCAAGTAACTTAACAATTGTATAATACCATAATTAATAGACATTACATGGAATTTTTCGTTTCTTCGTTTGGCGACAAAGTTATTCCATTCATCGGCTGAAATAATCTCGGCATACTTCATTGGCCGTTCTGCTTCAACAAATTTTCCTTCCTCATCCTTGAGAAATTTGTTGGACAAAAAGTATCGAAATCCTCGGAGTCTTTTTCCGGCCAATTGAATACAATATTTTTGCCGGCTTTCATCGATGTGAAAGGATCTCTAAAAAACATACACATGGAGTGTGTTATTATAAAGTGATATTATAACAATATATGGTCAACAAATAGTCAACAAAAAAAACATATAACAATATATGGTAAGTACCTGTATCTCCGACCATATTTTTTCTTTGCCAACCTTCAAGTCCGGACTTCTCCAATTATCACATGTAATCGGAATATGTTGTCGAACAAGGAAACCAATGTAACTTGCCAACATTAAACCGTTAGGCTCAATTAGTTGGTCTTCAGCACTCCAATGTACTTCAAATTTTACACCCTTGTCTCTTGCACGAATGATTGACTTCATAACCGTCAATCCTCGTTTGATTTCTTTTTCAACATTGTTACGTAATCCATTCGCGTCATGGGTATCATCTTGGTTAGCCATTTTATCTGTAATATAGAAATGATTCAATAAGACCCAAGTAAGACAATGATTCAATACGTGAACACATTCATATACCTTCCATTTCTCATGCAAAAGACCTACTGCATGCAAAAGACCAATGCAAACTCACACACACCTACTGCATGCAAAAGACCAATGCAAACTTATGGTGTTTGGAACATGAACAAACTTGCATCCATAATCATCAAACTTCCAAGCACAAGCTCAAACACACTTCAAATGATATCAGTTTTCAATCAGAAATAAAAAACTCAGTTTGCCCTAAACAACATTAATCAACATAATGCACAAAATGTAAAACTAAGTTTAGAAAATGCCCTAATCAAACACATGAAGAAAGTGAACGGTAAAGATGGAGAAGAGAAATACCTTCAAGGTGACGGTAACGATGGAGAAGAAAGTGAACAGTGACGGTGGACGTGAACGTGAACGCAGCAGCAGAAAAAGGCGACGGCGACGACGACGGTGAGGGAGGGAGAACGAACGGAGAACGAGAGTAATCGCAGTAGACGGTGGACGCAGTAGAGAGAAAACCCAGTTACGTAAAGGAAATAGCTTGTAGAGAGGGAAAATAAAGAGACATGCAGTATATGTTATAATTTTAATGTTTACTAAAGGGGACCTTAGAGGGCGCTTTTGTAAAAAAAGTGCCCTCTAAAGGGGGCCTAAGAGGGCGCTTCTGAAAGCGCTCTCTAAGGCTTTCCAAAAGCGCCTTCTAAACTGGAAATGTACATGGACTTAGAGAGCGCTTTTTTAAAAGCGCCCTCTAAGGGTAACCTTAGAGGGCGCTTTCACTAAAGCGCCCTCTATTGTTGTCCCTCCATTTCCTCATTATTTTTTTTTGGCTTCACTTTAGAGGGCGCTTTGTTACAAAAGCGCCCTCTAAAGGGGGCCTAAGAGGGCGCTTCTAAAAGCGCTCTCTAAGGCTTTCCAAAAGCGCCTTCTAAACTGGAAATGTACATGTACATAGAGAGCACTTTTTCAAAAGCGCCCTCTAAGGTTACCCTTAGAGGGCGCTTTCAATAAAGCGTCCTCTATTGGTGTCCCTCCATTTCCTCATTATTTTTTCGCTTCACTTTAGAGTGCGCTTTGTTACAAAAGCGCCCTCTAAAGTGCGCTGTCTATTCCAATAGTATGCTCCTTATTTTTCTCTTCACTTTAGAGTGCGCTTTTGTAATAAAGCGCCCTCTAAGGGGCGCTGTCTATTCCAGTTTTTGGCGTAGTGTTTGCATATGCTTCTCGTACCTTATTAAGGTTCGGACCCTTGGTTTCTATGGTAGGTGTTGGTTAGAAGGATGTACTGGGTTCTAGCGACCTTTCAAGGGAGTGGGACGAGTTAAGGGAGAAACGTGAGGCCCTGGAGTGGGGAAATGCCGAAGCTGAGAAGGAGTTGGTTGAACTACGAGAAAAGGATGAGTCTACCGACTCTTTATGGAAAGAGGTAGATCAGTATGGTCTTCCGCCCACTTTGACTGCTCAGATAACGAGGCTAAAGGCTTCTCTTGATGAGGGAGAGAAATATTGGAATAAGACTTCTGAAGAAGCGACAAAAGTGTGTCGGGCGTTCAAATCGGATCGGAAAGTTCTTCGGAAGAAAATGAATGGTCGGATAAATGCTTTGAGAGGTCTCGAGGAGGAAGTGGTTGTTGCACGACATAAATCTCAAGAATCCCTTCTATAGACTGTGGATGTTGTGTATAGGGTCTTGGATCAAATGTTGTTGTAGGAGCAAGAACTTTATCTTGACCTTTCTGTTACTACTGATTAGTTGGATCCCTTCATAGAGGTTTTTACAGAGGATGAAGGAGGTGTCTCGGGTGCTTCGAGGCCATGCGTTGATGTTTAAGGGTCTTTTGTTTCCCTTTTCTTTGTTTTTATTTGTACCTGTAAGATTTTTGTCGAGCCTTATAGCCTCAGTTTATAAACAACATTTATTTTTATTTATATCTTTACCTTTTGCATGCTTGTGCTTTTTGGTTTTGTATAATGCTCTTTTCAATCGTTTTTTCTAGCTGGCTGAGATCTGAGGAGAGCTAGGGCTTGCTTCTGAGAATTGCAGTTTGCATAATTTGTTTACTATAAAGAGAAGTAATGAAGGAAAACATGCCTTTTATAGACAGGTTTTGATCGTCATTTCTTGCTCTAATTGATTAGATGAATTTAATGCAATCGGTTAAAAAGCATTAACAATCGATTATAATGAAGATTCAAATTATAATAGATTTTATAGAGGGTCTAATCAATTACAAGGTGTATTTTTTGAACTTTGAATAGTTCTAATTGATAATTAACCCTAAAGTTTAATCAATTAGAGTGAGAGAAAATAATTTTCTTGTGCCATTTTAGACTTGCTTTGATCTTTAGTTCAATTCCTTTTTGCTCCACCCTTTTTATGTAATGAAAAGGCTTTATTTTATACTTTTTGGCAAATACTTAAAAAAGTTATTGGTGATTAGATTTAAAACATTTTTAATTTAAATATTTAAGATATATTTAACATTTGTTAGAAATACATAAGGAAATTCCTTATATTTGTTTTTACCAAATGGCTTTCCTTTTGCTTACATTCACACAATGATTTAAAGTGACCCTTTTTCTCTTTTTCATTTTGGGAAGCATTAACTTTTTCTTTTTCAAAGATAACATTTCTTTGAACTTTTTTAGTGTGAAGAAAAAAAAATTCTTCTTTTTCTATAGCTCTCTTCCTGATAACTCTTTTAAGGAATCTCTTTAGGAGGTGTCACCTCCCTATTTTGGAACAAATAATAGAAATTTGATAAAATTCATAGATGAATGTTTTGAACAACTACTATTATTTCACTAATTGGAGCATGATGCTGTAAAAACGTACCTACAATATAACTTTAGTTTTTAATCATTGGTATCCAAATTTGTTTGGTTCCTCTTGCATTAGTAGAGTGTGAATAATTCATATTAGAATCATGTCCTTTTTAAAAGAGGTGAGATGAAGCATACGAGTTCCATTTCATTTCATGATTTTTCTTATATCAATAATGAGTAATATGATCATTTTACTACCATATGTACTCTTAAAACATTTTAAGATTAAAATTTCTTTTATCATGACAAGATTTATTAAAGGATTTGATATTATTATCATTATCATATTTATAACCTATATCTACTTTATTATAGGTTCCTTTTTTATCATATAGAATCATATCTAAACTATCTCGACCTTTCATAAATTTACCAAGGGTTTCATGTAGATATTCAACTTTATGGTCAATTCTCACAATCTATATACTTATCCATATTATTAGACAGAAAAGAAACATAATTAACACGTAAAACATGTTTTCTAAGTTGATGCATTTCCTCGATTAGTTTATCATTTTCATTTTAAAGAGATGTAATATATTTTTTAGAACTGGATATGATATCTTTTAATTTTCTAGTTTTTTTTATTAAGATTCTTACATATAGAAAATAATTCATGAAAGGAAAATTCACATTTAGCTTTCCTTACCTCATCTTCTTTGTAGTCTACAATAAGACATAAGTTAACTTCATTATCTTGCTTTGATTAATCAGTTGAGTCTATACTGCTATCATCTTATTTGAATTCATCATATGAGTCGATTCGTCATTTCCTTTTGTGAAGACTCTTTTGTTCTCTTCTTTATAATTATGAATATTATATTTTAGTAAATATTTTTCTTTGAATTTGAGTTTCATATGATACTTTTAGCTCAGGCAAGATTTCTTGTAATTTATCAAATAAAACAACCAAATTTCCATAATATAGATCCTCATATTTTAAAACTATGGTTCCTCTAAATTTTTAACACCAGTTTAAAAATCCAAATATTTTGTTCGATAAACAATTTTTGGAATGGCTACCATGAGTTTTTAGAGAGTTAATCTTATGAGAGAGTTAATCTTGAAGGTTTTCTTCAAAAGTTTTAGGTATCTTAGACTCTGGATGTAATGTCTCCATTGTCTCCCTTTTGATCTCAGTAATATCTTGAAAGATCATTTTAAGAGTGTCTCACATTTCTTTTGCAGTGTTATAATTTAATACATAATTATATTCAAAATACTTATAACCTAGTTATCAAATACTTGGCATTCAAATTGTGTGGTACTTTTTTACTTTTTTTTCCTAGGTCCTAAGATTTCTACGTTTTAAGAGTAAAAAGTTTTAAGAATTTTTTTTATTATAGATTTCCACAAAATATATCTTTTACACTCAAACGGTGGAGGTTTGTTCATTGAAAGACCATTCTTAAAATTATTGTTTGAAGTTGTCCTTCCTCTTGAGACGACTAGTATTGAAACAAGACTTACACTATGATGCCATTTGTTGACCAAGTGACTTAAAATATAAGAAAAGGGTAAATTGTGATTAAAATTTTCAAACTTTTAATAAAACGGTTCATTTTACTTAATTGATTTTAAGAAAAAAGGTGAAGCAGATATAAAGCATAGAAGAATAAATAAATGAAAAATTAAAGAGACGGGGGAAAAGAAAGAACACATCATAATATATATTTGTTCGATCTTAAACCATACCACCTATTATAGTCCCCAAGAATTTTCCCTCTCAAGAGTACCACTAACAACTATGATGTGGGCCAGAACAACATCATAATCAATTAGACTACAACTCTAATCTATTATGATTTAGCAAATTATGAAAGAACTTTCCAGATTCAGAGTGCAATCAATTAAAAGGAATATTAATCAGTTATTTGGAAATTTTTCTCTATAATAGATTAAAGAAGTTTCCTAATCGATTAGAGAAAATTTTCCTTCCTAACTGATTAAATAAGCTTCATAATCAATTAGTCTTTGGCCAAAATCATTCTTAAGAATATTTTGAAAATAAATAATGTTTTAGAAAGAAAAAAAGTTTAAGTATACGTGTGTGCATTACTTTAGTACATTGAGAGCTACTCAAACTTAATATTACAAACTAATGATTCTAAATAGATAAAAAGCAACTAAGGTAAAGGATCACATGCGAGATTGTGTAAATTTTGATTCCTTTGATTTTAATCTTCCATTTTATTTTGTAGCACCAAACATCAGAAACTTCTTGCTTTTTTATTTACTTTAATATATTTTTTCTTCCTTGATAATGCTTATGATAGTTTTGATTTTTTTTCTTTTTGTCATCATCAAAACCACGATTACATGTATATTACACAGAATCACAAATAGAAAGATTGGTTGTTTGTTTTCTTCACTTTCAAATTTGGCATTGATTGGTAAATTGGATTGAAGGTTGATATCTCTTGCCTTTGGGCTATGGATGGATGTCATTTTGGAAAGATATGGGGTCTAGGTTGTTTTTTCTCTCATGGAGGTTAGTCTTAAAACTTTTGCTCTACCTCATCTTTGAGAAAAAATGATATCTATCTCTCTTGAGGTCTAAAGTAGGAGACTCTTCAGACTAGTTTTTAGAGGGTCATCAAAGGAAAGTTAAGTTTGGTCTCCTTACTTCCTTATGGGATGATCCTTAGCTGGGGGCTATTCCCATAAGATATAGGTTTCAGAGGCTTTATCTTGTAGGTTTCCATCATGGTAGAAAGGTGACTGAGGTTGTCGTACTTGAAGGGGGTTTGGTTAGGTGGAATTGTTAGTGGAAAAGATTATTTTTTTTTGTAGGAAAAGTTTGTGGATGTATCTTTTCAGTTTCTGCAGAGGGTAACTCTTTTGCCAGAGACCAATTGTTGGTGGTGAAGGATTGAGAAAGATTGGTTTATTCGATTAAATAAGCTTATAGCTCCCTCCTTGAGGCTAAATTCTATTCTTTTCTTCCTTTGAATATGATGTATCAAGCTATGCTACGTCTTGCATCTAATTTTGTTGGGCTACGTCCAAAGTGATCGTCTTTTCTTGACAATTTCTCTTTAATAAGTTTCTTTGAGAAATAGCATATTTAAGCGTAAGTCTTCTTGGACCCAACTTAGATGTCTTGTTTTTTTTAAAAGGTATTGTAATATCGATTTCTCATTTGTTTTTCACCTGTGTGGTAGTGTTGGTTTTATGGTATATATTTTTTAGGTGGTTGGGATGGTCATTTGTTTTTCACATGTTAAACAAATTTTTATACTGTTCAAAACAATTTAAAATAATATTTCATCAAGCTTTTGTTTGTAATCGAAAATGATTTGATTTTCTTGTAGAATACTTTGAAAGGTTCTATAATTGATTGGATACTCAATTTTAATAAAAAAAAAACTTATAAAATATAAGTTTGACAATTTAATTGCAAGTGATACGAAACTATCACAATCAAAAGATATTGACGAAATACCAAACTCTAAGTAGCTATCCCTTCTTTAAATTCACATATTGAACCATTGTTATGTTTGTAGAAGTTTACAACATATTATTCATTGGTACAAGTCTTTTATTTTGTCCCAAATTAATTAAACATTTTTATTCTTTCAGACCGATCTAAATTTAATATTCTTGCAAATTCTTCCACCTCCCTGTATAAAAATAAACATAACTAATTAATGAAAATTAAAGAGAAAAATATGTTCAACAATTAGATTGACAACTCTATCCTTTTCATAATTTTAGTATACATATAAACATTCATTCAAAAAAAATTTAAGGTTCATATTAAAAACATCCATAGGTTTTAGCAAATTTTTAAGTAATTAGGTAAAGTTAAAAAAAATGCATCTAACCTATCAAGCTTTTCCTTCAATGCAGGATCAAAATCATCTTCACTAAGCTCATCCTTGGGAGTGGTAGCATGATCTTGAGAAGTAGATTTCTAGGCATAATAAAAAAATGTCATCATAAAATTAAAATTTTCAATGAAAAAATATAACACTTTAAAAACAAAATTTAATGTCAAAGACCAAAAAATACTTGTAGAGTCTAACCTCATTAGAATCTTCATTTGCATTCTTTGAAGAATGGCATTTTGTTCTTTTGGTTTTCTTTTTCTTCTTTGCTTTTCTAGCACCTTTTATATCAATAAAATAAACCACGAAATAATTGAATCTTTCATCTCAAATTAAGTATATATAATAAAGTGTGGTACATGTTTATTTTGTGAAATATTATTTATTCTTATTTTATAAATTTTATAAATGTCTTATTAATTTGACTTATTAACAGGAGATAGTAAATTTTTAAATGAAAAATTGTGTGAATTTTGAAAACAAATATTTTTATCCAAAGTTATAAAAATATCAAAATATTTTTAACATCTTGCAAAATTTTATTATCCAAAGTTAAAAAAATTTATCTTCTCAAATCGCAATAATTTACTTCAAAAATCTTGTACCTCATTATTAACAAATTAAATAAATTCATATACTAAAAAATAAAATTAAAAAATTTATAAATAAAATTTGAAAAAATAGTTAGAGCAAAAGACATACCTCCTTCATCATTTCCATTAATAAATGAAAGCAAGTCATCAACTGAAGGTTCTTCCTTTGATTCCTTTACTACTTCATCATCCTTAGACACATGAACTTAATTTTTAATTATTTATATAAAAAACTAAGAAAGTTTATTATTATTTACTAATAGGTGACATACTAATTAATGACAATTTTTTTAATGAACATTAATTTGACTTTTTACACAAGGTGACCATTTTTAAGAATTATATTATTTGTGCATAAATATTAATGGAAATAAAATATTGCAATATATCATACCTTAAAGTTCATCTTCTCTTTTAGTTCTTTCTCTTTCTTAGCATGTAATTTATTTAGAAGTCTCATACGTGGATCATCAGTAATTTTGTTTGTGTCAGGCTCCAATTTCTTTTCCTGCGAAAAACTCATCATAAATATAAGTCAACAGACAAAGTATTTTGTTCAAAAGAAAAAATAATATTAACAAATTAAAATAAATAAATAAATAAATAAATATATATATATATATATATATATATATATATATATATATATATATATATATATATATATATATATATATATATATATATATATATATATATATATATATATATATATATATATATATATATATATATATATATATATATATATATATATATATATATATATATATATATATATATATATATATATATATATATATGGACACAAGCAATACCAAAAAAACAAGATAAAAAAATTATACTATCAAAATTTAATAAGACAAAAATTAAATTTCTAGAAAAGCACCATTCAATATCTACACTAAAGTGGAAAATGTTAGACCTCAAGCCAACAAGACTGCAGGATTACAAGTCATCAACAGAAGAAGAAATAGTCACAATCATTTTATATTAAGTTAAAATTTCGATCCGTTATTGATTAATTAAAATGATAGAATTATGATATTAATATGTGAAGGTGCAAGATCTATCAATATTTTTTTTTAAAAACGAACAAACCGGATTAAACATTCAAATCAAATTACAAGAGCTATCAATGATCTTCCCCAAGAGCCATTTGCAATCCAAAAAATATTTTTGTCCTCCACTTCTTTTACAAACGTCATAGTACCCAAAAATACAATTTTAACTCATTTCGACTTATATATTAAAATAGTATGATCGTCTTTAAAAGTATATAAGATAAATTATTAAATTAAATAAAACTTACATAATTATAATTAAATAAAACTTTATAACACATCTGACATCGTTAAAACAATGACTAAATATAATTTTATTTATTTATCCAGGATTAAATTCCAATTAACCTACACAAACTTTAAAAAAAAAGCTTAAAACTGCCTTGACTAAAAAGAATCTTTTTAGAAAATAATATCATCACATACCTTTGTGATATTTTCACACAAATCAATTATCCTAGAAATCTCCTCAGGAGTTTGTTCTTCTAATATTCGACGACTAACTTCTTTGAATATAGCCTCTTCTTCTACTTCTTCAATAGAACCATCCTCAAGTTCAAAAACGAGGTATGCTTTCTTCTAAACATTTAAAAAAGAAAATTAAAATCAATTGAATACGTTCGGTTTAGGAAAGAAAAAGTATATATATATATATATATATATATATATATATATATATATATATATATATATATATATATATATATATATATATATATATCTATATCTATATCTATATATATATATATATATATATATATATATATATATATATATATATATATATATATATATATATATATTTCTTCATTTGTATGATTATGTAATAATATTACTAAATTTATCTGATTGAATAGAGATCTAAATGGATAAATCTAATAATATAGAATATTATAACATACCTCAGATTCCTCATTTTCCTTAGCAACACTGGACATGATAGGACACAGCTTACAAGTTGTAATTACTAGGGCTGCACTTGGTTAACTTTAATTAAAATTAATAATAATAATAATTTCTTATAATTACAAGTTGTAAACATAATTTCCTATAATAATAATATTACTATTACTACTAATAATAAATAATAATAATAATAATAATAATAACAATAATAATAATAGCTAAATAATTACTATAAGGTTGAGTTTTTTTCAAACATAAAATAAAATTAGTCAAAGAAATATAATAAATGTTAGCTGATGTTGTTCATTACATTAATAATAAAAAGAAAAAATAATTATATAAATAAAATATAAATAAAAAATAATCAAAAATAAATATTAAAGTAGAAAGTAATATCAAACAAAATCAATTACATTTATGTATTTCTTTTTATTTATTAATAATCAATTGTTTTCATAAAGTAATATTATAATTACCTTTGCTTTAAGTTATTAAATATATTTTAAAATCCAAAATGTTAACTTAGTTTTAAATATAATAATAATAAGTTGACATCTTAATTAATAAGCTTAATTACCATTTCAGACCCCTATCTGTACATGTTTAATAGAAATTGGTCTAACATTTTAAAATCACTCCGTTTTTATTGATATAACATATATTTCTCAAATTTTCACTAAAAGAATTGGCGATGTAACATATATTTATTGATAGAACATATTTAATCTAATGATTAGAATCATTTCAATGGATTAGCTTTTTACATATGACTAATAATTTTAAAATTCAAACTGAAGTTTTTGGAAAATTTTCTTTTATCTTCATAATTTTTTAAAATTTTACATCGTTACATCTTATGTCATGTCATTTTCAATATATTATACTATCAATTTTGAGTTTATAAATTTAAGGAAGTGAGAAAAACTGTGTGATTTTTAAATGGAGTTCATTTTCGTAAGTATGTAAAAATAGGGGGGTTAAATTATAATTAATCATAATTAATAATAAGAGTAGTATACTTATTTATTATTTTATAAAAATATTTTTATATTATTAAAATCATTATTTCTTATGGCCATTGATAAAAAAAGAACTTTAATTAAAATGGCCTTTATAGAGATGATTTTTCTTAGCACTTAAAGTGTTTCATTAGATTGGTTTGGTTGATGTTGGTCTAATTTGGAGACCTCTAACTTTATTCTGATTTTGACTCATTGTAGTTGCTACTTGGGTTTTAGTTTTTTTTAGTGTTTTTTTTTTCCGATTTTTGTTATTGGTTGTATTATTTTTTTATCCGATAAATTTTGGTACATCTTTTGTCTTTTTGTGACCGTTCTTTTCTAATTTTTCTTTTTGTATCCCACTTTTATATTTATATATATCTTATTACGGTTAAAAAAATTAAAGTGCATCAAAATTAATCTTTTTTGAAAGAATAACAATATTAATACATTTACTTTTATATAAATTTAAAGGTTAACAAATGAATTTTATAATAAAAAGTAATCTCGAAATGTCTAGTTTTAAAAAGAAAAAAAACTTTTAAAAAAGAGTAGATAGCATAAGTTAAATGAAAAAAGAACTACACACAAATGTCACATAAATTTTCAATACACAAATGTCACATAATTTTCAATATATTTTATTTTCTTAAACGTATAGCATTTAAACACAACCAACATCGGAAGAATTGCCATTATTTTCAAAACATCAACTATCATTATTTCATCAACTATCATTATTGTTTTGATGATCTTATTGTAGATTTATGGAAATTACCTTTCTTATAACTTTCTTCAAAGGAGCACCCTAAAGACAACAACAACAAAAAAAACCAAAAAAGACAATAATGATTTTCATAAGAGAATATGAAAATGTAAAAGTTAAAGAAAAGAAATAGATATGAGGAAGAGAAGAGAAATTCATGTATCACCTTAAGAGATTGGTGCAATTAGAATGGGAAATGGAGCATGGAAGATGAGAGACAAATGATTTTTAATATTTTGAAGAATCCTAATTGTTGTTTATATAGAATTCATTAAACTAAAACAAAAATATTTCTTACATTTGTCGTAAATATGAGAAAATAAATATATTTTAAATTAATTCTCAAATAAGGTAACTAGAGAATTCTACCTAGCTAACAAATATTTGGCAAAAAGTTATTTTGACACTTTACAGCCCAAAATTTATTGGTAAGATTGTGTATTGAATATTATATTTACAACAATATATAGTATTAATTTTTTTAAATGAAATAAAATAACAAAAATCTGAATAAAATAATATAAAAGTTAGTTTTAGTGTGAGAATGCTTTTTTAATAGCCAAACAGAAACGATATGTAATTAAGAAAAGAAATAAAGTTTACAAAATATACAAAAGAAATAAAACACCAGAAATGCTAAGCAAGGAACAAACCTAGAAAAATTAATGACAAAAACAATTTAAAAAAATAATTCTGTCAAAAAAGAAAAAACACAAGCCAACCAGACCAACCACTCGAGCAACCAAAAGTGAAGGATACACCAAAACTTTTGAGAAGCAAGCTGGAGAAAGAAAAGCAAGACCACCTGCACAAAGCGCAAATCAAAGGAGGGAAGTTGACCGTCCAACCCACTTATAAATGCCTAGCCATTATAATGGGTCTTGCTCCCAGTCAACTAGAGAAACAACAAAACCTAGAGCCTAAGCATGGACCCATTTCCAAATTAGACTTATAATCGAGCACATCCAGTGAGTAATCGTCAAGCATCCCGTCTAAAAATAAATTTCTTTTATATTTTCCAAATAGTCTATATCACAGAATGTCAAATCAAGACCAAAAATATGTCAATGTATAGTTTGTTATTTTTGTAGGTAGTGTGTGTGCTCACTCATGCTTTATCAAGCTTATATCTAGGGTTTGAGACCCCCAATGCAAGGAGTTCAATCAAGAAATGGTTCACATTGGCTCTAAGCATCATATATGGATCCCCATGATCTTCACATGCCATTTTGATCAAGAAATCATCAAGAATTTGAAGTTTGTTTGCCTTGGAAACTCTAATTCATCTAGGATATCTTGTGTAACTTCTTCGACAAGTTTCTTTAACAATTGATCAAATATTTCAAGGGATACTTCATATTACATCATCCTACACATATATGATCTCATAATAAAATAAGTCTTCCAAGAAGTAAAATAAAACCTGCAAAGATGTCTGATCAACATGTCAAGACATCTTGCTTAACATCTTGTTGAGATACATGTTTTAAAAAAATTATAATCAATCAGAAAAACACAGACCAAACAATCTCCCCCTTTGGAATTTTTGGCTAAAACAACATTTGCATCATATAGTTGGAGAAAAGATAAAACATCAGCAATAATCACAAGGGCACAACCATACAATCAAACACTTGGTATAACACCAAGACATATAAGAGGAACACGCAGTAGAAATAAGTAGAAACCCAGCCTCACAGAAAACACATAGAGAGAAATAAACTCTCAAACTCCAAGCCTCATTCAGAGAAGAAATTCTCTAAAACAAAATGTCAAGACATTTTGTCTGACATCACAGCAAACACACAATAGCCTAACCACAAACAGATCAAACTCCCCCTGAATGTCATGATCAGCAACACAGAAACTACTCCCTCTGTGACACAGGAAACATACTCCCCTTAAAGAAACAACCTTCACACATAGAACACAAGGCATAAAAAATATTCAAGACCACAACTCTACACTATCTACTCCCCCTTTTTAGCAATAATATGACAAACCAAGCATACATTCTTCAATGGCAACAAAATAATAGAGCAAAGCAGTAGCAGAACATGTGAGTTAGAGGTATGAAAGTTATAAAAAGTTTGAATTTATAATGATATCCTCAGTTCAAAATGTTACCAAGTGCGGAAACGTTATTGTTGTCAATAATATGTTGAGTTGTTGTTTATATCGTATCGCACCTCTGAGTTCCTTTAGTGTTAGAAACGGAGAGATCAGAATTGAGTTTTGAAGCCTGGAGATTGTAAAGTCGTTGTTCTGCTTCCGTATGTTGTTGTGGTAACGCTTGCAGTGCGTATAAGTTTGTTGGATACAAGGGCAAATCCGTTTTCGATATGGTCAGGATGATCCTTACAGATTTCTTGAGATATGAAACTAACAACTTCTATAGTTGTATCATCCTCCAAGATGGAGTTAACATGTAACTATTGTGGTTGGAAATGTCCAATATGCCGAAATCAAACTGAAAACTTAGGGGGAGCCAATGTATTGTTGGTTACTACAGCTTGGAGTTATGCACAAATACGTGTCATCGTTTTTACGAACACTTGGCAGGCGGTGCAGATAAGGTGAAAAGTGGCAACGAACCAAGCATACATTCTTCAACGGAAACAAAATAATAGAGCAAAGCAGTAGCAGAACATGTGAGTTAGAGGTACAGACCATGGGACACAAAGGTGCAATATTCAGGGCAAAGGCCCACAAAAAAAACATACAAAATCAAATAGAAAAACAAGCAGCTCAGATGTCAGCAGAAGCATATGATTCATCTGTAGAGGTAGCACCAACAACAACATCCTCTTCTTCCTCATCTCCTTCTTCATAATCACCGGCCACATTCTCACCAGGACTCTCTTCAGCCAAAGATTTGATCAGTCTTTCAAGCCTGGTCTTTCTTTCAGTGTAGGTCTTGATAGTATCATCCAAAGCTTTATAGGTGTCTTTTAATTTAACAATCAGACTAGCCTTGGAGGTTGAACTGGTAGACTCTTCGCCAGATCTCTAGACAATATCTGGGACATATGTCCCTGCAAATAACCTGTAGTGAAGATAAATAGGAGATTCCCTCTTGCTATTAGCGTCAACACTATTCAGGATACCTGGGTGTTAACTGAGAATGATTCCACATATAAGTGAAGGAAATGCAATGGGCATCTTCACTACACAAGTACTAGCATGCTTTAATGTTTGTTCAAAAACATAATCTCCAAAATCAAAGTTGGTCTTGGTACCAACTACATAGATGAACTTCCCTAATCCAGTGGTAATGGTTGATGTATGGTTTGTGGGAACCCTGTTAGAAGCACCAATCCTGTGAAGGATTTCATACATTACACTTAGCTTTCCAACTGGAAGCTTTCCTTTTCTAGGCCATTGTACAACCTGTTTTACAGTATTTTCTTTGCAAACCTGGTTGTCAGTCACCTCTATCTCAGGTTGTTCATCTTCACATATGCCCATATACCTATTAATCACATTAGGTGAAAATTCCACACATTTTCCTCTCACAAAAACTTTTTTAAATTCCTTGCTTCTATTGTCATCACAGTCAGCAGGTATGTTTACAATAAGTTCCTTCACTAGCACCTCATAGTATTTTCCAAAGCTTGTAACACTTTTCATCAAACCTGCATGTTCAATGAGTTTCATAACTTCCTTGCACTCAAGTGCATCTTGTCCAAGCTCCATCTCTCCACATTATCGACAAAGTGGAATGAGATATTATCTAAAGGCGCCTCAGGAATATTCACAGGTATCTTTTTCACCACTAGTTTCTTTTGTGGGGGTGATGTCCTGAACATCATGTTTAACATCATAATCAGATTCACTAGAAGAGATCTCCTTCCTGTTCCTAGTAGGAGCCACAACTTTTCTCCAGCTTTTGGTGGGACTAACAACATATTTCTTCTTGGCAATCTTAGAGGGCATGCCTTCATTTATCACAACCTTGCCTCTTCTATTATTCAGCCTCTTGGCAATGCCAGTGGCCAGATTTTTAGCAATGGGTTCTTCATTCGAGTCCAACTCATCAACATTCACAATGATAATGGATTTTTCTTTCCTTCTACTAGGGTTTTCCTCCTCACCATACACATATTTCTTCTCCTCAATAGTCACAGACACAGGGTTAGCTTTATCAGACTCATTTGAGATGGAGTTATTATCACAACCACCAATAGGGTTTTAATGGGTGGTTTCAGCTGGATGATCAGCTTGGGCCAATGATGTTGTAACATCCGACACATCACCAGACCTAGCTTCCTTCAGAATATTTGACACTAACCTTCAGATACATCTATCAATGGAAACTTTTTTAGCCTCACTCACACTAGGGTTTACCTTTTCTGATACAGATGAACCAGAGGGTTCCACTTTACTAACAGTTTTTGACCCAATAGCCTCTTTAGTAGAAGTGTTGACATTATATTCAACATTAGCATATTGAATAGGTTCAACATAAAGACTTGTCATAGAATGAGCTTTATTGACAACAACATATGGTTTGGGAGACTTATTCACAGCAGTTACCTTAGCCTTCTTTGCATATGAAGTTCTTGCCTTCTTTTGAACAGGGATATGGCATGGAATCATTGACAAAGGAACTACATCAAACATCATCTCGGAGGGGGTCACCATTGTAGTAGAGGAAGAAACCCTAACTTTCGTAGGGGATGAAGCTGAGTTATTCTTTGAGACGTTGAAGTAGATTATTCCGACATCTTGAAAATAGCTTGGAAGAGGATTTTATATGGAAATAGGTAAGCACAAAGAAGAGGAAATTTATGAGAATAGCATGAACTAAAACGAAGGAATATATGGAAATAATAATATAGCATGTTTGAAAACAAATGAGGAAACTTTGTAATGATTTCCTTTGAGTAGCGTGCACCAATGCATGGAGGGAAGAGAAAGTTTTTATTGCACGCTTAAATAAAAATAATTGTTATAATTCCTCAAAAATGAAAATTTCAATTTCACCCCTTAGTTTTTCAAATTGATTTGTGTTCAATGCCTTAGTGAAAATATCAGCCAGTTGCTTCTCAGTGGCCACATGCTCAAGGGTAATAACCTTGTCTTTAACAAGATCCTTGATAAAATGATTATGGATGTCAATGTACTTTATCATGCTGTGTTGAATAGGTTTTTTGGAGATATTTATAGCACTCATGTTGTCACAATATAATGTCATGACATTGTGTATGACATTATTCTTTTTTAACATTTGCTTCTTCCAAATCAACTGAGAACAGCTGCTTCTTGCTGCAATATACTCAGTCTTAGCAATGGATAAGGACACACATTTTTGCTTCTTGCTGAACCAAGATATAAGATTGTTCCTTAAGAAGAAGCAACCTCCTGAAGTGTTTTTCCTATCACATCAATACTTGCCAAATCTACATCACAGTACCCTACAAGTATGGAATTAGATCCATGAGAGTATAACATGCCATAGTCATTTGTACCATTGATGTACTTTAGATATCTCTTCACTTGATTGATGTGACTCATTTTGGGCTCAACTTGATATCTTGCACAAACACCTATAACAAATGTGATGTCAGGTCTGCTAGTTGTAAGGTATAACAGGCTACCAATCATGCTCCTGTACAAACTTTGATCCATATTAACTCCTTTTTCATCTTTAGATAACTTCAAATGAGTAGGTGCAGGTGTCCTCTTGTAACTAGCATTCTCCATACCAAACTTATTCATTATGTTCTTGGCATACTTACTTCGAGAGATGAAGATAGAATCATCCATCTACTTCATTTGAAGACCAAGAAAATAGGTTAATTCACCAATAAGACTCATCTCAAATTTAGATTGCATCTTCTTGACAAAATGTTGAACCATCTCACTTGACATTCCACCAAACACAATGTCATACACATATTGAAATTCTAGTTATCAGACTTTGGATGTCACACTGGTTGTTATGACATCCAATTCTGCACAGACAGGGATTATGCAGAACTTAACAGTAAGTGTAGTAAATAACACAAGTAATTGTTCACCCAGTTCAGTCCAACATGACCTACATCTGGGGGCTACCAAGCCAGGGAGGAAATCCACTATTAGTAGTATCAATTCAAAGCTAAACTCACCCGTTTACAACTTATCACTTAATCCCTACCCAATGCAATTTCAATCTTAACCTAAGATCAGAGTTCCTACTCACTCCCCCTCAATCACCTCAGTGATATTAAAAACACTTTGAAGTCACACTTCAAAAACAACTCTTGGTTATGCTTCACAGCTTAAACCAAGATACACAGCACTCACGCTTAAAAGCTTCGAGTGACACAACACTTACAACTCAATGAACACCCTATGCCAAAGCAATCATCTACTTGATAATGACTTGCCTTACAAGATACGTCTAATTCTAGACTCACAAAAATACAGCAGTGAAGTAAGATGGACACACTAAATCTTCACGCCTCAAAATCTCTGAAACTGAATGGAGGAATGCCTTCCTTTTTATATTGCAGCACCTGGGCTTTTGCACCTGTATTTTCCTGAATTTTAGGTCACATAAGTTCCCACAAATTCAATATTTAGGTTGCTAACAAATAGGCTATTTGTTAGGTTCATTGAATGTAGCTTGGTTGTTGATTTCCTGGATTTTCTCTAAGCTGTTGACTTCCTAAAGAATAGCCTGAGAAAGTTGTAACAGAAAACTGAACAACCTACAATTTAGCATATGCTGTCAGGAATGAATGTCACGACATTCAGCTTGACATCAAGGTCCATATGCTGAGTCTGTTTTTCCAGAAAACAGACTGTACAAATCTGCTGACCTGTACATGATCAAAATGACCATACTACAGTACCAGCTTACATTAGTAAATGTCAAAGTGTCCAACTTAACATTTACACAGTTGGCCTTAAGTTAGTTCTGTTATTCTCTTGAATAACAAACTAAGTAAAATGCTGAAGTATAGCAGAACACCACTCTGCCCAATCTTCAGTAGCTGCTGTCAATGATGAATGTCACAACATCCAGTTTGACATTCAGTCAGTAGGCCTTATGCCAGGTCTGGTTCTTCCTTGATAACCAGACTGCAAGTGAATACTAAGTTCTAACAGAACTCCTGATGTTCTATTCCTTAGTATCTGTTGACAGGTATGAATGTCACAACGTCCAGTTTGACATTCAATAAATCCTGTGTTAGCTAGTCCTGCAGTAACTACAAAGTAGTCACATATGCATGTCATGACATCAGTCAAGACATTAGTGTTTTACCATATAATGCAGCCAATTAAACACCTACAAACTCCCCCTTTGGCAAATTTTTGGCTAAAACACTTTTGATCCCCATAACAGAGTTCATAGCAGCGGAAACACTCACCTAGCAGGAAATAATACTAGCTAAAAACACTCAGAGTGGCAGCACACTCACACACATGGAAGTTAAATAAAAACTTCACTTAGCAGCACACACATATTAGAAGTTGCACCTAAACTTCAATATCTGCTGCAGGGGGGGAATCTTCAGATCTGTCATGAGAGTCTGTTGTAGAGACTTACTCTGTTTGTCAGGGATGGATGGTTATTACTCCCCCTTTTAGTCACAAATGTTGCCAAAGCCAACAACATTGTCAGAGCACAATGACAGAGTCCCAGACTTGGTTTTACTTCACAGTTTCAACCAAGTTAACATCCACTTGATCTTGCTTCACAGCTTCGATCAAGTGATCACCCACTTTTGCTTAACAGTAGGTACCACCATATCAGATGCCATGATTTTGTTTCTGACATCCAGAACCACTCCTGCATGAACAACATCCTTGAACTCCTGCAGGTACAGTGACCTTCTCTCTGTAGGGTGTCTCCTTACCTTCTTGTATCCACCCTTGTTGCAAGCAGCATAGCTATGATCTGTTGACCAATCATAGCCTAGTACAAATTGTTCAATAGGCAGAGGTATCAAACAATTTATCCCAAACATCAGTGGTTGCTATAAGGTCTCAGAGAGACATATTCCCAGTTTGCTCCTTAAGTTTTCAAACTGAGTAGCATCCAGAGCCTTTGTAAATATGTCAGCCAGTTGAAGATCTGTGGCTACATGTTCCAAAGTGATCACCTTGTCTTCCACCAGATCTCTGATGAAGTGGTGCCTAATGTCAATATGTTTGGTCCTGCTGTGTTGGATGGGATTCTTGGAGATGTTGATGGCACTGAGATTATCACAGAACAATGTCATGACATTTTGAGTGACATTGTACTCAGTGAGCATTTGTTTCATCCACACCAATTGGGAGCAGCTGCTTCCAGCAGCTATGTATTCAGCCTCTGCAGTGGACAGAGAGACACAATTCTGCTTCTTGCTGAACCATGATATGAGGTTTTCTCCTAAGAAGAAACATCCACCTGATGTGCTTTTTCTGTCATCAGCACTTCCAGCCCAATCAGCATCACAGTACCCAGTTAGGACAGGCTCAGACCCATGTGAGTACAGCATCCCATAGTCACATGTCCCATTGATGTACTTGAGAATCCTTTTGACTTGATTCAAGTGACTCACCTTGGGCTCTGCTTGGTATCTGGCACACACTCCAACTGCATAAGAGATATCAGGTCTACTAGCAGTTAGATACAGCAGACTACCTATCATGCTCCTGTACAGGCATTGATCCACACTAGGCCCTCCATCATCTTTGGTTAACTTCAGATGAGTAGGAGCTGGAGTCCTCTTGTGCCTGGCATGGTCCATACCAAACTTCTTAACTATGTTCTTGGCATACTTGCTTTGGGAGAGAAACATAGAGTCCTCCATTTGGTTTACTTGCATTCCAAGGAAATAGGTCAGTTCTCCCACTAGACTCATTTCAAACTCAGACTGCATCTGGTGAACAAATTTGTTAACCATTTGTTCTGACATTCCACCAAAGACTATATCATCAACATAGATTTGAGCTATCATGATTTTGCCTTCATCATCCTTCACAAACAAGGTTTTATCTATGCCCCCCTTTCTGTATCCATTTGAGGTCAGAAATTCGGTTAACCTTTCATACCAAGCTCTGGGTGCTTGCTTCAACCCATACAAAGCTTTCTTCAACTTGTATACATGCTCAGGTTGGTTAGGATCACAGAGCCCTTTGGGTTGTTCCACATAGACTTCTTCATTCAGGTAGCCATTCAAGAATGCACTCTTCACATCCATTTGGAATAGCTTAAACTTTAGGATGCATGCTACCCCCAACAGCAATCTGATGGACTCAAGTCTAGCCACAGGAGCAAATGTCTCATCAAAGTCTACTCCTTCAACTTGAGTGTATCCTTGAGCTACTAGTCTTGCTTTATTTCTAGTAATTACTCCTTTCTCATCAGATTTGTTTTTGTAGATCCACTTGGTACCAATGATGTTGGACCCTTCAGGTCTTGGAACCAGCTCCCATACTTCATGCCTTGTGAACTGCTCGAGTTCCTCTTGCATGGCAATGATCCAGTATTCATCAGTCAGGGCTTCTTTCACATTCTTTGGTTCAACCTTGGAAACAAAGCAGGAATTTGAGTTTATTCCTCTTGACCTGGTGGTTACACCACTGGTGGGATCCCCTATGATAAGATCCTTAGGGTGGTCTTTCTGAATTCTGATAGATGGCACTTTGGTGGTTGCCTCTACTTCACAATCAGGAGGAGGTTCCTGTACTCCTTCAGGCTTGACTGGACTGTCAATTTGACTGTCGAGGAATGTTTCAACATCCTCCATGACATCGGTTCCTTCCTCTTTATCATCCACAATGACATTTATGGACTCCATCAGGACATTGGTCCTGTAGTTGAACACTCTATAGGCTCTGCTGTTAGTGGAGTATCCCAGAAATACGCCTTCATCACTTTTGGGATCTAGCTTCCTTCTCTGTTCACGATCTGTGAGGATGTAGCATTTACTTCCAAAAATATGAAAGTACTTCACAGTGGGTTTTCTACCCTTCCATATTTCATACAGAGTGGAGGAGGTTCCTTTTCTCAAGGTGACTCTGTTGTGAACATAGCACGCGGTATTCATTGCTTCAGCCCAAAAGTGCATAGGGAGCTTCTTTGCATGAATCATTGCTCTGGCAGATTCTTGAATAGTTCTATTTTTTCTTTCAACTATTCCATTCTGCTGAGGAGTTATAGGTGAGGAGAACTCATGGCTTATTCCTTCAGACGAGCAGAACTCATCAAACTTGGAGTTCTTGAATTCAGTACCATGATCACTTCTAATCCGGACCACACAACTGTCCTTTTCCCTTTGAAGTCTTATGCACAGATCTTTGAAGACATCAAATGCATCTGACTTCTCTCTGATGAAGCTTATCCACGTGTATCTGGAATGGTCATCAACCACCACGTAGGCATACTTCTTCCCACCAAGACTTTCAACCTGCATAGGTCCCATTAGGTCCATGTGCAGCAGCTCCAGAACTCTGGAGGTTGTGGAATGTCCCAGCTTTGGGTGTGACATCTTGGTTTGCTTGCCCACTTGGCATTCTCCACAGACTCTTCCTTCATCAATCAGAAGCTTTGGCATTCCTCTGACTGCTTCCTTGGATATGATCTTCTTCATTCCCCGTAAGTGGAGATGTCCAAGTCTTCTATGCCACAGCTTTACCTCCTGTTCTTCCTTGGCTGAGGAACATGTTGTGGAAAAGTTAGAGAGATCAGGTTCCCACAGGTAGCAGTTGTCTTTGGACCTGGTTCCTCTCATAACTTCCTGATTGTCACCACTTGTCACGATGCACAGCTCCTTAGTGAACTGAACATGAAACCCTTGATCACACAGCTGACTTATGCTGATGAGGTTTGCAGTTAGTCCTCTTACTAACAGCACATTGTTCAGTTTTGGCACTCCAGAACAGTCCAGTGTGCCCACACCTCTTATTTTTCCTTTGGCCCCATCATCAAAAGTCACATAGCTGGTGGTGTGAGGTTGAATGTCTACCAGTAGATTTTCCATACCAGTCATATGTCTTGAACATCCACTGTCAAAGTACTAGTCTTCTCTGGAAGAGGCCCTTAGGGCAGTGTGAGCTATCCTAGCATACCATTGTTGCTTCTTAATGGGAACACATCGCTTACGTGTGTTATGCTTAGGTCTGACATGTGAGGCTCTGTTAGGGAAGCCATGAATCCAGTAGCAGAAGGCTTTTATATGTCCAAGCCTGCCACAGTGGTGACACCTCCAATTCAGGTATATTCTCTTCTGATGATCATTCATCCTAGCTCCTCGATGTTGAGACATTGGCTTTGACATCGGCTTGAACTTCTGAACTCTAGCCTTTGGGCGTTTGTGTTCAGCTCTTTTTCCAAATCCTAGCCCAGATTTGGTTCCAGATTGCTGACCCACCTTTAGAATTTCTTCCAAGGTGTCAGTTCCCTTATTCATCATTCTGATGGATTTGGTCATCTGGTTCAGCTTGGAGGTCAGCAGGGCTATCTCATCTTTTAGCCCCTCTATGGCAGACAGTTGTTTCTGTCTCTCATCTTCCAGTTCCTTGATGAGTTTCTTCTGTTTTTCTCCTTGTGCACGCACTTCTGCATTGGTGGTACACAGCTTCTTATATGCTGCAGCAAGTTCATCAATTGTCAGCTCATCTGCACTTGTGTCATCTTCAGAGACACACACACTGGTTAGTGCAGTGACATGTTTGGCAGATTCTCCTTCAGACTCACTTTCAGAATCTCCTTCAGACCATGTGATAGCTAGCCCCTTACTTTGCAATTTGAGGTAAGTAGGGCATTCAGCTCTGACGTGTCCATACCCTTCACAGCCATGACACTGGATTCCCTTCCCATGGTTGAACTTCTCCTCAGAAGTTGATCTTTTCTTAATGTCAGACGGGATGTTCTTGACATTAGGTCTGCCTCTTTGATCAATCTTCTTCATGAACTTGTTGAATTGCCTCCCAAGCATGGCTAGGGCTTCTGATATACTTTCATCACCTCCTGTATATCCTTCTTCTGACTCCTCTTCAGCATTTGTTATAAAGGCTATGCTTTTCTTCTTCTCAGCATACTCACCTAAGCCCATTTCAAAGGTTTGGAGAGAACCAATGAGCTCATCTACCTTCATATTGCTGATGTCCTGAGCCTCCTCTATGGCAGTGACCTTCATAGCAAACCTCTTAGGTAAGGACCTGAGAATCTTTCTTACAAGTTTCTCTTCAGTCATTTTCTCACCTAGTCCACCAGAGGTGTTTGCAATTTCAAGAATATTCATGTGAAAGTCATGAATAGTCTCTTCCTCCTTCATCTTCAGATTTTCAAACTTGGTTGTCAGCATCTGAAGTTTGGACATCTTCACCTTGGAAGTACCTTCATGAGTTACCTTGAGGGTATCCCAAACTTCCTTAGCTAGCTCACAATGGTGAACTAGTCTGAAGATGTTCTTGCTGATTCCATTGAACAAAGCATTCAAGGCCTTGGAATTTCCAAGAGCTAGTGCCTCTTGCTCCTTGTCCCACTCTTCTTCAGGAATCTGCACACTGACTCCATCTTCACCTGTCCTCATTGGATGTTCCCATCCTTTGTTGACAGCTCTCCAGACTTTGCTGTCTAGAGACCTTAAGAAGGCTATCATACGAGGCTTCCAGTCATCATAATTAGAGCCATCCAACATGGGTGGTCTATTTGAGTGTCCTAAATCCTTGTCCATGGTACTAGAAAGTAACTTCCCTAGATCTCACCCAGAACGTCACAGGCAGGGTGCCTGCTCTGATACCAATTGAAATTCTAGTTATCAGACTTTGGATGTCACACTGGTTGTTATGACATCCAATTCTGCACAGACAGGGATTATGCAGAACTTAACAGTAAGTGCAGTAAATAACACAAGTAATTGTTCACCCAGTTCAGTCCAACATGACCTACATCTGGGGGCTACCAAGCCAGGGAGGAAATCCACTATTAGTAGTATCAATTCAAAGCTAAACTCACCCGTTTACAACTTATCACTTAATCCCTACCCAATGCAATTTCAATCTTAACCTAAGATCAGAGTTCCTACTCACTCCCCCTCAATCACCTCAGTGATATTAAAAACACTTTGAAGTCACACTTCAAAAACAACTCTTGGTTATGCTTCACAGCTTAAACCAAGATACACAGCACTCACGCTTAAAAGCTTCGAGTGACACAACACTTACAACTCAATGAACACCCTATGCCAAAGCAATCATCTACTTGATAATGACTTGCCTTACAAGATACGTCTAATTCTAGACTCACAAAAATACAGCAGTGAAGTAAGATGGACACACTAAATCTTCACGCCTCAAAATCCCTGAAACTGAATGGAGGAATGCCTTCCTTTTTATATTGCAGCACCTGGGCTTTTGCACCTGTATTTTCCTGAATTTTAGGTCACATAAGTTCCCACAAATTCAATATTTAGGTTGCTAACAAATAGGCTATTTGTTAGGTTCATTGAATGTAGCTTGGTTGTTGATTTCCTGGATTTTCTCTAAGGTGTTGACTTCCTAAAGAATAGCCTGAGAAAGCTGTAACAGAAAACTGAACAACCTACAATTTAGCATATGCTGTCAGGAATGAATGTCACGACATTCAGCTTGACATCAAGGTCCATATGCTGAGTCTGTTTTTCCAGAAAACAGACTGTACAAATCTGCTGACCTGTACATGATCAAAATGACCATACTACAGTACCAGCTTACATTAGTAAATGTCAAAGTGTCCAACTTAACATTTACACAGTTGGCCTTAAGTTAGTTCTGTTATTCTCTTGAATAACAAACTAAGTAAAATGCTGAAGTATAGCAGAACACCACTCTGCCCAATCTTCAGTAGCTGCTGTCAATGATGAATGTCACAACATCCAGTTTGACATTCAGTCAGTAGGCCTTATGCCAGGTCTGGTTCTTCCTTGATAACCAGACTGCAAGTGAATACTAAGTTCTAACAGAACTCCTGATGTTCTATTCCTTAGTATCTGTTGACAGGTATGAATGTCACAACGTCCAGTTTGACATTCAATAAATCATGTGTTAGCTAGTCCTGCAGTAACTACAAAGTAGTCACATATGCATGTCATGACATCAGTCAAGACATTAGTGTTTTACCATATAATGCAGCCAATTAAACACCTACACATATATCTGAGAAATCATGAGTTTGCCATTCTTCTCCTTAACAAATAGGGTCTTGTCTATTCCTCATTTCCTGTAGACATTATTGACAAGAAACTATGCCAATCTTTCATACCAAGCCCTAGGAGCTTGTTTATCCCATAAAGAGCTTTCTTCAGTTTGAACACATGATTTTGAAAAGTAGGATCGATTAACCCCTTGGGTTGTTCAACATACACCTCTTCATTTAAGTACCCATTGAAAAAGGCACTTTTCACATCCATCTGAAATAGTTTGAACTTTAGTATACATTCCATCCTAACAACAGTCTTATGGATTCAAGACGGGCAACTAGAGAATAGGTCTCATCAAAATCTACTCCTTTAATTTGAGTGTATCCTTGAGCCATAAGTCTGGCCTTATTTCTGGTGAAAACTCCCTTTTCATCAGATTTATTCTTATAGACCCATTTTGTACCAATGACATTTGTTCCTTCAGGCCTGGGAGCCAAGTCCCATACTTCATTCCTCTTGAATTGACCCAATTTTTCTTGTATAACATTGATATAGAATTCATCAGTTAAAGCCTCCTTCACATTCTTAGGTTCAAACTTAGAGACAAAGCAAGAATTGGATACAACCCCCTCTTGATCTAGTGGTTACTCCCTCATTAAGATTCCCTATAATGAGCTCCTTAGAATGATCTTTCTGGATTCTGATAGAAGAACCCCGTTGGCTTAATTGACCTCTGATTCTATACCTACAGACTCAATATTGGACTCAATGTCTGGTACATCTTCTAGAGCACCATTCATCTGAGATGATGTTCCAACATCTTCTTCGATATCAATTTCCTTCATTATGATTGAATCATCAACCAAAACATTAATAGATTCCATCATGACTTTGGTTCTGGAATTAAATACTCTATAGGTTGTTGTTTGTAGAGTAGCCCAGAAGTATTCCTTAGTCACTCTTGGGATCCATCTTTCTTCTTTGTTCATGATCAGCCAAAATGTAACATTTACTTCCAAACACATGAAAGTATTTGATAATAGGTTTCCTCCCTTTCCACAATTCATAGAGAGTAGTTGAAGTACCTGAAATTCTGGTGTAGTCAGAGTTCAGATGTTCTACTCCAAGTAATGACATCTGATCCAACATTGTTACTAATACAACAAGACAATTATACAAATTAAAACCCAGTACTGATATGCACACATTCACAGATGTCACGACATCTGCTACTATATCACCATAGAATGGAAGAACACCCAGTTCTGTCCATCTGGTACAAAGACACAGCAGAGATCAAACATAGCACTTACTTCTGTTGAGCCTGCACAGTTATCAGCATGATGTCTCAACATTGATTTGAACATCACCTGTTACAGCATTACAGGTTGACCTTATTTTATAACAGACATAATTATAACGTGCAGAAGGTAAAAGCACAAGTAATTGTTAACCCAGTTCGGTGCAACATCACCTACTCTGGGGGCATACCAAGTCAGGAAGAAGATCCACTATCAGCAGTATTAATTCGGAGTTAAACTCCCCCGTTTATAACTCTTCACTTAATCCCTACCCAATGCAATCTATACCTAGGAACTCCTAGATAGAAACCTCCAGTTTCCATTCCTATCACTACAAATACAATGTAATGCTAAACAACTTGAACTTGCTTCACAGCTTCGTTCAAGACCATAACAAACTCTTACCTACATGCTTTGAGTTACAAATAATCTCATGCCTTCGAGCACTGAGAAACACATGGTAACCTTCCCACAGGTTGGGAGGTTTACCTCACACACACCCCTAATTTTACATTATTTGAGGCTCATGAAACCTAGGTTACAATCTGTTATTTATAACCTAAACACCCAACTGGATTTGGGCCTTCAGAAATCGCAGCAAACTTCTCCTTTGCTGTTACAAAGCCAGCAGAAAACTTCTGCTACAATCAAGGTCTTCAATCTTTTAGTTCCTAAAATTAAGGTTAAGCAAGTTAACCTAATTTCCACATATTAGGGTGCTAACAAATAGGCTATTTGTTAGGGCTCTTGAATTTAGCTTTTTTGTTAGTTTCCTGGATTTTAGCACAGCTGTTAGATTTCTGAAAAACAGCCTGAGATAAATACTGAAACAGAAAAAATAACTAGCCTACACTTTAGCATATGCTGTCAGGAGTGAATGTCACAACATTCAGTTTGACGTCCAGAACATAGGCCATATGCTAACTCTGTTATTCTCCTGAAAACTAGTCTGAAATAAATACTGAGCTGTAATAAATACTGAACTATACCAGAAAAACTAACTGGCCTATAAGTCAGTATCTGCTGTCAGGAATGAATGTCATAACATCCAGTTTCACATTCAGTAAGTCCTGTATTGAATGACTGTCATAACAGAACAGAAAATCAGCCTGCTGTTAGTTTCCTGAAAATCAGCTTGAGATAAATAACAGAAAAACTAACTGGCCTGTCAGGAATGAGTGTCATAACATTCAGTTTGACATTCAGAGAATGCTGTCATGAATGACTGTCATAACAGAACAGAAAATCAGCCTGAACTAAATACTGAACTATAACAGAAAAACTGATTAGTCTATAATTCAGTATCTGCTGTCAGGGATGAATGTCATAACATCCAGTTTGACATTCAGTAAATCATGTATTAGCTAATCCTGCAGTATACTACTTAAGCATGTCATGACATCAGTCAAGACATCTAAGTACAGTAACTGTTTTAACATAAAATGCAGCCAATCAAAAACATCTACAGTATCAGTTCTCACAGTGACCCTATTATGAATATAGCAAGCAATATTCATTGCTTTATCCCAAAAATGATAGGGTAAATGCTTAGCATGAAGCATAACTCTAGCTGATTCTTATAGAGTCTTATTATTGCACTCAAAAGCTCCATTTTATTGAAGGGTGATGGGAGAAGAGAACTCATGGCCAATACCTTCAGAGGAGCAAAATTCAGCAAATTTGCTATTTTTAAATTCCTTGCCATGGTCACTTCTAATCCTAACAATTCCATTTTCCTTATCTCTTTGAAGTCTTTGAAACAAATCTTTGAAAACCTCAAAGACATCTGATTTTTCATTAATGAAGTTCACCCAAGTGATTCTTGAAAAATAATCAACAACAACATAGGCATACCTTTTCCCACCAAGGCTCTCAACATGCATGGCCCCCATTAAATCCATATGAAGAAGTTCCAGAACCTTTGAAGTATTCAGATGCTGGATCTTCTGGTGTGACATATTGGTCTTATTTCCAATTTGACACTCACCACAGATTTTTGCTTCCTCAATCTTGATCTTAGGAATACCTTTGATAGCTTCTTTAGACACAATCTTCTTCATGCCTTTCAGATGCAAATGTCCAAGTTTTTGGTGCCACGGTTTGACTTCATCTTCATTGGACAACAAGCATGTGGAAGAATAATTAATTTCTTGAGGTGTCCATAAGTAACAATTATCCTTAGACCTAACTCCCCTCACCAGTACTTCATTCTTCTCATTAGTGACCAAATATTTAGACTTAGTGAAATTAACTTTAAGACCTTGATCACATAACTTACTGATACTAATCAGATTATAAGTCAGACCTTTTACAAGCAGAACATCATAAAGACTAGGGAGTCTTGTATAAGCTAGTCTTCCAACTCCTTTAATTTCACCTTTAGCCCTATCACCAAAAGTGACATAGCTGGTGGAGTAAGACTTGATGTCCACCAAGAACTTCTTGACCCCTGTGATATATTTAGGACATCCACTGTCAAAGTACCAGTCTTATCTAGATGAAGCTCTAAGAGAGGTGTGAGCTATAAGACTAGTGGTGATAGCCTTGGTTTTCCACTCCTTTCTAGTTTTAATCACCAATTGATTAGCCCTAGGTTGTGTTGGACGCCTTGGATAGCAATACAGTTTGAAACAGAAGGGATTTATATGACCAAATTTTCCATAATAATGACATCTCCAACGCAATAGCTTGCCTCCAGTTTGAGTATTCTGATGTATGGCACGATGTTAAGACAAATGATTAGACATCATAGGCTCAGACTTCCTTTTTGGAGGAACAAAGTTTGTCATAGGGGCTTCTCCTTGTTTGTTTAAAGATTGATAATTAAAGCCTATCCCTCTCAAGTTTCCAGCCACTTTTCCAACTTGAAGAAATTCATCTAACACATTAGAACCATTGTTCAACATTCTTACAGACTTTGTCATGTTCTCAAGTTTAGTAGTCAACAGGGTCACCTCATCTTAAAGACCAGAGATAGTAAACAAATATTTTTTCTTTTTTAGCCTGCAATTGAGGTATAATTTTCTTCTGTTTTTCCCCCAACTGACAAACTTCTTCAATTCTGATGCACATTTCTTTATAAGAGGCAGCCAATTCATCATAAGATACTTCTTCATCATAAGAATCTTCATCAGAATCATATCTTCCAGTTAAAGCAGTTACATGTTTAGAAGATTCATCCCCAGGTTCACTTTCAGAGTTATCATCATCCAACCAAGAGACAAACAACCCCTTTTTTGTTTCTTGAGATATGTAGGGAATTCTGCTCTAATGTGTCCAAATCCTTCACACCCATTTTGGCATCAAGCCAAACCTTATTTTTCCTTCAAGCTCCAAGTCGTCCGTATATGCAAGGAAGAAAGACGAAAATAATGAGTTAGATAAAATTCCATAAAGTCTGCAGGTTATAAAGTAAAGGGACCAAATATCATATACATATTCATGAGAACATATGTATATAACCATTCAAGCATCATGGTACAACACGTACATACAGAATACATGAAATAAATCAAGATGGTACCTTCATGTATTACGACATATTAAATAAGCGACCATATAACCAAAGTTGGTATCATCACATTTGCAACAACTCCAGATGAGGTAACCGTGGAACATACATACATGACAAAAGGGGACCACAAAATAAAAAATAAAAAACATTTGTAAGAACTTACTAACAGTAGCAGTAAATTCATGACCACCAAGCTATGTCAATAAACCCAGAGTCGCCACCGCGCTTTTATCGTTTCCAAAGGAAAAGGGAAAAGTACGAGCAAAACCCAAAGATAAAGAGTTTTCAAATTAAAACTAATAAAATGCCAGAGATTACAGGTAAGGGGGTTGGTTACACAGAGAGAAGGTGTTAGCATCCAAAGTGTCCTAGGTACTCCTAGGGAGCCCTTTTTTATGTGTGTATGTGTTTTGGTATGAAATGATGTTTGAGAAAAATAGAGTGTGGGGATGAGAAAAGAACTCATTGATTATATTTTTTGTGTTTGACAAGATCTTCGGACTTGTGCCTACGTACCAACATAAAAATGAGGGATCAAAACCTCGTAGTTTGTGGTATCAATTTCAAAATGAGTGAGTTTCTTTTAATCAAAATTTGAGTTAAAAGAGGCACAAAGGGCCCACAAGTTTGAATGGGTGTTAGTTCTTTTTGTCTTTTGAAATTTTAAGTCAATATGATTAGATTTATTTACAATTTTGATTTAAGAAAAGAGTTTAAAAATGCAATGGCATAAGGCCAAGGTTTCTAATTTGAAATAAGGTCCAAGTTTGAAATCACAAACAAAGAAGGTTTTTGAAAGGGGGAAGAGATTTGAAATTTAAGAAGTGGGAGGATATGAAGAGTCCAATCCTGAGCATAAAATTAAAAGTTAAGAGTTGAAAAGATCTAACCAATGGGATGCAATCCAAACGACAAGAATGTCATATAGAAAACCCAGTTTCCTTTTGGACTTTGAATCAAGCAATAATCAGCAAGCAATTAGCAATATTAGATATCATGAAGATCAAGGCATCAAATAAAGATAGCCACATCCAAGCAAGCAAATCCCATAGCTAACAATCTTCTTTGTCTTCTCATGTATCAGATGAAATACTCCTTGATTAACTCAGAATAAAGCATTAGACACAAGATCAAAATAACAGTTATATCAAGACCATGTAGCAGATAAGTTCAAGTGGATCCCAATACTTGCATAAGATGAAAACTTAAATCACAATAACTTGGTCTCAGAAATGTTGGCATTGGCCAAGTCCTTTTGCATATGGAGTGTTGCCTAATCCTAAGTCCAAAAGTTTAGATCAAACCCAACAGTCCACATAAACATTTTTTAGGGTTTTTGTTATTTATTAAGTATTTTAAGGTCCTAAGACCACAAACACAAACAAAGTACACAAACAAATATATACAATCACAATATACGACTCAAATGAGCAAAGTGAAAATGGCATAAACATAAACAAGTTAAATTATATGTAAATGACAATGAATGATAAATGACTAAAAATTAATTTGCATAAAGTAAATGACTTGAAAGTAAAGCAAAGTTAATAAGAGTTAGTCAAATGTTAGTCAAGGTTAATTATATGTTAGTGGTGTTTTGCTTTTCAATTGATTAAGTCATTCTTTCGAGAACACTCAACCATCTATTCACAAGCATGGATCCTTGAACCAAGACATCTTCCAAAGGAAGGAAAAAAAGCCAAGTTTCCACACAATACCATGAAAGATGGGAGACTTACAATCTCACTTACCAGAATGCTATTCCTTTAGGATAAAATTTAGCTCTATGTTAAGCAATCGTAATTAGACTTATGTAGAAGTCACAACTATCTGAGGCCGGACCTATCTCATCCCTACTTTTAGGTGCTAATGCATGTTAGAGATTTGGTATAATGAATCAAACTCCTAAAATATACCACACACTAAAAGAAAAGATCAAGGTGGATGGACCTATCTCATCCCTACTTGTATTGGTTCATCTAACATAAGGTTATTGATGAACTAATTAGCCTTAGGATATTGAGATTTCATTGGTCAATGAAAGGGATGGGAAAGAATGGGAATGAAGATGAAAAGGGAGGGGAGATAAGAGAACCACAAATTGGTCATGGGAGGAATTTTATCAAATTAAAATCATTCATTCATTTTGGGAGATGAAAAGTACATTTCATCAATCCCCAAAATCCAATGATTTTAATCCAACAAAAGTCAAATCAACCTTGACCAATGCCCAAACAAATAGTCAAACATCACAAGACCATAAAAATGGCTCAACATAAGTTTTACACAATTAATCAATTAAAAATCAAATTAAAAATGCATTTAAATTCAATTTAATTTGGTCAAAACCTAAAATCTCTTCAAAACACTAAATAAATGGCCAAGAGGTTTATCCTAGGTGAAACAAGGTCAAAGGACCTTAGACAAAAAATTTCATGATTTTTGAAAAGTCATAAGTATTTTTAAACAATTAAAAATATGCATAAAAACATTCAATTCATGAAAAATATCAAAGTTAATCCAAAAAATAATTTTAATTCATAAAATGAAAGAGGAAAAAATTTATTTATTTTTGGTGAAAGTCCCATATTTTTTGGATTAAAACTGAAATTATTATGAATTAAACAAAATAAAGAAATTAAATGAAAAATCAGAAAATACAAAAAAACAAGGCCTATCAGATCTCCCTCATTAATTTAGGTGGCATATCTGATGACCAAGCGCGCACTTCCATCATGTTCTGCAGTCAACGCGTGTACACGCATGGTAATCAGGAAGAATGGCTCAGATTAAAACGTTGGACAAAGATCAGATGGCTCAGGTCAAGCCAACACATCACCGGAGCCATAACTCTGGTTATCTTCTCCAGTGAGGGCCACCGGACTGGTCCAACCAAAACTTCATGAAAACTGGAAAATGAGTACACTAATTTGAAGAAAAAATGCTCAGGAGTACGAATTTGACCCCTATTTCTTCCAATTCCAAGTATATTGAAAGATACATGGCTTTGAAAATTGAGGTTCATGATCTGAGTTGCTTCGATTTGACCTCAAAGCAACTCAATCTTGTTGCCTACATTGGCAAGACTTCAGCAAACCAAAAATCACAAAGAATGGTGAAGAATTAAGAGAGAATTGAAGAGATGAAGTTTCTGAATTTTCACCTTCGAGTTGCTTCAAATTCACTTGATCTTGATCTGGATTTGCTTGATTCCTCTTCGTCTTGCTTGTAGTGATCAATTGAGATGAAAAGGGTAATGAATTCTTGGAGTTTGAATTTCAAAACAGAAGGTGAAATTCAAACTTGATTTCAATTGAAATCTTCAAGAATTCTATGGAATGGAGGCTTTGGATTCTTCTGGCAAAGCTTGGGCAAGGTGATCATGAAGTTCTAAGCTCATTGCACTTGTATTTATAGCCAATTCATATGCTTTTCATACACTTCCATTTGAAAATCCAAAAATAATAATCTCCTTCATGAGCTAGTATGGGTGTGTACAAAGCCCAAAGAATGATTAGAAAAGGTCCAAAATAATGCATAGGTCATCCTGAAAGCAATGCATTAAGCCATGCAATGTTGAAATGAATTTGATCATGAGAATCTTCCAAATGGTACCATGCATCACACACATGTGCAAGTCCTTCAATATTGATCCAGATGAGATGATTTTGGATTTTTGGAAAGGTGAGATAAAGGGGAACAAATTTCATGTTGAACACTTTTTCATTTGAAGTTTGGATCATGATGAATTTTGAGGTGGAAGTTTGGAAAATCAAACATGTTTGAAAAATTTCTAAGTACCAAATCAAATGTTCACTTCTTCCACCTTGAATAACTTTTGCTATGGGCTTCAAATGGAAAATGTTCCTTCATAAAAGTTGTATCTCTTTCAAACCTCTTCAGTTTGGTCACAAATTTGACCTCATTTAGATTTGGCATGAAGGAGTTATGCATTTTAGAAGTTGAGGAAAATCACTTGTTCAATCGTAATGACCCAAAATGACCTATAATGTTTCCTCTTGGCACATGCATTTGAAAGTTGAATTTGAACTTCCTCCAAAAATAAAAGTTGAATTATACATCTTGAATTTGATCATGGAATTTGAATGGCTTTCATATCATAAACATTGAGAAAGTTATGGTCTTGGGAAGTTGACCTCCTAACTAGGGTTCAGACAAAATGACCTATAATCTTTCATCATAAAAAATGACTTTTATGGTCTTGGGAAGTTGACCTCCTAACTAGGGTTCAGACAAAATGACCTATAATCTTTCATCATAAAAAATGGCTTTCCAAGAAAAACTAGCTCTAGACTTAAACATGAAAGTTGTTTGGAATGTCATTATTAGTAACTTTTATCTTGGAAGCATTTTCATATGACAAAAATTGTAGGAGATAGGGTCTAGGGAACCCCAGTCTTGACCAATTGACTTTCTCTGGTCAACCACCATGAACCATCTTGCTAGCTTGACATTCCCTTGATTTTTGGGACTCATGGAGGATCATATATGTATAAAATGATGTAATATTAAGTATACCTTGAAATATTTTATCAAGTGTTGAAGAAACGTATTGAAGAAGTCACACAAGATACCCAAATGGATTAGGGTTTCCAAGGCAAACAAACTTCAAACTCTTGATGAATTCTTGATCAAAATGATATGTGAAGACCATAGGGATCCTTATATGATTCCTAAAGACAATGTGAACCATCTCTTGACTAGTCTCCTTGCATTGAGGGTCTTAAACCCTAGATATGAGCTTGATGAAGCATAGGTGAGCACACACACTACCTACAAAAGCAACAAACTATACATTGACATATTTTTTGGTATTTTGGTTACTAAATAATGAAAAATAAAGTATGATACAATCAAATGTGCTTGGGGATCTTTTCCAATGTAAACCCAATGAATGAGGGGTAAGGAGGAGGCCAAGGTGTGATCCCAAAGCCAATGTATATGATGAGATATCATGAGGGATCTTATGTTCAAAATTGGGGTCTTACACTAACAACCATGAAAAAAGAAACATATATTTTCAAATTCACAGTACAAAGTGGGACCACACAAAACTGGGAAAACGAATTTCTCCATAAAATCAGGGATGCTGCAAAACTCTCACAAGGGATTAATTCACAAAAAAACCACCAACTCATTTTTTATTTCTAAAATGAAATTCACATGAATCATCCCAAAATCTCATATGAGTTTATGTTTTCATACTCACTCTCTTCACACTATAAAGGGTACTTCATTCCATTCATACAGAGAGGATAAAAAAAGTTCACTATAAAAACGCTGCTAAATTTTACCTAGACCCACACTAAAAAACTTCCTTTCTCAAACTCTTTTAGAGCTCACATCAGAGCTCTAATTAGAGTGAGGCTAAAACTCCAAACAAACAAATAACATACCAAGAAGGAGTACAAAGAATAAGAAGACAGGAAGCAGAATTACACAACAAAGAGTCAAGCATTTAAAGAGATTGAAAGTAGAAAGTACGTACCTTCGTGTCGTCGTCGGAATCACGTCAGACTCGCTTAGGTAGTTTTTAAGCTCTTCTCGCCTTTTTGAAGTTCTTATTGTTTAGAACTCCTTTTTCTGATCCATGTTCCTCTATTAATTGCTTGATTTGCGTGTGCTTTCGGATTTAATTACGTTTTGGGTAAATTAGGGTTTTCATTTGAAACTTCCGATCTAGGGTGTTTCGATATTTTTTTGGGTGTTTTAAGGTTGAAATCGGAATCCTTGGCCAAAAATAGGCTAGGTTAGTGTTTAGTTCGTCATGGTTTGGGGGGGTAGCTGTCAGAGAAAACGATTATAGTCTCCGCACGCCGCTACTTCTTCGACGAAGGCTGATTAGAAAGAAAGGGAGGGTTGCAGAAAGATTTCAATTTTTGGAGTGAGGAGAGAGAAAGTTTTTAATTAAATGTTTATTTTGTTGAGATATTGGTGTTTTAATGGGCTATGGCTAGGATAACTCGGTGGTGACAAGTGTCTCCACCATTGGGACACTTGTCACATTTCTCATAACTCCCCCCAACTCCTGCGTAGTGTATTCCCATGATGGTACCATGCTCCGACGCATTTTCACCTTTTGATCAATTGACTAAGTCAGGTTTGACGGTCATGATCAAACCTGAAGTCAACAGGACTTGACTGGGAGCCCAGTGAACCCTTCTTGGGGGTGGGCCTCCAATTTGGGTCTAGTAACGACTCTGGCTCTTTGAACCCCCATTATTTACTATTGGTGCGTCCAGTTTATAAGCCTAAACCCCTTTGTTTTTTTTTCTATCTCTTTTATTTTTGTTATATATATATATATATATATATATATATATATATATATATATATATATATATATATATATATATATATATATATATATATATATATATATATATATATATATATTATATTATATATATATATATATATATATATATATATATATATATATATATATATATATATATATAATATATATATATATATATATATATATATATATATATATATATATATATATATATATATATATATATATTCTTTTAAAAAAAAGAGAATGTTAATATTACAAAAAATAATCTATGTTATTTATTTAATTAATATATTAATTCCTTAATTGCAAATTTAATTTAGTTAATTATTCATTTATTTTTGTAGGATTTGTTTGAGTTATTATTTTACGTTTGTTTGATTAAATTCACTTGTGCAATTTCTAGTTTCATATAGGTCATGTTTTTAGTTGTACTTTTATAATGATATCCACTTGTTAATCATCCCAAGCGTTATAATCTCATTAAACCATTTAAAAATTAAATGATTCTCGATTCAATGTCGAGCCCATTTTCAACATCTTTGTAAGTTGACTGCTTTTAGCATCACCATCAATCTCACATAGCTTGCTCTTGGGCTTTCTTACATTGAGACCTATTAGATTTTGATTAATTGATTAAATGACCGATTCACCAAACATACCTTTAATTCATTCATAAACGCAAATTCAAACCTTTATTCAATTCCGAGTATTTTATTAAACCATAATTAATACACCCTAATCATACTTGAATACAATTTAGAAATGAAAAAGAGGATGGTTTTGAGCCTTCAACTCCTCTTCTCGATTGTTTGAGTACGAGTTACCTATCTCGATTATTCAAACAATTGTCATGTCTCTAAAAATTTATAACCTGATTAAATTAAATCATTTTTAATAGTTTAAACGAAAAGAGAGATGGTCTAGAGCCTTCGATTCCTCTCTTCAAATGTTTGGATATGAGTTCTCTTACTCAATCATTCGAACATTTTTTATTTATTTAAAATACATCAACCATATACAAACTTATTTTCATAATCACTTAGATGAAAAAGAAAGTGGTCTAGAGCCTTTTATTCCCTTTCCCGAATACTTGGATACGAGTTACCTTACTCGACCATTCGAGTATTCTTCATCCATTCAAAACACCTTAACCATTATCAAATCCTTTTGCAATTAAGGATGAAAAGGGAGGTGGTCTAGAGCCTTCGATTCCTCTCCTCGACTATTTGGATACGAGTTGCCTTACTCGACTATCCGAGTAATCGTCATTCAAATAAAACTTCCAATATTAATCCAACTTGTCACACTCGTGTGATCAAAACTCTTTTTCGAAAGGAACATTGTTCAATCCCTTCTAACGCGCATAACAAACTAGTGCTTAAGCCTCTACCGAGAGTAGACAAGCCAATGTTTAGCCTTTTGAATTCGATCTAAATAGTTGTTCATTAAAAGACACCAACAAATCATAGTTCCTCAAACTACGAAGGCTCTGATTTCCTTAGTGGACAAAAAGGATACGTAGGCACCAGATTGCGAGATCTTGGCGAACACACCAATAAAAAACATCTCTTTCCACTTTTGAGGTTACCGTTCTTTTCTCTTTTCAATCTTTTATTTACTCTAAGAAAACAAATAAAATTAGCTAACATTCAAATCTCAAATTAGACTAAGAGGTTCTCGTTGAGTACAACGGACGTGAGGGGTGCTAATACCTTCCCGTTGCGTAATCGACTCTCGAACCCAAATATGGTTGCGACGAACATTATTCTATTTTTAAAAGGGGTTTATTGATATTTTCCTATTCCTTGATTGGAATAAATAAAGTCTGATGGCGACTCTCTTCGAATCATTTTTCCGGGACCATCGTGAGGAATCATATTTTTCGAGATGCGACAGCTGGCGACTCTACTGGGGATTCTTATGCTCCAAGAAAGAGTGAGTCACACCAAATTTAGTTCAATTTGCATTTGAGTGTTAAATTTGTTTTTTTGTTTTCTTTATTATATTATTATTGTCTCTTTGTAATTTCTATTTTGTGATTTATTAACTGATTCTTATTTTGCTATTGGGGGCCCTCTGATTATTGGCTTTATGAGATAGGCTCTCTACCCGAGTCTGAGAAAAACCATAGGATTAAGATGGTGGTTATGTAGTAGAGGCCCACGAGGAGCCTTCCTTGTTGGGACGATACGAAGACGCCGCCTAGAGTAGATTCTCTTGGAGATGTTATTATTCGACGAGCCTTCGTCACGGTGATAATGTTTTCAAGTTAGACCAATGACTCTAGGGACCTTTTAAACATGTTCCATCTCCGGTGGTTGTGTAGTATTAACCTATGAGACTTCGGACTTGTTTGGTTAATACAAAAGTCCCAATCATATGAGATCCCTTGGACGTATTACTACCTTACAGTAATATTTCCAACCTCGATCTATGACTCTGAGAACCTTTTTTAGGACCTTGGATTCGATGGTTGTGTAGTAGAGGCCCACAAGGAGAATTCCTTATTGGGACGATACGAAAATCTCACCCAGACGAGATTATTTTGAGATATTATTGTCATATGAGCCTTCATCATGGCAATGATATTCGAAAAAAAGATCCATGACTCTGGGGACCTACCAACTTTAGTGCCTACCCATGGGGTTCCAATTATCAGAGATACATGTTATCATAGCCAATATTCTAAAATTACCTATACATGTGATCCTGAAATGATGCATAGAAACATTGCATATTCATAACATAAAATTCACATTTTTTGTTTCTAGGGAATCTAAGAATAATAACTTGCAGGGATTCAGAAGCACGGAATCAAACAAGATAAGCACTTATTCTTTCAAGTTCAAAGAGCCTGATTTGAGAAATCTACGTGACTTGGTTTCTCAAATGCATCTGGTATACAGAGTCAACTTTGGGAAGAACTATGGAAAATTGATTGGCATTTTAAATCAAAAGGTAGACCATACAATACTAGTGACTTTGGCCTAATTCTATGGCACATCCTTGAGGTGTTTCATATTCCAAGATTTCCAGTTAACACCAATATTGGAAGAGTTTGAGCGTCTCGTTAGAATTCCCATGAAGAATAAGTCATTGTTTATGAGGGCGGATGATTATTTGAAACATGAAGTCATTATTAAATCCCTTCACATGGATAAGGAAGAAGTTACCTCCAATCTAGGAGTCAAAGGAAATACCAAAGGTTTCTCACTCAAGTTTCTCCTGGAAAGAGATTATACCCTCTTAAATTCAGAAAGTTGGGAAGCTTGTTATGATACAATTTACTTGGCTATTTATGGAATAATTGTATTCCCAAATATGGATAGTTTCATAGACATGACTGCCATCAATGTCTTCCTCACAGAGAACCTTGTGCCTACCTTTTTGGCAGATGTTTACTACCACCTAATTTATAGACATGCAAAGAAGAAGGGAATTTTTGCTTGTTGTGCTCCTCTTTTGTACCAGTGGTTTTTGGAACATCTTCTAAAGACATGAGCTTTTATGGAGCAGAAAGATGATAATTGGCCTCAAAGGTTGGGATCACTCCAATCTTGTGATCTGTCCTCGTATTCTAGAGAGTATGTTAGCATGGAGATCATATTCAGTTGTGGGGACTTTCCCAACCTACCACTCATTGGAACTCAGGGTTGTATCAATTCCAATCCATTTTCATCAGTGAGACAACTTGGGTACCCAGTGGAGGGTCCTCCGGATGCGGGTTCTTTGGAAGATTTTTTGCTACTTGACTTAGGGATTGAGAATTTCGGCATATTCAAAAGGATTTAAGAAACCTGGAAAAGTTTTAACCGAAAAGGAAAAGATGAATTTGGAAAAATTAATGAGATAACCAAAGAGCCTTACATCCAATGGGTAAGGGAAAAGGTGGAGGTGATTAAGATGCCTTTCATTATTAGGACACATGTGCCTCTTCCCGAGCCTAAGCTCACTCATATCCCTATTGAAGAAGCTAAAGAACCCAGAGCTACCATAGTAAGATTGGGGAAGGAAAATGAAGAGTTGCACTTGTATATTAAAAAAATAATGAATGAGAAAAATAAGATAAAATGGGAACTCGAGCGGAAGAATGCACAACTTCAGGAAAATAAGGAAAAGGTTAACAAGGAAGAGCATACAAGGAAGAAAGTTAAAGTGGATATAGAGCAAGCTGACCATTGTTTGGATACCATTAAAGATAAATTGAAGCAGGCCCATAATGAATGTCAAAAGAATGAGAATTGGTGTTATCTTGCTACTAAGGATAACAAAACAATAAGAGACACACTTGGAGCTCAGATAAAAGAGCTCACTATTCCTCTCTTCCATTTAAAGGCAAGGGCATAATAAGAGTGCCGACTTACAGAAATAGCTACATAAGTTTCTCGAGTTACACCCAGAATTTGGGAGGAGAAGTGTCAAGAAGTAAGGGATGCTAAGAAGTCTATCAGTTATTGGAAGAACCAGTTTGAGGCTCTGTATCAAGATAGTTCGCTATGGTTGAAAGAAAGAGACTACGTGATTAAAGATTATGAATCCTTGAAGAGAATCATTGACTTTCTACAAGGGGATATGGATAAGTATCATGCAAAGCTCAACGGGTTGGTAGAGTTCTTCAACTGGGAAGTTAAAGACATGCCATGGAAACTAAGGGATGCAATGGAAGAATTGAGTAAAGACAATACCCATTATGTTGTGGCCAACTTCATTTTTCTCTATAGAGAAATGTTCAGGAGATTCAAAAAGAAGTTGGAAGAACTCCAAGCAAGGAAGCCTGCAGTCTGATTTTCATTTTTTATGCTTTTCTTTATTTGGGATAGGCATGACAACATAATTCGTACCCGTAGGTACCCACCTGAACCTGCCCCGAAGTTGACGGGGAAAACCCTCTTTGACTGGGTTTGGGTTCGGGTTTGGGTTTTCCCCAATTATAAAATATGGGGACGGGTCAGGTAATGGGGACACTAGTACCCACCCTGAACCCGCCTCCGAACTCGCTCCATTTATTTTATTATGTACGTTATTATTTATTTTTGATAATTTAGAATATTAAATACGTGGTAAATGTTGTGATATTTTAATTTGAATTTATTATTTAAAATATTTGAAATGTATATATGGAATTTCTTTAGATTGTTTTATTTTATTATTTTTAATGTAATTTTATTTTGGAAAAAATAAATATTTTTATTAAAAAAATCAATTTCACTAAATGAATGGTGGCGGGGCGGGGATACTCGAACCCAATCCGAACCCATTTGGGACGTTTTTGGGTTTTGATTCTCCATCCCCGTTTGGATTTGGGAAGGGGAACAGGGATTGTTTGGGGATTCAGGTTTGGGTTTGAGGAAGTAAAAACCGTCCCTGACCCGCCCAGCTGTTATGCCTAATTTGGGATGTACTTGACTTTGGGCTTTTAGACCTTTGTATTATGTACTTGAATGAATTATGTTTAAGTTGCTTCGTTATTATCTTGTCTTGATATTTCTTACCTTTCTGAATAATTACATAATTAATGAATTCGAAGGATTCCCTAAAATTAAAAATAATACGCATATCATTTGCCTCCCCATGCATATCACTCACCAAAAAATATAAAACTTACACCATATTCTACCCTTTGTCTAATAATGCTGACTAATCAACACCGATACGAGACACACAACAACTACACGATGACGTTGGAACAAGTTGAGGCCAATCAGGTCATCATGAGGATAAATATCATTGGTCATCATGAGGCCAAAAAGATTGCAAGTCAGGTGGGAACCTCAGGCTTGTTTAATCAAGATGATAACTTTACCCGTGATAAGGGAGTTCCTATTCATATACTAGTGGGAAATGAATACCATATAGAGCTTTCTGATGCATCTACTCAACATGGGTCTGAGGTTGCAGAAGATGACCAATATGACGCTTTTTACATACCTGATCCACCAAAACCAAAAGTTCTTCCAGATCCTGCTGCAAAAAGACTTTGCACTTTGGAGAATAAAGTCAAGGCTATAGAGGATAACAATATATTTGGCTCGGCATCCATGAGCATGGGATTGGTTTCGAATTTGGTCATCCCGGCCAAATTCAAAACTTCTGATTTCGAAAAGTACAAAGGCCAGACTTTCCCAAGAAGTCATTTGGTGATGTATTTTAGAAAGATAGTTGCACACACTAAAAATGATAAGCTACTCATAGGCTGTTTCCAAGATAATTTGAGTGGAACATCTCTAAGATGGTACATGAGCTTGGAGCAAGGTCGAATTCGGAGTTGGAAAGATTTGGCTGACGCTTTTCTTCGTCAATACAAATACATTCTCGATATGACACTCGATCGTATGTAGTTATAGGGTATGTCAATAAATGAGAAAGAGTCATTCAAAGAATACGCTCAAAGGTGGAGAGAGCCGGATGCTCAAGTGTGTAGCGGAGTATTCGTTACCTTTAGATTTATTGACTAAATCAAAAGTAAGTTATACAATTCGAGTCGCCACCGCACTTCTATTTATCCAAAGGAAAGGTTAGAAAGCGAACAAAAATCGAGAAGTTTTACCAAATAAAAAACTAATAAAAATGTCAGAGATCTGGGTAAGGGGGTTGGTTATGCAATGGGAAGGTTTTAAGCACCCAAAACATCCTTAGTACTCTAAGGGAGCCCTTTTTACCAATGTTGTAAGGTAGGTTGGTATTTGTGAAAAATATTTGTGCAAACAGGATTGGGGAGGTGAGAAAAGAATATACAAGTTATTTACAATTTTGTGTTTGAATGGATAACCCATTGCCTACGTACCATCTTAAAAAAGATTAGGATTAAAACCTCGTAGTTCGGGGTAAAAATCTCAAAAGAAGTTGGTGAATTGATTGGTCAAAAGCCTTAAGGTCTTTTATTATCAAAGGGAGAAAACTCAACCTAAAACCACAAATCCACCATGTGAGGAGAGCTTCAACATGCTAGTGAGGGGTTAACCCTGTAAGAACAAAAATTGTTCTACAACAGATTCCATGATTTTGATGATAACAAAGGATGAAACCAAAAATGGCACCCTAACGAAAAGTTTCTAAGTGTGCAGGGTTCTAAAGAAAGAAGAAATAAATCTGATGATGTCATCAGGTGCAAAACAAGATCAGATGCAAAATCTCAAGTATCAGAAGCATCTAAAGTGGAATCTCGTTTCAAGAAGCTCTGACTCTGGACAAAACTACAAAGTATCAGAAGCATCTGAACATGAAGTAAAGTCTAGAAGCTCTGACTCTGAACAAATGCCTTCTGTAAATTCTGAAGTTATTCAGCACCATCTGAACTTTCAAGAGATAACATCAGAAGCCAGATTTCTCCAGATACACAAAGACTCTAATCAGAATTGTTAATCATGATGAAGTAACGTTTAAGCCAAGTTAAAGTTCTGCAAATGGATTTCCTCAATTAGAAAGAGACGTTAATCTCCACTTCCAAGAGAGAAGATACTAATTGTGGTAAGTAGTCACTTCTAAGAGAAAAAGTCTACTGCAGAAGCTATTAATGGAATGGCGTAACTACATCTCAATATCCAACAGATTCAACGCTACTTCAACTCTACTTCAACTCCTATAAATAGAGAAGAAATCTCATTCAGTAAAGCAATGAAAACACTAGCCAAAACTATACTGAAATCATATCACGCTCAAGAAAAACATCTTTGTTCTTCAAAGATTTTCACTAAGCTTTTGCTTATCAAGTGAAAAATTTGTTCTTAAGTTTGTAATATTTGCTTTCTTAGAAGCACTCTAGATTACACATCTTGTATCTAATTTTTATTTGATTTCCTCAAGTGACTCTTTGTAGTCTGTAGACTTGAGAGGACTAAGAGATTTTCTTCTCTCTTAGGGGTTGTTTGTAATCTTTCAAGATTAGTGGATTAAGTCCTTGTTGAAGGCGAAATCACCTTGGCCGGGTGGACTGGAGTAGCTTTGTGTTATAAGCGAACCAGTATAAAATCATTGTGTGATTTCATTTTGCAAAAGCGCTTATTTTTCAAACAATTCAAACCCCCCCTTTCTTGTTTTTCTCACCTTCAATTGGTATCAGAGCTCCGGCTCTGTTATTGATTTTCAAATCAAACACTTAACCGTGTAGAGAGATCCAGTGCGAGAAAAACAAATGGCCCACTCAAATGAGAAAGATTCTTACAATGCCAAGCCTCCTGTTTTTGATGGAGAAAAGTTTGATTACTGGAAAGATAGAATCGAAAGTTTCTTTCTGGGTTATGATGCTGACCTCTGGGACATTGTCACAGATGGATACAAACCTCCAACCTTAAATGGAGCTGAAGTTCCCAGAAGCAAAATGTCAGAAGATCAGAAACGTGAGTTCAAAAATCATCACAAGGCCAGAACAATACTTCTAAATGCTATATCATACAACGAATACGAAAAGATCACCAACAGAGAGACGGCTAAAGATATACTTGACTCTCTGAAGATGACCCATGAAGGAAACTCCCAAGTCAAGGAGACGAAGGCTCTGGCGTTGATCCAGAAATATGAAGCCTTCAAGATGGAAGATGACGAAGCTATAGAAGCTATGTTTTCCAGATTCCAAACTCTTATTGCAGGTCTTAAAGTGCTAGACAAAGGATACACGACTGCAGATCATGTTAAGAAGATTGTCAGAAGTCTGCCAAAGAAATGGAGACCTATGGTTACTGCTCTGAAGTTATCAAAGGATCTGAACAGTATCAGCCTTGAAGAACTTGTTAGTTCTCTCAGAAGCCATGAGATAGAACTGGAGGAGGATGAGCCTCAGAAAAGGAACAAGTCAGTGGCGCTGAAGTCCAGACCTGAAAGACGGAAGTCAGACAGAACCAAAGCTCTCCAGGCAGAAACTGCAGATACTGACGACTCTGAACCTGAAGACTCTGATGATGAAGAAGAACTGTCCTTACTAACCAGAAGAGTTAAGCAACTCTGGAAAAGAAGGAACAACAACAACTTCAGAAGATCAAGACCCAGAGGGGATAGATCAGAGTCAACTTCAAAAGGTAAACCTAATAAAGATATTACCTGTTTTGAATGTAAAGAAACAGGTCATTATAGAAATGAATGCCCCAAGCTGAAGAAAGATAACTCTAAGAAAGAAAGCTTCAAGAAAAATGCCTTCAGAACAAAGAAGGGATTAATGGCCACCTGGGACGATAGTGAATCAGGATCATCAGAATCTGACTCTGATGAACAAGCCAACGTAGCATTTATGGCTACCACATCCAGCAGCTCAGATGAAGAATCTGAAGAGGTATTTTCTGAACTTTCTAGATCTGACTTAGAATCATGTTTATCAGAAACTCTTACCTCTCTTCAGAAATTAAAACAAAAAGTTAAAAGCATTAAAGGCCTTCTTAAAGCAAAATCTGAAGAATGTAGTGAACTTGAGACAACAATTCTAGCACATGAAGATACAATCAAATCTTTAACGTTAGAAAAGATGGAGCTAAAACAAAAAGCTTAAAATTAGAAGAAGCGTTGTCTCAAGCACCACAAACTTCAAATGAAATTATTTATAAATATGAAGAAGCCTTTCAGAAGTTTCTGAAGAGTGGAATAGATAGGAGTATTATGGCATCCATGATTTATGGAGTAAGTCAGAATAATAAAAGGGGAATTGGGTATGATTCTGATTCTGATAAAACTTCTACCAGTAACCAAATTAAATCACCTTTTTCATACCACTATACACACACACAAGAACACAAATTTAAAAATGCTAGAAGACCCAAAGTTGTAAGAAACTCTGGGAAAACTAATCTGAAAGGACCCAAGAGATTCTGGGTACCGAAAGATAAGATTATCTATGTTGCAGATATCCTATGCAGCAAAGTTCAGACACCAGTCATGGTACCTGGACTCTGGATGCTCGCGACATATGACGGGAAGAAAGTCTATGTTCCAAAGCCTGGAACTTAAAGACGCTGGCTTTGTAGGCTTCGGAGGAGATCAGAAAGGAAGGATCAGAGGCTCCGGAACTATTGGTAATGGTACTCTTCCCTCTATATCTGATGTTCTTTATGTAGAAGGATTAATGCATAACTTGTTATCCATAAGTCAATTAAGTGATAACGGTTATGATGTAATCTTTAATCAAAAAACGTGTAAAGCCATTAGTCAGAACGATGGCTCTGTCCTTTTCACAGGCAAGAGGAAAAACAACATTTATAAAATAAATCTTTCTGATTTAAAAGATCAAAATGTTAAATGTTTAATGTCAGTTCACGAAGAGCAATGGGTATGGCATATACGCTTAGGCCACATTAGCATGAGGAAACTTTCTCAGCTAACTCAACTTGAGTTAGTCAGAGGCCTACCTAAACTGAAGTTTTCTTCAGATGCTCTGTGTGAAGCTTGTCAGAAAGGAAAGTTTTCAAAAACATCTTTTAAAAAGAAAAATGTTGTTTCTACCTCCAAGCCTCTGGAGCTTCTTCACATTGACTTATTTGGTCCTGTGAAAACAGCATCAGTCAATGGAAAGAAGTATGGACTAGTAATCGTTGATGATTACAGCCGCTGGACATGGGTAAAATTCCTAAGGCACAAGAGTGAGTCTCACTCTGTATTCACCAGTTTCTGTTCTAAAGTGCAAAAAGAATTTGACTCTAAAATTGTTAGAGTCAGAAGTGATCATGGTGGAGAATTTGAAAATAAAGATTTTGAAGAACTATTTGATTCTAATGGAATATCCCATGATTTCTCCTGCCCTAGAACTCCACAACAAAATGGAGTTGTAGAGAGGAAGAATAGGACACTCCAAGAAATGGCCAGAACCATGATCAATGAAACAAATGTAGCAAAGCACTTTTGGGCAGAAGCTGTAAATACAGCGTGTTACATTCAGAATAGAATCTCTATTAGACCTATTCTGGATAAGACTCCCTATGAACTGTGTAAGGGAAGAAAACCCAACATTTCATATTTTCATCCTTTTGGATGCATTTGCTTTATATTAAATACTAAAGAACATCTGAACAAGTTTGATTCCAAAGCACAGAAAGGTATTATGTTAGGATACTCAGAACGCTCTAAAGGCTACAGAGTATACAACACAGAAACCAAAATTGTGGAGGAATCAATTCATGTTAGATTTGATGATAAGCTTGACCCTGAAAAGTCAAAGCTAGTTGAAAAGTTTGCAGATTTAGAGATCACTCTGGTAGAATCTGAGAAAACTCCAGAAGCAACTGTCACTCCAGACTCTGAAGAAATTAAATCTCCAGAAATTCCAAGGAAAGTCAAGAGTCGTAGCAACGTATCTGAAGATTTGATTTTGGGAAACAAAGATGAACCTGTTAGAACCAGATCTACCTTCAGAACTTCTGAAGATATTCCTCTGGGACTAGTGTCTCTGATTGAGCCTACGTCCTGTGATGAAGCTCTTCAAGATAACGATTGGGTGGCAGCTATGCAAGAAGAGTTAGATCAATTCTCCAAGAATGATGTCTGGGATCTCGTTCCTAAACCCAGAGGCACTCATGTCATTGGAACCAGATGGGTGTTCAGAAACAAACTGAACGAGAAAGGAGAAGTTGTCAGAAACAAAGCTCGACTGGTAGCTCAAGGTTATAGTCAACAAGAAGGTATTGATTATAATGAAACTTTTGCTCCAGTCGCAAGGTTAGAATCTATTCGTCTTCTTGTATCTTTTGCTATTAATCATTCTATCAAATTATACCAAATGGATGTCAAGAGTGCATTTCTTAATGGTTATATTTCAGAAGAAGTGTATGTTAATCAACCTCCTGGTTTTGAAAATTCAAACTTTCCAGAACATGTTTTCAAACTTAAAAAATCTCTATATGGACTTAAACAAGCTCCCAGAGCTTGGTATGAACGTCTGAGCAATTTTCTTCTGGAACAAAATTTTATCAGAGGGAAAGTTGATTCTACACTCTTCTGTAAAAATCATGAAAATGATCTCATGATATGCCAAATTTATGTTGATGACATTATTTTTGGTTCTGCTAATATCTCTGTTTGCCAAGAATTTTCCAAGTTAATGCAGGCAGAATTTGAAATGAGTCTAATGCAAGAACTAAAGTTCTTTCTGGGAATTCAAATCAATCAAACTCCAGAAGTCACGTACATTCATCAAAGCAAGTACATTAAAGATGTTCTGAAGAAGTTTGATATGTCTGAATGCAACTCTGCAAAGACTCCTATGCACCCAACTTGCATTCTGGAAAAGGAAGAGGTAAGCAACAAGGTTTGTCAGAAGCTCTATCGAGGTATGATAGGCTCTCTTCTCTATCTGACTGCTACTCGTCCTGATATTCTCTTTAGCGTTTGTCTTTGTGCCAGATTCCAATCAGATCCTAGAGAATCTCATTTAACAGCTGTTAAGAGAATTCTTAAGTATCTGAAAGGAACTCCTAACCTGGGCCTGATGTATGAGAAAACATCAGAGTATAGGCTTTCTGGTTATTGTGATGCAGATTATGCAGGAGATAGAATAGAACGAAAAAGCACATCTGGAAATTGCCAGCTTCTGGGAAACAATCTAATCTCCTGGGCTAGCAAAAGACAGTCAACTATCGCTCTATCAACTGCAGAAGCAGAATACATCTCAGCATCACTGTGCACAACTCAGATGCTCTGGATGAAGCATCAGCTAGAAGATCTTCAGATATTTGAGAGTAACATTCCTATCCTTTGTGATAATACTGCTGCTATTTGTTTGAGTAAGAATCCTATTCTACATTCCAGAGCCAAACACATAGAAATTAAACATCATTTTATTAGAGACTATGTTCAGAAAGGAATAGTAACGCTGAAGTTCATTGATACAGAACATCAATGGGCAGATATCTTTACTAAGCCTCTGGCTGAAGATAGATTTCGTTTTATATTAGAAAATCTGAACATTAAAAATTGCCCTGAGTAAAATTTGGCTCTGAACATGTAAAATGAGACTCTAATAAAAACAAATACACTTCTGCCTCTGACTCTGATACTTCTACCAAGTTAAGAAGATATCTGAGTTAGAAATCTTCAGAAATCCTTTGGTATTCCTGAAGATCAGATACATCAACACGTGGGGAACATGCGTCTAACCCTAGAACTTCTAGACAGCTGTCAAAAGAAATCAAAGGTCAGAACGCTTGAAATCTCCTCGAGCAGTGTGCTTACTGTTGGGATTAGACATTCATTTATTAGCTATAATCATTTTTCCCCCCTAGCGTGCAAATCTTGTGTTCTGTTCCAACGCAATTAAATGTGTCGTTTTGCATGTGTTTTTACCCTTAGGTATATAAACACTTTTCTCACATTTCACACACTTATCACTCTCACTCACTCTTAAACCCTAAACCCTCTCTCGAAGTTTTCTCTGCAACTTTCTCAGTTCTTCATCTTCTTCATCAATCTTAGTCATGAATCCTCAAGAGCAAGAAGTTTTTAACTTCTCCCAACAAATGGAAGCCGCTTCTAATCCCCAAACCTCAAACACTCAAACACCCATGGTTGTAGACGTTACCACAACCCCAGTCTACAAAGAACCTCACATTCTTGAACGTGAACAACACATAAACCTTTCAACTCCCTTTGAAGGTTTGGATGTACTGTGTGAATCACTGGTGGATTTTGAGAATTTAAGAAGAAATGGTGTTGATCTTACTGAAGATCTTCACAAGCAAGGTTGGGAAACCTACTTCAACAGATTGTATGGTCCAATCTATCCTCTTCTGGTGAAAGAGTTCTGGAGATGTGCAGATGCTGATGACCAGTTCATTGTTTCTTTTGTTCTGGGTGTGAAGATTGTCATCACTGAAGCATCAATTGCTTCCTTGCTAAACATGGAGAAAGCTGGAGGTAAAAGGATTTACAACATTCCTCCAAGGTCCAAGCGCATCACAGAAGTCATTAACCCTACAATCTTCAAAGCAAATGTTGAAGGAAATCCATCTAAGAACAAGGAGCTTCATCAGAACCTCCGAGTTTGGCTGAAGATTATTCTGGGAACAATCCATCATCGTCCAGCCTCCAACTCTTCAGATTACATAAATGCTGATCAGAAATGCATCCTCTACTGTATTCAGAAGGGTATCCCGATCAACCTCCCTGTTCTCCTCTTCAGATATCTGAGGGATTCAGTCAGAGAAACCAGGAATAACATGAAGCCCAGATCCTACATTCCTCTGGGTAGATTGCTCTCTGACATCTTCATTGAGCATGGGCTGGTAGATGCTCTGGAGAAGACCAGATGTATGGATGATCTGGCAATTGATGTGGGAAAGCCTCTGAATGCCAAAAATCTGAGGAGTATGGGAATCATCAAAGACATCAGAGTCAAGCCCACTATGGAAGTGACCTGGGAAGCTCTGAAGGATCAGAGGAAGATGCCTCATGGCCTTGAAAGGTTCTTCAAGAATGAACCCAGAGATGCCATTGCTATCTACCTTCAGGATCGTCTGGATGAAGGCATTGATATTTCTGATTTCCGCCTTGAAGACTGTCTGGACTCTGTAGAAGATCTGGTCAGATACAAAAGAGGTCTTTCTGAGAAGAAGATAGCTGAGGAAGCAAGGAAGGCAAAGAAAGCCAGACTTGGAGAAACCTCTGGCACCAAAGCTTCAGCACCTCTGAATGTCTCTTCTGGTAAGTCTATTCCTCCTGTCTCTTCTGAATCTATAATGGCTTCCTCTAACCCTCTCTCCTCTCAACCAATATATACCACCTCTGAAATACCACCCTCAATCACCAGAACCTCTCAACCTCCACCTGTTCTAAAAATTGCTCGTAATTTCACAACAACCTCTGACCCTAATCAACTATATCACCACAGCTCTTCCTCATCCTCTGAATATGAATCACCCCCTTACCTTTCCCCTTCCTCTGACCAAGAGTTCTCTGATCATGAGTCCTCTGATCAAGAACACTCTGACCCAAACTCCCCAACAATAGCTGAAATTTATGCTAAAAATTTCGCTCCACAACCCTCAAGACAATCTGAAGTAACCTCTCCCCTCCAAACTTCACTTCCACCACAACAAACAACAACCTTACCCTCTGAAACTCAACCATCTGATCCCTTCACCTCTAATATCACTCCACCATTTATTCCCGCTGTACCTGAACCAGACTCTGACCCTTTAGACCTAAATCCATTATATGCTTCATCTCCTAGTCTTCAACCAGACGCAGATTCTGAACTTCAAGCAGAATCTGAACCTCAACAATCTGAACCTCAACAAACTGAACCTCAACCTCTAAATCTCAGCCCTCAAAACTCTCCACCTCATTCACCTGAACCTGAACCTGAACTTACCATACCTACCCTTGAGGAGGCCATTATACAGGTTGCAGAAGCTTCAGTCCAGAAGATCAAGTCTCTGGCTAAAAACTTTGAAGTTAGTGATGATCCTAAATCTGTTAGGACACACTGGAACAGAGTCATTAGTTGGATGACCTCTGAGTCTTATAGGCTGAAGAGTATCTCTGAACAAGTCAGAAATGGCTACATCAGAGACTCTGAGGAAAGACTCCAAGAGAGACTGGCTAGAGAAGCTGAGGCTAAGAGATTAGAGGAAGAAAGGTTGGCCAGGGAAGCTGAAGAAGAAGCAAAGAGGTTGGAAGAAGAACGCCTGGCAAAGGAAGCAGAACTTCTAAGGATTCAGGAAGCTGAAGCCAAGGCTAAGGCAGATGCAGAAGCCCAAGCTGCAGCTGAAGCTGAAGCTCAGCAAGCTCTGATTCAGGGGGAGTCTTCCTCTGCGATCCCTCTGATTCTTAACACTCTGAAGGAGATCAAGCAAGATCAGCAAGAGATCAAGAAAGATCAGAATGAGCTTCGTGCCAGGATGGACAAACAAGATGCTTTGAATGAAAACATCCAGAACATGTTTGCCATGTTGCTTCAGAGACTTCCTCAACCTCCAAACCCTTAGGCACTTAGGTTTTATTTTTTGTTTGTTTGCCTAAGTGTTTTTGCTTCTGTCTTTCTTTTTAGCTCTGATATTCTGTTGAATCTAATGTTTTGACTGTTGTTTGCCTTTGTGCTTTTTAATGAAGTGTTTTTCTCTTTATTATTCTTTTTATTTTTATGCCTTTTTGATTATGCCAAAAAGGGGGAGAAATTATTAAATAGCTCTGATGAAAATTATGTCTAAAACCTTAAGCATTCTGCAACAATTGTAAAAATAGCTCTGATATAAATAGCTTTGATTAAAAACTCTAACATTAAAATTAAGAAATTGCAGAATGTTTTCAGATCTCATTGCTTGGAAAGCTCTGGTAAGAACGTCTGAACTCCCTAGTACTAACTCAGGGGGAGCTTTTGTCTATCTGATCTAATATTTTTCATGTTTCATCTGATAATTTTATTTGTTTTGTCATCATCAAAAAGGGGGAGATTGTAAGAACAAAAATTGTTCTACAACAGATTCCATGATTTTGATGATAACAAAGGATGAAACCAAAAATGGCACCCTAACGAAAAGTTTCTAAGTGTGCAGGGTTCTAAAGAAAGAAGAAATAAATCTGATGATGTCATCAGGTGCAAAACAAGATCAGATGCAAAATCTCAAGTATCAGAAGCATCTAAAGTGGAATCTCGTTTCAAGAAGCTCTGACTCTGGACAAAACTACAAAGTATCAGAAGCATCTGAACATGAAGTAAAGTCTAGAAGCTCTGACTCTGAACAAATGCCTTCTGTAAATTCTGAAGTTATTCAGCACCATCTGAACTTTCAAGAGATAACATCAGAAGCCAGATTTCTCCAGATACACAAAGACTCTAATCAGAATTGTTAATCATGATGAAGTAACGTTTAAGCCAAGTTAAAGTTCTGCAAATGGATTTCCTCAATTAGAAAGAGACGTTAATCTCCACTTCCAAGAGAGAAGATACTAATTGTGGTAAGTAGTCACTTCTAAGAGAAAAAGTCTACTGCAGAAGCTATTAATGGAATGGCGTAACTACATCTCAATATCCAACAGATTCAACGCTACTTCAACTCTACTTCAACTCCTATAAATAGAGAAGAAATCTCATTCAGTAAAGCAATGAAAACACTAGCCAAAACTATACTGAAATCATATCACGCTCAAGAAAAACATCTTTGTTCTTCAAAGATTTTCACTAAGCTTTTGCTTATCAAGTGAAAAATTTGTTCTTAAGTTTGTAATATTTGCTTTCTTAGAAGCACTCTAGATTACACATCTTGTATCTAATTTTTATTTGATTTCCTCAAGTGACTCTTTGTAGTCTGTAGACTTGAGAGGACTAAGAGATTTTCTTCTCTCTTAGGGGTTGTTTGTAATCTTTCAAGATTAGTGGATTAAGTCCTTGTTGAAGGCGAAATCACCTTGGCCGGGTGGACTGGAGTAGCTTTGTGTTATAAGCGAACCAGTATAAAATCATTGTGTGATTTCATTTTGCAAAAGCGCTTATTTTTCAAACAATTCAAACCCCCCCTTTCTTGTTTTTCTCACCTTCAAACCCTATAATAAGCATGGAAGTCTTATAGTCCATCACTAAGGATATAGGTGAGTATTATATCAACCTCTAGGATAACTCAAACTTAATAACTAATGTTTATGAAAAGACTTAACACAAATGGTCATTGGAACCATAAAAGCAATTGAGTGAGTTGTATTTACAAATGAAAAGTATTCACAAAATAAGGTCAAAGTTGACTTAAGGATTCAATTCAAAATAAGTGTTATGAAAAGAGTTTGGAAAATCAAAAGCATAGTGCTTAGGTTTCTAATTTTGAAGACAATGTTAATGTTTGCACAAAAGTTTGGCTTGGTTTAGAGTGGAGAGAAGAAGAGAATGGCTAGGTCCTAAACATGCAAAGATGAAGGAAGAGAAATAAAACCATATTGGAGTTTCCTTCTTGAGATCATAAAGATGATCCAAGTTGCTCCCATCCTTTGGAATTAGCAAGCAATAAGCAAATAACAATCAAGCTCCTAGGAATCTTCCAATTGGTTTTTGTATCTCTCACTTTGGATGCTCATGGCAATGGTTCTTCTAATTGGCTCAAGTTAGGATCCCTAGCACACAAGAACACACAAATCAAAAAGTTCCACAATACAAATAAAGAATGGACAAGAGTGAGTTTAGAATTAGGATCCTTTCAATGTTCATCTTCAGATTAAGCATTCTAAAGGCATGAGGCCTAGTTGCTCTTTGACAATTTTAGCACTCTAAAGGCATGAGGCCTATTTTCCCCTCAAACTCCATTAGCATAGATAAGGTCCTAAAATCTAAGTCCTTTCTCCATTTGCATTGGGTTCACATAAACAAAACAAAACAAGCACAATAGTATATACACAATAATGTGCTCAAGTGAGCAAAAGGCAAATTGCATTAACATAAACACGAGCTCAAGTGAGCAAAGGGCAAAAACAAATGAATTAATATGCAAGAAATTAAATTGCATAAAAGTAAATTGCAAGAATTAAATACTTGAATTAAAAGTTAGTCATTAGTTGTTAGTGTTAGTGTGCCATTAGGTAATTTAGCGCTATGTTAAGCAATCGTAAGTGGACTAATATAGTAGTCACACCTATCTGAGGTCGGTCATTAAAACTATAGGCAACAAACACAAGTTAGAGACCATGACTAGTAAGCCAAACTCCTACAACTTGCCATGCCAAAAGAAAAGAAGAATGATCTTGTATTGATTTAGGTTTTTTGCTTGACCAAGAAGCAACTTATCCTTAATGCAAAGCAATTCACTTGATCTTTGATCCAGATGAATTTGATTTGAACCAAGGAAGGTTAAGCCTCTCATATGTCATGGATAACCACCAATCTTTAACTCATTGATCAAGAAGAAAAAAGATGATGAAGAAGAAGAATAATAATGTACATAAATGGAATTCAAATGAAATAGCCAACACACATTGATCAAACATGAAATGAATCAACATCAATCAATGGTAAACAAAAGTGAGATGAAGCTTAGAAGTCAAGAAACAAATAGAATATTTTTGGTATTTTTGAGAATTAAAATAATACTTAAATTAAAATAAACAAAAAAAGGTCAAACTTCAAATCCATTTCAAATCAACTTGGAAAAGTCCAAATGGATCACCCTAAGTTCAATATGGTCAAACAAGGTTTAACAAAAAATTTCATCATTTTTTGAAAACAGAAACTAATTTTAAATAATTAAAAATGAAGAAAAATAACATAATTGAACTAAAATCTCAAATAAATCTCAAATCAATTAAGAAATTGATGAGAATATTTTTCATAGATTCATCATCATTCAAATATGTTAAGAAAATATTTTTGCATTTTTTGAATATTGGAAACTATTTAAAATGAATTAAAAATAACCAGAAAAGAGAAAATTCACAAAAAAATATTAAATGCTCATAAAAAATATTAAAAATAATTTTCAGAAACTAGAATTAAAAAGGGAAATAATGCAATTGGTCCCATTTTTTTTGGATTAAAAATGAAAGAGTTATGAATTTTTTGAAATAAAATGAAATAAACCAGAAATTGCAAAAATCCTGGCACGTTGGATCTGATTTATATTAAATGATATGGCACATCAGATGGTGGAGAGACGCGCGCGCACGATGGACTAGAGTCAAAAGGAAAACACGTTGCATTTAATAAAGTCATAACATCCATAGGCTAGGATTCAAATTGGAAACAACATCCAATGGTCCAGATGCATCCACGCGTGGGGGACGGTGGTGTACACCACCGTCTTATCCGGCGAGCAAGCCAGCTTCGGCCAGAGTTGCAGGTTTTGAAAACCTCACCAAAACGCACGATCCTCATATCACTGGAAAGCTAGGGTGATGTACATCACCCCTGTGCCATTGGTTTCTACTCTAGACTCTCATAGAAGGATAAATCTGAGATAGAAAATTATGGAGTTCAATCTGAGTTTGCTCAATTCATGAAATTAAATGCACAAATCAATTGCCTCTTACATGAGGACTTCAGAGGAACCAACAAACACAAGAAATGACCAAGATCCAGGGAGTTTCAAATCAAAAATAGTTTGAACAACATCCTTTGAAGTGCAGCTTTACAAGGCACGATCTCTTCCAATTCTTTGGTGCAGTGTGATCTTGAGATGGCAAAGTAGCTAGGCTTAGGAATTGAAGCTCAATGATCAACCAAGGAAGTTGAAAAATGAACTGAAAAATTGAAGAAGAAAACTCAAAATTCCTTTTAATGGAGGTTAGGATTTCAATTCTGCAGAGTGTTAGGCGCCTTAAGGTTGAAATTGAATGAATCCAGACATATGTATTTATAGTGAAAGCTGATGCAAGCAAATGGAAAAATCATGTGTGCATGAGTTTGGATCCTCCATGCATGGGCCTGTACAGGCGCATGTGAGGCCCAAACTCAATTGCAAATGCAAGCTGAAGTGTAATTGGAGTGTTTTGGACGTGTACATGGCATTGCAATGGAGTGTGCACTAAGTTTCAACATGTTATGCATAAATGAACATAAATCTTCTCCTCTTCGAAAATGCACTTTGCCAAAATGAAACATAGCCATGTGGGTAATGGTTGGAAAGGTCTTGAAATGAGGAACAAATGTATGTTGAACAAAAATCTATTTGGAGTTGGGAAATTTATGAAAACTGGCCATGAAGTTCAATGTACAAAACATGTATATGGAAATTTTGCCAAAATGGACAAACTTCAAGCCCTTCTGTTTCAATGATGCAAGCCTCAAATGACAAAAACCTTCAACATAAAAGTTGTAGATATTTTCAAGAAAATAAATTTGGACTTAACTGTTTCATCATTTGGATTTTTGATGAGAAAGTTATGGGCACTTGAAGTTGGACTTTTTCACATTTCAATGACTTTGGTCCAAAGTGACCTATACTGTTTTGTATTATCACATGTATTTATTTTAGGATTATAAAATTTTGTCCAACATAACAATTGAAGTATACATCTTAAAATTTCCAATTCACTTGATCCCACCTCAAAAGCATAAAAAATGAAGGAGTTAGGTCCTTGGGAAGTTGACCCAAAATTAGGGTTTCAGTCAAAATGACCTATAATATTTTGAAATGAATGATGAACTTCCAAGCTTCAAATAAATTTTTGATGAACATGAATGTTGTTTATATGGGTCTTAAGAACATTGTTTATCTTGGGGTCATATTCATTTGACAAACACATCAAAAGTTAGGTCTCAGTGGATTTCAAAATAGTCAGATGAATTGACTGATCAACTTCTCAAGTCCAAACTTCAAATCTTGATGAATTGATGATTGAGGACACTCACATAGGCTCAAATATGCATAAAATGATGAACGAAATAACTTCCCTTGATTGTATTTGATCATGGGTTGAGGTTGCTTCATGAGCAAGGCACAGTCAATGCACAGTTGAATTAGGGTTTCGTTGGGAAACAATCCTCAAACCCTTTGGTTTATCTTGATCAAATTGACAAATTAAGATACTTGGGAGGCATATATGATGATTGAGAGCTTTGTGAACTATTTTCATGCTTGATTTTAACTTCATCTAGCCACATCAATGAGCATAGGGGCCTCCTAGGAGCCTTGGATCTTATAATTGCTCAAGCTACAAAACAAACAAGTTAGTGACATATTTTTGTGCTTTTAGTTAGTAAACAAAAATAAGAAAAGAAATAATATACAATTCAAGCATGCTTGGTGGTCTCAAACTAACTCACACAAGTCCCACCCAAGGGTTAAGGAGCCAAGATGCTATGATCCTTGAGGCAAATGCAAATGAGCAATGATATGATGCCATGAAGGATCTTAGGGTCAAAATTAGGGTCTTACAAATGCCCCTATTTAAGGTCATTCTAGCTGGAGATATGAAGGTTAAAATCTTCGTCTCGACGAGGTAGAATGGGCTTAAATAATAACAAAGAGTCGAATTTTGGTCCCTAAGAGACCTCATGACGCAAATGTATGTATGCAAAAGTTAATACTCTGTGGGGATATATGTCCATAAAGGAAAAATAAATCAGGAGAAACTGAAAATCCATATGAGTAATACACTCATAAATGGGACAGAGACTCCAGGGACTTTACTGGGGAAGAAAGGAGATAAAATGCGTGAGCAGGTCGCGACTTGAAATTTGCGGAGAGACACAAAGGGATTCCATGAAAATAAATCAATGGAAAGACTCGAGCTGACGCAAAGATGCATGTATTAGGGAATATGCCAATACAACAAAACTATCCATAAAGGATACTTCGGATAAAAATCCAGACTCAGATGGGGAAGATCCATCAAGGGACTCAGGCTGGGAACATCCACAAAGGACTCAGCTGAGGAAGGAAGAAACAAATGAGGTATTATCGGTTACTGGGTAATAAGCTCAAAGAGACATGTGATAAAGACACCAGTATAAGGGTGAGAGAACAACACGCTCGGGGAGAGAGAATATCTAAGACCAGTATAAGGGCGAGAGATATCAATCATCCAAAACATCTGAGGAACACCTAAAGAGGTATATTTCAACTCAGGAAAATCTGACTCCATAAGGGACAAAAAGTCATAATAGGGAGCAAAAGGAAGGAACAACAGGGATACCGGTTATTGGGCATATAATAGGTGACCAACCAGGCGTGAATTGGGGAATATTTCCAAGACACTCATCATCCGAAAGGAGGGCTGAAAAAGAAAACTCGATTATAGGATGGGCATTCGATTCCATAAGGAGATACGAATCTTACTCGACTGGGAAAGAAAAAGACTTCGACCGAAGAGCGCATGAGATATATTATCTATTACCGTCAGAACGTAGATAACATACTCGCATGGAAGATTATCCACAACCGGTTACTGGGTTAATAAAGGATAAATCGACCAAAAAGAAAGGACATCGGGATACCGTCTACTGGGTATAAAATGATGACCAATCAAAAGGGGGGAGAAACAATCATTACCAAACAAGGCTAAATGAAAGATGACTCGCTGGGGATAAATTGCTTGATCAGAGCAATTATCCAAGAGATATATCACCGGTTACTGGGTGGTATACTCAAAACGAAGGAATATCGATACCGAATATTGGATAAAGATAACCAACAAAGAGGGGATTACATCTACCGGTTACTGGGTATAAAACCATGGAAGAGAGTAACCGTTATCGGTTAGGATGAACAAAATCAAGGGTTAACTCTGCAAGGGGATAAAATAGGGTTTACAACTACCGGTTACTGGGTAGAAAACCATAGAAATAGGACTTACAACTACCGGTTATTGGGTAGAAGGCCATGAAACTCCGTCGGGGAAAAGATGGACAATTACTGGTTACTGAGAAATCATTCATCTAAACTACGGGGAAGTGCAGGGGAAATAACAAGAGTTAGTAAATCTAGGAACAAACTAGAGAGACACAATGAAACAAGACTCAACCCAATGAGGATACAAACTCAGGGGAGAAATTCCATCCCAGTACATGTTCTGGGAGGGAACTAAAGCAACAATTATCCACGAGGACATAACTCAGTGGGGGATATGAAAGAAAGGATAGACGCTTTCTGCCTATGGGGCTGACTCTATATGGAGAGATCAGACGCAAACATCTGCTTGGGGAAATATATATCACCAAATAGCAGGAGACAACAAATAAAGATATATGGCAAAGAATGCAACATGAATATCTGAATGTTATAATTATGCATGTATATGCATGGTTTATGTATGACTAATGCTGACAAACAGACATATCTAACACAACCAGGTCCAAGAATCAATGGACAGACATCCGATACTACATCTCAAAAGAGAAAGCCAGGCCCACAGGAGAAAATCCAAACTGGTGGGGAGCAACCAATACCAGGAAACACCAATCTCTGTAGGGGAAAAGAGACAAATGCTGAGAAACGAGCGAAGTCGTTGAAAGGGATAAAGATCACTGCTAGGGGAACAAGCAGGATCACCGAGAATCAGAGACTGCTGTTGGGAATAAGCCAAGGGATCACAATCACCAAAGTCGGGGATCTTCCAATAGTACGTAGAGACAAGGATAAGATCAGTCATAGGGGTCATCTACTGGGGAATCTTATCAGAAGGTGATGTGGAATTCTGTGGGGAACAACCACCAAACAAAAGCACATCAAACAAATCATCCACTCCTAATCACAGAAGGAATGTCTCTGCTGTGGAGAAGGAGAACCAGTCACTCCATTGGGGAAGGAGAGAAAACATCTTCCTCAGAAGTTTCAATGCCAAATTAGGATTAAGCAGAGTCTCAGCTAGGGGAACCACACGGATAAGATTCCATTGTAGAAGTAACTCTACTGGGGGATCTATCGGGACAAGATAGGAAACTCTGTGGGGAACAACCACCAGACAGAAGTTTCAACACAATTCCTCCTAATGCTGGAGAAACAAACTCTGCCGAGGGGAAGAGAAACAACACTCCATTGGGGACAAAAAGTAAACATTTTCATCACCCGCTCTGCTAGGAGGGAAAAACATCCGAGAAGGAGGAAGCAACAACAATCAGGCTCCGATCAGGCAACTCTCCTGGGGGAAGACTATTGGTGATCAAACTGGGGACAACCTAAAGGCGATCAGCTGGAGATAACCTGCTGGCGACCAAATTGGGGAAGTCTAATATGAACAACCATGCTGAGGATGGATGGGAAGCAAACCTGCTGGGTATCAATGTATGCGAATCCGCTGGGATAGGCTACAAATAAACTTGTTGAAAATTTCACTCATGCCGGGATTTCCTGCTCACTCTGCGGGAGATTTCCAATCTGAATGCGGGAAAATCAACTTCCTCAAAAGAGATAGCATGCCAATTTATCAATCTATAAGGGATTTTAGGTCAATCCACACAAGGGATGACAACCATATAATTGATAACACAGATGCTAGATCCAGACTCGTTAGGGAGCTAGAAGACTAAGGTCAAACTCCAGAATCTTAGGGGATCTGGTGGGGTTAGAGATATACTTCTCTAAACAAATCAGGACCAAAACTCCAGACTCTCTGGGGAATTTGGTGATGCTTAACCTTCTTCTGCGCTCGCGAAGGAGACAACCTGAAAGATAATGAAGAGGATACAAATATGCCAGGGACATGAACAAATGTCTTACCCTTTTGGAGATCATACTATCCTTGGGAGAGCACTGAAGATGTCCCAATTATCCTTTCAGTCCTTGTGAATGTTCACTTTGTTTAAAAAAACAGTTTATAAAAAAAACTTTATTTATTTAAAACAATGATATTTATCAATTAAAACATGCAAACATTTTTTGAATAGAAACAAATAAGAGTGCAAAGAATTGGATAAAGGCTCAAATTTATTTGATCGAATGGTAGTCTGCAAATGGCAAGACTTCATTGATCTTTACAAGTTTGAAATTGGTGATATATATTGGAAAAGGGCTACATTGAACATAATGACCATTTCTCCACCAACTCTGAATCCGATGTATTTGAAGCTTCAGTTGACGATGACTGAGCGAGATTCTTTGATAGATGATAGCTGAAAAGCACAGTCTTGTCAGGATGCAGTTACTTGCCAAATCCATAATTTTTGCCTAGATTGCCCCAGGGTGAGGTACTCAATCTAGCGGGATATCTCCCGCAGAGTGAGCAGGAAATCCCGGCATCCATAGTTGTAAATATCAAAGCACCGCCTGAAAAGGCTCTCTTAACAACATATGGACCTTCATATTTTGGAGTCCACTTGCCCTTGGAATCGGGCGCGAAAGACAAAACTTTCTTGAGCACAAGGTCACCTTCTCTGAACACACGAGGCTTGACCTTCTTATCAAAGGCTTTCTTCATCCTTTGCTGATACAACTGACCATGGCACATGGCAGTTAATCTCTTCTCTTCAATTAAATTCAACTGGTCATAACGATTCTGAACCCATTCAGCCTCAGCCAACTTGGCTTCCATCAAGACTCTCATTGATGGGATCTCAACCTCCACGGGGAGCACAACCTCCATGCCATAAACAAGGGAGAAAGGAGTTGCCCCTGTTGAAGTGCGAATGGATGTACGATAACACTGCAAGGCAAATGGCAGCATCTCATGCCAATCTTTGTACATAACAACCATCTTCTGGATAATCTTCTTAATATTCTTATTAGCAGCTTCAACAACCCCATTCATCTTGGGTCTATAAGGAGAAGAATTATGATGTGCAATCTTGAACACACTACACAACTCTTTCATCATCTTGTTGTTCAAGTTAGATCCATTATCAGTAATGATCTTGTCTGGAACACCATAAAGGCATATGAGTTGATTCTTGATAAACTTCATAACCACCTGCCTGGTCACGTTTGCATATGACGCCGCTTCAACCCACTTGGTGATGTAATCAATTGCTACGAGAATAAACCTGTGACCGTTGGACACTTGTGGCTCTATCATGACAATCATGTCATTTCCCCACATGGAGAAAGTCCATGGGGAGGAAATAACATTCAGAAGTGTCGGGGGAATATGAATCTTATCCACATAAATCTGACACTTGTGGCATTTCTTCACATATTTGCAGCAGTCATACTCCATTGTCAGCCAATAGTAGCCTGCTCTCAACATCTTCTTTGCCATGGCATGTCCATTGGAATGAGTACCAAATAAACCCTCATGGACTTCAGTCATCAACATGCCTGCTTCGTGTCTATCCACGCATCTGAGCAGAACCATGTCAAAATTCCTGTTATAAAACACATCACCATTGAGGTAGAAACTGCCAGATAATCTCCTCAAAGTCTTCTTGTCTTTAACAGATGCCCCAGGCGGGTAAATCTGACTCTGAAGAAAGCACTTGATATCGTAATACCATAGCTTATCATCTTTCACTTCTTCAACTGCAAATACATGAGCTGGTCTATCCAAGCGCATCACAATGATATTGGGGACTTCATTCCAGAATTTCACCACAATCATAGAAGCAAGCGTAGCAAGAGCATCTGCCATCCGATTCTCATCTCGAGGAATATGATGGAAGTCAACCGCAGTAAAGAATGTTGAAATCCTCCTCGCATAATCTTTGTATGGGATGAGGCCAGGCTGATTCGTTTCCCATTCACCCTTAATCTGATTAACAACAAGGGCCGAATCACCATAAATATCAAGATGCTTGATCCTAATATCAATACACTCTTCCAAACCCATAATACAAGCCTCATACTCCGCCATATTATTCGTGCATTTGAAAGTTAGCCTTGCTGTAAAAGGAAAATGTGTGCCATGAGAAGTAATAATCACTGCCCCAATACCATTTCCATATTGATTTACAGCGCCATCAAACACCATGCTCCATCGGGAACCAGGCTCTGGCCCTTCATCGAGTGTAGGCTCATCGCAATCTTTCATTTTCAAATACAGAATATCCTCATCTGGGAAGTCATACTGAACTGAATGATAATCCTCAATTGGTTGATGTGCCAAGTGGTCAGCCAAGATACTACCTTTAATAGCCTTCTGAGCTTGATACTCAATATCATACTCAGACAACAGCATCTGCCAACGGGTAATCCTCCCAGTTAAAGCAGGTTTCTCAAAGATATACTTAATTGGATCCATTTTGGATATCAACCAAGTCGTATGATTCAACATATACTGGCGTAAGCGCTTAGCAGCCCAAGCCAAAGCACAACATGTCTTCTCAAGCATTGAGTATCGAGACTCACAATCAGTGAACTTCTTACTCAGATAATAGATGTCATACTCTTTCTTCCCTGATTCATCTTGCTGGCCCAATACACAACCCATAGAGTCTTCAAGAACAGTCAGATACATAATCAAGGATCTTCCTTCCACAGGCGGAGACAGAATCGGAGGCTCGGACAAATACTCTTTAATACTATCAAAGGCCTTCTGGCAATCCTCGGTCCAATCATGACGTTGATCTTTCCGGAGGAGCTTGAATATTGGCGCACATGTGGCAGTCATGTGAGATATAAATCTGGAGATATAATTCAAACGGCCAAGAAAACCTCAGACTTGCTTCTCAGTTTTAGGCACAGACATCCCTTGTATTGCTTTAACCTTGGCAGGGTCAACTTCAATACCTCTTTCGTTGACAATAAAGCCCAATAACTTGCCAGAACGGACTCCAAATGTACACTTGTTAGGATTCAGACGAAGCTTATACTTCCTCAAACGCTGAAAAAGCTTCAACAAGTGCTCTACATGTTCAACTTCCGTTCTCGACTTTGCAATCATATCATCAACATATACCTCGATCTCCTTGTGCATCATATCATGAAACAAGGTAGTCATAGCTCGTTGATACGTGGCTCCGACGTTCTTCAAACCGAAGGGCATCACTCGATAACAGAATGTTCCCCAAGGTGTGATGAATGTTGTCTTCTCCATATCCTCGGGTGCCATTTTGATTTGATTATAACCGGAAAATCCGTCCATAAACGAGAAGACATTGAATTTAGCTATATTATCTACCAACATATCAATATGTGGTAAAGGAAAATCATCTTTCGGACTAGCTTTATTCAAGTCTCTATAGTCCACACACATTCAGACTTTTCCATCTTTCTTAGGCATTGGCACAATATTGGTCACCCACTGAGGATATGTATAAGTCACCAGAAACCTCGCATCAATTTGCTTATGAACTTCTTCTTTAATCTTCACTGCCATATCAGGATGAGTTGTTATGAGCTTCTGCTTCACAGGCACACACTCAGGCTTCAAAGGCAGGAAATGTTGCACGATATCAGTATCCAGACCAGGCATGTCTTCATATGACCAGGCAAAGACGTCTACATATTCTCGTAGCAACTCAATCAACCCCTTCTTGACAGATTCTTCCAGGAGTGCCCCAATCTTCACCTCTCGAACACAATCCTCAGACCCCAAGTTGACTGTTTCCAGATTCTCAAGATGTGGCTGAATGATCTTCTCTTCGTGCTCAAGAAGACGGGTAATCTCGTCAGGAATCTCTTCAACATCATCTTCCTCGGCTCAAATACAGGGAACTCAAAGTTGGGAGATGATGTTGGATCATTATGTTCAATGGGTTTGATCAACCTGCATAATGATTTTGGATATAAAAGAAATTTTAGAATTCAGACAAGGCAAATCATTATGCAGATGAAAAAATTGATTTTATTATATTTTTAGGATTTTATGTGATCACCAATTTCATAAAAAAAGCAAAAAGTGAAAATAATTTGGAAAAAACAAACATTTAACATGAATTTATTGAATGAATATCATTGTATTTATGGGCCAACAATGTCATCCCTTCTCCTTTTAGCATGGGAGAAGGGTTTTTTAAACAAAAATGAACATTACGTGGACTTATGGACAACTATTGGAACATCAACAGCGACCCAATTATTGCAGACTCCTCCAAGGATGACAAAGTTGCCAGAATATTCCTCTGCATCCTCTTCCACTATAGCAGCAGCTTCTTGGTCTTCAACCGCGTGGATGAAACCACCACTCTGAAATAGCCCATGCTTGTTGAAAGTTCCTGAAGAATACCCTATGCTAGCTCGAGATTTATTGTCTTCCAGCTTGATCATTTGTCCTAAACCAGTAGTTGCACCATGCTCAATGGCCAACTTCGCATCATTGTAGGATGCAAATGAAGAAGTTCCCTTCTTAGAAGGCTCAACAATAAACAAAGCTTGGAACAGAGTCCCAACCTCATCCTCAGCATCAATGTAAGAAAAGGAAGACATATGGCTAACCAAGAGAGCCTTCTCTCCCCCTACTACCACCAACTTCTTGTTCTTCACGAACTTCAACTTTTGGTGTAGGGTGGATGTCACGGTGCCTGCCTCGTGAATCCATGGTCTGCCTAGCAAACAACTATATGATGGGTGGATATCCATGACCTGAAAAGTGATATGGAAATCACTAGGTCCAATCTTGATTGGGAGTTCAACCTCGCCAATCACAGTCTTGCGGGATCCATCAAAAGCTTTGACGACCACTCCACCCTGCCTCATGGGAGGCCCCTGGTATGAAAGTTTGGCCAGAGTGGATTTTGGCAACACATTCAACGATGATCCTGTATCTATCAGCACGTTAGACAAGGCATCATCCTTGCAGTTCATAGAGATGTGAAGTGCCAAATTGCGGTCCTTTCCCTTCTCGGGAAGATCAGCATCACAAAAGCTCAGGTTGTTACAAGCAGTAATGTTTGCAACAATGCTATCAAATTGTTCTACGGTGACATCATGATCTATGTACGCCATGTCCAACACCTTCTGCAAAGCTTCACGGTGTCGCTCAGAGTTCATCAATAAAGATAGCACAAAGATCTTTGAAGGCGTTTGTAGAAGCTGATCTACAACATTATACTCACTCCTCTTGATGAGCCTCAGCATCTCATCACAGTCCTCTTTCATCATGCCATTCTGGCCAGCAGGGACAGGAGCTCTAATAGCAGCGGCATGTCTATCAACATCAAGTTCCAGATTCGGAGAAACAGAAGAATTCCCCAAAGGAAGAACGACACTATCAGCAGTATCAACTCTTCTGGTGTCAGCCTAGGGTTTCGGCGACGCTGAAAAAACACCACCGCTATGGGTCAAACCACTGATATCAACAATATTCACAACAGAAGTGGAGGGTAGAGGCACCTCCTTCCCATCTTCTAATGCCACCGCATTATAACGACAGGGAACAACCTTGTCAGAAGAATAAGGAATAGGGCCAGTTGGCTTAATTATGAGAGTAGGAGAGGCCTTCTGCTTGCTGCCATCATATCTGACAACAACAGACTCAGGTATCCTAAATACAGGGGATATCACATTCACTTCGTCCTCATCACGATTCTGAAGTATCTCTATCACACCCTGATCCAACATTTCTTCGATGTCTTTCCTGACTTAACGACATCCTCTCCCATTGACAGTGCAAACACGACAACTTTCATGGTCATGCTCGTAGTGATTGTACCCACATAACAGTCTGTGCATCTCGACCAAAGATTGTCGGATATGGCTGACATATCGGACCTTGTATTTACCAGGGCAACCCTGAACCATATTAACAACAGATTTCCCATGCTCGGGCAATGGGTTCTTCTTGACGTTAGGACCTACGTCCTCGAAAAACAATATACCGCTTCTAACAAGGTCTTGAACCTTGGTCTTCAACAAGTAGCAATTCTCCACATCATGTCCGGGAGCACCGAAATGATAAACACAGTGAAGCTCGGGCTTATACCACCACTGGGGGTTGGTAGGTATAGCAGGTGGGTCACGTGGAGTGATAAGCTTCCTTTCAATTAATGAAGGATATAATTCTGCATAGGTCATCGGAATAGGATCAAAGGTGACCCTCTTCCTATCATAGTTTGTGCTGGTTTGATTGTTGTTTCAAGGCTGGTAGGCCTGCTGTTGAGGACGGTGCTGTTATTGCTGATACTGTTGATGTTGCTGTTGCTGGTTCTGATGTTGATTCTCTCTGAAAGCAGGTGCTATATGAGCCATTTGGTGCTGGTTACTGGCGGGACGCACAGTCTTCCTCTTCATAGAGGGTCTTCTTGATTTTACATGGGAGGTCACAGCATGTGCCTTTCCATATTTCTTCTTCACAAACGCCCTATAACATTTGGCAGAAAAGCCTTCTTCTCTGGTCAGGCGCCCTTCCCTGACTCCTTCTTCTAAATGCATCCCCATGTTCACCATCTCGGTGAAGTTAGAAGGAGCGCTAGCAATCATCCGCTCATAATAAAATGAACTCAAGGTCTTCAGAAAGATCTTGGTCATCTCCTTCTCTTCTAGCAGAGGCACAATCTGTGCAGCCAATTCTCGCCACCTCTGGGCGTACTCCTTAAAAGTTTCTTTCTCCTTCTGGGACATGGCCCTCAGTTGGTCCCTATCGGGAGCCATATCAACGTTGTATTTATACTGCTTAACGAAGGCTTTGCCAAGGTCGTTGAAGGAGTGGATGTTCGCGCTTGTCGCATCACGTGAAAAACCGGCGGGAAAACAAGAACAACAGAGCCGCCACCGTGCGTTATTTATCCCAAAAGAGGGAAAGGAAACGCTCAGAGTAAACCTGGGAAAGGAAAGGTCTCGCGACCAAAGAGAATGGGATCGGGAGTCGGTTATGCGAAGGGAAGGTATTAGCACCCCTACGCATCCGTCGTACTCGACGGGATCCACGCACAATAGGAAGGAAAATGGTTGCTAAAACGCTGCTCACACACACACACACACTGGCTGAAGGAGACACAAGAAAACAGACAAGACTGACTCGGCAGGATGTCGCATCCTGGGCCTACTTAGTCTATCAGGCATAGACATCAGAGTCGAAGTAGTTCGGACTGGGGAAACGACACATGCTCGCTAGGATATCGCATCCTATGCATACGTATCTTCTCGGACGAGAGAAGAATCAGAGCATTCGTAGCTCGGCTGACGCGCACACAAACAAACAAAGGCAAAGGCAAACGTGGAGCCCGAATGCCAATCACTGGACTTACATCAGCATCCGAACCAAACACACACCAAGAGGCAAACGTGGAGCCTGAATGCCAATCACTGGACTTACATCAGCATCCGAACCAAACACACCCACACTGGAACCCAAATGCCACTCGATGGACTTACATCAGCTTCCAAGCACACAACAAGACAAAACAAAGACACAGGCGCCCGGAGAGATCTGCTCATCTCCTGCCTACGTACCTCATCTGGTATGAGGATCAGGGCGACGTAGTTCCCCTACGGAGGGATAAAGGATTAGCCTAACCAGATAACAGAGGGAGACACAGCACTAGGGAGACTACGACTCGAGCCTAGATGTTGTCATGCAAAATCGACCCTAAGTTAAGGTTTCTAGCTAACTGGCACAGGGAGCCAGCCTATCCTAATCATGACTTGCACAGGAAGCAAGCCACACACACACTTAACTTGCACAGGAAGCAAGCCAAGCAAAACCTAACTTGCACAGGAAGCAAGTCTAAACTAAACCTAACTTGCACAGGAAGCAAGTCAAACAAACATACAAGCACAGGTAGCACACACTATACACAAGCAAGTGGCTCAAACAAGGGTTAGGTTTTAGTCGAGGGGTCATATCAACCTCAACAAACAAACCTCTGGAACTGGGTAAAGGGTGCTCTTAACCTTGCCATTGAGGGGCTAAGGTGAAGCAGATGAAAGGTGAGTGAAGATAAGACTTCACAACTCTTATCCCTGGCCTGGGAGAGCTTAAGACAAGAATGTGTGGGTTCAGAAAGTGGGAACCCTTCTACACATTTGAAACTGACTCAACTGTACAATGGTACAAGATCTTGGGTTTGTATCTGCAATGCATCAACACAGTGGTGTGAGCAAAGCAGATGACACACAGAATAGCAGGGGATAGATTGCATATCCCTTGGGTTCTGCCAATTGCCTCTTCACTTAGGAGGTCTTTGACTCTATACAAGGACAAATGTAAACAGTCACAAACATTGCCTCTTAAGGAGGACTTCAGACAGTTGCCTGACCAAGTAACAGGCCAGGTCTTCCAGACTACATGAAGATTAGAAGTATACCTCAATGCAAATTGCTTATACAAGCAAAGCAAAGCAAAAGTTCACAAGGAACTGAGCAACTAAAAGCACCTGAAATAGTCAAGCAGACATTAGTATGCAACTTCAAAACAAAGTAAAAGGAAACAGACATTAACAGTTAATTAGAGGCAAATGGATGTGCAAGGCACAAGACTTAGGGCATGTGAGCCAAGCCACCTACAAAACAAACAAGTTAAACAATGATATTCAAGCAAGCTCAATCAAAAAGAATTGGTCTCATTGGTCATTTGTTGGTCAACCTGAAAACATGAGCTCAAAGGTGAGTAACAGGACCACTAGGACAAGCCTAGGGTCAAAAAGGGATGAAAAAGTCAAAACAGCAAAGGGCAAACAACCAAAATCATGTTCAAGCAATCAAGAATCAATACCAATTGGGTTCACATTCATATCAATCACTATCATCATTTCATGAACAATTTAGATCAAAACATGGCATTTAGAAGCTCAAAGAAGTCAACAGCAAGACTTGCATCAAAACCAATCTCAAACATTTCCAAAAATCATCAAATAAATCATGATCAATCACAACCCACAGCATGGTAAGCATGTCAAATTTCATCTCATTTGGACAAGTAGAAGATAGTCAATGAAAATCAGAAATGCAAGGCAAGTTTAAACATGCTCAAAGAAGTCAACCAAACATGCATCAACTTGAATAAATCATAAATCAGTGATGGCAAATGAGAAATGAATGGGACTAAAACCATGATGAACCTTAAGATGTCTACTAATCACATGTCAAATTTCATGTTCATCCAATAAAGTATGAGAATTTCACAAAGGATATGGGAACATGTATCACAGAAAGTCAACATAAGACCAAACAGGGGAGAAAATCCCAAACAATTAGGAAATGCCACAAATAAATCCAAGAAAATTCACATGTAAACTAGACATACAAGAGTACATTCATGCAAAAATTCAAACCAATTTGAGTTCAAGAAGCATGGTAATGAAAATCAACAAGTTGCACATCAATGGTGTGACACAAATTGTCACACCCTAATTCAAAAAATCATAACTCACAAACCAGCAATGATAAATTCACAAACTCTACACCAAAATCACCATGAGTGTGTCTTGTTTAAGCACAAAAAATTTGGGAGCCATTGGATAAAGTATCACCATTTCACAAATGTTTTGGCAAAGTGTACAAAATATGAGCACATGTCACAAACCCTAATACCAATTAAAATCCACTCATCAAAAAATCTGGAAAAAATATGATAAAAAACTAGAGATTGTGATGAACATGATGCAAAAAATCCCATGAAATTTGGACTTGAGATGAAGATGTTATGAATTTTGTAAGTTGGATGGATCAAAGTGAAATAATTGTGAAAAAACATTATTCAATGAGACATGGGGTCCGGCCATGGCATTTTTGTAATTAACCAAGTCACTAATTGAAGCACGGTCGTTTTGGCCAAGAAGAGGAAATGTTCTGATTGGCTGAGGCAATGAAAACGCGAAAGGCTCATGCAAAACACGTTCAGATGAAGAAATCTGGAAATTGGCTAGGGTTTACTGTAGCATCTTCATCTTCATCACAAAATCGTGAAAAACAATTTCCCAGAAATGGCCAACCAGCATATCAATAGAACCAGCAAACAACACACATCATGAATCCAACAACCATTAACATGGAATCGAGCCACATAGCATGCATCATACAAAACAAGTTTGAATCATCAAATTTCCACTCAACATTTCTTTCAAAATATACTACCATTTTCAGTGCTTCAAAGCTCAAAATGACCATGGCAAGGAGATCTATCTAATGCATAGCATAGTTTTAAGAAATGAGGGGATCGAGTTCTTACCAAAATCGAAGGACAGTCGTGATTCAAGTGTTGTTTGGCTTCAAATGCTCGAAACAGATGTTCCACACGCTCCCAAATGATGAATGGTTGAAAGACTTTAGCTCATCAAAGCTTGACATGGCTCAGACCATGATCTGCCATGGAAGAAGCTAAGCATAGCAGTTGGTGAAACTTGCTTTACAGTTGTGTTATTAAGCATTCAAAGGGTTCAAAAATGGTAGCATATGATGAATGAATCAAGGCTGGCTCGAGGTCTTTGCAGTTTTTTGGAGAAAAGTTCAACAATGCAAAAATGAGAAAATGAGAGAAATGGAGTTTCTGTTTGTTAGAATGTGGCTGCTAGGGTTTCCTTCAGCAGGAAAATGATGAATATATACCCTGTTTTGTGGTACTGATTAGGGTTCATGAAAGGTGGAATGGAGTTGGTGAAAAGTGTACTTTTGTCCAATTTTCAAGCAAGTTAGGAATGGCTGTATGTACTGCACGAAAATGGCTTTGTAACATGACCAAAATGCAATTTCAGAACATGTTTGATTGGTAGAATTGGTTGGAAGTGGTTAATTTTGAAACTCATTTTTCAACCTCACTTGAAATTAATTCATGCAAGTCCAAAAATGCCATTTTGATTGGTAATGTTTTGGTGAATGGTGATGACATATTTGGAAAGATGGCATCAAATGTGACTTGTTGCAAAAAACCCCACCCAATTTGGCCAAATGGTTTGGGAGATATGGCCTTTTGAAGTTCAAGAATTTTTGAAAATGAATTGATCATAACTTGCCAACCATACATGGGAATTGAGTGTTCTTGGACTTTTTGGAAATGGGAGAACAAGATCTTCAACTTTCATGTTGGGAAAAAATTCATTTGAAGCTTGTATCATGATGTAAGTTTGAGGATCAAGACTTTCCATTTTTGGTAAATTTCAGTTACAGGTCAAGTTTCCCTTTTTGGAAATTTCTGATCTGGCTTCAAATTCTTCCATGATTGTGTTTGACATGATATATGAAGACTATATGGACATGAATGAGACCTCTCAAACCAAATCCAACCATCAAAACCATAAAATCAGACACAGTTGACCAAGTTTGACTTTTTAGGGTTTCTGGCAAACTGTGCATTGACTGATGACTTCTGAACATCCAATCTTTGACCTAAACACTTCAAATGGATCCCCAAGTCATGTGAACATGTTGGACCAACCCTAGGGCCTTGGCTCCTTGAGAAATGCACTTGCTTGCTTGACTGACTGATCTCCTGACCAGTTTGACCTAATTCTCTTGATTGGCTTGCACTTGAGGCAAATAGGACAATGCAACGTTATGCAGTGGACCATGTTATGCTATGACCTAATATGAGAATGTATGTACGATGATAGGTGCAAATTTGAGGTGCTACAGCTGCCCCTATTCAATCAGCTGGGAACCCGAACGGATGATAGCGATGGCTGTCAGACTTTCAGGGTAAACAGGGATTGAATACCAAGAACCGTAGAAATTTGCACTCTGCCGGATATGATACAAGAAGAACCACGTCATTTACTGATGACGCCTGCAATTGACAACTTCAGAAAAGCGAAACCATTTACCGATGGTTAGAAACTGGTAACTTGATATTTACCGATATCAACTTCAGCAAGACCATTTACCGATGGTGGCTTCAAAGAAACTTGACATTTACTGATATCAACTTCAACTCGACCATTTACCGATGGCTACTGCAACTGGAGATCCAATATTTACCGATATCGAAGAAAACGGGGCCATTTACCGATGGCGGATAAAACTGGGCATTCAATATTTACCAATATCGAAGCATACGGGGCCATTTACCGACGGCGTCTCCACTTGGGGGGGAACAAAATCTTTGTGGTGTAATCAGACAAGACGTTTACCGACGACTTCTGGGGGTCTTGATTTTATCAACAAGGAAACAAAGCATGACCAGACATTTACCGGTGACTGGGATGAGACTCGATGTTTACCGACATCGAAAGATGATGTTTACCGACATCCAAAAATGACCAGACATTTACCGATGACCGGGGAATACTTCACTCAGGGAAAAAACAAGTATTTGCAACTGGAAACCAGATTGGACATTTATCGATGACTCTACTGGGGATCTCTAGCTGGGGATTATCAGACATTTACCGATGACTGCAGAAAAAACTCGATGTTCACCGACATCGAAAGATGATGTTTACCGACATCAAAAAATGACCAGACATTTACTGATGACTGGGGAGAAAACCCGATGTTTACAGACACCGAAACAATGGTGTTTACCGACACCAAAAATGATGACCAGACATTTACTGATGACTGGGGAGAATACCCGATGTTTACAGACACCGAAACAATGGTGTTTACCGACACCAAACAAAGAAACACACGCGGGTGCTAGTATGACACTTACCGGTATCACAAGAACGACTTTTTAGATATGTCAAGGCAAGGTTGACCACTTGCTGGGGGGTCTCACTGGGGAGAAACAAACTTTCTGTCGCCAACGGGTGAGGTAATAAACCTCTGTGGGGATATCAATCCTGAATGCTGTCAAGAGCAACTGTAGCAGACTTGCTGTGCTGATGTTGAATTAAATGATCCGCCTCTGCCGGGGATACGGTCTGGTGAGGTTAACACATGAATGCATATGTTTGAATTTTTCTATGGCGTAATGCTCCCTATTGAATGGGAATGCTACGCAGTTTGAGGATGCAATGATTACTAAAATGCAAAAATGCAAAAATGATGAAAAACTCCGGCTGGGGAGCCAAAATTGATCGGGTACTCCAACTCTGCGGGGAGACTCTGCAGGGAGAGCAACGACTTCTCACTCCTGTTGGAGAATAGCACTGCTGCTGGGGGAAGGTAAACTCCGCTGGGGATATCCTTCAGTCCACAGATAGGATAAATGTTGGAGATAAATTTCAATGGACCTGCCTCACTCGGGGGGGGGGGGGGAATCGGCAAATACAGGCCTGCTGGGGATAGGCAATCCTTAGATCTGTTGGGGAATAGAAGGCACTATCCACAGACGTCTCCGCAGGGGAACATAGCTCTGATAGCTTCCCAACTTGCTTGGGGAAAATATCTGCTGAGGAAACGTCCTCACAGATGCCAATCCTGAAAAAACAGCACAACAAAATGCCCCCAGGGGATACATGGACAAGATACGCTCAAGTGTCCTCAACATTCAAAATGATTTTCAAATGTTTTATCTTTCTGCACATTATTGTGTAGCCTTCATGTTCTTATATGCAATGCTTATCAAAAATTCGGACATTTTTGCAAATAAAACAGTAAAAATAAAAACAAAAGAGCCATTTATCTGAATAACGACTTTTATTGATTGAAAATGCGCCTGAAAAGGCAAATACATTGGGAAGCAATTCCTAGAAAGAGGTAATTGCGCACAAAAGGAAAAATCTATCCTAATGGCAATGTGAACACGGCATCCACTATTTCCCAATTCTGTTATAACTCACAGATCATCAGTTTTCCTCCCAACTCCTTGCTTTCTGAGAAGAATGACTGGACGGATCACATCTTTCGAGATGGCAGACGACAAAGCTCGATGAAGTACAGACAACTCAGACTGTAGTCTTCGCTTTAATCCCTCTTTTGGCTGGATCGCCCTTTCGGGTTTTCAATCCACCGGGATACCCATTTTTGCCTAAGCCGCCCTTGCGGGTTTTCGACTTACCGGGTGTACAAATTCTTTTCATTTTATCCCTAATTTTTGCCCGAACCTTTTCTTTCTGTTTTTTTGGTTCGCCGGGATGCCCCTTTTTTGCCTGGACTCTTTTTATTCTTTTTGTCCAGCGGGTCAATTTATGCGAAGTATTTTTTTGACTATATCTGAATTAACAGGAGACGGAAAGTCTTCACCATCCATAGTTGTAAGCATCAAGGCTCCACCGGAGAAGACCTTCTTCACAACATATGGACCTTCATAATTAGGAGTCCACTTGCCCCTGTTATCTGCACCGGGAGGGAGGATCCTCTTCAAAACTAGATCACCGATCTGATAGCTTCGAGGACGCACTTTCTGATCAAAGGCTCTCTTCATCCTTCTCTGATACAACTGTCCATGGCATACAGCTGCTAGCCGTCTCTCTTCGATAAGGCTCAACTCGTTAAACCTTGTTCGAATCCACTCGGCTTCGTCCAGCTTGACATCCAATAAAACTCTCAGAGAAGGAATCTCCACTTCAACAGGTAGGACAGCTTCCATACCATACACAAGGGAGTAAGGGGTTGCCCCGGTCGACGTACGTACTGAGGTACGGTACCCATGCAAAGCGAAAGGCAGCATCTCATGCCAATCCTTGTACGTAACGACCATCTTCTGCACAATCTTCTTGATATTCTTGTTCGCCGCTTCTACAGCACCATTCATCTTCGGTCTGTAAGGAGAAGAATTGTGATGTTCAATCTTGAAATCTTTACAAAGCTCTTTCATCATCTTGTTATTGAGATTCGAACCATTGTCAGTGATGATTCTCTCCGGAACTCCATAACGACAGATGATTTCCTTCTTGATGAACCGGGTAACCACTTGTTTGGTAACGTTAGCATAGGAAGCTGCTTCCACCCATTTGGTGAAATAGTCAATCGCTACCAAAATGAAGCGATGTCCATTCGAAGCAGTAGGCTCAATCTTCCCAATCATATCAATGCCCCACATGGCAAACGGCCAAGGCGAATTCATGACATTCAGAGGGCTTGGTGGTACATGCACCTTATCAGCATAGATTTGACACTTATGGCACTTCCGAGCATACTTGAAACAATCGGATTCCATAGTCATCCAGTAATAACCCGCTCTCAACAATTTCTTAGCCATTGCATGTCCGCCGGCATGAGTACCGAAGGAGCCTTCATGAACTTCCTGCATTAACATGTCCGCCTCGGGTCTGTCCACGCATCTGAGCAAGACCATGTCAAAGTTTCTCTTATACAACACATCATCCTGATTCAAATAGAAGCTTCCAGCTAGCCTTCTCAGGGTTTTCTTGTCATTCTTCGACGCACCTTCAGGATACTCCTGAGTCTTGAGGAAGTTCTTGATGTCATAATACCACGGCTTCTCATCAATCACCACAGACTCGGCTGCAAACACATACGCAGGCCTCTCAAGTCGATTCACCGCAACATGTGGCACATGATTCCACCAATGAACTTTGATCATTGACGACAAAGTAGCCAAGGCATCAGCCATTTGATTCTCATCCCGGGGGACATGATACAACTTCACCTTCTTGAAGAACGTCAGTATTCTTCTGGCGTAATCTCTATACGGAATCATATGTGGCTGATTCGTATTCCAATCTCCATTGACTTGATTGACCACTAGAGCGGAATCTCCAAATATATCAAGAGTTTTGATCCTCAGATCAATGGCTTCTTCTATCCCCATGATACAAGCCTCATACTCAGCTTCGTTGTTGGTGACGTCAAACGTCAATCTGGCAGAAAAAGGTATATGAGCACCTTTAGGATTGATCAATACTGCCCCAACACCGTTACCATTCATATTCACAGCCCCATCAAACATCAGTGTCCATTTGTCATCCGGATCCGGTCCTTCCTCGACAAGAGGCTCTTCGCAATCTTTCATCTTAAGATACATGATGTCTTCATCAGGGAATTCAAACATCATAGGCTGATAATCTTCAATCGGTTGCTCGGCGAGGTAGTCTGACAGAATACTACCTTTGATGGCCTTTTGTGACGTGTACTGAATATCATATTCTGTTAGAATCATCTGCCAACGAGCAACGCGTCCGGTGAGAGCCGGTTTCTCAAAGATGTACTTCACTGGATCCATCTTAGAAATCAACAAGGTAGTATGGTTCAACATATACTGCCTCAGTCGGCGAGCAGCCCCGGCCAAAGCACAGCAAGTTTTCTCGAGCAGTGAATATCTTGTTTCACAGTCGGTAAACTTTTTGCTAAGGTAGTATATGGCATGCTCTTTTCGACCAGACTCGTCATGCTGTCCCAATACACACCCCATCGAGTTCTCAGTCACTGACAGGTACATTATCAGAGGTCTCCCTGGAACTGGAGGTATAAGGATTGGAGGTTTCTGTAAATACTCTTTAATCTTGTCAAAAGCCTTCTGACAATCATCATTCCACCTGATTGCTTGATTCTTTCTTAGCAATTTGAAAATTGGTTCGCACGTGGCTGTTAGATGAGATATGAACCTTGCAATGTAGTTCAATCTCCCTAAAAACCCACGGACCTGCTTTTCCGTTTTTGGTTCAGGCATCTCTTGAATAGCTTTGACTTTTGCTGGATCAACCTCAATCCCTTTCTCACTGACAATGAAGCCTAAAAGCTTCCCTGACCTCACCCCAAACGTACACTTGTTCGGATTCAACCTCAGCTTGAACTTTCTCAACCGGTCAAACAGCTTCTGCAAATTAACCAGGTGCTCCTCTTCTGTCTGCGACTTCGCAATCATATCATCTACGTACACTTCAATTTCTTTATGCATCATGTCATGAAAAAGAGTCGTCATTGCCCTCTGATAGGTAGCACCAGCATTCTTTAGCCCAAATGGCATCACCTTATAGCAGAACGTGCCCCAAGGTGTAATGAATGTCGTCTTTTCCATGTCCTCTGGCGCCATCTTGATCTGATTATATCCAGAGAAACCATCCATGAAAGAGAATACCGAGGATTGAGCCGTATTATCAACCAATACATCAATGTGAGGTAATGGGAAATCATCTTTCGGACTCGCTCTATTCAAATCCCGGTAATCGACACACATTCTGACTTTGCCATCCTTCTTCGGCACAGGAACGATGTTGGCCACCCATGGGGGATAACTTGTAACAGCCAAAAAACCCGCATCCCACTGCTTCTGAACCTCTTCCTTGATCTTAGTTGCCATATCAGGACTCGTTCTACGAAGCTTCTGCTTGACCGAAGGACATCCTTCTCTAAGAGGTAATCGATGCACCACAATGTCTGTATCTAACCCAGGCATATCTTGATATGACCAGGCGAATATCTCCACATATTCTCTCAGCATCTCAATCAGCCTCCTCTTGACAGAGTCCTCTAAAGCAGCCCCAATCTTGATTTCTCTTTTGGCGTCCTCAGTACCCAAATTAACAACCTCCAACTCCTCCTGATGAGGTTGGATGACCCTTTCCTCCTGCTTCAGCAATCTGACCAATTCTGCAGGAAGTTCACAGTCTTCCTCACTCTCCTCTTCAGCTTGGTAGATGGGATTGTCGAAATCATACTGAGCCATAACAGAACTGTTCATAGTGAATGCCATAAGATCGCTTCTGCATGTTTAATGCTTTGTTTTAGAAAAAGAGTTCAATAAAGTCACAAAAAATAAAAACATTGCCATTTTTATTGTTTTTGAAAAAGGATGAAAACAAAAAATAGAAAGACAGGGATCACAAAGTTTGATTTCAAAAAATGTCCTTCATTAATGATAATCATTAAAACATGATGAGGCCCTACAATGAATCACTACGCCTTGGGCAGATCGTAGGATTTTCATGCAAAATGACAAAACAACAGAAAATTACTCTGTCAGAAGAGTAACTTGAACCACTTCTTCAGCCGTCCAGTTGTTGATAGACCCCCCTGGTGCACACGGGCGAACCCAGTTGTCCAGATCACAATCACTGTCACAGTCTTCACTACCGGTTGCAGAGACGTCGCCATGATTCATCAGCCCAGCGCTGGTAAAGGTACTCGGACCCGCTTGACCATTCTGCTCTGCTTGGAGAGGCTCGTAACCAACGCCAAATTTGTCTTCTTTAACAGGCAAGTCCACCATCTTGCCCCAGCCTTCAGCTTTGCCAGAATCAACAACCTCCTTAGCCTGCTTGTAAGAAGTAATTGAAGCACCTGGCTTCCTCTGCTCAGCGTACGCCACTTTCTCAAGAGCCACAGTCTCAAACGCCTGGCATAAGGTTTCGTGGATCTCGCCATCCACCTCAACATATTTGAACGAGGATAGATGACTCACCAGAATCTCTTCTTCACCGCACACGGTCACAATCTGACCGTTCCAGACATACTTGAGTTTTTGATGGAGAGTCGACGAGACTGCCCCTGCTGCATGAATCCATGGACGCCCCAATAAACAACTATAGGCGGGCTGGATGTCCATAACATAGAAGATGATATCGAATACCTCAGGACCTATCTTCACAGGCAAGGTAACTTCCCCACACACAGAACGTTTGGATCCGTCGAAAGCACGAACGATCAGGTCACTGGGAGTAAGCACAAACCCTTCCACATCAATCTTCTTCAGAATCTGCTTAGGCAGCACATTCAGCGACGACCCGGTGTCTACCAATACGTGAGACAACACTGCCCCCTTGCACTCCATGGTGATGTGCAAGGCTTTGTTATGGTTCCGCCCTTCAGGCGGTAAGTCCAGGTTGGTGAATCCCACACCATGCCTGGTGCTCACATTGGCCATCACACCCTCCAGTTGATTGACAGAAATCTCCTGAGGCACGTAAGCCAGATTCAACATCTTCAGCAAGGCATTACGGTGTGCCTCAGAGCACAACAACAGTGAAAGTATAGAAATCTTGGACGGAGTTTGATTCAACTGATCTACAATCTTGTAGTCACTCTTCTTGATTATTTCATAAACTCCTCCACGTCTTTCTCAAATGAGCCCTCGGGCGCTTCCTTCTGGACAGGCTCTTCCTCAACCACAGCTTGCTTACCCTTTGCTTTGGCGAGAGCCTCAGCATTATTGTCCCTCAAAGGCTGCGGTGCGAACAGACGACCGCTTCTGGTAAAACCTCCTGGACCCCCTACATTATCCACAGCCGGACCAACAGTTGCAGGAACTCTATTCGGTAAACCAATTGTCACTGGAGTTTGATTCACTGGTCTCGTCTGACTTTCAGCCCTTCTGTAACTGCGGTGAGCATTATCATACTTCCACGGCACGGCTCTACTATTCTCAACAGCCCTTCTTCCAGACGCGGCGATAGTAGTTGGAGCACTGATGGTTACAGGCACGGAAATGGTAACTGGGGTACCATTTGTTGCAGGTGCACTAACGACCCTTTGTCCACGTCCTTCAGACGGTTTAAAGTAAATGGTGATAGTTGACACTGTCCCACGATCTTTTACAGCCCTACTGAATTGCAAACAACCCTCATCCATCATACCCTGGATACCGGCCCTTAACTGGTCGCAACCATTCTCAGATTCTGCACAGCCCAAACAATCCTCATCACAGCCCGAGTAGACACCCCCATTCAGCAGACGGCCCTTCACAACTAGCAGAGAAGTCTGAACATCATCAACACTAACAACCAGATCTTCAGCTTCTTCCCCTCAATATTGTTCACTCTATGCCCACCATGCTGAGGCATAGGGTTGTTTACGACGTTAGGCACTGGAGCGAAGTTGATCGCCTTGGCATCGATCAAATCTTGGACCTTGTGCTGGAGAGCCCGACACTTCTCAGTATGATGCCCTGGTGCCCCAGAGTGAAAGTCACAACGGACGTTGGCGTCGTACCCAGGAGGCAATACTGTAGGCGGAGCCATTGTACGCAACTCAACCATCCCCAACCTGAGTAGTTCGGGCAGCAGTTCGGCGTACGACATGGGTAGCGAATCAAAACGTCGATCAGGCATCCTTTGTCTGGGCTGATACGGACGTTGCTGTTGTTGTTGTTGCGGTTGTTGAACTCTTTGTTGTTGTTGTTGACGAGGTTGAGGTGCCGGAATGGTCACTGCAGCAGCTTGACGGTATTCAATTCTGTTCTGATCTCTGCGGTGTTGAACAACATTAGTTTCACCCTCTCTTCGACGAGGTGCCCCAGCAAATGGCTTCTTAGAAGAAGAGGAACCAGCATCTTGGATCTTCCCAGTTTTAATCAAGCTCTCAGTCCTCTCTCCACAAATGACAACATCAGAAAAACTACCGAATGGGCAGCTCCCCATCCGGTCCATAAACACACCTTGAAGAGTACCGATAAACATATCTGTCAACTCCCTCTCCAGCATAGGGGGTTGAACTCTAGCAGCCAGTTCACGCCACCTCTGGGCGTACTCCTTGAAGCTCTCTCCGGATTTCTGACAAAGACTCTGCAGCTGAGTCCGGCTCGGTGCCATGTCCATGTTGTGTTTGTATTGCCTCAAAAAGGCCTCACCCAGATCCCTCCAACAGCGGATAGAATCTCTCTTCAATTCCATGTACCAGTCCAAAGAAGCCCCAGATAGACTATCTTGGAAAAAATACATCCACATCTTTTCATCATCGGTATACGCAGAGATTTTTCGATAATAAGCCTGCACATGGGTGCGAGGGCAAGAAGTACCGTTGTATTTATCGAAGGACGGTGCTTTGAACTTGTAAGGGATTCTCAAACCTTCCACCAACCCCATATTGGTAACATCAAAACCGAGAGAATTCTGACATTCCATAGCTCTAATTTTCTCAGCAAGGGCATCAACTTTACGATCCCTCTCATCAACCCTTCCCAGAACATCTTCGTCTTCACTGAGCAGAGTGAACATATCCTCTTGTCTGTCAACAATCGGAACAGGATTACGGGCCGGGGCACGGACTGCTCTGGCATTAGCGGCATCTGGAGCAATAGGTTGACCGTTGATTCGAATACCCCCCAACTCATCACCTACAGCATAGTTGTTGATGGGTACAGCAGCAGCAACATTATTATCATTGACCGGGCCTCCCTCTGGCGGAGCATGGTTGACCGGTGGAATTGCAGCCTCTTGTCTCTGAACCATGGCTCGAAGCTCTTCTTGACCTTGTGCAACCCCTTGCATCATATTCATAAACTGGGCCATGTTAGCCTTCATCTCAGCCAACTCAGCTTGAACTTGATCCATACCTCTCTGTTGATTCAGTCTTGTTGAGTAGCGGTGCGGACGTTGATCAGCTATCCTGCCTGAACAGGAACCAGAGTGAGAAGTCACGACCAAGAACACCTGTTATGCAAAATGATATGAGTATGGTGCTAATGATGCGTATGATGCACATGATATGTTCATTCCTCAGGCATTCAAAGAGCCTGAGTCATCCTCAAAAGATGGCAACCTGCAGCAAGAACAACACAGAAGCACAGAAACAACATACACAAGAGTGATGAGTACAAGGTGAAACCAACAACCTCATCTATATGAGTAACATGATCATATAACAAAGTCAAAGAAAATCCAAACAATCGGAGTACAACAATGAATCCCATCCAACAAGCCTGGAGGTGATTCTCAACATACATATCAAAGATACAAGCTAAGACAAACGGCCTCCCGGAATGAGAGTCTTCAAGTACTGACACTGGTCTATCAACAGGTCACATTCTGAACATTCTGGCAAAAGAGTGATCTTCTCCTTCAGTTGTCGTCTAAGCTCTACCACTTCTCCTCCAAGGTGGTTCTCTGATGCCTGTCTCAAGTCTACTTCCTTCTTCAACTGGATGTCTTTATCTCTGAGTTGCTTCTCCAAGTCTCTGATCTTCTTCTGATAGCTGGCCTCAACTCTCTGCAGCCTCAAGCACTCCCGGTGTTCTGCATCTAACATGCTCTCCATCTCCTCGTAGGATCTCTTCTTGCTTCTCAGTCTGCTAGCATCTTCTTCTCGCACTCCTCTGAGTTGATGAGCCAAGTTCAACCTATCAGCTTTGGCTTTGTACAACTCCATCTGGGTATCTTGCTCCTTCCCTCTCAAACGGCGATTCTCCATCAGGGCTTGCTTGTAGTGCTCCGCAGGCACACTCTCAGCAAGGATCAAAGGTGGTTGCTCCTGCAACGGCTCCATCCTATCGTAGGGTAACAACAAAGTTTCTACTCTCTCCTTGACCCAATCAGTGTAATCGGGCATAGCAACGGCAAACTTCTTCCCTAAGACAGATCCATCCTTCACACCAATAGACTTCCAAGCTTTCCCTATCTGCTCCAATCTATCCGGGTCACTCTGCTTCTCAAAATACACACTTTCTGCTACCTCAGCCTCAAGTGGTCTTCCCTTCATCACAAACCCCAACTGGCGGAGAGAAAGAACCGGGTTGTAATTGATGCAACCCCTAGTCCCTACGAGTGGCACATTACGGAATCCTCCACAGCTCATAATGACGTTACGCACATCCATCCGGTAAGATTGCCACCTGATATCATAGGAAGTAAGAGACATAACCCTCTGAGTCCACTTATGCGTGCTCTGAGCATCCACAAAAGGTCCACTGACTGGCAGAAGAGACAAGAACCATCTGAGCAAAAGCGGGAGACAACACCTGATAGCCCCACCCTTACCATGCCTACTGTGAATAGCATAGTAAGTGTCAGCTAATAGAGTAGGAACTGGATTTCCTCCAATGAAAATACTGACTGCAGCATAGTCAACAAAATTGGGCATACTCGGAAACAGGACGATCCCATAGATCATGACGGCCAACTGAGCATGAAAGGCTTCCCAACTTCCCTTCTCTGCTTCTTCTCTAGCTACCCTCAACAGAAACTTCAAAGGCAATCCTACAACATCCCCACTGGACTTCCAACTATCACTGACTTCCTTGATACCCAAATGGAGAGCTCTGGCAACAACTCTGAAATCAACCTCCTTGGGCACATCCAAGAAAGGAACCTGATACCGGACCGGGACACTCAGCAGAATGGAGTACTCCTCAAGAGTAGGCGCCAACTGATAATCTTGAAAGGTGAAACAATGAAGCTCTGGGTCGTAGAACTGTAGAAGAGTCTGCAACGGCACCGGATCGACTACCATCTTCAACAGTGTCAGAATATCTCCATACTGGTCAACAAACCCCTTCTGGTTACCACTGGTCATAAGGTTGCTCAACTCAATCAGAGACGTCAAAGGTTCACGGTGAAAGCTGTAGGAACAAGTCTTCCGCTTCAACTCTGGGACTGTTGCCATCTCTATCAGTGAACAAGCTCTGGAATGTACCTGAGAAATGATATGCATGCAGGGATTAGTTTTTTTTTTTTTTTCTTTTTCTTTTTTTTTTTTTTGTATCTTTTTTATTGCGTTTCTTTTGAAAAATAAATATGCTATGATGCAAATGATGCAGACACGACTGGTTGGCTGTGTCTCTCGGAACACAGGATCAAAACTTCGGCTTGAACTCGGAACCACAAATTCATCTGAAACCCAAAGTCATCTGAGACCCCAAAATTCTGAACCAATAGTCACCAACAGGATCACAAGTCACCAACAAGTCACCAACAAGTCACCAACTGTACCTGTAATAATGATCATTCCCTCCCCACTCACGGGTGTCATCTAGGCCAGGGTAAGGTCGAGAGAAACGCAGCATAAATAACCTTTCGCAGAACATCATCATATACACACCCGAAGTATGTAACGATAATGTCCCACCAGGGTCTGAACTGCTCGTGATATCAATGTTCCGCTAAGTGGCGCAATACCACCCGCTTCCCATGAATCACTCTATTCCTAAGTATCCTAGATTTCACTCATGGCCTGGGTATTGGGCCTTTTACCTCATGTAACTCCCACCCCAACAGAGAGAAACAGACAACCAGCCAGATGAATAATGAATGTGAATGAATGCAAACATAAGTGCAAACATGAATGCAAACAATAAATAAATGAATGCAATAAATAACAGCAAAAGCAACCAAACCCTATCCTAGAGAGCGCTAGGAGAGACTCGCTTAGGGAAGATGGACCAGCATAGGTCAACTTCTCTAGAGTCCCCAGCAGAGTCGCCAGCTGTCGCATCACGCGAAAAACCGGCGGGAAAACAAGAACAACAGAGCCGCCACCGTGCGTTATTTATCCCAAAAGAGGGAAAGGAAACGCTCAGAGTAAACCTGGGAAAGGAAAGGTCTCGCGACCAAAGAGAATGGGATCGGGAGTCGGTTATGCGAAGGGAAGGTATTAGCACCCCTACGCATCCGTCGTACTCGACGGGATCCACGCACAATAGGAAGGAAAATGGTTGCTAAAACACTGCTCACACACACACACACACTGGCTGAAAGAGACACAAGAAAACAGACAAGACTGACTCGGCAGGATATCGCATCCTGGGCCTACTTAGTCTATCAGGCATAGACATCAGAGTCGAAGTAGTTCGGACTGGGGAAACGACACATGCTCGCTAGGATATCGCATCCTATGCATACGTATCTTCTCGGACGAGAGAAGAATCAGAGCATTCGTAGCTCGGCTGACACGCACACAAACAAACAAAGGCAAAGGCAAACGTGGAGCCCGAATGCCAATCACTGGACTTACATCAGCATCCGAACCAAACACACACAAGAGGCAAACGTGGAGCCTGAATGCCAATCACTGGACTTACATCAGCATCCGAACCAAACACACCCACACTGGAACCCAAATGCCACTCGATGGACTTACATCAGCTTCCAAGCACACAACAAGACAAAACAAAGACACAGGCGCCCGGAGAGATCTGCTCATCTCCTGCCTACGTACCTCATCTGGTATGAGGATCAGGGCGACGTAGTTCCCCTACGGAGGGATAAAGGACTAGCCTAACCAGATAACAGAGGGAGACACAACTAGGGAGACTACGACTCGAGCCTAGATGTTATCATGCAAAATCACCCTAAGTTAAGGTTTCTAGCTAACTGGCACAGGGAGCCAGCCTATCCTAATCATGACTTGCACAGGAAGCAAGCCACACACACACTTAACTTGCACAGGAAGCAAGCCAAGCAAAACCTAACTTGCACAGGAAGCAAGTCTAAACTAAACCTAACTTGCACAGGAAGCAAGTCAAACAAACATACAAGCACAGGTAGCACACACTATACACAAGCAAGTGGCTCAAACAAGGGTTAGGTTTTAGTCGAGGGGTCATATCAACCTCAACAAACAAACCTCTGGAACTGGGTAAAGGGTGCTCTTAACCTTGCCATTGAGGGGCTAAGGTGAAGCAGATGAAAGGTGAGTGAAGATAAGACTTCACAGCTCTTATCCCTGGCCTGGGAGAGCTTAAGACAAGAATGTGTGGGTTCAGAAAGTGGGAACCCTTCTACACATTTGAAACTGACTCAACTGTACAATTGTACAAGATCTTGGGTTTGTATCTGCAATGCATCAACACAGTGGTGTGAGCAAAGCAGATGACACACAGAATAGCAGGGGATAGATTGCATATCCCTTGGGTTCTGCCAATTGCCTCTTCACTTAGGAGGTCTTTGACTCTATACAAGGACAAATGTAAACAGTCACAAACATTGCCTCTTAAGGAGGACTTCAGACAGTTGCCTGGCCAAGTAACAGGCCAGGTCTTCCAGACTACATGAAGATTAGAAGTATACCTCAATGCAAATTGCTTATACAAGCAAAGCAAAGCAAAAGTTCACAAGGAACTGAGCAACTAAAAGCACCTGAAATAGTCAAGCAGACATTAGTATGCAACTTCAAAACAAAGTAAAAGGAAACAGACATCAACAGTTAATTAGAGGCAAATGGATGTGCAAGGCACAAGGCTTAGGGCATGTGAGCCAAGCCACCTACAAAACAAACAAGTTAAACAATGATATTCAAGCAAGCTCAATCAAAAAGAATTGGTCTCATTGGTCATTTGTTGGTCAACCTGAAAACATGAGCTCAAAGGTGAGTAACAGGACCACTAGGACAAGCCTAGGGTCAAAAAGGGATGAAAAAGTCAAAACAGCAAAGGGCAAACAACCAAAATCATGTTCAAACAATCAAGAATCAATACCAATTGGGTTCACATTCATATCAATCACTATCATCATTTCATGAACAATTTAGGTCAAAACATGGCATTTAGAAGCTCATAGAAGTCAACAGCAAGACTTGCATCAAAACCAATCTCAAACATTTCCAAAAATCATCAAATAAATCATGATCAATCACAACCCACAGCATGGTAAGCATGTCAAATTTCATCTCATTTGGACAAGTGGAAGATAGTCAATGAAAATCAGAAAGGCAAGGCAAGTTTGAACATGCTCAAAGAAGTCAACCAAACATGCATCAACTTGAAAAATCATAAATCAGTGATGGCAAATGAGAAATGAATGGGACTAAAACCATGATGAACCTTAAGATGTCTACTAATCACATGTCAAATTTCATGTCCATCTAATAAAGTATGAGAATTTCACAAAGGAAATGGGAACATGTATCACAAAAGTCAACATAAGACCAAACAGGGGAGAAAATCCAAACAATTAGGAAATGCCACAAATAAATCCAAGAAAATTCACATGTAAACTAGACATACAAGAGTACATTTCATGCAAAAATTCAAACCAATTTGAGTTCAAGAAGCATGGTAATGAAAAACAACAAGTTGCACATCAATGGTGTGACACAAATTGTCACACCCTAATTCAAAAAATCATAACTCACAAACCAGCAATGATAAATTCACAAACTCTACACCAAAATCACCATGAGTGTGTCTTGTTTAAGCACAAAAAATTTGGGAGCCATTGGATAAAGTATCACCATTTCACAAATGTTTTGGCAAAGTGTACAAAATATGAGCACATGTCACAAACCCTAATACCAATTAAAATCCACTCATCAAAAAAATCTGGAAAAAATATGATAAAAAACTAGAGATTGTGATGAACATGATGCAAAAAATCCCATGAAATTTGGACTTGAGATGAAGATGTTATGAATTTTGTAAGTTGGATGGATCAAAGTGAAATAATTGTGAAAAAACAACATTATTCAATGAGACATGGGGTCCGGCCATGGCATTTTTGTAATTAACCAAGTCACTAATTGAAGCACGGTCGTTTTGGCCAAGAAGAGGAAATGTTCTGATTGGCTGAGGCAATGAAAACGCGAAAGGCTCATGCAAAACACGTTCAGATGAAGAAATCTGGAAATTGGCTAGGGTTTATTGTAGCATCTTCATCTTCATCACAAAATCGTGAAAAACAATTTCCCAGAAATGGCCAACCAGCATATCAATAGAACCAGCAAACAACACACATCATGAATCCAACAACCATTAACATGGAATCGAGCCACATAGCATGCATCATACAAAACAAGTTTGAATCATCAAATTTCCACTCAACATTTCTTTCAAAATATACTACCATTTTCAGTGCTTCAAAGCTCAAAATGACCATGGCAAGGAGATCTATCTAATGCATAGCATAGTTTTAAGAAATGAGGGGATCGAGTTCTTACCAAAATCGAAGGACAGTCGTGATTCAAGTGTTGTTTGGCTTCAAATGCTCGAAACAGATGTTCCACACGCTCCCAAATGATGAATGGTTGAAAGACTTTAGCTCATCAAAGCTTGACATGGCTCAGACCATGATCTGCCATGGAAGAAGCTAAGCAAAGCAGTTGGTGAAACTTGCTTTACAGTTGTGTTATTAAGCATTCAAAGGGTTCAAAAATGGTAGCATATGATGAATGAATCAAGGCTGGCTCGAGGTCTTTGCAGTTTTTGGAGAAAAGTTCAACAATGCAAAAATGAGAAAATGAGAGAAATGGAGTTTCTGTTTGTTAGAATGTGGCTGCTAGGGTTTCCTTCAGCAGGAAAATGATGAATATATACCCTGTTTTGTGGTACTGATTAGGGTTCATGAAAGGTGGAATGGAGTTGGTGAAAAGTGTACTTTTGTCCAATTTTCAAGCAAGTTAGGAATGGCTGTATGTACTGCACGAAAATGGCTTTGTAACATGACCAAAATGCAATTTCAGAACATGTTTGATTGGTAGAATTGGTTGGAAGTGGTTATTTTGAAACTCATTTTTCAACCTCACTTGAAATTAATTCATGCAAGTCCAAAATGCCATTTTGATTGGTAATGTTTTGGTGAATGGTGATGACATATTTGGAAAGATGGCATCAAATGTGACTTGTTGCAAAAAACCCCACCCAATTTGGCCAAATGGTTTGGGAGATATGGCCTTTTGAAGTTCAAGAATTTTTGAAAATGAATTGATCATAACTTGCCAACCATACATGGGAATTGAGTGTTCTTGGACTTTTTGGAAATGGGAGAACAAGATCTTCAACTTTCATGTTGGGAAAAAATTCATTTGAAGCTTGTATCATGATGTAAGTTTGAGGATCAAGACTTTCCATTTTTGGTAAATTTCAGTTACAGGTCAAGTTTCCCTTTTTGGAAATTTCTGATCTGGCTTCAAATTCTTCCATGATTGTGTTTGACATGATATATGAAGACTATATGGACATGAATGAGACCTCTCAAACCAAATCCAACCATCAAAACCATAAAATCAGACACAGTTGACCAAGTTTGACTTTTTAGGGTTTCTGGCAAACTGTGCATTGACTGATGACTTCTGAACATCCAATCTTTGACCAAAACACTTCAAATGGATCCCCAAGTCATGTGAACATGTTGGACCAACCCTAGGGCCTTGGCTCCTTGAGAAATGCACTTGCTTGCTTGACTGACTGATCTCCTGACCAGTTTGACCTAATTCTCTTGATTGGCTTGCACTTGAGGCAAATAGGACAATGCAATGTTATGCAGTGGACCATGTTATGCTATGACCTAATATGAGAATGTATGTACAATGATAGGTGCAAATTTGAGGTGCTACAGCTGCCCCTATTCAATCAGCTGGGAACCCGAACGGATGATAGCGACGGCTGTCAGACTTTCAGGGTAAACAGGGATTGAATACCAAGAACCGTAGAAATTTGCACTCTGCCGGATATGATACAAGAAGAACCACGTCATTTACTGATGACGCCTGCAATTGACAACTTCAGAAAAGCGAAACCATTTACCGATGGTTAGAAACTGGTAACTTGATATTTACCGATATCAACTTCAGCAAGACCATTTACCGATGGTGGCTTCAAAGAAACTTGACATTTACTGATATCAACTTCAACTCGACCATTTACCGATGGCTACTGCAACTGGAGATCCAATATTTACCGATATCGAAGAAAACGGGGCCATTTACCGATGGCGGATAAAACTGGGCATTCAATATTTACCGATATCGAAGCATACGGGGCCATTTACCGATGGCGTCTCCACTTGGGGGGGAACAAAATCTTTGTGGTGTAATCAGACAAGACGTTTACCGACGACTTCTGGGGATCTTGATTTTATCAACAAGGAAACAAAGCATGACCAGACATTTACCGGTGACTGGGATGAGACTCGACGTTTACCGACATCGAAAGATGATGTTTACCGACATCCAAAAACGACCAGACATTTACCGATGACCGGGGAATACTTCACTCAGGGAAAAAACAAGTATTTGCAACTGGAAACCAGATTGGACATTTACCGATGACTCTACTGGGGATCTCTAGCTGGGGATTATCAGACATTTACCGATGACTGCAGAAAAAACTCGATGTTCACCGACATCGAAAGATGATGTTTACCGACATCAAAAAATGACCAGACATTTACTGATGACTGGGGAGAAAACCCGATGTTTACAGACACCGAAACAATGGTGTTTACCGACACCAAAAATGATGACCAGACATTTACTGATGACTGGGGAGAATACCCGATGTTTACAGACACCGAAACAATGGTGTTTACCGACACCAAACAAAGAAACACACGCGGGTGCTAGTATGACACTTACCGGTATCACAAGAACGACTTTTTAGATATGTCAAGGCAAGGTTGACCACTTGCTGGGGGTCTCACTGGGGAGAAACAAACTTTCTGTCGCCAACGGGTGAGGTAATAAACCTCTGTGGGGATATCAATCCTGAATGCTGTCAAGAGCAACTGTAGCAGACTTGCTGTGCTGATGTTGAATTAAATGATCCGCCTCTGCCGGGGATACGGTCTGGTGAGGTTAACACATGAATGCATATGTTTGAATTTTTCTATGGCGTAATGCTCCATATTGAATGGGAATGCTACGCAGTTTGAGGATGCAATGATTACTAAAATGCAAAAATGCAAAAATGATGAAAAACTCCGGCTGGGGAGCCAAAACTGATCGGGTACTCCAACTCTGCGGGGAGACTCTGCAGGGAGAGCAACGACTTCTCACTCCTGTTGGAGAATAGCACTGCTGCTGGGGGAAGGTAAACTCCGCTGGGGATATCCTTCAGTCCACAGATAGGATAAATGTTGGAGATAAATTTCAATGGACCTGCCTCACTCGGGGGGGAATCGGCAAATACAGGCCTGCTGGGGATAGGCAATCCTTAGATCTGTTGGGGAATAGAAGGCACTATCCACAGACGTCTCCGCAGGGGAACATAGCTCTGATAGCTTCCAAACTTGCTTGGGGAAAATATCTGCTGAGGAAACGTCCTCACAGATGCCAATCCTGAAAAAACAGCACAACAAAATGCCCCCAGGGGATACATGGACAAGATACGCTCAAGTGTCCTCAACATTCAAAATGATTTTCAAATGTTTTATCTTTCTGCACATTATTGTGTAGCCTTCATGTTCTTATATGCAATGCTTATCAAAAATTCGGACATTTTTGCAAACAAAACAGTAAAAATAAAAACAAAAGAGCCATTTATCTGAATAACGACTTTTATTGATTGAAAATGTGCCTGAAAAGGCAAATACATTGGGAAGCAATTCCTAGAAAGAGGTAATTGCGCACAAAAGGAAAAATCTATCCTAATGGCAATGTGAACACGGCATCCACTATTTCCCAATTCTGTTATAACTCACAGATCATCAGTTTTCCTCCCAACTCCTTGCTTTCTGAGAAGAATGACTGGACGGATCACATCTTTCGAGATGGCAGACGACAAAGCTCGATGAAGTACAGACAACTCAGACTGTAGTCTTCGCTTTAATCCCTCTTTTGGCTGGATCGCCCTTTCGGGTTTTCAATCCACCGGGATACCCATTTTTGCCTAAGCCGCCCTTGCGGGTTTCGGACTTACCGGGTGTACAAATTCTTTTCATTTTATCCCTAATTTTTGCCCGAACCTTTTCTTTCTGTTTTTTTGGTTCGCCGGGATGCCCTTTTTTGCCTGGACTCTTTTTTTCTTTTTGTCCAGCGGGTCAATTTATGCGAAGTATTTTTTGACTACATCTGAGTTAACAGGAGACGGAAAGTCTTCACCATCCATAGTTGTAAGCATCAAGGCTCCACCGGAGAAGACCTTCTTCACAACATATGGACCTTCATAATTAGGAGTCCACTTGCCCCTGTTATCTGCACCGGGAGGGAGGATCCTCTTCAAAACTAGATCACCGATCTGATAGCTTCGAGGACGCACTTTCTGATCAAAGGCTCGCTTCATCCTTCTCTGATACAACTGTCCATGGCATACAGCTGCTAGCCGTCTCTCTTCGATAAGGCTCAACTCGTTAAACCTTGTTCGAATCCACTCGGCTTCGTCCAGCTTGACATCCAATAAAACTCTCAGAGAAGGAATCTCCACTTCAACAGGTAGGACAGCTTCCATACCATACACAAGGGAGTAAGGGGTTGCCCCGGTCGACGTACGTACTGAGGTACGGTACCCATGCAAAGCGAAAGGCAGCATCTCATGCCAATCCTTGTACGTAACGACCATCTTCTGCACAATCTTCTTGATATTCTTGTTCGCCGCTTCTACAGCACCATTCATCTTCGGTCTGTAAGGAGAAGAATTGTGATGTTCAATCTTGAAATCTTTACAAAGCTCTTTCATCATCTTGTTATTGAGATTCGAACCATTGTCAGTGATGATTCTCTCAGGAACTCCATAACGACAGATGATTTCTTCTTGATGAACCGGGTAACCACTTGTTTGGTAACGTTAGCATAGGAAGCTGCTTCCACCCATTTGGTGAAATAGTCAATCGCTACCAAAATGAAGCGATGTCCATTCGAAGCAGTAGGCTCAATCTTCCCAATCATATCAATGCCCCACATGGCAAACGGCCAAGGCGAATTCATGACATTCAGAGGGCTTGGTGGTACATGCACCTTATCAGCATAGATTTGACACTTATGGCACTTCCGAGCATACTTGAAACAATCGGATTCCATAGTCATCCAGTAATAACCCGCTCTCAACAATTTCTTAGCCATTGCATGTCCGCCGGCATGAGTACCGAAGGAACCTTCATGAACTTCCTGCATTAACATGTCCGCCTCGGGTCTGTCCACGCATCTGAGCAAGACCATGTCAAAGTTTCTCTTATACAACACATCATCCTGATTCAAATAGAAGCTTCCAGCTAGCCTTCTCAGGGTTTTCTTGTCATTCTTCGACGCACCTTCAGGATACTCCTGAGTCTTGAGGAAGTTCTTGATGTCATAATACCACGGCTTCTCATCAATCACAACAGACTCGGCTGCAAACACATACGCAGGCCTCTCAAGTCGATTCACCGCAACATGTGGCACATGATTCCACCAATGAACTTTGATCATTGACGACAAAGTAGCCAAGGCATCAGCCATTTGATTCTCATCCCGGGGGACATGATACAACTTCACCTTCTTGAAGAACGTCAGTATTCTTCTGGTGTAATCTCTATACGGAATCAAATGCGGCTGATTCGTATTCCAATCTCCATTGACTTGATTGACCACTAGAGCGGAATCTCCAAATATATCAAGAGTTTTGATCCTCAGATCAATGGCTTCTTCTATCCCCATGATACAAGCCTCATACTCAGCTTCGTTGTTGGTGACGTCAAACGTCAATCTGGCAGAAAAAGGTATATGAGCACCTTTAGGATTGATCAATACTGCCCCAACACCGTTACCATTCATATTCACAGCCCCATCAAACATCAGTGTCCATTTGTCATCCGGATCCGGTCCTTCCTCGACAAGAGGCTCTTCGCAATCTTTCATCTTAAGATACATGATGTCTTCATCAGGGAATTCAAACATCATAGGCTGATAATCTTCAATCGGTTGCTCGGCGAGGTAGTCTGACAGAATACTACCTTTGATGGCCTTTTGTGACGTGTACTGAATATCATATTCTGTTAGAATCATCTGCCAACGAGCAACGCGTCCGGTGAGAGCCGGTTTCTCAAAGATGTACTTCACTGGATCCATCTTAGAAATCAACAAGGTAGTATGGTTCAACATATACTGCCTCAGTCGGCGAGCAGCCCAGGCCAAAGCACAGCAAGTTTTCTCGAGCAGTGAATATCTTGTTTCACAGTCGGTAAACTTTTTGCTAAGGTAGTATATGGCATGCTCTTTTCGACCAGACTCGTCATGCTGTCCCAATACACACCCCATCGAGTTCTCAGTCACTGACAGGTACATTATCAGAGGTCTCCCTGGAACTGGAGGTATAAGGATTGGAGGTTTCTGTAAATACTCTTTAATCTTGTCAAAAGCTTTCTGACAATCATCATTCCACTTGATCGCTTGATTCTTTCTTAGCAATTTGAAAATTGGTTCGCACGTGGCTGTTAGATGAGATATGAACCTTGCAATGTAGTTCAATCTCCCTAAAAACCCACGGACTTGCTTTTCCGTTTTTGGTTCAGGCATCTCTTGAATAGCTTTGACTTTTGCTGGATCAACCTCAATCCCTTTCTCACTGACAATGAAGCCTAAAAGCTTCCCTGATCTCACCCCAAACGTACACTTGTTCGGATTCAACCTCAGCTTGAACTTTCTCAACCGGTCAAACAGCTTCTGCAAATTAACCAGGTGCTCCTCTTCTGTCTGCGACTTCGCAATCATATCATCTACGTACACTTCAATTTCTTTGTGCATCATGTCATGAAAAAGAGTCGTCATTGCCCTCTGATAGGTAGCACCAGCATTCTTTAGCCCAAATGGCATCACCTTATAGCAGAACGTGCCCCAAGGTGTAATGAATGTCGTCTTTTCCATGTCCTCTGGCGCCATCTTGATCTGATTATATCCAGAGAAACCATCCATGAAAGAGAATACCGAGGATTGAGCCGTATTATCAACCAATACATCAATGTGAGGTAATGGGAAATCATCTTTCGGACTCGCTCTATTCAAATCCCGGTAATCGACACACATTCTGACTTTGCCATCCTTCTTCGGCACAGGAACGATGTTGGCCACCCATGGGGGATAACTTGTAACAGCCAAAAAACCCGCATCCCACTGCTTCTGAACCTCTTCCTTGATCTTAGTTGCCATATCAGGACTCGTTCTACGAAGCTTCTGCTTGACCGAAGGACATCCTTCTCTAAGAGGTAATCGATGCACCACAATGTCTGTATCTAACCCAGGCATATCTTGATATGACCAGGCGAATATCTCCACATATTCTCTCAGCATCTCAATCAGCCTCCTCTTGACAGAGTCCTCTAAAGCAGCCCCAATCTTGATTTCTCTTTTGGCGTCCTCAGTACCCAAATTAACAACCTCCAACTCCTCCTGATGAGGTTGGATGACCCTTTCCTCCTGCTTCAGCAATCTGACCAATTCTGCAGGAAGTTCACAGTCTTCCTCACTCTCCTCTTCAGCTTGGTAGATGGGATTGTCGAAATCATACTGAGCCATAACAGAACTGTTCATAGTGAATGCCATAAGATCGCTTCTGCATGTTTAATGCTTTGTTTTAGAAAAAAGAGTTCAATAAAGTCACAAAAAAAAAAACATTGCCATTTTTATTGTTTTTGAAAAAGGATGAAAACAAAAAATAGAAAGACAGGGATCACAAAGTTTGATTTCAAAAAATGTCCTTCATTAATGATAATCATTAAAACATGATGAGGCCCTACAATGAATCACTACGCCTTGGGCAGATCGTAGGATTTTCATGCAAAATGACAAAACAACAGAAAATTACTCTGTCAGAAGAGTAACTTGAACCACTTCTTCAGCCGTCCAGTTGTTGATAGACCCCCCTGGTGCACACGGGCGAACCCAGTTGTCCAGATCACAATCACTGTCACAGTCTTCACTACCGGTTGCAGAGACGTCGCCATGATTCATCAGCCCAGCGCTGGTAAAGGTACTCGGACCCGCTTGACCATTCTGCTCTGCTTGGAGAGGCTCGTAACCAACGCCAAATTTGTCTTCTTTAACAGGCAAGTCCACCATCTTGCCCCAGCCTTCAGCTTTGCCAGAATCAACAACCTCCTTAGCCTGCTTGTAAGAAGTAATTGAAGCACCTGGCTTCCTCTGCTCAGCGTACGCCACTTTCTCAAGAGCCACAGTCTCAAACGCCTGGCATAAGGTTTCGTGGATCTCGCCATCCACCTCAACATATTTGAACGAGGATAGATGACTCACCAGAATCTCTTCTTCACCGCACACGGTCACAATCTGACCGTTCCAGACATACTTGAGTTTTTGATGGAGAGTCGACGAGACTGCCCCTGCTGCATGAATCCATGGACGCCCCAATAAACAACTATAGGCGGGCTGGATGTCCATAACATAGAAGATGATATCGAATACCTCAGGACCTATCTTCACAGGCAAGGTAACTTCCCCACACACAGAACGTTTGGATCCGTCGAAAGCACGAACGATCAGGTCACTGGGAGTAAGCACAAACCCTTCCACATCAATCTTCTTCAGAATCTGCTTAGGCAGCACATTCAGCGACGACCCGGTGTCTACCAATACGTGAGACAACACTGCCCCCTTGCACTCCATGGTGATGTGCAAGGCTTTGTTATGGTTCCGCCCTTCAGGCGGTAAGTCCAGGTTGGTGAATCCCACACCATGCCTGGTGCTCACATTGGCCATCACACCCTCCAGTTGATTGACAGAAATCTCCTGAGGCACGTAAGCCAGATTCAACATCTTCAGCAAGGCATTACGGTGTGCCTCAGAGCACAACAACAGTGAAAGTATAGAAATCTTGGACGGAGTTTGGTTCAACTGATCTACAATCTTGTAGTCACTCTTCTTGATTATTTTCATAAACTCCTCCACGTCTTTCTCAAATGAGCCCTCGGGCGCTTCCTTCTGGACAGGCTCTTCCTCAACCACAGCTTGCTTACCCTTTGCTTTGGCGAGAGCCTCAGCATTATTGTCCCTCAAAGGTTGCGGTGCGAACAGACGACCGCTTCTGGTAAAACCTCCTGGACCCCCTACATTATCCACAGCCGGACCAACAGTTGCAGGAACTCTATTCGGTAAACCAATTGTCACTGGAGTTTGATTCACTGGTCTCGTCTGACTTTCGGCCCTTCTGTAACTGCGGTGAGCATTATCATACTTCCACGGCACGGCTCTACTATTCTCAACAGCCCTTCTTCCAGACGCGACGATAGTAGTTGGAGCACTGATGGTTACAGGCACGGAAATGGTAACTGGGGTACCATTTGTTGCAGGTGCACTAACGATCCTTTGTCCACGTCCTTCAGACGGTTTAAAGTAAATGGTGATAGTTGACACTGTCCCACGATCTTTTACAGCCCTACTGAACTGCAAACAACCCTCATCCATCATACCCTGGATACCGGCCTTTAGCTGGTCGCAACCATTCTCAGATTCTGCACAGCCCAAACAATCCTCATCACAACCCGAGTAAACACCCCCATTCAGCAGACGGCCCTTCACAACTAGCAGAGAAGTCTGAACATCATCAACACTAACAACCAGATCTTCAGCTTCCTTCCCCTCAATATTGTTCACTCTATGCCCACCATGCTGAGGCATAGGGTTGTTTACGACGTTAGGCACTGGAGCGAAGTTGATCGCCTTGGCATCGATCAAATCTTGGACCTTGTGCTGGAGAGCCCGACACTTCTCAGTATGATGCCCTGGTGCCCCAGAGTGAAAGTCACAACGGACGTTGGCGTCGTACCCAGGAGGCAATACTGTAGGCGGAGCCATTGTACGCAACTCAACCATCCCCAACCTGAGTAGTTCGGGCAGCAGTTCGGCGTACGACATGGGTAGCGAATCAAAACGTCGATCAGGCATCCTCTGTCTGGGCTGATACGGACGTTGCTGTTGTTGTTGTTGCGGTTGTTGAACTCTTTGTTGTTGTTGTTGACGAGGTTGAGGTGCCGGAATGGTCACTGCAGCAGCTTGACGGTATTCAATTCTGTTCTGATCTCTGCGGTGTTGAACAACATTAGTTTCACCCTCTCTTCTACGAGGTGCCCCAGCAAATGGCTTCTTAGAAGAAGAGGAACCAGCATCTTGGATCTTCCCAGTTTTAATCAAGCTCTCAGTCCTCTCTCCACAAATGACAACATCAGAAAAACTACCGAATGGGCAGCTCCCCATCCGGTCCATAAACACACCTTGAAGAGTACCGATAAACATATCTGTCAACTCCCTCTCCAGCATAGGGGGTTGAACTCTAGCAGCCAGTTCACGCCACCTCTGGGCGTACTCCTTGAAGCTCTCTCCGGATTTCTGACAAAGACTCTGCAGCTGAGTCCGGCTCGGTGCCATGTCCATGTTGTGTTTGTATTGCCTCAAAAAGGCCTCACCCAGATCCCTCCAACAGCGGATAGAATCTCTCTTCAATTCCATGTACCAGTCCAAAGAAGCCCCAGATAAACTATCTTGGAAAAAATACATCCACATCTTTTCATCATCGGTATACGCAGAGATTTTTCGATAATAAGCCTGCACATGGGTGCGAGGGCAAGAAGTACCGTTGTATTTATCGAAGGACGGTGCTTTGAACTTGTAAGGGATTCTCAAACCTTCCACCAACCCCATATTGGTAACATCGAAACCGAGAGAGTTCTGACATTCCATAGCTCTAATTTTCTCAGCAAGGGCATCAACTTTACGATCCCTCTCATCAACCCTTCCCAGAACATCTTCGTCTTCACTGAGCAGAGTGAACATATCCTCTTGTCTGTCAACAATCGGAACAGGATTACGGGCCGGGGCACGGACTGCTCTGGCATTAGCGGCATCTAGAGCAATAGGTTGACCGTTGATTCGAATACCCCCCAACTCATCACCTACAGCATAGTTGTTGATGGGTACAGCAGCAGCAACATTATTATCATTGACTGGGCCTCCCTCTGGCGGAGCATGGTTGACCGGTGGAATTGCAGCCTCTTGTCTCTGAACCATGGCTCGAAGCTCTTCTTGACCTTGTGCAACCCCTTGCATCATATTCATAAACTGGGCCATGTTAGCCTTCATCTCAGCCAACTCAGCTTGAACTTGATCCATACCTCTCTGTTGATTCAGTCTTGTTGAGTAGCGGTGCGGACGTTGATCAGCTATCCTGCCTGAACAGGAACCAGAGTGAGAAGTCATGACCAAGAACACCTGTTATGCAAAATGATATGAGTATGGTGCTAATGATGCGTATGATGCACATGATATGTTCATTCCTCAGGCATTCAAAGAGCCTGAGTCATCCTCAAAAGATGGCAACCTGCAGCAAGAACAACACAGAAGCACAGAAACAACATACACAAGAGTGATGAGTACAAGGTGAAACCAACAACCTCATCTATATGAGTAACAGGATCATATAACAAAGTCAAAGAAAATCCAAACAATCGGAGTACAACAATGAATCCCATCCAACAAGCCTGGAGGTGATTCTCAACATACATATCAAAGATACAAGCTAAGACAAACGGCCTCCCGGAATGAGAGTCTTCAAGTACTGACACTGGTCTATCAACAGGTCACATTCTGAACATTCTGGCAAAAGAGTGATCTTCTCCTTCAGTTGTCGTCTAAGCTCTACCACTTCTCCTCCAAGGTGGTTCTCTGATGCCTGTCTCAAGTCTACTTCCTTCTTCAACTGGATGTCTTTATCTCTGAGTTGCTTCTCCAAGTCTCTGATCTTCTTCTGATAGCTGGCCTCAGCTCTCTGCAGCCTCAAGCACTCCCGGTGTTCTGCATCTAACATGCTCTCCATCTCCTCGTAGGATCTCTTCTTGCTTCTCAGTCTGCTAGCATCTTCTTCTCGCACTCCTCTGAGTTGATGAGCCAAGTTCAACCTATCAGCTTTGGCTTTGTACAACTCCAATTGGGTATCTTGCTCCTTCCCTCTCAGACGGCGATTCTCCATCAGGGCTTGCTTGTAGTGCTCCGCAGGCACACTCTCAGCAAGGATCAAAGGTGGTTGCTCCTGCAACGGCTCCATCCTATCGTAGGGTAACAACAAAGTTTCTACTCTCTCCTTGACCCAATTAGTGTAATCGGGCATAGCAACGGCAAACTTCTTCCCTAAGTCAGATCCATCCTTCACACCAATAGACCTCCAAGCTTTCCCTATCTGCTCCAATCTATCCGGGTCACTCTGCTTCTCAAAATACACACTTTCTGCTACCTCAGCCTTAAGTGGTCTTCCCTTCATCACAAACCCCAACTGGCGGAGAGAAAGAACCGGGTTGTAATTGATGCAACCCCTAGTCCCTACGAGTGGCACATTACGGAATCCTCCACAGCTCATAATGACGTTACACACATCCATCCGGTAAGATTGCCACCTGATATCATAGGAAGTAAGAGACATAACCCTCTGAGTCCACTTATGCGTGCTCTGAGCATCCACAAAAGGTCCACTGACTGGTAGAAGAGACAAGAACCATCTGAGCAAAAGCGGGAGACAACACCTGATAGCCCCACCCTTACCATGCCTACTGTGAATAGCATAGTAAGTGTCAGCTAATAGAGTAGGAACTGGATTTCCTCCAATGAAAATACTGACTGCAGCATAGTCAACAAAATTGGGCATACTCGGAAACAGGACGATCCCATAGATCATGACGGCCAACTGAGCATGAAAGGCTTCCCAACTTCCCTTCTCCGCTTCTTCTCTAGCTACCCTCAATAGAAACTTCAAAGGCAATCCTACAACATCCCCACTGGACTTCCAACTATTACTGACTTCCTTGATGCCTAAATGGAGAGCTCTGGCAACGACTCTGAAATCAACCTCCTTGGGCACATCCAAGAAAGGAACCTGATACCGGACCGGGACACTCAGCAGAATGGAGTACTCCTCAAGAGTAGGCGCCAACTGATAATCTTGAAAGGTGAAACAATGAAGCTCTGGGTCGTAGAACTGTAGAAGAGTCTGCAACGGCACCGGATCGACTACCATCTTCAACAGTGTCAGAATATCTCCATACTGATCAACAAACCCCTTCTGGTTACCACTGGTCATAAGGTTGCTCAACTCAATCAGAGACGTCAAAGGTTCACGGTGAAAGCTGTAGGAACAAGTCTTCCGCTTCAACTCTGGGACTGTTGCCATCTCTATCAGTGAACAAGCTCTGGAATGTACCTGAGAAATGATATGCATGCAGGGATTAGTTTTTTTTCTTTTTTCTTTTTCTTTTTTTTTTTTGTATCTTTTTTTATTGCGTTTCTTTTGAAAAATAAATATGCTATGATGCAAATGATGCAGACATGACTGGTTGGCTGTGTCTCTCGGAACACAGGATCAAAACTTTGGCTTGAACTCGGAACCACAAATTCATCTGAAACCCAAAGTCATCTGAGACCCCAAAATTCTGAACCAATAGTCACCAACAGGATCACAAGTCACCAACAAGTCACCAACAAGTCACCAACTGTACCTGTAATAATGATCATTCCCTCCCCACTCACGGGTGTCGTCTAGGCCAAGGTAAGGTCGAGAGAAACGCAGCATAAATAACCTTTCGCAGAACATCATCATATACACACCCGAAGTATGTAACGATAATGTCCCGCCAGGGTCTGAACTGCTCGTGATATCAATGTTCCGCTAAGTGGCGCAATACCACCCGCTTCCCATGAATCACTCTATTCCTAAGTATCCTAGATTTCACTCATAGCCTGGGTATTGGGCCTTTTACCTCATGTAACTCCCACCCCAACAGAGAGAAACAGACAACCAACCAGATGAATAATGAATGTGAATGAATGCAAACATAAGTGCAAACATGAATGCGAACAATAAATAAATGAATGCAATAAATAACAGCAAAAGCAACCAAACCCTATCCTAGAGAGCGCTAGGAGAGACTCGCTTAGGGAAGATGGACCAACTGGGAAGATGGTAGGCGCTTCTCAAAATACACACTTTCTGCTACCTCAGCCTTAAGTGGTCTTCCCTTCATCACAAACCCCAACTGGCGGAGAGAAAGAACCGGGTTGTAATTGATGCAACCCCTAGTCCCTACGAGTGGCACATTACGGAATCCTCCACAGCTCATAATGAAGTTACACACATCCATCCGGTAAGATTGCCACCTGATATCATAGGAAGTAAGAGACATAACCCTCTGAGTCCACTTATGCGTGCTCTGAGCATCCACAAAAGGTCCACTGACTGGTAGAAGAGACAAGAACCATCTGAGCAAAAGCGGGAGACAACACCTGATAGCCCCACCCTTACCATGCCTACTGTGAATAGCATAGTAAGTGTCAGCTAATAGAGTAGGAACTGGATTTCCTCCAATGAAAATACTGACTGCAGCATAGTCAACAAAATTGGGCATACTCGGAAACAGGACGATCCCATAGATCATGACGGCCAACTGAGCATGAAAGGCTTCCCAACTTCCCTTCTCCGCTTCTTCTCTAGCTACCCTCAATAGAAACTTCAAAGGCAATCCTACAACATCCCCACTGGACTTCCAACTATTACTGACTTCCTTGATGCCTAAATGGAGAGCTCTGGCAACGACTCTGAAATCAACCTCCTTGGGCACATCCAAGAAAGGAACCTGATACCGGACCGGGACACTCAGCAGAATGGAGTACTCCTCAAGAGTAGGCGCCAACTGATAATCTTGAAAGGTGAAACAATGAAGCTCTGGGTCGTAGAACTGTAGAAGAGTCTGCAACGGCACCGGATCGACTACCATCTTCAACAGTGTCAGAATATCTCCATACTGATCAACAAACCCCTTCTGGTTACCACTGGTCATAAGGTTGCTCAACTCAATCAGAGACGTCAAAGGTTCACGGTGAAAGCTGTAGGAACAAGTCTTCCGCTTCAACTCTGGGACTGTTGCCATCTCTATCAGTGAACAAGCTCTGGAATGTACCTGAGAAATGATATGCATGCAGGGATTAGTTTTTTTTCTTTTTTCTTTTTCTTTTTCTTTTTTTTTGTATCTTTTTTTATTGCGTTTCTTTTGAAAAATAAATATGCTATGATGCAAATGATGCAGACATGACTGGTTGGCTGTGTCTCTCGGAACACAGGATCAAAACTTTGGCTTGAACTCGGAACCACAAATTCATCTGAAACCCAAAGTCATCTGAGACCCCAAAATTCTGAACCAATAGTCACCAACAGGATCACAAGTCACCAACAAGTCACCAACAAGTCACCAACTGTACCTGTAATAATGATCATTCCCTCCCCACTCACGGGTGTCGTCTAGGCCAAGGTAAGGTCGAGAGAAACGCAGCATAAATAACCTTTCGCAGAACATCATCATATACACACCCGAAGTATGTAACGATAATGTCCCGCCAGGGTCTGAACTGCTCGTGATATCAATGTTCCGCTAAGTGGCGCAATACCACCCGCTTCCCATGAATCACTCTATTCCTAAGTATCCTAGATTTCACTCATAGCCTGGGTATTGGGCCTTTTACCTCATGTAACTCCCACCCCAACAGAGAGAAACAGACAACCAACCAGATGAATAATGAATGTGAATGAATGCAAACATAAGTGCAAACATGAATGCGAACAATAAATAAATGAATGCAATAAATAACAGCAAAAGCAACCAAACCCTATCCTAGAGAGCGCTAGGAGAGACTCGCTTAGGGAAGATGGACCAGCATAGGTCAACTTCTCTAGAGTCCCCAGCAGAGTCGCCAGTTGTCGCATCACGCGAAAAACCGGCGGGAAAACAAGAACAACAGAGCCGCCACCGTGCGTTATTTATCCCAAAAGAGGGAAAGGAAACGCTCAGAGTAAACCTGGGAAAGGAAAGGTCTCGCGACCAAAGAGAATGGGATCGGGAGTCGGTTATGCGAAGGGAAGGTATTAGCACCCCTATGCATCCGTCGTACTCGACGGGATCCACGCACAATAGGAAGGAAAATGGTTGCTAAAACGCTGCTCACACACACACACACACTGGCTGAAGGAGACACAAGAAAACAGACAAGACTGACTCGGCAGGATGTCGCATCCTGGGCCTACTTAGTCTATCAGGCATAGACATCAGAGTCGAAGTAGTTCGGACTGGGGAAACGACACATGCTCGCTAGGATATCGCATCCTATGCATACGTATCTTCTCGGACGAGAGAAGAATCAGAGCATTCGTAGCTCGGCTGACGCGCACACAAACAAACAAAGGCAAAGGCAAACGTGGAGCCCGAATGCCAATCACTGGACTTACATCAGCATCCGAACCAAACACACACCAAGAGGCAAACGTGGAGCCTGAATGCCAATCACTGGACTTACATCAGCATCCGAACCAAACACACCCACACTGGAACCCAAATGCCACTCGATGGACTTACATCAGCTTCCAAGCACACAACAAGACAAAACAAAGACACAGGCGCCCGGAGAGATCTGCTCATCTCCTGCCTACGTACCTCATCTGGTATGAGGATCAGGGCGACGTAGTTCCCCTACGGAGGGATAAAGGATTAGCCTAACCAGATAACAGAGGGAGACACATCACTAGGGAGACTACGACTCGAGCCTAGATGTTGTCATGCAAAATCGACCCTAAGTTAAGGTTTCTAGCTAACTGGCACAGGGAGCCAGCCTATCCTAATCATGACTTGCACAGGAAGCAAGCCACACACACACTTAACTTGCACAGGAAGCAAGCCAAGCAAAACCTAACTTGCACAGGAAGCAAGTCTAAACTAAACCTAACTTGCACAGGAAGCAAGTCAAACAAACATACAAGCACAGGTAGCACACACTATACACAAGCAAGTGGCTCAAACAAGGGTTAGGTTTTAGTCGAGGGGTCATATCAACCTCAACAAACAAACCTCTGGAACTGGGTAAAGGGTGCTCTTAACCTTGCCATTGAGGGGCTAAGGTGAAGCAGATGAAAGGTGAGTGAAGATAAGACTTCACAGCTCTTATCCCTGGCCTGGGAGAGCTTAAGACAAGAATGTGTGGGTTCAGAAAGTGGGAACCCTTCTACACATTTGAAACTGACTCAACTGTACAATGGTACAAGATCTTGGGTTTGTATCTGCAATGCATCAACACAGTGGTGTGAGCAAAGCAGATGACACACAGAATAGCAGGGGATAGATTGCATATCCCTTGGGTTCTGCCAATTGCCTTTTCACTTAGGAGGTCTTTGACTCTATACAAGGACAAATGTAAACAGTCACAAACATTGCCTCTTAAGGAGGACTTCAGACAGTTGCCTGGCCAAGTAACAGGTCAGGTCTTCCAGACTACATGAAGATTAGAAGTATACCTCAATGCAAATTGCTTATACAAGCAAAGCAAAGCAAAAGTTCACAAGGAACTGAGCAACTAAAAGCACCTGAAATAGTCAAGCAGACATTAGTATGCAACTTCAAAACAAAGTAAAAGGAAACAGACATTAACAGTTAATTAGAGGCAAATGGATGTGCAAGGCACAAGGCTTAGGGCATGTGAGCCAAGCCACCTACAAAACAAACAAGTTAAACAATTATATTCAAGCAAGCTCAATCAAAAAGAATTGGTCTCATTGGTCATTTGTTGGTCAACCTGAAAACATGAGCTCAAAGGTGAGTAACAGGACCACTAGGACAAGCCTAGGGTCAAAAAGGGATGAAAAAGTCAAAACAGCAAAGGGCAAACAACCAAAATCATGTTCAAGCAATCAAGAATCAATACCAATTGGGTTCACATTCATATCAATCACTATCATCATTTCATGAACAATTTAGGTCAAAACATGGCATTTAGAAGCTCAAAGAAGTCAACAGCAAGACTTGCATCAAAACCAATCTCAAACATTTCCAAAAATCATCAAATAAATCATGATCAATCACAACCCACAGCATGGTAAGCATGTCAAATTTCATCTTATTTGGACAAGTAGAAGATAGTCAATGAAAATCAGAAAGGCAAGGCAAGTTTAAACATGCTCAAAGAAGTCAACCAAACATGCATCAACTTGAATAAATCATAAATCAGTGATGGCAAATGAGAAATGAATGGGACTAAAACCATGATGAACCTTAAGATGTCTACTAATCACATGTCAAATTTCATGTTCATCCAATAAAGTATGAGAATTTCACAAAGGATATGGGAACATGTATCACAGAAAGTCAACATAAGACCAAACAGGGGAGAAAATCCCAAACAATTAGGAAATGCCACAAATAAATCCAAGAAAATTCACATGTAAACTAGACATACAAGAGTACATTTCATGCAAAAATTCAAACCAATTTGAGTTCAAGAAGCATGGTAATGAAAATCAACAAGTTGTACATCAATGGTGTGACACAAATTGTCACACCCTAATTCAAAAAATCATAACTCACAAACCAGCAATGATAAATTCACAAACTCTACACCAAAATCACCATGAGTGTGTCTAGTTTAAGCACAAAAAATTTGGGAGCCATTGGATAAAGTATCACCATTTCACAAATGTTTTGGCAAAGTGTACAAAATATGAGCACATGTCACAAAGCCTAATACCAATTAAAATCCACTTATCAAAAAAATCTGGAAAAAATATGATAAAAAACTAGAGATTGTGATGAACATGATGCAAAAAATCCCATGAAATTTGGACTTGAGATGAAGATGTTATGAATTTTGTAAGTTGGATGGATCAAAGTGAAATAATTGTGAAAAAACAACATTATTCAATGAGACATGGGGTCCGGCCATGGCATTTTTGTAATTAACCAAGTCACTAATTGAAGCACGGTCGTTTTGGCCAAGAAGAGGAAATGTTCTGATTGGCTGAGGCAATGAAAACGCGAAAGGCTCATGCAAAACACGTTCAGATGAAGAAATCTGGAAATTGGCTAGGGTTTACTGTAGCATCTTCATCTTCATCACAAAATCGTGAAAAACAATTTCCCAGAAATGGCCAACCAGCATATCAATAGAACCAGCAAACAACACACATCATGAATCCAACAACCATTAACATGGAATCGAGCCACATAGCATGCATCATACAAAACAAGTTTGAATCATCAAATTTCCACTCAACATTTCTTTCAAAATATACTACCATTTTCAGTGCTTCAAAGCTCAAAATGACCATGGCAAGGAGATCTATCTAATGCATAGCATAGTTTTAAGAAATGAGGGGATCGAGTTCTTACCAAAATCGAAGGACAGTCGTGATTCAAGTGTTGTTTGGCTTCAAATGCTCGAAACAGATGTTCCACACGCTCCCAAATGATGAATGGTTGAAAGACTTTAGCTCATCAAAGCTTGACATGGCTCAGACCATGATCTGCCATGGAAGAAGCTAAGCATAGCAGTTGGTGAAACTTGCTTTACAGTTGTGTTATTAAGCATTCAAAGGGTTCAAAAATGGTAGCATATGATGAATGAATCAAGGCTGGCTCGAGGTCTTTGCAGTTTTTTGGAGAAAAGTTCAACAATGCAAAAATGAGAAAATGAGAGAAATGGAGTTTCTGTTTGTTAGAATGTGGCTGCTAGGGTTTCCTTCAGCAGGAAAATGATGAATATATACCCTGTTTTGTGGTACTGATTAGGGTTCATGAAAGGTGGAATGGAGTTGGTGAAAAGTGTACTTTTGTCCAATTTTCAAGCAAGTTAGGAATGGCTGTATGTACTGCACGAAAATGGCTTTGTAACATGACCAAAATGCAATTTCAGAACATGTTTGATTGGTAGAATTGGTTGGAAGTGGTTAATTTTGAAACTCATTTTTCAACCTCACTTGAAATTAATTCATGCAAGTCCAAAAATGCCATTTTGATTGGTAATGTTTTGGTGAATGGTGATGACATATTTGGAAAGATGGCATCAAATGTGACTTGTTGCAAAAAACCCCACCCAATTTGGCCAAATGGTTTGGGAGATATGGCCTTTTGAAGTTCAAGAATTTTTGAAAATGAATTGATCATAACTTGCCAACCATACATGGGAATTGAGTGTTCTTGGACTTTTTGGAAATGGGAGAACAAGATCTTCAACTTTCATGTTGGGCAAAAATTCATTTGAAGCTTGTATCATGATGTAAGTTTGAGGATCAAGACTTTCCATTTTTGGTAAATTTCAGTTACAGGTCAAGTTTCCCTTTTTGGAAATTTCTGATCTGGCTTCAAATTCTTCCATGATGGTGTTTGACATGATATATGAAGACTATATGGACATGAATGAGACCTCTCAAACCAAATCCAACCATCAAAACCATAAAATCAGACACAGTTGACCAAGTTTGACTTTTTAGGGTTTCTGGCAAACTGTGCATTGACTGATGACTTCTGAACATCCAATCTTTGACCTAAACACTTCAAATGGATCCCCAAGTCATGTGAACATGTTGGACCAACCCTAGGGCCTTGGCTCCTTGAGAAATGCACTTGCTTGCTTGACTGACTGATCTCCTGACTAGTTTGACCTAATTCTCTTGATTGGCTTGCACTTGAGGCAAATAGGACAATGCAACGTTATGCAGTGGACCATGTTATGCTATGACCTAATATGAGAATGTATGTACGATGATAGGTGCAAATTTGAGGTGCTACAGCGCTGTCTAAACCCATGTACCATCTCAATGCGGCACCGGACAGGCTATCCTGGAAGTAGTGGATCAGGAGTTGATCGTTGTCGGTCTGAGTCGACATCTTGCGTGCATACATCACAAGATGGATGAGTGGGCAAGTGTTTCCTTTGTACTTTTCAAAGTCAGGCACTTTGAATTTGACAGGAATCTTGACATTAGGTACAAGGCAAAGCTCAGCAGCAGATTTTTCAAAGAGGTCTTTCCCTCTGAGAGTTTTAAGTTCCTTGCGCAGCTCAAGGAATTGATCGTTCATAGCATCCATTTTCTCATAGACATCTGGGCCCTCAGATGGCTCAGAGTGATAAATGGTGTCATCTACTCTTGGTAAAGTATGCACGACTAGAGGTGGCACAGCAAGGGCCAGGCTAGATGTTGATAAAGAAGCATAAGTAGGGGCGAGACCCTCTGGAACAAAGTTGGGAGGCACCCCCCAGGGAAACCCGGCTAGCATAGCAGTAGGCGCAAAATGGGCACTGGCAGCAGGCACGGTAGAGGTAGCAATCTCTGAGATGACCGTCCTCTGGGGAGGAGTTAAAGGCGTTGGAGAAGACTGGCTTTGGGCGGCCAAGAATGACTCCATCAGGGCAGTCAATCTTGCCACTTCCTCCTTCAACTCTCTGTTCTCTTGTTCTAGGTGATCCATTAGCTTTGATGAATTGGCTCTGGTGTAGTACCGGTGCGTCAACTTGTCTTCAAAATAAATGAAGAACACAGAGTTAGACCACTGAACAAGAAACCCTGGACCAAAACCTGCTTATGCACATGATGCATGTAATGCTTGTACATATGATTTATTTTTAATCAGAGGAACTTTTAGAGTTCTATTTGCAAATATTTGGAAAATATTAATCATTTAGACATATATGGAATAATTATATCGATAATATCTGGAAAAAAATTTTACACAAAAGAAGTACAGTCTTGGTAACCAAGTATACTACAAGAGAGAAGGAAAATGAACATCCTATGGAACCCTAGAAACAATCGTCCAAAGATCTCGAGACCGGAAGATAAGTTTCACGAAGCCTCTTCACCTCTCTCTCATAGGCTGTCTCCATATGTGCCTTCTCCTTGGCGAGTCGATCGTACTTCCTCTTCCAAAACCTGGAAGACTGAGGAAGAAGAGAAGTAACCACATCATCAGGCTCATCGATAACCTGATACTTCAGAAACTCTATCAACGCATCCTTATCTCTAAGCTGCTGAAGTAGCTCCTCTCGCTCACGGACCTAAGCGCGCGAACAATCTTCATCTCTCAACCCCTCTACTCCTTGGCCAGGGAGGGTTGAAGGCCCAACCATAACCATAGGTGTAGGTCTCTGGTAATCATAGGGCATGCGGTACTCAGAAGCTCTCCTCCTAACCCACGAGGTATAGGGTTCCAAAGCAATACAATTCTTTGGACCAAGCTCTTTCCTTCCCTTCCTATGAATCTTGCGCCAAGCATGGACCATCCTGCCCTTCAAGTTTTAGGGATCTTTACCCTCTTGAAAGAACACTCCTTCTAACAAAATTTTATTAGGTTTATCCTTTAAGGGGAACCCAAGCTGACGACGTGCTAAAACAGGGTTGTAGTTAATCCCACCACATGTACCAAGAAGAGGCACATCAGAGAATTCACCACAAGAGTCAATAATCTGCACACCATCATACACACAGTTATACCAAAAGATATCATCATTAGTGAGAGACATAAGTCTCGTGGACCACCTTAGACATCCTTTGTTCTCCTTGAAGGCGAGCGTCTGTGGCAAGTGCGAAATAAACCACTTGTACAACAGAGGCAAACAACACACAATGGTACCACCACCCTTTGCATTCCTCATGTGCAAAGAGAAATAAGTGTCACCCAACAGAGTAAGAACGAGATTAAGAGTAGAGAAAATCCTAATAGCGTTCACATCCACAAAATTGTCGATGTTGGGGAATAACACTAGCCCATAGATGAGAAGTACAAATATGGCCTCAAAGGCGTCCTCACTCATGGCCTTCCCATACAAAATAGCTTGAGCAATGAGGAAATCAGACGGGAGACCTTGAATTCCACCTTTGGTAGTCATATGAGCACCAACAATAGATTTATCTATATGCAACAGATCAACAATCTCTTGGGAAGAAGGGACTCTCTTAAGTTCCTTGCTTATCCATGTCTGAAAATTTGCAAATAGACCTCTTAAGTTCCTTGAAAATTTTCTCATTGTTGTTGATATGGATGTGTATGAATGCATGAATGCATGGATGCAACAATCACCCTCAAGGATCAAGCAAAACACACCACACAAATGTCACGGGATGGATCAAGTCATCCTTAATATTAATCATCCATTTTGGTGGATTATGGTTTACACATTATCAACATCCAAGTTCCATTGATATTAAGGATATACAAGAACGGATCAACCATAAATCAAGGGTTTGTTGCAAGTCACGAGCATGAAGTCTCGGTTAAGAACCACCCAAAGGGAGTGTACTATGGTTAAACCTGACAATCATGTTCTACAAGAAGTTCCCATAGTCATCATCCCATCTTTCGAATATTATCGGATAAACGACTACTCGTATTCCAAAAATATTCTCAAGAGAGACTCTTATAAATGTAGTATCGCGTAACAATCGTATCAAATCTTACACTTGAACGACCTTCACACTACGTCCTAAAAATAGGCCAAGATGGGCTAGGTAATCTAAGGTCCTTGGCTTCTAAGGCATATATTGGAAAGAGTAATGCCTAACCACGACTACTCGTGTGACATTATTGATCCTAACATAACCTCCACCAAGTGAATGGGCTTGCAAGTTAACTTGCTAAGGAATAACTCCACACAAGCCAACAAGACTATGCCATTCTCCTATCATAAGTGCACTCGAGTTCGGGTATAGAACTCATCTCACAAGAGACCACCAAGCACACAAGTAATTGATATATCAAGCAATTCATATATTACAAACAATACAGTCATACCAAATTTGCACAAAAATATGTCACAAATAATATAAACAATACAATACAACAAAGGTAAAAAGTAGGCAAAACACACTAGGCAAATGATCCCCAGCAGAGTCGCCACTTTTCTGTAGCGGGGTATTCATTACCTTTAGATTTATTGACTAAATCAAAAGTAAATCATACAATTTGAGTCGCCACCACATTTCTATTTATCCAAATGAAAGGTTAGGAAGCGAACAAAAATCGAGAAGTTTTATCAAATCAAAAACTAATAAAAATGCCAGAGATCTGGGTAAGGGGGTTGGTTATGCAATGGGAAGGTTTTAAGCACCCAAAACATCCTTAGTACTCTAAGGGAGCCCTTTTTACCAATGTTGTAAGGTAGGTTGGTATTTGTGAAAAATATTTGTGCAAACAGGATTGGGGAGGTGAGAAAAGAATATACAAGTTATTTACAATTTTGTGTTTGAATGGATAACCCCATTGCCTACGTACTATCTTAAAAAAGATTAGGATCAAAACCTCGTAGTTCGGTGTAAAAATCTCAAAAGAAGTTGGTGAATTGATTGGTCAAAAGCCTTATGGTCTTTTGTTATCAAAGGGAGAAAACTCAACCTAAAACCACAAATCCACCATATGAGGAGAGCTTCAACATGCTAGTGAGGGGTTAACCCTATAATAAGCATGGAAGTCTTATAGTCCATCACTAAGGATATAGGTGAGTATTATATCAACCTCTAGGATAACTCAAACCTAATAGCTAATGTTTATGAAAAGCTTTAACACAAATGGTCATTGCCGATTGTCGGTAATGATTGTCGGTAATGATTGTCTCTCCCAACGAGTCATCTTTCATTTGCTGATTGTCGGTAATGATTGTCTCTCCCTTTGATTTGGTCATCATTTTTATACCTAGTATTCGGTATCCTGATGCCCTTTTCTCTCGGTCGATTTATCCTTCATTAACCCAGTAACCGATTGTGGATAATCTTCCATGCGAGTATATTATCTACGTTCTGACGATAATAGATAATATATCTCATGCGCTCTTTGGTCGAAGTCTTCTGCTCTTCCCTAGTCGAGTAAGATTCGTATCCCCTTTGCGGAGTCGAATGCCCATCCTGTAATTGAGTTTGCTTTTAGCCCTCTTTTGGTTGATGAGTGTCTTGGAAATATTCCCCAATTCACGCTTGGTCGGCCACCTATTATATGCCCAGTAACCGGTATCCCTGGTGTTCCTTCCCTTTTTCTCCCTATTATGACTTTCGTCCCCTATGGAGTCAGATTTCTTGAGTAGAAATACACCTTTTTTAGGTCTTCCTCAGATGATTTTGGATGTTTGATATCTCTCACCCTTATATCAGTCTTAGATACTCATTCTCCATGAGCGTGTTGCTCTTTCACCCTTATACCGGTGTTTCGATCACATGTCTCCTTGAGCTTATTACCCAGTAACCGGTAATACCTCATCCTGTTTCTTCCTCAGACGAGTCCTGTTTTGGACACTCCCCAGTGAGTCCCTTAATGGTTACCTCCCATTTGAGTCCGGATTGTGTCCAAAGTATTCTCTATGGGTAATTTTGTTGTATTGGCACATTCCCCAATACATGCGTCCTTGAGTCAGCTCGAGTTTTTCCATTCATTTTCTCTCTTGGAATTCTTCTCGTGTCTCAGCAAGTTCTAAGTCGTGACCTGCTCACGCATTTTATTCCCTTTCTTATCCCCATTAGAATCCCCGGAGTCTCTGACCCATGGAGTGTATTACTCATATGGATTATCAGTCTCCATATTTTCTTTTTTTCTTTGTGGACGCGTATCCCCATAGAGTATTTCCCTTTTGCATACATGCATTTGCATCATAAGGTCTCTTAGGGACCAAAATTCGTCTCTTTGTTATTATTTAAGCCCATTCTACCTCGTCGAGACGAAGATTTTAACCTTCACTTCTCCGGCTTAAATGAACTTAAATAGGAGCATCTGTAAGACCCTAATTTTGACCCTAAGATCCCTCATGGCATCATAACATGGCATTTACATTGCCTCAAGGATCATAAGCATCTTGGCTCCTTACCTTTGGGATGGGGTCTCTTGTGAATTGGTTTGAGATCACCAAGCATGCTTGAATTATATATTATTACTTTTCTCATTTTATTTACTAACCAAAAGCACAAAAAATATGTCACTAACATCTCTTGTTTGTAGCTTGAGCAGTCACAAGGTCAAAAGCTTCTAGGAGATCTTATATGCATTGATATGGCCAAGAGAAGATGAAAGCAAGCATGGCTATGGTTCTCAAAGCTCCCATCCATCAAATATGCCTCCCAAGTATCTTAATTCATCATTTTGATCAAAGCAAATCAAAGGGTTTGAGGTTTGTTACCCAGGGAAACCTTAATTCATATGTTCATCAACTGTGCCTTGCTCATGAAGCAACCTCAACCCATGGTCAAATACAATCAAGGGAAGTTCTTTAATTCATCATTTCATGCATATCTGAACTTATTTGAGTGTCCTCAATCATCCATTCATCAAGATATGAGTTTTGGACTTGAGAAGTTGATTAGTCAATTCATCTAACTATTTGGAAATACACTGAGACCTAACTTTTTCGGTGTTGGTTAAATGGAGATAACCCCAAGATAAAACATGTTCTTAAGAACCATATGAACAACTTTCATGTTCATCAAAATTTTATTTGAAGCTTGGAAGGGCATCATCCATTCCAAGACATTATAGGTCATTTTGACCGAAACCCTAATTTTGGGTCAACTTCCCAAGGACACAACTCCTTCATTTTTCATGATTTTGAGGTGAGACTTAATGCATTAGAAATCATAATGTGTCTACTTCAAATGTTATGTTGAGAAAAATTACAAAATCTCAAAAGAAATACATGTGATAATGCAAAACATTATAGGTCACTTTGGACCAAATGCATTGAAATGTGAAAAAGTCCAACTTCAAGTGCCCATAACTTCTTCATCAAAAATCCAAATGATGCAAAATTTAAGTCCAAATTGATTTCCTTGAATAGCTCTACAACTTTAATGTTTAAGATTTTGTCATTTGGAGCTTGCATCATTAAGACAGAAGGGCTTGAACTTTGGCCAATTTTGAAAATTCCACATATGCATGTTTTGCACCCTACACTTCAAGTTCAATTTTCATTAACTTGCAAGGCCCAAATGGAGTTTTGATCAACATGACATTTGTTCCTTACGCAACAAGCTTTCCAACCATTACTCATAAGGTTGCATTTTAATTTTGGACATGGCATCTTCGAAGACTTCAATGTAATAGTGCATTTTGTGAAAATCACTTCAATTACCATGCATGATTCAAATACACCTCATCTGCACGTCCAAAACATATTTGGTGATGTTTAGCTTTCCATTCCAATCAGAATTGGGCCCTCCATGTGCCTGTACAGGCCCATGCATGGAGGCCCTCTTCACCCATTCAAAGGTTTTCTTCAACTGAATTTTGCTTCGAACCAGCTTGTATATTGTTCCATTTGCTTTGTTATTGTGTGATTTGAAGTCCTCTGCATAGAGGCAACATTATTGTTCTTTCAATTTTTGAAAATCATTGAGTTCACTTGAAAACCATAGAATTTCCACCTCTGATTTCTCTCAATCTAGAGATCGAGAGTGGAATTGAGTGGCACAGGGGTGATGTACATCACCCCAGCTTTCGAATGATACCTGGATCGTGCATTTTGGTTAACATTTTTTCCTCTGCAAATTTTGACCTTCACCGGAGTTGGCCGGAGAAGACGGTGGCGCTGGCCACCGTCTGTTCTCCAGATTCAATCAGGGCCTTCCATTTGTTTTTCCAGATCTAATCCTAACCGTGCCATGTTATGACTTTCCATAATGCCACATGTGATGCATTGACTAAGGAACATGGTAGGCGCGCGCGTGTGCACTCTTTGATCTGCCAGCTCAATTAATGAGCTCAGATCCAATGGCTCGCGCTTTTTCCTATTTTCTAATTTCTGATTTTGTTTTCTTTTATTTCTTTTAATTCCATTTTATTTCTAAAAATCATATCTCTCTCATTATTGGTCCAAAAATTATGGGACCAATTGCATTATTTCTCTTTTAATTTCTACTTTTTAAAAATGATTTTTAATATTTTTTATTTTATCATTTGATATTTTTCATGAATTTTCTCTTTTCTGGTTATTTTTAATTCATTTAAAATAGTTTTTGATATTCAAAAAATACAAAAATATTTTTCCAACTTCTTTGAATGGTGATAGATCTATGAAAAATATTCTCATCAATTTATTAATTGATTTGAGATTTATTTGAGATTTTAGTTCAATTAGGTTATTTTTATGCATTTTTAATTGATTTAAAATAGTTTCTGACTTTTAAAAAATGCTAAAAGATTTTGTCAAACTTTGTGTGACCATTTTGAACTTGGGATAATTCACTTGGACTTTTCAAAGTTGGTTGGAAGTGAGTTTGAAGTTTGACCTTTCTTTATTATTTTAATTCAAGTTTTATTTTAAATATTAAAAAATGTCAAAAATATTTTATTTGTTTGTTGACTTCTAATTCTCATTTTGCTTCTGTTTTCTATTATTTAACCTTGATCTCCTCTATCTTTGGTCAATGCTTGTTGATTAACACATACCATTTCCATTAATGCACTTTAATTCTTCTTCTTCTTCTTCTTCTTCTTCTTCTTCTTTTTGATCAATGAGTTAAAGGTTGATGGTTAGTATTGATACATGGAGGTTTAATCTTCTTTGATTCAAATCTAATTCATATTGATCATGGATCAAGTGAATGGCTTTGCATTAAGGATAGATTGCTTCCTAAATCATGCAAAGAACCTAAATTAATACAAGATCATTTCTCATCTTCTTTTTGGCATGGCAAGTTGTTGGAGTTTGATTCACTAATCAAGACATCTAACTTGTGTTGTTGCCTACATCATTATTGACCGACCTTAGATAGTTGTGACTTCTACATAAGTCCAATTACGATTGCTTAACATAACGCTAAATTTGCCTTATGGCACACTAACTATTAACATTAACCATTAACCATTGACATTTACTTCTTGCAGTTTACATTTATGCAATTTACTATTCTTGCACATATTATTCATTTGCTTTTTCCTTTGGTCATTTGAGCATATGTTTATGTTAATGCAATTTGTCTTTTGCTCACTTGAGCACATAATTGTATATATGTTATTGTGCTTGTGCTTTTGTCTTGATTGTTGTGGACCAAATGCAAAGAAATGGACAAATGGACTTAGTTTCTAGGACTTTCCCTATGCAAATTGGAGTAAAAGGACTTTAATGTTGAAGATGGATTAGAAGGACCAAACCTCTAAACTCACTCTTGTCCATTCTTGATTTACTTCATAGAACTTGTTGATGTGTGTGCTTTTGTGCTAGGGATCCTATGAGAGATCAAACTGAAGAATCATTGCCATGTTAATCCAAAGTGAAAGATACAAGAGGCATTGGGGATCTTCTAAGAGCTTGTTTAACTATTGTTGATTGCTTGAGCTTACAATTATTTTGCTTGCATATTCCAAAGGATGGGAGCTACTTGAATCATCAATACGATCTCAAGAAAGGAACTCCATTAGTGGTCTTGTTTCTTATCCCTCATCTCTTGTATGATTAGGACTTTAGCCATTCTTCTTCTTCCCTCCACTCTAACCCAAGCCAAAACTTTTGTGCAAACATTTAACACTTCTTTTCAAACATTAGAAACCTAAGCCTTATGCTTTTGATTTTCAAATCTTTTCATAACACTCATTTTGAATTGAATCCTTAAATCAATTTTGACCATATTTTGTAAATACTTTCCATTGGTAAATATAACTCATTCAAATGCTTTTGTGGTTTCAATGACCACTTCCTTAATCAAAACTTTTTCATAACCTTTAGCTATTAGGTTTGTGTTATCCTTGAGGTAGATGTAATACTCACTTATATCATTAGAGATGGACAATGAGTCTTCCATGCTTATTATAGGGTTAACCCCTCACTAGCATGTTGAAGCTATCCTCACATGGTGGATTTGTGGTTTTAGGTTGAGTTTTCTCCCTTGGATAACAAAAGACCTTAAGGCTTTTGGACCAATCAATTCACCAACTCATTTTAAGATTTTTACCCCGAACTACGAGGTTTTGATCCTAATATTTTTTTAAGATGGTACGTAGGCAATGGGTTTATCCATCCAAACACAAAATGTAAATAACTTGTATATTCTCTTCTCATCTCTTCAATCATGTTTGCACAAACAATTTTTCACATAATACCAACCTTACAACAAATGTGAAAAGGGCTCCCTAGGATTACCTAGGATGTTTTGGGTGTTTAAAACCTTCCCATTGCATAACCAACCCCCTTACCCAGATCTCTGACATTTTTACTAGTTTTTGATTCGATAAAACTTTTAGGTTTTTGTTCGCTTTCTAACCATTCCTTTGGATAAATAGAAGTGCGGTGGCGACTCGACTTGTATGATTTACCTTATATTTAGTCAATATCTCTAATGGTAACGAATACCCCGCTACAGAAAAATGGCGACTCTGCTGGGGAGTATTTGCCTAGTAGGTTTTGCCTACTTTTAATTTTTTGTTGTATTGTATTGTATACTATTTTGTGACATATTTTTGTGCAATTTGGGATTACTGTATTGTATGTAATGATTGAATTGCTTGAATATTAATTCCTTGTATGCTTGGTGATCTTTGTGAGATGAGTTCTATACCCGAACTCGAGTGCACTTAGGATAGGAGAATGGCATAGTCTTGTTGACTTGTGTGGAGTAATTCCTTATCAAGTTGACTTGCAAGCCTATTCACTTTTTGGAAGTCATGTTGGGATCAATAATGTCACACAAGTAGTTGTGGTTAGACATTACTCTTTCCAATATAGACCTTAGAAGCCAAGGACCTTAGTTTACCAAGCCCATATTGGCCTATTTCTTAGGATGTAGTGCGAAAGTCGTTCAAGTGTAAGATTTGATACGATTGTTACGCAATACTACACTCATAAGAGTCTCTCTTGAGAATATTTTTGGAATACGAGTAGTCGTTTATCCGATAATATCCGAAAGATGGGATGATGACTATGGGAACCTCTTGTAGCACATGTTTGGCAGGTTTAAACCCTAGTACACTCCCTTTGGGTGGTTCTTAACCGAGACTCCATGCTCGTGACTTACAATAAACCCTTGATTCATGGTTGATCCATTCTTGTATCCTTAATATCAATGGAACTTGGGTGTTGATAAGGTGTAAACCATAATCCACCAAAATGGATGATTGATATTAAGGATGACATGATCCATCCCCTGACCTTTGTTTGGTGTGCTTTGCTTGATCCTTGAGTGTGATTGTTGCATTCATGCATTCATGCACCCATTCGCATCCATATCATCAATAATGAGGAAATTTTCAAGGAACTTAAGAGATCTTTTTGCAAATTTTCAGACATGGAAAGACAAAGAAGGAATACAAAGAAGTACAGTTTCAGACAACCCGACTTGAAAGAGCTAAGGAATTTGACATCCTATGTATTAGATCCATTGGGTTTCAAGGCTCGTTTTGGGAAGTTTCTATCTATTCTGACTACTCAAGTGGACGAAGGATTGATGAGCGTGCTGGTGCAGTTCTTTGATCCCTTGTACCGTTGCTTCACATTTCCGGATTTTCAGCTTTTGCCCACGCTTGAGGAGTATGCTTACCTTGTGGGTATACCTATTCTAGACAAGTTGCCATTCAGTGGCTTAGAGAGTGTTCCTACTTCTCAAGAGATAACTGATATGTTGCATATAGATGAATCTCTGGTTGGTACTCATATGATTACCAAAGGTGGAATTCAAGGTCTCCCTTCTGAGTTCGTCATTGCTCAAGCTACTATGTATGGGAAGGCCATGAGTGAGGACGCCTTTGAGGCCATATTTGTACTCCTCATCTATGGGCTAGTGTTATTCCCCAACATCGACAATTTTGTGGATGTGAACGCCATTAGGATTTTCTCTACACTTAATCCCGTTCCTACTCTATTGGGTGACACTTACTTTTCTTTGCATATGAGGAATGCCAAGGGTGGTGATACCATTGTGTGATGTTTGTCTCTGTTGTACAAGTGGTTTATTTCGCACTTGCTACAGACGGTCGCCTTCAAGGAGAACAGAGGATGTCTACGGTGGTCCACGAGACTTATGTCTCTCACTAATGATGATATCTTTTGGTACAACCGTGTATATGATGGTGTGCAGATTATCGACTCTTGTGGTGAATTCTCCGATGTGCCTCTTCTTGGTACATTTGGTGGGATTAACTATAACCCTATTTTAGCACGTCGTCAGATTGGGTTCCCCCTAAAGGATAAACCCAATAACATTCTGTTAGAGGGTGTGTTCTTTCAGGAGGGTAAAGATCCCCAAGGCTTGAAGGGCAGGATGGTCCGCGCTTGGCGCAAGATCCATAGGAAGGGAAGGAAGGAGTTGGGTCCGAAGAACTGTATTGCTTTGGAGCCCTATACCTCTTGGATTAGAAGGAGAGCTTCTGAATACCTCATGCCTTACGAGTATCCGAGACCTACACCTTTGGTTGTGGCTGGGCCTTCAACCCTCCCTGACCAAGGAGTAGATGAGTTGAGAGACGAGGACTGTTCGCGTGCCTGGATCCGTGAACGAGAGGAGTTGCTTCAGCAGATCAGAGAGAAGGATGCTTTGATAGAGTTCCTCGAGCACCAGGTTATTGATGATCCTGATGATGCATGGACTTCTATACTTCCTCAGTCTTCCAAATTTTGGAAGCGGAAGTACGATCGACTCGCCAAAGAGAAGGCAGACATGGAAGCAGCCTACGAGAAGGAAGTGAAGATGTTTCGTGCATCTTATCTTCCAGTCTCCAGAGCTTAGATGATTGTTTCTAGGGTTCCATAGGATGTTCATTTTCCTTCTCTCTTGTATTGTATTTGGTTACCGAGACTGTACTTCTTTGGTGTAAAAATATTTTCCAGATATTATTGATGAGATATTTCCATATGTGTCTAAATGATTAATATTTCCAATATTTGCAAATAGAACTCTAAAGTTCCTCTGATAAATAAAAAATAAATCATATGCACAAGCATTGCATGCATCATGTGCATAAGCAGGTTTTGCTCCAAGCTTCTTGTTCTATGGTCTAACTCTGTGTTCTTCATTTATTTTGATGACAAGCTGACTCACCGGTACTACACCCGAGCCAACGCATCAAGACTAATGGATCATTTGGAACAAGAGAACCGTGAGCTTAAGGAGGAAGTAGCCAGATTGACTGCCCTGATGGAGTCATTCATGGCTGCCCAGAGCCAGTCATCTCCGACACCTTCAACTCCTCCCTAGAGGACAGTCATCTTTGAGATTATCTCTTCAACTGTGCCTGCGGCCAGCGCCCACTTCGCGCCAACAGCTATGCCAGCCGGGTTTCTGTGGGGGATGCCTCCCAACTTCATGTCTGAGGGTCCTGCACCCACTTTTGCTTCCCTGTCGGCATCTAGCCCGGTCCTAGCCGTTCCTCCTCCTGTCGTGCATACTATGCCCAGAGTAGACGACACCATCTATCATTCTGAGCCGTCTGAGGGCCCAGATGTCTATGAAAAGATGGATGATATGAATGATCAGTTTCTTGAGCTCCGCAAGGAATTGAAAACGCTTCAAGGAAAAGACCTTTTCGGCAAGTCTGCTGTTGAACTCTGTTTGGTCCCTAATGTGAAAATCCCTGTAAAGTTCAAGGTTTCTGACTTTGAAAAGTACAAGGGAAATACTTGCCCTCTCAGCCACCTGGTCATGTATGCCAGGAAAATGTCGACTCAGACCGACAATGACCAGCTTCTCATTCACTACTTCCAGGACAGTTTGTCCGGTGCTGCCCTGAGATGGTATATGGGCTTGGATAACGCGAACATCCGATCCTTCAATGACCTTGGTGAGGCCTTCGTCAAGCAATACAAGTATAACATGGATATGGCTCCCGATAGGGATCAATTGAGAGCCATGTCCCAGAAGGACAAGGAAACTTTCAAAGGATACGCCCAGAGGTGGCGAGAGGTAGCAACACAGATTGTGCCCCCGCTGGAGGAAAAAGAAATGACCAAGATCTTTCTGAAGACCTTGAGTTCTTTTTATTACGAGCGGATGATTGCCAGCGCTCCTTCTGACTTCACCGAGATGGTGAACATACGGATGCAACTGGAAGAAGGAGTCATGGAAGGGCGCCTGACCAGAGAAGAAGGCTCTTCTACCAAATGGTATGGGACGTTTGGAAAGAAGAAAGATGGTGAGGCACATGCTGTGACCTCCCACGCTAAACCTAGAAGACCCTCAGTGAGGAGGAAGACCGTGCGTCCTGCCCGTAACTAGCATCAAGTGGCTCATATAGCACCTGTTTTTAGAGATAATCAGCAATATCAGCATCACAATAATAATCAGCAACAACAACATCCGCAATATCAACAACAACAGCACCGTCCTCAACAGCAGGCCTACCAGCCTCGAAACAGTAATCAAGCCAGTACAAGTTATGAGAGGAAGAGGGTCACCTTCGATCCTATTCCTATGACATATGCAGAATTATATCCCTCTTTGATAGAGAGGAAATTGATTACTCCACGATACCCACCGGCTATACCTACCAACCCTCAGTGGTGGTATAAGCCTGAATTACACTGTTTTTATCATTCCGGAGCTCCCAGACATGACGTGGAAAACTGCTATCCACTGAAGACCAAGGTTCAAGACCTTGTGAGATGTGGTATTTTGTGTTTCGAGGACGTAGGTCCTAATGTAAAGAAGAACCCATTGCCCGAGCATGGGAAATCTGTCAACATGGTCCAGGGTTGCCCTGGTAAATACAAAGTCAAATATGTCATTCATATTCGACAATCTCTGGTCGAGATGCATAGACTGCTGTGTGAGTACAGTCATTACGAGCACGAGCATGATGGATGCCGAGTTTGTACTGTTAATCAAAGAGGATGTCGCCAAGTCCGCAAAGATGTTCAAGAAATGCTGGATGAAGGAGTCATTGAGATACTTCAAAACAGAAATGTTGACGAAGATGCTGATGAAGTCAATGTAATTTCTCCGATATTTCGGATCCCCGAGCCTGTTATTATCAAGTACGATGGTAGCAAGCAAAAGGCTTCTCCTTCTTTGATCATCAAACCAGCTGGCTCTGTGCCATACTCTTCTGAGAAGGCGGTCCCCTATTGCTACAATGTTGTAGCATTGGAGGATGGGAAATAGGTGCCCCTGCCCTCTACATCTGTTGCCAATATTGCTGACGTCAGTGGCTTGACCCGTAATTGTCGTGTCTTCTCGGCTCCGCCGAAACCTCAAGCTGATGTTCGAAGGGCCGATGTTGCTGATTACACTGAACGCCCGGTTGGGATTGCTGTGAATGCTACGAATCCGACACTTGTCGCCAAACCTACCTTTACGTTGAGAACTTCTGTCTCTGTTGGCCAGAGTGGCAATGCGAAAGAAGACTGTGATGAGATGCTGAGGCTCATCAAAAGAAGTGAGTACAATGTGGTAGATCAGCTTCTACAGACGCCATCAAAGATCTCCGTACTATCCTTGCTGTTGAATTCAGAACCACACCGAGAAGCTCTGCAGAAGGTGTTGGATGTGGCGTATGTGGACCATTACGTCACAATAGAATAATTTGATAGTATTGTTGCAAACATTACCGCTTGTAACAATTTGAGTTTTTGTGATGTTGATCTCCCTGAGGAGGGAAGAGACCACAACTTGGCATTACACATATCTATGAGCTGCAAAGATGATGCCATGTCCAATGTGCTGGTGGACACTGGATCATCATTAAATGTGTTGCCAAAGTCCACTCTTGTAAAATTGTCATATCAGGGGCCTCCCATGAGGCAGAGTGGAGTGGTGGTGACAACTTTCGATGGGTCCCATAAAACTGTGATTGGAGAGGTTGACCTCCCAGTCAAAATTGGACCAAGTGATTTCTTGATCACCTTCCAGGTCATGGACATTCACCCATCGTATAGTTGTCTATTGGGTAGACCATGGATTCACGAGGCAGGCGCCGTGACATCCACCCTACACCAGAAACTGAAGTTTGTCAAAAACAAGAAGCTGGTGGTGGTAGGGGGAGAAAAGGCTCTCCTGGTTAGCCATTTGTCTTCCTTCTCTTATATAAATGCTGAGGATGAAGTTGGAACTCCGTTCCAAGCTTTATCTATTGCTAAACCTATTAAGAAAGGAACTTCTTCATTTGCATCCTATAAAGGTGCTAAGTTGGCCATTGAGCGTGGTACAACTACTGGATTGGGGCAAATGATTAAGCTGGAAGACAATAAATCCCGGGCTGGCATATGGTATTCTTCTGGTGTCTTCAACAAGCAAGGGTTGTTCAAGAGTGGAGGATTCATCCATGCTAGCCAAGATGAGGAAGCTGCAGCGATTATGGAAGAAGATGCAGAGGAAGATTCTGGCAACTTCGTCATCCCTGGAGGGATCTGCAATAATTGGGTCACTGTTGATGTTCCGACAGTTATCCATAAGTCAAAGTAATGTTCATTGTGTTTAAAAACCCTTCTCCCATGCCAAAAGGAGAAGTGATGACATTGTTGGCGCATAAATACAATGATATTTTCATTCAATAAATTCATGTTAAATGTTTGTTTTTCCAATTATTTTCCCTTTTCCCTTTTGCATGAAATTGGTGATCACATAAAACCCTAAAAATTAAAAATAAAATAAAATCAATCTTTGCATCTGCATAATGATTTGCCTTGTTTGAATTCTAAACTCTTTATATCCAAAATCATTATGCAGGTTGATCAAACCCATTGGACATAATGATCCAACACCATCTCCCAACTTTGAGTTCCCTATATTTGAAGCAGAAGAAGATGATGTTGAAGAGATTCTTGACGAGATTATCTGTCTACTTGAGCATTAAGAGAAGATCATTCAGCCGCACCTTGAGAATCTGGAAACAATCAACTTGGGGGTCTGAAGATTGTGTTAGAGAAGTGAAGATTGGTGCGCTTCTGGAAGAATCTGTTAAGAAGGGGTTGATTGAGTTGCTACGAGAATACGTCGACGTCTTTGCCTGGTCGTATGAAGACATGCCTGGTCTAGATACAGATATCGTGCAACATTTCTTGCCTTTGAAGCCTGAATGCGTGCCTGTGAAGCAGAAGCTCAGGAGAACTCATCCTGACATGGCAGTGAAGATTAAAGAGGAAGTTCAGAATCAAATTGATGCGGGGTTTCTGGTGACTTCTGCATAACCTCAATGGGTGGCCAATATTGTCCCTGTGCCTAAGAAAGATGGAAAAGTCTGAATGTGTGTGGACTATAGAGACTTGAATAAAGCCAGTCTGAAAGATGATTTCCCTCTATCACATATTGATATGTTGGTAGATAATACAGCTAAATTCAAAGTCTTCTCATTTATGGATGGATTTTCCGGATATAATCAGATTAAAATGGCACCCGAGGATATGGAGAAGAGAACATTCATCACACCTTGGGGAACATTCTATTATCGAGTGATGCCCTTCGGTTTGAAGAATGCCGGAGCCACGTACCAACAAGCTATGACTACCTTGTTTCACGATATGATGCACAAGGAGATAGAGGTATATGTTGATGATATGATTGCAAAGTCAAGAACGGAAGTTGAACATGTAGAGCACTTGTTGAAGTTATTTCAGCGTTTGAGGAAGTATAAGCTTCGTCTGAATCCGAACAAGTGTACATTTGGAGTCCGTTCCGGCAAGTTATTGGGCTTTATTGTCAGCGAGAGAGGTATTGAGGTTGATCCTGCGAAGGTCAAAGCAATACAAGAGATGCTTGCGCCCAGAACTGAGAAGCAAGTCTGAGGTTTTCTTGGCCGCTTGAATTATATTTCCAGATTCATATCCCACATGACTGCCACGTGTGCACCGATATTCAAGCTCCTCCAGAAAGATCAGTCCCACGATTGGACCGAGGACTGCCAAAAAGCCTTTGACAGTATTAAAGAGTATTTGTCTGAGCCTCCAATTCTGTCCCCACTTGTGGAAGGGAGACCCTTGATTATGTATCTGACAGTTCTTGAAGACTCAATGGGTTGTGTCCTTGGTCAGTAAGACGAATCGGGAAAGAAAGAATATGCAATCTACTACCTGAGTAAGAAGTTCACCGAGTGTGAGTCTAGATACTCGATGCTTGAGAAAACATGTTATGCTTTGGCTTGGGCTGCTAAGCGCTTACGCCAGTATATGTTGAATCATACGACTTGGTTGATATCCAAAATGGATCCAATCAAGTATATCTTTGAGAAGCCTGCTTTAATTGGGAGGATTGCTCGTTGGCAGATGTTGTTATCTGAGTATGATATTGAGTATCGAGCTCAGAAGGCTATAAAATATAGTATCTTGGCTGACCACCTGGCACACCAACCGATTGAGGATTATCTGTCAGTTCAGTATGACTTCCCAGATGAGGAGATTCTGTATTTGAAAATGAAAGATTGTGATGAGCCTACGCTTGATGAAGGACCAGAGCCTGGTTCCCGATGGAGCATGGTGTTTGATGGTGCTGTGAATCAATATGGAAATGGTACTGGGGCAGTGATTATTACTCCTCAGGGCACACATTTTCCTTTTACAGCAAGGCTAACTTTCAAATGCATGAATAATATGGCTGAGCATGAGGCCTGTATCATGGGATTGGAAGAATGTATTGATCTTAGGATCAAACATCTTGATGTTTATGGTGATTCGGCTCTTGTTGTTAATCAGATTAAGGGTGAATAGGAGACGAATCAGCCTGGCCTAATCCCATATAGAGATTATGCGAGGAGGATTTCAACATTCTTTACTGAAGTTGACTTCCATCATATTCCTCGAGATGAGAATCGGATGGCAGATGCTCTTGCTACACTTGCTTCAATGATCGTGGTTAGACTTTGGAATGAAATCCCGAACATCACTGTGATGCGCTTGGATAGACTAGCTCATGTATTTGCAGTAGAGGAGGTACAAGATGACAAGCCATGGTATTATGATATCAAGTGCTTTCTTTAGAGCCAGATTTACCCGCCTGGGGCATCTGTGAAAGATAGAAAGACTTTGAAGAGATTATCTGGCAGTTTCTACCTCAATGGCGATGTGCTTTATAAGAGAAATTTTGACATGGTTCTGCTCAGATGCGTGGATAGACACGAAGCAGACTTGTTAATGACTGAGGTTCATGAGGGTTCATTTGGTAATCATTCCAATGGACATGCCATGGCTAGAAAGATGTTGAGAGCAGGCTACTATTGGCTGACAATGGAGTCTGACTGCCACAAATATGTGAAGAAATGCCACAAGTGTCAGATTTATACGGATAAGATTCATATTCCCCCGACACTCCTGAATGTGATTTCATCACCATGGCCTTTCTCCATGTGGGGAATTGACATGATTGGTATGATAGAACCGAAAGCGTCCAACGGTCACAGATTTATTCTCGTAGCAATTGATTACTTCACCAAGTGGGTTGAAGCGGCGTCATATGCAAATGTGACCAGGCAGGTGGTTGTGAAGTTTATCAAGAATCAACTCATATGTCGATATGGTGTGCCAGATAAGATCATTACTGACAATGGATCTAACTTGAACAACAAGATGATGAAAGAGTTATGTAGCAAGTTCAAGATAGCACATCATAATTCTTCTCCTTACAGACCCAAGATGAATGGGGCTGTTGAAGCTGCTAACAAGAATATCAAGAAGATTATCCAGAAGATGGTTGTCACGTACAAAGATTGGCATGAGATTCTGCTATTTGCTTTGCATGGATATCGTACATCTATCTGCAGTTCAACAGGGGCAACCCCTTTTTCTCTTGTTTACGGCATGGAGGTTGTGCTCCCAATAGAGGTGGAGATCCCATCAATGAGAGTCTTGATGGAAGCCAAGTTGATGGATGCTGAATGGGTTCAGAGTCGTTACGACCAACTGAATTTGATAGAAGAGAAGAGATTGACTGCCATGTGCCATGGTCAGTTATATTAGCAAAGGATGAAGAAAGCCTTTGAGAAAAACGTCAAACCTCGTGTGTTCCGAAAAGGTGACCTTGTGCTCAAGAAAGTCTTGTCTTTTGCGCCCGATTCCAGGGGCAAGTGGACTCCAAACTATGAAGGTCCATATGTTGTTAAGAGAGCCTTTTCAGGCGGTGCTTTAATACTTACAACTATGGATGGGGAGGATTTCACTCGTCTTGTAAACTCAGGTGCAGTCAAGAAATACTTCGCCTAAAAATAAAAACAGAATAGCTCGCTAAGTTGAAAACCCGAAAGGGCGGCTTAGGCAAAAATGAGCGTCTCGGTGGATTAAAAACCCGAAAGGGCGATCCAGGAAAAAGTTAGAGACATAAAAAATGAATATGTATCCCGCTAGATTGAGTACCTCACCCTGGGGCAATCTAGGCAAAAATTAGGGATTTGGCAAGTAACTGCGTCCTGACAAGACTTTGTTCTACAAATTGTCATCCGTCAGAAATTCTCGCTCAGTCATTGTCAACTAAAGCTTCAAATACATCGGATTCAGAGTTGGTGGAGAAATGGTCATTATGTTCAATGTAGCCCTTTTCCAATATATATCACCAATTTCAAATTTGTAAAGATCTATGGAGTCTCGCCATTTGCAGACTACCATCCAATCAAATAAATTTGAGCCTTTATCAAATTCTTTGCACTCTTATTTGTTTCTGTTCAACAAATGTTTTGCATGTTTTAAATTGAGAAATATCATTGTTAAATAAAGTTTTCATAAGTTGTTTTTAAACAAAGTGAATGTTCACAATGACAAAAGGATATTGGGGATGTCTTCAGTGCTCCCCCAAAGATGGTATGATTCCCAACAGGGTAAGACATTTGTTCATACTCCCAGCATGCTTGTATCCCCTTCCTTCAGGGCCTTTGTGGTTTCCTCCCGAGCAGAGTGTTTGGTGAAAGGTATTCATCCTTCCTTCTTCACAGAGTAATGATTCTTCCTCCTCAGCAGATGCGATTTCTCCGGTAGTGCAGTATATATGGTGGTGACCCTGGAGATTGCTGATTGGTGGTTGTTCCCCACAAAGCTCCATCCTCACTTCTGATAATTTCCCCCAGTAAAGTTGCTACTACGGCGGATTTTATCTGTGTGTTGATCCTGTCCCCAACTAGAATGACTGATGCTCACTCCCCTGCAAAGATCTTTGGTTCTCGGTATCTCTCGCCCGTCAGTTTGGATGTTCTCCAGTGGGCTTGGCTTTCTCTCTCGAGATGTAGTACCGGATGTTTGTTCATTGATTTGATGGATTTGTTTGTGATATGTCTGTTTTGTCAGCATTCATCATACATAAACCAAGCATATATGCATAATTTTAACATTCGAATATTCATGTCGCATTATTTGCCATAAATACCTTTATTTGTTATCTCTTGCTATTCGGTGATACATATTTCACCAAGCAGATATTTGCGTCTGATCTCCACATGTAGAGTCAGCCCCATAAGCAGAAAGCGTCTATCCTTTCTTCCATATTCCCTACTGAGTTATGCCCCCGTGGATGATTGTTGTTTCTGTTTCCTCCCAACACATATATTGGGAAGGAGTTCCCCAATGAGTTATGTCCTCATAGGGATGAGTCTTGTTTCATCGCTCCTCTCTAGTTTGTTCCTAGATTGTTTTCTTGAGTTTTTCCCTGCATTTCCCCGTGGTTTAGGTGAATGATTATTCAGTAACCAGTAATTGTCCATCTTATCCCCGGCGGAGTCTGTGGCCTTCTACCCTTATACCGGTAGTTATAAACCCCGTTTTATCCCCTTGCAGAGTTAACCTTATTTTGTTCATCCTAACCGATGACGGTTACTCTTCCGTGGTTTTCTACCTAGTTGTGGTAGATGTAATCCCCTCTTGGACGATTATCTTTATCCAATATTCGGTATTGATATTCCTTCCGTTTTTTGAGTATATCTCCCAGTAACCGGTGATATATCTCCCGGATCATTGCTTTTGTCAATAAATCCCCCAGGGAGTCATCTTTCATTTGCCGATTGTCGGTAATGATTGTCTCTCCCTTTGATTTGGTCATCATTTTTATACCTAGTATTCGGTATCCCGATGCCCTTTTCTCTCGGTCGATTTATCCTTCATTAACCCAGTAACCGATTGTGGATAATCTTCCATGCGAGTATATTATCTATGTTTTGACGGTAATAGATAATATATCTCATGCGCTCTTTGGTCGAAGTTTTCTGCTCTTCCCCAGTCGAGTAAGATTCGTATCCCCTTTGCGGAGTCGAATGCCCATCCTGTAATCGAGTTTTCTTTTAGACCTCTTTTGGATGATGAGTGTCTTGGAAATATTCCCCAATTCACGCTTGGTCGGCCACCTATTATATGCCCAATAACCGGTATCCCTGGTGTTCCTTCCCTTCTGCTCCCTATTATGACTTTCGTCCCCTGTGGAGTCAGATTTCCTGAGTAGAAATACACCTTTTTTAGGTCTTCCTCAGATTGTTTTGGATGTTTGATATCTCTCACCCTTATACCGGTCTTAGATACTCATTCTCCCTGAGCGTGTTGCTCTTTCACCCTTATACCGGTGTTTCGATCCCATGTCTCCTTGAGCTTATTACCCAGTAATCGGTAATACCTTATCCTGTTTTTTCCTCAGACGAGTCCTATTTCGGACACTCCCCAGTGAGTCCCTTAGTGGTTACCTCCCATCTGAGTCTGGATTGTGTCCAAAGTATATTCTATGGGTAATTTTGCTGTATTGGCACATTCCCCAATACATGCGTCCTTGAGTCAGCTCGAGTTTTTCCATTGATTTTCTCTCTTGGAATTCTTCTTGTGTCTCAACAAGTTCTAAGTCGTGACCTGCTCACGCTTTTTATTCCCTTTCTTATCCCCATTAGAATCCCCGGAGTCTCTGACCCATGGAGTGTATTACTCATATGGATTATCAGTCTCCAGATTTTCTTTTTTTCTTTGTGGACGTGTATCCCCACAAAGTATTTCCCTTTTGCATACATGCATTTGCATCATGAGGTCTCTTAGGGACCAAAATTCGTCTCTTTGTTATTATTTAAGCCCATTCTACCTCGTCGAGACGAAAATATTAACCTTCACTTCTCCGGCTAGAATGACCTTAACTAGGGGCATCTGTAAGACCCTAATTTTGACCCTAAGATCCCTCATGGCATCATAACATGGCATTTACATTGCCTTAAGGATCATAAGCATATTGGCTCCTTACCTTTGGGATAGGGTCTCTTTTGAATTGGTTTGAGATCAACAATCATGCTTGAATTATATATTATTACTTTTCTCATTTTATTTACTAACCAAAACCACAAAAAATATGTCACTAACATCTCTTGTTTGTAGCTTGAGCAGTCACAAGGTCAAAAGCTTCTAGGAGATCTTATATGCATTGATATGGCCAAGAGAAGATGAAAGCAAGCATGGCTATGGTTCTCAAAGCTCTCATCCATCAAATATGCCTCCCAAGTATCTTAATTCATCATTTTGATCAAAGCAAATCAAAGGGTTTAAGGTTTGTTTCCCAGGGAAACCTTAATTCATCTGTTCATCAACTGTGCCTTGCTCATGAAGCAACCTCAACCCATGGTCAAATACAATCAAGGGAAGTTGTTTAATTCATAATTTCATGCATATCTGAACTTATTTGAGTGTCCTCAATCATCCATTCATCAAGATATGAGTTTTGGACTTGAGAAGTTGATCAGTCAATTCATCTCACTATTTGGAAATACACTGAGACCTAACTTTTTATGTGTTGGTCAAATGGAGATGACCCTAAGAGACAAAATGTTCTTAAAAACCATATGAACAACTTTAATGTTCATCAAAATTTTATTGGAAGCTTGGAAGGTCATCATCCATTCCAAGACATTTTTCATGACACAAGGACACAACTCCTTCATGAACAACTTTCAACTTCCCAAGGATACAAATCCTTCATTTTTCATGATTTTGAGGTGATATTTAATGAATTGGAAAGCTTAATGTGTCTACTTCAAATGTTATGTTGAGAAAAATTACAAAATCTCAAATTAAAACATTATAGGTCACTTTGGACCAAATGCATTGAAATGTGAAAAAGTCCAACTTCAAGTGCCCATAACTTCTTCATAAAAACTCTAAATGATGAAAAATTTAAGTCCAAATTGATTGCCTTGAAAATATCTACAACTTTAATGTTGAAGATTTTGTCATTTGGAGCTTGCATCATTAAGACAGAAGGGCTTGAACTTTGGCCAATTTTGAAAATTCCACATATGCATGTTTTGCACCCTACACTTCAAGTTCAATTTTCATTAATTTCCAAGGCCCAAACGGAGTTTTGATCAACATGGCATTTGTTCCTTATGCAACAAGATTTCCAACCATTACTCATAAGGTTGCATTTTAATTTTGGACATGGCATCTTCGAAGACTTCAATGTAATAGTGCATTTTGTGAAAATCACTTCAATTGCCATGCATGATCCAAATACACCTCATCTGCACGTCTAAAACATATTTGGTGATGTTTAGCTTGCCATTCCAATCATAATTGGGCCCTTCATGCGCCTGTACAGGCCCATGCATGGAGGCCCTCTTCATCCATGCACACACTTTGCTCATGCTTGCAGCTCCCTTCATCTATAAATACAAGGCCTTGGCTTCATAATTTCTCAACCTAAAGGCGCCCCAATTGCTGCTCAACTGAAAACTCAACCCTCACTAAAGGAATTATTGCATTTCTCTTCAAATTTTTCAGATCTGACTTTTGATTTCATTGATCAATCTTCAGATCTCAAAGTTTCTAAACCTTCTCTACTTGATCCATAGTGCTTACTGTTTGCAAAAGAATCCAAAGATCTTGACTCAATTCCTTGCAATTCAAAGGTTTTATTCAACTGAATTTTGCTTCGAACCAGCTTGTATATTGTTCCATTTGCTTTGTTATTGTGTGATCTGAAGTCCTCTGCATAGAGACAACATTATTGTGCTTTCAATTTTTGAAAATCATTGAGTTCACATGAACACCACAGAATTTCCACCTCTGATTTCTCTCAATCTAGAGATCTAGAGTGGAATTGAGTGGCACAGGGGTGATGTACATCACCCCAGCTTTCGAATGATACCTAGATCGTGCATTTTGGTTAACATTTTTTCCTCTGTAAATTTTGACCTTCACCGGAGCTGGGCGAAGAAGACGGTGGCGCTGGCCACCGTCTGTTCTCCAGATTCAATCAGGGCCTTCCATTTGTTTTTCCAGATCTAATCCTAACCGTGCCATGTTATGACTTTCCATAATGCCACATGTGATGCATTGACTAAGGAACATGGTAGGCGCGCGCGTGTGGACTCTTTGATCTGCCAGCTCAATTAATGAGCTCAGATCCAATGGCTCACGCTTTTTCCTATTTTCAAATTTCTGATTTTATTTTCTTTTATTTCTTTTAATTCCATTTTATTTCTAAAAATCATATCTCTCTCATTATTAGTCCAAAAATTATGGGACCAATTGCATTATTTCTCTTTTAATTTCTACTTTCTAAAAATGATTTTTAATATTTTTTATTTTATCATTTGATATTTTTCATGAATTTTCTCTTTTCTGGTTATTTTTAATTCATTTAAAATAGTTTTTGATATTCCAAAAATACAAAAGAATTTTTCCAACTTTTTTGAATGATGATAGATCTATGAAAAATATTCTCATCAATTTATTAATTGATTTGAGATTTATTTGAGATTTTAGTTCAATTAGGTTATTTTTATGCATTTTTAATTGATTTAAAATAGTTTCTGACTTTTAAAAATGCTGAAATTTTTTGTCAAACTTTGTTTGATCATGTTGAACTTGGGATAATTCACTTGGACTTTTCAAAGTTGGTTGGAAGTGAGTTTGAAGTTTGAGCTTTCTTTATTATTTTAATTCAAGTTTTATTTTAAATATTAAAAAATGCCAAAAATATTTTATTTGTTTCTTGACTTCTAATTCTCATTTTGCTTCTATTTTCTATTGTTTGACCTTGATCTCCTCTATCTTTGGTCAATGCTTGTTGATTAACACATACCATTTCCATTAATGCACTTTAATTCTTCTTCTTCTTCTTCTTCTTCTTCTTCTTCTTCTTCGTTTTGATCAATGAGTTAAAGGTTGATGGTTAGTATTGATACATGGAGGTTTAATCTTCCTTGATTCAAATCTAATTCATCTTGATCATGGATCAAGTGAATGGCTTTGCATTAAGGATAGATTGCTTCCTAAATCATGCAAAGAACCTAAATCAATACAAGATCATTTCTCATCTTCTTTTTGGCATGGCAAGTTGTTGGAGTTTGATTCACTAATCAAGACCTCTAACTTGTGTTGTTGCCTACGTCATTATTGACCGGCCTCAGAAAGTTGTGACTTCTACATAAGTCCAATTACGATTGCTTAACATAGCGCTAAATTTGCCTTATGGCACACTAACTATTAACATTAACCATTAACCATTAACATTTACTTCTTGCACTTTACATTTATGCAATTTACTATTCTTGCACATATTATTCATTTGCTTTTTCCTTTGCTCATTTGAGCACATGTTTATGTTAATGCAATTTGTCTTTTGCTCACTTGAGCACATAATTGTATATATGTTATTGTGCTTGTGCTTTTGTCTTGATTGCTGTGGACCAAATGCAAAGAAATGGACAAATGGACTTAGTTTCTAGGACTTTCCCTATGCAAATTGGAGTAAAAGGACTTTAATGTTGAAGATGGATTAGAAGGACCAAACCTCTAAACTCACTCTTGTCCATTCTTGATTTACTTCATAGAACTTGTTGATGTGTGTGCTTTTGTGCTAGGGATCCTATGAGAGATCAAATTGAAGAATCATTTCCATGTTCATCCAAAGTGAAAGATACAAGAGGCATTGGGGATCTTCTAAGAGCTTGTTTGATTATTGTTGATTGCTTGAGCTTATGATTATTTTGCTTGCATATTCTAAAGGATGGGAGCTACTTGAATCATCAATATGATCTCAAGAAAGGAACTCCATTAGTGGTCTTGTTTCTTATCCCTCATCTCTTGTATGATTAGGACTTTAGCCATTCTTCTTCTTCCCTCCACTCTAACCCAAGCCAAAACTTTTGTGCAAACATTTAACACTTCTTTTCAAACATTAGAAACCTAAGCCTTATGCTTTTGATTTTCAAAACTTTTCATAACACTCATTTTGAATTGAATCCTTAAATCAATTTTGACCAAATTTTGTAAATACTTTCCATTGGTAAATATAACTCATTCAAATGCTTTTGTGGTTTCAATGGCCACTTCCTTAATCAAAACTTTTTCATAACCTTTAGCTATTAGGTTTGAGTTATCCTTGAGGTAGATGTAATACTCACCTATATCCTTAGTGATGGACAATGAGTCTTCCATGCTTATTATAGGGTTAACCCCTCACTAGCATGTTGAAGTTATCCTCACATGGTGGATTTGTGGTTTTAGGTTGAGTTTTCTGCCTTGGATAACAAAAGACCTTAAGGCTTTTGGACCAATCAATTCACCAACTCATTTTGAGATTTTTACCCCGAACTACGAGGTTTTGATCCTAATCATTTTTTAAGATGGTACGTAGGCAATGGGTTTATCCATCCAAACACAAAATGTAAATAACTTGTATATTGTCTTCTCATCTCTTCAATCATGTTTGCACAAACAAATTTTCACAAAATACCAACCTTACAACAAATGTGAAAAGGGCTCCCTAGGAGTATCTAGGATGTTTTGGATGCTTAAAACCTTCCCATTGCATAACCAACCCCCTTACCCAGATCTCTGACATTTTTACTAGTTTTTGATTCGATAAAACTTTTAGGTTTTTGTTCGCTTTCTAACCATTACTTTGGATAAATAGAAGTGCGGTGGCGACTCGACTTGTATGATTTACCTTAGATTTAGTCAATATCTCTAATGGTAACGAATACCCCGCTACAAAAATCAAAAGCGTAGTGCTTAGGTTTCTAATTTTGAAGACAATGTTAATGTTTGCACAAAAGTTTGGCTTGGGTTAAAGTGGAGAGAAGAAGATAATGGCTAGGTCCTAAACATGCAAAGATGAAGGAAGACAAATAAAACCACATTGGAGTTTCCTTCTTGAGATCATAAAGATGATCCAAGTTGCTCCCATCCTTTGGAATTAGCAAGCAATACGCAAATAACAATCAAGCTCTTAGGAATCTTCCAATTGGTTTTTATAGCTCTCACTTTGGATGCTCATGACAATGGTTCTTCTAATACAAATCCCTAGCACACAAGAACACGCTAATCAAAAAGTTCCACAATACAAATAAAGAATGGACAAGAGTGAGTTTAGAATTAGGATCATTTCAATGTTCATCTTCAAGATTAAGCATTCTAAAGGCATGAGGTCTAGTTGCTCTTTGACAATTTTAGCACTCTAAAGGCATGAGGCCTAGTTGCTCTTCAAACTCCATTAACATAGGTAAGGTCCTAAAATCTAAGTCCTTTCTCCATTTGCATTGGGTTCACACAAACAAAACAAAACAAGCACAATAGTATATACACAATAATATGCTCAAGTGAGCAAAAGGCAAATTGCATTATCATAAACATGAGCTCATGTGAGCAAAGGGCAAAAGCAAATGAATTAATGTGCAAGAAATTAAATTGCATAAAATTAAATTGCAAGAATTAAATACTTGAATTAAAAGTTAGTCATTAGTTGTTAGTGTTAGTGTGCCATAAGGCAACTTAGCGTTATGTTAAGCAATCGTAAGTGGACTAATGTAGTAGTCACACCTATCTGAGGCCGGTCAATAAAACTATAGGCAACAAACACAAGTTAGAGACCATGACTAGTAAGTCAAACTCCTACCACTTACCATGCCAAAAGAAAAGAAGAACGATCTTGTATTGATTTAGGTTTTTTGCTTGACCAAGAAGCAACCTATCCTTAATGCAAAGCAATTCACTTGATCTTTGATCAAGATGAATTTGATTTGAACCAAGGAAGGTTAAGCCTCTCATATGTCAAGGCTAACCACCAATCTTTAACTCATTGATCAAGAAGAAAAAAGATGAAGAAGAAGAAGAATAAGAATGTACATAAATGGAATTCAAATGAAATAGCCAACACACATTGATCAAACATGAAATGAATCAATATCAATCAATGGTAAACAGAAGTGAGATGAAGCTTAGAAATCAAGAAACAAATAAAATATTTTTGCTATTTTTGAGAATTAAAATAATACTTAAATTAAAATAAACAAACAAAGGTCAAACTTCAAATCCATTTCAAATCAACTTGGAAAAGTCCAAATGGACCATCCTAAGTTCAACATGGTCAAACAAGGTTTGACAAAAAAATTCATCATTTTTTGAAAACATAAACTAATTTTAAACAGTTAAAAATGAAGAAAAATAACATAATTGAACTAAAATCTCAAATAAATCTTAAATCAATTAAGAAATTGATGAGAATATTTTTCATAGATTCATCATCATTCAAAGATGTTAAGAAAATATTTTTGCATTTTTTGAATATTGGAAACTATTTAAAATGAATTAAAAATAACCAGAAAAGAGAAAATTCACAAAAAAATATTAAATGAACTCATAAAAAATATTAAAAATCATTTTCAGAAACTAGAATTAAAAAGGGAAATAATGCAATTGGTCCCATATTTTTTGGATTAAAAATGAAAGAGTTATGAATTATTTGAAATAAAATGAAATAAAGAAAATAAAATGAAATAAATCAAAAATTGCAAAAATCCTGGCGCGTTGGATCTGATTTCATTAAATGATGTGGCACATCAGATGGTGGAGAGACGCGCGCGCACGATGGACCAGAGTCAAAAGGAAAACACGTTGCATTTAATAAAGTCATAACATCCACGGGCTAGGATTCAAACTGGAAACAACATCCAATGGTCTAGATGCATCCACGCGTGGGGGACGGTGATGTACACCACCGTCTTCTCTGGCGAGCAAGTCAGCTCCGACCAGAGTTGCAGGTTTTGAAAACCTCACCAAAACGCACGATCCTCATATCATTGGAAAGCCGCCATTGGTTTCTACTCTAGACTCTCATAGAAGGAGAAACCTGAGATAGAAAATTATGGAGTTCAATCTGAGTTTGCTCAATTCATGAAATTAAATGCACAAATCAATTGCCTCTCACATGAGGACTTCAGAGGAACCAACAAACACAAGAAATGAGCAAGATCCAGGGAGTTTCGAATCAAAAAAGTTTGAACAACAACCTTTGAAGTGCAGCTTTACAAGGCACGATCTCTTTCAATTCTTTGGTGCAGTGTGATCTTGAGATGGCAAAGTAGCTAGGCTTAGGAATTGAAGCTTAATGATCAACCAAGGAAGTCGAAAATTGAACTGAAAAATTGAAGAAGAAAACTCAAAATTCCTTTTAATGGAGGTTAGGATTTCAATTCTGCAGAGTGTTAGGCGCCTTAAGGTTGGAATTGAATGAATCCAGGCATATGTATTTATAGTGAAAGCTGATGCAAGCAAATGGAAAAATCATGTGTGTATGAGTTTGGATCCTCCATGCATGGGCCTGTACAGGTGCATGTGAGGCCCAAACTCAATTACAAATGCAAGCTGAAGTGTAATTGGAGTGTTTTGGACGTGTACATGGCATTGCAATGGAGTGTGCACTATGTTTCAACATGTTATGCATAAATGAACGTAAATCTTCTCCTCTTCGAAAATGCACTTTTCCAAAATGAAACATAGCCATGTGGCTAATGGTTGGAAAGGTCTTGAATTGAGGAACAAATGTTATGTTGAACAAAAATCTATTTGGAGTTGGGAAATTTATGAAAACTGGCCATGAAGTTCAATGTATAAAACATGTATATGGAAATTTTGCCAAAATGGACCAACTTCAAGCCCTTCTGTTTCAATGATGCAAGCCTCAAATGACAAAAACCTTCAACATCAAAGTTGTATATATTTTGAAGACAATAAATTTGGACTTAAATGTTTCATCATTTGGATTTTTTATGAGAAAGTTATGGGCACTTGAAGTTGGACTTTTTCACATTTCAATGACTTTGGTCTAAAGTGACCTATAATGTTTTGTATTATCACATGTATTTCTTTTAGGATTATGAAATTTTGTCCAACACAACAATTTAAGTAGACATCTTAAAATTTCCAATTCACTTGATCCCACCTCAAAAGAATAAAAAATTAAGGAGTTAGGTCCTTGGGAAGTTGACCCAAAATTAGGGTTTCAGTCAAAATGACCTATAATATTTAGAAATGAATGATGACCTTCCACGCTTCAAATAAATTTTTGATGAACATGAAAGTTTTTCATATAGGCCTTAAGAACATTGTTTATCTTGGGGTCATATTCATTTGACAAACACCTCAAAAGTTAGGTCTCAGTGGATTTCAAAATAGTCAGATGAATTGACTGATCAACTTCTCAAGTCCAAACTTCAAATCTTGATGAATTGATGATTGAGGACAATCACATAGGCTCAAATATGCATAAAATGATGAATGAAAGAACTTCCCTTGATTTTATTTGATCATGGGTTGAGGTTGCTTCATGAGCAAGGCACAGTCAATGCACAGTTGAATTAGGGTTTCCTTGGGAAACAATCCTCAAGCCCTTTGGTTTATCTTGATCAAATTGAAAAATTAAGATACTTGGGAGGCATATATGATGATTGAGAGCTTTGTGAACCATTGTCATGCTTGCTTTCAACTTCATCTAGCCACATCAATGAGCATAGGGGCCTCCTAGGAGCCTTGGATCTTATGATTGCTCAAGCTACAAAACAAACAAGTTAGTGACATATTTTTGTGCTTTTGGTTAGTAAAAGAAAATAAGAAAAGCAATAATATACAATGCAAGCCTGCTTGGTGGTCTCAAACCAACTCACACAAGTCCCACCCAAGGGTTAAGGAGCCAAGATGCTATGATTCTTGAGGCAAATGCAAATGAGCAATGATATGATTCCATGAGGGATCTTAGGGTCAAAATTAGGGTTTTACAAAGTGGAACCTCCTTTGTCCGAGAAGGAAATGACTGGAATATTTGTAGATACTTTGAAAGACCCCTTTTTGGATAGGTTGGTGAGTAGTGTAGTTCCAGGCTTTGCTCACTTGTAACAATTGGAGATCAAATTAACAAAGGCTTGAAGGATGGTAAAATTCAAGGAACTGTTGAAGCATCCAACGCACCGAAGAAGTATTCTAGATGCTTCCAAAAGAAAAAGGAAGGTGATACAAATGCCATCTCAATAGGGTATAAGGGTAAGCAATATATCCCTTACGACCAAGTCGCTATTGTAGTACCTATACCTTATCAGCAACCAACACAACAACAATAGGTTTATCAACAAAAACCTCTACAACAACGACCACAATAAAATGCCTCTCCATTGTGGCAGTTCAAACCAAGACCACCACAAAGGCAACTTGACCCTTTGCCCGTGCCTTACATCCAGATATTTTCGTACTTGCAGAAGGAATGATTGTTAACTTTAAGGGAGTTAAGGCCATCCACTTTCCATTATCCTCATGGGTATGATGCTAATAACCATTGTGAATTTCACATGGGTGCACCTGGACATACCATAGAGAATTGTTATGCTTTTCAGAATCGCGTGCAAGATCTGGTCGAGGCTAAAGTTGTTACTTTCCCTCTAAGAGGTCCAAATGTCAAGACTAACCCTATGCATACTCACAAAGGAGTATCAGTCATTGTCATAGAGGAAGTCTACAAACAGGAATTGATCAAGAAGGTGTAAGAAATTCAAATAGCTATTGTTGTGATAGGGTCACAATTGTTGAAGAGCCATTTGATCCTAATAAACCTTGTTGATAAAGATAACATTGAAGAGTTTAAGGGTTTCATCCAGCAATTATTGGATCAAGGTACAATGAAAATCGAGCTCCGTATCAAAGATAAGAAAGAAAAGGAGGTGACTATAATTGACATTCTTTACTATGTGGTTAATGTGGAAATTATATCACCCCTCTGGTGATAGAATTTCCAGCACCATTCGCCTACGAAGATGTAAAAGTTATTCCATGGATATATTAGCCCAGAGCTAAATATAACCTTCATTGTAGGGCCAGGTGGAATGACACGTAGTGGCCGAGTGTTTGCACCAAGAATTGTTGATACTTCAGCTAAAGCCAAGGGGAAGGAAGTGCCCATCGATGTTCAAATTCCTACTTCAAGCACTGAATCTCAAGAAGTTCATTTATCTCCAAAAGCTACAGCTACTCAAGGAGAGGTTGAAGAGTTCATGAGGATAATCAAGAAGAGTAACTAGAAGGTAGTCGATCAATTGAATCAAACTCCTTTGAAGATATCCATGATGTCTTTGTTACTTAGCTCTGAGGCGCATATGGATTCATTAATGAGGGTTTTCAGTGCTGCTCACATTACAAAATATATCATAGTAGAACAATTTGATGATGCGATAGCTTGTGTAACCACTACTAATTTCCTGGGATTCAATGATGGTGAATTGTCTTCCGAGGGGAAGAGCCACAACAAAGCTTGACATATCTCCCTAAGATGTGTAGATACCCTGTTATCAAGAGTTTTAGTGGATACAAGTTCTTCCTTGAAAGTTATCCTAAAAACTACTTTAGTAAAGTTGCCTTTGGAAAAACTAGATATGAAGAATATCACTCTGATAGTGAAGGCTTTTGATGGCTCAAGACGAGCAGTGATAAGGGAGGTTGACTTGCCAACCAAAACTGTCCTGACCATCTCCACCATCATGTTCCAAGTCATGGAAATACATCATGGGTATAGCTGCTTACTTGGAATACCTTGGATCCATGTGCGGGCGCAATAACCTCTACCTTGCATCAAATGTTGAAGTTCATTACGAATGACAAGATGATCATAATTGGAGGTGAAGAGGACATCCAAGTTAGCCACCTAACATCTTCCAGGTATATCAATGTGGAGGGTGAAATTGCTTAAACACATTTCCAATCCTTGGAAGTGGTGAGTATGTTGATAGTCCAACAGATATCTGAACCACAAAACCTGAGTTGTCAATGGCGTTCTGGCAAGGTGCTAAAGTTGTTATACAGATTGGGAACACCCAGGGCTGGAGCAAGTTGATAGAAGTATGCAAGAAGCGAGACAAGTTTGGGCTGGGAGATGAGCCATCCTCGGATAAAGCAAGTAATCAACCTGACAAGAAGCAAATTCCTCCTGTTGAAGAGATGTTCACTAGTGCTGGCCATATCTTTGGTAATCAGATTGCAATGATCGATTATGAAGCCTACAATGAAGTCGTGTCCAACTGGATACGTTAGGTGGCGCCTAGCGAGGAACTGCAAAATTGGAAGATTGTGGAGATCCCTCAATTCTTTCAAAAGTAATTTTACTATTTTAATAAAAACCTTGTGCTCTGCCCAAGGCACAGTGGCATGTTGTAGGACCTCCTTATTTTTAGAACTTTGATTATCATTAATAAAGTGGCAATTTGCTTTCAAATTTTGCTCCTTTTTCTTTCGCATTTTCTATATATACAATAAAACAATAATGATTTTTATGCACACACTTTCTAAATAAACTGCATAAGTCATAACACGCAGAAACACCACCGAGACCATTGATAATGATACTACTATGGTCTTATATGACTTTGATTATCCAATTAACCAAGTTGAAGATGAAGGCGGGGAATATTTTGAACTCCCTAAAGAGCTATCCAAATTACTCAGGAAGGAAGATAAGTTCATTCAACCGCGCCAGGAAGACGTCGAAGTCATCAACCTTGGAATAGAGGAAGACAAGAAAGAAGTGAAGATATGCGTCTCTCTCCAAGATGCAGTAAATACAAGACTAATAGAGCTCCTTCATGACTATGCCGATCTATTTTCTTGGTCATATCAAGATATGCCTGGGTTGGATATTGATATTTCCATGCACAAGCTGCCTCTCGAGGAAGAATATCCTGCCATCAAGCTGAAGTTAAGAAGAACTTGTCCAGACATGACTCTCAAGATCATAGAAGAAGTGAGAAAGTAGTTTGATGTCGGGTTTTTAGAAGTTACCAAGTACCCACAATGAGTTTCCAACATTGTGTCGGTACCAAAGAAGGATGGAAAAGTCCGCATGTGTGTTGACTATCAAAATCTGGACATAGCTAGTCCTAAAGAAGATTTCCCATTACCTCTCATTGATGTAGTGGTTGATAACACAACTCAGTTCTCGGTATTTTCTCTCATGGATGGTTTCTCTGGATATAACAAGATTAAAATGGATTTGTAGAACATGGAGAAAACTACATTCATCACCCCTTAGGGAACTTTCTGTTATAAGGTGATGCCTTTTGGGTTAAAGAATGTTGGGCAACATATCAACACGCAATGGTGACTATCTTTCATGACTTGATTCATAAAAAGGTAGAAGTGTATGTTGATGATATGGTTTCCAAATCCCAAACTTAAGAGGAACACATTACCAATTTGTAAAATTTATTTGCTCGGCTAAGAAAATTTAGGTTGAGGCTTAACCCTAACAAATGCATATTCAGGGTTCGATCTAGGAAGCTTTTGGGTTTTATTGTAAGCCATAAAGGGATTGAGGTGGATCCTGACAAGGTCAAGGCTATTCAGAACATGCCTGCGCCAAAGACCTGGAAGAAGTTCATGGATTCTTGGGGAGATTAAACTACATCCCCATATTCATTTCACATCTCACCACCACATGTAAACCAATATTCAAGCTTCTGAGGAAAAATAAAGCAATTGAGTGGAGTGAGGATTGCCAAGCATATTTTGATAGGATCAAAGAATATTTACAAGAACCACCAATTTTGATTCCCCCTATTGAGGGAAGACCTCTTATCATGTACGTGATAGTACTCGATGAATCTATGGGCTTCGTGTTGGGCAGAAAGATGAAACTGGAAAAAAAGAGTATGCCATATATTATTTGAGCAAGTTTAATGATTGTGAGACCAGATACTCCTTACTCGAAAAGATTTATTGTGCACTTGTATGGGTTGCTAAGCATATCAGACAATACATGCTGACTCATACAACTTGGTTAATCTCCAAGATGGACCCCATCAAGTACATATTTGAGAAATCGTCCCTCACTGGTAGAATTGCCCGATGACAGATGTTATTACAAGAATACGACGTCCAATATGTCGCACAGAAGGCTATCAAGGGTAGTGTACTGGAAGATCATCTTAAAGGTATGAAAAAAACAAGAAATGGGGGTTTGAATTGGTTTTTACAAGAAAAAGCTTTTCCCAAGATAAGAACACAACTAACAAGTTAATAACAAAGAGATAAAAACACAAGTATTTTTATCCTGCTTCGCTTGAAACTCAAAGCTAATCTAGTCCACCCGCCAAGGTGATTTTTCCTTATACGCAAGAACTTAATCCACTATAATCAATAGATTACAACAAACACAAAGAATAACCTTCTTTGTATTCTCAAGGATCCAACTATACCCTAGTCTTCTTAAGGACTCACAAATAACAACCTTCTTTATCTTCTCAAGGATAACCTCCTTAAGGAATCAAACAAATATTTTGAATAATACTTTTTGTGTTACAAGATGCTTCTAGACAAGCATATTTTACACAAAGGAATAACAAAGACTTAAAGAAAAATTGTGTACAAAAGAATGATAGCTTTTTCACGAAGAAAATAACTTGTCAAAATATTGTGTGACCGACGCTTTTCTTCAAGTCTCCTAGTCTTACTTATATATCATAAGCATAAGAACGTTGGAGGGCAAAATAGAGAAAGCTCATTTGAGCGGCTGTCCACTATTGGATGGGAAAAGAGTGATATTGTATACTGTCCTCCGCCCATAAAACCAGTGATAGGTGTGATGTATAGTACTGTCATTGCCCATGAAATTAGGTAGTGGAAAGGATGTTCAATTTGTACCATTTACTATTTGATCACGTTCCTATTTTGATCTTATCTTCAAGTTCATTGGCTTCTGATGGAAGTTGATGAAGCATGAAATGAAGAAACATAAAGCTGGATTCATAAACTTCAGATTGTTTGGTCAGAACCTTGACAATGTCAGTAGTCTGGATTGAGATGTTGAGAATCTTTAGTCAGAACCTTGATAACTTCAATCGTCTAGCTTGGAATCTTCAAAATCTTCAGCTACATAACACAACTTTAGAAGCTTTCCATTCTTCAGAAGTTTGGTGATCAAACTCAGATTCAGAAGCGTGAACTGAGAGAACATTGCAACAACAACATAATGTCTCCTCAGGAGCTTCTCATGAGTGAATCAACATAGAAGAAGAAAGATCATTGCAACAACAATATTGAACATCTTTCAGAACTTCTAATAGTTGGCGCAGAAGAGGATTTGTAACACATAGTTCAGAAACTGATGACGTTGCACATCATATATTCAGAATCAAAATTGGTTGTTAAAGCTACACAATAACAAACTATTAGGATACCAAAATTATTCTCACACAAATAAAATATTGTTATCATCAAAACTCAAGGTATAGATGCAAAACCAAATCTTGTTCTAACAATATCCCCCTTTTTGATGATGACAAAACATGTATTTCAATGAATAATTTTTTACAGGGTAATCACAGAAGAATACATATTACAAAAGCACAAAACCCCGTATGAGATATATAATCCTATAAAGATAAAATCAGAATGAAAGAACACTTTCCTAATTAACCTTTTTGAAATGCTAGAGTGAATTTTCTGTCAGAATCTGGTTTATCTTCAGAAGTTGATTGATGTTGTCCAGAGTACTAGTTTGATACATCATCATTATGACAGGCTTCACTTCAGAAGCTTTGTTGAGTTCTTTTTGAAGAACCTTTAGAGTCGGTTATCTTCTTTAAAAGAGCAGATTTTATTATCGGAACCTTGACTTTTCAAGTCTGGTTACTATAGAAGAAAATCTCCCTTATAGAAAAACCATGATTTTCATAAAGAACTTTCCAAAAATACATCGATGCTCAGTACTCAATGTTCTAGGTTTAGAACATGAATATTAGTTTTTTGAGTCTGATATTCAATTGTCAGCATGAAGGAGTTCAGACTCAGATAGAAGACCATTTCATCAGAAAATTGTAACTTATATTATGATCTTTGATACTTCATGACATCTTGAGATATTTGATTTTAACCATTCTGATTCTTGAGATATGACCCTGCAAAACACTTAAGAAACTCTTTTTCAAAGTAGTTGTTAGGGGAAACATTAATCAATGTTTGGGTTTTTAATTAAGGAAATTAGATATCAAAATAAACAATAATTCTTACCCTTAGATACGTTATGTTTTCTCCCCCTTTGTTATCAATAAAAAATACATAAGACAAAAAATAAATGAAGAGAGACAAACATACTTCATTGAAAAAATGCCAAAAGGAAATGCAAGATACAGCTGATAAAACAAAAGAAATACAAAGAATTAAAAAGAACTGTAAATGAAATGCATCAAGAGAACATAAAGGACATTCATACACACTTAGATAAAAACACACATGTGCTAAGGCATTTTTAGAAAAACCAAGGGTTTTGGGAAGAAGGAGTGGGTGGCGGAAAAACTGGGTAGTTATCCGGGAGATTTAGAGGATCTACCAACGGATCAACACCATCTTCATGACAGATCTTCATGTAGTATGCCAAAACTTCAGGTGGATCGATCTTTGTGAAGATATGATATCTATCAAACTGAGTATTACTGCCTCTTATTTCCTCTTTGGATGGAGGAGAGTTTTCACTAGAGACAGATCTGGGAAGAGATCTAGGCTGAGCTAGTTACGGTTATTGAAGATGTTGTTGAACCGATTGTTATTTTGCAGCCATTAACTCATTGACAAGAGTGTGAAGAGTTAATTCTGTTATCCCTTCCAAGATGGGGTTGCTTTCATTTGCCTTTGAAGAACTTGGAGATTGTTGTTGTTGTTTAACCATTGAAGACGTTGAAGATGAAGAACAGTTACAAAGAGAGAGAGAGAGAAAGAGAGAGGGTTGTTTTAGGTTTGAAAGACTTAAAGTGTGGGAGTAATGTGCGCGTAGTATGAACAAGTGAGTGAAGTGGGTTTATATAGAAAAATTTGCAATGATGACAAAAAAGGAATACACAATCATGAGGGGAAGGGTAAGAGTTTAAACCTAATTCCAAGAATTGCTAAAGCCAATGTGTCACCCTTTTATCACGCATGCTCAGAAAGTGGGACAACTGTCGCCACTAAGAACCACATGAAATCAAACGAAAAGACACCCATTTAATGCAAAAACTATTCAGAATTAGGAAGACAAATCGATAAGATTGCTTCTGATCAGAACCTTTTTTATTCATGAAAACTTTCTTACTTCAGAAAGCTCATGTTTCAGAGCAAAAAAGAATAACAATCTCAGAATCTAATATAGAGTTCTGAAGACTTAAACATTCTGAAATACATCTTTTGATTCTGGACATAGTTTCATAAATAGGTTTTTCAGAATGAACACGAATCTATCTCCATCAAGGGGTTTTGTAAAGATATTGGCCCATTGATGGTATGTATCAACAAATTTTAAATGAAAAATACCCTTCTGAACATAGTCACGTAAAAAGTGATGTTTTATTTTAATATGCTTATCCCTAGAATGAAAGATAGGATTCTTAGATAATCAAATAACAAAAGTATTATCATAGATAATAGGAATATTACTCTCAGATATCTGATAATCTTCCAACTGACTCTTCATTCAGAGTATCTGAGTGATGCATCCGGAAGCTGCAATGTATTCAACTTCAGCTGTTGAAAGCACGATTGTTGATTGTCTCTTGTTGAACCATGAGATCAAGTTATCTCCCATAAATTGGCAACTTCCAGAAGTACTTTTTCTTTCAATTCTGTCTCCAGCATAGTCGGCGTCACAATATCCTACTAATTTATACTCACTTGATTTTCTATAAAATAAATCAAGGTTAGTAGTACCTTTCAGATACCTAAATATTCTCTTAACAACAGTTAAGTGAGTTTTCCTATGATCTAATTGGAAGTGAGCACATAAGCAGACATTGAATAAGATATCAGATATAGAAGCGGTTAGATATAAAAGAGAGCCTATCATACCTTTGAATAGCTTCTGATTTACCTTTACCTCTTCTTTCTCCAGAATACATGTAGGATGCATTGGAGTCTTTGCTTGCTTACATTCTAATAAGTTAAACTTCTTCAAAAGTTCCTTTGTATATTTGCTATTGTACGCGACGGGATTTATGAATGCAGGATATTGGATTATCCGGACTCAAATCGAAATCTCTAAAGCAAGAGTCGCCGCCGAACTTTATTATACCCAAAGAACATGGAAAAGGAAAATATCTATAAAACACTAAGAAAGATATCTAGGTAAGCAAGTCGGTTATGCGAAGGGAAGGTGTTAAGCACCCTTCGTATCCTTGGTAGTCCAAGGGAACCATTGATCATATATTTTTTTGCCTTATTATGGGTTTTAAAAGAGGGGTGAGTGAGTTAAAAGGAATAAGAAAAAGGAAAGGGTGAGGTTGTATTTTTTTTATTATGCTTGCAAAGATTTGTGTGAACATCTCATGCCTACGTACCCCCCAAGTGCAATGAGGGATCAAAGTCTCGTAGTTCACCTAAAAGGTTGTTTTTGGTTTGTTTTGGTTGATTTTATTAGAGCAAGTGATAATAAGCCTTATCATTTAAGATAATTTCCATTATACATAATTTTGTTATTTCTTGCTCTTTTTGTGGTCCACCCTTGTGGCCGATTAATTGTGAGGCTAAAAAGACACTCGGCTTACAACATTGGTTAGGGGCTTGGTGTATGGACCAAGTAAATGCGGGGTTAAAAAGTAAAGTGAATTTTGTGTTGTTTAATCTTTGATTAGGTTAAAATATTTATTAGGTGTTTTACAAAGTGTTTTTACATGCAAAGAAGGTGGTTTACTAAGTTATGGACAAAGGATGGTGGAAAGTTTTTCATGCAAGAAAGTAACTTCAGTTTTGAATGGTTGATTTTAGGTTGATTTTAGTTTTAAGGCATTAAAGCATACAACCTCTAACATACCCCTCATGCAAATCCCCATACCCCTATCTAAACATAGTATCCATAGTATCCTTATTACATCCATTTGAAAAGCAAGAAAGATAAACTAGTCGTAAGGTGATATTTCCCTTCCACACATGGAATCTCAAAGACAAATAAAAAGAAAAGATGGGAGCAAATGAGAAAATGAAGAGAAAAGGCAAATATTCGTCTATTGCTGGTCTTACTTGATTTTGATTGGCTCTTCCTCTTTGTAATTTTATTTTTCACCATGTTTGAATGGAACACTCTTGAATGTAGCAAGAAGAGAAACAATGTTAATGCAATGACTTAACAAATTTTAAACTATAACATAGAATCAAAATTGTTAGTAAACTTAAAAAGATGAAATGGAGAAGTGTGACTCCAGAATGACATGTATTTTTTTTGGATATTTTTCTCATGTAAGGAATAGCATATTTGAACATGATTATCAAGACAAGTCACAAATGGGATGCAAACTAAACATGTTTTCTACACAAAAATGAAATAAAAATGATAAAAGGTCTAAATACAAAAACACTTAACATGTGAAATGATACATAGTGAGGCCAGAATCAAAGGAAATTGAAACACATCATTAATCATGCAAGTTGACAAAATGGGAATCAAAACAAGGCATGGTAGCAAGGCATAAACCCTAATCTATAACATGCTTGAACATTGAACCAAAAGTGCAAGATATAAACATGAACTCAAAAACATTTGGGAAGATGAAATGAAACAAAATCATATGGCCAACCAATAATGTTAATGGATTGCATTTATGATAAGTATAAAGCAAGTTATGGTGTTAATCATACAATGTATCACTTAAACATGCCCAAACTAGGTCAAATCAAACATGAAATTGAATGAAAAAGAAAAGGACCTAAAAATGAAAAGTGGAAAGAAGAAAACATGTTCCAAAATGTCATAGAAACATCAATAGGGAAACAAAAATCAAGCATAAAATTTTTAGGTCCATTCTCAAATAAAAAAACTAGCATAAACATCAAAATCAAAACACAAATGAGAAATAAATGAAAAAAGGTTCAAATGAAACAACTTTCAACATAAGAAAGTCTCCAAAAATCATATTGAAACCATGGATGCAATCATTTCATATTGATCATGCATCATGAAAAAGTTACTACTTGAACCAAACAAAAAGGGGAAAAAGGAAAAACCTAATTTTGAACTTTAAGAAATAAGCTTCAAATGAAAAAGTGTTCAACACAAAAGATGTCACCAATCACCTATGGAAACCAAAAATGTAACTATATATCATTTATGAACCACTTTGAAACACTTGAGGTTTTCAAACTTTGGAAATAAATGAAGAATAAACCCTAAGATCAAACTAAGTGAAAGATGCTTCAAAACAGAAAGCTCAAAAGAAGAAAAGTGTCACCTATTGCATAAGGATCACTCACAAAGATATTTGGGATTTTTATCATGTAATATGACATTAATATGATTTAAATACATTAAAAATAATATATAAAAATAGAAAAATTATTTTTAATTTTCTATTGGTCAGAAAAATAAACAAAAATCATATTATGGAAGAGAAAATTATTCCCAACAACTTTTATGTTGGACATTTTTTTAAATTCCAAATGGGTTGAGAAATATTAAATAAACAAAATAAATAGAATAAATAACCAAAATAATAAAAATGTAATCCAGTGGAAATTAGGGGAACATGGTATATGGTAAGAAAGTGTGCAGATCCGTCCCTTTTCCTCATTAATGAGGTGGCTCAGTACGAGCCACTAGATCAAATGAAGACACACCATAGCGCATGTTTCTTAATGCATAGGAACACAAACATATTTCAAAATTTGGAGGGACCACACGTCACGCTCCCATTGGTCCAATTTGAATTTTAGAGGGAGGGACTTGTGGTCCCATGAGAAGATGACCAAACCACCATGGGCAGTGGCCGATTTCTGGAGAAAATGCAAACAACTTCAAAATGAAAAACTCAAAAGAGAAAAGTTGCTCAAAATTTCATGGCGAGCAAGATGGTGGGATCCAAAATTATTTATGAACATCCAACAATGCAAATCGAAGATGGTACCAAAATGAAACCCTAGACTACAAATCAGAATTAAATGCTACTCAGTTCATGAAAATGCAATTAAGTGGTACATTGATCATCATAAACAAATTTCCAACAACATGGTATCAAGAAATTTAAGATTTGGTTCAAGTTGTATACCTCTTGAAGTTCACACGAATGGATGACATTAGAGCACTGATTCTCCTTCCACAGGTCACTATTATGCTTGCTTCAAGTTGTCACACCTCCACCACACTTCAGAGAACCTTGTTGAGGCAAAGGAAAAGCTTGAAGGAGATTGAGTTTTGAAAACCGATTCAAAGTTCAGAGGTTTAAATGAGAAATTTTACAGAGGTTCAATGGCTATCCCAGCTTAGAAATGGCAGTGCAGTAACCTCTATTTATAGAGGGGAAAAATATTGGTCGATTGCTGAATGATTCTAATTAGGTTAGGGGGAAAATGATGTTTTGAATAATCTTGCAAACCAAGTTTTTGTAAGGTGGGATTTGTACCTTGCTAAGGGAATATGCAAACACATTACATTATCCACCATTATATTTTTAATCCAAAATCGTGGCCAACTGTCATTATCCTTACTCATTTTGGTGACTTGCCTCCAAAAAGGTGAAAATGCAAATAAAAAATACAAATGGGCCTTTCATGATCTGTTTGAGGTCCAATTGCAACAAGGTTGGTTGGTTTGGGAGAAAAATGCTTTTTGGCCAAAATCTCAGTATGGCTCGGGTTGGAAGACAAGGCATAGTTTGAGCCCTCAACCATGGCATATCTTGATGCACACACACCACATAATTGGTATAAAATGGAATGGCACAAAGAATTGAGCTAAAAAATGTGTAATTTGGAAAATGGCTATGTGACATAAACGGATAACTTGAAATGCAAGGCACAAGGTAGTCCAATTGAGTTTTAGATTGAATAAACCTCAAACAATGATGCACACAAGTCATATGAACCATTTGTGAGGTGCTTGAGTTAGAAAACACCCCAAAAGCCTTTAGATAAAAACCTCATTTTTCACTTTTGGACAATTTTAGCAACTTTGAGGTTTGCACTACAAGTCCTTGACCTATGAATTTTTGGCCTTTTGACAAAGAATTAAAGTTGTAGATAATGGAAAAATAAGATCATAGCAAAAAGAACCAGCTCATTTGGGTCAAAAATGAGAAAGTTACGAGGTAGTGAAGTTGGAAAAATGATGTATAATGTATGGACCGCATTCACCATTTTATATTCAAAATTGGCCTTGGATGCGTGAAGATAAAATGTTCACAATGGTTTTTAGCTTGACTTTGAAAAAATAACCAACTCAAATGGCCAAATATTTATGGAGTTATGATGTTTTGAAGTTTTTCCCAAAATCACTAGGAACCAAAGATGACCTATAATGTTTTCCCAAAATAAATGGGATTCCACTCAAAATTGGACTTTCTGATCAAAATAAAACCTGTTAGGAATGTCCTTAAGATTGAGTTGGTCAAAAGAACCACCCCACTTTGATGAAAATTGACCAAGTTATGGTTAATTGAAGTTGGGCGAAAATCAAAGCATTGAGTAAGGAGACCTTCAAACTTAAATGCTAAACCAAGTAAAATCTCTTCTTGAACAATGAGCCAAACTTGTAGCGGGTCACAATTTAAGCATATTAGAAAATGAATGGGCTCCATATGATAAGTATTGTCCAATTTATGACCTTGGGAAGTTCAACTTGAAGATTAGGTCAAAACCCTAGACAACTTGAGATGTTTTGCCTTCAAAGATGGTTTTCCATCCAGAATTGGTTCTTGATATATGGAGAGAAGTTCTAGATTATGAAGGTTAGAGTCCAATGAAAAAATAACCACATTCAAATATTTCTTAATGAAAATGTTATGAACTTTGGAAGTCAACCTAACCAGTCTTAGAGCCAATGAAGCAAACCCTTGTGATGACTTGCACAAATAAGGGCCAAGTGATGTTGAGATCCATGCACATTATGATATTCATGCCAAGTGATAGACCTTAAGTGATTGAGACCATAATTCCTTTTCTCCTGATCTTCAAATTTCTCAAACCTTGCACCAAACAAAATACAAAAGATACAAGCACAACACAAAAGCAAAAACCTATCTAAATGCATGAAATTGGTGATGAATGATGCAAATGCAGTGTCTATACCTTTGAGACAAGTACATGAGGATGAAAGACCAAACAAGTTAAAGATAACACAAGTAATAAGGCAATGGGTGATACAATGAGTGAGATACCAAACCCTAGCTTGAGCAAACAACCAAGGAGACGTTATCAAGACCATAATCACTTAGATCCATGCTTGTGATCACATTAGGTATTGATAAGTTAAAAGTATGAATGCAATGCTTGATTGAGATGTTATGAAGCTTAGGGGTAAAAATTGGGGTATGACAATTGCCCCTATCTAAGTTCCTTCAGCCTTGAGATATGAAGACTGAAATTCTTCGGGATCAAAAGGACTGAAGGTACTTAGATACATAATACCTTCTTTGTATCCCTAATATGAAAGGATGGTGATAAAAAACAAATTGATGGAGAAACGATATGTTATGAATGCCATGTGATGCAAGACTCGCTGAGTAAAAAAGAAAAGATGATGGACTCTCCGGGGAAAGGCTCACTATAAGGGATTCCATTGAGGAACAAACAATAATAATAGTTATTAATTGTTGGAAAAAGAAAAATACATAATGAAATAAACACCAGGGAGGCAAAAGTAAATAAGTCTGCCAGGATTCACACATATCCTTTCATAGAGAAGATAAAGAGATATGTTAACCTTCCTGAACTAAAGGTGCAGCTTAGAGCAGGATGTACTGGTTAACGAAGTGCATGTCCAGACTCAGACACAATTATGAGGATGGGACAAAAGAACATACTTATGGACTTAGATGGTGAGCTAAGAACAATTAAAACTAAAATTGTCGGCACTCGATTGCTTTGTCGGGTACTAGACGAAACTCATGTTTCTGGACTTAGATGGTGAGCTAAGAACAGAGGAAAACTAAAGCTGTCGGTACTCGATTGATTTGTCTGGTGCTAGACGGAACTCATGTTTCTGGACTTAGATGGTGAGTTAAGAACCGAGAAAAATGAATATATGGCTTCGTCAACTTCACATACAAGTGACTAATCATCATTCTGAAGTTTCGATCCAGGTCTTTCTCCTAGAAAGGCACAAAATTTTTTTACCTCGATCCCCATAGATTTGTGATCCATGAACGATTATTCTTTACCTGAAATAAGTTTCACTACTTAGCACGCGAGCAACTACTTCTTCCTTCACTCTAAGTCTTTCTCTTGGAAAAGGCTTAGACAATTCCATCCTACTCCCTGTACGAGTGGTTTCTTTTGTCCGTTTCAGATTATCCCTTTGCTTACTGAGAGCATTAATAATCTGATGTCATCGCATTAATTGATGAAGATTAAGATTCTCGACTTTCTTGGCTTTCACCTCGAAAGGGACTCATCTTATTCCAATAAACCTCCCGTCTTTCTTGACTTTCATCTATAAATGGACTCAGTTTAAATTTTTCATTTTGGTATGTCACATGTAGAAGTTCCCTCTGTGGGGCATATTGATTTGCTTTGCTGGTTATCGCAAGATTACCCTCCTTAGCTGGGGAAAACAATATACGTTACTTTGCATAATCTGTTGGGGAAGCACTGACACAATGTTCTCAAAAATACCTTGAATGTATAATTCAAAACTGGTAATCAAATGTTGGGGAGTTACTAACTTATTAAATACTCAGTCCACATGATAAGCGATTGCGGGGGGACCAAAGTTCAATCCAGAAATGAGTTAGAGATAAGGGGTCAAAAAAGACTTTGGCTTAGGGAACAAGCTCAACTGGGGAATATTCCTTCCTTATTCTTGGAGAGGAATGAAACAAGTCTCGATTGGGGATTAGCCTGGACATGAGGTTTGACAGAGCATGACTCAACTATAGACAAACAAACTCTATGGGGATGGAAGATTCTATTAGGACTCTTTACAAGACAGACTCTATTGGGGAAATCAAATACTATGTATGTGAAGATCTACCAGAGTATGACTCGGCGGTGGTTGGTTTATTCCTCACTATGAATATGAATCTGAGAATGGTTTAATTATGCAATGATTCCACTGATGCATTATGATTGTTTAATGCATGCAAATGTTATGTAAATGCTGATAAAACTGACGCAATAAACAACCAGCGATAACTAGAGACAGTAAGGAGTATATTCCGACACGGGAACTTTGCCACTTCATATATCCATGAAAGCCGACTCTAGGGGATTCAGCATACCATGCTCTACATTGGGAGATGAGCTGTAACACTTTCCAATCTACTCGGGAAAATAGTGTGACAAATTCTTCTATGCTCAGGGAAGTAAAGAAAATTCACCCCTTTTATTCGGGAATAATGATGGGATATCCTCTACTCTACTTGGGGAAAACATAGATCCAACTTCTAGCCACATGGTTTGAAGGATTTTATGGATTAACTTCCAAGACTGCCGCAGATACATCCAAACTGGATCTACTGAGGATTTGGAGACTCTACTTAGGAGTATCTTGAGAGATTTATCAGTGCTAACAAACATAGAAAAATCTTAAGTTTGCTGGAGATTCTTTATCAAAAGGCTTATTTGTCCATACAAGTATTTCTTCTGAGAAAAAGATCCTTCAACATTGGTCCCTTCATGGGGTTACGCAAAACCTGACCACTATAGGAGGGGGAGATATATCTTATTCCCGAAGGGTGATTTCCACTATTATCAACTGCTCTAGGGGAAAAGGAAATGATCAAACTCTGAGCAACGAAGCTTGAAGAATTTTTACAGATCAATTTCTATGCTCAAATAATGTAGTTGCTAAGGGAAGAGAGGACACAACCCTCTGGCGACCCTCGAGACCTCATTGGGGGAAAGATACAATCCAACTTATAGCGACAAACGCTTGAAGGATTTTATGGATACAGGTATCTGATAGCAAAATGGATGCCCCTCATATGGCCTTTTGACTAGCTTGGGAAACACGGATTAGGGTAGCACTATTCCTGGCGTGTAGCCATACCGAATCTGATCCCAACAACCTTCACAAGTTGGATCAAGGCATAATATCAATTCCATCATCTCAGACAAGTAGTATAAAGTCCTTTCAATCATGTCGTGTCCTATTATTTGAAACAAATTCATTTTGAAAAACAACAAATGATTTTAAATTTTTGTTGCAAAAATTAACATCGAAGATAAAAGAAACTTTTGCACAAAACAAAAGTACGAATATATATGAGAAAATATTTGAGCTTTATTGCAATAATGGTAGTTTGCAAAGGGAAAAACTCCATGGATTTATACAAAAGTGGAAAATGGTAATTGGGAAGGGCTATATTGAATCGCAATGACCATTATTCTCCCTCTTGCTTTGAGTACTCGAGTATGAAGCTACTGTTTTCAAAAGAAGTCTCGTCAAGATGCAGTTACTAGCCATTTGTCCCTTTGTTTTGACTAGATTTCCCCGAAAGGGTATTCAATCTACCAGGATAATTATTTTGTTTTTGTCCCTTTCATTTTTACTGGACTGCCCTCTCGGGTTTTCAATCCATCAGGACTGCTCATTTTTTACTAGGCCGCCCTTTCAGGTTTTTGACCTATCAAACGTTCTTTTATTTTTTAGGCATAGTATTTATTGACTGCATATGCGTTGACTGGATACGGGAGTTCTTCTCCATCCATAGTCGTATAAACCAGGGCACCGCTTGAGAAAGATCTCTTAACGACATATGGGCCTTCATAGTTTGGTGTCCATTTGCCCCTAGCATCATGTTGACCGAGCAAGATCTTCTTTAGCACGAGATCCCCTTCGACGAATGTGCGAGATTTAACCTTCTTGTCAAAAGCATTATTCAACCGTTGTTGGTACAACTGACCATGGCACAAAGCTTTGAGGCGCTTCTCTTTGATTAAATTTAACTGATCATATCGGGTTTGACACCATTCTACATCAGTCAGCTCTGCTTCCACCAAGACTCGCATTGATGGGATCCTGTCTTCTATTGGAAGTACTACATCCATGCCATACACAAGAGAAAAGGGGGCTTCCCCGGTCGAAGTGCGTACTGAGGTATGGTATCCATGCAAAGCGTATGGAAACATCTTGTACCAATCCTTGTAGGTGACAACCATCTTTTGAAGGATTTTCTTGATATTCTTGTTTGCTGCTTCAACTGCCCCATTCATCTTGGGTCTGTAAGGAGAAGAATTGTGGGGCTCAATCTTGAACTCTTTGTATAACTTGGTGACAAGATTGTTATTCAGATTAGACTCATTATCTATGATGATCATGCACGGCACACCATACCTACTGATGATATTGTTCTTCAAGAATTTGATGACCACCTTCTTAGTGACATTTGCATATGATGTGACTTTAACCCATTTGGTGAAATAATAAATTGTCATAAGAATAAATCGATGTCCATTAGATGCCTTCGGTTCAATCATGCCGATCATATCAATGCCCCACATTGCAAAGGGCCATGGTGAAGAGATCACATTAAAAGGTGTAGGAGGTATGTGTACTCTGTCTACATATATCTAGCATTTATGGAATTTTATAGCATACTGGTAGAATTCTAACTCCATAGTCAACAAATAATAACCAACTCTGAGCATCTTTCTTACCATAGAATGTGCATTAGCGTGCGTGCCAAAAGACCCTTCATGTACTTCTGCCATTAACATGTCTACTTCGTGTTTGTCCATGCATCTGAGCAAGACCATGTCAAAGTTTCTTTTGTAAAGCACATCCTCATTCAAGAAGAAATTAGCCGACAATCGTCTCAAGGTCTTCTTATCTCTGTTAGATTCCCTAAGTGGGTACTCTTTCTTCTCAAGAAAACACTTTATATAATGGAACCACGAATTCTCGTCTGACACAACTTCTGTAAGAACAAATTTAGTTCTACAATGTATCTCTAAGATTTTGATGATAACAAAGGATGAAACAAAAATGGTACCCTAACGAAATTTTTCTAAGTGTGTAGGACTCTGATCAAAATAATCGAATAGACAATCATCATATATAGAATCAAGCGCTAAGATACTAGTCAGAAGATAACGTGACTAGAAGGCTCTGACTCTGATCCAACGCATGCGCTAGCAAAACTAAAGAAGTCAGAAACTCTGAAAGAGAAGAATGAATCCAGACTCTGAAGAAGTCAAATAAAGAGAAACTCTGATGAAGTCAGATACAAGCATCCTCTGAAGACGATTATCGCTAAATAAAGACTCTGACTACAGGATTCGCTGATTCAAGAAAACTTAACCTTGAAGAAAGTTGCTTATAGAAAGAAACTATTTTTAGAAGGAAGTTATGACGCTCCCATTACTGCTATGGAATGAACAAGGAGAGTAATGACATTAATCATTCTTCAATGACCAAGATTCTGTCATTAACATCACCTAACAGTCATCTCATTCTCCTATAAAAAGGATGGAACGCTTCTGTAAGACCCCAATTTTGACCCTAAGATCCCTCATGGCATCATAACATTGCATTTGCACAGCCTCAAGGATTATAAGCATCTTGGTTCCTTACCTTTGGGGGGGGGGGTCTCTTCTTGTGATTGGTTTGAGATCACCAAGCATGCTTGAATTGTATATCATTGCTTTTCTCATTTTGTTTACTAACCAAAAGCACAAAAATATGTCACTAACATCTTTTGTTTATAGCTTGAGCAATCACAAGGTCAAGAGCTTCAAGGAGATCCTTTGTGCAGAGATATGGCCAAGTGAAGATGATAGCAAGCATGGTAATGGTTCCCAATGTTAGACGGTGTGGCTAGTGATCGAGAGGGGGGGTGAATAGATCACCTCTTTAAAATTAACGGATTTAACGTTTAATCAGAGTTTTCAAAAACAGCGGAAAAAGCAGTCCCGAATCGACTTCCGTCTATTCTGAACTGCTACTAGAAAGCCGGACACGCAAGTATAGTTGCTGGATTTTAATGAGAATGACAGAAATAATACACACAGAATTTTAACAGATTGAATGCGCTTATCCTCAAATACTATTTCCAATGAACACAATCAAGTTAACCGTTTTGTCAAACAGTTGGTGTGTGAGTGTTTGATGATAAACAACAATGGTGTATGTCTAAAGGTTTTATTATCACTGCTGTCCAGAAATATGATCAATCACCACACACTAACAGAAATTGCAAAACAGTTTTGAAACGTAAAGAAGATTAAGGTAAGAGTACGATACGCAGAGATTTGTTAAGGAAGTTCCCCACGTCGTCCTCGCGTGTGGGTACGTCTCCCTCTCAATTTCAAATGAAATTGAGAACTTTGATTATCAATTATTGCCGAATCCGTTGATACAAGGTTTTGATACAAAGACAGAATTTCTAAACTCCAAGAACCTCTTCTTGTATAAACCTTCACTTGATCTGAGCTCGATCAAGATTTTCCTGCACAAAGTTGCAAACAATTCACCGGTTCCACGACCTGCTTGCGAAATCCCCCGATCTCCAAACGCAACGCTGCGGCTGAATCTGTTCTGCAAATGTGACTCCCAAACCCTCAAGAACACACCAGTTCTTGAAGGACAAACCAGTAGGTTTTTCCTAGAAACCCCCTTCAATCTTCGACTCAGCTAGATCCTCGATCGTTCCACTGCAACCCACAGCTAGATCCTTGATCGTACCACTGAACGTTATCTCAATGCTTCTTTAATCCAAAGAACAAGAATTGTTATGTGTAAATGTTCTTGAAGAAGAGTGATTGAGAAGATGAAGAAGATGAAGTCTCTTTCAGGTTTCTATGTGCTCACAAAACAATTGCTCAAACACTGCTTTTGATCTGTGTTCAATTGTTTTCCCTCAATGAATTCGTCTTCACCACCTGCTGTTGAAACCTGTACTTATATCCTTCAAGAAACAGTTGCTGTTATGACTTAAAACAACTCTGTGTATTGATACATAGAAGTGTGTATCGATGCATACTGTAAGTTGTATAGATTTTTGGTGAAATTAATTAATCATGTATCGATGCAGGAATCGTGTGTATCGATGCATGTGAATTTTACACTAATATGTATCGATGCCCAATGCGTATGTATCGATGCACAGGCTGACTCAAGTAGTCATGTATCGATGCAGGTGTCGTGTGTATCGATGCACAGAGTTTTTGGCCTTCCATGTATTGATGCATGGTTCGTATGTATCGATGCATACTGAACAAGAATTGTTTTGTGATTAATCACAGGCTACATGTATCGATGCAAAGGCTCATGTATTGATACATACTGATGTAAAATGCATTTTAATTGTTATTTGAAGGGAATTTTCAATGTAGATTTATATGTATGTTTATGCAACAATAAAGTGGGATGATGGACAAAGTAAGAACACAAATGTATCATGTAATGCAATGCACAACTAATTTGGATGATGATCACACAATTTGCTATCATTAAAAGTTAATTCAAGTTAAAGAATTCTTTCACACCCAAAGCCCTCATACATCAAATATGCCTCCCTAGCATCCCAATCCATCATTTTGATCAAAGCAAGTCAAAGGGTTTGAGGTTGGTTCCCCAAAAAAACCCTAATTCATCTGTGTCCCACAATGCCTTACTCTTGAAGCAACTTCAGCCCATGGTCAAATACCATCAAGGGAAGTTCTTTAATTCATAATTTCATGCATATTTGAACTTATTTGAGTGTCCTAAATCACCAATTCATCAAGATATGAGTCATGGACTTGAGAAGTTGATCAGTCAATTCATCTGACTATTCTGAAATACACTGAGACCTAACTTTTTATGTGTTGATCAAATGGAGATGATCCCAAAAGAAAAATTGTTCTTAAAGACAATATGAACAACTTTCATGTTCATCAAAGTTGATTTTAAGCTTGGACGGTCATCTCCCATTCCAATACATTATAGGTCATTTTGACTGAAACCCTAATTTTGGGTCAACTTCCCAAGAACATAACTCATTCATTTTTTATGATTTTGATGTGGGATTAAATGCATTGGAAATATTAATATGTCTAGTTCAAATGTTATGTTGAACAAAATTTCAAAATCTCAAAGGAAATACATGTGATAATGCAAAACATTATAGGTCACTTTGGACCAAATGCATTAAAAGTCAAAAAAGCCCAACTTCAAGTGCCCATAACTCTTTCATCAAAAATCCAAATGATGCAAAATTTAAGTCCATTTTGATTTCCTTGAAAAGATCTACAACTTTTATGTTGGAGGTTTTTTCATTTAAGGCTTGCATCATCAAAACAGAGGGGCTTGAACATTGGCCAAATTTGGAAACTTTGCCTTTGCATATTTTGCACCTTACACTTTAAACTCAAAATTCACTAACTTCCACACTTCAAATGGATTTTTGTCCAACATATCATTTGTTCCTTACATCAATACCTTTCCAACCATTACTCACATGCTCATGTTTGGATTTGGCAAATGGCATTTTCGAAGAGGAGACGTTTTAGGCATAATTGTGCATAACATGTTGGAACTTATTATACAAGCTTGTGCATTGCCAATTACACGTCCATTTCAGCTCAATTATGTCTCAGATTGCATTTGGCATTGAATTTATGCCTTTTGAATGATCATGCAAGCCCATGCCAAGAGTATCCATTTGCCATGCACACGGATTGAATCACACTTGCCTTGCCTCTCCATCTATAAATAAGAGCATCATTCCATTCAATTTTGATCCATGAATCAACCTGAAGTGCTGCAGAAATCAAAACCGAGCCACACCTAAAGGAACTAAGTTCAATTCTCTTCAAATTTTCAGATCTAAAATTCAACAAAATCTGGTTGAATCTTTAGATCTAAAGTTCCTAGACCTTCATTATCCAATCCATAGAACTTCTGTTTGGCCAAAGGAAGCAAGGGAATCAGCTCAAATCTTCACAATTCAAAGGTGGTTCTCAACTGGTTTTTTCTTCGAAACTCACTAATCCTTGATCCATTTGCCTGGCTGTTGTGTTGTCTGAAGTCCTCTCTATAGAGGCATCATTACTGTGCATTTAATTTTCAAAATCAAGCAAGTTCATGATGAACACCATCACGCTTCCATCTCTGATTTCTCCATTTATAGGAATCTAGAGTGGAAGTGAGTGGTATAGGAGTGATGTACATCACTTCCTCTTTCGATTGATGCCTGGATCGCGTGTTTTGGCGCACATTTGCTCTTCTGCAAAATTTGAGCTCTCACTGGAGCTAGCCGGAGAAGACGGTGGCGTTGGCCACCGTCTGGTCTCCAGATCCAATCGTGGCCATCCATTCTTATTTCCAGATCTAATTCTGGCCCTTGCTTCTTATGACTTTTAATAATGCCATGTGTTTCGCTGATGACTTTGGTATACCATGGAAGCGCGCATGTGGAGCGTCTGATCAGCCACGTCAATTAATGAGGCTTGATCAGACGCTCCTTGTTTTTTTGAATTTCCTATTTTCTGATTTAATTTCTTTTATTTCCATTATTTTCAAAAATTCATATCTTCTTCATTTTAAATCCAAAAAATATGGGACCAATTGCATTCTTCTCCAAATAATTTCTAGTTTCTAATTTTGATTTTTAATATTTTTTATTTTGTCATTTGATATTTTTTGTGATTTTTCTCTTTTCTGGTTATTTTTAATTCATTTTAAATAGTTTTTGATATTCAAAAAATACAAAAATATTTTCCTAACCTATTTGAATGATGATGGATCTATGAAAAATATTCTCATCAATTTTTTAATTGATTTGAGATTTATTTGAGATTTTAGTTCAATTAGGTTATTTTTATTCATTTTTAATTGATTAAAATTAGTTTCTGACTTTTAAAAATGCTGAAATTTTTTGTCAAACTTTGTTTGACCTTGTTGAACTTGGGATAAATCACTTGGACCTTTCAAGGTTGATTTGAAGTGATTTTGAAGTTTGACCTTTCTTTTATTTTTAATTCAAGTTTATTTTAATATTAAAAATGCCAAAAATATTTTGCTTATTGGTTGATCTCCAATCTTCATCCCATTTCTGGTTTCTCATTGTTTGACTTTGACTTTCAATGTCACTTGGTCAATATACATGGATTGGCACATTTTATTTCATCTTATGCATTTTAATCTTTCCATCTCTTTCTTCTTCTTCTCCTTCCTTTTTTCTTTTTCTTTGATCAATGAGTTAAAGGTTGATAAGTTAGCATTGATTAGGGAGGTTTAATCTTCCATGATTCAAATCTAATTCATCTTGATCAATTGATCAAGTGAATGGCTTTGCATTAAGGATAGGTTGCTTCCTAAATCATGCAAAAGACTTAAACCAATACAAGATCAATTCTCTTCTTCTTTTTGGCATGGCAAGTTGTTGGAACTTGGTTCACTAATCAAGACTTCTAACTTGTGTTATTGCCTACATTATTATTGTCCGGCCTCAGATAGTTGTGACTTCTACATAAGTCCAATTACGATTGCTTAACATAGCGCTAAATTTGTCTTATGGCACACTAACTACTAACACTAATCATTAACCATTAACATTTACTTTTTTCTCTTTACTTTTATGCAATTTACTATTCTTGCACATATTATTCATTTGCTTTTCTCTTTGCTCATTTGAGCACATGTTTATGTTAATGCAATTTGCCTTTTGCTCACTTGAGCACATAATTGTGTATATATCCTTGTGCTTGTGTTTTGTTGTGATTGTTGTGGACCAAATGCAAAGAAGTGGACAAATGGACTTAGTTTCTAGGACTTTCCCTATGCAAAAATTGGAGTAAAAGGACCTTAATGTTGAAGATGATCATGAAGGACCAAACCTCTAAACTCACTCTTGTCCATTCTTGATTTGCTTCATAAAACTCTTTGATGTGTGTGTTCTTGTGCTAGGGATTCCACCTTGATTCAAGTTTGAGGAACCATTGCCATGAGCTTCTAAGAGGAAGAGTTACAAGATGCCTTGAAGAGCATTCCAAGAGTTCATTTGATTGATGATTGCTTGAGTTTATGTTTATGTGATTGCTTATTCCAAAGGGTGGGAGCTACTTGGATCATCCATATGATCTCAAGAGAGGAACTCCATTTGTGGTTTTATTTCTTATCCCTTACCTCTTGTATGCTTAGGATCTTAGCCCTTCTTCTTCTTCCCTCCACTCTAACCCAAGCCAAAACTTTTTGTGCAAACATTTAACCATTGTTTTCAAGCATTAGAAACCTAAGTCTTATGCTTTTGATTTTAAAACTTTCTTTTCATAACACCTATTTTGAATTGAACTTCTAAGTCAACTTTGACCAAATTTTGTACATACTTCTCATTGGTAAATATAACCCATTCAAATGCTTTTGTGGTTTCAATGGCCACTTTCTTAATCAAAATTTTCATAACCTTTAGCTATTAGGTTTGAGTTATCCTTGAGGTAGATGTAATACTCACTTATATCCTTAGTGATGGACAATGAGTCTTCCATGCTTATTATAGGGTTAACCCCTCACTAGCATGTTGAAGCTATCCTCACATGGTGGATTTGTGGTTGTTGGTTGAGTTTTCTCCCTTGGATAACAAAAGACCTTAAGGCTTTTGGACCAATCAATTCACATACTCATTTTGAGATTTTTACCCCGAACTACGAGGTTTTGATCCTAATCTTTTTTAAGATGGTACGTAGGCAATGGGTTTATCCATCCAAACACAAAATGTAAATAAACGTGTACATTCTCTTCTCATCTCTTCAATCATGTTTGCACAATAATTTTTCACAAAAAACAACAACCTTTGCAACAAGTACGAAAAGGGCTCCCTAGGAGTACCTAGGATGTTTTGGGTGCCTAACACCTTTCCATTATATAACCAACCCCCTTACCCAGATCTCTGACTCTCTTTTACTAGTTTTTGATTCGATAAAACTTTTAGGTTTTTGTTCGCTTTCTAACCATTCCTTTGGATAAATAGAAGTGCGGTGGTGACTCGACTTGTATGATTTACCTTGGATTTAGTCAATATCTCTAATGGTAACGAATACCCCGCTACAGAAAAGTGGCGACTCTGCTGGGGAAATATTTGCCTAGTGGGTTTTCCCTACTTTTCATATTTTGTTGCATTGTACTGTATTATTGTTTTGTGACATATTTTTGTGCAATTTGGGATTACTGTATTGTATGTAATGATTGAATTGTTTGAATATTAATGCATTGTATGCTTGGTGATCTTGGTGAGATGAGTTCTATACCCGGACTCGAGTGCACTTAGGATAGGAGAATGGCATAGTCTTGTTGACTTGCGTGGAGTTATTCCTTAGAAAGTTGACTTGCAAGCCCATTCACTTGGTGGAGGTCATGTTAGGATCAATAATGTCACACAAGTAGTTGTGGTTAGACATTACTCTTTCCAGTATAGACCTTAGAAGCCAATGACCTTAGTTTACCAAGCCCATCTTGGCCTATTCTTAGGATGTAGTGCGAAAGTCGTTCAAGTGTAAGGTTTGATACGATTGTTACGCGATACTACACTTATAAGAGTCTCTCTTGAGAATATTTTTGGAATACGAGTAGTCGTTTCTCCGATAATATTCGAAAGATGAGATGATGACTATGGGAACCTCTTGTAGAACATGTTTGGCAGGTTTAAACCCTGGTACATTCCCTTTGGGTGGTTCTTAACCGAGACTACATGCTCGTGACTTGCAACAAACCCTTGATTCATGGTTGATCCGTTCATGTATCCTTAATATCAATGGAACTTGGGTGTTGATAGGGTGTAAACCATAATCCACCAAAATGGATGATTGATATTAAGGATGACATGATCCATCCCATGACCTTTGTTTGGTGTGCTTTGTTTGATCCTTGAGTGTGATGGTTGTATTCATGCATTCATACATCCATTTGCATCCATATCATCAATAATGAAGAAAATTTTCAAGGAACTTAAGAGGTCTATTTGCAAATTTTCAGACATGAAAAGACAAAGAAGGAATACAAAGAAGTACAATTTTAGACAACCAGATTTGAAAGAGTTAAGGAATTTGACATCCTATGTATTAGATCCTTTGGGTTTCAAGGCTCGTTTTGGGAAGCTTCTTCCTCTTCTGACTACTCAGGTGGATGAAGGATTGATGAGTGTATTGGTGCAGTTTTATGATCCTTTGTACCGTTGCTTCACATTTCTGGATTTTCAGCTTTTACCCACGCTTGAGGAGTATGTCTATCTTGTGGGTATGCCTATTCTAGACCAGTTGCCATTCAGTGGCTTGGAGAGTATTCCTACTTCTCAAGAGATAGCTGACATGTTGCATATAGATGAATCTCTGGTTGGTGCTCATATGACTACCAAAGGTGGAATTCAAGGTCTTCCTTCTGAGTTCCTCATCGCTCAAGCTACTATGTATGGGAAGGCCATGAGTGAGGACGCCTTTGAGGCCATATTTGTACTTCTCATTTATGGGTTAGTGTTGTTCCCAAACATCGATAAGTTTGTGGATGTGAACGCCATTAGGATCTTCTCTACTCTTAATCCTGTCCCGACTCTGTTGGGTGACACTTATTTTTCTTTACATATGAGGAATGCAAAAGGTGGTGGTGCCATAGTATGCTGTTTGCCTCTGTTGTATAAATGGTTTATTTGTCACTTGCCACAGATGGTCGCCTTCAAGGAGAACATGGGATCTCTACGGTGGTCCACGAGACTTATGTCTCTCACTAATGATGATATCTCTTGGTACAACCGTGTGTACGATGGTGTGCAGATTATTGACTCTTGTGGTGAATTCTCCAATGTACCTCTTCTTGGTACATGTGGTGGGATTAACTACAACCCTGTTTTGGCACGTCGTCAGCTTGGGTTCCCCCTAAAGGATAAACCCAATAACATTCTGTTAGAGGGTGTGTTCTTTCAGGAGGGTAAAGATCCCCAAGGCTTGAAAGCTAGGATGGTTCGCGCTTGGCGCAAGATTCATAGAAAGGGAAGGAAGGAGCTGGGACCTAAGAATTGTGTCGCTTTTGAGCCTTACACTGCTTGGGTTAGGAAGAGAGCGTCTGAGTACCTCATGCCTTACGAGTATCCAAGACCTACACCTTTGGTTATGGATGGGCCTTCAACCCTCCCTAACCAAGGAGTAGAGGAGTTGAGAGACGAAGACCGCTCACGTGCCTGGATCCGTGGACGAGAAGAGTTGCTTCAGCAGATCAAGGAAAAGGATGCTTTGATTGAATTCCTCGAGCATCAGGTTATTGATGATCCTAATGATGCATGGACTTCTCTACTTCCTCAGTCTTCCAAGTTCTGGAAGAGGATGTACGATTGACTCGCCAAGGAGAAGGCAGATATGGAGGCAGCCTATGAAGAGGAGGTGAAGAGGCTTCGGGCATCTTATCTTCCTGTGTCCCGAGCTTTAGATGATTGTTTCTAGGGATCCATAGGATGATTATTTTCCTTTTCTCTTGTATGTGGTTACCAATGCTGTACTTATTTGATGTAAAACTATTAGTGACAAGATACTTTCATATATGATAAGTGTTTAATATTTCCAAAATTTGCAAATAGAACCCTAAAGTTCCTTTGAAATAAAAAACAAATCATATGCACAAGCATTGCATGCATCATGTGCATAAGCAGGTTTTGCTCCCGGCTTCTTGTCCTTTGGTCTAACTCTGTGTTCTTCATTTATTTTGAAGACAAGTTGACTCACCGGTACTACACCAGAGCCAATTCTTCAAGACTGATGGATCATCTAGAACAAGAGAACCGCGAGCTGAAGGAAAAAGTAGCCTGGTTGACTGCCTTGATGGAGTCATTCTTGGCCGCTCAGAGTCAATCTTCTCCATCGCCGTCAACTCCTCCCCAGAGGACGGTCATTTCTGAGATCGTAACTTCTACTGTGCCTGCTGCAACGGCTCATTTCGCGCCATCTATGCCAGCCGGGTTCCCGTGGGGAATGCCCCCCAACTTTGTACCAGAGGGTTTCGCCCCTACTCTTGCTTCTCTGCCGGCATCTAGCCCGGTCCTTTCAGTGCCACCTCCCGTTGTGCACACACTACCAAGGGTCAAAGATACCATCTACCACTCTGAGCCATCTGAGGGCCCAGACGTTTATGAAAAGATGGATGATATGAAGGATCAATTCCTTGAGCTTCGTAAGGAACTGAAAACTTTGAGGGGGAAAGACCTCTTTGGTAAAAGTGCCGCTGAATTGTGCCTTGTGCCCAATGTGAAGATCCCTATTAAATTCAAAGTGCCTGACTTTGAGAAGTATAAGGGAGACACATGCCCTCTCAGCCATCTTGTGATGTATGCTCGCAAGATGTCAACGCAAACTGACAACGACCAACTGCTCATTCATTATTTCCAGGACAGTCTGTTCGGTGCCGCTCTTAGATGGTACATGGGTTTGGAGAGTTCGAACATCCAATCTTTCAACGATCTTAGCGAGGCCTTCGTCAAGCAATATAAATACAATGTGGATATGGCTCCTGACAGGGATCAACTGAGAGCAATGTCGCAGAAGGATAAGGAGACCTTCAAAGAGTACGCCCAGAGATGGCGCGAATTGGCAGCTCAGATAGTGCCTCCCCTAGAGGAAAAAGAGATGACCAAGATCTTCCTGAAGACCTTGAGCTCCTTTTATTACGAGAGGATGATAGCCAATGCTCCCTCAGACTTCACCGAGATGGTGAATATGGGGATGAGACTGGAAGAAGGGGTCCGCGAAGGATGCTTAACTCGAGACGAAGGCTCTTCGGCAAAGAGATATGGAAGCTCTGCGAAGAAGAAAGAGGGAGAGGCACATGCCATATCTTTCCATGTCAAAAGAAGACCCTCTATGAAGAGGAAGATTGCTCGCCCGGTCAACAATCAACATCAGGTAGCTCATATAGCACCTTTTTCAGGGAAGCTCAGCACTATCAACAACCGCAAACTCAGCAATATCAACAACAACAGCGTCCACAACAGCAGGCCTACCAGCCTCGAAATAACAACAGTGCCAGCACCAGCTATGAGAGGAAGAGGGTCACCTTTGATCCAATTCCGATGACTTATGCTGAACTCTATCCGTTGTTGATCGATAGAAAATTGATTACTCCGCGAGACCCTCCCGTTGTACCTGTCAATCCCCAGTGGTGGTACAAGCCCGAACTTCATTGCGTGTATCATTCTGGTGCTCCCGGACACAATGTAGAGAACTCTTATCCCCTGAAGACCAAGGTGCAAGACCTTGTGAGAAGTGGGATTTTCTTTTTCGAGGACGTAGGTCCGAATGTAAAGAAGAACCCATTGCCCGAGCATGGGAAGTCTGTCAATATGGTCCAGGGTTGCCCTGGCAAGTACAAAGTGAAATATGTCAGTCATATCCGACAATCGCTAGTTGAGATGCATAGATTGTTGTGTGACTATAGCCATTATGAGCATGACCACGATAGATGTCGAGTATGCTCTGTTAATCAGAGAGGTTGTCTCCAGGTGTGCAAAGATGTGCAAGAGATGTTGGACGAAGGAGTCATTGAGATCCTTCATAATAGAAATGTTGACGAAGATGAGCCCGAAGTCAATGTGATTTCTCCAGTTTTTCGGATACCTGAACCTGTTGTCATCAAATATGATGGTAGCAAGCAGAAGGCTCCTCTTTTCCTCGTCATCAAACCAGTCGGACCTGTACCGTACTCCTCCGAGAAAGCAGTTCCCTATCGCTACAACTCTGTGGCAATGGAAAATGGGAAAGAGGTGTCCTTGCTCTCCTCATCTGTTGTTAACATTGCTGATGTTAGCGGTTTGACCCGTAGTGGTCGTGTATTTTCAGCACCGTCAAAGCCTCAAGTTGATGCTCATAGAAGTGTTGATGCTGATTTTGTTGAACGCCCGATTGGGAATGCTGTGAGCACTCCGAATCCGGCACTTGTTGTTAAGCCCTCCTCTACGTTAAGAACCCCTGCTTCTGCTGGCCTGAGTGGTAATGCGAAAGAAGACTGTGATGAGATGCTGAGGCTCATCAAGAGAAGCGAGTACAACGTTGTAGACCAGCTTCTACAAACACCAACCAAAATATATGTGTTATCATTGCTTTTGAATTCAGAACCACACCGAGAAGCTCTGCAGAAGGTTTTGGATGTGGCGTACGTAGATCACGATATCACGATAGAACAATTTGATAGCATCGTTGCAAACATTACCGCTTGTAACAACTTGAGTTTTTGTGACTCTGATCTCCCCGAGGAGGGAAGAGACCACAACTTGGCTTTACACATATCTATGAGTTGCAAAGATGACGCCATGTCCAATGTTCTGGTGGACACTGGATCATCATTGAATGTTTTGCCAAAATCCACTCTCGCGAAATTGTCATATCAGGGGCCTCCCATGAGGCAGAGTGGAGTAGTTGTGAAGGCTTTCGATGGGTCTCGCAAAACTGTGATTGGCAAAGTTGATCTCCCAGTCAAAATCGGACCAAGTGATTTCCAGATTACCTTCCAGGTTATGGATATTAACCCATCGTATAGCTGTCTCCTAGACATACCATGGATTCACGAGGCTGGTGCCGTGACATCCACCCTACACCAGAAACTGAAATTTGTAAAGAATAAGAAGCTGGTGGTGCTAGGGGGAGAAAAGACTCTCCTGGTTAGCCATTTGTCTTCCTTCTCTTATATAGATGCTGAGGATGCAGTTGGAACTCCGTTCCAAGCTTTATCTATTGTTAAGCCTATTAAGAAGGGAACTTCTTCATTTGCTTCCTACAAAGATGCAAAGTTGGCCATTGAGCATGGCGCAACTGCTGGTTTAGGGCAAATGATTGAGTTAAAAGACGACAAGTCCTGGGCTGGCATATGTTATTCTTCTGGGGTTTCCAATATGCAAGGTTTGTTCAAGAGTGGAGGTTTCATCCACACCAGTCAAGACGCGGAGGCTGTTGCCGTTTTGGAAGAGGATGAAGGGGATTCTGGCAACTTCGTCATCCCTGGGGGGATCTGCAATAATTGGGTCGCTGTGGATATTCCAACGGTTATCCATAAGTCAAAGTAATGTTCATTGTGTTTAAAAACCTTTCTCCCATGCCAAAAGGAGAAGTGATGACATGGTTGGCGCATAAATACAATGATATTTTCATTCAATAGATTCATGTTAAATGTTTGTTTTTCCAATTATTTTCCCTTTTCGCTTTTGCATGAAATTGGTGATCACATAAAACCTCAACAAAAAAAAATAGAATAAAATCAATCTTTTCATCTGCATGATAATTTGCCGTGTTTGAATTCTAAATCCCTTTTATATCCAAAATCATTATGCAGGTTAATCAAACCCATTGAACATAATGATCCAACGCCATCTCCCAACTTTGAATTCCCTGTATTTGAGGCGGAAGAAGATGATGTTGAGGAAATTCCTGACGAGATTACCCGTCTACTTGAGCATGAAGAGAAGATCATTCAACCGCATCTTGAGAATCTGGAAACAGTCAACTTGGGGTCTGAGGATTGTGTGCGAGAAGTGATGATTGGGGCACTCTTGGAAGAGTCTGTTAAGAAGGGGTTGATTGAGTTGTTACGAGAGTACGTCGATGTCTTTGCCTGGTCATATGAAGACATGCCTGGTCTAGATACTGATATTGTGCAACATTTCCTACCTTTGAAGCCCAGGTGCGTGCCTATGAAGCAGAAGCTCAGAAGAACTCATCCTGATATGGCAGTGAAGATCAAAGAAGAAGTTCAGAAACAAATTGATGTGGGGTTTCTGGTGACTTCTACATATCCTCATTGGGTGGCCAATATTGTGCCCGTGCCTAAGAAAGATGGAAAAGTCCGTATGTGTGTGGATTATAGAGACTTGAATAAGGCTAGTCCGAAAGATGATTTTCCTCTACCACATATTGATATGTTGGTAGATAATACTGCTAAATTCAATGTCTTCTCGTTTATGGACGGATTTTCCGTATATAATCAGATTAAAATGGCACCCGAGGATATGGAGAAGACAACATTCATCACACCTTGGGGAACATTCTGTTATCGAGTGATGCCCTTCGGTTTGAAGAACGTCGGAGCCACGTATCAACGAGCTATGACTACCTTGTTTCATGATATGATGCACAAGGAGATTGGAGTGTATGTTGATGATATGATCGCTAAATCAAGAACAGAAGTTGAACATGTAGAGCACTTGTTAAAGCTTTTTCAGCATTTGAGGAAGTACAAGCTTCGCCTGAATCCCAACAAGTGTACATTTGGAGTCCGTTCCGGTAAGTTATTGGGCTTTATTGTCAGTGAAAGAGGTATTGAAGTTGATCCTGCAAAGGTCAAAGCAATACAAGAGATGCCTGCACCCAAAACTGAGAAGCAAGTCCGAGGTTTTCTTGGCCGCTTGAATTACATTTCCAGATTCATATCCCACATGAATGCCACATGTGCACCGATATTCAAGCTCCTCCGGAAAGATCAGTCCCATGATTGGACCGAGGATTGCCAGAAAGCTTTTGACAGTATTAAAAAGTATTTGTCCGAGCCTCCAATTCTGTGTCCGCCCGTGGAAGGAAGACCATTGATTATGTATCTGACTGTTCTTGAAGACTCAATGGGTTGTGTTCTCGGTCAGCAAGACGAATCAGGAAAGAAAGAATATTCTATTTACTACTTGAGCAAGAAGTTCACTGATTGTGAGTCTCAATACTCGATGCTTGAGAAGACATGTTGTGCTTTGGCTTGGGCTGGTAAGCGCTTACGCCAATATATGTTAAATCATACGACTTGGTTGATATCCAGAATGGATCCAATCAAGTATATCTTCGAGAAGCCTGCTTTAACAGGGAGGATTGCCCGTTGGCAGATGTTGTTATCTGAGTATTGTCGCAACCTGAAAAATACAGTGCGAAAAAAAACAACCGGCGAAAGAGAATGACAGAAGAGTCGCCACCGTGCGTTATTCATCCCAAAGGAGGGAAAGGAAACGCTCGAAGTAAACCTGAAAAAGGAAAGGACAAGACGGGGTCTCGCAACCAAATCTTGGGTTCGGGAGTCGGTTATGCGAAGGGAAGGTATTAGCACCCCTACGCATCCGTAGTACTCTACGGGATCCACTTTTGTAGTTCTTGTCTAAAGGGTGTGGGTTTATCTTGTGCTGTTTACCAAAAAAAAAGGGTTAAATGAAAATGACTCGCGCGGATGTCGCATCCACTGCATACGTATCTCATCTGAATATGAGAATCAGAGTCTTCGTAGCTCGGCTGACCTATGGGTTGGGGGGATGTGTGCTCGCTAAGACATCGCGTCTTATGCCTACGTATCTCATCTGGCCTGAGAATCAGAGCAAAACGTAGTTCGGCTAACTACGGGGTTATGGATATGGTTTTGGACGAACGACGTCACTACGCAATCTACCGGATGCTCGACCTTTGGAGACTTACTCGCCTGTAGTAGAAGGAGTTAACGTGTTGCTTTGGGTTTTAGGGTTTGGGATGCTCGAGGGCAAAAAGGCAGTCCTTGACGAAGGAACCGCGCTACCTGCAGGGATATGAATACAAAACACAAAACATGTATCTCAAAGTAAAATGCCACCAAGGGGCTCAAACGTTGCCTCCTATCGAGGTCTTCCAGCTAGGAAAGCAGTAAAATGCGGGAAAAATGTAAAAGTACCACGCGGATAAAGATCCGAAGTAACAACAATTAGAGGAATGGGAAACCCTGAGATCCTTCCAAGCTAATGCCATCAAAGAAAAGTGAGTCAGTACGGGTAATCGAAATGAACCTCCAGGGGTTATCCCACAAATAAAGTGGGAAACCACGCAAGTTATCCCTGCAAAAGTCATGTGAGCCCTCACAAAAATTCAACAAAAGGGTTAGTGAAACACCATAAGCATTTTTTTCATGATCAACAGTATGGTTTCAGAAAAACTCAAACCCTGTGGCATACACTCAAAAATTAAACGGTTAAACATTCAAGGCATTGTTTATACATTCATATACATATTAAACCCATGGGCAAAGGTAATGGGAATAATGGCAAACCTGATTGGAGAGCTTGATTGAAATTGAGCTGCACCCGTGAGGTTTACAAAACAATCTTCAGGGTTTATGTGAGGCAGAGGTGATTCTGTGTAGTTGAGTTTCCTTCGGGGTTTGGAGGCTGCTCTGAACTCCGTTAGGTCTTCTCTCACTATCTTTTTCCTCAGGGTTTTGTTCCAAGGAAACCTCAGAGTATTTTGCTTCTCTTCAAAATCCCCCTTTGTTCTGTGTTCTCTCAAGTGAAGCCTTGGTATTTATAGACTGAATTTCATGGTTTTGTGGGCTCAAATGAGAGAGACCCAAGTCCAAAAATTTTTATTATATTTTATTTATTTAATTATTTATTTAATTAATTAATTAATTAATTTTAAAAAAAAATTATTATTATTTTTTTTGTAAAAAATTATATATATATATATATATATATATATATTTTTTTTAGATCTAATTCTGATTGACATGATGAAATACAATATAAAATGCTAAATGAATGCATGAATGAGGAGGGCAAATTTTGGGGTGTTACAGCTGCCCCAATTCAATCATCAGTTAACCCGAGTAGGATGAAAGCGAATAGTTTATCAGACAAACGGGGTGAGCTGTGATTGAATACCAAAGACAGGCCGAAAATTTGTGCTCCGAGAATACCACAAAAACGCGGAAATACACCGCGCTGTTTATTTTTCTTCCGATCCTCTGGCTGGATCTGAATCAGTCTTCTGGCTTAATCTGGAGTTTCGATCCTCTGGCTGAACCTATACTCAATTTAGTCCTCTGGTTGGATATTAATTTTGATCCTCGGGCTGGATACGATTTTGATCTTCTGGCTAGATCTTCTTCGATCTTCTGGCTAGATCTCCTTCGTTTCGATTCTCTGGCTGAATCTATTTCCGGTGTTCGGGCTAGACCTGACTTCGATCTTCTGGCTAGATCTTCTTCGATCTTCTGGCTAGATCTCCTTTGTTTCGATTCTCTGGCTGAATCTACTTCGATCTTCTGGCTAGATCTGGATTGTTTTGATGATAAATTCCCGTCATTAGGATCCCGCATCTGAGGCATGCGCTGGTTGACCCTCTTTTGAAATCTACACCCAACCTTCATATTAGATATGCAGCTTCGAGAATATTCCACTTTTGGGCTTCGTACATATTCTTCGGGCTAGAACATGTTGTAACGAATCCTCAATTAGACTTGGGCTTGTTGGGGAAATAAAGCTTGTAGGCGACTTCACTGAGGAATCTTCAAATTGAGCCTCAGGCTGACTCTTGGGAAAACGATTCTCAGGCTGAATCTTCAAAAATGACCCTCATGCTGGATCACGGGAAAACGATTCTCAGGCTGAATCTTCAAAAAGTGACCCTCATGCTGGATCACGGGAAAACGATTCTCAGGCTGAATCTTCAAAATTGACCCTCATGCTGGATCACGGGAAAACGATTCTCAGGCTGAATCTTCAAAAAGTGACCCTCATGCTGGATCACGGGAAAACGATTCTCAGGCTGAATCTTCAAAATGACCCTCAGGCTGGATCACTCACGCTTGATCCTCTGGCTGGATCTCATGACCTTGGTTGTAAAGTAATTCTTCAGTCTGCTTGGAAGAACCTGTTTATCAGCTTATGTGTATGCTTGATATGATATGCATGCGAATGCAAATGCTATGCATGGTGTAAAAGAAAAAAGAAATCTGCTAGGGGAAGCAAACTCCGGTAGGGAACAGATCGCTGTATCAATCCTTGAATGCTCTGTGGGGAATGATCCGTCTGCCGGGACCAATGAGCCACCAAAAATAAATTGGCTGCTTGAAAAGTTGACCTTGCGAGGGGAGTATCAACTATGGAAACTTGGTTCGGCGAGGCTCTGTGAGGAGAGTCTGTGGGGAAAACACTTCCTGGGGAAATGTCGTAGGAAACGACCTTTGCTGGGGATATGAACTTGCTAATCGTCCTCAAGCTGGGGATTAGAACAAATCTGTTAGAAATAATCTGCTGGGGATGAGATGAACACTGGGAACACCACCCTCTTGTCCGTTGGGCATGCAACCACTCCGCTGTTGCTAGGAAGATACAGTCTGACACCGTCAACTCCGCTGGGGATAGACAGTCTGGATACTGTCAACTCTACTGGGGATAGACAGTCTGGATACTGTCAACTCTGTTGGGGATAGACAGTCTGGATACTGTCAACTCTGTTGGGGAACATGCTCTGCTGAGGAGAGACTTTGTCAACTGCTTGAGGATGAGGATTCATGACTTGGCATCCGGTTCCTGTGACCTGCAACCAAAAGTACACGTATGCCTCGGGGGAATTACTCGGTTTGAATTCACCGTTCGGGATTAAGCACATTCAAAGCAATTTTAAATGTTTTCCTGTGCAAATCATCTGCAAAAGCCACCATTATGTTCATATGCAATATGTTTTATCAAAAATTCGGACATTTTTGCAAACAAACTGATAAATGAAAAATAAAGAGGCTCTTTAACTGAATTATTCGACTCTTACTGGGGAGAAAATTTGTGCCAGGAATAGGCGAGGGCATCAGGAAGCTGATCCCTGAAAAGAGGTGATCGCTATAAAAAAAAGAATTAGCCTAATGGCAATGTGGAAACGGGGTCCCACTGAGTTTCGACTCTGCTATGACTCGTATGTCCTCAAGACGCTCCGCTCATCTTGCTTTCTAAAGTGGATGATTAGTCGATCTTTAACCTTCGAAGATTGCCGGATTGAATGAAACGGTGATATAACACTGATGAACTCAGATCACAGTCATTCGCTTATTCCCTAACTTTTGCCTGGATCGCCCCCTTTTTCGGGTTTTCAATCCACCGGGATACCCATTTTTGCCTGAGCCGCCCTTTTGGGTTTTCGACTCACCGGGTGTACTCTTTTTTTTATATATATATCCCTAATTTTTGCCCGAACCTCTTTATTCTTTTTTTTTTGTTCGTCGGGATGCCCCCTTTTGCCTGGACTATTCTTTTTACTGTCCAACGGGTCTATTTTATGCGAAGTATTTTTTAACCGCGTCTGATTTAATAGGGGACGGGAATCCTTCGCCCTCCATGGTTGTTAGCGTCAAAGCTCCGCCATAGAAAATCCTTTTAACCACGTGCGGACCCTCCTAGTTCGGTGTCCATTTGCCCCTGTGATCTGTGTTGGGAGGAAGAAATCTTTTGAGTACCAATTCACCGACTTGATACCCCCGAGAGCGCACTTTCTGACCAAATGCTTTCTTCATTCGTCTCTGACCGAGATACGTCAATTCTGGGTACGTAGTTCCAGCATAGCACCATTTCCCGTTGGTTTGATTGATGACCAAAGCTGAATCCCCGTATACATCCAGGGTTTTAATCTGTATATTGACGGCTTCCTCAAGTCTTAGGATACAAGCTTCGTATTCGGCTTCATTGTTGGTGCAGGGAAAAGTTATTCTGCCACCAAATGGCATATGAACCCCCTTCCGGTGTGATCAACACTATACCAACTCCGCGACCATTGACGTGGACCGCCCCATCAAACATCATAACCCATTTGGATTCAAGGTCAGGCCCCTCCTCCGGGAGTGGTTCCCCTCAATCTTTTGATTTGAGAAACATGATGTCCTCATCAGGAAAGTCAAACCTCATAGGTTGGTAATCATCAATCGGTTGCTCTGCAAGATAGTCTGACAAGACACTTCCCTTGATGGCTTTTTGTGAAGTGTATTGGATGTCATACTCTGTCAGTATCATTTGTCACCTAGTAACCTTTCCGGTAAGTGATGGCTTTTCAAAAATATACTTGACTGGATCCATTTTTGATATCAATAGAGTCGTGTGAGTCAACATATACTGTCTTAGTCGGCGAGCAGCCCATGCCAAAGCGCGGCAAGTTTTCTCGAGCAACGAGTATCTTTGTTCACAGTCGGTAAACTTTTGCTAAGGTAGTATATTGCATGCTCTTTTCGACCTGACTCGTCATGCTGACCGAGCACACAACCCATTGACCTTTCTAACACAGTCAAGTACATGATCAACGGTTTTTTTCTCTCGGCCTGTAGACTGGCCTCGATCTTGATTTCTTTCTTGTCGTCTTCGGTACCAACGTTGATGGTCTCAACCACCTCCTGATAAGGTGTAATAGCTCGGTCCTCCTGTTTCAACAATCTGGCTAACCCTTCAGGCAATTCACAATCTTCCTCAGCCCCTTCTTCGGCTTGATAGATAGGATTGTCGAAGTCATACTTGGCCATAGCAGTGTCGTTAGCAGTGAGATCCGGGTGGTCGGCTCTGCATGATGGAGGATCATGCTTTACCTTAGAATGAGAGAGATTTTTTTGAAAGAAAGGAAAAACGAAAAAAGAAACATTGCCATTTTTTTGTAAAAAGTAAAAAAAACTGAAAGAAAGAGAACACAAAATTGTTTGCAAAAGCCGTCCTTTATTGATGATAAAAATAATTGCAAAACGTAACTAAATGGATGGCCCTACAAATGAGGCGTTACACCTTGGGCAAAGTGTAAGACTTTATTATGCATGTAATAAAGGAAAACAATAAAAATCACTCTTTCAGTAGAGTAACCCAGACGGTTTTTCGGACGACCAATTGTCGAGCTTTTCTCCCGGGACACACGGGCGAATCCAGCTATCTAAGTCACAGTCGCTGTCAGCCTTGTCTTCATCTACAACATTGACGATGTGGGGGGAAACCAAACCCCCGCTGGAGAGAGTACCGGTTTCATTCTTCTGAGATCCCGGAGCATACCCCAATCCAAACTTGTCTTCTTTGATGACTGGCTCCACAAATTTGCCCCAGCCTTGGGCATTACCAGCTTCAACCACTTCGACAACATTAATCCCCTGCCCGCCGTGAGCCGGCATCGGGTTCTGGATAACATTAGGCACCGGAGCAAAATTGATAGCCTGGGCATCTCTCAAATCTTGTACCTTTAACTGGAGAGCCTTGCAATTATCTGTAGTATGGCCAGGTGTGTTGGAGTGAAAAGCACATCTGGCGTTGACATCATAACCTCTAGGCAAATTATTGGGATCGATTGGTGGGGCCAGAGTTCTCAATGTAACCAAATTCATGTCAATCAGCTTGGGAAGTAATACTGAATAAGGCATTGGGATTGGCTCGATGACCCGGTCCGTCTGCCTTGGACGTTGTTGATAGTGTCTCTGCTGACCCGAATTACCTCCTTGTTGTTGATTGTTGTACCTGGGTTGTTGTTGCGGATGATATTGCGGTTGAGGAACAAGTGTTGGAATAGTGACTGCGGCCACTTGATCTTGGTAATAATTAGGGCGCCCTCTACCCCTGCCTTTGCCGGCATACACAGCACTTGTCTCGCCTTCTTTTCTTCGCTAACCGTTACCAGCAAACGGTCTCTTGGGACCTGATGGGTTGGAAACACTATTGTCTTGAATTCGGCCCATCTTCAACAGACTCTCGATTCTTTCTCCAGCAATTACTATCTCTGCAAAGCTGATTGACGGGCAAGCAGCCAATCTCTCAATATAATTGCCTTGAAGAGTGTTCATGAACATGTCCGCCATCTCCCTTTCAGACATAGGGGGTTGGACGGACGCAGCAATCTGTCTCCAACGCTGAGCATATTCTCTAAAGGTCTCCTTGGCAGTCTGGGACATACCTTGCAACAAGGTCCGATTTGGAGCCATGTCCAAGTTGTATTGATATTGCTTGACAAAAGCCTCTGCCAAGTCTTTCCAGCTCTTGATGGTAGTACGAGACAAATGAGAATACCATTCACGAGAAGCTCCAGTTAGACTGTCTTCAAAATAGTACATCCACAGCTTTTCATCTTCCGTGTGAGCTCCCAACCTTCCCAAATAAGATTGGAGATGAGTGCGTGGGCAAGAAGCCCCGTTGTATTTCTCAAAAGTAGGGGGTTTGAACTTGTGAGGAATCCTTACTCCCTGAACCAGACCAAGATTTGTGACATCAAAGCCTAAGGAATTTTGAGACTCCAAAGATTTGAGCTTCTCAGCAAGCTCATCCATACGGCGAGTGGTCTCGAGGGCCTCGTTGTGCAAAGAAAATTGATCATACTGATAATCTTCAGTAACGGGGTGCCCGTTAATCCGAATTCCTTGATTCACATTGTACCTTCCGCCAATACCATTTCCAACATTCCCTGTGTTGCCAACATTACCCGGGTTTCCATCAGCATTTGCGTTACCCGCGTTACCAGTGTTCACAGGGTTATCAGCGTTCCCAGGGTTACCAGGGTTTCCCTCAACATTTGGTATCTCCACCTCCGGATCGTGTCTCGGTTGCTCAACCAATTCCCTCAGCTTTTCCTGACCTGCTACCATACCAGTCATCAATGTCATGAACTGATCCATCCCTTCACGCATATCAGCCAGCTCTTTCTGTACTTGGTTCATCGCTAGTCGTGGACAGTTTTCCTTTGTCGGGTATCTGTGAACTTGCTTGGGACCAATAACTGCCTGATACAGGGAACAAACATTAGACACTGCGGTGACACCTACAAAACAGACAAGGGTTAATATGCATGGTATGCGATGCACTGCTTGTTCAGTTTTAAAGCACCCCCGTTTTGAAAGGGAATACCCTGCAAATGAATAAGCATGAGATGTTGGATGCAAATATGCAGATGATGTTATGCAATGCAAGGCATGTCAATCAGAATTGATGGATCCGCTTGAACATCTGTCAGGTTGCACTGTCTGGAGAGAAATTAAGAGCACACCAAACAAAGGTCATGGGATGGATCATGTTATCCTTAATATCAACCACCCATTTTGGTGGATTATGGTTTACACCTTATCAACACCCGAGTTTCATTGATATTAAGGATACCTGATCGGATTAACCATGAATCAAAGGTTTGTTGCAAGTCACGAGCAGGGAGTTTAGGTTAAGAACCACCCAAAAGGAGTGTACTAAGGTTTAAACCTGCCAAACATGTTCTACAAAAGGTTCCCATAGTCATAATCCCATCTTTCGGATATTATCAGAGGAACGACTACTCGTATTCCAACAATATTCTCAAGAGAGATTCTTATGAGTGTAGTATCGTGTAACAATCGTATCAAATCTTACACTTGAACGACTTTCGCACTACGTCCTACGAATAGGCCAAGATGGGTTTGGTAAACTAAGGTCCTCGGCTTCTAAGGTCTATATTGGAACAAGTAATGTCTAACCACAACTTACTTATGTGACATTATTGATCTCAACATGACCTCCACCAAGTGAATGGGCTTGCAAGTCAACTCGCTAAGGAATACTCCACACAAGTTGACAGGACTATGCCATTCTCCTATCTTAAGTGCACTCGAGTTCGGGTATAGAACTCATCTCACAAAGATCACCAAGCAGACATAGCCAGCCAACAGATACAGCAAGGATATGTACACAATGCAATAAGGTAAAGCAGGTAAATAAATAACCGTACAAAAGCATGAACACCCAATAAACAAACTACAAAATCTAGGAGGGACTCGCTTAGGGAAACCGGGTCCCCAGCAAAGTCGCCAGCTGTCGCAACCTGAAAAATACAGTGCGAAAAAAAACAACCGGCGAAAGAGAATGACAGAAGAGTCGCCACCGTGCGTTATTCATCCCAAAGGAGGGAAAGGAAACGCTCGAAGTAAACCTGAAAAAGGAAAGGACAAGACGGGGTCTCACAACCAAATCTTGGGTTCGGGAGTCGGTTATGCGAAGGGAAGGTATTAGCACCCCTAAGCATCCGTAGTACTCTACGGGATCCACTTTTGTAGTTCTTGTCTAAAGGGTGTGGGTTTATCTTGTGTTGTTTACCAAAAAAAAAGGGTTAAATGAAAATGACTCGCGCGGATGTCGCATCCACTGCATACGTATCTCATTTGAATATGAGAATCAGAGTCTTCGTAGCTTGGCTGACCTATGGGTTTGGGGGATGTGTGCTCGCTAAGACATCGCGTCTTATGCCTACGTATCTCATCTGGCCTGAGAATCAGAGCAAAACGTAGTTCGGCTAACTACGGGGTTATGGATTGGGTTTTGGACGAACGACGTCACTACGCAATCTACCGGATGCTCGACCTTTGGAGACATACTCGCCTGTAGTAGAAGGAGTTAACGTGTTGCTTTGGGTTTTAGGGTTTGGGATGCTCGAGGGCAAAAGGCAGTCCTTGACGAAGGAACCGCGCTACCTGCAGGGATATGAATACAAAACACAAAACATGTATCTCAAAGTAAAATGCCACCAAGGGACTCAAACGTTGCCTCCTATCGAGGTCTTCCAGCTAGGAAAGCAGTAAAATGCCGGAAAAATGTAAAAGTACCACGCGGATAAAGATCCGAAGTAACAGCAATTAGAGGAATGGGAAACCCTGAGATCCTTCCAACCTAATGCCATCAAAGAAAAGTGAGTCAGTACGGGTAATCGGAATGAACCTCCAGGGGTTATCCCACAAATAAAGTGGGAAACCACGCAAGTTATCCCTGCAAAAGTCATGTGAGCCCTCACAAAAATTCAACAAAAGGGTTAGTGAAACACCATAAGCATTTTTTTCATGATCAACAGTATGGTTTCAGAAAAACTCAAACCCTGTGGCATACACTCAAAAATTAAACGGTTAAACATTCAAGGCATTGTTTATACATTCATATACATATTAAACCCATGGGCAAAGGTAATGGGAATAATGGCAAACCTGATTGGAGAGCTTGATTGAAATTGAGTTGCACCCGTGAGGTTTACAAAACAATCTTCAGGGTTTATGTGAGGCAGAGGTGATTCTGTGTAGTTGAGTTCCCTTCGGGGTTTGGAGGCTGCTCTGAACTCCGTTAGGTCTTCTCTCACTATCTTTTTCCTCAGGGTTTTGTTCCAAGGAAACCTCAGAGTATTTTGCTTCTCTTCAAAATCCCCCTTTGTTCTGTGTTCTCTCAAGTGAAGCCTTGGTATTTATAGACTGAATTTCATGGTTTTGTGGGCTCAAATGAGAGAGACCCAAGTCCAAAAAATTTTATTATATTTTATTTATTTAATTATTTATTTAATTAATTAATTAATTAATTAATTAATTTTAAAAAAAATTATTATTTTTTTTTTTGTAAAAAATTATATATATATATTTTTTTTAGATCTAATTCTGATTGACATGATGAAATGCAATATAAAATGCTAAATGAATGCATGAATGAGGAGGGCAAATTTTGGGGTGTTACATGTATGATATAGAGTATCGAGCTCAAAAGGCTATTAAAGGTAGTATCTTGGCTGACCACTTGGCACATCAACCAATTGAGGATTATCAGTCAGTTCAGTATGACTTCCCAGATGAGGAGATTTTGTATTTGAAAATGAAAGATTGTGATGAGCCTACGCTCGATGAGGGGCCGGAACCTGGTTCCAGATGGAGTATGGTGTTTGATGGCGCTGTAAATCAATATGGAAATGGTATTGGGCAGTGATTATTACTCCTCAGGGCACACATTTCCCTTTCACAGCAAGGCTAACTTTCAAATGCACGAATAATATGGCTGAGTATGAGGCCTGTATTATGGGATTGGAGGAGTGCATTGATCTAAGGATCAAGCATCTTGATGTATATGGTGATTCAGCCCTCGTTGTTAATCAGATTAAGGGTGAATGGTAGACGAATCAGCCTGGCCTCACCCCATATAGAGATTATGCAAGGAGGATTTCAACGTTCTTTACTGAGGTTGACTTCCATCATATTCCTCAAGATGAGAATCGGATGGCAGATGCTCTTGCTACACTTGCTTCAATGATTGTAGTCAGACTTTGGAATAAAGTTCCCAATATCACTATGATGCGCTTGGACAGACCGACTCATGTATTTGTAGTAGAGGAAGTGGAAGATGATAAGCCATGGTACTATGACATCAAGTGTTTCCTTCAGAGCCATATTTACCCGCCTGGGGCATCTGAGAAAGATAGGAAGACTCTGAGGAGATTGGCGGGCAGTTTCTACCTCAATGGTGATGTGCTTTATAAGAGAAATTTTGACATGGTGCTGCTCAGATGCGTGGATGGACACGAAGCAGACCTGTTAATGACTAAGGTTCATGAGGGTTCGTTTGGTACTCATTACAATGGACATGCCATGGCTAGAAAGATGTTGAGAGCAGGCTACTATTGGCTGACAATGGAGTCTGTCTGCTGCAAATATGTGAAGAAATGCCATAAGTGTCAGATTTATGCGGATAAGATTCATATTCCCCCGACAGTTCTAAAAGTGATTTCATCACCATGGCCTTTCTCCATGTGGGGAATTGACATGATTGGCATGATAGAACCCAAAGCGTCTAATGGACACAGATTTATTCTTGTAGCAATTGATTACTTCACTAAGTGGGTTAAAGCAGCATCATATGCTAATGTGACCAGGCAAGTGGTCGTGAAGTTTATCAAGAATCAACTCATATGCCGGTATGGTGTGCTAGATAAAATCATTACTGATAATGGATCTAACCTGAACAACAAGATGATGAAAGAGCTGTGTAGCGAGTTCAAGACCGCGCATCATAATTCTTCTCCTTATAGACCCAAGATGAATGGGGTTGTTGAAGCTGCTAATAAAAATATCAAGAAAATTATCCAGAAGATGGTTGTCACGTATAAAGATTGGCATGAGATGCTGCCGTTTGCTTTACATGGATATCGTACATCTGTTCGCACTTCAATAGGGGAAACCCCTTTCTCTCTTGTTTATGGCATGGAGGTTGTGCTCCCAGTAGAGGTGGAGATCCCATCAATGAGAGTCTTGATGGAAGCCAAGTTGACTGATGCTGAATGGGTTCAGAGTCGTTATGACCAACTGAATTTGATAGAAGAAAAGAGATTGACTGCCATGTGCCATGGTCAGTTGTATCAGCAAAGAATGAAGAAAGCCTTTGATAAGAAGGTCAAGCCTCGTGTGTTCCGAGAAGGTGACCTTGTGCTCAAGAAAGTCTTGTCTTTCGCGCCCGATTCCAGGGGCAAGTGGACTCCAAACTATGAAGGTCCATATGTTGTTAAGAGAGCCTTTTCAGGCGCCCTAAAATAAAAATAGAATAGCTCGCTAAGTTGAAAACCCGAAAGGGCGGCTTAGGCAAAAATGAGCGTCTCGGTGGATTGAAAACCTGAAAGGGCGATCCAGGCAAAAGTTAGAGACATAAAAAAAATGAATGTATGTATCCCGCTAGATTGAGTACCTCACCCTGGGGCAATCTAGGCAAAAAAATAGGGATTTGGCAAGTAATTGCATCGTGACAAGACTTTGTTCTACAATTGTTATCCGTCAGAGATTCTCGCCCATTCATCATCAACCAAAGCTTCAAATACATCGGATTCAGAATTGGTGGAGAAATGGTCATTATGTTCAATGTAGCCCTTTTCCAATATATATCGCCAATTTCAAATTTGAAAAAAAATCTATGGAGTCTTTCCATTTGTAGACTACCATTCCATCAAATAAATTTGAGCCTTTATCCAATTATTTGCACTCTTATGTGTTTCTATTCAACAAATGTTTTGCATGTTTTAATTGGAAAAAATGTCATTGTTTTTTAAATAATCAAATTTTTCATAATTTGTTTTTAAACAAAGTGAACATTCACAACGACTTAAGGATACTGGGAATGCCTTCAGTGCTCTCCCAAGGATGGTAAGATTCTTGACATGGTAAGGCAGTTGTTCATATTCTTGGCATGTTGGTGTCCTCTTCCTCCTGAGCCTTTTGTGGTTTCTCCCCCTAGCAGAGTGTTGGGAAGATTTATTCCTCCCTCCTTCTTTCAGCAGAATAGTGATTCTTCCTCCTCGGAAGATATGATTTCATTATTTGGGACAATGTCTGATGACCTTTGGAAATTTCTGATTTGGTGGTTGTTCCCCACAGAGTTCCATGATCCCCTCTGACGATTTCCCCAGTAGAGTGTATCCATGGCGGATTTTTGATGATCTTTGCCCCAGTTGGAATGACTGACGCTCATCCCCTGTGGAGATCTTTGTTATCCTGGCTTTCTCCCTTTAGATGTAGTACCGGGTGTTTGTACTTATTCGATGGACTTGTTGGTGTTAGAAACGTCTGTTTGTCAGCATTCATCATACATAAACTACGCATGTGTGCATAATTTTCAGACATTCAGATATTCATGTTGCAATCTTTGCCATATATCTTTGTTTGTGATCCACTGCTAGTTGGTAATATATTTCCCCAAGCAGATGTCGGTGTCTGAACTCCCCATATAGAGTCAGCCCCTTAAGCAGAAAGTATCTATCTTCCTTCCATATTCCCCACCGAGTTATATCCTCGTGGATGATGGTTGTTTCTGTCCCCTTCCCAACACATATATTGGGATGGGAGTCCCCATTGAGTTACATCCTCACTGGGACGAGTCTTGATTCAGCTTGCCTCTTTAGTTTGATCCTAGATTGGTTTTTTGTGACTGTTTCCTGCGCTTCCCTGTGGTATAAATGAATAATTGCTCAGTAATCAGTAATCATTCATCTTATCCCCGGCGGAGTCTGTGGTTTTCTACCCTTATACCGGTAGTTGTAAACCTTATTTCATCCCCGTGCAGAGTTAACCTTTTGTTCATCCTAATCGATGACGGTTACCTTTACGCGGTCTTCTACCTAGTATTCGGTAGATGTAATCCCCTCCTTGACGGTTATCATTATCCAATATTCGACATTGATAAGTCCTTCACCCCCGGTGATTTATCTCTTGGATAATTTCTCTCATCAGGCAGTTTATCCCCAACAAGTCATCTTTCATATACCGATTGTTGGTAATGTTTGTTGCTCCCCTTGAATGGTCATCATTTTATACCTAGTTTTGGTATCCCGATACCTTCCTTTGTCGGTTGATTTATCCTTTATTAACCCAGTAACCGGTTGTGGATAATCTTCCATGCGAGTATATTATCTATGTTCTGACGGTAATAGATAATATATCTCATGTACTCTTTGGTCGAAGCCTTTTGTTCTTCCCTAGTCGAGTAAGATTCGTATCCCTTTTTTGGAATCGAACGTCCATCCTATAATCGAGTTTGCTTTTAGCCCTCTTTTGGATGATGAGTGTCTTGGGAATATTCCCCAATTCATGCTTTGGTTGGTCACCTATTATATGCCCAGTAACCGGTATCCCTGGTGTTCCTTCCTCCCTGCTCCCTGTTATGACCTTGCGTCCCCTTGCGGAGTCAGATTTTCCTGAGCAGAAGTTTACCTTTTTAGGTCTGCCTCAGATAATTTTTGGATGTTTGATATCTCTCACCCTTGTACCGGTCTTAGATATTCATCCTCCCGGAGCATGTTTTCTCTCACCCTTATACTGCTGTTCAGAGCGCATGTCTCTTTGAGCTTATTACCTAGTAACCGGTAATACCTCATTTATTATTTCCCCACCTGAGTCCGGATTTTTATCCGAAGTATCCGTTATGGATAATTTGTGTCGTATTGGCATATTCCCCAATACGTGCATCTTTGAGTCAGCTCGATTCTTTCCATTGATGTATTTCACTGGATTCCCTTCGTGCCTCTCAGCAAGTTTCAAGTCGTGGCCTGCTCACGTGTTGTTATCCCTTTACTCCCTGGTAGAGTCTCTGCCTCACGGAGTGGAGTACTCATAGGGATTGTCAAATTCCTCCTGATCTTTGCCTTTGTGGACATCCCCCCACAGAGTATTACTATTCGCATACATACATTCGCATCATGAGGTCTCTTAGGGACCAAAATTCGTCTCTTTGTTATTATTTAAGCCCATTCTACCGCGTCGAGGCGAAGATTTTAACCTTCACTTCTTCGGCTAGAATGACCTTAAATAGGGGCATCTGTAAGACCCCAATTTTGACCCTAAGATCCCTCATGGCATCATAACATTGCATTTGCACAACCTCAAGGATCATAAGCATCTTGGTTCCTTACCTTTGGGGGGGGGGGGGGTCTCTTCTTGTGATTGGTTTGAGATCACCAAGCATGCTTGAATTATATATCATTGCTTTTCTCATTTTTTTTACTAACCAAAAGCACAAAAATATGTCACTAACATCTTTTGTTTATAGCTTGAGCAATCACAAGGTCAAGAGCTTCAAGGAGATCCTTTGTGCAGAGATATGGCCAAGTGAAGATGATAGAAAGCATGGTAATGGTTCCCAAAGCCCTCATCCATCAAATATGCCTCCCTAGCATCCCAATCCATCATTTTGATCAAAGAAAGTCAAAGGGTTTGAGGTTGGTTCCCCAAGAAAACCCTAATTCATCTGTGTACCACAATGCCTTGCTCTTGAAGCAACTTCAGCCCATGGTCAAATACCATCAAGGGAAGTTCTTTAATTCATCATTTCATGCATATTTGAACTTATTTGAGTGTCCTCAATCACCAATTCATCAAGATATGAGTCATGGACATGAGAAGTTGATCAGTCAATTCATCTGACTATTCTGAAATACACTGAGACCTAACTTTTTATGTGTTTGTAAAATGGAGGTGATCCCAAAAGAAAAACTGTTCTTAAGGACAATATGAACAACTTTCATTTACATCAAAAATTGATTTGAAGCTTGGAAGGTTATCTCCCATTCCAATACATTATAGGTCATTTTGACTGAAACCCTAATTTTGGGTTAACTTCCCAAGAACATAACTCATTAATTGTTTATGATTTTGAGGTGGGATCAAATGCATTGGAAAGCTTAATATGTCTACTTCAAATGTTATGTTGAACAAAATTTCAAAATCTCAAAGGAAATACATGTGATAATGCAAAACATTATAGGTCACTTTGGACCAAATGCATTAAAAGTCAAAAAAGCCCAACTTCAAGTGCCCATAACTCTTTCATCAAAATCCAAATGATGCAAAATTTAAGTCCATTTTTATTTCCTTGAAAAGATCTACAACTTTGATGTTGGAGGTGTTTTCATTTAAGGCTTGCATCATCAAAACAGAGGGGCTTGAACATTAGCCAAATTTGGAAACTTTGCCTTTGCATGTTTTGCACCTTACACTTTAAACTCAAAATTCACTAATTTCCACACTTCAAATGGATTTTTGTCCAACATAACATTTGTTCCTTACATCAAGACCTTTCAAACCATTACTCACATTCTCATGTTTAGATTTGGCAAATGGCATTTTCGAAGAGGAGAAGTTTTAGGCATAATTGTGCATAACATGTTGGAACTTATTATACAAGCTTGTGCATTGCCAATTACACGTCCATTTCAGCTCAATTATGTCTCAGATTGGATTTGGCATTGAATTTGGGCCTTTTGAATGATCATGCAAGCCCATGCCAAGAGTATCCATTTTCCATGCACACGGATTGAATCACACTTGCCTTGCCTCTCCATCTATAAATAAGAGCATCATTCCATTCAATTTTGATCCATGAATCAACCTGAAGTGCTGCAGAAATCAAAACCGAGCCACACCTAAAGGAACTAAGTTCAATTCTCTTCAAATTTTCAGATCTAAAATTCAACAAAATCTGGTTGAATCTTTAGATCTAAAGTTCCTAGACCTTCATTATCCAATCCATAGAACTTCTGTTTGGCCAAAGGAAGCAAGGGAATCAGCTCAAATCTTCACAATTCAAAGGTGGTTCTCAACTGGTTTTTTCTTCGAAACTCACTAATCCTTGATCCATTTGCCTGACTGTTGTGTTGTCTGAAGTCCTCTCTATAGAGGCATCATTACTGTGCATTTAATTTTCAAAATCAAGCAAGTTCATGATGAACACCATCACGCTTCCATCTCTGATTTCTCCATTTATAGGAATCTAGAGTGGAAGTGAGTGGTATAGGAGTGATGTACATCACTTCCTCTTTCGATTGATGCCTGGATCGCGTGTTTTGGCGCACATTTGCTCTTCTGCAAAATTTGAGCTCTCACCGGAGCTAGCCGGAGAAGACGGTGGCGCTGGCCACCGTCTGGTCTCCAGATCCAATCGTGGTCATCCATTCTTATTTCCAGATCTAATCCTGGCCCTTGCTTCTTATGACTTTTAATAATGCCATGTGTTTCGTTGATGACTTTGGTATACCATGGAAGCGCGCATGTGGAGCGTCTGATCAGCCACGTCAATTAATGAGGCTTGATCAGACGCTCCTTGTTTTTTTGAATTTCCTATTTTCTGATTTAATTTCTTTTATTTCCATTATTTTCAAAAATTCATATCTTCTTCATTTTAAATCCAAAAAATATGGGACCAATTCATTCTTCTCCAAATAATTTCTAGTTTCTAATTTTGATTTTTAATATTTTTTATTTTGTCATTTGATATTTTTTGTGAATTTTCTCTTTTCTGGTTATTTTTAATTCATTTTAAATAGTTTTTGATATTCAACAAATACAAAAATTATTTCCTAACCTATTTGAATGATGATGGATCTATGAAAAATATTCTCATCAATTTTTTAATTGATTTGAGATTTATTTGAGATTTTAGTTCAATTAGGTTATTTTTATTCATTTTTAATTGATTAAAATTAGTTTCTGACTTTTAAAAATGCTGAATTTTTTTGTCAAACTTTGTTTGACCTTGTTGAACTTAGGATAAATCACTTGGACCTTTCAAGGTTGATTTGAAGTGATTTTGAAGTTTGACCTTTCTTTTATTTTTAATTCAAGTTTATTTTAATATTAAAAATGCCAAAAATATTTTGCTTATTGGTTGATCTCCAATCTTCATCCCATTTCTGGTTTCTCATTGTTTGACTTTGACTTTCAATGTCACTTGGTCAATATACATGGATTGGTACATTTTATTTCATCTTATGCATTTTAATCTTTCCATTCCCTTTCCATTATCCATCTCTTTCTTCTTCTCCTTCCTTTTTTTCTTTTTCTTTGATCAATGAGTTGAAGGTTGATAAGTTAGCATTGATTAGGGAGGTTTAATCTTCCTTGATTCAAATCTAATTCATCTTGATCAATTGATCAAGTGAATGGCTTTGCATTAAGGATAGGTTGCTTCCTAAATCATGCAAAAGACTTAAACCAATACAAGATCAATTCTCTTCTTCTTTTTGGCATGGCAAGTTGTTGGAACTTGGTTCACTAATCAAGACTTCTAACTTGTGTTATTGCCTACATTATTATTGACTGGCCTCAGATAGTTGTGACTTCTAAATAAGTCCAATTACGATTGCTTAACATAGCGCTAAATTTGCCTTATGACACACTAACTACTAACACTAATCATTAACCATTAACATTTACTTTTTGCTATTTACTTTTATGCAATTTACTATTCTTGCACATATTATTCATTTGCTTTTCTCTTTGCTCATTTGAGCACATGTTTATGTTAATGCAATTTGCCTTTTGCTCACTTGAGCACATAATTGTGTATATATCCTTGTGCTTGTGTTTTGTTGTGATTGTTGTGGACCAAATGCAAAGAGGTGGACAAAAGGACTTAGTTTCTAGGACTTTCCCTATGCAAAAATTGGAGTAAAAGGACCTTAATGTTGAAGATGATCATGAAGGACCAAACCTCTAAACTCACTCTTGTCCATTCTTGATTTGCTTCATAAAACTCTTTGATGTGTGTGTTCTTGTGCTAGGGATTCCACCTTGATTCAAATTTGAGGAACCATTGCCATGAGCTTCTAAGAGGAAGAGTTACAACATGCCTTGAAGAGCATTCCAAGAGTTCATTTGATTGATGATTGCTTGAGTTTATGTTTATGTGATTGCTTATTCCAAAGGGTGGGAGCTACTTGGATCATCCATATGATCTCAAGAGAGGAACTTCATTTGTGGTTTTATTTCTTATCCGTCACCTCTTGTATGCTTAGGATCTTAGCCCTTCTTCTTCTTCCCTCCACTCTAACCCAAGCCAAAACTTTTTGTGCAAACATTTAACCATTGTTTTAAAGCATTAGACACCTAAGCCTTATGCTTTTGATTTTAAAACTTTCTTTTCATAACACCTATTTTGAATTGAACTTCTAAGTCAACTTTGACCGAATTTTGTACATACTTCTCATTGGTAAATATAACCCATTCAAATGCTTTTGTGGTTTCAATGGCCACTTTCTTAATCAAATTTTTCATAACCTTTAGCTATTAGGTTTGAGTTATCCTTGAGGTAGATGTAATACTCACCTATATCCTTAGTGATGGACAATGAGTCTTCCATGCTTATTATAGGGTTAACCCCTCACTAGCATGGTGAAGTTATCCTCACATGGTGGATTTGTGGTTGTTGGTTGAGTTTTCTCCCTTGGATAACAAAAGACCTTAAGGCTTTTGGACCAATCCATTCACATACTCATTTTGAGATTTTTACCCCAAACTATGAGGTTTTGATCCTAATCTTTTTTAAGATGGTACGTAAGCAATGGGTTTATCCATCCAAACACAAAATGTAAATAAACGTGTATATTCTCTTCTCATCTCTTCAATCATGTTCGCACAACAATTTTTCACAAAAAACAACAACCTTTGCAACAAGTATGAAAAGGGCTCCCTAGGAGTACCTAGGATGTTTTGGGTGCCTAACACCTTCCCATTACATAACCAACCCCCTTACCCAGATCTCTGACTCTCTTTTACTAGTTTTTGATTCGATAAAACGATTAGGTTTTTGTTCGCTTTCTAACCATTCCTTTGGATAAGTAGAAGTGCGGTGGTGACTCGACTTGTATGATTTACCTTGGATTTAGTCAATATTTCTAATGGTAACGAATACCCCGCTACAGCTTCACAAGAAAGACACCTGTGATACACGAGAATACAATTCTTCCATTACCTTCTTTCACTCTCTCACGAGCTGCTGCTCTTACGTGAGAACTTTTCTTGCTCTTATACTATATAATATTTTCTTATTGTTAGAAGCACTATTCATTACTAATCAAATCATTGCCAAGATATTTCCTCAAGTGACTCTGTGAAGTCTGAATACTTGAGAGGGCTAAGGGATTATTTCTCTTAGATGGTTGTTCGTGTAATCTTTCAAGGTTAGTGGATTAAGTCCTTTTTGAAGGAGAAATCACCTTGTCCGGGTGGACTGAAGTAGCTTTGAATTTCAAGCGAACCAGTATAAAATTATGTGTTGAATCCTTTTTATTCTGCGTGTGTCTAAGTTCTTGAAAAGATTTTTATTTTCCAAAATAATTCAAACCCCCCTTTCTTGTTTTTCTCTACCTTCAATTGGTATCAGAGCTTCGACTATGTTATTGATTTTCTAATCAAACACTTAATCGTGTAGAGAGATCCAGCGTGAGAAAAACACTATGGTCAACACCAATGAAAGAGATAGTTACAATGCTAAACCTCCAATCTTTGATGGAGAAAATTTTGATTACTGGAAAGATAGAGTTGAAAGTTTCTTTCTGGGCTATGATACTGATCTATGGGACATAATCATAATCAGTTACACACCTCCTGTGTCTGACACTGGTGTTGCCATTACTAGAAGCAAAATGACAGATGATCAAAAGCGCGACTTCAAAAACCATCACAAAGCTAGAACGATACTGCCAAATGCCATTTCCTACAATGAATATGAAAAAATCACCAACAGGGAAACAACTAAAGAAATACTTGACTCCCTGAGGATGACTCGTGAAGGAAATTATCAAGTCAAAGAGACAAAAGGATCTGGCTCTAATTCAGAAGTACGAAGCCTTCAAGATGGAGGACGATGAAGCTATAGAGGTAATGTTTTCTAGATTTAAAACTTTAATTGCAGGACTCAAAGTTCTGGACAAGGGCTACACAACTGTAGATCATGTCAAAAAGATAGTCAGAAGCTTGCCAAAGAAGTGGAGACCAATGGTCATAACATTAAAGTTATCAAAAGATTTGAACAATATCAGCATCAAGGAACTCGTCAGTTCACTCAAAAGTCATGAAATAAAACTTGAGGAAGATGAGCCTCAAAAGAAGATCAAGTTTGTAGCACTAAAGTCCAGATCTGAAAGACACAAACTAGAAAGGAACAAAGCCTTCCAAGCTGAAGAGGAAGACAATGAAGACTCTGAAAAGGAAGACTCTGACGATGAAGAAGAGTTATCCCTTTTGACCAGAAGAGTAAAACAACTCTGGAGAAAAAGGAATAATATTTTCAGAAGACAAAGACCCAAGGGAGATCACTCAGAATCAACTTCCAGAGGTAAGTCAAACAAAGAAATAACATGCTATGAATGTAAGGAAACAGGTCATTACAGAAACTAATGTCCAAAGTTGAAGAAAGAGAGCTCTAGAAGAAAAAGTTTCAAGAAAAGCTCATTCAAAAACAAAAGGGGACTAATGGCCACCTGGGACGACAGTGGACCTGGTTCCTCTTAATCAGACTCTGAAGAACAGGCAAATGTTGCATTTATGGCTATCACCTCTGGAAATACATCAGATAGAGAATCTGATCCTGAAGAGGTATTTTCCGATCTTTCTCACTCTGACCTTGAATCATGCCTTTCTGAAACTCTAAGCTCATATCAGAAACTTAACCAAAAATTTAAAGCTATAAAAAGGGTTCTTGAAGGAACCATCGAAGAATGTGATAAGCTTGAGATGGCAGTTTCAAAATTAAAAGATGAAAATCAAACTTTGACAAAAGAAAGAGACTCTACAAATAAACATTGTTTAAAACTTGAAGAAGCGTTATCTCAAGCCCCACAAACTTCTAACACAATAACATATGAATATGAAAAATCTTTTCAGAAGTTTCTGAAAAATGGGATAGAAAGAAGCAGAATGACATCCATGATTTATGGAGTTAGTCAGAATAATAAAAGAGGAATAAGGTATGTCCCCAGTGGAGATAAATCTTCTACAAATGACAAACCAAAATCTCCTTTTTCTTATCACTACACACATACACAAGCACAACGTTTTGATAATGCTAGAAAACCCAAAGTTCTAAGAAACTCTGGGAAAACTAATCACAAAGGACCCAAAAGATTCTGGGTACCAAAGGATAAGATTGTTTATGTTGCAGATATCTTATGCCGCAGAGTTAAGACACCAATCATGGTACCTGGACTCTGGATGCTCGCGACACATGACGGGAATAAAGTATATGTTCCAAAACATGGAACTTAAAGACGCTGGCTTTGTAGGTTTCAGAGGAAATCAGAAAGGAAGAATCAGAGGCTCCGGAACTATTGGAAATGGAACTCTTCCCTCTATATCTGATGTTCTCTATGTTGAAGGATTAATGCATAACCTGTTATCAATAAGTCAATTAAGTGATAACAATTATGATGTAATCTTCAATCAAAAAACATGTAAAGCAATTAATCAGAATAATGGAACAGTTTTATTCCATGGTAAGAGGAAAAACAATATTTACAAAATAAATCTTTCAGATCTAAAAGATCAAAATGTAAAATCTCTGATGTTTGTTCATGAAGAGCAATGGGTATGGCATAGATGCTTGGGTCATATTAGCATGAGAAAACTCTCTCAGCTAAATAAACCCGAGTTAGTCAGAGGTCTACCTAAACTGAAGTGTTCTTTAGAAGCTCTGTGTGAGGCATGTCAGAAAGGAAATTTTTCGAAAACATCCTTTAAAAAATATTGTTTCCACCTCTAAGCCTCTAGAACTTCTTCACATTGACCTTTTTGGGTCTGTTAAGACAGCGTCAGTCAATGGAAAGAAGTATGGACTAGTTATTATTGATGAGTTTAGTTGCTGGACATGGGTAAAATTCCTAAAGCATAAGAGTGAGTCTCACTCGGTATTCACTAGCTTCTGTTCTAAAGTGCAAAACGAATTTGACTCTAAAATCATCAGAGTCAGAAGTGATCATGGTGGCGAATTCGAGAATAAATTTTTTGAGGAACTATTTAATTTTAATGGAATATCCCATGATTTCTCCTGCCCTAGAACTCCATAACAAAATGGAGTTGTAGAAAGGAAGAATAGGACACTCCAAGAGATGGTCAGGACCATGATCAATGAAACAAATATGGCTAAGCACTTTTGGGCTGAAGCAGTAAATACAACGTGTTATATTCATAATAGAATCTCTATAAGACTTATTCTGGAAAAGACTCCATATGAACTGTGCAAGGGAAGAAAACCCAACATTTCATATTTCCATCCTTTTGGATGCCTTTGTTTTATTCTCAATACTAAAGAACATCTGAACAAGTTTGATTCAAAAGCACAAAAAGGCATTATGTTAGGATACTCATAACGCTCTAAAGGCTACAGACTATACAACACAGAAACCAAAATTGTGGAAGACTCAATACATGTTAGATTTGATGATAAGCTTGACCCTGAAAAGTCAAAGCTAGTTGAGAAACTTGCAGATTTTGAGATCACTCTTGCAGGCCCTGACGAAAAGAATAAAGCACCAGAAGTATCTGACAAACAAAGTCCAGATGCAACGGAAGCCTCAACTATCCAGAAAAGATCAAGAAGCCGCCCCAACATCTCTGAAGATTTGATTCTGGGAAACAAGGATGAACTTGTCAGAACTAGGTCAACATTCAAAGTATCTGAAGAAACTCCTTTCGGATTAGTATCTCTAATTGAGCCTACTTCCTGTGATGAGGCACTTCAAGACAATGACTTGGTTCTGGCTATGAAAGAAGAGCTAGATCAATTCTCAAAGAATGACGTCTAGGATCTCGTCCCAAAGCCTAAGGGAACTCACATTATTGGAACCAAATGGGTGTTCAGAAACAAACTGAACGAAAAGGGATAAGTAGTAAGAAACAAAGCACGACTGGTGGCATAGGGTTACAATCAACAAGAAGGCATTGACTACAATGAAACCTTTTCCCCAGTCGCCAGGTTAGAATCTATTCATTTACTTGTTTCATTTATTGTAAATCATTCCATCAAACTATATCAGATGGATGTCAAGAGCACATTCCTTAATGGTTATATATCATAAGAAGTATATATCAATCAACCTCCAGGATTTGAAAACACTAAATATCCAGAACACGTTTTTAAACTTAAGAAATCATTGTATGGACTAAAACAAGCTCCTAGAGCTTGGTATGAAAGATTAAGTAATTTTCTTCTGGAACATGATTTTATTAGAGGAAAGGTTGACTCTATACTCTTCTGTAAAAACATTAGAAAGGATCTCATGATATGCCAGATATAGGTTGATGACATTATTTTTGGTTCAGCTAACCCCTCTGTATGTCAAGAATTCTCTGAGCTAATGCAGGCAGAATTTGAAATAAGCTTAATGCAAGAACTAAAGTTCTTTCTGGGAATTCAAATCAATCAAGCTTCAGAAGCTACCTAAGTATATCAAAGTAAGTACATAAAAGACATTCTGAATAAATTCGAAATGGCTGAATGCAAACCTGCTAAGACACCAATGCATCCAACCTGCATTCTAGAGAAGGAAGAAACTAGCCAAAAGGTTTTTCAGAAGCTCTATCGTGGTACGATAGGCTCTCTTCTCTATCTGACGGCCACACGCCCTGATATTCTTTTTAGTGTGTGTCTTTGTGCCAGATTCCAATCAGACCCTAGGGAATCTCATTTAACAACTGTTAAAAGAATCCTCAGGTATCTGAAAGGAACCCCTAACCTTGACCTGATGTATGAGAAAACATCAGAGTATAGGCTCTCTGGTTATTGTGATGCAGATTATGCAGGGGATAGAATGGAACGCAAAAGCACATCTGGGAGCAGCCAGTTCTTGGGAAATAATCTCATATCATGGGCCAGCAAAAGACAATCAACCATAGCCCTCTCCACTTCAGAAGCAGAATATATATCAGCATCACTCTGCACCATTCAGATGCTCTGGATGAAAATCAACTAGAAGACCTTCTGATCTTTGAGAGTAGCTTTCCTATCTTCTGTGATAATACTGCTGCCATTTGTTTAAGTAAGAATACTATATTGCATTCCAGAACTAAGCACATAGAAATCAAACATCACTTCATTAGAGACTATGCTCAAAAAGGGGTAATATCTTTAAAATTTATTGATACAGACCACCAATGGGCTGACATCTCTACTGAACCCCTCGTTGAAGACAAATTCTCTTTTATTTTGAAAATTTTGAACATTCAAATCTATCCAAAATAAATGTGCTTCTCTGAAATAGCAAAATAAGACTCTGAATTAAACATCTGGTATCTGGATCTGACTCTGATGCTTCTACCAGTTAGGAGTCATCTGAATCAGAAATCCTCAAGACCCAACCCTTTGGTATTCTTGAAGATTAGATAAATCAACACGTGGAGCATCATGCGTCTGACCTTTGAATCTTCTAGACAGCTGTCTAGCAGAAATCAAGAGACAGGCTCTTGAAATCTCCTCGAGCAGTATGCTGATTTGGGGATTAGAACTCCATCATGGGTTGTAATCATTTCTCCCCTAAGCGTGTAAACTTGGATAACGTGCTTTATTTAATTTTTAACATCTAAACTACTTCTAATGATGTCGTTTTGCATGCATCTATGTGGGTATAAATACATTTCACACATCACAAGTTCACACTTTACACTCACACCCTTCACAAACCCTCTCTCTCTTAGTTCTTCATCATCTTCATCAAGGTTTCTTCATCTTCAATAACTTCATCGTTCAAACCTCCTTCAACATTATTCTACATGGATGCGCAATAACAATCTGTCTACTACTACTCATAACAAATGGATTCAATGGATCAAACACCAATTTCTACTCAACAATCAACTGTAACTACTGGCGCTATCTCAACCCCCATCTACAAGGAACCCCACATTCTTGACCGTGAACCTCACATCCACCTAGCAACACCATTTGAGAAGCTTGAGGTATTGTGCGAATCGCTGGTGGATTTTGAAAATATAAAGTGAAATGGCATAGACCTAACTGAAGAGTTAAGAATGCAAGGGTGGGAAACCTATTTTCAGAGACTCTACGACCCTGTGTACACATATCTGGTGAAGGAATTCTGGCGTTTTGCAGACTCAAATGATCACTATATCGTCTCTCACGTTCTGGGAGTAAAATTAGTCATCACTGAAAAATCAATTGCCTCCCTTTTGAATATGGAAAAGACAGGAGGAAGAAGAATCTATAACATCAATCCTAGGGCAAAATACTTGTCCCAAGAAATAGCTCCCACTATCTTTCAACATAACACTGAGGGCAAACACTCCAAGAACAAACAACTTCATCAGAATCTCTGCGTTTGACTGAAGATCATCCTAGGCACCATTCATCACCGCCCTGCATCAAACTCTTTTGACTACATCAACACAGATAAGAAGTGCATTTTCTACTGCATCCACAAGGGGTTGAAACTGAATCTGCCAACGCTGCTTTTCAAGTATCTCAGAGACTCTGTCAAAGATACAAGAAACAATAGGAAGCCCAGAACCTACATCCCTCTAGGAAGACTCATCTCGGATGTTCTGATCAAGAGTGGGTTGGTGGATCACCTGATCCGGCACAATCTAATGGAGGATGTCATGGTTGACATTGGGAGACCTCTGAATGCTCGGAATCTGAAGAGTATGGGGATAATTGAGCAAGTTAGATATAAACCAACTCTAGACACTTCCTGGGAAGTACTAAACGATCAGAGGAAGATTCCCAACGGTCTCTATCTGTTCTCCAAGATTGACCCTCCAGAAGTGGTAGCTTACTATCTACAAGATCTTGCAAACCAAGAGGTAGATATTTCCGAGTTCTCAGTGGACTGGCTACCTGAGCATCCACCAAACTTCATGAAGAGGATGCGAGATCCCCCTGATAAGTCCAAGAAGGCGAAGAAGGAAAAGCTGGGAGAAACTTTTGGGTCAAGACCTCTAGTCCCTCTGGATGACTCTCCAAGTAAGTTTATACCTCCTTCCCGCTCTGTAAAACTTAAGCCTATTGCTTCTTCTCTTCCCCAAACCACTCCCATCTACACCTCATCCGAAACACCCCTCTCAACCACCAGAACCTCTAACCCACCTTCTCTCAAATTCAACCTTGCAACCACTACACTACCCGTTTCTGAAGAAGAAATGCTGAACAAAACTACCTCACCATCATCATCCTCACTTTCATCCCCACCATACTATATTCTTTCATCTGACAACGAACCTTCTGACTCCCAATCCCCTACTCTAGCTTAGCTTCAAGCTCGTGCTCTAGCCTCTCAACAGCCATCACAAACTGAACCTGAACCTGAAGTCACTTCCCCACCCCCTAAACAAAAAAATCCACCTCCATCTGATCAACCTCAAACACCACCATCTGCACAACCTAATCCACCTCCTGAACAACCAATACCTCCCCATTTGAACCTCAACCAAATCCTCAAACCAAACAAACAACACAATCTCCCTCTTATATTCCCACACCACAAACCTCTGCTACCGTCATCACTCCTATTCAAAATCTAGATGACACCAACCAAACTCCACCATCCTCCCCAACCTCCCACTCTGAACCAGAAACTGCCTTCCCCATATTAGAAGAAGCAATAACTGTTTTTGCAGAGTCTTCAGTGGAGAAGATCAAGTCTTTGTCTGTCAATTCTGGCATCAGTGATGATCCCTCTGCAGTAAGGATCCACTGGAATAGAGTGATCAGATGGATGACCTCTAAAGCCTTCAAATTGAAAGGCCTCTCTTAATAAGTCCACAACGACTTCATCAAAGATGCTGGAATTAGGCTACAGGATCGCTTGGCCATAGAGGCTGAGGAAAAGGCCAGGAAGGAAACAGAAGATAAATCTCGCCTGGAAGAAGAGCAGAGGATCAGAGAACCTGAAAAAAAGGTTGATGTTGAAGTTGCTGCTGCTGAGGCTGAGGCACAATGTAACACCCCGATAAAATAAGATAATTATTTAATTTAAGTTAATAATATATTTATTAATTTAATTAAATAATTGGAATATTTTTATTGGAGTTATTATTATTGGATTATTTTATTATTATTATTATTGGAATAAAAGTTGGAATTAGAAAAGGTCCCATTTGGTAAAAGGGTTATTTTCACGTGAAAAGGAAAAGAGACAGAAAAGTGGAAAAAGAGCCAGAGAACAAGGGTTGAAGAGAGGAAGAGCTTGAAGCTGAAGGGTTGCCGGATTAACTCAGGTAAGGGGGGTTTATCGTCGTTTAATGGGTATTATGGGATAACATGTAGTGGGTAGTGATAAACCATTGATTTTGACTCCGATTAGAATGATGTATGCCGAAAATTTGTGAAAATATTGGATGAACGAAATATGGGTTTAATTTGGAGAAATTCGTAGGAATTAGATGTAATAATGTTAGCAATTGTGAAATCGAATAAGGTATGATTCGTGTTAGATGATATGAACGATTAATGTGAAAAATTGGATTGTGGGAGGTTGGAATTGGGAGATCTCGTAGCAGAGAAAACCATAGCAGACCTAGAAATCTGGTTTCTGGTCATACGCGTATGGCACTAGGCAATACGCGTATGAGATGGTCTGGTACGCGTATGGCACTAGGCAATACGCGTATGGATGAGGAAGATGATGTTTTGAACGTGGTTTGGCCTCTGTTGGTACGCGTATGGGGAAGTGGTACGCGTAGCATACACGTATGAGATAGGTGGTACGCGTATGGGATTGGCTGAGAAATGGGCCATACGCGTATGGGACTAGGCAATACGCGTATGGGCAGGATTGTGATTTTTCTGTGCTGTTGTTGTGCAGTTTTTGGTTGTTCAGCGGAGTAATGTAATTTAGCTGATGTATGATAGAGTAGGGATCAGTTCCCGTTGTTTTGAGTAGTATAGGTATTAGTAGAGTGTGCTAATGCTGTGATTGATTATGTGGTATGACATGATATGATTATGTGGTGAATATGTTGATGATGTATGATGATATGCATAATGTTGCGAATGTATCTATCATGTATGAAATTATGAATGGACTGTTTATGGCTTAGAGTGTGAGCATAGGTCCATTGTGGATGATTGTTGATGTTTGCATGACTAAGTGAATTAGTTTGCATATTGTGGCCTTTATGGTGGTAGCTAATTCCCATGGTGAGGAATTAGTGAGTTAGTATTGTGGATTGTTGTTGATGTTTGCATGCTAGGTGATTAGCGTGCATATCATAGCCCTTGGGGTGGTAGCTAATTCCCATGGTGAGGAATTAGTGAGTGAGTCACTAGGTCTCAAATGAGTGGGACTAGTGAGCTTGGTAGCCGTATCTGGATTTGATCGGTGAGGTTGAACTATATGTTCACGAATAGTCGGTACCGCATGCATGGAGTCTCATTGCATAATGTATGTATGTATGGCGTATAATATGAATGGATGTATTCCAATATTATACGTATGCTTTATGGTTGTGTTGAGTTTGAGTATGATGATGATGATAATTATGAGTTGATATTGCCGTTGCTGAATATGTGTTATGATTAGGGTGATGAAATGTGTTAATTTACTTAACATTTCATGATATTTTATAATGCTTATTATATCGATTGAGGAACTCACCCTTACAACTATTTTTCAGGTAACGAGCAGTGATTGAGTAGAAGCTAGTCCTTGGAGTCTAGTGTAGTTCCTTAGTGGGTCATGCTCTGATAGATGTAACATCGGGACGGGATGTTTTACTTGTTTTTCATTGATGATTGTTGGACAAGTTTACATGTAATGTGTTACATGTTTTGCATTGTTGTTAGACTTTATCCGCTGCGAATTATGCAAATGTTTATTTTGATAAATAAATGAGTATGACCAGATATTTTGGAACACAGTGTGAAGTGTCAAGTGTGACACCCTTAGTTGCATATTTACTCTGATTTATGTATTGATGTTTTAATTAAAATTTGGGGTATTTTAGAAGGGTGTTACATTAGTGGTATCAGAGCATAGTCGGTCGAGTCGAGTCGTAATTATTATGTTTCCCTGTATGTGATAGGTGTTGTGCAACCCTATCAGTACTTATTGTTTTAGCTTGTTGGGTTTTCAGAATAGAGATGGCTGGAAGAGGTAGAGATGATGCTGCGATTGCTGAGGCTCTGGGTATGCTAGCTGGAGTACTTGGAGGGAATCCGAATGTTGTGGGAATGGGAGCTGCTCGTCAGCTGAGTGAGTTCCAGAAGAACAATCCTCCAATGTTCAAGGGAGCATACGATCCAGATGGTGCTCAGAAGTGGTTGAAGGAGATCGAGAGGATCTTCCGAGTGACTGAGTGTGCCGATAACCAGAAGGTCAGGTTCGGTACGCATATGCTGTCAGAGGAAGCAGATGATTCGTGGGTTGCTACCCGCACTGAGTTGGAAGCTGCTGGAAGTACTGAAATCACATGGGCGGTGTTCAGAGAGAGATTCCTGAGGAAGTACTTTCCAGAGGATGTCAGAGGAAAGAAAGAGATAGAGTTCTTGGAATTGAAGCAGGGCAACCGGTCTGTTACTGAGTATGCTGCTAAGTTCACAAAGCTGTCGAAGTATTACACTCCCTATAACGAGGCTACTGGGGAATTTTCAAAATGTGTGAAGTTTGAGAACGGGTTACGTCCCGAGATCAAGCAGGCTATTGGGTATCAGCGGATTAGAGTGTTTTCTAACTTGGTTGACTGTTGCAGGATTTTTGAACAGGACACCAAGGCCAGAGCAGAGAGCTATCAGCAAAGGGTTGATAGGAAAGGCAAGAATCAGAATGATCGTGGGAAACCATATGCAGCTGGCAAAGGTTTCCAGAGACAGAGTGGGATGAAGAGGCCTAGTGGGGGAGACTCCAATGCCCCTGCTAAGTGTTTCAGATGTGGTCAGGCTGGACATCGTATCCATGAGTGTACCAGTAATGAGAAGAAGTGTTTTAAGTGTGGAAAAGGTGGGCACTTGGCTGCAGAGTGCCGGTTGAAGACTGTGACTTGTTTCAACTGTGGAGAAGTGGGTCATATCAGTCCACAGTGTCCTAAGCTGAAGAGAGAGAACCAGTCGGGAGGCAAGGTCTTTGCTTTATCGGGTTCTGAGACTTCCGCAGATGATCGCTTGATCCGAGGTACGTGTTATATTAATGGCTTTCCTCTTGTAGCTATTATTGACACAGGTGCGACTCATTCCTTTATATCTTTGGACTGTGCTGTGAAACTTAAATTAGAGATATCTGAGATGCATGGTAGTATGGTGATTGATACTCCTGCGAAGGGTTCAGTGACTACTACTTCAGTTTGTTTGAATTGTCCTTTGAGTATTTTTGGTAGAGACTTTGGAATGGACCTTGTGTGTCTTCCACTAGTGCAGATTGATGTTATCCTGGGTATGAACTGGTTGGTGTTTAACCGAGTTTATATCAACTGTTTTGATAAGACTGTGATTTTTCCTGAGATTGAGGAAGGAAAGAGTTTGTTTCTATCAGCAAGGCAGGTGAATGAGGCAGTAGCAGATGGGGCAGAGTTGTTTATGCTGTTAGCGACTTTGGAGGCTAAAGATAAACTGGTGATTTGCGATCTAGCCGTGGTGTGTGATTTTCCTGACGTGTTTCCCGAAGAAGTGAATGAATTGCCGCCAGAGCGTGAAGTTGAGTTCTCGATTGATTTGGTACCTGGTACTAGGCCGATATCGATGGCTTCGTACCGTATGTCTGCTGTTGAGTTAACTGAATTGAAGAGTCAGCTGGAAGATCTGTTAGATAAGAAATTTATTCGTCCGAGTGTGTCACCGTGGGGTGCACCAGTGTTATTGGTTAAGAAGAAAGAAGGTACTATGAGGTTGTGTGTGGACTACAGGCAACTGAATAAAGTAACGATCAAGAATCGGTATCCTTTGCCGAGGATTGATGATTTGATGGATCAGTTGGTTGGTGCGAGTGTGTTCAGCAAAATAGATTTGAGATCTGGGTATCATCAGATACGTGTGAAAATTGAGGATATTCAGAAGACTGCTTTCAGAACAAGGTATGGACATTATGAGTATTATGTAATGCCTTTTGGTGTGACTAATGCGCCTGGAGTATTTATGGAGTATATGAATAGGATTTTCCATCCGTACCTAGACAAGTTTGTTGTGGTGTTTATTGACGATATTTTGGTGTATTCGAAATCTGAAGAAGAGCATGCTGAGCATTTGAGAGTGGTTTTAGGAGTTCTACGAGAAAAGAAGTTATTTGCTAAACTGTCTAAGTGTGAATTTTGGTTAGAAGAGGTTAGTTTTCTTGGTCATGTGATTTCCAGAGATGGTGTTGCTGTTGATCCTTCTAAGATAGAAGCGGTATCTAAGTGGGAAGCTCTGAAGTCAGTTTCTGAGATAAGGAGTTTTCTTGGACTTGCAGGTTATTATAGGAAATTTATTGAGGGATTTTCTAAGTTGGCATTACCGTTGACGATGTTGACTAGAAAGGGGCAAGCTTTTGTTTGGGACTCAAAATGTGAAGAAGGTTTCCAAGAGTTAAAGAGAAGGTTGACTACTGCTCCTATTCTGATATTACCGAGTCCGTCAGAACTATTTGAGGTTTACTGTGATGCTTCATAGTTGGGTTTGGGTGGTGTGTTGATGCAGAATAAGCAAGTTATAGCTTATGCTTCGAGACAGCTGAGGGTTCATGAGAGGAACTATCCGACACATGATTTAGAGTTGGTAGCTGTGGTGTTTGTTCTGAAGTTATGGAGGCATTACTTGTACGGGTCAAGATTTGAGGTTTTCAGTGACCATAAAAGTTTAAAGTATTTGTTTGATCAGAAAGAGCTGAATATGAGACAGAGGAGATGGTTAGAGTTTCTGAAGGATTATGACTTTGGTTTGAATTACCATCCGGGTAAAGCAAACGTAGTGGCTGATGCATTGAGTCGGAAATCACTGCATATGTCTATGTTAATGGTTAACGAATTGGATTTAATTGAACAGTTTAGAGACTTGAGTTTGGTGTGTGAGAGTACTCACAATAGTGTTAAATTGGGAATGTTGAAGTTAACGAGTGGTATTCTGGATGAGATTAGAGAGGGTCAGAAATCCGATGTGCTTTTGGTTGATAAGTTGACTCTAGCGAATCAAGGTCAAGGTGGTGAATTCAGAGTTGATGAGAATGGTGTTTTGAAATTTGGTAATCGGGTGTGTATTCCGGATGTTACCGAACTTAAGAAGAGTATTCTTGAGGAAGGACATCGTAGTGGCTTGAGTATTCATCCTGGGGCTACGAAGATGTACCATGATTTGAAAAAGTTATTTTGGTGGCCGGGAATGAAAAGAGAAATTGCGAGTTTTGTTTATTCCTGTTTGACTTGTCAGAAGTCAAAGATTGAGCATCAAAAGCCGTCTGGGCTAATGCAACCGTTGGCTATTCCCGAGTGGAAGTGGGATAGTATCAGTATGGATTTTGTTTCTGGTTTACCGAGGACAATTAAGAATTTTGAAGCTATTTGGGTGATTGTTGACAGATTGACAAAATCGGCTCATTTCATTCCGATCAGAATGGATTATCCGTTAGAGAGATTAGCTGAGTTGTATATTGAGAAGATTGTAAGTTTGCATGGTATTCCGTCGAGTATTGTTTCGGACAGAGATCCTAGATTTACATCGAAGTTCTGGGAAGGTTTGCAGAGGGCTTTGGGAACTAAGCTGAGATTGAGTTCTGCATATCATCCGCAAACTGATGATCAGACTGAGAGGACGATTCAGTCACTAGAGGATCTTTTGAGGGCTTGTGTTTTGGAAAAGTGAGGTGCTTGGGATTGTTATTTACCTTTGATTGAGTTTACCTACAACAATAGTTTTCATTCGAGCATTGGTATGGCACCGTTTGAAGCTTTGTATGGTAGGAGATGTCGGACACCTTTATGTTGGTATGAGTCCGGTGAGAGTACTGTAGTTGGACCGGAGATTGTTCAACAAACTACGGAAAAGATTAAGATGATTCAGGAGAAGATGAGGATTGCTCATAGTCGTCAGAAGAGTTATCACGACAAGAGGAGGAAGTCACTTGAGTTTCAAGAGGGAGATCATGTGTTTCTTCGTGTTACTCCGATAACTGGGGTTGGTCGAGCTTTGAAGTCGAAGAAGTTGACACCTCGATTTATTGGTCCTTATCAGATTTTGGAGAGGATAGGAGAGGTAGCCTATCGTATCGCTTTACCGCCGTCACTTGCGAATTTGCATGAGGTTTTTCATGTGTCTCAGTTGAGGAGGTACATTCATGATCCGTTGCATGTGGTCCAAGTAGATGATGTACAGGTGAGAGATAACCTGACTGTTGAAACATCACCTATGAGGATCGAGGATCGAGGGTTGAAGCAGTTGCGGGGTAAAGAGATTGCTTTGGTAAAGGTAGCTTGGGGAGGACCAGCAGGTGGCAATGTGACTTGGGAACTTGAGAGCCAGATGAAGGAGTCGTATCCGGAGTTATTCGCTTGAGGTATGTTTTCGAGGACGAAAACTCTTTTAGTGGGGGAGAGTTGTAACACCCCGATAAAATAAGATAATTATTTAATTTAAGTTAATAATATATTTATTAATTTAATTAAATAATTGGAATATTTTTATTGGAATTATTATTATTGGATTATTTTATTATTATTATTATTGGAATAAAAGTTGGAATTAGAAAAGGTCCCATTTGGTAAAAGGGTTATTTTCATGTGAAAAGGAAAAGAGACAGAAAAGTGGAAAAAGAGCCAGAGAACAAGGATTGAAGAGAGGAAGAGCTTGAAGCTGAAGGGTTGCCGGATTAACTCAGGTAAGGGGGGTTTATCGTCGTTTAATGGGTATTATGGGATAACATGTAGTGGGTAGTGATAAACCATTGATTTTGACTCCGATTAGAATGATGTATGCCGAAAATTTGTGAAAATATTGGATGAACGAAATATGGGTTTAATTTGGAGAAATTCGTAGGAATTAGATGTAATAATGTTAGCAATTGTGAAATCGAATAAGGTATGATTCGTGTTAGATGATATGAACGATTAATGTGAAAAATTGGATTGTGGGAGGTTGGAATTGGGAGATCTCGTAGCAGAGAAAACCATAGCAGATCTGGAAATCTGGTTTCTGGTCATACGCGTATGGCACTAGGCAATACGCGTATGAGATGGTCTGGTACGCGTATGGCACTAGGCAATACGCGTATGGATGAGGAAGATGATGTTTTGAACGTGGTTTGGCCTCTGTTGGTACGCGTATGGGGAAGTGGTACGCGTAGCTTACGCGTATGAGATAGGTGGTACGCGTATGGGATTGGCTGAGAAATGGGCCATACGCGTATGGGACTAGGCAATACGCGTATGGGCAGGATTGTGATTTTTCTGTGCTGTTGTTGTGCAGTTTTTGGTTGTTCAGCGGAGTAATGTAATTTAGCTGATGTATGATAGAGTAGGGATCAGTTCCCGTTGTTTTGAGTAGTATAGGTATTAGTAGAGTGTGCTAATGCTGTGATTGATTATGTGGTATGACATGATATGATTATGTGGTGAATATGTTGATGATGTATGATGATATGCATAATGTTGCGAATGTATCTATCATGTATGAAATTATGAATGGGCTGTTTATGGCTTAGAGTGTGAGCATAGGTCCATTGTGGATGATTGTTGATGTTTGCATGACTAAGTGAATTAGTTTGCATATTGTGGCCTTTATGGTGGTAGCTAATTCCCATGGTGAGGAATTAGTGAGTTAGTATTGTGGATTGTTGTTGATGTTTGCATGCTAGGTGATTAGCGTGCATATCATAGCCCTTGGGGTGGTAGCTAATTCCCATGGAGAGGAATTAGTGAGTGAGTCACTAGGTCTCAAATGAGTGGGACTAGTGAGCTTGGTAGCCGTATCTGGATTTGATCGGTGAGGTTGAACTATATGTTCACGAATAGTCGGTACCGCATGCATGGGGTCTCATTGCATAATGTATGTATGTATGGCGTATAATATGAATGGATGTATTCCAATATTATACGTATGCTTTATGGTTGTGTTGAGTTTGAGTATGATGATGATGATAATTATGAGTTGATATTGCCGTTGCTGAATATGTGTTATGATTAGGGTGATGAAATGTGTTAATTTACTTAACATTTCATGATATTTTATAATGCTTATTATATCGATTGAGGAACTCACCCTTACAACTATTTTTCAGGTAACGAGCAGTGATTGAGTAGAAGCTAGTCCTTGGAGTCTAGTGTAGTTCCTTAGTGGGTCATGCTCTGATAGATGTAACATCGGGACGGGATGTTTTACTTGTTTTTCATTGATGATTGTTGGACAAGTTTACATGTAATGTGTTACATGTTTTGCATTGTTGTTAGACTTTATCCGCTGCGAATTATGCAAATGTTTATTTTGATAAATAAATGAGTATGACCAGATATTTTGGAACACAGTGTGAAGTGTCAAGTGTGACACCCTTAGTTGCATATTTACTCTGATTTATGTATTGATGTTTTAATTAAAATTTGGGGTATTTTAGAAGGGTGTTACATTAGTGGTATCAGAGCATAGTCGGTCGAGTCGAGTCGTAATTATTATGTTTCCCTGTATGTGATAGGTGTTGTGCAACCCTATCAGTACTTATTGTTTTAGCTTGTTGGGTTTTCAGAATAGAGATGGCTGGAAGAGGTAGAGATGATGCTGCGATTGCTGAGGCTCTGGGTATGCTAGCTGGAGTACTTGGAGGGAATCCGAATGTTGTGGGAATGGGAGCTGCTCGTCAGCTGAGTGAGTTCCAGAAGAACAATCCTCCAATGTTCAAGGGAGCATACGATCCAGATGGTGCTCAGAAGTGGTTGAAGGAGATCGAGAGGATCTTCCGAGTGACTGAGTGTGCCGATAACCAGAAGGTCAGGTTCGGTACGCATATGCTGTCAGAGGAAGCAGATGATTCGTGGGTTGCTACCCGCACTGAGTTGGAAGCTGCTGGAAGTACTGAAATCACATGGGCGGTGTTCAGAGAGAGATTCCTGAGGAAGTACTTTCCAGAGGATGTCAGAGGAAAGAAAGAGATAGAGTTCTTGGAATTGAAGCAGGGCAACCGGTCTGTTACTGAGTATGCTGCTAAGTTCACAAAGCTGTCGAAGTATTACACTCCCTATAACGAGGCTACTGGGGAATTTTCAAAATGTGTGAAGTTTGAGAACGGGTTACGTCCCGAGATCAAGCAGGCTATTAGGTATCAGCGGATTAGAGTGTTTTCTGACTTAGTTGACTGTTGCAGGATTTTTGAACAGGACACCAAGGCAAGAGCAGAGAGCTATCAGCAAAGGGTTGATAGGAAAGGCAAGAATCAGAATGATCGTGGGAAACCGTATGCAGCTGGCAAAGGTTTCCAGAGACAGAGTGGGATGAAGAGGCCTAGTGGGGGAGACTCCAATGCCCCTGCTAAGTGTTTCAGATGTGGTAAGGCTGGACATCGTATCCATGAGTGTACCAGTAATGAGAAGAAGTGTTTTAAGTGTGGAAAAGGTGGGCACATGGCTGCAGAGTGCCGGTTGAAGACTGTGACTTGTTTCAACTGTGGAGAAGTGGGTCATATCAGTCCACAGTGTCCTAAGCTGAAGAGAGAGAACCAGTAGGGAGGCAAGGTCTTTGCTTTATCGGGTTCTGAGACTTCTGTAGATGATCGCTTGATCCGAGGTACGTGTTATATTAATGGCTTTCCTCTTGTAGCTATTATTGACACAGGTGCGACTCATTCTTTTATATCTTTGGACTGTGCTGTGAAACTTAAATTAGAGATATCTGAGATGCATGGTAGTATGGTGATTGATACTCCTGCGAAGGGTTCAGTGACTACTACTTCAGTTTGTTTGAATTGTCCTTTGAGTATTTTTGGTAGAGACTTTGGAATGGACCTTGTGTGTCTTCCACTAGTGCAGATTGATGTTATCCTGGGTATGAACTGGTTGGTGTTTAACCGAGTTTATATCAACTGTTTTGATAAGACTGTGATTTTTCCTGAGATTGAGGAAGGAAAGAGTTTGTTTCTATCTGCAAGGCAGGTGAATGAGGCAGTAGCAGATGGGGCAGAGTTGTTTATGTTGTTAGCGACTTTGGAGGCTAAAGATAAACTGGTGATTTGCGATCTAGCCGTGGTGTGCGATTTTCCTGACGTGTTTCCCGAAGAAGTGAATGAATTGCCGCCAGAGCGTGAAGTTGAGTTCTCGATTGATTTGGTACCTGGTACTAGGCCGATATCGATGGCTTCGTACCGTATGTCTGCTGTTGAGTTAACTGAATTGAAGAGTCAGTTGGAAGATCTGTTGGATAAGAAATTTATTCGTCCGAGTGTGTCACCGTGGGGTGCACCAGTGTTATTGGTTAAGAAGAAAGAAGGTACTATGAGGTTGTGTGTGGACTACAGGCAACTGAATAAAGTAACGATCAAGAATCGGTATCCTTTGCCGAGGATTGATGATTTGATGGATCAGTTGGTTGGTGCGAGTGTGTTCAGCAAAATAGATTTGAGATCTGGGTATCATCAGATACGTGTGAAAACTGAGGATATTCAGAAGACTGCTTTCAGAACAAGGTATGGACATTATGAGTATTATGTAATGCCTTTTGGTGTGACTAATGCGCCTGGAGTATTTATGGAGTATATGAATAGGATTTTCCATCCGTACCTAGACAAGTTTGTTGTGGTGTTTATTGACGATATTTTGGTGTATTCGAAATCTGAAGAAGAGCATGCTGAGCATTTGAGAGTGGTTTTAGGAGTTCTACGAGAAAAGAAGTTATTTGCTAAACTGTCTAAGTGTGAATTTTGGTTAGAAGAGGTTAGTTTTCTTGGTCATGTGATTTCCAGAGGTGGTGTTGTTGTTGATCCTTCTAAGATATAAGCGGTATCTAAGTGGGAAGCTCCGAAGTCAGTTTCTGAGATAAGGAGTTTTCTTGGACTTGCAGGTTATTATAGGAAATTTATTGAGGGATTTTCTAAGTTGGCATTACCGTTGACGATGTTGACTAGAAAGGGGCAAGCTTTTGTTTGGGACTCAAAATGTGAAGAAGGTTTCCAAGAGTTAAAGAGAAGGTTGACTACTGCTCCTATTCTGATATTACCGAGTCCGTCAGAACTATTTGAGGTTTACTGTGATGCTTCATTGTTGGGTTTGGGTGGTGTGTTGATGCAGAATAAGCAAGTTATAGCTTATGCTTCGAGATAGTTGAGGGTTCATGAGAGGAACTATCCGACACACGATTTAGAGTTGGTAGCTGTGGTGTTTGTTCTGAAGTTATGGAGGCATTACTTGTACGGGTCAAGATTTGAGGTTTTCAGTGACCATAAAAGTTTAAAGTATTTGTTTGATCAGAAAGAGCTGAATATGAGACAGAGGAGATGGTTAGAGTTTCTGAAGGATTATGACTTTGGTTTGAATTACCATCCGGGTAAAGCAAACGTAGTGGCTGATGCATTGAGTCGGAAATCACTGCATATGTCTATGTTAATGGTTAAGGAATTCGATTTAATTGAACAGTTTAGAGACTTGAGTTTGGTGTGTGAGAGTACTCACAATAGTGTTAAATTGGGAATGTTGAAGTTAACGAGTGGTATTCTGGATGAGATTAGAGAGGGTCAGAAATCCGATGTGCTTTTGGTTGATAAGTTGACTCTAGCGAATCAAGGTCAAGGTGGTGAATTCAGAGTTGATGAGAATGGTGTTTTGAAATTTGGTAATCGGGTGTGTATTCCGGATGTTACCGAACTTAAGAAGAGTATTCTTGAGGAAGGACATCGTAGTGGCTTGAGTATTCATCCTGGGGCTACGAAGATGTACCATGATTTGAAAAAGTTATTTTGGTGGCCGGGAATGAAAAGAGAAATTGCGAGTTTTGTTTATTCCTGTTTGACTTGTCAGAAGTCAAAGATTGAGCATCAAAAGTCGTCTGGGCTAATGCAACCGTTGGCTATTCCCGAGTGGAAGTGGGATAGTATCAGTATGGATTTTGTTTCTGGTTTACCGAGGACAATTAAGAATTTTGAAGCTATTTGGGTGATTGTTGACAGATTGACAAAATCGGCTCATTTCATTCCGATCAAAATGGATTATCCGTTAGAGAGATTAGCTGAGTTGTATATTGAGAAGATTGTAAGTTTGCATGGTATTCCGTCGAGTATTGTTTCGGACAGAGATCCTAGATTTACATCGAAGTTCTGGGAAGGTTTGCAGAGGGCTTTGGGAACTAAGCTGAGATTGAGTTCTGCATATCATCCGCAAACTGATGGTCAGACTGAGAGGACGATTCAGTCACTAGAGGATCTTTTGAGGGCTTGTGTTTTGGAAAAGGGAGGTGCTTGGGATTGTTATTTACCTTTGATTGAGTTTACCTACAACAATAGTTTTCATTCGAGCATTGGTATGGCACCGTTTGAAGCTTTGTATGGTAGGAGATGTCGGACACCTTTATGTTGGTATGAGTCCGGTTAGAGTACTGTAGTTGGACCGGAGATTGTTCAACAAACTACGGAAAATATTAAGATGATTCAGGAGAAGATGAGGATTGCTCATAGTCGTCAGAAGAGTTATCACGATAAGAGGAGGAAGTCACTTGAGTTTCAAGATGGAGATCATGTGTTTCTTCGTGTTACTCCGATAACTGGGGTTGGTCGAGCTTTGAAGTCGAAGAAGTTGACACCTCGATTTATTGGTCCTTATCAGATTTTGGAGAGGATAGGAGAGGTAGCCTATCGTATCACTTTACCGCCGTCACTTGCGAATTTGCATGAGGTTTTTCATGTGTCTCAGTTGAGGAGGTACATTCATGATCCGTCGCATGTGGTCCAAGTAGATGATGTACAGGTGAGAGATAACCTGACTGTTGAAACATCACCTATGAGGATCGAGGATCGAGGGTTGAAGCAGTTGCGGGGTAAAGAGATTGCTTTGGTAAAGGTAGCTTGGGGAGGACCAGCAGGTGGCAATGTGACTTGGGAACTTGAGAGCCAGATGAAGGAGTCGTATCCGGAGTTATTCGCTTGAGGTATGTTTTCGAGGACGAAAACTCTTTTAGTGGGGGAGAGTTGTAACACCCCGATAAAATAAGATAATTATTTAATTTAAGTTAATAATATATTTATTAATTTAATTAAATAATTGGAATATTTTTATTGGAATTATTATTATTGGATTATTTTATTATTATTATTGGAATAAAAGTTGGAATTAGAAAAGGTCCCATTTGGTAAAAGGGTTATTTTCACGTGAAAAGGAAAAGAGACAGAAAAGTGGAAAAAGAGCCAGAGAACAAGGGTTGAAGAGAGGAAGAGCTTGAAGCTGAAGGGTTGCCGGATTAACTCAGGTAAGGGGGGTTTATCGTCGTTTAATGGGTATTATGGGATAACATGTAGTGGGTAGTGATAAACCATTGATTTTGACTCCGATTAGAATGATGTATGCCGAAAATTTGTGAAAATATTGGATGAACGAAATATGGGTTTAATTTGGAGAAATTCGTAGGAATTAGATGTAATAATGTTAGCAATTGTGAAATCGAATAAGGTATGATTCGTGTTAGATGATATGAACGATTAATGTGAAAAATTGGATTGTGGGAGGTTGGAATTGGGAGATCTCGTAGCAGAGAAAACCATAGCAGATCTGGAAATCTGGTTTCTGGTCATACGCGTATGGCACTAGGCAATACGCGTATGAGATGGTCTGGTACGCGTATGGCACTAGGCAATACGCGTACGGATGAGGAAGATGATGTTTTGAACGTGGTTTGGCCTCTGTTGGTACGCGTATGGGGAAGTGGTACGCGTAGCATACGCGTATGAGATAGGTGGTACGCGTATGGGATTGGCTGAGAAATGGGCCATACGCGTATGGGACTAGGCAATACGCGTATGGGCAGGATTGTGATTTTTCTGTGCTGTTGTTGTGCAGTTTTTGGTTGTTCAGCGGAGTAATGTAATTTAGCTGATGTATGATAGAGTAGGGATCAGTTCCCGTTGTTTTGAGTAGTATAGGTATTAGTAGAGTGTGCTAATGCTGTGATTGATTATGTGGTATGACATGATATGATTATGTGGTGAATATGTTGATGATGTATGATGATATGCATAATGTTGCGAATGTATCTATCATGTATGAAATGATGAATGGACTGTTTATGGCTTAGAGTGTGAGCATAGGTCCATTGTGGATGATTGTTGATGTTTGCATGACTAAGTGAATTATTTTGCATATTGTGGCCTTTATGGTGGTAGCTAATTCCCATGGTGAGGAATTAGTGAGTTAGTATTGTGGATTGTGGTTGATGTTTGCATGCTAGGTGATTAGCGTGCATATCATAGCCCTTGGGGTGGTAGCTAATTCCCATGGTGAGGAATTAGTGAGTGAGTCACTAGGTCTCAAATGAGTGGGACTATTGAGCTTGGTAGCCGTATCGGGATTTGATCGGTGAGGTTGAACTATATGTTCACGAATAGTCGGTACCGCATGCATGGAGTCTCATTGCATAATGTATGTATGTATGGCGTATAATATGAATGGATGTATTCCAATATTATACGTATGCTTTATGGTTGTGTTGAGTTTGAGTATGATGATGATGATAATTATGAGTTGATATTGCCGTTGCTGAATATGTGTTATGATTAGGGTGATGAAATGTGTTAATTTACTTAACATTTCATGATATTTTATAATGCTTATTATATCGATTGAGGAACTCACCCTTACAACTATTTTTCAGGTAACGAGCAGTGATTGAGTAGAAGCTAGTCCTTGGAGTCTAGTGTAGTTCCTTAGTGGGTCATGCTCTGATAGATGTAACATCGGGACGGGATGTTTTACTTGTTTTTCATTGATGATTGTTGGACAAGTTTACATGTAATGTGTTACATGTTTTGCATTGTTGTTAGACTTTATCCGCTGCGAATTATGCAAATGTTTATTTTGATAAATAAATGAGTATGACCAGATATTTTGGAACACAGTGTGAAGTGTCAAGTGTGACACCCTTAGTTGCATATTTACTCTGATTTATGTATTGATGTTTTAATTAAAATTTGGGGTATTTTAGAAGGGTGTTACACACAAGATAAAGCTAAAGCTGAAGAAGCGGAACGCGTTGCTGCAGAGGAAGCTGCCAAGGCAAGAGCTGATGCTTTAACTCAGGAGGAGAAATCTACCTCTGGTTTTCCCCCTCTGGTCTTGAAGACTCTGGAGGAACTGCAAAAGGAACAACAAGTGGTACGAGCTAGAATGGATCACTAGGATTCCGTCAACACCAACATTCAGAACCTGTTGACTCAGCTGCTCCAAAGGATGCCTCCGCCTCCAAACCCGTAGGCACTTAGGCTCCTTGTTTGTTGCTTTTTCTTCTGATGTTTTTTATGCTTTCTGATCTATGTTTTCATTGTTGCCTATCTGTACCTGTTTTTCTCTATTATATGAATATCCATTTCTTGCCTATTTTTTTCTAAGTCTTTTTGATTATGACAAAAAGAGGGAGAACTAAAACAACTCTGATGAAAGAATGTAACTAAAACCTCTCAAGGCACTACGAACATTATAAAATCTTGATGACTTATGACAACTAAAGTTATGCAAGATAATAGCTAAGGTACAAAACCAACTCCACACAAGGAAGATCCGGTAAGAACTTTTGTTAAATCTGATGATCTAACTCAAGGGGAGTCCATTCCTTTTATCTATTCTGAGATATTACGTACTATTTCATCATTATTCTGACTTGTTTTGTCATCATCAAAAAGGGGGAGATTGTAAGAACAAATTTAGTTCTACAATGTATCTCTAAGATTTTGATGATAACAAAGCATGAAACAAAAATGGTACCCTAACAAAAAAATTCTAAGTGTGCAGGACTTTGATCAAAAGAATCGGATAGACAATCATCAGATACATAATCAAGTACTAAGATACTACTCAGAAGATAACGTGACCAGAAGGCTCTAACTCTGATCTAACGCAGGCGCTAGCAAAACTAAAGAAGTCAGAAACTCTGAAAGAGAAGAATAAATCCAGACTTTGAAGACGTACGTTCTGAAGAAGTCAAATAAAGATAAACTCTGATGAATTCAGATACAAGCATCCTCTGAAGACGATTATCGCTAAATAAAGACTTTGACTACATGATTCACTGATTCAAGAAAACTTAACCTTGAAGAAAATTGCTTATAGAAAGAAACTATTTTTAGAAGGAAGTTATGACGCTCCTATTACTGCTTTGGAATGAACAAGGAGAGTAATGACATATATCATTCTTCAATGACCAAGATTCTGTCATTAACATCACCCAACGGTCCTCTCATTCTCCTATAAAAAGGATGGAACGCTTCACAAGAAAGACACCTGAGATACACGAGAATACAATTCTTCTATTACCTTCTTTCACTCTCTCATGAGCTGCTGCTCTTACGTGTGAAATTTTCTTGCTCTTATACTCTATAATATTTGCTTATTGTTAGAAGCACTATTCATTACTAATCATATCATTGCAAGATATTTCCTCAAGTGACTCTGTGAAGTGTGAATACTTGAGAGGGCTAAGGGATTATTTCTCTTAGACGGTTGTTCGTGTAATCTTTCAAGATTAGTGGATTAAGTCCTTTTTGAAGGTGAAATCACCTTGGCAGGGTGGACTAGAGTAGCTTTGAATTTCAAGCGAACCCTGTGTTGAATCCTTTTTATTCTGCGTGTGTCTAAGTTCTTGAAAAGTTTTTTATTTTCCAAAACAATTCAAACCCCCCTTTCTTGTTTTTCTCTACCTTTAACTTTGGCATTGAAGATATAGGCAAGTTTATCATGTGTCTGGATAGTGATGGAAAAGCCATTTCTCTATGCATATTCACCCGATACATGGAGGACAGCTAAAGCGCCACGAAAAATACAGAGTCGCCACCGAATTTTATTTATTCCAAAGGAAAGGAAACATAGTGATAAACCCCCAAATGAGAGAAACGGTCTCGCAACCAAGAGCGTATTCGGAAGTCGATTATGCAAGGGGAAGGTATTAGCACCCCTCACATCCATGGTACTCCATGGGAACCACTTGCTTGTATCAAATGCATATGGATGTTTATTGATCTGTAAATTGCTTGCTACTGGAAATGAGATGAGAGAATAAGATGGGGGGAAATAAATTTTAATTTAGTGTGCTCGCCAAGGATTTGGGCCTTCGTGCCTACGTACCCTCATACGTGCAATAAGGAAGTCAGAGCTTCGTAGTTCGGCTCAAAAACAGAACATTTATTTGGTTGTTTCTACTGAATAGTATTAACATTCTATGCTACTGTTCACTTGCTTGTATACTCTATCATGGGAGCGGAAAGTGTTTGCTTGTTTGCGGTAAAGTGCATACGTTTGGTTCGCACTCTAGCAATTAAACATTACTTGCTCGCACATGGAGGCTTAAGCTGCGTTCACGGTAGAACGGAAGTAACACGTCCTTATTGAAAGATTTTAAATAGAAATCCCTAAGGAAAAAGATGATTTAATTTGTTAGGGTTGATTTTATGTACGGAGACAAGCATCATACCCTTGGCTAGATACAGTGAACAGTCCAATAACTCGGGAGTTGAGAGGGAAATGTTGTCCTAACCACTCTTTTTCATCCAAAAAAGAGATTTGAATTGTGAAAAGAGTTTGGCAAGTATAATTATTGGAACTCAGAGAGCGACAAATATCCGACCCTTGACTAAGTATGGTCAACGATCAGAGTACTTGAGAATTGAGAGGACCATGGAGTCCTAACTACTCTTTTTCATCCTCATAGCACCTAGATCTAACTTGTTGGAATCATTAGATGTTTTAAGGGGGAAAGTCAAGTGTCGGGTCCTCAGGCTAAGTACGGCTGACAACCCAATTACTTGAATGTTGTGTACAAATACGTACACCCCATTTGGCATTCCAATTTGTTATGAAAACGTTTTGAAAAAGGTACTTGACGTTGGATCAAACATTTGAGTTTATTATGAAAAATAGTGTGTAAAGAATGGAGGTGCGAGATAGAATTAGGTTAAGAAGAGAATGAAGAAGAGATGTGGATAATGGATCATGGAACGGAGTGGAGAGTGTTTCACGTTGGATCAAGCATTCACGTTGCAATGGTGTGAGTTTTATTCGGAAAAACAACTTGACGTTGAATCAAGTACCTTTTGTTTCTTTTGAAATGGTTTGTTTATCGTTTTATATTTTATCTTGGTTATTAACATGCATGGTGGACTAACTAGAAAGCAATAAATCTAAGCTATTACATGACTAGGGGGTGGGGGAACATTTAACCCAAAAGGGGGGATCCACACAATACAACATGAAGGCATGAAAGGGAAATACGATTTACAACTCATGTGCCAAGCCTAAACCATACAAGTGGCATGACACTTCAAACAATACAAACTAATGAATAAAAGTAAAAGGAACTTGGATGGTGTTGAGATCTCTTATTTACATGTCACCACAAAAAACAACAATGGTTAGTATGCATTAATGAAACGGAATTAAAATGATAATCCAAGCGAATGAGATGGTATGATGATAGCATGATGTGATATGATGATCATGATGAACAAACGTATATCAAACTAAAATGAAATGGAATTTTCAATTTAGCCACTAACAACAAATAAAATGAAACCAAGTCAAAGTGAGATTTCTCATGTACATGAAAATTAACATGGAAAATTAAATGAAATTCTAAACATAGCATAGTTAATCACATGAAAATTAATTCTTGAAAATTAAGGGATTAAATCTAATATGCAAATGATGAAGCTTAATTCCTAACTAATTGCCCAATCCTAATGAACCTAATTAAACATGGATTAAGCTAATTACAACTAAAATCATGTGAATCCTAAATGTAAAAAAAAAGGAATTTAAAATCTATTTCATACAAGAAACTGCATCATGATTAATAAAAAAACAGAATTAAGATTTGGAATTGATTAAATCAAGTATGAGATTTATCATGATTAAGATGAACAGTTGCTTGGCCTAAGGCGCAATTAGTACGGTTAGTAGGAATTCATCACAATAATGAAGATGAAAAAAATGCTATCAGCATGCGTGTTAATGCTACACATGGCAATGAATGATATGGAGTGAACACTCCTTAGACCAGTCAACAAATCCAAGTCTCAAGGCAAAACAGAACCACCATCAGAACTCCGACACCACCGCGCCAGAGGCGGCAGAGTTGGCCGGATTCAAGAAAAAGCACAAATTTCTTACCCATCTCCAACTCTTCTATCCTAATCTCTCATCTACCCTAACTATAGCTTAACAAATTCTGGAAATTAAGCAATGAAAGTCAAGAATCCTAAGCACAAAATCTGAGATTAAATGGAAATGGAGGTGAAGGAGAATCAAACCACCAAAACTTGGGGTTTTGATTCTCCACTACACAAGCTACATTGTGATATCAACAGTTCGACAAAGATTTGGAAGTGGTGTGAAGTCATGGGTTTTGATTCACCGACCTGCAAGGCGGAGGATTGTATTGGAACTTGTTGAAATTCGGAAGTGATGAAGATGAATAATAGAAAACCAGAGGTATGTTACTTTGAACCTTGAATCTTCTACTTCTACTGTGAACTTCTCCTCTTCAAGAATCAACTCTGAGAAATTCTGAATTGGATTGTTTTTGTTGATGTTGATTAGGTGAATGAAGGTATGATTGTTGAGTGCAAGAGGTTTAGCTCAATTGATAATAAACTTCAATGTGAAGCTTTCTCCAATGGTGATTTGAGCTTTGGTGTGGGGAGAGGAATTGAAGAAGATGAAGTGAGAAAAAGCTGAATTTGCAATGAGAAATTTGAGAGTGATCAAAAGTTGAGAATGAATGAAAAGTCCTTTTCTTTCGCTTCCCCTTGTCTTTATATAGGTTGCAGGTTTGGGTCCAAGGGAGGTTCGGAGTTAGTTATTATCAGGTTAGGAGTTAGCTTATGAGTTAGTTAAAGTGAACTTAGTGAGTTTGGTCGGTTAACTCATTGAGTTGGAAGTTAGTTGGTCTTGGGAATGATTCCAATAGTGACTGGAGGTAGTAGGTTTCCCTTTAAGTGGTTTTAGCTTTTAAGTTTTGTTCAAGACTTGTTAATCAATGGGCTTAGGTGCAAGGCATAACAAGTAAGCTCAAGTGTGACCTGAAACTGTAGGTCATTGCAAGGTATGTGAATCATTGTGATTGTGTTGGCATGACAAGAATTTTGTACTTAGTAGTACTTCAGCAGCTTGCAGTACTGTCGAGCTACAAGGAATAGGTTGAGTCGACTCAAACTAGGAAGGAATTGACTCAAGAAGAGCATTCTCCAAGGCTGAGTCGACCTCCAAGTCGACCGGTTAGGACCCACGGCGGATTGGTTCAAAGAGAAATAAGGAATGAGTCGACGTGAGGAATGGGTGAGTCGACTCAAACAGGATTTCCCAGAATTGGGTCGACCGGTGAGTCGACCTGTTCGGACCCGCGGTGAAATAATTCGAAGAAAACGATAATGTTTCGATGCAAGTATTGGATGAGTCGACTCAACCAGGTTCCCCAGAGCTAGGTCGACCTGTGAGTCGACGTGTTCGGACCCTTGGGTTTTGCGTCGGGTGAATGAGTTGACTCACAGAGCAGAAACTTCCAAAAATGAGTTTTGCAATGTGTTATACATTTTTTTGCACCTTTTTTCATATGTAATGACTATTTTATGGATGAGCATGAATGAAATTGACCAATTGAATGAATTGCCTTGATATATTAACACGTTACTTGAAATGGATTGAATCGAGACACATAATGGGATAGAATCCATACAAAACCTATGCATGAAGCATTAACCATGAACCCAAATGATCAAAGGCAAGCACGAAACAAGAGCAACAAATGAAATGACCACTGACCAGATGACCGTGGGACATGGACATGGACAAGCACAAAATGCATATTTGAACAAGTGGTATATGGAATCAAACCCAAGAAACAAACACGCATGACCCCTGACCAGGAGGTTATTGGGTGAAGCTTAATCAAGTGAGAAAGGCACAGTCAATGGAATGATGAAGGACCCATCAGATAGGGTTTAGGAGGCCATCCAAAGAGCGTTGGATATAGTTAGAGTTTGTGGCGACCATGATCAAGTGAGGATCCCAAGATTAAGGCTTTGCTCCACCACTTAGCCAAAGTTTAGGAACATGCACAAACCTCGAGAACCTCCTCCGATTAGGTTTTGATTGATTGAGCCCCCTTTCATCTGCAGAGAAAACTTAGCTTCGACCAAGTGCAAGCACGAAGCTTGGAATCCATGATACATGTCCTCTTGTATTGGACCAATGGCTATGCAAATGAAATGAATGATATGAATGATATGAAGACATGCCCATGACTAGGGTTAGTGACCTAGATGAACTTTGTGAAGGGTAGGGTGAATTTTGGGGTATGACAACAGTGTAGCAAGAGCATCCGCTATCTGATTCTCGTCTCAAGGGATATGATGGAGTTCTACTTGAGTAAAGAAAGTAGACAATATTCTGGCATAATCTCTGTATGGGACCAAACCTGGATGACGAGTTACCTATTCTCTTCAAATTAATGACCAGAGCCGAGTCACCGAACACTTCAAGAAATTTGATACGCATATCAATATCCTCTTCCAAACCAAGGATGTATGCCTCGTATTTTATGATGTTGTTGGTGCAATCAAAATCCAACCTTTCTATGAAAGGTATATGTGAACCTCGAGGAGTAATAAATACATCTCTTATGCCATGTCCATATGCGCTGACAGCACCGTCGAACACTAAACCCCAAATGGATCCAGGCTCGGGACCTTCTTCAATAGGTAGCTCATCACAATCTTTCATCCTGAAAGCCATAACATCTTCACCAGGGAAGTCAAAGTGCGCAGATTGAGGATCCTCAATAGGTTTATGTGCCAAATAATCAGTGAGGATACTTCATTTGATAACTTTTTCGGTACGATACTCAATATCGTACTCAGATAATAGCATTTGCCAACGAGCAATCCGGCCGACCAGAGCAGGTTTCTCAAATATATACTTGATTGGATCCATCCTCGAGATCAACAAAGTAGTATGATTCACCATGTATTGGCGAAGGCGTTTGGCAGCCTATGCTAGTGCGCAACAGGTTTTCTCAAGCATCGAGTACCTTGTCTCACCGTCTGTGAACTTATTTCTCAAATAGTAAATAGCATGCTCTTTCATACCCGTCTCATCTTGTTAACCAAGGATACAACCCATGGATTCATTGAGCACAGTTAGATACGTTATCAAAGGTTTACCCTCAACAGGGGGAAGCAGGATGGGAGGCTCTTGCAAATATACTTTGATCTCATCAAAAGCATTTTGACAGTCTTCATTCCATACCACGACTTGATCTTTTCTCAATAACTTGAAGATCAGAGAGCAGGTTACAGTCGTATTTGAGATAAACCTAGAAATATAGTTCAATCTTCCAAGGAAGCCTCAAACTTGTTTTTCTGTCTTTGGTGCAGGCATATCTCTTATAGCTTTTACTTTGTCGGGGTCCACCTCAATACCCCTTTAAGTAACTTACCAGATCGAACCCCAAATGTGCATTTATTGGGATTTAGACGAAGTTGATACTTTCTCAGGCGCTTAAATAGTTTCAAAAGATGATCCAAGTGATCTTCCTGTAAGTTGTAAATGCGCCTAAGAGGGGGGGGGTGAATTAGGTGGTAAAAAAATTCTTCGATCTTGTTTCCGGTTCTTGGTTATTTTTCGTTTAAGTGCTGAAAAATAAATTGCAAAAAGTGAAAGGACACCGGAAATTATAGTGGTTCCCTTCACACTCCGAAGGTACTCCATTCCCCTTTCGACTCGAAAGAGATTTCACTATAGTTAGAATTATTGTACAGCCTACTCACACCAATGGTGATGCTTATTATCTAACCTATAGGTAATCAAGTGTATGAAGAACAATCCTCTTCAACACTTCACTTGTTTCTAACAATCCTGGACAACAAGGTATGATACAAAAATCTGAACTTAATTAAAAAGTTGATGGTGAATCTTGAATATATTAATCACTTGGATTAATCTTCCCCTTTGGATATCAATCACTCAATGTAGTATACAAGTGTTCAAACCAAATGATATGTATTCTTAGCAAGGTATATGAAGGTTTAATGCAAAGAGTACTTTTTTTAAGAAAGTTTTTGGACACTTGATAAAAATCTGAGTTTTTATAAGAATGATTAATTGAAAGTGTTTGCAAGAAAGGAGGTGGTCATAAAAAAATGAGTAATGATGTTTATATATTGCTACAAACACCTTTTTGAAAGAGTATGATGAATGAAAGGATGCCATGATTCAAAGGAATGCAAAGAAAACATTTGAATGAAGAAATGCACCAATCTGCCAAAATTCGTCAGTGGTAACCGGTTACTGCTTGGTGGGTAACCGGTTACTTGCTTCCAACGTCCAAAAAATATTTGAAAAACAACAGTGGTAACCGGTTACTGCTCGGTGGGTAACCGGTTACTGAAGCCCAGTTTTGAAAAATAGAATTTGGCAGAATGTGAAATATGAAATGCAATACATCCTAATTTTCTATATGAACCAAGATATCATGGAATAAATATTTGAACACTTGTATATCATATTAGTGAAAGTTTTAGATATACCAATGATGATACTTGATCCTTTGAAATGATATATTTCACTTGAATCTTTACTCCACTTTAATTCACTTCAAGTCTTTGACAGCTTTTTGATCTTTTCACATGAGAATTGTTGAGAGATTTTGTAATCATCAAAATCATCAAGAAGCCATGACTTCACACTTCCTCCGTATGAGAATTGGCTATCATATCATCCAAATAAAACTCAATATCCTTATGAATCATGTCATGGAATAGGGTCGTCATGGCCCTCTGGTACGTCGCACCAGCATTCTTCAATCCGAAGGGTATCACTCTATAACATAATGTTCCCCAATGGGTGATAAACGTTGTTTTTCCATGTCATCTCGTGCCATTTTGACCTAGTTATATCCAGAGAAACCATCCATAAATGAAAAGACACTGAATTTCGCAGTATTGTCTACCAACATGTCTATGTGTGGTAGAGGAAAGTCATCATTTGGGTTGGCTCTGTTTAGATCCCTATAGTCCACGCACATCCTGACCTTTTCATCTTTCTTCAGCACTGACACAATGTTGGCAATCCATAGGGATATATAAACGTGATCAGAAACCTGGCATCAATCTGCTTTTGCACCTCTTCTTTGATTCTGAAGGACATATCTGGATGAGTTCTTCTTAGCTTTTGCTTCACAGGTGGGCATTCAGGCTGGAGTGGGAACTTGTGTTCAACGATATCGGTGTCCAACCCTGGCATATCTTGGTAGGACCAAGCAAATACATCAACATACTCTCTTAGCAGTGTTGTCAAACCGTGCTTCACATCAGAGTCGATTAATGCCCCAATTCGCACTTCATTCTTATCTTCCTCGATGCCCAAGTTGATCAATTCCATCAGTTCTTTGTAAGGCTCAAGAGTCTTGTCTTCCTGTTCTAGCAATCTAGAAATCTCGTCTGGGATCTCTTCAAACTCTTCTCCCTCTGCTTCATACACTAGGAACTCAAAGTCGGGAGAGGGTGCAGGGTCATTGCATTCAATTGGTTTATTGAGAAATATGCACATGCATTTATGTTTTTGGTTTTTAGAAACTGACCGAAATAAATTGCACATGCAGATAATTATTTTTCATTTTATTTTTAGAAGCTTTATTTTCTTTACCATCTTTCCAAATTAAGCAAAAATGAAAAAGAAATAATTGAAATCAAACAGAACTTTTATTTATGCTGTTAAGAGTTGCAACAAAATTTATAAAGCCCAACAAAACATCTCTGCCTTGAACAGAGCAGAGGGCAACTTTTTGAAAAGCAAAAAACAGAAAAATAGAAAAACATATTACTAGGACACATGCATGACTTCAGGAATATCCACAGATGTCAAATTAGGAGTCCCCTGGCTCGATCCTCCTCTTGCTACAAAGCTTGGTCCTTCATTAGCGTCATCTTGCAGGATAACACACATCTGGTTCATAAACCCGCCACTTCTAAACGTCTCAAAAATAAGCTTCACCTCTTGAATAGTCCTCTTTGCCTTGTCATACTTCTCACAGGGATTAAACCCTAACCTATTACGGTCCTTGTTATCACTGAACTTCACAATCCTGCCCTAACCCGAGGTTTGGCCACTGGCCACCACCTGTTGCGCGTCCTTCAGAGATGCCATAGAAGTTCCCACCTTAACCTCTTTATCTAAGTCCTCAATCTTTACTGGATTTTCAATTTCAAGCCCTTGAAACCGGGTGATGACAGCGTCCTCTTCTATGTCAATGTATTTGAAAGCAGATAATTGACTGATCATCAGGACTTGCTCACCATAAAAAATAGCAAGCTTACCATTTCGTACAAATTTCAATTTCTGGGGCAAGGTGGATGTGACGGCGCCTACGTCATGAATCCACGGTCTCCCAAGCTGACTGTTGTAATTGGGGTTAATTTCCATCACTTGGAAGAGGATTTGAGATTCTTGTGGACCCACCATCATCAGCAAGACAATTTCACCCATTACAACCCTTCTAGAACCATCAAAGGACTTCACCACAACATCGCTTGGTTTGATATCAGCCTCAATATAGGACAATTTGGCAAGAGTAATCTTCGGCCTTAAATTTAGAGAAGAGTCAGTATCAACCAAAACATGTGAAAGAGAGTCCTTTTCACAACCCATATATATGTAGAGAGTGTTGTTATGATTTTTACCCTCGGCAGGCAACTCATTGTCAGAGAATCTCAGTGTGTTGCAAGACTTAATATTTCCAACTACATGGTCGAACTGATCAACTGTGACATCTGGATTTACATAGGCTTTCCCCAAGACCTTCAATAGGGCCTTGTGGTGTGCTTCAGAGTTTAAGAGCAAAGACAAAATAAATATCTTCGACTGGGTTTGAAGAAGATGATCCACCACCTTATAATCACTCTTTCATTTTAGGCGTAAAAATTCTTCAACATCTACATCCAGTACGATCCTTCTTTCAGGAATGACCAACGGAGCCTTACCATTGTTGGGCTTCCCACTTCTAAGATTAACAGGAGCGAAAACCCTTCCGCTTCTTGTGAGACCACTTGCATCGGCAATATTGGTGATAACTTTGTTATTAACCAATGGTTGCTCAACACCATTCACGGTGGTAGTAGGCACATACTCCCATGGAATAACTTTATCAGATTTATAGGGAAAAGGAGTTGGCATCTTGATGTCCAATCGCTTAGCAGTGTTAGAAGGAGGTGTACCTTCCCTATATGGGCAAAAGATCTCAAAAGCTTTGGGCTTTCTGAAGACAGGCACTATGATAGATACTTCACGTTCTTCTTCTTTCCACTAACCTGTAACACACCATTGGAAATCAACATTTGTATATCTTTCTCCACATCAAAGCAACCTTTAGAGTCCCTCAGACAAATAGAGACCAAAGGAGTATCACCAAACTTAAGGTGCACAAGCACCAATGGAGTCTTCACTTTCAGGACATCCATAATCAAATTCTCATCTTCGGTAATCACATTTGCTGTCCTATGCTCAACGTAGCGAGGTTTTCATTACCTTTAGGTTTATTGACTAAAACGAAAGTAAACATACAATTCAAGTCGCCACCGCACTTTTATTTGTCCAAAGGAAAGGCTAAAAAGCGAACAAAAGCCAAGTAAGAAGTTTTTCAAATCAAAAACTAATAAAAATGTCAGAGATCGAGGTAAGTGGGTTGGTTATGAAATGGGAAGGTTTTACACACCCAAAACATCCTTAGTACTCTAAGGGAACCCTTTTTGCAAATATGTGTTGTAGGTTTGTATTTATGAAAATATTTGTACAAAAGATTGGGGGGATGAGAAGAGAATAGATTATATTTACAAATTTGTTGTTTGAATGGATGAACCCATTGCCTACGTACCATCACAAAGGAGGATCAAAACCTCGTAGTTTGGGATAAAAATCTCAAAGATTGGTGAATTGATTTGATCAAAAGCCTTAAGGTCCTTTGTTATCAAAGGAAGAAAACTAAACCTAAACCAACAATCCACCATGTGAGGAGGGGTTAAACATGCTAGTGAGGGGTTAACCCTATAATAAGCATGGAAGACTTATAATCCAACCACTAAGGATGAGGTGAGATTTACATCAACCACTATGATAACTCAAACCTACGACTAATGTTTTTGAAAAGTTTTAACAAGGTGGCCATTGGAACCACAAAACAACTTGAAGTGAGTTATATTTACAAGTTAGACTTATTTACAAAATGAAGTCAAAGTTGGATTAAGGTTTATTCATAATGAGTATTTATGAAAATGGTTTTGAAAAGTCAAAGGATTAAGGCCTAGGTTTCTAATTTGAAATAAAGTCAAAGTTTTGAAAATGATTTTTCGCTTGGTTAGAGTGGGGGAGAAGAAGAGAAGGGCTAGTCCTAAAACATACAAAGATAATAGGGCAAAGATATACCCTTGGAGTTCCTTTTCTTGAAGTCATAGACATGACTCAAGATTCTCCTTTCCTTTGGACTTAGCATACAAACAAGCAATCAAACAATTTGAATTCAAGCTCTTAGGATCTCCATTTGACTTGTCTCTTAACTTGGCTACTCATGACAATGGTTCTCTTTTCACAATCTCAAGATGGGATCCCTATCACACAAAAGCAAACATCAAAAAGTTCACAACACAATAAGGGGAATGGACAAAGAATAAGTTTGAAAGAGAAGTCCATTAAGGTCAACTTTGAAATTTAGCATTCTAAAGGCATGAGGCCTAGTTGCTCTTCAACAAATTTTGCATTCTAAAGGCATGAGGCCTAGTTGCTTTTGAACTCCTTTAAGCATAAGTAAGTCCTAATTCTAAGTCCTTTCTCCTTTTGCATTTGGTTCACACAAAACAAGCACAAAGCAAACACAAGATAGCAATATATTTATATACAATAATGGGCTCAAATGAGCAAAAGAAAAATGACATAAACACAAAATATATGCTCAAGTGAGCAAAGTGGAGATCAATATGAATAATGAGAAAGAAATAAATGGCATTAAAATTAAATGGCAAGAAATTAAAAGCTCAAATTAAAGTTAGTAGTTAGTAAGACTAGTAAGTTATGTCAAGAAATCGTAAATGGACTAATGTAGTAGTCACACCTATTTGAGGCCGATCAATAAGAATATAGGCAAATAACACAAGTTAGAGGTCATGACTAGTAAGCCAACCTCCATAAACTTGTCATGCCAAAACAAAAGGGAAAGGGCCTTGTATTGACTTTAGGTTATTCGCTTGACCAAGAAGAAACCTATCTTGGACACAAAGCAACTCATCAAGAAACCTATCTTAGACACAAAGCAACTCACTTGATCATAGATCAAGTTGAGTTTAGTTTGGATCAAAGAAGGTTAAACTTCTCATTTGTCAAGACCAACCATAAGACTTTAGCTCATTGATGGAAAGAAAGGGATGAGGATGAGAGGGAGGGAAAAAGAACACCACAACCAAATCCAATTGATCAAATGTGAATCAAATCAACATCAACCAACACCAAACAGAAAAGAAATGAAGATAACAAGTCAAAAAGTCAATGGTATTTTTTTGGTATTTTTTGAATTAAAATAAAATACAAATAAAAAATAAACAAATAAGATCAAACCTCAAATTCAATTCAAATCAACTTCAACAAATCCAATTAAATTCACATAGGTCCAACATGGTCAAAGAAGCTTTGACTAATTTTCTCACCAATTTTTTGAAATCAGAAAGTGATTAAAAACAATTAAAAATAGTAAAATATGAATTAAAATCTCAAATAAATCTCAAATCAAATAAGAAATTGATGAGACTATTTTTCATTGACTTATCATGATCCATAGGTGCTATGAATTATTTATTTTTGGATTTTTCAAATGTCAGAAAGTATTTTAAAATGAATTAAAACTATTAAAAATCAAATAATCCATGAAAAATATCAAATGAAGTCACAAAAATAATTAAAAATCAAAATATGAAACTAGATATTTCAAGAAAATTTTTGGAATTGGTCTCATATTTTTATGACTTCAAAGGAATTTTTTATGAATTTTTGAAAATAAAATGAATTAAATGAAAATAAAAGAAAATAGAATAAATGGAAAAAACTAGCGCCACAGGATGAAGCTCATTAATTGACGTGCCAAGGATGAATAGTTCAGATCATGAGGAACACGGTGCAACCAAGTCAAACGCGTAGCAACATGAATTAAAATAAGTAAACACAATGGAGGATCAAGATTAAAACGTGGTATCCAGATCCAATGGCCAGGAGATAAGACACGTAGTGGTGGTGGTGGAAACCACCGTCTTCTCTGGCGAGTCAACAGAATCTGGTCACCAGTTGCAGAGAAAAAAAGTTTAATGAAAATGGAAAACAAGGACATGAAATTGAAGCTCGTGTGATGGAGATTAACACTATACCAATGGATCTTCCTGACTCTTCCTATATTGAGAGAAATGTGAAGTAGAAGATCATGGTGTTCAAACTAAAAGTTCATGAAATGGAAAATTGAAGCATCACAAGCTTGCCTCAAGTGTGAGGACTTGAGAAAACCACACAAACACAAGAATGCTACATTGAAATGAGAGTTCTAGATCCAAAAAGTTTGAATGTATACCTCTGAATTGAAGCACCTTTGGCCACGAAACCTCCAAGTTCTTTGCTCCTCTTTGATCTATGGATGTAGTGGAAGTGAAAGGCTAAGGAATTAGGCTTTGGAGATCAACTAATGATGCTGAATTTCAGGCTCGAAAGTGAGAAAAAATTTCTGAAAAATTCCTTTGGTATGGTTATGGTTTCAATGCTGCAGCAATTCAGATCTCCTAAAGGTTGATAAATGAATGAGAGGGAACCTGTATTTATAGCTAAAAGCATCAGGTCACACGCTTCTTTCATGTGCATGGCAAATTGAACTTGGATGTACATGGGCCTGTACAGGCGTGTGGAAGGCCCAATGATGGATGCAAAAGGTAGCTGTGATCATGTAGAGAGAAAATGGCCGTGTGCATTGGTCTGAACAAGCTTGCAAATCAAGTTATAACATGAAATATCCAAAATGCTCTTAAATGGAAAGGTCTTCGAAACTCACAAATGGTGAATCCAAAATAGTAATGTGAGTAATGGTTGGAAAGCCCTTGGAATCAGGAACAAAAGTCATGTTGGGAAAAAATTCATTTGGCATTTGGAAATTGATGAAAAATGGCTGTGAAAATCCAAGTACAAAACATGTTTAAGTCACATTTGAAAAATTTCACCAAAAGCAAGCCTAATCAAACCCCTCTGTTTTCATGATGCAAACTTCAAATGGAAAAACCTCCAACATAAAATTTGTAGATATTTTCAAGATGATCAATTTAGACCCAAATTTTGAATCATTTGGATTTTCTATGATAAAGGTATGGGCATTTGAAGTTGGGTACTTTTTCAAATTCAATGAATTAGGTACAAGATGACCTATAATGTTTTGTATTATCACATGTATTTATTTTAGGATTATGAAATTTTGTCCAACATAACATTTGAAGTATACATCTCAAGAGTTTCAATGCATTTGGTATCACCTAAAAATCAATAAAATTAAGGAAGTTATGCCCTTGGTAAGTTGACCCAAAATTAGGGTTTCAGTCAAGATGACCTATAATGTTTTGAAATGAATGATGACCTTCCAAGTTTCAAATGTATTTTTTATGAACATGAAAGTTGTTCATATGGTTCTTAAAAACATTTTTTCTCTTGGGGTAATCTTCTTTTGACAAACACATCAAAGGTTATATCTCAATGGTGCTCAGCTTAGTCAGATGACTTGACTGGTCAACTTTTGAAGGCCAAACTTCCAACCTTGATGAATAAATGATTGAGGATCCTCAAATAGGCTCACATATTCATAAAATTATGAATGAAAGAACTTCCCTTGATTAAATTTGATCAGAGGTTGAGATTGCTTCATGGGCAAGGCACAGTCAAAGCACAATGGAATTAGGGTTTCCTTGGGAAACAAACCTCAAGCCCCTTGGGTTATCTTGATCAAATTGGAAAATTGAGATACTTGGGAGACATATATGATGATTAGGAGCTTTTTGGATCATTTTAATTCTTCTTCTCAGCTTCATCTAGCCATTGCAATGGGCTTAGGAGCCTCCTAGGAGCATTGTGGCACATGATCACTTGAGCTTCAAAACAAAAAAGTTAATGACATATTTTTGTGCTTTTGTTTAGTAATCAAATAAGAAAAGCAATAATATACAATACAAGCATGCTTGGTGGTCTCAAACTACTCACACAAGTCCCAACCCTAGGGTTAAGGAGCCAAACATGCTATGATCCTTAAGGCAATGTGTAGATGTTTGATTGGCTGCATTTTATGGTAAAACACTAGCTGGACTCTAATGTCTTGACTGATGTCATGACATGCTTTGGAGATGTTTGATTGGCTGCATTTTATGTTAGAACATCTAACTGTACTTTGATGTCTTGATTGATGTCATGACATACTTGAGTAGTATGCTGCAGGTTTAGCTAATACAGGATTTAGAGAATGTCAAACTAGATGTTATGACATTCATTCCTGACAGCAGATACTGAGGTATAGAACATTTGGTTGTCTGATATAACTCAGTATGTAATTTCAGTCTGTTTATCAAGGGAATAACAGACCTGGCATAAGGCCTATTGTCTGAATGTCAAACTGGATGTTATGACATTCATCATTGACAGCATATGCTGAATAATAGGCAGGTTGGTTTTCGGCTACAGTTCAGCATGTATCTCAGTCTGTTTATCAGGAGGATAACAGACCTGGCATAAGGCCCATTCTGTAAATGTAAAATTGGATGTTTTGACATTTATTACTGTAAACTGATACTGGAGTATAGACCGGTTGGTCTTTTACAGTACAACGTTTTGTACAGTCTGTGTTCAGGAGAATAACAGACTTAGCATATGGTCTATGTTTTGGACGTCAAACTGAATGTTGTGACATTCATTCCTGACAGCATATGCTATATTGTAGGTTGGTTAGTTTTTCTGTTTCAGCAGTTTTCTCAGGCTATTCTTCAGGAATCCAACAGCTGAGCTAAAATCCAGGAAACTAACAACTAAGCTACAATTAATGAACCTAACAAATAGTCTATTTGTTAGTACCCTAATATGTGGAAATTATGTTAACTTGCTTGACCTTAATTTCAGGAAATACAAGTACAAGGCCCAAGTGCTGCAATATAAAAGGATGGCAATCCTTCATTCAGAACTAGGGGTTTTTAGCCTGAAGCATTCATTGTTCCAGTACTCTTCACTGCTGTATTTTATGTGTGTCTTGTATTAGGTGTATCTTGTGAGCCAAGCAATTATCACCTAGATGATTGCATTGGACTAGGGTGTTCATTGAGTTGTAAGTGTTGTGTCACTCTAAGCTTTTAAGCGTGAGTGCTGTGTATCTTGATTAAAGCTATTAAGCACAATCAAGAGTTGTTTGAAGTATCACTTCACCATTGTCTTTAAACTTAATTAAAGGTTGTAATCACTGAGGTGATTGAGGGGGAGTGAGTAGGAACTCTGGTCTTAGTTTAGATTGAAATTGCATTGGGTAGGTATTAAGTGATAGGATTAAACAGGTGGTTTAAGGCCTGAATTAATACTGCTAATAGTGGATTTCCTCCCTGGCTTGGTAGCCCTCCCAGACGTAGGTGTGTGTGACACCGAACTGGGTAAACAATTCCTTGTGTTATTTACTGCACTTTAAATTTAAGTTCTACATCATTCTTGTCTGCGCAGAATTGGATGTCATAACATCCAATGTTGATCTCTGTTATGTCTTTGTACCAGATGGACAGAACTGGGTGTTCTTCCATTTTATGGTGATATAGTAGCAGATGTCGTGACATCTGTGAATGTGTGCATATCATTACTGGGTTTTAATTTGTATAACTGTCTTGCTGTATTAGTAACAATGTTAGATCAGATGTCATTACTTGGAGTAGAACATCTGAACTCTGACTACACCAGAATTTCAATTGGTATCAGAGCAGGCATCTTGTTCTGTTTCTGGATGAGATCCATGGGTGATACTTTCTGGTATCTTGCAAGGAGTTATGTTAGTACTGATGTTGGAACCTGTGGAAGGTTCTGTGATTTCCCTGAATGGTCCCTTGAAGTAGGTGGATGGACTATTCATGACAGGAACTGTGTGTACCTGTCTCTGGAGGTTGGCAATTGGCCTTTGTGTGGGACAACTGTGCTAGTATTGAATCATATTCAAACTTGGTATGTTCTTGGAGGCTGATCTGGTGAAGTGTGTGTTCATAGGTTGAGTTGTATTATGATTTCCGCTGCATAATACCTGGAAAAACTCAAACTCTGATGTAGTTTCCCCTCATGTGGATGAAAGGTTGTTGTATTCAAGATTTCATCATAATCTACTAAAGATGTCAAAGATACTTGAGTCTCCTCAAGTCCACTCATCATGGTAAGAATCACCTGATCACTGATTCTTTTACTCTCTTGGATAGTGTATATGAATACCTTGAAGACTTTCAAGGAGGGTTTGTTCCAAGGAGGTGGAACTAATGTTCTATGTGATGTTAGAACATGTTGTTCAACAAGTATGCAGCTACTGGTTGAAGAGCAGATGTTTTTAGGTGTCAAACAAAGGGATACTTTTGTTTGGAACCTACTCCTGACCTGGAAGAGGAGACATCTGTGTGTGCTAAGTTGACAAGGGTAGGGTCAACTGTGTGTGTGCTCAAGAAGGTCACTTTTAGAAGTCTGATCTCTAGAAGTGGAGCTGGTTGAGATGTGACATTGTGCAATTTCCTGTTGTTTGTCTTATTCTTGTAGATTGATCAGGGTTGGATAGTTGTTCCCTGAAGTACTATGGTGTGTTGGAAGACAAGTCCCCTGGATGTTAGAAGTCAATAATGGGGTAACCTGATTGCTATTTCATTTAAGAGGATTGGGACCATGAATCTTGTTATTCAAACACCACGCTCAAAAGTGGCAGTTCTTTCAAGGAGTGAGAATATGAAGATTCAGAGGTTGGTTGAGGTAGTATGCTCTGGCAATGCATATCTACTATTGACTGGTGTTGTTTTTTTCACTAGTACTTATGGTCAGCTGGAGTCTGATTGGTGTGATTGGAGTATGTATAGGTATAACTCATAGAGTTAGTTGCCACTGGTAGGGATGGTGTATGTCATGTTGAGACATTTGTGTACAATGCATGGATATTGGTGTGGAGTTTCCATGATTGTTAATTTGAGGGGGAGTTTTGGTCAACCTCCTCACGTTTGGTCAGCCTAGGGTCTGGTTGGCTGTTGACCTGTGTCACATGGGTTCTGGTTGTTATGTGACACATTTGTAAGGAAGGATTCATCTCTCTCATTCCTAAGGGTGAATCTAATCTAGAAAGATTCTCAAAACTATTGAGGTGCTTGCAAGCAGAAGATGTTGACACAAGAAGAGTATTTTCAAAGTATTCTTATGGTGGAAGTATCTGAAAGGATAATTGGGAAAGGATTTAAGATCAATGTCTACTTGTGCCAAGTACAAGTATTTAATTGATTATCCTTGGAGCTCCAGATAACTGATGTTCTTAAAGATGTTGGAACATCTCTTCTTCAAGACCCTGTGCAGAATCACAGGAAGGATAGTACATTGGTTTATGATCTATCTCTTTGGTGGCAGCAAAAGCATATGATCTCTGAAAAGGTTTCCTGGCAAGAAACATGTTCATTCTTGGTGTGTACAAGAAGAAGAAGACATCATAGTCTTGATGGTGGTTACTTGGATCAGTTTATTTTTGATCTAGGTAAGGAAGTGCATTGGCTAATGCACACTGTGGAGTTAAGAACAAGTGGCAGCATTCTTGACATCATGGAAACAGCCTTGCTTTAGGAAGTGGAATCCTTGGTATAGCTGAAGGGTTAGTCTCTAACTGGTCCTTCTGAAGACTCATGCATCAGAGTGTCTGATGTCTTTGGAGAAGAAGCAGGGATTCATCAAGGTGTTAGCTTGGATGACTTAACTGCAAACCTGCAGGATGGAGGTTGTTTACTCAAACTTGGTTCCACAATCAAGTCTATGAGAGCGTTGAACTCTTGTTCTGTGTAGGGAGGAAGTTCTTTCAAGTGGCAGAAGAAGGAGCTGAATTCAACAGCTAGATGTTAAAACACAATGTTGTGACATTTGGTTCAACATCAGAATCTTAGTTGGTGAAGTGGCACATCAACTTAAGATAGAAGGGTCTACAGAGTTGTAGATTGGGTACTTCAAAAAGATCGTTCTCATTGCAGTTCTTTGGAGTTGCTGGATGGAGAAGATGTTACATGTTCATGTCTTAGAGAATCTAAGTTGTGTTTAACATGTAGCTTGAAGTTCAAGTCTCACTTGGAAGGTCAGAATATCTTTGGGAGAAGTCTGATAAACTTGGAGAGGTCAAAAAATGGCATTTGACTTTTTCATATGAGGATTCATGAAGGAGGTAATCAACCAGTGGCATTTGGTCTATCTCAGAAGTGAGTTCGAAGAATCAAGATAATCAACATATGGCAGCTGATTATTCTTGAGGAAAGTCTGAGACAAATTACTTTTGAGCAGAAAAGTAGTAAGTTGAAGACAAAAGGAGGTGTTTTCTATTCATCTCTTGGAGCTTGTGGTAGGAGTTCTGAGCTATCTATGAAAGATTATCTCTTGTAATGGGATGAGAATGTATATGTCCCAATTTGTGTCTGGTTTCTTTTGGATGAAGCTGGTGACTCAGTGATATCTGAAGATTATCCGATGGTGTTCTTTGTTATGTTGTGAAGGATGTCCTAACTAATGTTAGAACATTTTGTGAAGTGGTTTTCTGTTCTGGTTAGAAGAAAGATTGACACAGAGTATGGATGTGTTCAGCCAAGAGGGTTGAACAGAGGGTGTGCTCTTGAAGACATGAAGATGCGTCTTATGTTTTCCATACATCAAGTGGTCTGGGTTCTCTTTGAATCAGGAAGTATGTGAAGGTCCAACTTTGGGGTGTTGGATATGTTCATGTGTGATCTCCAAGCTTCAAGAGGAGAGTTGGTTGTTCATGACAGGGGGAGTTCTGTCTTTCTGCTACAAGTAATCATCAAGCTTGTGGTCTATGTGTTCTCAGATAACAAGGTATGGCACCTTGTTAGTTATTGAGATGATGTGGTGTGTGTCAAGGCTGAGTGAGCAGAAGAATGTCTGACCGGATGTCATGAAATTGCATTGGACAATATTGTTATTTCCTTCTGAAACTTACAGTCATAAGGAAATATGGATGTAGTGTGTCTCATTATGATATATTAGAATGAGCCTGTGTGTGTGTGTCTTACTAGTTTCATCCTTAACTAGTAATTCTGTTGTTGTTGCACAGATTTAGGGGGAGGAGAAGTACCCTTGTGCATGTGTGTATTACTAGTAACTATAAAGCTAGTAATTGTGTTGCTTATGTTGCTGTTTAAACTACTGTTATGTTGTTTAACTGCTGATAGTTTACCTTGTGAACAAAAAGGAAAGATATATGTTTTAGCCAATATTTGCCAAAGGGGGAGCAATTTTGGTAAAACAAAGAGTGTTCACAAGATGTTATGTGTGATGTCTTAACATAAGATATCCTATATACCTGCTGGAGTTCAAAAACATGTTCATGCAGTACTTGTTTCAGAATGTCATACACAAGGTCATGGCATCTGATATGATATGTACCTGCTGGAGTTCAAGAACATGTTCATGCAAGAGTGTTTCAAGAAGTCATACACAAAGTCATGGCATCTGATATGATTGTACCTGCTGGAAGTTATAAAAGGAATTATGGAATTGTGCAGGATTTTTCCAGGATGTCAGACCCAATGTCATGACATCCTGTACACAGAACATTCAGTGTGAATGTCTGGTGTTTTATGATTGCACACTTAATGGCAATTTGTGTTTGATTGAAGATCTGATTTGTGGCTGAAATTCGTCACTCTAAAGCTGTGAAGCAAGAGTGTGTGTCTACTTGATCAAAGCTATGAAGCAAGATCAAGTGGGTGTAGTCTTGATCAAAGTTGTAAAGCAAGATCAAGAGTGTGTATTCTTGATTGAAACTGTGAAGTAAAATCAAGTGTGTGTTTCTGAAATTTGTGTGTAATTCTGTTTATTCTGGTCTGTATTTTAAAGTGTTGCTTTGGCAACATTTTTGACAAAAAGGGGGAGTAACACCTGTGGTGCCCCAGGACAACATATGTTTTTCCTATGCCCCAGGACAACAGATGTTTTTCCTATGTGATTAAACAGATATTGAAGATCCTCTAATCCAGAGGTTGTGCTGCAGCTGATGTCCCACTTCTATGAGTGTGAGTGTGTTTATGTGTGCTGCTATTAGAAGTTTTTATTTAGCTTCTATGTGTGATGAGTGTGTGTGTGCTGCTGTTAGAAGTTTTTATTTAACTTCTATATGTGTTGAGTGTGTAGTTGCTCTGAGTGTATTAGCTAGGTTAATTTCCCTGCTAGATGTGTGTTTTCCGCTGCTGTGAACTCTGTTGTGATGCCAAGTTGTTTTAGACAAAAATTTGCCAAAGGGGGAGTTTGTAGATGTTTGATTGGCTGCATTTTGTGGTAAAACACTAGTTGGACTCTAATGTCTTGACTGATGTCATGACATGCTTTGGAGATGTTTGATTGGCTGCATTTTGTGTTAGAACATCTAATTGTACTCTGATGTCTTGATTGATGTCATGACATACTTGAGTAGTATGCTGCAGGTTTAGCTAATACAGGATTTAGAGAATGTCAAACTAGATGTTATGACATTCATTCCTGACAGCAGATACTGAGGTATAGAACAGTTGGTTGTCTGCTATAACTCAGTATGTAATTTTAGTCTGTTTATCAAGGGAATAACAGACCTGGCATAAGGCCTACAGTCTGAATGTCAAACTGGATGTTATGACATTCATCATTGACAGCATATGATGAATAATAGGCAGGTTGGTTTTCTGCTACAGTTCAGCATGTATCTCAGTCTGTTTATCAGGAGGATAACAGACCTGGCATAAGGCCCATTCTGTAAATGTCAAATTGGATGTTTTGACATTTATTACTGTAAACTGATACTGGAGTATAGACCGGTTGGTCTTTTACAGTACATCGTTTTGTACAGTCTGTGTTCAGGAGAACAATAGACTTAGCATATGGTCTATGCTTTGGACGTCAAACTGAATGTTGTGACATTCATTCCTGACAGTATATGCTATATTGTAGGTTGGTTAGTTTTTCTGTTTCAGCAGTTTTCTCAGGCTATTCTTCAGGAATCCAACAGCTGAGCTAAAATTCAGGAAACTAACAACTAAGCTACAATTAATGAACCTAACAAATAGCCTATTTGTTAGTACCCTAATATGTGGAAATTAGGTTAACTTGCTTGACCTTAATTTCAGTAAATACAAGTACAAGGCCCAAGTGCTGAAATATAAAAGGATGGCAATCCTTCATTCAGAACTAGGGGTTTTTAGCGTGAAGCATTCATTGTTCCAGTACTCTTCACTGTTGTATTTTATGTGTGTCTTGTATTAGGTGTATCTTGTGAGCCAAGCAATTATCACCTAGATGATTGCATTGGACTAGGGTGTTCATTGAGTTGTAAGTGTTGTGTCACTCTAAGCTTTTAAGCGTGAGTGTTGTGTATCTTGATTAAAGCTATTAAGCACAATCAAGAGTTGTTTGAAGTATCACTTCACCATTGTCTTTAAACTTAATTTAAGGTTGTAATCACTGAGGTGATTAAGGGGGAGTGAGTAGGAACTCTAGTCTTAGTTTAGATTGAAATTGCATTGGGTAGGTATTAAGTGATAGGATTAAACAGGTGGTTTAAGGTCTGAATTAAAACTGCTAATAGTGGATTTCCTCCCTGGCTTGGTAGCCCCCAGACGTAGGTGTGTGTGACACCGAACTGGGTAAACAATTCCTTGTGTTATTTACTGCACTTTAAATTTAAGTTCTACATTATTCTTGTCTGCGCAGAATTGGATGTCATAACATCCAATGTTGATCTCTGTTGTGTCTTTGTACCAGATGGACAGAACTGGGTGTTCTTCCATTCTATGGTGATATAGTAGCAGATGTCGTGACATCTGTGAATGTGTGCATATCAGTACTGGGTTTTAATTTGTATAACTGTCTTGCTGTATTAGTAACAATGTTGGATCAGATGTCATTACTTGGAGTAGACCATCTGAACTCTGACTACACCAGAATTTCACAATGCACTTGTGCAATAATATGATGCCATGAGGGATCTTAGGGCCAAAGTTAGGGTCTTACAGATGCCCCTATTTAAGGTCATTCTAGCCGGAGATATGAAGGTTAAAATCTCTGTCTCGACGATGTAGAATGGGCTTAAATAATAACAAAGAGACGAATTTTGGTCCCTAAGAGACCTCATGATGCAAATGTATGCATGCAAAATAAAATCTTCATGGTGAATAATTGCCACAAAGGAAAAGAAATCAGAAGAGACTGAAGAATCCATAGGAGCGACACATTCACTAGGAAGACAGAGACTCTAGGGAGAAATAAGGTAAAACTGCGTGAGCAAGTCACGACTTGAAAACTTGTTGGGAGACACGAAGGGATTCCACGAAAATAAATCGATGGAAAGACTCGAGCTGACGTAAAGATGCATGTATTAGGGAATATGTCAATACACCAAAACTATCCACAAAGGATACATCGGATAAAAATCTGGACTCAGGCGAGGATGTCCACAAAGGACTCAGCTGAGGAAGAAACAATGAGATATTACCGGTTACTGGGTAATAAGGTCAAAGAGAGACATGTTATCAAAACACCGGTTACTGGGTGAGAAAACAACACGCTCAAGGAGAAAGGATATCTAAGACCGGTATAAGGGTGAGAGATATCATTCATCCGAAACATCTGAGGAGGACCAAAAAGGCACATCTCAACTCAGGAAAATCTGACTCCACAGGGGATAACAAGTCATAATAGGGAGCAGAAGGAAGGAACACCGGGGATACCGGTTACTGGGCATATAATTGGTGACCAACTAGGCGTGAATTGGGAACATATCCAAGATACTCATCATCCAAAATGAGGGCTGAAAAAGGAAACTCGACTTACAGGATGGACATTCGTTTCCACAAGGAAATACGAATCTTACTCGACTGGGGAAGAAAAAGACTTCAACTGAAGAGCGCATGAGATATATTATTTATTATCGTTATAACATAGATAGCATACTCGCATGGAAGATTATCCGCAACCGGTTACTGGGTTAATGAAGGATAAATCGACCGAAAAGAAAGGACATTAGGATACCGGTTACTAGGTATAAAATGATGACCAATCAAAAGGAGAAACCACCTTACCAAACAAGGGTAACTGAAAGATGACTCGCCGGTGATAAATTGCCTGACAAAAGCAAATATCCAAGAGATATATCACCGGCTACTGGGTGGTATACTCAAAAACGAAGGAATATCAATACCGAATACTGGGTAAAGATAACCAACAAATAAGGGATTACATCTACCGGTTATTGGGTAGAAAACCACAGAAATAGGACTTACAACTACCGGTTACTGGGTAGAAGACCACAAAATTCGTTAGAGAAAAGATGGACAATTACTGGTTACTGAGCAATTGAACAACTAATCCACAGGGAACTGCAGGGGATAACAAGAAATGAATCAGTCTAGGAACAAACTAGAAAGACACAATCAAACAAGACTCAACCCGATGAGGATATAACTCAGGGGAGTAATTCCATCCCGATACGTAATTGGGGAGGAAACTGAAATAAGGATCATCCACGAGGACATAACTCAGTGGGGAATAAAGAAGGAAAGATAGATACTTTCTGCCTACGGGACTGACTCTATATGTAGAGATCAGACACAAACATCTGCTTGGGGAAGAATATTTCACCAATAGCAGGAGATAACAAGCAAGGATATATGGCAAAGAATGCAACATGGATATCTGAATGCTATGATTATGCATGTATATGCATGATTTGTGTATGATTAATGTTGACAAACAGACATATCTAACACAAACAAATCCAAGAATCATGAACGGACACCCGACACAACGTCTCCACAAGCAGGGCAAAGCCTACTAGAGGACCCAACTTGGGAATAACCCGAGAAAGATGAAAATAAATCATCAGGGATATCAAAAACCCTATCTCAGAGCTACACTCGTCGAGGATACAAAGAAGATGTATTCAAGAGCAACGAAAGAAGATGATCAAACAGAGAACTCAAACTCTGGTGGGGATTATCTATGGAAGAAGAATAAACACGGGAGGACGTCGACCACAGCTGGGGATAAGCAAAGTCACGGCTTCCAACTGCAAGAAACAACACCCTACACAGGAGGAATCTTCCAGGGGAAAACAATCCTGACATAAGGAAGACGCTGAAGATCTGTCCGGGAGATTCCATCAATTCTCTCACGGACAGGTAGTTAAATAACAATAAGATCCGCCAGAGAAGAAACTCTGCTAAGGGTAGCAATAGCATTTTGCTCTACTGGGGAAGGAAATAAACATCTTCAACACCAGCTCTCAATGCTAGAAGAAATATTCAGACCCGGAGAAGATACCAACATCAAACTCGGATCAGGCAACCCTACTGGGGACAAGCTGCAAATGTTCTCGACGGAACTACCCTGGCTGAGGAAATCGGAAATGAATCATGTGTCAACAAACGACATGCTAGGGATGAAAAGGGAAACAAGCCCTTCATCAATTGCTCTAGGCAACTTCCTGATGAGGAGACAAATATCTAGAAAGATGGCTCTGCAGGGAACACATGCTTAATCCGCTGGGGACTTCTACTCATGCTGGGGAAAGACAAACCTCCTCGTGAGTTGAATAGCATATCAACTTTTATTAATCTATAAGGGATTTTAGGTCAGTCCACACAAGGGATGACAACCATATAATTGATAAAACACAAATGCTAGTGCCTAATATAGAGGGATACACGAGAGCTGGAACAAAAGGGATCATCCATAGATCAACCATACAACCAATCATGGATTGCTAAGACTCCGGGGGGAAACAAACATGTATGCATAAACAAACTATCCGGGAGTGCGTTGGATGAACATCCACAAATTCTGCTAGGGGAAAGCAACCCAACAAGATAGATCAATCTACTGCCATCAAAGAGAATTTTTCAGATCAGACTCTCTGGGAAGCTGATGATGTATCATTCCTTTCACGCTCGCTGGGGAGACAACTGAAAGCTGATGAAGAGGATATAAAAATTTCAGAATATGAACAAATGTCTTACCTTTTGCTAATCATACTAACCTTGGGAAAGCACTGAGGATATTCCACTTGTCTTTCCAGTCACTGTGAATGTTCATTTTGTTTAACACATTTTATTTATGAAAACTTTATTTGTTTAAAACAATGATATTTATCAATTAAAAAACATGCAAACATTTGTTTAAACAAAAACAAATAAGAGTGCAAAGAATTGGATAAAGGCTCAAATTTATTTAATAGAATGGTAGTCTGCAAATGGCGAGACTCCATGGATCTTTACAAATTTGAAATTGGTGATATACATGGCAAAAGGGCTACATTTAACATAATGACCATTTCTCCACCAAGTCTGAATCCATTGTATTTGAAACTTCAGTTGATGATGACTGAGCGAGAATCTTTGATAGATGATAGTTGTAGAACAAAGTCTTGTCAGGATACAGTTACTTGCCAAATCCCTAATTTTTTCCTAGATTTCCCCAGGGTGAGGTACTCAATCTAGCGGGATATATTTATTCATTTTTTTTATGTTTCTAACTTTTGCCTGGACCGCCCTTTCGGGTTTTCAATCCACCGAGACGCTCATTTTTGCCTAAGCCTCCTTTTCGGGTCTTCAACTTAGCGAGCTATTCTGTTTTTATTTTTTGACTGCATCTGAGTTCATAGGACGGGTGAAATCCTCCCCATCCATAGTTGTAAGCAACAAAGCACCGCCTGAAAAGGCTTTCTTAACAACGTATGGACCTTCATAGTTTGGAGTCCACTTGCCCCTGGAACCGGGAGCGAAAGACAAGACTTTCTTGAGCACGAGGTCACCTTCTCGGAACACACGAGGCTTGACCTTCTTATCAAAAGCTTTCTTCATCCTCTGTTGATACAACTGACCATGGCACATGGCAGTTAATCTCTTTTCTTCAATCAAATTCAGCTGGTCATAATGACTCTGAACCTATTCAGCCTCAGTCAACTTAGCTTCCATTAAGACTCTCATTGATGGGATCTCAACCTCTACGAGGAGCACAACCTCCATGCCATATACAAGAGAGAAAGGGGTTGCCTCTGTTGAAGTGCGAACAGATGTACGATAGCCATGCAAAGCAAATGGCAGCATCTCATGCCAATCTTTGTATGTAACAACCATCTTCTGAATAATCTTCTTGATGTTCTTGTTAGCAGCTTCAACAACCCCATTCATCTTGGGTCTATAGGGAGAAAAATTATGATGTGCAATCTTGAACTCACTACACAGCTCTTTCATCATTTTATTGTTCAAGTTAGATCCATTATCAGTAATGATCTTGTCTGGAACACTATATCGACATATGAGTTGGTTCTTGATAAACCTCATAACCACCTTCCTGGTCACACTTGCAAACGACGCCACTTTAACCACTTGGTGAAGTAATCAATGGCTACGAGAATAAAACGGTGACCATTTGACGCCTTGGGTTCAATCATGTCAATTCCCCGCATGGAGAAAGGCCATGGTGAGGAAATAACATTCAGAAGTGTCGGGGGAATATGAATCTTATCCGCATAAATCTGACACTTGTGGCATTTCTTCACATATTTGCAGCAGTCAGACTCCATTGTCAGCCAATAGTAGTCTTCTCTCAATATCTTCTTCGCCATAGCATGTCCATTGGAATGAGTACCAAATGAAACCTCATGGACTTCAGTCATCAACAAGTTTGCTTCGTGTCTATCCATGCATCTGAGCAGAATCATGTCAAAATTCCTCTTGTAAAGCACATCACCATTAAGGTAGAAACTGCCAGATAATCTCCTCAAAGTCTTCTTATCTTTAACAGATGCCGCAGGCGGGTAAGTCTGACTTTGGAGAAAACACTGGATATCATAATACCATGGCTTATCATCTTTCACGTCCTCAACTGAAAACACATGAGCGGGTCTATCCAAGCGCATCACAGTAATATTTGGAACTTCATTCCAATAATTGACAGCAATCATTGAAGCAAGCATAGCGAGAGCATCTGCCATCCGATTCTCATCTCGAGGAATATGATGGAAGTCAACCTTAGTAAAGAAAGTTGAAATCCTCCTCGCGTAATCTCTATATGGGATGAGGCCAGGCTGATCCGTCTCCCATTCACCCTTAATCTGATTAACAACTAGGGCCGAATCACCATAAACATCAAGATGTTTGATCCTAAGATCAATACATTCTTCCAAACCCAAAATACAGGCCTTATACTCCGCCATATTATTCGTGCATTTGAAAGTTAGCCTTGCTATAAAAGGAAAATGTGTGCCTTGAAGAGTAATAATCAATGCCCCAATACCATTTCCATACTGATTAACAGCGCCATCGAACACCATACCCCATCGGGAACCAGGTTCTGGTCCTTCATCGAGCGTAGGCTCATCACAATCTTTCATCTTCAAATACAGAATCTCCTCATCAGGGAAATCGTATTGCACAGACTGATAATCTCCAATTGGTTGATGTGTCAAATGGTCAGCCAAGATACTACCTTTAATAGCTTCTTGAGCTCGATACTCAATATCATACTCAGATAACAACATCTGCCAATGGGAAATTCTCCCAGTTAAAGCAGGCTTCTCAAATATGTACTTGATTGGGTCCATTTTGGATATCAACCAAGTTGTATGATTCAACATATACTGGCGTAAACGCTTAGCAGCCCAAGCCAAAGCACAACATGTCTTCTCAAGCATTGAGTATCGAGACTCACAGTCAGTGAACTTCTTACTTAAGTAGTATATTGCATATTCTTTCTTTCCTTATTCATCTTGCTGACCAAGGACACAACCCATGGAATCATCAAGCATGGTCAAATACATAATCAACGGTCTCCCTTCAATAGGCGGAGACAGAATCGAAGGCTCAGACAAATACTCTTTGATACTGTCAAAGGCCTTTTGGCAATCATCGGTCCAATCATGACGCTGTTCTTTCCGGAGGAGCTTGAATATAGGTGCACATGTGGCAGTCATGTGGGATATAAATCTCGAAATGTAATTCAAGCGGCCAAGAAAACCTCGGACTTGCTTCTCAGTTTTGGGCGCAGGGATCTCTTGTATTGCTTTGACCTTGGCAGGATCAACCTCAATACCTCTCTCGCTGACAATAAAGCCCAATAACTTGTCGGAACGGACTCCAAATGTACACTTGTTTGGATTCAAGCGGAGTTTGTACTTCCTCAAACGCTGGAAAAGCTTCAACAAGTGTTCTATATGTTCAACTTCCGTTTTCGAATTTGCAATCATATCATCAACATACACCTCGATCTCCTTGTGCATCATATCATGAAACAAGGTAGTCATAGCACGTTGATATGTGGCTCCGGTGTTCTTCAAACCGAAGGGCATCAGTCGATAATAGAATGTTCCCCAAGGTGTGATGAATGTTGTCTTCTCCATATCCTCGGGTGCCATTTTAATCTGATTATAACCGAAAAATCCGTCCATAAACGAAAAGACTTTGAATTTAGCTATATTGTCTACCAACATATCAATGTGTGGTAGCGGAAAATAATATTTTGGATTAGCTTTATTCAAGTCATGGTAATCCACACACATTCAGATTTTTCCATCTTTCTTAGGCACCGGCACAATATTGGCCATCCATTGAGGATATGTAGAAGTCACCAGAAACCCCACATTAATTTGCTTTTGAACTTCTTCTTTAATCTTCACTGTCATATCAGGATGAGTTCTTCTAAGCTTTTGCTTCACAAGGACACACTCAGGTTTCAACGGCAAGAAATGTTGCATGATATAAGTATTTAGACCAGGCATGTCTTCATACGACCAGGAAAAGACGTCGACATATTCTCGTAGAAACTCAATCAACCCCTTCTTAACTGACACTTCAAGGAGTGCTCCAATCTTCACTTCCCGAATGCAGTCTTCGGACCCAAAGTTGATTGTTTCTAGATTCTCAAGATGTGGCTGAATGATCTTCTCCTCGTGCTTAAGCAGACGGGTAATCTCATCAGGAATCTCTTCAACATCATCTTCTTCTGTCTTGAATACAGGGAACTCAAAGTTGGGAGATGGTGTTGGATCATTATGTTCAATGGGTTTGATTAACCTGCATAATGATTTTGAGTATAAAAGAGATTTCAGAATTCAAACAAGGCAAATCATTATGCAGATGAAAAGATTGATTTTATTCTCTTTTTAGGGTTTTATGGTGATCACCAATTTCATGTGAAAAAGCAAAAATGAAAAATAATTTGAAAAACAAACATTTAACATGCGATTATTAAATGAATATCATTGTATTAATCAATTATGCCAATAGTGTCTTCACTTCTCCTTTTGGCATGGGAGAAGGGTTTTTAAACAAAATGAACACATTACGTTGACTTATGGATAACTGTTGGAACATCAACAGCGACCCAATTATTGCAGATTCCTTCAGGGATGACAAAGTTGCCAAGGTCTTCCTCTTCATCTTCTTCAATGATGGCAGCAGGTTCCTGATCTTCAACGGTATGGATGAAACCTCCACTCTAGAACAGCCCAAGATCATTAGAAACACCAGAAGAGTACCCTATACCATCCCGGGACTTGTTATCTTCCAACCTGATCATTTTCCCCAAACCAGTAGTTGCACCATGCTCAATGGCCAACTTCGCGTCATTATAGGAGACAAATGAAGAAAGTCCTTTCCTAGAAGGCTCAGCAATAGATAAGTCTTGGAAAGGAGTTCCAACCTCATTCTCAACATCAATGTAGGAGAAGGAAGATAAATGGCTGACCAAGAGAGCCTTCTCTCCCCCTATCACCACCAACTTTTTGTTCTTAACGAACTTCAACTTTTGGTGCAGGGTGGATGTCACGGCGCCTGCCTCGTGAATCCATGGTCTACCAAGCAAACAACTATATGACGGATGTATATCCATGACCTGGAAAGTGATCTGGAAATCATTAGGTCCAATCTTGATCGGGAGTTCTAATTCACCGATCACAGTTTTACGTGATCCATCAAAAGCTTTCACTACTACTCCACTCTGCCTCATGGGAGGCCCCTGATATGAAAGTTTGGCAAGAGTGGATTTTGGCAATACATTGAGTAATGACCCTGTGTCCACCAACACATTGGATAGGGTATCATCTTTATAATTCATGGAGATATGTAAAGCCAAATTGTGGTATTTTGCCTCCTCGAGAAGATTGTCATCACAGAAGCTCAAATTGTTGCAGGAAGTTATATTTGCAACAATGCTATCAAACTGCTCAATCGTGATCCACGTATGCCACATCCAACACCCTTTGCAACGCTTCACGGTGTGGCTCTGAATTCATCAACAAAGATAGGACAGATATCTTTGATGGAGTTTGAAGCAACTGATCCACAACATTATATTCACTCCTCTTGATGAGCCTCAGCATCTCATCACCATTCTCTCTCAATATGCCAGACTGGCCAACCAGGATAGAAGCCTTCACAGATTTATCAACAACAGGGTCAACACCTTTCACAACATGAACAGACTAATTTGAAGAAGAAGTCCCCACAAGACCGGCAGGACTAATAACAGCCTTCTTCACAACGTCTTCATGGGATTTCGGCTGAGCCAAGAAAACACGACCACTACGGGTCACTCCACCAACGTCAGAAATACTCACAACAGAGGTTGAGGGAAACGACATCTCCTTTCCATCTTCCAGCATAACAGCATTATAACGGTACGGGACCGCTTTGTATGACAACAGGATCATAAATTTTGAATACGGGAGTAATAACATCGACTTCATCCTCATTACGATTCTGAAGTATCTCAATCATCCCCTGGTCTATCATCTCTTGGATGTCCTTTCTCAATTGACGACATCCTCTCTCATTGATAGTGCACACTTGGCACCTATCATGATCATGCTCGTAATGATTGTGTTCACACAACAACTTATGCATCTCTACCAAGGATTGCCTTATGTCATTCACATAAAGGACTTTGTACTTTCCAGGGCACCCCTGAACCATATTAATAGCTTCCTTCCCATGCTCGGGCAATGGGTTCTTCTTTATATTTAGGCCTACGTCCTCAAAGAACAGTATCCCACTCCTCACAAGGTCTTGCACCTTGGTCTTCAAAGGAAAACAATTCTCCACGTCATGTTCGGGCGCACCGGAATGATACACACAGTGAAGTTCAGGCTTGTACCACCAATGGGGATTGACTGGCACAACAGGAGGATCACGAGGATTTATCAGCTTCCTATCAATTAAGGAAGGATAAAGTTCAACATACGTCATAGGAATCGGGTCGAAAGTCACCCTCTTCCTCTCATAGTTGTTGGTGCTGGTGTTGTTATTGTTGCGAGGCTGGTAAGCCTGTTGTTGTTGACGATGTTGTTGTTGTGGTTGTTGTCGAATGTCTCTGAAAGTAGGTGCTATATGAGCCACCTGATGTTGGTTGATAGTCGGTTGGACCTCCTTCCTTCTCACAGAGGGCCTTCTCTTGACATGGGAAGAAACAACATGAGTCTCCCCTTCCTTCTTCCTAGCAAATCCTCCATATTTCTTTGCTGAGGAACCATCATCACGAGACAAGCGTCCTTCACGGACCCCTTCTTCTAGCCTCATCCCCATATTCACCATTTCGGTGAAGTACGAGGGAGCACTTGCGATCATGCGCTCGTAGTAGAAAGAGCTCAAAGTCTTCAAGAAGATCTTTGTCATCTCCTTCTTCTCCAAGGGTGGCACTATCTGAGCTGCCAATTCTCGCCACCTCTGGGCATATTCCTTGAAGGTCTCCTTATCCTTCTGGGACATTGCCCTCAGCTGATCTCTGTCTAGGGCCATGTCCATATTATATTTGTACTGCTTCACAAACGCCTCTCCAAGATCGTTGAAAGTGTGGATGCTTGCACTCTCCAACCCCATATACCACCGGAGCGCAGCACTGTCAGGCTATCCTGAAAGTGGTGAATCAGCAGTTGATCGTTGTCTGTTTGGGTCGACATCTTGCGAGCATACATCACAAGATGGCTGAGTGGACATGTATTTCCCTTGTACTTCTCAAAGTCAGGCACTTTGAATTTAACTGGGATTTTAACGTTGGGCACCAAGCACAACTCAGCAGCACTCTTCCCAAAAAGGTCCTTACCTCTCAAAGTCTCCAGTTCCTTGCGCAACTCAAGAAATTGATCTTTCATCTCATCCATTTTCTCATATACGTCTGGACCCTCAGATGGCTCGAAATGATAAATGGTGTCTTCTACACGCGGTAAGGTGTGCACAACGGGAGGTGGCTCAGACAGGACCGGGCTAGATGTCGGCATAGAAGCAAGAGTGGGATCGAAACCCTCTAGCATGAAGTTAGATGGCATTCCCCAAGGGAATCTAGCTGGCATACTAGGAGCGAAGTGGGCGGTGGCAGCAGGCACTGTTGAGGTAGCCACTTCAGAGTTGACTGTCCTCGCGGGAGGAGTTGCAGGAGTTGGTGAAGCTTGACTTTACGCAGCAAGGACTGACTCTATCACGGCAGTCAGTCTAGCAATCTCTTCCTTCAGGTCCCTGTTCTCTTGTTCGAGGTGTTCCATGATCTTCTGATGATTTGTTCGGGTGTTATACCGGTGCGTCAGCTTGTCTTCAAAATAAATGAAGAGCAAAGAGTTAGACCACTGATCAAGAGCTCGGAACAAAACCTGCTTATGCATATGATGCATGCAATGCTTGTGCACATGGTTTGTTTTTTATCATAGGAACTTTATAGGGATCTATTTGCAAATGTTTGAAAAATACTGAACTTTTAAGACATATATGGAATACTCATAGCAGTAATATTTTGAAACTTTTTAAACCAAACAAGTAGTACAGTTTTGGTAACCAAATACAATACAAGAGAAAAGGAGAATAAACATCCTATGGAGCCCTAGAAGCAATCGTCCAAAGCCTTCGAGATCGGAAGATACGTCGCACGAAGCCTCTTCACCTCTCTCTCATAAGCTGCTTCCATCTTGGCCTTCTCCTTGGCGAGTTGATCATACTTCCTCTTCCAAAACCTAGATGAGTGAGGAAGGAGAGAAGTAACCACATCATCAGGCTCATCAATAACCTGATTCTCTAGAAACTCTATCATTGCATCCTTATCCTTGACCTGCTGAAGAAGCTCCTCACGCTCTCGAACCCAAGCACGCGACCGGTCTTCATCTCTCAACTCCTCTACTCCTTGATTAGGGAGGGTTGAAGGCCCAACCATAACCATATGGGTAGGTCTCAGATATTCATACGGCATGCGATACTCAGGAGCCCTCTTCCTTACCCAAGCGGTGTAAGGTTCCAAAGCAATACAATTCTTCGGACCAAGCTCATTCCACCCTTTCCTATGAACTTTGCGCCAGGCGCAGACCATTCTATCCTTCAAGTTTTGGGGATCTTTACCCTCTTGAAAGAATAAGCCTTCCAACGAAATGTTGTTAGGTTTATCCTTTAAGGGGAACCCAAGCTGACGGCAAGCAAAAGCAGGGTTGTAGTTAATCCCACCACATGTACCAAGAAGAGGCACATTGTAGAACTCACCACAAGAATCAATAATCTGAACGCCATCATAAATACGATTATACCAAGAGATATCATCATTAGTGAGAGACATAAGTCTCGTGGACCACCGTAGACATCCCTTGTTCTCCTTGAAGGCAAGCGTCTGAGGCAAGTGCGAAATAAACCACTTGTACAACAGAGGCAGACAACACACAATGGAACCACCACCCTTTGCATTCCTCATATGCAAAGAGAAATAAGTGTCACCCAACAGAGTCGGAACGGGATTAAGAGAAGAGAAAATCCTAATAGCGTTCACATCCACGAAATTGTTGATGTTGGGAAATAACACTAGCCAATAGATGAGGAGTACGAATATGGCTTCAAAAGCTTCCTTACTCATGGCCTTCCCAAACAAAGTAGCTTTGGCAATCCGAAAATCAGAAGGGAGACCTTGAATTCCACCTTTGGTAGTCATACTGGCAACAAGGTCAGATACATCCAGATGAAGCATGTCAGCAATCTCTTAAGAAGACGGAATCTTCTCTAAACCACTGAACGACAACTGATCAAGAATAGGTATACCCACATGATAGGCATACACCTCTAGTGTAGGCAAAAGCTGGAAATCCGGAAAAGTGAAGCACCGATATAGAGGGTCGTAAAACTGCACTAACACACTCATCAGACCCTCATCCACCTTGGTAGAAAGAATAGACGGAAGCTTCCCATGGCGAGCTTTGAACTCCAAAGGCTCGAATACATAAGATGCCAAACTCCTTAACTCTTTCAAGTCGGGTTGTCTGAAACTGTACTTCTTCGTATTTCTTCTTTGCTTATCCATGTCTGAAAATTTGCAAATAGACCTCTTAAGTTCCTTCAAAAATCTTTATTGTGGATGACATGAATGTGAATGAATGCATGAATGCATGGATGCAACAAACACACTCAAGGATCAAGCAAGTCACACCATACAAAGGTCATGGGATGGCTCAAGTCATCGTCAATATCAATCATCCATTTTGGTGGATTATGATTTACACCTTATCAACACCCAAGTTCCATTGATATTGAGGATATACGCGAACGGATCAACCGCGAGTCAAGGGTTTGTTGTAAGTCACGAGCATGGAGTCTCGATTAAGAACTACCCAATGGGAGTGTACTACAGTTTAAACCTGACAATCATGTTCTAAAAAGGTTCCCATAGTCATCATCCCATCTTTCGGATATTATCGGATAAAACGACTACTCGTCCTCCAAAAATATTCTCAAGAGGAACTCTTGTGAGTGTAGTATCGCGTAACAATCTCCTCAAGTCTTACACTTGAACGACCTTCACACTATGTCCTAAAATGGGCCAAGATGGGCTAGGTATCTAGGGTCCTTGGCTTCTAAGGTTCCTATTGGAAAGAGTAATGCCTAACCACGACTACTCGTGTGACATTATTGATCCTAACAAGACCTCCACCAAGTGAATGGGCTTGCAAGTTAACTTGTTAAGGAATAACTCCATGTAAGTCAACAAGACTATGCCATTCTCCTATCATAAGTGCACTCGAGTTCGGGTATAGAACTCATCTCACAAGAAACCACCAAGCATACAAACAATTAATATATCAAGCAATTCATACATTACAACCAATACATTCATCCCAAATTTGCACAAAAAATATGCCACAAATAAATATAAACATACAACACACATAAGCAAAAAGTAGGCTAAACCCACTAGAGAGATTATTTCCCCAGCAGAGTCGCCATTTTTCTGTAGCGGGGTTTTCGTTACCTTTAGGTTTATTGACTAAACCAAAAGTAAACATACAATTCGAGTCGCCACCGCAGTTTTATTTGTCCAAAGGAAAGGCTAAAAAGCGAACAAAAGCCAAGTAAGAAGTTTTTCAAATAAAAAACTAATAAAAATGTCAGAGATCGAGGTAAGTGGGTTGGTTATGAAATGGGAAGGTTTTACGCACCCAAAACATCCTTAGTAATCTAAGGGAACCCTTTTTGCAAATATGTGTTGTAGGTTGGTATTTATGAAAATATTTGTACAAAAGATTGGGGGGATGAGAAGAGAATAGATTATATTTACAAATTTGTTGTTTGAATGGATGAACCCATTGCCTACGTACCATCACAAAGGAGGATCAAAACCTCGTAGTTCGGGGTAAAAATCTCAAATATTGGTGAATTTATTTGATCAAAAGCCTTAAGGTCCTTTGTTATCAAAGGGAGAAAACTCAACCTAAACCAACAATCCACCATGTGAGGAGGGCTTCAACATGCTAGTGAGGGGTTATCCCTATAATAAGCATGGAAGACTTATAATCCAACCACTAAGGATGAGGTGAGATTTACATCAACCACTATGATAACTCAAACATACGACTAATGTTTTTGAAAAATTTTAACAAGGTGGCCATTGGAACCACAAAACAACTTGAAGTGAGTTATATTTACAAGTTAGACTTATTTACAAAATGAAGTCAAAGTTGGATTAAGGTTTATTCACAATGAGTATTTATGAAAATGGTTTTGAAAAGTCAAAGGCTTAAGGCCTAGGTTTCTAATTTGAAATAAAGTCAAAGTTTTGAAAATGATTTTTGGCTTGGTTAGAGTGGGGGAGAAGAAGAGAAGGACTAGTCCTAAAACATACAAAGATAATAGGGGAAAGATAAACCCTTGAAGTTCCTTTTCTTGAAGTCATAGAGATGACTCAAGATGCTCCTTTCCTTTGGACTTAGCACACAAACAAGCAATCAAACAATTTGAATTCAAGCTCCTAGGATCTCCATTTGGCTTGTCTCTTAACTTGGCTACTCATGACAATGGTTCTCTTTTCACAATCTCAAGATGGGATCCCTATCACACAAAAGCAAACATCAAAAATTTCACAACACAATAAGGGGAATGGACAAAGAATAAGTTTGAAAGAGAAGTCCTTTGAGGTCAACTTTGAAATTTAGCATTCTAAAGGCACGAGGCCTAGTTGCTCTTCAATAAATTTTGCATTCTAAAAGCATGAGGCCTAATTGCTCTTGAACTCCTTTAAGCATAAGTAAGTCCTAATTCTAAGTCCTTTCTCCTTTTGCATTTGGTTCACACAAAACAAGCACAAAGCAAACACAAGATAGCAATATATTTATATACAATAATGGGCTCAAATGAGCAAAAGAAAAATGACATAAACATAAAATATGTGCTCAAGTGAGCAAAGTGAAGATCAATATGAATAATGAGCAAGAAATAAATGGCATTAAAAGTAAATGGCAAGAAATTAAAAGCTCAAATTAAAGTTAGTAGTTAGTAAGGTTATGTTAGCTTGTCATAAGATAATGTAGCGCTATGTTAAGCAACGTAAGTGGACTAATGTAGTAGTCACACCTATCTGAGGCCGGTCGATAAGAATATAGGCAAATAACACAAGTTAGAGGTCATGACTAGTAAGCTAAGCTCCATAAACTTGTCATGCCAAAACAAAAGGGAAAGGGCCTTGTATTGACTTTAGGTTATTTGCTTGACCAAGAAGCAACCTATCTTGGACACAAAGTAACTCACTTGATCATAAATCAAGTTGAGTTTGGTTTGGATCAAATAAGGTTAAACTTCTCATTTGTCAAGACCAACCATAAGACTTTAACTCATTGGCCATTGATGGAAAGAAATGGATGAAGATGAAAGGGAGGTAAAAAGAAGACCACAACCAAATCCAATTGATCAAATGTGAATCAAATCAACATCAACCAACACCAAACAGAAAAGAAATGAATATAACAAGTCAAAAAGTCAATGGTATTTTTTTGGTATTTCTTGAATTAAAATAACATGCAAATAAAAAAATAAAAAAATAAGGTCAAACCTCAGATTCAATTCAAATAACCTTCAACAAATCCAATTAAATTCTCATAGGTCCAACATGGTCAAACAAGCTTTGACTAATTTTCTCACTAATTTTTTGAAATCAGAAAGTGATTAAAAACAATTAAAAACAATTAAAAATAGCACAATATGAATTAAAATCTCAAATAAAACTCAAATCAAATAAGAAATTGATGAGACTATTTTTCATTGACTTATCATGATCCATAGGTGCTATGAAAATATTTTTTGGATTTTTCAAAAGTCAGAAAGTATTTTAAAATGAATTAAAACTATTAAAAATCAAATAATCCGTGAAAAATATCAAATGAAGTCACAAAAATAATTAAAAACCAAAATATGAAACTAGATTTTTCAAGAATTTTTTTGGAATTGGTCTCATATTTTTATGACTTCAAAGGAATTTTTTATGAATTTTTGAAAATAAAATGAATTAACTGAAAATAAAAGAAAGTAGAATAAATGGAAAAAACCAGCGCCACAGGATGAAGCTCATTAATTGACGTGGCAAGGATGAATGGTTCAGATCATGAGGAACACGGGTCAACCAAGTCAAACGTGTAACAACATGAATTAAAATAAGTAAACACAATGGAGGATCAAGATTAAAACGTGGTATCCAGATCCAATGGCCAGGAGACAAGATACGTAGTGGTGGTGGTGGAAACCACCGTCTTCTCCGTCGAATCAACAGAATCCGGCCACCAGTTGCAGAGAAAAAAAGTTTAATGAAAATGGAAAACAAGGACATGAAATTGAAGCTCGTGTGATGGAGATCAACACTATACCAATGGATCTTGCTCACTCTTCCTATATTGAGAGAAATGTGAAGTGGAAGATCATGGTGTTCAAACTGAAAGGTTCATGAAATGGAAAATTGAAAGCATCACAAGTTTACCTCAAGTGTGAGGACTTCAGAAAACCACACAAACACAAGAATTCTACATTGAAATGAGAGTTCTAGATCCAAAAAGTTTGAATGTATACCTCTGAATTGAAGCACCTCGGGCCACGAAACCTCCAAGTTCTTTGCTCCTCTTTGATCTATGGATGTAGTGGAAGTGAAAGGTTAAGGAATTAGGCTTTGAAGATCAACTAATGATACTGAATTTCAAGCTCGAAAGTGAGAAAAAAATTCTGAAAAATTCCTTTGGTATGGTTATGGTTTCAATGCTGCAGCAATTTAGATCTCCAAAAGGTTGATGAATGAATGAGAGGGAACCTGTATTTATATAGCTAAAAGCATCAGGTCACACGCTTCTTTCATGTGCATGGAAAATTGAAGTTGGATGTGTATGGGCCTGTACAGGCGTGTGGAAGGCCCAAAGATGGATGCAAAAGCTAGCTGAGATCATGTAGAGAGCAAGTGGTCGTGTGCATTAGACTGAACAAGGTTGCAAATCAAGTTATAACATGAAATATCCAAAATGCTCATAAATGGAAAGGTCTTCGAAACTCACAAATGGTGAATCCAAAATAGTAATGTGAGTAGTGGTTGGAAAGCCATTGGAATAAGGAACAAAAGTCATGTTGGGCAAAAATTCATTTGACATTTGGAAATTGATGAAAATTGGCTGTGAAAATCCAAGTACAAAACATACTTAAGTCACATTTGAAAATTTTCACCAAAAGCAAGCCTAATCAAACCCCTATGTTTTCATGACTCAAGCTTCAAATGGAAAAACCTCCAACATCAAAGTTGTAGATCGTTTCAAGATAATAAATTTAGACCCAAAGGTTTCATCATTTCGATTTTCTATGACAAAGTTATAGGCGTTTGAAGTTGGGTACCTTTTCAAATTCAATGAATTAGGTCCAAGATGACCTACAATGTTTTGTATTATCACATGTATTTATTTTAGGATTATGAATTTTTGTCCAACATAAAATTTGAAGTATACATCTCAATATTTCCAATTCATTTGGTCTCACCTCAAAATCATAAAGAGTAAGGAAGTTATGCCCTTGGTAAGTTGACCTAAAATTAGGGTTTCAATTTGGATGACCTATAATGTTTTGAAATGAATGATGATCTTCCAATTTTCAAATGCATTTTTGATGAACATGAAAGTTGTTCATATGGTTCGTAAGAACATTTTTTCGCTTGGGGTCATCTTCTTTTAACAAACACATCAAAGGTTATATCTCAATGGTGCTCAGCTTAGTCAGATGACTTGACTGGCCAACTTTTCAAGGTCAAACTTCCAACCTTGATGAATAATGATTAAGGATCCTCAAATAGGCTCAAATATGAATAAAATTATGAAATAAAGAACTTCCCTTTATTAAATTTGATCAGAGGTTGAGATTGCTTCATGGGCAAGGCACAGTCAAAGCACAATGGAATTAGGGTTTTCGTGGGAAACAAACCTCAAGCCCCTTGGGTTATCTTGATCAAATTGGAAAATTGAGATACTTGGGAGACATATATGATGATTATGAGCTTTGTGGATCATTATCATGCTTCTTCTCATCTTCATCTAGCCTTTGCATTGGGCTTAGAAGCCTCCTAGGAGCGTTGTGGCACATGATCACTTGAGCTTCAAAACAAAAAAGTTAGTGACATATTTGTGTGCTTTTGTTTAGTAATCAAATAAGAAAAGCAATAATATACAATACAAGCATGCTTGGTGGTCTCAAACTACTCACACAAGTCCCAACCCTAGGGTTAAGGAGCCAAACATGCTATGATCCTTGAGGCAATGCACTTGTGCAATAACATGATGCCATGAGGGATCTTAGGGTCAAAATTAGGGTCTTACACTCAGGAAATGGATTGGTTGCCACATTTGGAATATCACCAAACTTAATCAACCCTAATCTCATAAGCTCTTAGACTTTTCCTTAAAATACAAAGCAATTTTTGGTGTCATGCTCGGGCGTGTCAGAGTGGAAAGCATAATGTTCATTAGGTTTATACCATATAGGCAACTTGTCGGGCACATGTGGTGTTGCACGTTTTTCTACGAGATTATGGGCAAGTAGAGAAGGTAGTAGATCAGTATATGTTATCGGGATTGGATCAAACTAGAACTAAGCCTTTAGAGGACACAAATTTTGCTGAGTAGCAGGCGTAAATGGTTGTTGCCTTTGTTATTGTTGTTGTCGTTGGTACTGTGGTGATGGTTGTTGTGCATAAGGCTGATATTGTTGTGGCAGCTGCAGATACTGTGAAGGATAAACGGGAAACATCGGATGCGGTGGCAGGGGAAGATTTGATATCATAGATGCCCCTGGCGCCACTACAGCCACCAAGGGTTGTTGATAGTAGCCCGACATAGGTTGTTGCACTTATGGAGCTGGAACTGCTTGGGCAGCTGGTTGATGTTGTTATCTTTTATGACTTGGTCGGTGAGGGGAAACGGCGTTGGCATCTCCTTCTTTCTTTTTCTTCCATCCACCAAACTTTTTAGTGCTTCTAGCAGATGCGGAATTATCACGGGCTACTCTTCCTTCTTTTACCCCTTCTTCAAGTTGTACGCCAACCCCTACAATTTCGGTGAAGTTACGAGGCATGCTCAAAATAAACTTGTTGTAGTAAAAGGAGTCCAAAGTCCTCAAGAATAATTTGCACAGTTCTTTTTCTTCAACAGGTGGAGTAACTTGGGTATAAACTTCCCGCCACCTTTGTGTGTATTTCTTATATGATTCACGCTCCTTTTGGGACATACTGCTCAATTGAGTATGATCTGATGCCATGTCCAAATTATACCTATAATGTTGCATAAATGCATCACCGAGATCAAGAAAATTTTGAATATTTGTACGCTCCAAACTCATATACCATCTTAACGGAGCACCAGACAAAGAGTCTTGAAAGTAGTGAATTAAGAGTTTATCATCATCTGTGTAGGCGGCCATCTTCCGACAATACATGACCAAGTGCATCCGAGGGAAAGTAATGCCTTGTACTTCTCGAACTCTGGTACCTTGAATTTAGCAGGGACCCTTACATTCGGAACGAAGCACATCTCATTTGTATTCTTGCCAAAAAGATCTTTCCCTTAGAGGGCACTTAGTTTCTTGCAAAGATCTTGAATTTGACCTTGTACTGCATCATCGGCAGCGTCTGAATGGATGCACGGGCCATGATACAGATTAGCAGGATCCTCTTGAAGAGGGAAAGTAACAACAACAGCGGGTAAGAGAGTTAGTGGCATACTTGTTGATCCTTATCCAAGTTGAAGCCCTTCTCATGATGATGCAAAGTTCTCATACTTGTGGGTGACTAATTTAGTATTCTCCTTAAAATGAAAAAATGTTTTTCCATTAAAAATGAATCAAAACAAACACCTTTGTTATTTTTACCATGAACTACGAGGTTTTGATCCTCCATTGCACTTTGTTGGTACGTAGGCATGAGACTTTAAAAGTCTTGGCAAACACAAAAATAAGAAAAATATACTTCTTTTCCCATCTCTCCAATCTTTTCCAAACAACACCCTTTTCAAACCAAAATGTACATATTTTCAAAGAGGTTCCCATGGAGTACCATGGATATTTAGGGTGCTAATACCTTCCCTGTGCAAAACTAACCCTCGAACCCTTATCTCTTTTATTAGTTTTGTTTTAAAACTTCTTCGGGTTTTGTTCATATTTTTTCCCTTTTCCTTTGGAAACAATAAAAGCACGGCGGCGACTCTTGATTTGCAAGTTAAGTTAATCGATAGCTTAATCTCAATTTTTTTACTGCTATAGTTAGTGTTTAGTTCATCACGGTTTGGAGGGGCAGCTGCCGGAGAAGACGGTGGTGGCCACCACGTGCTGCTGCTTTTCTGGCGAAGGTTGATCGGAGAGAAATGGAGAGTTGCAGAGCGATTTCAGTTTTTGGTGTTTTAATGGGCTATGGTTGGGATAACTCGGTGGTGACAAGTGTCTCCACCATTAGGACATTTTTCACCATTTCTGCTAACTCCCCCCAAATCCTACGTAGTGTATGCCAATGATGGTACCATGCTCCGACGTGTTTTCACTTTTGATCAATTGAATGATCAAACCTGAAGTCAATAGGAGTTGACTGGGAGCCCAACGAACCCTCCTTGGGGGTGGGCCTTCGATTTGGGCCTAGTAACGACTTTGGCTCTTTAAACCCCCACTATTTACTGTTGGTGCGCCCAGTTTGGGCTTGTTTTGGGATTATAAGCCAAAATCCCTTTTTTTTCTATCTCTTTTATTTTTGTTTTTTTATATATATTTTTTTCTTTTAAAAACAAAGAGAATGTTAACATTACAAAAAATAATCTATGTTATTTATTTAACTAATATTTTAATACCTTATTTGTTAATTTAATTTAGTTAATTGTTCATTTATTTTTATAGGCATTGTTTGAGTTATTATTTTGCATTTGCTTGATTAATTCACTTGTGCAATTTCTAGTTTCATATAAGTCATGTTTTAATTTGTATTTTTATGATGATATCCACTTGTTAATCATCCCAAGCGTTATAATCTCATTAAACTATTTAAAAATTAAATGATTCTCGATTCAATGTCGAGCCCATTTTTAACACCTTTGTAAGTCGATCCCTTTTAGTATCGCCATCAACCTCACATAGCTTGCGCTTGGGATTTCTTACAATGAGACCTATTCGATTTTGATTAATTGATTAGATGGCCGATTCACCAAATATACCTTTAATTCATTCATAAATTCAAATTCAAACCACGATTCAATGTCGAGTATTTTATTAAACTAGGACTAATACACTTTAATCATACTTGAATACAATTTAGAAATGAAAAAGGGGATGGTTTTGAGCCTTCAACTCCTCTCCTCAATTGTCTGAGTATGGGTTCCCTTACTCAATTATTCAAACAATTGTCATTTCTCTAAAAAATTCTAACCCGATTAAATCAAATCATTTTTATAATAATTTAAATGAATAGGGAGATGGTCTAGAGTCTTCAATTCCTCTCCTCAAATGCTTGGATATGAGTTGCCTTACTCAATCATTCAAACATTTGTAGTTTATTTAAAATACATCAATTATACACAAACTTATTTTCATAATCACTTAGATGAAAAAGAAAGTGGTCTAGAGCCTTTTATTCCCTTTCCCGTATACTTGGATGCGAGTTGCCTTACACGACTATTCAAGTATTCGTCATCTATTTAAAACACCTTAACCATTATCAAATTCTTTTGCAATTAAGGATGAAAAGGGAGGTGGTCTAGAGCCTTTGACTCCTCTTCTCGACTATTTGGATATGAGTTTCCTTACTCGAATATCTAAGTAATCATCATTTAAATAAAACTTGCAACATATTAATCCAACTTGTCAACCCCGTATGATCAAAACTCTTTTTCAAAAAGAACATTGTTCAATCCCTTCTAATACGCATAACAAACAAGTGCTTAAGCCTCCCCCCGAGAATACACAAGCTAATGTTTAGCCTTCAGAATATGATCTAAACAATTGTTCATTAAAAGAAACCAACAAACCGTAGTTCCCCGAACTATGAATGCTCTGATTTCCTTATTGCACTATAAGGATACGTAGGCACGAGATTGCGAGATCTTGGCGAGCACACTAATAAAAAACCTCTATTTCCCCTTTTGAGGTTTCCGTTCTTTTCTATTTTCAATCTTTTATTCACTCGAAAACAAATAACATTATCTAACATTCAAATCGTAAATTAGACTAAGAGGTTCCCGTTGAGTACAACGGACATGAGGGGTGCCAATACCTTCCCCTTACATAATCGACTCCCAAACTTGAATATGGTTGTGACGACCATTATTCTATTTTTAAAAGGTTTTATCGATATTTTCCTATTCCTTGATTGGAATAAATAAAGTTTGTTGGTGACTCTATTCGAATCATTTTTCCACGAACATCGTGAGGAATCATATTTTTCGAGATGCGACAATATGCATGTGTTGTATATTCTCTTTTGCAAGAAACCTAAAAGTTATGGAGAAGATTTCCCTTATAGGAGATCAAAACGCTATATTCCTAAGAGGGATCCTTGCTTCCCTTGGAGGCGATCAAAATGTTAAATCCCTAAGAGGAATCCTCATCGCACTTAGAGACAAGCATAATGTTGGATCCCTAAGAGGGATCCTTGCCGCCCTTAAAGGCGATCAAAACATTATATCCCTATAAGGGATCCTTGCTTCCCTTGGAGGAGATCAAAAAGTTGGATCCCTAAGAGGGATCCTTGCCGCCCTTAGAGGCGATCAAAATGTTGGATCCCTAAGAGGGGTCTTTGCTGCCCTTAGAGGTGATCAAAATGATGGATCCCTAAGAGGTCTCCTTACCTCCCTTAGAGGAGGTCAAAACAATGGATCCCTAAAAGGGGTTATCTTCGCCCTTAGAGGCGATCAAAATGTAGGGTCCCTACAAGGGATCCTTTACTCCCTTAGAGGAGATCAAGATGTTAGAACCCCCTTAGACAAAATCAAAATAATGAACCCCTAAGAGGGATTCTTACTGACCTTAGAGGCAATCAAAAATGTTGATCTCTAAGAGGGATCCTTGCCTCCCTTAGAGGAGATTAAAATGTTGGATCCCTAAGAGGAATCCTTTCCACCCCCAAGAGGAAATCAAGATATTTGGACCCTTGGGAAGAGATCCTTGTCTCCCTTGAAGTCCATCAAAGCATTGGATCTTCATGGAAGGCCCCCTTCAGCATGGAGGCAATTCTAAATTTCCAAACAAAACTGGTATTCATGATCCAAGCAAAACTTTTATGTCGATGGATACCCAAGCTCCCCGCGTGATAAACCATTTCTCCCTAACGCCAACCAAGAGTAAAATTATAAAAATTGGGCTATAAGAATAACATTAAAAAACATAAGGTAAGGAGACACTTAGTTTTACAAAATAAGGAAATTAAAAAAGGGTTAGAGTATGAGGAACTACTCATCATCCACCAACCAAACATCTCCAATCACCTGAAGGGGATCCGTCTGGCTTAAGTTCATCTTAGATTATAATTCTTGGGTAATGCGGGAATGTTTCTCACACTAAGCTTTCCCTACTAGTAAGTACTACAAAATTTGGACCTCTAGTAGGTTCAATAAAGTAATATATGATGTGCCAAGAAGTGATTCGTAATCATCAAAAAATCTCTTTGAAAGGGAGAGTTGGAGGTTAGATAATTCTACTATATTGAAGGTAGCAGTATTACAAAAGGAACGTCTGGGAAGGGTGGATCATCTTCCTGTTTTCTCGCCCCCTTCTACTTCTTGGCAACTTCCTGGTAGTTAAAAATGAACCTCCTCCAGCCTCAGAATCTTGTGGGGGAGAGACTCACCTTCCCGAATGTCTCGCACTATCGCTTCTCTCCATCAGCGGTCAAATCCTTGGGGAGGGGTAGAGGAAAGCTCTCAGGCTGGTGCATAACCTACATCTAAACCAAACATTTTCTGCTCTTATCAAGAGAGGTTATGGTCATGTCCTCTATAAAAAATGAGGAATGGACCCTATTAGTACATACAAATATAATAAGAAAGGGATCAAATTAAAAGATATCATTTCATAAAGCTTACCCAAGTATTCCTCTATCTCATCACAATCTTCACAGTCCCGGGTGATTAGATTGCAAGAGTCCTGAATCTGGGAGCATCTCAAAATTTGAATCACCTTGTGGTTAATGGGGGAAATAATGTTTGAATTTATCCATTTGATGATTCGAGGATTTCTAGAATCCATGATAGATGAAAGATGAGGACACTCATCGCCCCTATGGTCACCGGATACACATCGACTCGCCTTCTTATTCACACAAACCTATCTTTCCAATCGTCATAAGGGTTTTCATAGGGTTTCAGTAAGCACATTCCTAGAAAGGAACATAGCGTTACCCAACCACTATTAGGAAGAATCTATGTACTAAAGAAAGAGAGACACAACCTAATAGCAGCAGGGACTCCCAGGTTACAACAGATCATGTGAAAAGGCCTAAGCTTACTCCATACATTGAGGGTGATCTGGGAGGGGGTAACATTGACAGTTTTCAAGAAATCTACCTCAAAATAAGTAAGAGGGATCAAGACTCCCAACTCATGAATAACAGGTAGATGAAAATAAAAGTAAGGAGCAGATGGATAGCCTGAGGTATCCATATTGGCCCTCTTTATTTATCTTCAATGCTCCAATATCATAACCTCCTCACTTCCGGTACTGGAAAACCTAATGCCCTAACAAAACCTATTAACCATTCGAAATCGTAGTACAAGGACGTAATATCTCAAGCATGAATAGAATTGATGTTCTTCTTACCCATTTTTTACTTTAAGTGTAAAAGCAGAGATAATGATGTTTTTCCCTAGGAAGGGGAACGAATTTACCACCCTCTTTTCCTCCTCCAAAGTTGTCTCAAGTATGTGTGTTTTTGTAAGAAAGAAAAAGAATTGGGAGAAGAGAAATAGATTTTTCAGAGTGGTCTATATATATATATATATATATATATATATATATATATATATATATATATATATATATATATATATATATATATATATATATATAGAAACACAATAGCATAAGAAACATAGTAACTACCGTGAGAAGTAGAAATACACGTGTGAGGGAAATAGGCTATATTGGTTTTTTCGAGGAGGCTGTCACGGGTTGCATTATATGCTATCCATGCTCTCTTTTCACTATAGCACTCAACCTTTCACAATTGATTGACGTTTTGATGTCTCAAAATTTTATCAAAAGAAAGCATAACATATCCCACTAACGCCTGGCTATCCAGGAAATATTTATCCATTGATGGATACTCGCCTTAAGCTGAGGGACTCTCATCCCATTCAAAAAGGCCGCCTTTAGATGAGGCACTCACCTCCCATTTTAAAAAGTTGTCTTCAGCTAAGGGACTCACCTCGAGCTAATGGACTCGATCCCATTTAAAAAGGTCTCCTTCAACTAAGGGACTCTTCCCAATATGAGGGTCTCTCCTCTATTTAAAAAAGGTCGCCTTTAACTAGGGGACTCACCCCAAGCTAAAGGACTCGCATCCCCTTCAAAAAGGGACACGCCTCCAAGACAAGGAAAATTACTCCAATTAAAAGGCCCATCCCATACCAGAGAAAAAACCTTGAAATAAGTCTTTAAACACTTTGCCATTTTACAATCCCTCATGCTTGAGGGGTTATGTAGTGTTATATTTGTGAGAGTCAGGGGAGATTCCCGGGATCCTCATGAAAAGATTCCACTTTACCAAGAATATAATTTAGGGGTTAGTTGAAATGGTTATGGGTTTGATCCCTAACAATAGCTTTTTTATATTTTCCAAACTAGCACCATATAACTCTCAAATTAATAACAAAACCGAAGGGAAATATATATTCCTCTTTTTAAATTCTCATTACATTATTTACACGGAATACTAATAAATTAATTTATTTACAAACTACATTGTTTACACAGAATATTACATTATTTACACATAATATTGAAGTGAAAATGTTGAATCTGATTCATCGTCATCATTGGCGAAGAACAAATGATAGATATCTTGGAGAAAAGCAAATATTGGGGATCCTCATTTCATTGATCTTGAGGAAGATTAAATGTCTGATATAAAACAAAAATAAATTTAGATAAATAAAGTAAATATTCAGTTATATGATAATTTCTAAACATAAACCTTGAACCAAAATGATTTTCTGCTCTTGCAATCAATCCTTGAGAACTTTTCCTAAATAAAATAAACGATTTTTTAAGTTTCAAAGTTTTCATATCAAATTTTTCATCAATTTTTAACATTCATAATGCTTTTATAATGAGGGTTTTAGGTTTCATGAGGATCACTAATGGCAGTGTCTTGAGCGTTGATACTCATTAAATGGACAACAAAGATTTGTTTAAGAATGGTGGAGAAACTGAATAAACATGCTTATATTTTACCCCGGGTATTACTAAAAACAAGGTAAAATGTTTTTCTTTTTGGATAAAAAATACAATAAAATATGTTCCACCCCAAGTGAAGCCGGGGGAAAAAGTTTTTTTTTATATTTACATTGTTTACATAGAATATTAAAATAAATTGTTTAAACAAATGTTTTCATGGAAAATGCTTTCACGTGAAAGGGAACATGAGAGAGAACATGAAATATAAATGGAGGATTATGTTTAGGAATAAATTTCTTAATATTGTCAAACGAGGAAAGAAAGAAATTTTTCAATAATTTCTTTGATTGACAACATAGGAAGGTTATTCCCAAAATACAACAACAACATCAATATCATTATTTGAGATAGATTGCAAGGGCAGAAAGAAAATGTTTTGTTCAAGATTGAAGAACATTGAATATTTTTCCTATCTTGCAAACCATCCTAAAGAATGATGCGTACGACTTTGGAGCGTCTACATATAAGTTAGGTTTAGGGTAAAATATGATTAACGAGTGTTTTTATAGTAAAATATGATAATCTAATCCCTCAGTTATTAAATATAACTGAAGGTATATATCATTAATTTAAAAAAAAAGGCACCACTTTTAAAGAAATAAAAACATAAATTGTTGTTGCTGGGATTCAAAGCATGAACTGAATTATTTTTCCCCTTGGTTATATTTAGAAACCGAGGGAATATGTGGTATTAATTTAGAAAAGTATAATAAAACATGGCGCGTCTTGGCATTTTACCTCGGTTTTTGGTTGGGTGGGGTAAAAGCTTTGTCATGAAATATATTATTTGTAGTAGTGTATAGAGAAGGAAAAAAGTTGTTGGAGAGTTTGCCTAAGAGAGTCTTTGAGAAGCTTGATTCTATGATGTTGAGATGTTTCTTGATATGGTTAATTTCGTTGAAAGGTCATTTGAAATTACTTTTCTTCAAAAGGAATTATCATTTACATCTCAGTTGTCTATATAAAAAGAAGTTTAGGTCTTCATGTGATCAGAAGAAGAAAAAATAGCCATAGAGTCTGACAGTGACTTATCAGAGTCACCTTGATCTTTATACTTTTACTGACTTTAGATTCTGATCTTCAGAAGTAGACTTCTTCAAAGTATGGTCTTCAAAGATTGATTTTTCAGAGTCTGGTCTTCAGATGTTGACCTCTTCAAGGTCAGATCTTCAGAAGTAGACTTCTTCAAAGTCTAGCCTTCAACTTCTGATCCTTCAGATTCTGATCTTTAAGCTTCTCTTTAGATGTTCAATAACATAAATAATACTTAAATTATTCCTGAAATTTTAGTTTATGATCTTGCACACTTGAACAAATATTAGTATATCCAATTGTTCTTTAAATACCTTGTCATCATCAAAACCTAAGGGATATGGTACGAAGTAATTTTATTCTAACAATTTCCCCCTTTTTGATGATGACAAATACAAGTATTTAAGAATAATTGTTGTTAATTTAATTAACAAGATAACTTTAGGGTTTGAGGTTTGTAAGCTCCCCCTGAGTCTAATAGTCCTAAGGTTAAGGTTTGTAAGCTTCCCCCGAGTCTAATAGTCCTAAGGGTGAGGTTTGTAAACTCCATCTAAGTACTATCTAGGTTAATTAATTCCTCTGAAGGTGCAAGAACACAAGTTGGCACATCTGTCGGAGCATTTGTGGTAGGAAGCACTTCAATGTCAAGGATGAAGAATCTCAAGAAAAAGAAGGATTCAACTTATGAAAGTGGACCAGAGAATGATGAGGGCTGGAGAACCTTCATTAGGTTAGGTGGTTGGACTGTCGACCAAGGCTGAAATATGTAGCCTTTTATAGTGCATATGTTAGCTTTTGTGAATGACTCTAGATTTGTAATAGTTTCTTGATCAATAATAACTGGTCATTTTCTAATTACATTTGTTAATGAATCTCTTGCCAATAATATCTTTTGAGTGATACCAATATAGAGGTTACAGAGCAGTTTTCAACCATTTTAGTCGTGTTTTGTTGAACAACCATTGAAGTTTTAGCGTTTAGGGTTGAAAAGATTTAAGTGTGAGTAGTGAGATTTATGTTGTGTGTGGAAAGAGTGATACAGTGAGTTTGAAAACATGATCTTTAGAAATAAATCCATTTACAAAAGTACTCTTAACATCCATTTGTATGAAATAATATTATGAATAATATCATATGAGAGAAGTAACATGATTTCCTCTAACCTTGCAATAGGTACAAAGGTTACAGAGAAATCTATACCTTCTTGTTGACTGTAGCCTTGAGCCATTAGTCTAACTTTATTTGTTACGACTTATCCTTTCTCATTAAACTTGTTTCTGAATACCCATTTTATTCCAATGATGTTCTTTTAATAAGGTTTGGGTACCAGATTCTAGACATCATTCCTTTGGAACTGATTCAGCTCTTCTTGCATTGCCATAATCCAACCATCATCAAAAAGTGCTTCATCGACAGAAGTAAGTTCGATCCAGGCGAGTAGTCCTAAAATTGAGTGTTCTTCTCTAAAAGAAAACCCTGGCTTTCTAAGATTATCTTTATTTCCAAGATTTAACTCTTCTGGATGTGAAGAATTGTACTTGAAGATCTTATTAAATTGTGGTGCATATGAAGACCCATCTTGAGCTTCTTAAGAATATTCTTCATATGGATGAGCTTCAGATGTCGGATCATCTTCTAAACCACTAACTTCTGAAGTTTTGATAGCTTCTAAACATCCAGCTTCTAATGGATTGTTATCTCCTAAACTTCCAGCTTCTGGACCTCTAGCTTCTGAGGTGTCTTCAGACACACAATATTCTGAATAACTTTGAACTAGCTATGACATTTTATTATCAGATTCTTTGTCATCAAATTTGATGTGCATTGACTCTTCAACCATTTTGGTTCTATATTTATACACCATGTATGCCTTTAAGCGTTAGAGTATCCTAAAAAGATACCCTTTTGATATTTGACATCAAATTTCTTTACATAGACCTTATTGTTCAAGATGTAACATGTACATCCAAACTGGTGAAAATAAGAAATGCTTGGCTTTCTTCCTTTTAACAACTCATATGAATTTTTGTTCAAAATAGGTCTAATATAGATTCTATTATGAACATAACATGTTGTGTTTACACCTTTTGTCCATAAGTACTTAGGTAAATTGTTTTCATGGATCATAGTTCTGGCCATTTCTTGTAAATATTTGTTCTTTCTCTCTACAACTCCATTTTTTTGTGGAGTTCTAGGAGAAGAGAACTCGTGGAGAATTCCATGTTTTTCACAAAAAAAATTCAAATGGATCATTTTCAAATTCTCCTCCATGATCACTTCTTACTTTAAAAAATTTTATTCCTTTTCATTTTGTACTTGTATGCAGAAGACGTTGAACACATCATATGATTCATCCTTAATTTTAAGGAATTTAACACAAGTCCATCTGGTATAGTCATCAACTATGACTAATCCATATTTCTTCCCATTGATTGATGTAGTACTTACTGGACCAAATAAATCAATGTGAAGTAATTCTAAAGGTCCAAAGGTAGGGATAATGTTCTTAGTTTTAAAATAAGTTTCATTAATTTTCCGTACTTCTCATGCTCCACAAAAAGCATCTGAGTGATAATTAAGTTCTGCAAAACCTTTAACAAGTTTTAACTTGCTACGTTTAAAGATTAATCTCTAGTTAGTATGACCTAACCTTCTGTGTCATAGCCACTTTTCATTACTCACTAATAGAAGGCAAAGTACCTTCTAATCAACCAATATAGAGAAATTAATTTTATAAACATTGCCTTTTCTCCTAACTTTGAACACTATGGACTTGTCATACTCATTCATGACTATACAATTATTCTTATTAAACATGACTTCATAACCACTGTCACTAAATTGACTAATGCTCAGTAGGTTATATTTTAGTCCACCTACTAACATATATTACTAATAGAGATAGAGTAATTACCAATAGTCTTCGTACCAATGATATTTCCTTTTTGGTTTCCTCAAAATCCCACAGTTCCTCCCTCTTTTGGAGTTAGGGTTTGGAATATAAGTTTTTCTCCTTTTTATATGTCGTGAGCAGCCACTGTCCAGGTACCATGATTGCTTCTTTGCTTCTCCCTAGAAGAATATTTGTTACAAAAACAATTTCAGATTTAGGTACCCATAGTCTTATGGGTCCTTTGGGGTTACTTCTGACAGGTTTGTTATTACTTTGTATCTTAGCTCTCATATAGTAAGGCTTAAGATCATTCAAGACTTTTGATTTAAAAGTTTAATATCTTGAATGTATCTTGGCCTTTGGTTCTGATCCTTTCAGAACCTTATATCCCGATGTCTTAGGTTCTGGTTTCTTTGGAACCTTTTACTTTAGATTCTTTGGTTCTGGTTTCTTCAGAACCTTTGACTCAACAGTTTTATGTTCTGACTGGTTCGTAACCTTTACCTTATCAACAACAGGTACAAAATAGGAATCTAGCCCTTTTTAGTAGAGCTTTAAGAAGAAGGTTTTATTGGTTTAATCAAGGTTTCAAGCCATGAATTAAAATGTTTTTGAGAATAACCAAGACCTTCTCATTTGCTTCTACCTACACCATAAATCATGGATGCAAGTTTTGTTTTGTAAAAGCCAGTTATGATAAACTCCCGAAGAGTCATTTCATGCTCATCAAAAGGTTTAGCAGACATTTATTTTACTAGAGAAATATAATCTCTTTCTAAATATTCATTTATGTTTTGAGAAGATTTGAATTCATCTTTCAATAGATCATATTGCTTTTTCAAGATTTTCATATGTCTGCCTTTTTCTTGACACCGACCCATAAGGTATTGAATAAAAGTAATCAAATAAAAATGAGATAGTTTATAAACTATCTCATCCTCTTTTTTAGAATTTGAACCAGAATCTAAGTCAGATTCCATGTCTGAAGATGTAAGAGCCATCAAAGACATATTGTCTTTTTCCTCATCTTTTTATTATTCATCTTCTTTATCAAGTTCATCCCATGTTTCCATGAAGTTATCCTTCTGATTGCTTCCTTTCTTTAAGTTTTCTTTTTGTAAGTCTAGACAGTCAGTAATAAAGTGACCAGGCTTCTTGCAGTTGAAAAATCCCTTGTAATCATCTTTCTTGTCTCTTGAACTTGATCCTCTAAAACCAATTCTTCCTGAGAATCTTTTGTTCTCCTTTTCCAGATATTGAAATCTTTTAATAATAAAGACCATTTCCTCATCATCTGAATCTTCTTCAGAACCTTCTACATGAGAAGCTTCTTCAGACTCCCAGACTCGAGGAGCCTTAGCAGATTTAGCAATAGATTTCAAAGCAATAGACTTTGACTTCTTTGAAGGTTCATCTCCATTAAGCTCCATCTATTGGCTATGGAGGTTGCTTATAAGGCTTTAAAGACTTATTAGGTTTAAGTATTTGGCCTCCTGGATAGTTGTCACCTTTGGTCTGTATTCGACAGGAAGACTCCTAAGAATCTTGTTTACATGATTAGAGGTTGTGTAGCTTTTGATTAGAACCTGAAGTCCATACACCGGAACTTGAAATATTATTGAACCAAGAGATAAGACTTTGTTTCCTTTACTTATTGATTTCCTTAATATGTAGCATATAGGGTTTCAAAATTTATTTTAGAAGTAGAATTGTCAATAATCATGATGTGCTCAGGGTGAGGTAAAGCATAAACCAAAATGCCTCTAACTCTATGATGTTTCCTATAAGTATTTTTCTGAGTACGTGTGAGACTTTTTTGGTCAGTTACCATTCCAATTCCATTAACTAGAATATCAATTCCATCCTCAAGAATGTCCCACAACTCATCATCAAGACCTATGATGTGAGTTTACATATTGCTCTTCCACCATTCAAACTCTGTAAAGTCTCTACCAAAGGTTGGAGGTCTAGTTGCATAGTTATTCTTTTCAGAAATACTATAATCATGACTAACATTAACATGTGGGGTAGGAGTACCACTACCAGTCTTAGATAATTCAGACATGATTTAATATATTTTTCTCTCGGGATCTTTTATCTACCACTATTAAGTGTTTAGTGCAAATCGGGCTCTGATGCCAATTGAAGGTGAGAAAAACAAAAGAAGGGGGTTGAATTATGTTAGACTTTTTATTTATTTTTAAAACTCTAGTCATATTCTAAACACAAATATAGAGTCTGAATCAGAGACGAGTGATAAATAGCAGATAAGGAATGAAATACAAAAGGAGACACACAAAGTTATCCTAGTTCCTCTTATAAACCGAGACTAGTCCAGTCCTCTTTTACTTCCAAGGGATTTCACTATAATCACACAAGATTACAATTTGCTCAAGCACATAAACAAGAGACTTTTAATACTCCAACACAAAGTAAGAGGCTTCTAATACTTGGAAAGAGACTTTTAAAAAAGTCTCTCTCTTTCAAAGAATAAAAGAAACCATGATCATTTTAAGAGAAAACTTCAAAAGCATTAAATAAAACCATAAATAAGGAGATGAGATTATTTCCATAAGGGGGGTGGCGTTGATGGTGGCAAAAGTTGCAATGGTCAGAGTGATGTTATTCTTCTAGTGTGTCGTAGTTACGTCGGAGGAAGGTTTGTGTAACGTGTTGCAGCATGTTTGAGAGAATATTTACATGTGTTTGTCGGCATGGTGCGTGTTGTGGTCCTATGGGTGTTTGGATCGATGTTTTTTTATGAGTTATGGGGTGGAAGTTTGAGGTTGTGCAGCGAAAGTATAAAGGTTGATGTATGGTCTTTGTTGAAGTTTGTGTTCGTATGGTTTTAAAGGTGGTGAAGGGTGGTGAAGGAGGAGTATGAGAGATGTGATTTTTTTCATGAGTTTTGGTTATTAAGTTATATAGTAAAAAATGTGAGATAAAGATATAGTGTACTAGTTATATTATTAATGTGTATGGTGAGGTGAGTGATGTTTGTTTTTATGAGAAAAAATGGTTAAATATGAACTTGTTGTTGGTTTTGATTTATGGAAAGTGGAGTTTATGGTGGTTTTACATGAAGTTTGTTTTGAGTTTATATGAAGGTTGTAAGAGAGAGTGTTATGTGGAAGTTTATGTTTGAAAAGAGAGAGTTTTTATGGTTGTTGGAATGGTGATGCTTGGTGGTTTGTATGAAATTTGTAAGGGTAGTCTATAAAGGTAGTAGAGATGTGTGGGTTTATGCTATGGTGAAGAAGTTTGTATGATAGAGGAGAAAATACTAGGGTGGTGGTGTTGAGGATTTTGTTGCAGGAAGTGTTTTTGTTTTTGTTTTTTATGAAGAGGCTATCAATTATAGTGATGTATGTGGGTTAGAAATATAATGAATTTAATGGTAGAAGTTGATGAAGATGAAGTAGGAGGAAGAAAAAATGAGATTGATAGAGAGAAAGAATATGATTATCCATGGTGTCTATGTCTTGAATCATCATTCTGCATCTCAGTTTTTTCAACATGAAAAAAAAATTCTTTCTTTCCAATTTCAATTTCAATTTTCATACTGAGAGAGAACAAGTCAATGGGTGGGTGTCGCTCATATGCGTGATTGGTCTCCTACCCTTATTTATTGCAAGCATTAATTTATATATATATATATATATATATATATATATAATATATATATATATATATTATATATATATATATATATATATATATATATATATTCCTATTAAGGTTATTAAGTTTCAAAAATGTCAATAATGTCCTTAATATTTATTTTAGAGACAAAATCAATTAAAACTAGTTATAACTAAATAAAATTAAGCACCTTAAAATAATTAAAATAAAATAAAAATAAAAATACCAAGTATTCCATTTATTTTTCTAAATGCTTTGACAAAAACACAAAATGATCGAAAAATGCTCGAATAAATAAATTGAATGCATCAAAATGATTAGCACGAAATAAACTTCTCAGAAACATACATGTTTTGACCAAATTTTGAAATAAAAAATGATCGGTTAAAATGCTCATACTAATCAAGATGTGATCGAAAAAGTAGTCAAAAAAATAAAACGAGCACGCTAGGTTAAACTACGCAAATCATAGCTTAATAAAATTAACATCTAGAAGCTCGACTTTAAAAAATTTCGCCCGATAATTTCACGTACCTTTGAAAATTGATTCAACTGGTTTGTTTGTAGGTCCAAAAATTTATTATGGTTGACATTTCAAGCATTATGCAAAATGAAATGCATGCTATGATGTGCAGATGATGCGGATGTCATGATGTATGTATTGATTTGTTGAATGAGAGGCAAAATTGGGGTATGACAGTTGTCCCTATTTAAATATCTTCGACCAGAGAATATGAAGAACGTTACTCTTCATTTGATCATGGTAGGAGATGGTTAAATATTAAAAGACTAAAACTTTTTCTCTGAATGCAGATGAAATGAGATGATATGAGATGTAATGAATGCATGAAGGACTTTTTTTTTGCTTTACTAGGAATATGATGTGGTATGAGATGAACACTAGCAGGATGTTTTATAATTGATGAAGAATGAAAGGTGGACAAATGACAAAGATAATGAGAGTGAAGACTCACTAGGGATAACGAATTAGGGGAGAAAAGAATGATAGAATGCCAGAAGGTGCTGGACTTTTAAAATGAAATTCGAGATGAAACTGGACTTAACCGAAAGTGTAACATCCCAGATTTTTATCCGAGATATTAGTAATATTAAAATTTTACGGGTATTTTTTTTAATATTTGTAAAATAACTAGAGAAAGTGAACTTAATTAAAATTAAGAAGTCATTTGAATATTCATAGCGGAAAGATCCATGTCCGCATTTCTAAAACGAGTTTAAAAGTCTCAATATTTATTCAAATAAAAATAGTGTACCGTCACATTTTATTTATTACATAAAGTACTAATATTTTGAAAATCTCTGTTTGCCCCTGTGCACGCTTCAAGAAACATATTCAATAATTCCTTTTTCCGTCTTTACCTAAAATCATAATCGTAAAGGGTCAATTTCCTTATCCATATTGATTCATACTCACCATAAAAAAAAGTCATAAAATAAAAACAAAACTTCATCAATTCAAAATATAATTATTAGTTCTTTTATCTAAAAGATGATTGTTGTTTATGTCATATGAAATGTAATGTGACTATAACAACTACATGAGACACAAATGATCCAGATAAATAAAACCAATTCCAATAGGAAAACTGTCACACAGGATCCTGCCACAAAGGCCGAAAAGCATCAATATAAAACTCATTCCAATGGGAAAACTGCCACAAAGGTCGAAAAGCATCAATATAAAATCCATTACAATGGGAAAACTGGCACAAAGGACGAAAAATATCATTCTTTCCACAAAGGCTACTGCCACAAAGGCCGGAAAGTGTCAACTTGCCACAAAAGCATAACACAATGACACCTCTATACATATCATATATGATGCATGTCCATATAATATAAGGAAATCATTTCCAACAAACCACACATGTGACCATAAACTAATCTTCTTGACATATATTTTTTACAGAGCAAAAGGAAAATATAACTTATTTCACAAAGATCAATATCGTGTCTATCCATAGCAATATATAAAATAAAATGATTATATTAGTTATCTTATATTTGCCATGAATATAAATAGATCTTAGATATTTTCTATATGCTTATTTATTTTGTTTCTTTATAATGCTATCTATTTCCTTTTTATTTACAAAAATGATACTTTGACTCAGTTAGATAATATTATATAATATTTTTCTAGTATGTCAACCACCGATAGAAACAAAAAATAGAGAAAGTACGCCCATTAAGATAAAAAGAGTACTTACATAGTGAAAGTTTTAAAAAACACATAGTAGCAATTTAGTGACTAAATAATAACAATAATGATAGTAATATCGTAACACTAATAAAATAATTTAGATCAAAGAATTCACTATATCATTTGGTAAGGATATTTGATATTTGCATTTTTATTATATTATGCTAAAATTTATAACACTCTTACTATTAAACTGATTCATACAAATAAAGTATAATAATATCCTAATAAAATAAAGTTAAATATAATGATTAATTTAAACCACAATTGATAATGAAATCTACATGTATTAATGAAATCATAAAGTATTATTATTTTATTTCTTTTTCTTTATTTGTTTATAAATGTATTATTATTATTACTTTAATTTAACAAAGATTCTAATATCATCTCACAACATAAGTACGTAGTATGAGTGTATGGAGAAAAAACATTTACCTTGTGCGCTTTCTAACTTTAAACGATCAAGTGCTTAGTACTCCATTTTATTAAGAATTTCCGCAACATAGAAATGCACAAGATAGGTGGTAGTAAAAAGAGAGTAATTATTTTATTTGTGTAATATGTGCAAGATAGGTGGTAGTAAAAAGAGAGTAACGATTTTATTTGTGTAATTTTTCTTTTCTTTTCGCATGTGATATATGAGATGAATTTCTCAGAATTTATAGGAATGAAAGTTTGATAAGAAGAGGAATATGAGTGACTCCTAATAAAAGAAGCACTAGAAAAAACTAATTAATTAAAAAATTTATGATAGTGGAATGTGTATAGTACCATTTCATTAAATTAATTCAATATTACTTTATTCTAACTATTCAATTCCTAGGGATTATAACACACCTATATAAGAATTAATCATTCTCACTCATATGATGTTTCACGTTACTTTTTTATATACATGTTATGTATCATTTTATTTTCCCCACTCATAATTGTTCATTCATAATTCATATAATAATAGCATATGCACTACTTAACTCCTTCAAACTTAAATTAGGAAATAATAAGACACATATTCTTTTATTTTAGAACTATTGAATATATTAATTCAAACTTAATTTATAAAATGCTACTAACAACAACACACATATTCTCAAGTTTTGAATTATTTGTTTTCCCTTAAACTTGTGAATAATTTGATTATTTATTTATCATATTCACACCAAATTGACTAATTTAAATAAATGAATAAAACATGGGTTTTACTTATTCAATAAAAAAATAGAGATATGTAATTCTCACTAAATTAATTATTATAAGTGATTAAAATATGTACTTTTACTTAAACAAAACAAATGGTGTTTCAATTTACTAAATTAACCATTTGTAAAATAATTCTAATAATTCTAATTTCAAGTACAAATAAATCATTTTGAGAAAAATATACATATTTTTAAATCAATTTATCATAATATAATAACTTATCAAATAATGTATTATGTTAGGAAAAATATTGTATCACCACCACTCTGAATAAAATAATAAAATACATATAGTGGATAGCTTTGAATTTAAATAAAAGTCAATTATTGTAGAATTCGTATTTTTCATCTCATGAATAAATAAACACAACGTATATTAATTTAATAAACTTGATGGTTTAAAAATTTGTTTAAATTTATTACGCATAAAATAACTCATCTAATAAATAATAAATCATAAAAATTACTGAGACAAATATTTATAATTTAAATATCTAAAATTTTGGGTGTTACAGAAGGCATCAGTAAAATATATATCGACTACAAATGGTGAAATGTCAGAAGAGATTCGACTTAATCGAAGGCATCAGTAAAATATATACCGACCTCAAATGGAGTTTTCCAGGCAAGACGGGAATTAACCGAAGGCATCCATAAAATATATATTGGCTTCAAACAGGGTTTTCCAGAAGAGATTGGACTTAATCGAAGGCGTCAATAAAAATATATATCGGCTTCAAATGGAGTTTACCATATGAGACTGGACGGGTGCTTGCGAAAACCAAATTATGGTTTAAGCACGCCAAACAAAATTGCACTTTGAGGATGAACTGTCAGATGAGAACTAGACTTGAAGGGTAGACTACCATACGGGGACTATTATTTTGTTTTTTGTTTGTCAGATGAGAACTGACTTTCAGATAGTCTACTAGATGAGAACTGGTTATGAAAAGAAAACTAACCACTAGACAGGAACTTGAGTTAAAGATAAGCCATCACACGGGAATTGGTTTACAATCGGCTACCAGACAGGAACTAGTTTTAAGAAAAAGGCTAGCAGGAGGGAACTGGTTTTAAAAAATGACTATCAGACGAGAATTGACTTTCGAAAAGCCTACCATATGAGAACTGGTTTTTTGATGTTTGATTTTTCATGCTATGGCCATATGCTCGATGAATGAGATGATATGCATGGTTTAACGCTAGAGCGAAATGACATGATTAATTCATGAGAATGATTTATGAAATGACTTGAAGGTTTCCAAAGATACCAGTGTGATAGGTAATGGATGAAAGGTTTCTTTTGCAGCAAAGCTTCTTTATCAAAAGGCAAAGGGTATAGGATGGGGTGCTAGCATGATTTCCTGACACTTGTCTCGAACTTAACAATATGGATAAAAGGTTTCGTTTGCATTAAAGCTTCTTTGTCAGAAGCTGAAATCTTCATTTTGATGAAACGGTAAAATAATATGTATTCATTGAAAATAAAGATGAGCCTTGTGTCTACAAGGTTAGTGGGAGCATGATCGTCTTTCTGATATTATATGTAGATGACATATTACTCATTGGAAATGATATCCCTACCTTATAGCAAGTGAAAACTTGGATATGGAAATGCTTTTCTTTATATTAGGAATTGGGATCTATGGAGATAGATCACACAGACTTCTTAGCCTAAGTCAGAGTATATAAATAGATAAAGTGTTGAGACGCTTTAATATGCATGATTCTAATAAAGGATTCATATCTATTAAACATGGCTTACGTTTATCAAAAACACAATCCCCTTTAAATAAGGAAGAAAATGGTCGCATGAATAAGACTATGTATGCATCTTCAATAAGACCTATCATGTATGTCATGTTATGTACTCGACCATATATCTTATATGCTTTAAGTGCAACGAGTAGGTACCAATTTGATCTTGGTGATGCTCGTTGGGTTGATGTTAAGAATATCCTTAAGTACTTAAGATGGACTAATGATTCATTCTTGATATATGAAGGTCAGGAAGAGCTCGTTGTAATTGGATACATCGATGCTAGCTTCCATACAAATAAGGATGGCTTTAGATTGCAATTTTCTTATGTGTTCTACTTAAATGATGGCGATGTGAACTACAAATAGCAAGATAAAGTTATTGATTCTACAATCGAGGTCGAGTAAATTGTTACCTCAAATGCAGCAAAGTAAGTTGTTTGGATCAAGAAGTTAATTAGTGAACTTGGCATAGTCCATAGCATTATGGATCCCATTGATCTCTATTGTGATAACAATGGTGCCATCGCATAAGCTAAGGAGCCTAGATCTCACCAATGATCCAAACACATACTTAAGTGATATCACCTCATTCGAGATATAATAGATGGAGGGGATGTGAAGATATGTAGATTACCAACACTTGAAAATGTCGATGACCCACTAACAAATCTTCTTGCGCAACAGAAGCATGATGGTCATACTAGATCTATGGGTATTAGAGGTATGCCTGATTGGCTTTAGTGCAAGTGAGATATTGTTGGTGTAAGCCCTAAAGGACAATAGTTTTATTAGAACTTAATATTTGTATTGAATTATTTATTAATAGTTAAAAGGCATTTCTTTATTATGTTTGTTTTTCCAAAATAATAAAGTCACTAAAATATCTAGCACGTTTAATGAAATATTAAGTGTAACTTAATCATGAGATCTCAATAAACATAATGACATTATTCTTAAAATATTCTTAGTTGAGATTTATTGTGAAGTGGGATAATATTAAAGCACTAAGAGTATTATGTGGATAAACTGATGATCACATATCATGGATCATGAATAAAGACTTATCAAGTCTTAACATAGTTATGAATATTATGAGTAATATTTAAACCAGGTTGACCTGTTATGAGAACTTCACATAGAATGTTATGTAAAGTTTCATAAGTTATTCTCATAGCGATAATGGTGTATGTCACCCTTCGACCTGAAACTACTATGGACCCTAGATATTTAGTCAAGTGCTTTATTATTAATCAAATGTTATCTGAACTGAATGACCATAAAGACAATTGATGGGTACTCCACAAAGCATGCTGAGAGACATGAGTGACCTAGATGGAATTTTCCCATAATGTCTAATAGGATAAATGTCTAAGGGCCCAATATTGAACTAGACAAGGGTGACACGGTTTATGTCTAATGTGCAATATAGTCTGAAGGGAAAAAGGGGAATTTTACACAATAATATTATCCCGAAAATATTTTGTCATATCATATGACATTTTCGTGACTTGGGTAGTGATGTGTACTAGATACCGCTCACTATTTATTATATTAAATATGTTATTTAGTATAATTGTCAACGTCACACGAACCTAGAGGGTCACACACATAAGGATAAATTGAGAGATAGAATGAATAAGTGAAATATGGTACACTGTAAAGTATGGTGTACTTGAGAGAATTATGGAACACCGTAAGGTACGATGTACTTAAGTGAAATATGGGACAACGTATATTATAATATAATAAGAATAGTTATTACTATTATTATTATTATTATTATTATTATAGTTATTAATTATAATAATTATAAAAGTGTGTTTATTATAATAATAGTTATTATAATAATATAGTATTATTATTATACATATGGTTCCCTTAAGTTGGCTTTTTTAGCTTATTACTCATACAAGTGGTTCTATAAATAGAACCCTTGTGTAGAATCTTTCACACTTGATAAAATTAGGTTTCTGAAACCCTTGTCGTAATCTCTCTCTCTCTCTCTCTCTCTCTCTCTCTCTCTCTCTCTCTCTCTCTCTCTCTCTCTCTCTCTCTCTCTCTCTCTCTCTCTCTCTCTCTCTCTCTCTCTCTCTCTCTCAAAGTCTTAATTTGTGGCAGATAGCACTGAGGATTGAAGGATCCATGTTTATGTGGAATGAGTATAGGCGTTGTTTTTCATTTAACACTCGTGATCATTACTTCGATTATGCATAAAAGTTGTTAATCACCACAAGAGGTAATTATTCCATCACTAATCATGAATCATTAGTAAGGATCAACTTAAGAGGAATTTTTGTTTTCCGATGCATTTTATACCGCGATTTCCCTTCACATAGGGCTAGCACCTAATAGCCCAAAGAAGGGGCGAGAGCCCCTGGGCTAGCACCTGATAGCCCAAAGAAGAGGCTGGAACCTCCCCCCCCCCCCCCCCCCCCCCCTCCCAGGGCTAGCGCCTAATAGACCAATAAAAGGATAAGCCCTCCTTGCTGGACTCAAGTTAAGATACCTAAAGGGCCAGTAAAAGGGAGGACCACTTCCTTGGTTATGGAGTTATGGCTAACCTCCCACTAATTCTACAAGACATGCCTAAGAGAGCCTCTATAAATACATCTCCCCCTAAAGAGAAAGGGGGACATATCATAGTTTATACTTATCACACCCTTCTTACGCTTACACCTAAGCATATCATTCATCTATAGAGCCTCTCACCACACGTGAGCATGACTCTTATAAACACCACCATTATACTATGATATACCTCATGTGAGCAGGGCTTCTCGCCGTTATGGGTAATCCATAACAACCATTATTTGTTATACAACATAATATACCTACTAAGGCCTCTGAGTCCCCCTTCCCTTACAGGAGGAAAACACATACTTATTCATATTAACAAGTACAATGACGTCCACCGTGAGGCCCCGATAAAACTAATATGGGCGTCACATATTGTTACCATCACCAAATTCATCATCGATGGCTACTAAGTATTGGTTTTGCATTTCTGAGAAGGGAAATAAGTTCTCTCACTCCTTTATTATCCTCAAATTATCATGTCTTGGTTTTAATTGATATTGATGTTTGTAGGAGGAACATGCACATGTACTTTTTAACCAGTACAACGTTTTATGCATTTTACTTTATGTACATTAAATTCATCCTAAGAACATACCACATCAATAAATTCCAAAAATAATATCAAGTTAATAATTTTTGCGCGAAAATGAGAAAAATTGGGCAATCCTAATTCACCCCCCTCTTAGATTGCATCTCATAGCTACATGAGACAAGCCTCAGCCTTACTAACCATGTGATGCACATTTCTAAAATGCTATTTGTTCAAAAAAAATAGATTGGCCTTCAATTTCTTGAGTTTTTAGACAAGAAAAACATAGGGTACCCTACAATCTTCACTTTCCAGCTCTTCTTAATGACATCCAAGCAAAGAGGATGTGCAGACAAAATTTAAAGGAACCTCTACTAGGAAGGGATTGTAATATTTGAAAACTTGAACTCAACCTTTAAATCATAGTTATTATATCTGATCTTGGGGAGAGTTTGGCAAGCAACCTGTGTAATCTCTTGCTAGTATGAGCAACTCTAAACTACCATTTGACCAAGTGTGGAAAAAGCATGAAGTTTGCAAGTGGAAAGCTCTTTGTTTTTTTCCAATCCTAGAATTCCTGCATAAGCAACCTGTTAAGGGTTTAAGATCCTTTATGCTCATGAGCACCCAAAACTACATTGAAGTCTCCTATCAAACACTATGGGATGTGTTGATTATCAAGAATAAGATAGAGCTCTTACCACATGTATCTTCTTCTAATGTAATTAGTTGAATCATATATGGAAATCAACCCAAAAACCTTATCTTCCAAAGTAGCAAAAAAGGCCACATACTGATCACCTACTGCTAAAATCATAGGGTTAAGGGAGCATCTACAAAACCACTATAAGTTAGGGGGTCGAATTAGGTCTTTTATTAAGAGATACTAACTTCATACCAAGTCATAAAATCCAAGCCTATGGAAACATGTCATAGCTCATCCAAGGTTTAGGGACAAAAATAAAATCAGGTTTATTAGTTTGGATCATTCTTCTTAGACCTGGAATTCCAATATATACAAACCCTTTCAAAGGCATGGAGTGACCAACCTTTTACCTAGTTCTATATCTACTTCTATTTTTCAACATGTTTCTTTTTTCCCTCATAATAGTGAATCCCAGTTCACTATGAGGGATGGAATCACCATCAATCATTTCTACTTCATTACCTTCACTCTCTACAAGGTTGGCCCAGGAATCATGAAGGAATTTATGATTGTTTTCTACCTTGGTTGTAGGGGAGTTTTCAATTGAATATGTTTCTTCCTCAATTAATTGAGTAGCATCAAAAAATTTGTTACCTAAAAAATTGTCATTTAAATCTTCAACTGCTTCATCCACCATATTGAGAAGAGCATTAAATTTTTTCTTCAAAGTTGGAGTCTTAACCACCCCACTAGACTCAGGTTCACATCCTTTCTATGTATTGATTTATTGTTAGTTGCATTCACCAAGGTATCATTTATGTTCTCAATGAGTTTCTCTTTTCCCTTTCCAATTGTTTCCTTCTTCTTGTTACCATTATTAACTTAGACATATGCCTTGTAGGTGTCATTCTTGCTCACAGTGGCTTTAGCATCAAGGTTTATCTTTTTACAAGCATCTATAGTATGGCCAATCATATTACAATGAGAGACGAATTTGAGTATATTTTCATACTCAATGTTCACAAAGAAAGAAAAACCTTTCCTCCCAGCTAAGACATTATATGCACGTGTTATAGAGAAATCCATGTATATAAGCACCCTTATATTTCCCAAAGGTTAAATAAAACATGGGTTTTAAAGCAATATAATTCATGCAGATTGGGGTTATCACGCTGTTAGCAATTGTAAAAAGGATGTTTGGTCTCCAATGTTTATGAGCCAGGCCAAACAATTGAATCCACACATACGTCTTTGACACCCTTTGCAAATTAGGGTTGAAATCTAGAGTCCAAAAGAATAACTTCAAAGTCCCATGCTTTAAACTCCATGAAAAATTTGACCTAACATCATCACATTCTCCAATATTGAGAATGAGAACTCATTGAAACCCTTTCCTAAGGATGTGATTCTCCAGCCTATATTTTTCCACATAGGGAATAACTTGTTCTTTAAGGAAACCACGTTGACCCTTTTGGACATATGACACGACTAGGAAGATTGTGTTTGCATGATTCAATACCTGCAAGATATTCCTCTTATGGTATTAAAATGACAATATGATCCTTTGTAACAAGGTTGCGGTATTTAGGAAGTCGGAATGCGACAAACATTATTATTGGTGTTGATTGCTTGCGTACAAGTTTTTTTAGGTATATTGTTTATGTTATTCTCTAAGCTATTAAAGAATTCCTTGGTGGTTGGGAGGCATGACCAAGATATTTGGAATATTGACATTATAGGGACCACCGCTCAAAAGGCTACTGATTGACCTAGATCGGTGAAGCAAGAAGATGATGAACATTGCTTTACGAAAACTAAAACAAAATATCAATGATAAAAAAGACATATATATTCACAAGAAGATTTTTTTTTTATATAAAAACTAAACAAATATAATATATTGTTAAATTGAATATTCAAGTGAAATTTTATCTAGATGTCACTTTATTTAGATTAAAGAAACCTTTGGATAGCTTAAAGTTATATTTATTAATATATAATAATAATAATAATAATAATAATAATAATAATAATAATAATAATAAATAATTTATTATTATTATTATTTATAATTATTATTATTATTATTATTATTATTATTATTATTATTATTATTTGTTCTTGGCCAGCCAAAGACCCAAAGAGCTAAGGCTCATATTATTGTCAATACATTCTAAATGACCCGGGATATAAAGTAATTCCATACGAAAAGATAAGATATACTTTATGATCTCCACTTTTTATTACACCCATCTTGAATTCTGAACAAACTTGGGCGTTGGAGTGCTAACCTTGCAGGTTCACCCTGCACTGCCGTATTGGAGATCAACAACATCAGTTCAAGATTCTTCATCATATATTATACCTGATTTGAGGTTTAAGAACAAAATATTGGTTTTGTATATGGGGAATAACTTCTTATTCCTGCCAAACTCCACGAGCAGATAATATTCAATCGAAAATTAGATTTATATTAGAAACATTAAAATAGAAGTAATGTCTCCATTATCCATGTCAAGGAGATCAGTTGAATCATTTGATTCAAATCTCCGCCAATTATCACCTATGAGTGAGAATTGTAAGGCAACGACATCCATTGTCGATCCTCCATTAGAGTTCCTTTCGCTGATGTTAAGTATTGTTGACCAGTGAAATAGAGATTGATTGGCGTTAGAATTTCTAGATTGTGATAAGATTGATTGAACTTCAAACTTTGACCTACCATTAATCTTGGTTGTCATCATTGTTGATCGTAATATGACAGGATTCCTTGTAGATGATGGAAACTCTTACAACATCCTCTACATGGATGCATTAGAGAAATTAGGCCTTTAACAGCCAAATCTAAATCTGTACTGCGGTGGAAATATGTTTGACTATAATGATTTGCTAACTCGTTCTTATCAAGCGATAAATCTTACACTCTCATTGTCAAAAGGAAAGCGGCAAAAGAAGATAACTTTTAACTTCCTTATAATTTTGTGTAGAAGTGCATTCAAAGGTATCATGGGGAAATGCTTCTTGGAAAAGCTAAATGGGATGGCTTCCCCAGTCCACCTCAAGATAACATACCATGATATGGAAGTGAGGTCGATTGTGACCAGCGTTGACGTTGAAGAAGCAAGGCGAATCAAGGAAATTATTGTGAATGACATCCTCACGTCATTGGCAGAACCAGAGGAAGGACCAGGGGGTGTTAATATGTTCGATCTGGACACTCTCAAGGGTGTAGTTAGGCTTATCCCATATAGTGAATTCGAGACCGTCCAGTACTGTGATAATCATGTATGATCGGTGAAGATAAGATATGTGTCTCCCATGAAGGTAAGGTCCACATTAACTGAATGTCTTCAAGACAAGATAATTTTTTCACTACCTCGCTGCACAAGATGCCCAACATTTACCCCATTGTGGCTTGTCATCAGCTGAACATTGACCCTAACACCTGTTATGTCTCCCAACGGTGAAGAAGGTAGTCCCTTAGATAAAGTTGAAGCCACCATGAGCATGGTGAAAGGCCTATGTAAGATTAATTTCCGAGGTGAAGTATATATAATGGCTATCCAACGTCGTTCTAGTAAAGAAAACCTCGTGGAAATGGAAGAGGTGCGTTGATTATATGTATCTTAATATAGCGTTTCTGAAGCACTCTTATTCGATCACGAACATCGATAAGCTTGTAGAAAACTTATTTTATTACAAATTACTATCATTTATGAAATATTACTTTGGGTATAATCAAATACATATGTTCGGGCCCAACTAGATAATGATAACATTCATGACAGAGCAAGCCACTTACCAATACAACGTCATGCCTTTCGGATTGAAGAATGATAGTGCGACATATCAGAGGATGATGAACAATATATTTCAAGAGGAGATAGTGGAAACATTGGAAGTATACATGGACGACACGATTGTAAAACCCAGTTAAGAGGAATTCCATGCTCAACACCTCCAAATGGTATTTAAGAGTGTCTAGTAGTATAACATGAGACTCAATCCAGAGAAGTGCACCTTCGAGTTAAGAGTTGACTATTGGAACAAAATTGGTTTGTATCATATCCCTTAGGTTTTGATGATAACAAGGTATTTAAAGAATAATTGGGTATACTAATAATTGTTCAAGGGTGCAGGACCATAAACTAAAATCTTAGGAATACTCTAAGTATTGGTTCTGTATTCAACATCTAAAGAGAAGCTTATAGATCTCAATATGTAAGATCAAAAGTCAACTTCTGAAGATCATACTCTGAAGAGGTCAATGCCTGAAGACCGGAGTCTGAAGAAGTCAGACTCTAAAGACCATAATTTTAAGAAGTTTGTCTCTGATGATCAGAAATTAAATCCAGTCAAAGCGTAAAGACCAAGGTAACTCTGATAGGTCATTATCAGACTCTGAGCCTACTCTGTCTTCGTCTCTGATCACGTGAAGACCTAAGTTATTTTTCTTCATAAAGTCAGCTAAGATGCAACTGATAATTCCATTTGTAGCAAAGAGATTTCAAACAAACTTTCAACGGCATTAAACATTTGAAGAAATATCTCAACATCTCTATTCAAGCTTCTCATGGAATCTCTTATGCAAGCTCCCCAATGACTCTTTTCCTTCTCTATTTAAGGAGGTGAAGACTTGAAGAACAATAACGAGCCAATTAACATTCAAAGAGCAGTTACTATGTCAAAACATAATCACAAGTTTAACTTAAGATTTCTTACCTTTGTATATTCTAGAAATTTCTAAGTCTTAAAGAGGTCTTCTTGTGTTGTATTTTGTCTTCACCTCTGATTATATATCAAGTGTATTACCCCAAACAATATTTTATATGTTAGGTAGATTGTTAGAATCTCTTACTTAGTGTTTAGGAATTTAAAGTCTCTTGCTTGTGTGTTTGAGCATAAAAGTATCTTACCTGTGTGCTCGAGAATTAAAAGTCTCTTGCTTGTGTGCTTAAGCATAGAAGTCTCTTACTTTGTGTTTAAGCATTGGAAGTCTCTTGCTTGTGTACTAAAAAAATTGTAATCATGTGTAATTATAGTGAAAATCACTTATAAGTCCAAGTGGACTGGATTACTCTCGGTTTGTGAGAGGAACCACGAGAATTTTGTGTGTCTCTCTTCTTTCGTGCATTACTTATTTGCTTCCTATCTCTTACCTTATATTCATATTCTATACTTTGTGTTTAGAATCTTATAAGAGATTTAAAAGAAAGAAAAAGTCTAACACAATTCAACCCCCCTTCTTGTATTTTTCTCACCTTTAGTTGGCATCAGAGCAAGGTATGTGCTAAACACTTAACAATGGTACATAAAAGATCCTGAGAAAAATATATTGAATCACGTCTAGAGTTTTTGAGTCTGATATTGGTTCTTCTGAGTGTCATGCTGCTATTAACCATGATTATAGTACTTCAGAAAAGAATAATTATACACCTAGACCTCCAACTTTCAATGGAGACTTTACTGAGTTTGAATGAGGAAGATAAAGATGTACGCACATATCATAGGTCTTGATGATGCGTTATGGGATATTCTTAAAGATGACATTGATATTCTAGTTAATGGAGTAGGAATGGTAACTGACAGAAAAACACTCACACCTGCTCAGAAAAAGATCGATAGAAAACATCATAGAGTTAGAGGCATTTTGGTTGATACTCTACCTCACTCGGAGTATATCAAAGTTATTGATAAATCTACCGCTAAAACCATTTTTGAATCCACATATGCTACATATGAAGGAAATCAACAAGTTAAGGAAGCAAAGGCCAACCTAAAGGAGAAGCAAACACAAGAAATGGGGGTTTGAATTGGGTTTCCAGTATGATAAATTTTTGCTTCCCAAAACAAACGCAAGAATAACAACAACAATGATAAAAGATACAAGTGTTTTATCTTGTTTCACCATTAACTAGGCTACTTCCAGTCCACCCACATGGGCGATTTTACTTAGCTAAGAACTTAATCCAATAATCAACACTAATTACAAATGCAATGACAACTTGTCACTAATTCCTTAAGAGCCAGACCTACCTAGTCGCTTAAGTAACCCCAATGGTCATTGACTCCTTAAGATCCTGACCTCTTTGACTACCTATCAAAGCCCTCTCAAGAACCTGACCAACATGGTCACTTGAGGAATATAACCACCTAGGTTATAACAATTATGTGTTTACAAGTGTGCTTCTTGAATAAGCTGATAGCATAAGATAAAGACCAAATTAATACACTTAAGAGATATACAATGAAAGTTCTAAGTGTTTCTATCTTTGTTGTGTTATGGTGTTGTAGCTTCAGGGTCTGGTAAGATTCACACACATCCATGTGCATGCTTGTGTCCACCCACTCTCCTTTCTATGATCTTCTCTCTCACTCTTGTTCTTGTCTATGTGCACACCTTATATGTTATTCTTCCTCATAATATATAAGAGATGACTAGATCCATTGGAGTAGATATTTGTTGAAGGGTAGAAAAGGAAATGACCTTAAAGTATTTGCTGTATGAAGGTCACTTCATATGCAGCAATTGAGCGGAGCTTGTAGTAGACAGTTGTTGATGATGGGACGTGAGAAACCTTCTTTACTTTGAAAGTAGATTTGATTTTTTAACTTCTATCACATCAAACAATATCGACCTTTAATTTAAATCTATTATTCAGAGGCTTCTTATGCAAGTGGATTGAAGCTTGAGTAAAGATAAGAATTTGTCTTCATAAGGAAATCTCTTTTTGGTTGTTGTTTCCTTGAGTATACTTCTTTGTCATAATAAGAGGCTTCCTACAAGATATGAGGTAAAGCTTGACCAAAGTATAGATCCTATATGATGTTGACTACAAAGTTTATTCACAGTGAGGCTTGAAATTACTATAGTCTAGAGTAAATGTGAACAAGAAATGCATAAGCATTTACTAGTTTGTTTAGATCATATGCAATGCCTATTTGAGAATATTTCCTTTGCTTACCAACCTATAGTCATAGGCATCTAATATAATTTGATGAAGCTTGACTAGAGTTCTCATAATTTGTCTTCAGCACTTGGAGAGACTTCAGAGTCCTTTAAGTATTGGGTTCTGAGAGTTACACACACACTTGTAGTCAGAGCTTTTATCAGAGCTTCTCTGGATGGTTTATGTTCATAAATGTTTATTTGATAATTGTCATACCCCAATTTTGTCCGAGCATATTTAAATTTTCATAGAATTGATTTTATTTTTATTTTGCATCATATGTACAGCATGACATGCATATCGTTCGGCCATACAAGTTTGTTAAAACCTAGTGTGATTAAATTCAAGTGCTGATCATGCCTGTTTGATTCAGGATTGGTGGTTCATTAAGTTTATAGCTTGGTTCATTAATCATGTTCATGTGATCAGTTTGGATCATGTTCAAATATATCATATACATATCTAGTCAAGGCTTGGTCCAAAATCCAATTTTATACTTTTAATCCATCATCCAATTCAATTTCTTATTGTATTTTTAATCCAAATAAACTCAAGTTTTCATCATCCATTGTCCATAAAGCATCTTATCAAACCTGTATTATAAGCCAAACATTCATTTCACATTCCATAACCATTTTCTATTTACAGTTCACTTCACAAAACAATTTCATGCACCCTTAAAAAAATCACACAATCACAATTCAATGTTCAGAAATTCCATACAACTCATCCATCCTATCAAAATCACATAAAAATTCCACTCATTTACATTAACCAAAATTCAATTACAAATTTAAAACTAAACCATTCAATAGGCCCTACGCATCATATTCTATGCAACAACTCATTACAGTGTGTTAAACCAAATACATCCACCAGGTGACTCCAAGCCACTATTCTCAAATGCATTCAAAACCCAAAGCTGAAGTTACATCCTAAGTTCCATCGATACCGCTTCAGTAATTTACATTTCTCTACAATGCATAACTGTCATAAGACATTGAAAGGGACCTATGGCAATACTTTGGATTACAATTTGCATAAAGTTCGGTTGCCATGGATTTCACGAACTCTTGCTCTCCCGTTAGAAGACAGAGGTTCCGCAGTGTGGCTTGTTCTTCTGAAGGTTTATGCATTTTGCTTTCCATAGCCAGCATTGAGCATAACCTGTGGAATAACCAAAACAACAGCATGCACAGAACTAAGCAGTGGCACATCAGTGAAAAGAATCCAAAGCTGCGAGCGAAGCCACAACACCGAGCCACTGCACAAAACATAAGGCCAAAAGTCAGACGCCGTTGCAAGCACAATTCATTTACAGTTTAGTTTTGGGTTTCCATGAATGAGGCCAAATAGCATAAACCAAATGTAGTCACCTGTTGGTAATTCAAACATCAGTAAATCCACTGCATCGTTAACCTGCGACATATCCACAAACAACAATGAACAATAAAATGCAAGAGTAAATCGAAATGAGAAATTCAGTTCCAAAGGGATAATTCACATGGTCACAATTTACCTAGCTGTATGAATATCGCATTACTTGTTATCGCCTGCTATCGTTATTGGTGATATTGAGCACAGGATTGGCAATACTATGGTGAGTTGGAATGATAGCATCCCAATGCACTAAACTGCAACGCTTCATGTTGCGCATCCGTTGATTAACTGCTAAGATCAAAACGCAAATCCGATGACAGTTTGCAAAAGGCAGCATCCCACGTGATACAACAGCGATCCAAGCCACAAGCGAAACAACCAACGAACCTGCATAAATAGCAAGACACAACAAGAAGCAACTTATGTCTTATTCATACTAAGCAAAGATTCATAACAGCTTTTGAATGGCATTGGTGCCAAGAGTTAAAAGCCACACCACGTATTGGCCAAGTTGAGATCGACTTCGGTTAACTCATATACAAGTGCAATGTCTCGGTGTACCATCAAATGTAGCATTGTTATCAAAGTTAATCCAAAAAATTTGTAATGAAGTTCATATTCTTTTCAAATATATACACATCTGCTGACCAGAAGGGTGAAGGAAGTGTGTCTGATTCTTGTCCCTCTGAAAAGAATCGAGTTCAATAGTCCAGCGAATCCAGTTTACCAGTTGAGCTACCTAATCCAATAGAAACACCAAGGAATGATGAAATTGTGCCTGACTCCATGCTCTCAGATAGCAGCAAGCTAGAAAACGACTGTCTACAGAAGCAGACTCAAAGTCTCAATTAACTTCTGCAATGGATGTGGATGAAGTTTTCTACTTCATTGCCGGCAAGGATTGACTCCCAGTCAGTAATATCTTCCCAAGGGGCAGTTGGAGATCATGCAGGAAGTGTTATAGAAGTGAAAAAATGATGACACAAAGACCAAATAGGATAACAGCCAAGTCCAACCTGCAAGCAACCAAACTAGTGAATCAAGATCAACCTTGTTGCAACATTGTTAATTTCAGCAACACAAAGAAGCAATTGAAAAGTGGAAGGAACCACAACTACAATACAAACACATACACAATCACATCCTAGAAATGTTTTATCCATTCCACAACAGACCGACATGGACTGCATAACAGCTTCATGCGAGTGCAATAGAATCACGTTATTTGCATAAACCAAGAGAAGCTTAAATTTCTGGAAGTTGTGAGGAAATGCCCTGTCATATCAGTTGACAGAAAAAGAAGACCACAATGGCAAAAAGGAATAGTTAAGGGCCATAAGTGATTTGAGGATGAAATTACATAACAGTAAAAATAAATTTTTCTTACCACAACAAGCATACATTTTACTGCATCGAGGGTTTAAGAAAGGAGTCAGCGGAATGGGTCACATTTTTGAAGCTTTCGCTACAGACAAAACCAAATGCTTAATATCTTCATTTTGGGACAACTTCCGCTTGGAGGAACCACACAGAATCTGTGAGAGATTTTCTCTAACAGAAAAATCTTGATCCACTCGCCAGCTCATAGGGGGTGATGAGGAAAGAAACCTCGTACCTAAAGGCCCTATATAAAGAGCATCCCAATCGCTGCAGGGGAGGAGATTATCCGGTACCGTTACCCTGCACGAAAATTGACCAAAATCCAAATCAAAAATCATCACCAAAGCTCGATTAATCTCCGTTTCAACTCTGATTTTCATACCGAAAATCAGAACTTGAAGAGCTTAACTTCCATTACCACCACTACAAGAAGCTATGCAAGAACGAAAGAGAAAGAGAAAGGCGAAGCGAATCGGAAAAGAATAGCTACCTGTGAGTCATCTCGGTAACATCTGAACTTGGTAGAACTTTGTTTAAACGATGTTGTATTGTGATTCTTTTCCTTCTGTTCTTCTGATTGTACATGTAATACCTTGGAAATCATGAAATTGGGGTTCAAGGGTGTGGATTGGGGATAAGTTTTTGGTTTAGCTTGTTTGTGGTCTACATTGATTACTGTCTCGTTATTGTTCTGTTTGCTTGTTAAATTTTGTTTATGAAATCCGTGTGTGCGTATGATATTTCCTGGGTAGAGTATTTGTTGGTTGAGGATTTGCATCAGAATTTCCATATTGAATGAGGAAAGTTAAGGTTTTGAAAAGTGGGTGAGGAGTGACGTTTTTAAGTTTTATTGAGTTGGTGATGATGAACACCATGAGGTGTTCATCCGTGGTTCTGGAGTTTGGTATGCGTTTCAATTTTTCGTTGGGTTTTCAAATGGGTTTAGGTTTGGTGTTTGTTGAGAGAAGATGAATGAATGGCTTTTCAAAGAAGGAGGAGAAAAGCATGATTTGTTGGGTTTTTGTTTCTTTCTGCAGATGCGTAGGTTTGCCTTTAGGCATTTTGATTGTTTTAATTAGTAATAGTATTAATGAATGAATGACCGTTTGTTTGGTCTACCCAAAGGTTGATTGTGACTGAGCATTCAAAGGTTGGTTTTGTGGTTCCCAATCATAAAATGTTTTCTATTATTGGTCATTAAGGGTTAGCCTTGATTAAGCAAAGTGTTGGTACATTTAGGGGTGGACAACGGGCCGGGTTGGGCGGGTTCGGGCCCAAAAGTGTCACCCAATCCAAACCGCGGTTGACTTTATAAGACCCATTACCGCCCAAATTTGAAATCGGATTTGACGGATTGGGTTTAATCGGGTTGCGGGTGCATCTACACGGTTCGTGCGGGTTATGAGATTGACCACATTTTTAGGCCCAATAAGATTTTTTTGCCTTTTGAAACAGTTTTAATATACTTATAAATTTAAAACTAAGTAAACTTAATATTAATAAATTTGTAATATACCAAATTATATAAAATTTAAATAAACTATTTACTCATTAGGCTCGAATAAGTAAATTTAACATTAGAGAACAAAAAAAAATCATTACTTCTATCAACATATGAATATAATATAAACAGGTTAATATGAAAGCAACTATTCATCTTTTATTGTATATCTATGTATCCAATATTTTACAGAACTTTTATGATATATCTTTTTCAATTCCAAGAATGTTGCTATGCAACCATATCTTCATGAGCCCTGTCATGTACATTTATTAAAAAGAGTATATGTATGAACTAGCTAAAGGTGACCAATTAGATACCAGCAGAGTATATGTATGAACTAGTTAAAAGAACAAAGTGTAAAACCATATATATAACTGAGCTTTTTAAAGTTCATGAACCATCAACAAGTAATAAACAAAGAACAAAGAACAAAGTGGAAGTTATAATTTTTATAAATAATATATGAACTAGCTAAAAGAACAAAGAAAAAAACTGCAATTAAGAAATCCAGAAACACAGTAGTAGCACCTTCAGGTTTTAGCTTTATTTATCTCTATATAACATTGTAAAAATGCCAGCCATTTCACACTACATGGAATGGACCCTTAAATTAACATGGTATAAAAATCTCTTTGGACACTCCAAAAGGTAAATCAAACATCCTGTTTAGCTACTGTCATGCCAAATATTTTGGAATCCAAATCTTGATTTAACGAAGAGTGATAAAGTAGCTTTTGCACTGAGTTGGATATTTTACTGTAAGTTTTACATCAAACCAACTGTTTAAGTATAAAATCACTTGAACATTAATTACTGTACTTTAAACTCAATTGTAACCAAATCAATTTGGCAAAAATAATTCTAATCAAAATCACATTTATAGAGCAGTTGCCCAAACAAACATTATTCCCATGGGAGTCTTTACCTTTATTTCGTCTACTCCCCTCGTTCCTAGTCTCGTGTCAACATCACATAGCAAGCTACAGATGAGATCCTTAGCTTCAGCTGATATCTTAGGTTCTTCGGGGAATTTCAGGCATGCTCTCCAATTCACAATCTGACACAATACAGGAATATCAGCTTGTTAGAAATAATTAATTTAGAAGTTATAGAAAAGATGGATAATTCAATCAACCGCAATACCTTCCGGCAGGTCATTCTTGGATCATCAGAACAAAATGGAGTATATCCAACAAGCATCTCATACATGATTGCCCCAAGAGACCACCAATCACACTCTATTCCATACCCCTTCTTGAGCAAAACTTCTGGAGCCATGTAGTCAAGAGTTCCAACAGTTGAATATGCCTGATGAAATGCAAAAGTTGATAAAGTTAACAGACTTCGTAGTTTAAACATCAAACAAAATTGCCACTTAATATTAGCGGAGGCGTGATAAAATTTGAATAAAAGTTAAAGCATTTTTGGATTTGATTATTCTCTGTTTTTAAAGTAAAAAGTGTTCCCTAGAAGATTTTGATTATAAACAGTTTCCAGTGCCAAATAAACTACTTCAAACAAATATTAATCCATATACTTCAACTATTTGTCAGTTACACCAATAGGTACACATTACATACTGTGGAACTTGAATGGGGGAAACTCATACCAATGCACGGCGATTACGTTTCCACTACTGTAATTTTTCCTTTGGCATCAACCAAGGGGAGACAAAATATCCTTCAGTTTCACTAGTTGATTCTTGACCGTTAAAATCTTCATTTTCTAATAAAATTGTTGAATACTTGTCATCAAGAGTCTTACGTAAGCCGAAGTCTGAAAGCTTCAAATGACCATTTTTATCCAGTATAAGGTTATCTGGTTTTATATCCCTACAAGCAAAATACCATCAACTCGGCATACAATACTTAAACTCAATAAATTTCGGAATATTCCTCCAGATACATGTCAATATGTTAAATAAAATGTTATGTAAGTTAGGTAAATGTGCCTTTTGTCATTCTATTCTGATCACCCGAAGACCATCTTAACATTATTGGAAGACCAGTTGGTTGTACAGTAATTTAATGTAAATCATTCACAGCAGCATAAAAGTGGACAATGACTGAAGAGTGTCCCTAAATATAGTCCTTTATAATCTGATGACAAGCGAAATATAAATTGCATAAGCTATACTCCACATTTGCATTCCTTATTAGCATAGTAAGCTGCTTACATGTAAGATACTGTTTTTTGACTAATTTTAAAGAAGACGGTGTTTTATGTTTGTTAGACCAATCCATAAGCTAAGCTATACCTTCCATGTTTTCTCTGCCCACAATTCATAGTTTGTTGTGCATAAACTGGCTATTGCCAACCAATAGAGCAAAATTTGTACAGTTCAAAAATAGTCATACCTATGTACGTAGTTGTGTTGATGTATTGAGTGGATAGCAAGAATACTTTCAGCAATGTAGAAGCGAGCAACATTTTCAGAAAGAATATCTTCTCTCATCAACAGTGTCATAATGTCGCCGCCAGGCAAATATTCTATGATGAGATATAGGAAATCTGAATCTTGGAATGAATAATGGAGTTTTACTATGCATCGGCTATCAACCTCTGCCAGCAAGTTCCTCTCAGATCGTACATGTTCCACCTAAATTAGAATGACATCAAAATGTAAAAATAAGCACCCTAATTGATTCCAAATAACAAAGGAGAGAATAACTTTATAGACCATTCTTTTACCTAGCTTAAACAATCAAACAACACATTCAAATGAAATGTCAAGCCCATACAAAACTGTGAACTAACCAATCATCCATGCTACTTTGACCTTGATCCATCATACAAACAATATTGAAAGGAGTTTAATACACTTACAGTTACATTGCCCCAACTCTAAAACTTTTTCCATACTGCTACTTTGACCTTGAGCCATTTGTTTAAATCAAAACAACAATATCAAAAATCAAAACAACAAATTAGATCGAAGATCACAACTTCAATTTGGCCCTCTGTTCAACCAACCACGGGAATACAAGCCCTCTTCAATAACTGCAATATCTAAATCAGAACCAAAACCAAGAACTACTATCAGATGAATCAAAACCAAACCCAATTCAAAACCCTAAATAGAAAAATCTAACAAAACAAAACACTAAAACTGAATCAAAACCACCAACCTTGCAAATGAAAGAAGAACAATGGTAGACCGAAGATCTTAACTTCAAATGGTGTTCATGAAGGTCGGTGAGAGAAGGAGATGGTGTGTGTTCTTCTTGTTCGAGTAGTGGAGTCGGTGAAGGAGAGTAACTGTGTGCTATGGTGGTTGGCTAGGGGTTCCTTGTGGTGGAGTTGAGGGTGAGCAACGGTGGTGGTGATTGATGAAAATAGAAGAGAAACAGTGGAGATCGCTCTAATAGGGTTTCATTCATCTGAGAGACAGAGAGAGAGTGTTTGCGTTAAAGTGAAAAAAATGAGGGAACAGGGAAATGAGAGCTGAGTTATGAAAACAACATCTTTTGGAAAATGGGCTTCGGGTGGGTCAGGGTACCCGCGGTCCAGTCATTTCTACCCGGACCGCCCATTTAAAACCAATTGAACCCGCAATTTTCGCCCGTTGGGCCCGTTGGACCGTTTGGGTCCGCCCATTTACATTTTTTCTTTCGGTTATTCCTGGGTTGGGTTGGGCCATCGGTTGCTGTCCACCCCTAGGTACATTCCAATAAAGCCGTTTCGTCCTCCAGGTTTGGTCCAAAGGCCATGTGATTATTGTTTGGAATTATCTTCCTGTTGGGCCGGTTCAGTCATGGGCTTCTGGCCCAACGTGTTTAAAAGGGAGTATCCTTTGGTTTACTGTTTTTTTTCTCTCTTCATAAACCAAACACCTTATTTAAACTATGCACCCCCAGCTCCCTATAATATTAAATAAGCCTTATATTTATATCATTTTTTACCATATTAGTTAATCAAAGTTATTTTAATCATTTAATATTGACCAAATTACTTTTTCCGACTAACTTTGTTTTAGATCGAATCCAAATCTTTTTATCCATATACTCTAAAAGATTTATTTTAAATTAATTTTTGGATGAAAAGGGGAATAGTAAGCCTCCGCTTCACTATCTCTCGATTATTCGAATAATTGGCGTACGCCATATTGCTCGAATTTTCGTCATTCAATTAAAACCCTAATAATCATACAATTTCAAATCACTTTTCCAAATTAAATATAATTTCTAAATTCAAATCATTTTTAAACTTCAACCATCATATTCAAATCATTTTTTAAAAAAAATCAATTACCAATTCTAAATCCGTTAAGTTCTAAATTTTCAGATAATAAGAGGATAGGAGGCGTACGCCTCACTATCTTTCGATTATTCGAATAATTGGCGTACGCCACATTGCTCGAATCTATGTCATCAAATTAAAACACAATCGAATAAATTCAAACTATTTTCGCAAATCAAATACAATATCTAAAAACATATCTTTCTTAAATTAAACTTCGGATGACAACAGATGAGAGGCGTTCGCCTCACCATCTCTCGATTATTTGAATAATTAGCGTACGCCATATTGCTCAAATTATCGACTTCCGACTAAAACACGCTAACTAAACTTGGATAAAGGAATAAGTGGCGTACGCCTCATTATTCTTTGGATGAGCAAGTAGGAGGCGTACGCCTCACTACCGTGCATATTCAACATCCGCAAACAAACTTTCGATAAAAATTCGAACGAAAAAGGAGTAAAAGGCGGTTGCCTTATTAGTCCTCGAAAGAATTGAACGATTGGCGTACACCACATTGCTCAATCTTTCGTCGTTCTCCAAAAACATCTCCAACATCAAACTAACCTCGCCCCCGCGCGATTGAAACCAACAACATCAAACACATCAATTCAACTCGTCACCCCCGCGTGACCAAAACTCCTTCAAAAAGAACACTGTCAATCCTTTCTAATGCGCACAACAAACCAGTGCTAGAGCCTCCACCGAGAGTAGACAAGCCAACGTTTAGTCGTTAGAACGCCGACCTACACAGTCGTTCGTCAAAACAAACACACCAAATATTCGTAGTAGCCCGAACTACGAATGCTCTAATTTCCTTATTGCACCATAAGGATACGTAGGCAGGAGATTGTTGTATCTTCGTGAGCACACTAATAAAAAACCTCCCATTTCCCCCTCCCGGGGTCTTCATCCATATCTATCATCAATTCTAATCACTCGAAGCAAGCAAATAACATTCAACTAACAGTCAAATAGCAAAATCAGACTAAAAGGTTCTCGTTGAGTACAACGGGCGTGAGGGGTGCTAATACCTTCCCCTTGCGTAATCAACTCCCGAACCCGAATATGGTTGTGACGACCATTATTCTTATTTTTAAAGGTTTTCTCGATATTTTCCTATTCCTTCATTGGAATAAATAAAGTTCGGTGGCGACTCTGTTCGAACAACATTTTTTTCCGCATTCCATCGCGAGGAATTGCATTAGCATTTTTGAGGTGCGACAGACTGGCGACTCTGCTGGGGACCCTGCTCCAAGCAAGAGAGAGTCTACCCTAACTTAGTCTGATTTTTGCAATGACTGTTGGAAGATATTCTTTCTTTCCCTGTTTATCTCTCTGTATTTTATTCTGATTACTTGTGTTGTGTTGATACTTTGATGTGGGACTTGGTGTATGTTGTGAGATAAGCTTCATACCCGAGCTTCGAGAAAAACTTAGAACCCAGAGTTGTGTAGTATTGAACCGAGGGGTGTACACCTCATTGGGACAATACGAAGACTCCACCTAGAGTAGATCTGTTTGGAGTTTCCATCATAATATGGCTAGCCCATTATTGTGGGGGAGGTTCTAAACACGATCCGTGACTCTAGGGACCTCGCCTTAAATCCAAGTTTTGTTTTCATGATTGGCGATTATGTAGTATTGAACCGAAGGGTCTACACCCTGTTCGAACAATACGAGAATCCCACTTAGATTAGATCAGTTCAGAACTCCCATCACGATGTGGCTAGCCCACCATTGCGAGGAAGTTTTGAACTTGATCCGTGAGTCTAAATTCCTTCCTCGAAAGCATAACTTTAGAACCTACCCTTGGGGAATTTCTAGTAATCAGAGGAACCCGGGCTTCTTCCTTTTATCCTGATGTACCCGACGCATGATTGATCTTGAATATTGGTATTCCTCTGCCGAAAAACATGGAACAATTTCATGCATTTGCATATCATCAACATGCGTTGTATATCATCTCCCAGAAACAAAAACTTACACCATATTCTACCCTTTGTCCAGTAACGCTGACTACTCGACACGTGTACGAGATACGACGCAACTACAAGATGACACTCGAACAGCTGGAAGCAAACCAAGTCTCGATGAGAGCAGACATTAATTCCATGCAGGCAAAGATGGATCGCTTGCTAGAGACTGTAGCGGTGTATTCGTCACTTTATGATTTATTGATTAAACCAAAAGCAAAGCATACAAAGAATCGAGTCGCCACCGCACTTCTATTTATCCAAAGGAATGGCTAAAAAGCGAACAAAAGCCTAAGAAGTTTTACACATAGAAAACTAATGAAAGATCAGAGAGTTTGGGTAAGGGGTAAATTACGCAATGGGAAGGTGTTAGGCACCCAAAACGTCCTAGGTACTCCTAGGGAGCCCTTTTCACACTTGTTGTATATAAAAAAGTTTATTTGTTTATGACATATTGTGCAAACATGATTGGGAAGATGAGAAAAGAATGTACAATTTATTATTTTTGTGTTTGAACGGATAAACCCATTGCCTACGTACCTTTCCATGGAAGGTAAGGATCAAAACGCCGTAGTTCGGATAAAAGATTTCCAAAAGGTAGGTGAATTGATTTTAAAACAAGAGCACTAAGGCTTTTCATTATCAACAAGAGAAAACTCAACCAAGACCAACAATCCACCATGCGAGGATAGCTTCAACATACTAGTGAGGGGTTAACCCTATAATAAGTATGGAAGACTCACAATCAACTCACTAAGGATGTGGTGAGATTTATATCAACCACTATGATAATTGAAACCTATGGCTAATGTATGAAAACATATCAACAATGGACAAAGCCATAAAACAATTGAATGGGTGTGATTAACCAATTATGAGTATTTACAAAATATGGTCAAAGTATGATTAGAATTCAATTCAAAGAAGTGTTATGAAATGGAGTTTGAAAAAGTCAAAGGCCTAAAGCCTAGGTTTCTAATTTGAAAAGAGATGAAAATGTTTGCACAATATTTGTCAAAGTTTTTGAATCAACATGTGAAAAGGGAGTTTTGGAAACACACACAAAAATGGGAGGGTGAGGAAGTAAAACTTCTTAGATGTTCACCTCTTGAAATCATATGGAAGATGATTCAAGTGTGTCCTTTGGAATAAGCAACAAAGCAAGTAAGCAAATGAACAAAGCAAGGTGATACCGGATGCCAATCAATGGACTTACACCAATCTCACAAACAAAGGTGGATACCGGATACCAATCAATGGATTTACACCAATCTCCTAAAACAAAACAATGATACCGGATGCCAATCAATGGACTTATACCAATCTCATAAACAAAAAGCGGATACCGGATACCAATCAATGGATTTACACCAATCTCCTAAAACAAAACAATGATACCAGATGCCAATCAATGGACTTACACTAGTCTCACAAGGCAAAACAAAACATGGATATCAGATGCCAATCTATCTGGGCTTATACCAATCTCCAAAGGATGATCATAGGAGTACAAATGCCAACAACATGGACTTACAATTGCATCCTCACATACAACAAACAAACAAAAGCAAAAGGCAAAGAGGATACTAGTTGCCAACAAATGGTCTTACACTCAATCCTTTCCAAATCATAGGATCAATGGCCAACAACTGGACTTACAACTGATTCCTCAATGGACAAACAAAGATGTCACAGAGATATGAAATGATGATCATGCAATAATGAACAATTAATGATGATAAATGCACAAAGCACACAAGCAAGCATGCACAGATGGATCAAGCAATCAATCAAACAAAGTCATTTAGCACACACTATACACAAGTAATTAGGCTCAAGCAAGGGTTAGACTTTAAAGTCAACTGGAATGGGGTAAGTTGTGCTCTTAACCTTAACATTGAGAGTTAAGGTGAAGCAGATGAAATGGAGATGAGGGGTGTGCCTCATAGCTCTTATCCCTGGTCAGGGAGAGCATCGAATGATAGAATGTGTGGGAGTTCAGAAAGTTGGAACTCTCTCCACAAGTGAATGACTCTATAGATCTTGGGTTAAGATCCACAATGCATCAACATGTAATGTGAGCAAAGGGATGACACACTGAATAGTAGGAGATGGACTACACATCTCTTTTATCTACCAATTGCCTCACATGAGGACTTTTCCTGGTTAGGACAAAGATAAACAATCACAAGCATTGCCTCTTAAGGAGGACTTCAGACAGGTGTCTGGCCAAATAACAGGCCAGGTCTTCCAGACTACATGAAGAAGAGAAATTATACCTAAAGTGGTTAAGAAACCAAGCAAAAGCAAGTTCAAAGTGAACTTAAGCAACTAATGTACCTGTGGAAACATCAAACAAATCAGTACAACTATACAGACAAACAACCAATAGTTAATGTAACAGACAACCAATATAGGCAAAGGCATAAGCCACAAGTTGAACTCAAGAGAGTCAACATCAACCTACAAAACACACATTAGTAACCAAGAGCAAATATCAAATGCTCTCAAGATGAGGCATCATCAATTGTGTAACTTGTATGTGTAACCTGAAACAAAACTTCAAACATGAGAGGCAAACCACTAGGACAAGGCCTAGGGTCAAAGGGGGAGAAATAATTCAAAACAGAACATGAAAATTGACATGAATCAACTTCAATCAAATAAGAAACTATTCCAAAAGGTCTCATGTCAATATCATTTATCAAATTCATTTCATAAATCAAATAAGGCTAAGTATGCAAGTTGGAAACACATTGGAGCAATAGAATGAACAAATCCACATCAATTCAAAAATGGTTCAATAAATCTCAAGAAAAATCATGGCTAAACAGAACTCATAATATGATCAACACACCAAAAATCAAGGCATTTGGATAAGTATAAGCATGGTAAATAAATTCCATAAGGCAATGTAAACACAAACAAGCTCAAAGGAGGCACAAATTCATGCATCAACTTAAGGCAATCCTAAAATAGAGATGACAAATGATAAAGGACTCAAAACAAAGCCACAATAAACTTCAATGTGTCTAGAAAACATGTGTAAAATTTCAAAGTCATATGACAAAGCATAAGCATTTCCTAAATCATTGAAGTTCAACACTCATCAAAAGTTCAACAATGGTCAACCAGCAAAGAAAATCTCAAACAAATCAGAAATGGATCCAACAATTCCACAAAAATTCATGATCAATCCTAACATCCAGAAGAAGCATCATGCAAAAAATCACATCATTTGGCATTTAGTTGGCATGGGAAAGAAAATCAACAAATTGATCAAGCAAAGGTGTGACACACATTGTCACACCTACATTAAACAGATCATATCTCAACAACCAGAAATGCTAAAAATGCAAACTCAATACCAAGATGACCAGCAAGATGTCTAGTTTAAGCATGCCAAATTTCACATTCATTGGACCAACCATCATTATTTCACAAAGAAAATGGCAAGCAAGGTACAAGATAGCATATGCATACATAAACCCTAGGCAAATTTAAATTCCAACCGAGCACAAATTCTGGAAAAATAACCATAAAATAGTAGACATCATGAGGAGCAAAGTGAAAAAAATCTCACATCAATTGGATCATTATTTATGGAATTATGATTTTTTAAATGAAGAGAAAAATTAAAAAATCATGAAATAGCATGGCATGAACATGGATGAAGGAAATGAGATAATTCAGCAAAGCAAAATTGGCAAATGTCCATCAGTAGGATCGAACCGTGCGCCATTTCAAATTAGGCGCCAGTTAAGTGAAACGCACCATTTCACTTAACTGAGGTGGCACGGCAAATCAAAAGCAACCAATCAAAAGGTCATGTGGATGCCTCGCTGGACCAGTACATGGCCTCTAACACCAAATCACATGCAACACGTGGGGAAATGGATCAAATGCAGTCTGGGAGCTAAAACCCTAAGTGTTCAACCATGTTCATCGTGTTCATCATCATCAAGAACAAACATGCACAGAAATTCACCATACGCATATCAATGGACTCGTCTTCCAACATACATCATCATGCCATGATTATTTTAACCTAATTCTACATGTATCAAGCAAATCGAGCAAGAAAAGATTCACATGCCAAACTTCAAATCACTATAACTATCACAATACTGCATGAAAATTCATGATCCAAAGCTCAGTATAACCAGTGATGAAAGATCTACAATAAGCACATAATTATTTCAAGAATTGAAGCATTCGAATTCTGACCTTAATTGAAATGCAGAAACGAAATCAGTGGATCTAGGCCTGGAAAAGCTGAAACAGATCTTCCTCAACTCTTGAATGAATGAATGGATGAAGAATTGTAGCTCAACAGTGCTTAATCTGGCCAGAAACTTCAACTGCCATGGATGAGCATAAACTTCAACAGCTTCGATTCTTGATGAATTCTTCTGGATCTTGCTTCAATCTACTTCCACGATGCTTATGGATGATGAACAAATCAAGAACAAAGCAATGTTTATGAAGAAAATTGAAGAAAAGTGAGAGAGAAAATTATGAAGTTTAGATCTAGATCTGAATTCTGGTGTTGTTAATCCCCAATTCTGTTATGCTTTGCCTTTTATATGGTGTACTAAACATGTTTGTTAATCACAATTAAGCTAATGCCAAGGGATTAGTGAAAACCAAGTGTAATGCCAAATTGCAAATTCACCTCATGCATGGCAAGGCAATGCTACAGTGCACGAAATTTGAACCCAATTTACTCCAAATGTTGTTTAGAACCAAGTGCAAGTGGAAAAATGTATGGACAATGCAATATTTTTGAATTTGGATTTTCCCTCCAAAATTCCAATGAAAAATGCAAATATTTTTGTGATCAAAATGCATGGCTTATGATGCATGAGTTGGATAGTAGAGATCAAGAGAGAAATGTTACAAAAAGAACCACTTCAATTGGCCTTATGGTTCAAAAGTTATGCATGCTTGAAGTTCAAATTCACTTGGCCATGTTTTGATCATAATTCCTTAACCATACATGAGAAATTCATGTTCTTGGACTTTTTGGAAAGGGGAGAGAAATATCTTCAACTTTCATGTTGGACAAAATGTCATTTGAAGCTTGCTTGATGATGTAAACTTGAGGAGAAGACCTTTCCATTTTTGACAATTCCAAATTACAGGTCACTTACTATTTTTGGAAAGTTTTCATCTGACCCCAAATTCTTCATTGTTGATGTTTGAAATGTTAAATGAGACTTGTATGGACATGAATGAGGTCTCTCTAACCATCTCCCACCTTCAAATCCATGATTGAATGCACAGTTGACTTGTGTTGACTTTTCTAGGGTTTCAGTTGACCTGGCTATGCTCTGATGAAATTCAAGCCTCTACCACTTGAGATCTTGATTCAAAATGATATCACAACTCATATGAACTCATGTGAATGATCATGGTGCCCAAATTCTCAAGAATGGCCACCATCTATAGCTCAATGACTGCCTTGACCTGTAATTGCTTCATCTGTAAGTAACAAGGTTAGATGACATATTTTTGTACTTTTGGGTTATTAAACAAATGAAAAGCAATGATATACAAATGCAAAACATGCTTGGTGATCAAGAACCACTCTCAAAGGATAACCCACCCACAAGGAAGGAAACAAGGTGTACAATGATCCTTGAGGCAATGATATGATATGATGCCATGAGGGATCTTAGGGACAAAATTGGGGTCTTACAGATGCCCCTATTTAAGGTCATTCTACCCGGAGAAATGAAGTTTAGAAATATTCATCTTGACGTGGTAGAATGGGCTTAAATAACAGTAATGAGACAAATTTTGGTCCCTAAGAGACCTCATGATGCAAATGTATGCATGCAAATACAAACTCTGTGGGGATATGGTTCTCACAGAAAAAGACGATCCATTGGAGTAATACACTCACCAGGAACAGAGACTCTAACAAGACTCTCACGGGGACTCTTATTGGGGATAGAAAGACAAAGAATGCGTGAGCAGGACACGACTATGAATTAGGGTAAAACTGACATTGTGTGAACAAAACACGACTGAACTAGAGACCTCAATGGGGAATGAAGGACTCAAACAGGGAAAAGACGAATTCCAAAGGAAGACACATCCATTGGAAAGACACAAGCTGACTCAAACTATCCACAAAGGATACTTCGGATAAAAATCCGGACTCAGACCAAGGAAAAGATTCACAAAGAACCTCCCTGCCGAGGAAAATTGCATATATTGGGGAAAACGCCAATACAGCAAAAGGGTAAAATCACAACAGGAAATTCCACTGGAGAAGGTCTAACAAAGAGACTCTCACGGGGAAGCAACAAAGAATGAGGTGTCACCGGTATAAGGGTAACAAACTCAGGAAGAATGAATATCTAAGACTGGTATAAGGGTGAGAGATATCAATCAACCAAACATCTGAGAATGACCTGAAAAAGGTACATCAACTCAGGAAAATCTGACTCCACAGGGGACCAAGGTCATAATAGGGAGTAGAAAGGAAGGAACACCAGGGATACCGGTTAGGGTATATAATAGGTGACCGACCGAAGCGTGAATTGGTATATATACCAAAACACTCATCATCCGAAAGGAGGGCTTGAAAAAGCAAATCGACTTACAGGACGGACATTCGAATCCGCAACGGGAAAACGAATCTTACTCAACTGGGGACACAAACCCAAAGAGTGCACGAGATATAATATCCATTACCGTAAGAACGTGGATAGAATACTCGCATGAGATATATTATCTATTACCGTCAGAACGTAGATAATATACTCGCATGGAAGAGACACCAGAGATACCGGGGTATATAATAGGTGACCTACCGAAAACGTGAATTGGTGTATATGCCAAAACACTCATCATCCAAAACACAAACTTGTTAAAGGATGGGTATTCGATTCTACAAAGAATACGAATCTTACTCTACTGGGGAAGATCAACAAAGGATTCCAACCAAAGAGCGAAAGAGATATATCATTCATTACCGTCAGAACGTGAATAATATACTCGAAAGGAAGACACCAGAGATACCGGTTAGGGCATATAATAGGTGGTCAACCGAAAAGAGAGACAACTGTTACCACAACAACAAGGTAAACGAAAGACAACTCACAGAGGATGAATTGCAAGCATCCGGCAATTATCCAAGAAACAAAGAATATTCGATTCAGCAAAGGAATAACGAATCTTACTCGACTGGGGAAACACAACAGGCTTCGACTAAAGAGTGCATGAGAATAATTATCCATTACCGTCAGAACGTGGATAACATACTCGCATGGAAGATTATCCATAACCGGTTATTGGGTTAATAAAGGATAAATCGACCGAAAAGAAAGGCATCGGGATACCAAACTAGGTATATAATGATGACCAATCAAAGGGAGCAACAATCATTACCGAGCAAACGGGTAAATGAAAGAAGACTCGCTGGGGATACACTGGTACAAAAATCAATGATCCGAGGATAAATTGCATAAACACCAATTATCCACAAGGACTTGTTGGCGACTTCAAAGGGGATAACATTGCAAGCATACGACAATGATCCAGAAGACTGCTGGGGATACAATTGCTAGCAACCGGCAATTATCCAGAAGCAAGGGAGGAATATCAACATCAAATATTGAATGAAGATAACCACAAAGGGGAGAAATTAGGGTTTACAACTACCGAATACGGGGTAGAAAACCAAACTCTGGCTGGGGATAAAATTGCTAGCAACCGGCAATTATCCAAAAAAGCACAGACTCCGTTGGGAAATAAAACCACAACAGCACAAAATCCACCATCAACCAGAATGAACCACAAAGGTTACCTCTGCTAGGGGAAAAGAGATAGGACTTACAACTACCGAATACTGGGTAGTAGCCAATAAACTCTGATGAGGATAAAAGGTAGGGTTTACATCTACCGAATACGGGGCAGAAAACCACAACTCCGCGTGGGGAATGAAAGAATCACAATTCCGCACGGGAAACAAAAAAGGGTTTGTAACAAACCACAAACTGCCGAAGAGCAGAAAAACTAGGATTTACAACTACCAAAAGCTGGGTAGAAAACCAAATCGACTCTTGCTGAGGAATAAAAGGTACATAACCACAAATTCCGCCAAGAAGGCAAGAAACATAGGACTTACAACTACCGGTATGAGGGTAGAGGCCCAAAAAGATTCCGCTGGGGATAAAAAAATTAGCGCCTGCTACTGGGCAACTCATTCATTTACTCCACAGGGAAGCACGAGAAACAGTTGACAAACGCCAATTCAGGGTCAAACTGAAAAGACAGACTAGATCAAGACTCTTCCTATGAGGATATAACTCAATAGGAAAATCCATCCCAATATATGTGTTGGGAGGAAACGGAAGAAACCGTCATCCACGAGGATAATCTCAGTGGGGAATTGCAGAAGGAAAGACAGACACTTTCTGCTTATGGGGCTGACTCTATATGGAGAGATTAGACACCCGGCATCTGCTTGGGGAGATCTATTGGAGATCTACAAAATCCATAGCAGGAGACAACAAACAAAAGATATATGGCAAAAAATGCAACATGAATATCTGAATGTTTTTATGATTATGCATGAATATGCGTAATTTATGTTTGATGAATGTTGACAAAACAGACATATCAAACACAAACAGGGTCCAGGAATCAAACGCCCGGTACTATACTTCCAGGGGAAAAACCAACTGGAAAACCAATCTGCTAGAGATCCACATGCTGAAAAGCAAAGATCTGCGAGGAGGCAAAAAGATCAGAGATACCAAAGAAATCACAAAATCTCTGAGTAATGGATCAACAACAACCCAAATGGCGAACAAAAAGTCACAACAGGCATAAACAGCCACAAAGACAAATCTTGTTGGGGAAAAGGAGAAATCCCGATATATCTGCAGGGGAGTCCTCAGTATCAACTGAGAAACAAGAGTTCATTGCACAAGCGAGAACTGCTATGAAAGCAAATCCACGCAACTCCACTGGGGAACAACCCTCTGAGGGAGAACAGATCATCCATGTAGAATCTTCTGCACAAGCAACTCTACCTGGGGAGAACACAAATAGCCACTCCATCGGGGATACACCCACTGAAGGAAGAACAGATCACACAAGTAGATTCTGCAACAAGCCACTCTACTGAGGATCAAAAGCAATCAGGAAATCAATCACATCTCTGGATGCTGGACCACCAACTGACCCTACTGGGGAAACAGAGATTTCAACAAGCAGAAACTGCCACAAAAGCAACTCTGTCGAGGATACCAGCTCTGGCGGAGACTCTGAGGAGATATCACAGATGCAATCCTGATTCTGTTGGGTATACCAACTCTTTTGGGGATTTTGCATAAATACAATCCACCAAACCACAAATCTACTGACGGCTAGGGAATCCACCGAGGGACCCACTGGGGATATGGAGGAGAGCTGGGGAATCAACCACTGAATGCTACTCCTTCCAAACACAAATCAACAACTGCTGAGGAGGAAAATAATCACTTCACTGCTGAAGGCTAAACGCTCTGATGGGGAGATAGCAACAAATCTGCAGGTGACTGCGCTGAGGGAAGTGGTAAAGTACCGGGATATCAATCCACCCACCACTGAATCTTCAAAAAGAAAGCAACCATGCTGAGGAGAGAAACAACAACTCCGCTAGCGACTGCACTGGAGAGAGACGGGGTACCGGGGTTTCAAACCGCCACCTATTGAATCTTCCAAAAGGAAAACACCCATGCTGGGAGAGAATACTGCTGGAGAAGAAAACGAAGTCTTCAACCAGCACTCTGCTTGGGGAACAACCCACAACAACAACTCTGCTTGGGGAACAGCCCTAACAACAAAGCAGGAGAAAGAGGATACAACTAAGCCAGGAATATGAACAAATGTCTTACCTGTTGGAAATCATGCCACCCTTGGGAGAGCACTGAGAAATTCTTGAGTATCCTTCCATCATTGTGAATGTTCACTTTGTTTAAAACAACAATTTGAAAATTTTATTTGTTTAAAACAATGACATTTTATCAATTAAAACACGCAAAACATTTGTTGAATTGAAACAAATAAGAGTGCAAATAATTGGATAAAAAGCTCAAATTGATTTGATGGAATGGTAGCCTGCAAATGGCAAGACTCCATAGATCTGTACAAATTTGAAATCAGTGATATATATTGGAAGAGGGCTACATTGAACATAATGATCCTTTCTCTACCAATTTGAATCTCGATGTATTCGAAGCTTCAGTCGACGACGAATCGAGAATCTCTGACGAAAAGACGACTGTGGAACAGAAAGTCTTGTCAGGATGCAGTTACTTGACAAATCCCTAATTTTTGCCTAGATTGCCCCAGGGTGAGGTACTCAATCTAGCGGGATGCAAATATTCTTTTTTTTTCAAGTCTCTAACTTTTGCCTGGATCACCCTTGCGGGTTCTCCACCGAGACGCTCTTTTTTGCCTAAGCCGCCCTTTCGGGTTTTCAACTTAGCGAGCTATTCTGTTTTTCATTTGCATATACTTTTTTTTTAGGCAAAGTATTTCTTGACTGCATCTGAATTCACAGGACGAGTGAAATCCTCCCCATCCATTGTTGTAAGCATCAAAGCACCGCCTGAAAAGGCTCTCTTAACAACATATGGACCCTCGTAGTTTGGAGTCCACTTGCCCCTGGAATCGGACGCGAAAGACAAGACTTTCTTGAGCACGAGGTCACCTTCTCGGAACACACGAGGCTTGACCTTCTTATCGAATGCTTTCTTCATTCTCTGCTGATACAACTGACCATGGCACATGGCAGTTAATCGCTTCTCTTCAATCAAATTCAACTGGTCATAACGACTCTGAATCCATTCAGCATCAGTCAACTTGGCTTCCATCAAGACTCTCATTGATGGGATCTCCACCTCTACTGGGAGAACAACCTCCATGCCGTAAACAAGAGAGAAAGGGGTTGCCCCTGTTGAAGTGCGGACAGATGTACGATAACCATGCAAAGCAAATGGCAGCATTTCATGCCAATCTTTGTACGTGACTGTCATCTCCTGGATAATCTTCTTGATATTCTTATTAGCAGCTTCAACAGCCCCATTCATCTTTGGTCTGTAGGGAGAGGAGTTATGGTGCGCAATCTTGAATTCAGCGCACAACTCATCCATCATCTTGTTATTCAGATTAGATCCATTATCAGTAATGATCTTATCTGGCACACCATAACGGCAAATCAGCTGGTTCTTGATAAACTTCACAACCACCTGCCTAGTCACGTTTGCATACGAAGCGGCTTCAACCCATTTGGTGAAGTAATCAATTGCTACGAGAATAAACCGGTGCCCATTGGATGCTTTCGGTTCAATCTGCCGATCATGTCAATTCCCCACATAGAGAAAGGCCATGGTGATGAAATCACATTCAGAAGTGTCGGAGGAATATGAATCTTATTCGCATAAATCTGACACTTGTGGCATTTCTTCACATATTTGCAGCAGTCAGACTCCATTGTCAGCCAATAGTAGCCTGCTCTCAACATCTTTCTAGCCATGGCATGTCCATTGGAATGAGTACCAAATGAACCCTCATGGACCTCAGTCATCAACAGGTTTGCTTCGTGTCTATCCACGCATCTGAGCAAAACCATGTCAAAATTCCTCTTGTACAGCACTTCACCACTGAGGTAGAAACTGCCTGACAACCTTCTCAAAGTTTTCCTATCTTTCACAGATGCCCCAGGTGGGTAGACCTGGTTCTGGAGGAAATTCTTGATATCAAAATACCAAGGCTTGTCATCATTCACTTCTTCAACTGCAAACACGTGAGCTGGTATATCCAAGCGCATCACGGCAATGTTGGGAACTTCATTCCAATACTTGACCATAATCATGGAAGCAAGCGTAGCAAGAGCATCTGCCATCCGATTATCCTCTCGAGGAATATGATGAAAGTCAACTTCTATAAAGAATGTTGAAATCCTTCTTGCATAATCTCTATACGGAATGAGACCTGGCTGATTCGTCTCCCACTCACCCTTGATCTGATTAACAACTAGGGAAGTCATACTGAACAGACTGATGATCTTCAATCGGCTGGTGCGCTAAATGGTCAGCCAAGATACTACCTTTGATAGCTTTCTGAGCTTGATACTCGATATCATACTCAGACAACAACATCTGCCAACGGGCAATCCTCCCAGTTAAAGCAGGCTTCTCGAAAATATACTTAATTGGATCCATTCTGGATATCAACCAAGTGGTATGATTTATCATGTACTGGCACAAACGCTTAGCAGCCCAAGCCAAAGCACAGCACGTCTTCTCAAGCATAGAGTATCGAGACTCACAATTAGTAAATTTCTTACTGAGGTAGTAGATAGCAGATTCTTTCTTCCCTGATTCATCTTGTTGACCGAGTACACAACCCATCGAGTCTTCAAGAACAGTCAAATACATAATCAGAGGTCTTCCTTCCACAAGAGGAGACAAGATCGGAGGTTCAGACATATACTCTTTGATACTGTCGAAAGCTTTCTGGCAATCCTCGGTCCAATCATGAGACTGATCTTTCCGGAGGAGCTTGAATATCGGCGCACATGTGGCAGTCATGTGGGATATAAATCTGGAAATATAGTTCAAGCGGCCAAGAAAACCTCGGACTTGCTTCTCAGTTTTGGGTGCAGGCATCTCTTGTATTGCTTTGACCTTTGCAGGATCAACCTCATTACCTCTCTCGCTGACAACAAAACCCAACAACTTGCCGGAACGGACTCCAAATGTACATTTGTTCGGATTCATGCGAAGTCTAAACTTCCTCAAACGCTGAAAAAGCTTCAACAAATGCTCAACATGTTCAACATCCGTTCGAGACTTAGCAATCATATCATTAACATAGACCTATATCTCCTTGTGCATCATATCATGAAACAAGGTAGTTATAGCTCGTTGATATGTGGCTCCGGCGTTCTTCAGACCGAAGGGCATCACTCGATAACAGAATGTTCCCCAAGGTGTGATGAATGTTGTCTTCTCCATATCCTCGGGTGCCATCTTGATTTGATTATAACCGGAAAATCCGTCCATAAACGAAAAGACTTTGAATTTAGCTGTATTGTCTACCAACATATCAATGTGTGGTAGAGGAAAATCATCTTTTGGACTAGCTTTATTCAAATCTCTGTAATCAACACACATACGGACTTTTCCGTCTTTCTTAGGCACAGGCACAATATTGGCCACCCATTGAGGATATGTAGAAGTCACCAGAAACCCCGCATCAATTTGCTTCTGAACTTCCTCTTTGATCTTTACTGCCATATCTGGATGAGTTCTTCTGAGCTTCTGCTTCACAGGCATGCACTCAGGCTTCAAAGGCAGGAAATGTTGCACAATATCTGTATCTAGACCCGGCATGTCTTCATATGACCAAGCGAAGATATCTGAATATTCTCGTAGCAAACTGATCAACCTCTTCTTGACAGACTCCTCAAGAAGTGCCCCAATCTTCACCATGCGAACACAATCTTCAGACCCCAGGTTGACTGTTTCCAGATCTTCGAGATGCGGCTGAATGATCTTCTTTTCGTGCTCAAGGAGACGGGTAATCTCATTAGAAATCCCTTCAACATCATCTTCCTCTGCCTCGAATACAGGGAATTCAAAATTGGGAGATGGCGTTGGATCATTATGTTCAATGGGTTTTAGGATCAACCTGCATAATGATTTTGGATAATAAAACTTTAGAATTTAAACAAACAAATCATTATGCAGATGAAAAGATTGCTTTTATCCTTGTTTTTATGTGTTTTTTGTGATCACTGATTTCATGCAAAAGCAAAAAGTGAAAACAAATGGAAAAACAAATGTTTAACAATGCATTAATTGAATGAAATATCATTGTATAAATGCTGCCAACAATATCATCACTTCTCCTTTTGGCATGGGAGAAGGGTTTTGAACAAAGTGAACCATTACTCTGATCTATGAATGACTATAGGAACATCTACAGTGACCCAATTATGGCAGACACCACCAGGTATGATGAAGTTGCTCAAGTCCTCTGCATCCTCTTCTAGAATAGCAGCAGCCTCTTCAGGTTGATCAGCATGGATGAATCCTGCACTCTTGAACAAACCTTGCTCGTTGAATGCCCCAGAGGAATAACCAATGCCAGCCCGGGATCTGTTGTCTTCAAGCTCAATCATCTTTCCTAAACCAGCAACTACGCCACATTCAATGGCCAGCTTCGCATCACGATAGGAAGCAAATGAAGGAGACTTCTTCTCAATCGGCTCAGCAATAGATAAAGCTTGGAAAGGAGTTCCAACTTCATCCTCAACATCAATGTATGAGAAAGAAGACAAGTGGCTAACCAGGAGAGCCTTTTCTCCCCCTACCACAACCAGTTTCTTATTCTTCACGAATTTCAGCTTCTGGTGTAGGGTGGATGTCACGGCGCCAGCCTCGTGAATCCCTGGTCTACCAAGGAGACAACTATAAGATGGGTGGATATCCATAACCTGGAAGGTAACTTGGAAATCACTAGGTCCAATCTTGATCGGGAGATCAACTTCCCCAATCACAGTCTTACGCGACCCATCAAAAGCCTTCACAACAACACCACTCTGCCTCATAGGAGGACCCTGATATGACAATCTAGAGAGTGTGGTCTTTGGCAATACATTCAAAGATGATCCAGTATCCACCAGCACGTTGGACATGGCATTAGTTTTGCAGTTCATAGAGATGTGTAAAGCCATGTTGTGGTCTCTTCCCTCCTCAGGGAGATCAGCGTCACAGAAACTCAAAGTGTTGCAAGCAGTGATGTTTGCAACTATACTATCAAACTGTTCTATAGTGACATCATGATCAACATATGCCAGATCCAAAACTTTCTGCAGAGCCTCCCTATGGGGTTCTGAATTCAAAAGCAGAGATAATACGGAGATTTTGGATGGCGTTTGTAGCAGCTGGTCTACAATATTGTACTCACTCTTTTTGATGAGCCTCAGCATCTCATCACTTTCTTCATTCACAATGCCACTCGGGCCAACAGAAGAATCAGGAGTCTTTTGTACAGAGGAGGGTTTGGCAACAGCAAGTGCCGGGTTCTGAACATTCACAGCCGTCCCAACCGGATGCTCGGCAGAATCAGAAGCAACAGCTCTAGCCTCAGGCTTAGGAGCAGAAAACACACGACCACTTTGGGTCAAACCACTAACATCAGTAATATTAGTAACAGAAGTTGAAGGCAGCGACACTTCTTTCCCATCTTCCACAGCAACAGGATTATACCGGAAGGGGATTGCTTTATCTGAAGAATAAGGCACAGGGCCTGCGGGCTTGATTACCAATGAAGGAGAGACCTTCGGCTTGCTGCCATCATAACGGATGACAACAAGCTCGGGTAGCTTGAACACAGGAGAAATAACATTGACTTCTGGTTCATCTTCATCAACATTACGGTTCTGAAGAATCTTTATAGTACCTTCATCTAACAGCTCTTGAAGCTCTCTTCGCACTTGGCGACAACCCAGTCTGTTGACGGAGCAAATGCGGCATCTGTCATGGTCATGCTCCATATGGCTGTACTTACACAGCAAACGATGCAACTCGACCAATGACTGTCGAATATGACTCACATATTTGACTTTGTACTTCCCAGGGCACCCCTGGACCATGTTCACTGATTTCCCATGCTCGGGCAATGGGTTCTTTGTAACATTGGGGCCTGAGTCCTCGAAGCTCAGGATACCGCATCTCATAAGGTCTTGCACCTTAGTCTTCAGCGGATAACAATTCTCAATATTATGTCCCGGAGCACCGGAATGATACACACAATGTTGATCTAGTTTATACCACCACTGCGGGTTGGCAGGCACAGCTGGAGGATCCCTGGGAGTAACCAGCTTCCTTTCCAACAAGGAAGGATATAGTTCAGCGTATGACATAGGAATGGGATCGAAGTTGATCTTCTTCCTATCATAATTCAGGTTAGCTTGGTTACTTGTGCTGCCACGAGGCTGGTAAGCCTGTTGCTGTGGACGATGTTGTTGTTGATACTGAGGTTGTTGCTGATGCTGATGCTGATTGGGCTGCTGATACTAAGCACTATCTCTGAAAACAGGTGCTATATGAGCCACCTGGTGCTGATTGCTGGCACGTCGTACTAGCTTCCTCTGCATAGAGGGTCTTCTTGGTTTAGCATGGGATTGCACAACATGCGCCTCCCCATCTTTCTTCTTAAACGCCCCATACCATTTAGAAGAGCTCTCATCTTTCGACAGACGTCCTTCACGGACTCCTTCCTCCAGACGCATCCCCATGTTCACCATCTCGGTGAAATCAGAGGGAGCGCTCGCAACCTGTCGCATTACGCGAAAAACCGGCGGGAAACGAAAACAACAGAGCCGCCACCGTGCGTTATTTATCCCAAAAGAGGGAAAGGAAACGCTCGAAGTAAACCTGGAAAGAACATGGTCTCGCGACCAAAGAGAATGGGATCGGGAGTCGGTTATGCGAAGGGAAGGTATTAGCACCCCTACGCATCCGTCGTACTCGACGGGATCCACGCACAAAAGGAAGGAATATGGTTGCTAAAACACTGCTCACAAACATCAAACAAACACCGGCTGAAAGAGACACAAGAAAACAAACGGAACTGACTCGGCAGGATATCGCATCCTGGGCCTACTTAGTCTATCAAGCATAGACATCAGAGTCGAAGTAGTTCGGACTGGGGGAAAAACATGCTCGCGAGGATGTCGCATCCTCGGCATACGTATCTTCTTGGACAAAGAAGAATCAGAGCATCCGTAGCTCGACTCACGCACACAAACAAAACAGACACAGGCAAACGTGGAATCCGAATGCCAATCGCTGGAATTACATCAGATTCCGAACCAAAACACACACACACTGGAAACCAGATGCCACTTGATGGACTTATACCGGACTCCAAGCACACAACAAGAGGATACGGAATGCCAATCGCTGGGCTTACATCCATCTCCTAACACACACAAAGACAAAACAAAAAGGGCGCCCGGAGAGATCTGCTCATCTCCTGCCTACGTACCTCATCTGGTATGAGGATCAGGGCGACGTAGTTCCCCTACGCAGGGACAAAGGACTAGCCTAACCAAATAACAGGGGGAGACACAACTAGGGAGACTACGACTCGAGCCTAGATGTTATCATGCATTATCATCCCTAAGTCAAGGTTGCTATCTAACTTGCACAGGGAGCAAGCTAAACCTAAGCACAGGCACTAGCAAAGCAAACAATCACAGATAGCACACACTATATACACACCAAGTGGGGCTCAAACAAAGGTTAGGCTGCAAGAGCAAGCCAACTGTATCAGGGTGGTGTTAGCTCTTAACCTTGACATTGAGAGTCAAGGTGAAGCTGATGAAAGGTGAGTGAAGATTAGACTTCACAGCTCTTATCCCTGGCCTGGGAGAGCTTCAGACAATGAAGTGTGGGTCCAGAAAGTGGGAACCCTTCTACACTTATGACACTGACTCAACATAGATCTTGGGGTTAATGTCCACAAGGCATCAACATGTGATGTGAGCCAAGGGACGACTCAACAGAATAGCAGGAGATGGATTGCACATCTCTTGTGTCTGCCTATTGCCTTAACAAAGGTCTTTTCCTGCTTGGGGACAAAGATAAACAAGCACAAACATTGCCTCTTAAGGAGGACTTCAGACAGGTGCCTGGCCAAGTAACAGGCCAGGTCTTCCAGACTACATGGAGAAGAGATCATTATACCTCAATGCTCAAGCTAGCAAGCAAAGCACAAGCAAGTTCACAAGGGAACTATAGCAAATAAGGTACCTGAAATCAATCCAACATAATCAGTACTCCAGACAAACACAAGTCAAACAGACAATTACAAGTCCACAACACAAACAGATAACAAGTATCAATGCACAAAGGTGCAAGCCACAAGGCATAAGCACAAGTCTCAATGCCTACAAAACAAACTCAAGGTTAGTCATAAACCAGCAATAAACCAATCCCAATTGAGTGCACATCATCAAGTATAAGCAATTGTGCTCTTTGACCTGAAACAAAGCTCAAATGTGAGAACACAAACCACTAGTACAAGACTAGGGTCAAAATGGGAGCAATAAACCAAAACAGAACATGAAACTTATCAAAAATCAAGATCAATCAAATAAGAATCAAATCCAAGTGGTCTCACATTCATATCATCAACCAATATCCTTTCATACATCAATCATGGTCAAACATGCAAGTTAGAACCTCATAGAACCAAATAGAAAGATTCAACTCAAATCAACTCACAAACATTTCAATAAATCCCCAAAATATTCATGGTCAAACAGCATTCATAACATGACAATCATACCAAATTTCAAGTCATTTGGACCAAGGGAAGCAAGTCATTTAAATTCATCAAGTCAAAACAAGTTCAAACAAGCTCACACAAGGCACCAAAACATGCATCAACTTCAAGCAAGCATAAAACAGAATTGGCATAAGATAAATGAACCAAATCAAAGCCATGGCAAAATTCAAGATGTCTATAATACACATGCCAAATTTCAAGTCCATCCAATAAACCACAAGAATTTCACAAATCAAATAAGATCATGACTCACAAAAAGTCCACAATTGGTCAAACAGGGGAGAAAATCTCAATCAAATTGGAAATGCACCCAAAAGAATCCAGAAAAATTCACAAGTATTCTCAACATTCATAAGTATCCTCATGCAAAAATCCAGCTCATTTCATGTTCAATAGGCATGGCAAATAAAATCAAGAAGTTAGACATGAAATGGTGTGACACAAATTGTCACACCTCTAAAGATCATAGCATATCTCACAATCCAGGAATGAAAAAAAATCACAAACCATATACCAAAATTCTCCTCAAGGTGTCTAGATTATGCACACAAAATTTCAGCTCCATCCAATTAAGCATCATTATTTCATGATCAAAATAGTAAACAAGGTGCAACAAATGACATGTTCACATAAACCCTAGCCAAAACAGAAATCCACACGTGCACAATTTTCATAAAAATCATCAAAAAATACTAGACATGGCAAGGATCATCATGGAAAAAATCTCACATCAATTGGATTAATGGTTCAAGAGTTATGCAATTTTGAATGAGGAGAAAAAATAAAAAGAATGAGAAATAAGCATGGTGAAACATGGATACATGAATGAAATAAATGCCAAAGCCAAAAAAGAAAAGCTGGCGCCTGGATTCGAACTGTGTCTCAATTCAAATATGCGCGCGTTTCAAGTGAAACGCCGCGTTTCACTAAAGGACGTGGCGTGTTCTCATTGGTTACATGGCTCATAAACACAAATCTCATGCAGAAACACGGGCAAATGGATCTACACGCTTCTGGCTAGGGTTTATGCGCGCATTCATCAAGTTCTTCGTCCAAAATCCAGGTGATGAACAAATCTCACAGAAATCGACAAATGATACACCAATAGATTCATCTTCTCAAGCACAACAACAATCCTAACATGACTTGTCCTAATTCATACTAACAAATCCAGATCGAGCAAGGAAAGTTTCAACAATCAATCTTAGATTCATGATAACTCAATCAATTCTCAATGAAAATTAAAACCACAAAGTGCAGCATACTCCTGAATCCAAGATCTATCAAATGCATGGCTTAATTTCAACAATTATAAAGATCGAATTCCAACCTTCAAATTGATGCAGCTTTGGATTTGATGTTTTCAGGACTTGTAAGCACGAAACAGAAGTTTTATGGTGCTCCAGGAGATGAATGAATGGAGATTCGAAGCTCAATGATGCTTGATCTTGCTCCAATTTCCAGTTGCCATTGATGGAGCTCTATGTAACAGTGCTTGAAACAGCTTGGAATCCTCGAATCCTAGCTTGCAGAACCTTCAAGATTGCTTGTGGATGATGGCACAATGAAGAACTAGGCAAGGAAATGGAAGAAACTTGTAGAAAAATTGAGAGCAAAAGTTGAGAGAATTGTGCAATTCTTTATATAGATCTGTTCAAATGAGATGTTAATGATGAATTCAGTTAGGATTAACTATTTATATGTGCTGTTAATCAACTTTGTTAATCAAGCTTAGCCAAAACCAAAATGATTAGTGAAAATGCAAGTTTATGCTAAATTGGTCATGCCACCCTCATGTTATGCAATGCCTTGCTACAGTGCACGTTTCTCTTGCCAAACACACTCCAATTTTGATTTTAGACCAAGTTCAAGTGGTGGGAAGTGTAGAAAATGCACATTTTGGAAAGTCACTTTTTTCCCTCCCTTTTTTAAATTCAATCAAGTGAAAAAATGCCATTTTTATGTGATGATTTTTGATGAAATATGATGAATGATTTGGATAGAGCATGTTAAATGGAGATTGTAGCAAGAAACCCCACTCAATTTGGCCAAATGGTGTGCAAGTTATCCCTTGTTGAAGTTCAAAAAATCTTGACAATGATTTGATCATAACTTGCCAACCACACATGAGAAATGGATGTTCTTGGCCTTTTTGGAAAGGTGAGAGCAAGATCTTAAACTTTCATGTTGGACAAAATTCCATTTGAAGCTTGTATGATGATGTAAATTTGAGGAGAAGACCTTTCCATTTTTGGCAGTTTGAAATTACAGGTCACTTACTATTTTTGGAAACTTTTCATCTGACCTCAAATTCTTCAATCTTGATCTTTGAAATGTCAAATGAGACTTGTATGGACATGAATGAGGCCTTTCAAACCATCTCCCACCTTCAAATCCATGAATTCAGGCACAGTTGACCACAGTTGACTTTCTAGGGTTTCAGATGAAATTCAGCTTGACTGTTGAGCTTTGATCATCCAATCTTTGGCCAAACCACTTCAAAATGGTCCCTAGGTTATATGAACATGTTGAACCAACCTTGGGGCTTTGCTTCAATAGGATAGGCACTTGCTTGCTTGATTGACTGATCCTCCTAACCAGTCTTGACTGATGACTTGCACTTGGGCAAATGGACAATGCAATGCTATGCAGTGGACAATGTTATGTTAATGACCTAATATGAAATGAATGTACAAAAATGGGAGGTGCAAATTTGAGGTGCTACAACTGTCCCTATTCAATCAACTGGGAACCCGAACGGATGAGAGCAACGGCTGTCAGACTTTCAGGGTAAACAGGGATTGAATACCGAAGAACCGTAGAAATTTGCACAATACGGGGATCCACCAACGGAAACGTCCACTGGGATCTGATATTTATCACTGGGGATTTTGATTTTTTCTGGTTTTTCTCTCAAGGGTACAACCACCTCCAAACATCTCAAGACGATGAATGGGAACAGAAATCACAACTAGACGTCAACGGACGACCAGGAAAAAAACTCAACGTTTACCGAAACCAACGGAGAGGTAACCAGACATCAACGGACGAATGGGAAAGAGATACAACCACATGTCAGCGGACATAGTGGGAAAAACTCATCGTTTACCAAAACCAACGGAGAGGTAACCCTACTGGAGGACGACCAGGAAAAACTCGACGTTTACCAAGACCAACGGAGAGGTAACAAGACATCAACGGATGACAGATGAACTGGGAAGACTCGACCAGACGTCAACGGACGAATGGGAGAAGCTCGACGTTTATCGACACCAACGGAGAAGGAGAAAACTCGACCAGACGTCAACGGACGAACGGGAGAAGCTCAACGTTTATCGACACCAACGGAGAAGGAGAAGACTCAACCAGACGTCAACGGACGAACGGGAGAAGCTCGACGTTTATCGACACCAACAAAGAAGGAGAAGACTCGACCAGACGTCAACGGAAGAACGGGAGAAGCTCGACGTTTATCGACACCAACGGAGAAGGAGAACACTTCACTAAGGAAGCGGTACAACAACCGAAAACCGAATAGGACGCCACCGACGACTCTACTGGGGATTCTGGCTGGGAATCAACCAGACATTAACGAATGACTGGGGAATAGGATACACAATCAGACGTCAACGGACGAATGAGAAAAACTCAACGTTTACCGAGACCAACGGAGAGGTAAATCCGCATGGGGAAGGGTACAACTAGATGTCATCGGACGACTAGGAAAAACTCGACGTTTATCGACACCAACGGAGAGGAGGAAACTCTGAGGGGAATCATATGGTATTACCAAATGATCTGTGGGGAATAAGCAACTATACGTCAACGGACGCATAGGAAAAACTCGACGTTTATCGACACCAACGGAGAGGAGGAATACTTCTGGGGATAATGAACACAACCAAATCATCAACGGATGATCGGGAAAAACTCGACGTTTATCGACACCAACGGAGAGGAGAAATGCTTCACTAGGGAAGGAGGACGACGTTACGAACATCGAAAGATGATGTTTACCGACATCAAAAGAAGACCAGACACTACGCATGACTGGGAAAGCACCGAAAGATGGTGTTTATCGACACCAAAGAAATAACACACGCGGGTGCTGATAGGATAATGACATCTATATATGTCAGGGCAAGGCTAAACACTCGCTGGGGATAAGGTTGCTGACTCGGAGCAAATATCCGAAAGGAGAAGGAATATCAATACCGAAACTAGATAATGATAACCACAAAGAGGGGATTACATCGACCGGTTAGTAGGTAGAAAACCACGGAACAGTAACCGTCATCACTAGGATGAGCACAAGGGTTGACTCCACAAAGGGGAGAAAAGAGGATTCACATCTACCGGTTAGTAGGTAGAAGACCACAAAGATAGGACTTACAACTGCTGGTTTGTAGGCAGAGGCCACCAAAATCTGCTGAGGATAAGATGAATGAGTACCGGTTAGTGAGCAACTATTCATTTATACCACAGGGAAGCACAAGAGACAGCCACAAGGAAGCCAATTCAGGATCGATCCAAAAAGGCAAACTGAATCAAGACTCATCCTAATTGAGGAAAGAACTCAATAGGGAAAACCCATCCCAAGGGGAGGGAACGGAAACAACCGTCATCCACGAGGATAAAACTCAGTGGGGAGCGCAGAAGGAAATGACAGACATTTTCTGCTTAAGGGGTCGACTCTATATGGAGGGATCAAACACACCCACATCTTCTAGGGGAACAAACCAAGCTTGCAAGATGCTACCAATTCTGGGGAGTAGCAATGCTGGGGATACCCGCTCCACTAAGGAGTCACTTGTTGGGAAAACACCTTTCTACTTTGCTGGGAACCCAATTCCGAAATCAACCCAAAGGCACGAGGCTAAACTCCTTCCAACAATCCATTCTTGGTTACCACGGCTTTAGGGCTAATGGATATGTTTGCAATGCTAATGCATGAGTTTTTTTTTAGCGCAATGCCCCATGATCATGGAAATGCTACGCACTAATGATGCAATATGCTATGCTTATCTAAATGATGAATGCATAAAAACATGTCTCCTCCAGAGACAACACCGGGGAGCTCCAGGAACTCTGCTGAGGATCTCAATACCACGTCCATTTCCACCCTGCTGGGGAAAGACAACCCTTGCTGGGGATGAACTCCATCGAACCCGAACTGCTTAGGGATTACTCTACTATGGGAGGCAACCAATGTTTACCTCTACTGGGGATGATTTCACCGGACTCGGTCCGCTTGGGGACCTTGCTAGGGGAAAACCAACAACACAAACCCTCCACTATGGAGATCCACTAGGGGAAAACACTCCACACCCTGATGGGGGAAATGCATAACTCCGTTGGGAAAGGCCTACACCACTCTGCTGAGGAAATAATACACTAGGCCTTACTGGGGATAGACATCCACAACCCTGCAGGGGACAAGCATTTACAACCACACTGGGGATACGTCCTCAACCCTGGGAAACAAACCACCCACTGATACTCCCACTGGGGGACATGGCGACCTTCAAGCTCTCTGAGGAGACACCGATCTCGAATCGGCTAGGGAAAACCAATACTTTCAGACCCACTGGGGAGATACGGCTTATTCGACACGGAACACCTGTCGACTCGTCGAACACTGGCATTCATCTTCCAACCACAGTGTTGACTTCCCACTTTTAAGAATTCCCAGACTCGTCTGGACTTTTCTGATTCATCACCTTGTATTCCCAACTCCTTCATGCCTTTACGGGGATCGAACCTCTGGGGTTCATACAAATTTCCCAGTCTTCAGACTTTGAAGAGTCTTCTTGATTAACCTCTAGGATCGTCGTCCTTCTTTCGTCGTCTTTTCACTGTTCTTCTATCCCTTGCCCCTGGTTGGACTCTGTGGGGATCTCTTGTCAAAAGGCTTCATATCACAACCGGTCAGGGAATGAAGATATCTAACAGCACCTGTACAAGAGATCGTTAGATAAAAGCGTGCCCCAGGCGCGCCAACATTTCAACACCCATATCACTCAAACTTACGAATAAGATTTCACGCTTTCAACCTTGTAAGCATGCATCGGAAGGGATCTCCATGTTACAGAATGCAAGTATTCTTATCAAAAATAAACGGATGTTTTCGTAATCAAAGCGGTAATGAAAACAAAAACAAAATTATTTGACTGAACACGCATTTTACTGACTGAAAAAGACGGCTCAAAACCGAGCAACACACAGGAAGCAAACCCTGAAAAGAGGTGATTGCACATAAAAAGGAAAAAATCTATCCTAATGGCAATGTGAAACCGTGATCTCATCGAGTTCCAACTCAGTTACACCCCATATGTCCTCAAGACTTTCCTGCACTTTCTGTTTTCTGAACAAGACGCTTCCGATCGATCTCTGACGGAGATTATCCATGTTATATCCGAAGCACAAACGGTCATGCTGGACGCAGCTGTTCGTTTCAATCCCTCTTTTTCCTGGACCGCCTTTTCGGGTTTTCAGTCCACCGGGATACCCTTTTTTGCCCAAGCCGCCCTTGTGGGGTTTTCGACTTGCCGGGTGTACAAATTCTTTTCATTCTTTATCCCTAACTTTTGCCCGAACCTTTTCTTTTTTTTTTCGGTTCGCCGGGATGCCCCTTTTTGCCTGGACTTTTTTCTTTTTTTTGTCCAGCGGGTCAATTTTACGAAGTATCTTTTAACTGCATCCGCATTCACAGGGGATGGAAAATCTTCGTCATCCGTGGTCGTCGACAACAAAGCTTTGTCAGAGAAACCTTTTTGACCACGAATGGACATCCATAACTGTGTGTCCACTTGCCCCACGATCGTTGAGGAGGAAGGATCCTTTTCAATACCAGCTCTCCCACGTGGTACGCACGAGTTCGCACTTTTCGGTCAACAACACGCTTCATTCACTGGGTACAACTGCCCCATGACAAGTAACCGTCAGCCTCTTTTCCTCAGTCAGGCTCCATGCGTCATACCGAGTCTTTACCCGCCCAGTCTTTTCCAATTTCTCATCCATCAAGACTCTCCACAATGGGATCTAGGCTTCAGTAAGTAATACCACTTTTATCCCATACACAGGCGAATGCGGCGTTGCCCCAGTAGGCGTACGCATCAAGGTTTAGTACTCGGGACACAAACTTTGTACTCAGCCACCAACGTTGGTGTATTCAAAGGTTATCTGGGACACACCAGCTCATTCACCTTAAACTCCCCATCAGACATCAGAATCCGTTCGGATTCAGGGTCAGGCCCCTCCTCCGGGATCGGTTCCTCACAATCTTTCGATTTGAGTACCTCGAGATATCCTCATCAGGGAACTCAAACTTCCTTGGTTGATAATCCTTAATGGTATACTGTATATCATGAATCAGTTAGAATTACTTTCCATCTTGCAACCCGTCCGGTCAATCCTAGCTTCTCAAGCACATACTTGATTAGATCCATCTTGGAAATCCACAAAGTGGTATGAACCAGCATACTGTCTCAGTCGGCGAGCAGCCTATGCCAAAGTACAACAAGTTTTCTCGAGCAATGAATGTATTATTTCACAGTCGATAAACTTTTTGCTTAGGTAAATTGCATGCTCTTTTCGACCAGACTCGTCATGCTGACCCAATACGCACCTCATAGACCCCTCGAGGGCCGTCAAGTACCAGATTAACAGAATCAGAGGTTCCTGCAACTTATTCTTTTTCCAATGCCCCTTGGCAATCATTATCCTACCTGACCGTTTGATCTCTTTTTGTTTTCGATTCAGGCATTTCTTGCATTATTTTTCTTTTTCTTTTCTTTTCTTTTTTCTTTTCCTTTTTTTTTTTTAGCAGGATCGACCTCGACTCCTCTTTCGTTCACAATAAGCCTCGGCAGCTTACCGGACAGCACTCTACAAGTGCACTCATTCGGACTCAACAGTATGAGTTATCTCAACCGGTCAAACAACTTGCCCCGGTCTACCGGATGCCCCTCTCTCGTTTGGGACTTTGTCATCATGTCCTCAACATGGCATTCGCTTTCACGATGAATCATATCATGAAACAAAGTCACCTTTGACCTTTGATACGCGGCACCGGCCTTCTTCTTCACCTTATAACAAGAAATGTGCTCCTTAGTGTGATGGACATTGTTTACTTCATATCATCTGGCAGCAATTCCACTTAATTTTGGCCAGAAAGCCATCCATGAAGGTAAACACCGAGAATTGAGCTGTACTATCAACCAATACATCAATGTGAAGTACCGGGAATTCATCTCTCGAACTAGCTCTATTCACTTCTCAGCAGTCCACACACATTCTCATCTTATCACCCTTTTTCGGCGCCAACCGCTTCTCTGGAGGACAGTCCTCCCTTAATGGTAGCTTGTGCCCCACACCATGGGTACTCCTCCCTGGTGTATCTTGATACAGACAGGAGAAGATAGCAACACGCTCTTTCAACAGGGCTACCATTCTGCTCTCGACTCGCCTTAGACCTCGGCGGTACCCGGAGTAACAATCTTGACTCACTCCTCGTGCGGTTGAATCACCTTCTCCTCTTGTTTCAACAACCTGGCTAATCCCATCAGATCACAATCTTCTTCGCCTTCTTCTTTGGCATGATAGCTTGGATTGTCGAAGTCATACAGAGGTGTAACCGAATTGTTATCAACGAGATCAGGAGAATGGTCACTTTTGAGGTTGGAGCGAGACAAGTTCAAAAGAAAAGAGAATGAAAAAAAAACATTGCCATTTTTATTTCTTAAAACTGCAAAAATAAGTGAAAAACAGGGAACACCGCTTTTAATCACAAAAACATCCATTTATTACTGATGCAAAATGTTGCATAATGAAACACATGAGATGACCCTTACAATGGACCACTACGTTTCGGGCAAAACGTATGGCTTTCATGCAAACAAAAATTGAAACACAGAAATTCTACTCTTCTGGATGAGTGACAGTGGCGATCTTGGAGGCCTTCCAATTCTCTGGTACACACGATCTTATCCACGCCTCGAGCTCGCGGTCACGGTTTATCTCTTCACTCACTGAACGAGCATGATCAGGATCCAGCATTCCTGCACTGACAAAGGTGTACGGTGGACGACATCCTCTGTTTGGTCTAGCCGACTTTTGATCCGGCTGATAACCGACCCCAAACATGTCTGCTTTTACCACAATATCAATGATCCTTCCCCAGCCTCGGGCCTCTCGGTTCTTCACCACTTCCAGGGCTTGTTTATAAGAGGAAATGGACAGCCTTTTCTCTTTCTCAGCAGCAAGGGCATTCTCCACCTTGACGGTTTCAATAGCTTGACTTGGTGTTTCAACCTTTTCACTATCCGTTTCTACTTCCTTCATCTTCTGGATCGTGTCTCTCATCACTACACATCCCTTTGTGGCGACGGCCGCACAACAAATATCAGCACTAGGGAAAGCTTCATCCTTCATCAGAGGTTTTGGAACCACAGACATTGGAACCTTTAACTGATCCTCCTCAGTCACCTCCATTCTTCTCTTGGCCTTTTTCACCATCTTCACTTTTACAGGACCCTTCCTGGGTACGGGGTTGACTTCACCATTCATTATCTGTGCCAAGCTGATAGCCTTAGAGTCCACCATGTCCTGGACGACATGCTTGAAAGCTCTACAACCCTCAATACTGTGCCCCTGTGCCCCATAATGGAAATCGCATTTAGCATTCTCATCATAGTTTGGAGGCCTCCGATGCCGTTCCACGGGAATCAATATCCTTGGGCGGACTAACCCCAGATCCCTCAACCTTTTGAACAGGAGAGTATAAGTCACAGGTGGCTCCTCAAACTGACGATTAACCTTCTCCTTCTTCACCAGGCTCTTAGCTTTCAGTGCTCTCTGTTGAGGTGGTGGTGGTTGCTGTGGTACAGTTAGGTTATCAACAGGAGTGACTATAGCGGCAGCATAAGGGTGATAACGATCCTTACCGCGTTCTTTCTTTGTCTCCACACCTCCTGATTCAACCTCCTTTTTGAGTGGACCACTGCCAGATGGTTTCTTTGCCACAGTACCAGAGGGGTTGTTTGCTTCGGCTGACAGAGCCTTTCCCCGAACTTTCTCCTGGATCATCCAACCTTCAATTCTTTCCAATCTCTCAGCCATTGCTTTCTGCCCCAGAGCAAGCCCTTGCACCACACTGAAATCCTCCTTTATCATTTCTTTCAACTCAAGAAGGTCAGCGTTGGGTGGATCCATCAGTTTGGATTTGTTGCCCCTAGCAGGATATTTGAACAGACGAGCTATGCGCACCGGTTGACACCTACAAAACAGCAAATGGGTTAGTATGACTCACGCATGCCATGTCTATCCGTACCAGGAATATTTTGTCCCTTGATTCTAGCGTCACTGAGACAAATAATTTTTCATCAACAACATTCTCACATATGTATGTCTCTCAACCAGAATCTTAATCAAAGATGGACCCCGGGTACGGGTAGACATGAGTTGAATGCAGATGGATGCGGAATGATAATGATGCAAATGCATGAATGCAGGTCACTGTGTCACCAAGTCATCTGAAGACCCATCAAGTCTCTGAACCAGTCACAGTCATCTGAGGGACTAAGTCACCATAAATCCGACTTGGGGAGTTCCGAAATAAACGGAACCGGAGATTACATCTCATCATCACAGGAACATCCACTGAACGGACGACAACCAGATCTTCTGAACGAGTACTCTCAAATCCAACCCGGGGATCCGAAATAAACGGAACCCGCTGATAGATATCACTGACAGAATTCCGGCGTGACAGAAGTAAGTATCCACAAGTTCATCGAAACCAAAGTCACCATCAGTACTCATAGTCACCAACAAGTCACCATCAAGCCAGCAACAGTACCTGTAATAATGATCATTCCCTCCCCACCCACGGGTGTCATCTAGGCCATGGTAAGGTCGAGAGAAACGCAGGATAAACAACCCTTTCAAGAATATCATCCTGTGCACACCCGATGTATGCACTGATAATACCCCATCAGAGTCTGAACTGCTCGTGATATCAATGTTCCGCTAAGTGGCGCATACCACCCGCTTCCCATGAATCACTCTATTCCTAGGTTTCCTAGATTTCACTCATAGCCTGGGTATTGGGCCTTTTACCTCGAGTAACTCCCGCCCCAAACAGAGAAACACAGCACAGCCAGCACAGATGAATATGAATGAATGCAAACATTAATGCACACATAAATGCAAACAATAAATAAATGAATGCAATAAATAACAGCAAACAGCAACCAAAACCCTAACCTAGAGAGCGCTAGGAGAGACTCGCTTAGGGAAGATGGACCAGCAAGAGGTCAACTTCTCCCTGTCCCCAGCAGAGTCGCCAGCTGTCGCATTACACGAAAAACCGGCGGGAAACGAAAACAACAGAGCCGCCACCGTGCGTTATTTATCCCAAAAGAGGGAAAGGAAACACTCGAAGTAAACCTGGAAAGAACATGGTCTCGCGACCAAAGAGAATGGGATCGGGAGTCGGTTATGCGAAGGGAAGGTATTAGCACCCCTACGCATCCGTCGTACTCGACGGGATCCACGCACAAAAGGAAGGAATATGGTTGCTAAAACACTGCTCACAAACATCAAACAAACACCGGCTGAAAGAGACACAAGAAAACAAACGGAACTGACTCGGCAGGATATCGCATCCTGGGCCTACTTAGTCTATCAAGCATAGACATCAGAGTCGAAGTAGTTCGGACTGGGGGAAAAACATGCTCGCGAGGATGTCACATCCTCGACATACGTATCTTCTTGGACAAAGAAGAATCAGAGCATCCGTAGCTCGACTCACGCACACAAACAAAACAGACACAGGCAAACGTGGAATCCGAATGCCAATCGCTGGACTTACATCATATTCCAAAGCAAAACACACACACACTGGAAACCAGATGCCACTTGATGGACTTATACCGGACTCCAAGCACACAACAAGAGGATACGGAATGCCAATCGCTGGGCTTACATCCATCTCCTAACACACACAAAGACAAAACAAAAAGGGCGCCCGGAGAGATCTGCTCATCTCCTGCCTACGTACCTCATCTGGTATGAGGATCAGGGCGACGTAGTTCCCCTACGCAGGGACAAAGGACTAGCCTAACCAGATAACAGAGGGAGACACAACTAGGGAGACTACGACTCGAGCCTAGATGTTATCATGCATTATCATCCCTAAGTCAAGGTTGCTATCTAACTTGCACAGGGAGCAAGCTAAACCTAAGCACAGGCACTAGCAAAGCAAACAATCACAGATAGCACACACTATATACACACCAAGTGGGGCTCAAACAAAGGTTAGGCTGCAAGAGCAAGCCAACTGTATCAGGGTGGTGTTAGCTCTTAACCTTGACATTGAGAGTCAAGGTGAAGCTGATGAAAGGTGAGTGAAGATTAGACTTCACAGCTCTTATCCCTGGCCTGGGAGAGCTTCAGACAATGAAGTGTGGGTCCAGAAAGTGGGAACCCTTCTACACTTATGACACTGACTCAACATAGATCTTGGGGTTAATGTCCACAAGGCATCAACATGTGATGTGAGCCAAGGGACGACTCAACAGAATAGCAGGAGATGGATTGCACATCTCTTGTGTCTGCCTATTGCCTTAACAAAGGTCTTTTCCTGCTTGGGGACAAAGATAAACAAGCACAAACATTGCCTCTTAAGGAGGACTTCAGACAGGTGCCTGGCCAAGTAACAGGCCAGGTCTTCCAGACTACATGGAGAAGAGATCATTATACCTCAATGCTCAAGCTAGCAAGCAAAGCACAAGCAAGTTCACAAGGGAACTATAGCAAATAAGGTACCTGAAATCAATCCAACATAATCAGTACTCCAGACAAACACAAGTCAAACAGACAATTACAAGTCCACAACACAAACAGATAACAAGTATCAATGCACAAAGGTGCAAGCCACAAGGCATAAGCACAAGTCTCAATGCCTACAAAACAAACTCAAGGTTAGTCATAAACCAGCAATAAACCAATCCCAATTGAGTGCACATCATCAAGTATAAACAATTGTGCTCTTTGACCTGAAACAAAGCTCAAATGTGAGAACACAAACCACTAGTACAAGACTAGGGTCAAAATGGGAGCAATAAACCAAAACAGAACATGAAACTTATCAAAAATCAAGATCAATCAAATAAGAATCAAATCCAAGTGGTCTCACATTCATATCATCAACCAATATCCTTTCATACATCAATCATGGTCAAACATGCAAGTTAGAACCTCATAGAACCAAATAGAAAGATTCAACTCAAATCAACTCACAAACATTTCAATAAATCCCCAAAATATTCATGGTCAAACAGCATTCATAACATGACAATCATACCAAATTTCAAGTCATTTGGACCAAGGGAAGCAAGTCATTTAAATTCATCAAGTCAAAACAAGTTCAAACAAGCTCACACAAGGCACCAAAACATGCATCAACTTCAAGCAAGCATAAAACAGAATTGGCATAAGATAAATGAACCAAATCAAAGCCATGGCAAAATTCAAGATGTCTATAATACACATGCCAAATTTCAAGTCCATCCAATAAACCACAAGAATTTCACAAATCAAATAAGATCATGACTCACAAAAAGTCCACAATTGGTCAAACAGGGGAGAAAATCTCAATCAAATTGGAAATGCACCCAAAAGAATCCAGAAAAATTCACAAGTATTCTCAACATTCATAAGTATCCTCATGCAAAAATCCAGCTCATTTCATGTTCAATAGGCATGGCAAATAAAATCAAGAAGTTGGGCATGAAATGGTGTGACACAAATTGTCACACCTCCAAAGATCATAGCATATCTCACAATCCAGGAATGCAAAAATCACAAACCATATACCAAAATTCTCCTCAAGGTGTCTAGATTATGCACACAAAATTTCAGCTCCAGCCAATTAAGCATCATTATTTCATGATCAAAATAGTAAACAAGGTGCAACAAATGACATGTTCACATAAACCCTAGCCAAAACAGAAATCCACACGTGCACAATTTTCATAAAAATCATCAAAAAATACTAGACATGGCAAGGATCATCATGGAAAAAATCTCACATCAATTGGATTAATGGTTCAAGAGTTATGCAATTTTGAATGAGGAGAAAAAATAAAAAGAATGAGAAATAAGCATGGTGAAACATGGATACATGAATGAAAGAAATGCCAAAGCCAAAAAAGAAAAGCTGGCGCCTGGATTCGAACTGTGTCTCAATTCAAATATGCGCGCGTTTCAAGTGAAACGCCGCGTTTCACTAAAGGACGTGGCGTGTTCTCATTGGTTACATGGCTCATAAACACAAATCTCATGCAGAAACACGGGCAAATGGATCTACACGCTTCTGGCTAGGGTTTATGCGCGCATTCATCAAGTTCTTCGTCCAAAATCCAGGTGATGAACAAATCTCACAGAAATCGACAAATGATACACCAATAGATTCGTCTTCTCAAGCACAACAACAATCCTAACACGACTTGTCCTAATTCATACTAACAAATCCAGATCGAGCAAGGAAAGTTTCAACAATCAATCTTAGATTCATGATAACTCAATCAATTCTCAATGAAAATTAAAACCACAAAGTGCAGCATACTCCTGAATCCAAGATCTATCAAATGCATGGCTTAATTTCAACAATTATAAAGATCGAATTCCAACCTTCAAATTGATGCAGCTTTGGATTTGATGTTTTCAGGACTTATAAGCACGAAACAGAAGTTCTATGGTGCTCCAGGAGATGAATGAATGGAGATTCGAAGCTCAATGATGCTTGATCTTGCTCCAATTTCCAGTTTCCATTGATGGAGCTCTATGTAACAGTGCTTGAAACAACTTGGAATCCTCGAATCCTAGCTTGCAGAACCTTCAAGATTGCTTGTGGATGATGGCACAATGAAGAACTAGGCAAGGAAATGGAAGAAACTTGCAGAAAAATTGAGAGCAAAAGTTGAGAGAATTGTGCCATTTTTGATCTAGATCTGTTCAAATGAGATGTTAATGATGAATTGAGTTAGGATTAACTATTTATATGTGTTGTTAATCAATTTTGTTAATCAAGCTTAGCCAAAACCAAAATGATTAGTGAAAATGCAAGTTTATGCTAAATTGGTCATGCCACCCTCATGTTATGCAATGCCTTGCTACAGTGCACGTTTCTCTTGTCAAACACACTCCAATTTTGATTTTAGACCAATTTCAAGTGGTGGGAAGTGTAGAAAATGCACATTTTGGAAAGTCACTTTTTTCCCTCCCTTTTTTAAATTCAATCAAGTGAAAAAATGCCATTTTTATGTGATGATTTTTGATGAAATATGATGAATGATTTGGATAGAGCATGTCAAATGGAGATTGTAGCAAGAAACCCCACTCAATTTGGCCAAATGGTGTGCAAGTTATCCCTTGTTGAAGTTCAAAAAATCTTGACAATGATTTGATCATAACTTGCCAACCACACATGAGAAATGGATGTTCTTGGCCTTTTTGGAAAGGTGAGAGCAAGATCTTAAACTTTCATGTTGGACAAAATTCCATTTGAAGCTTGTATGATAATGTAAATTTGAGGAGAAGACCTTTCCATTTTTGGTAGTTTGAAATTACAGGTCACTTACTATTTTTGGAAACTTTTCATCTGACCTCAAATTCTTCAATCTTGATCTTTGAAATGTCAAATGAGACTTGTATGGACATGAATGAGGCCTTTCAAACCATCTCCCACCTTCAAATCCATGAATTCAGGCACAGTTGACCACAGTTGACTTTCTAGGGTTTCAGATGAAATTCAGCTTGACTGTTGAGCTTTGATCATCCAATCTTTGGCCAAACCACTTCAAAATGGTCCCTAGTTTATATGAACATGTTGAACCAACCTTAGGGCTTTGCTTCAATAGGATAGGCACTTGCTTGCTTGATTGACTGATCCTCCTAACCAGTCTTGACTGATGACTTGCACTTGGGCAAATGGACAATGCAATGCTATGCAGTGGACAATGTTATGTTAATGACCTAATATGAAATGAATGTACAAAAATGGGAGGTGCAAATTTGAGGTGCTACACAACCATCCGCTCATAATAGAATGAGCTAAGAGTCTTCAAAAAGATCTTAGTCATTTCTTTCTCTTCCAGCGGAGGAGTAATCTGAGCTGCTAACTCTCGCCACCTCTGGGCGTACTCCTTAAATGTATCCTTATCCTTCTGAGACGTGGCCCTGAGTTGATCATGGTCAGGCGCCATATCAACATTATATTTATATTGCTTGACGAAGGCTTCGCCAAGATCATTGAAGGATCGGATGTTTGCACTAACAAGGCTCATATACCAGCGAAGAGCCGCACCGGACAAACTATCCTGAAAATAGTGGATCAGAAGCTGATCATTATCTGTTTGCGTAGACATTTTCCTGACGTACATGACCAGGTGAGCGAGAGTGCAGGTGTTCCCCTTATATTTTTCAAAGTCAGGCACTTTGAATTTGATTGGAATCTTAACACCGGGAACAAGGTAGAGTTCAGCAGCAGACTTGCCAAACAGATCTTTCCCTCGAAGGGTCTTCAATTCCTTACGCAGCTCAAGGAATTGATCATTCATCGCGTCCATTTTCTCATTGACATCTGGGCCCTCAGACGACTCAGAATGATAGATGGTGTCGTCTACCCTGGGAATGGTATGCACGACAGGAGGAGCAGCAGCAAGGACCGGGCTAGATGCCGGTATAGAAGCAAAAGTCGGAGGTGGAATATCTGGCATGAAACCCGGAGGCATACCCCACGGAAACCCGGCTGGCATGGCATGTGGCACAAAGTGAGCATTGGCAGCTGACACAGTCGGAGCAACGACTTCAGATATAACCGTCCTCTGGGGAGGAGTTGCAGGAGGTGGAGAAGGTTGGTTTTGGGCAGACAAAAACTGCTCCATCAGAGCACTCAGACGAGCGACCTCTTCCTTCAGCTCACGGTTCTCTTGCTCAAGTTGATACATTACTCTTGCAGAATTGGCTCTTGTATAGTACCGGTGAGTCAGCTTGTCTTCAAAATAAATGAAGAGCACAGAGTTAGGCCACAGACAAGAAGACCAAGAACGACACCTGCTCATGCAAAATGATGCATGCGATGCTTGTGCATATGCTTTATTTTATTTTCAAGGAACTTTTAGGGTTCTTATTTGCAAATTTTAATTTTTAAGCATTTAATAGCATATGGAAAATATCTCATCAAATATATGTTTGAAACAAAGAAGTACAGCATTTTTGATTATTACAAGGGAAAAGGAAAATAAACATCCTATGGATCCCTAGAAGCTCGAGATGCTGGAAGACGAGATACACACAGCTTCTTGATCTCTCTCTCATAGGCTGCTTCCATATCCGCTTTCTCCTTTGCAAGTCGATCGTACTTCCTCTTCCAGAACTTGGAAGACTAAGGAAGCAGAGAAGTCCAAGTATCATTCGGATCATCGATCACCTGATGCTCGAGAAACTCAATCAAAGCATCCTTCTCCTTCAGCTGTTGAAGCAACTCCTCTCTTTCACGGATCCAGGCACGTGAAAGGTCTTCTTCTCTCAACTCCTCTACACCTTGGTTAGGGAGGGTTGAAGGCCCAGCCACATCCAACGGTGTAGGTCTCGGATGATCATACGGCATAAGGTACTCAGCAGCTCTCTGTCTGACCCAAGAGGTATATGGCTCCAAAGCAATGCAGTTCTTCGGACCCAACTCATTCCTACCCTTCTTCTGAATCTTGCGCCAAGCGCGGACAAATCTGGATTTCAGGCCTTGGGGATCTTTACCCTCCTGAAAGAACACACCTTCTAACAGAATGTTATGAGGTTTATCCTTTAGGGGGAACCCAAGCTGACGACGTGCTAGGATAGGATTGTAGCTGATCCCACCACATGTACCAAGAAGAGGCACATTAGGGAATTCACCACAATAATCAATAATCTGCACAGTGTCGCATCGCGCGAAAAACCGGCGGGAAAACAAGAACAACAGAGCCGCCACCGTGCGTTATTTATCCCAAAAGAGGGAAAGGAAACGCTCAGAGTAAACCTGGAAAGAACATGGTCCCGCGACCAAAGAGAATGGGTTCGGGAGTCGGTTATGCGAAGGGAAGGTATTAGCACCCCTACGCATCCGTCGTACTCGACGGGATCCACGCACAATAGAAAGGAATATTGGTTGCTAAAACACTGCTCAAACACACACACACTGGCTGAAAGAGACAAGAGAAACTGACTGAAACTGACTCGGCAGGATATCGCATCTTGGGCCTACTTAGTCTATCAGGCATAGACATCAGAGTCGAAGTAGTTCGGACTGGGGAAACGACACATGCTCGCTAGGATATCGCATCCTATGCATACGTATCTCCTTGGACGAAGGAGAATCAGAGCATTCGTAGCTCGGCTGACACGCACACAAACAAACACGGGCAAAGGCAAACATGGAGCCCGAATGCCAATCACTGGGCTTACATCAGCATCCGAACCAAAACACACACAAGAAGGCAAACGTGGAGCCCGAATGCCAATCACTGGACTTACATCAGCATCCGAACCAAACACACGCACACTGGAACCTAACTGCCACTCGATGGACTTACATCAGCTTCCAAGCACACAACAAGACAAAACAAAGACACAGGCGCCCGGAGAGATCTGCTCATCTCCTGCCTACGTACCTCATCTGGTATGAGGATCAGGGCGACGTAGTTCCCCTACGGAGGGATACAGGACTAGCCTAACCAGATAACAGAGGGAGACACAACTAGGGAGACTACGACTCGAGCCTAGATGTTATCATGCAAAATCATCCCTAAGTTAAGGTTTCTAGCTAACTTGCACAGGAAGCAAGCCTATCCTAATCATGACTTGCACAGGAAGCAAGCCACACCTAACTTGCACAGGAAGCAAGTCAAACTAAACCTAACTTGCACAGGAAGCAAGCTAAAGCAAACACACAAGCACAAGTAGCACACACTATATGCAAGCAATGGGCTCAAACAAGGTCAGGTTTTAGTCGAGGGGTCATATCAACCTCAACAAACAAACCACTGGAACTGGGTAGTGTTGGCTCTTAACCTTGCCATTGAGGGGCTAAGGTGAAGCAGATGAAAGGTGAGTGAAGATAAGACTTCACAGCTCTTATCCCTGGCCTGGGAGAGCTTAAGACAAGAATGTGTGGGTTCAGAAAGTGGGAACCCTTCTACACATTTGATACTGACTCAACTGTACAATTGTACAAGATCTTGGGTTTGTATCTGCAATGCATCAACACAGTGGTGTGAGCAAAGCAGATGACACACAGAATAGCAGGGGATAGGTTGCTTATCCCTTGGGTTCTGCCAATTGCCTCTTCACTTAGGAGGTCTTTGACTCTATGCAAGGACAAAATTAAACATCCACAAACATGGCCTCTTAAGGAGGACTTCAGACAGTTGCCTGGCCAAGTAACAGGCCAGGTCTTCCAGACTACATGAAGATTAGAAATATACCTCAATGCAAATTGCTTATATAAGCAAAGCAAAGCAAAAGTTCACAAGGAACTGAGCAACTAAAAGCACCTGAAATAGTCAAGCAGACATTAGTATACAACTTCAAACAAAGCAAAAGGAAACAGAAGTCAACAGTCAACACAGGCAAGTGAATGTGCAAGGCACAAGGCTTAAGGCATGTGAGCCAAGCCACCTACAAAACAAACAAGTTAAACAATGATATTCAAGCAAGCTCAATCAAAAAGAATTGGTCTCATTGGTCATTTGTTGGTCAACCTGAAAACATGAACTCAAAGGTGAGTAACAGGACCACTAGGGCAAGCCTAGGGTCAAAAATGAATGAGAAAGCCAAAACAGCAAGCAATGTCCAATCAAAATCAAATTCAAACATTTAAGAAGCAAGCCCAATTGGTTTCATGTTCATATCATGCATCATCATCATTTCATAAGCAAAAGAAGTCAAAGCATGGCAAGTGAGAGCACATAGAAGTCAACAGAAAGACTTGCATCAAAAGTCAACTCAAACATTTCCAAAAATTACCAAATAAATCATGATCAGTCCTAACACGTAGAATGATAAGCATGTCAAATTTCATCACATTTGGACAAGTGGAAGGCAGTCAATGAAAATCAGAAAGTCAAAGCAATTTTGAACATGCTCAATGAAGTCAACCAAACATGCATCAACTTAGAAAAATCATAAATCATAGATGGTGTATGATAAATGAATGGGATCAACACCATGATAAACCTTAAGATGTCTACTAATCACATGTCAAATTTCATGTCCATCTAATAAAGTATGAGCATTTCACAAATGATATGGGAACATGTGTCACAAAAAGTCAACATATGACCAAACAGGGGAGAAAATCTCAAACAATTAGGAAATGCCTCAAATAATTCCAAGAAAATTCACAGGTAAACTAGACATACAAGAGGAGGTTCATGCAAAAAATCAATTCATTTGGAGGTCAAGAAGCATGGATACAAAAATCAACAAGTTGCACATCAATGGTGTGACACAAATTGTCACACCCTACTTCAAAAATTCACAACTCGCAATCCAGATAAGATAAATTCACAAACTCTACACCAAAATCACCATGAGTGTGTCTAGTTTAAGCACAAAAAATTTGGGAGCCATTGGATAAAGTATCACCATTTCACAATTGTTTTGGCAAAAGGTACAAAATATGAGCACATGAACAAAACCCTAGTACCATTTAAAATTCACTCATCCAAAAAATCAGCAAAAATCATGATAAAAAAGTAGAGATCCAGATGAACACAATGCAAAAATTCCCATGAAATTTGGATTTAAAATGATGAACTTATGATTTTTTGAAGATAGCCATGCCAAGTGAAATAAAAAATGAAAAAAACAACATATTCAATGGGACAAGGGCACGCTGGATGGCAGTTTTGTAATTACTCGTGCCACTTAATGAGACACAGTCGTTTTGGCCACGAAAATGAAATAATCCTATTGGTTGTTGACTATAAGACCATGCCATGCACGTGAAAGGCAGAAATCCTGGGCAATGCAAGAACAACTTAGGGTTTAACGCTATAGTGAAGCTTCATCTTCAACAATCAATTCGAAAAAATATTTTTTCCAGAAATTCAAATCGACTATATCGTTGTGACCAGCAAACCAAGCACATCAAGAATCCATCATTCATTTTCGTTGAATCAAGCCAAGCAACAAGAATCGAGCAAAAACATATTTCATCATCAAACTTTAAAACAGCATAACTCCTAAACTACTTAACCAAATCAAGTGATTCAAAGCTTAACGTGCTCAGGGACAAGAGATCTACAAAGTACATATCATGGTTTTGGAAAAAATGAGGGTCGAAAATTTACCAAGAGTGAAGAGCAGCTGAGATTTTGATGTTATTTGGCCATGTTAAAGTGAAACAGATGCTCCTTAAGCTCCCTAAGGTTGAATAGTGAAAGAAGCTTGGCTCAAGGATGTTCGAGATGGCTTAAATCAAGGACTGCCATGGATGAGTGCTTGGAGAAAACAGTAGTGAAATGGTTGTTACAGCTGCGCCTCCATGCTTGCAATGGCTTCCAACATGATTGTGAATGATGGCACAAGCAAGTGTGGCTCGAGCTCTTTGAGGTTTTCTCAAGAAAAATGCCAAAATGCAAAAAAATGGATTTTTGAGAATATGAGTTTTTTTCTGTTTAGACCAAGTGGCTGCTAGGGTTTCCAAGTGACAGAAAATGATGAATATATCTGCTGTTTAAGGGTACAAATCAAAGTTCATGAAAAGGTGGGATGGAGTTGGTGAAAAGTGTACTTTTGTCCAATTTTCAAGCAAGTTAGGAATGGCTGTATGTACTGCACGAAAATGGCTTTGTAACATGACCAAAATGCAATTTCAGAACATGTTTGATTGGTAGAATTGGTTAGAAATGATTATCTCACAAATTCACTTTTGTACCACACTTGAAATTAATTCATGCAAGTCCAAAAATGCCATTTTGATTGGTGAAGTTTTGGTACATGAAAATTACATTTTTGGAAAGAGGAGGTCAAATGTGACTTGTTGGAAAAAACCTCACCAAATTTGGCCAAATGGTTTGAGAGATATGGCCTTTTGAAGTTCAAGAATTTCTGAAAATGATTTGATCATAACTTGCCAACCATACATGGGAATTGAGTGTTCTTGGACTTTTTGGAAATGGGAGAACAAGATCTTCAACTTTCATGTTGGGCAAAAATTCATTTGAAGCTTTTATCATGATGTAAGTTTGAGGATCAAGACTTTCCATTTTTGGCAAGTTTCAGTTACAGGTCCAGTTTCTATTTTTGGAAATTTCTGATCTGGCTTCAAATTCTTCCATGATGTTGTTTGACATGATACATGAGGCCTATTTGGACATGAATAAGCTCTCTCAAACCAAATCCATCCATCAAAACCATAAAATCAAACACAGTTGACCAAGTTTGACTTTTTAGGGTTTCTGACTGACTGTGCATTGACTGATGACTTCTGAACATCTAATCCTTGACCAAAACTCTTCAAATGGATCCCCAAGTCATGTGAACATGTTGGACCAACCCTAGGGCCTTGGCTCAATGGAAATTGTACTTGCTTGCTTGACTGACTGATCTCCTGACCAGTTTGACCTAATTCTCTTGATTGGCTTGCACTTGAGGCAGAGGGGACAATGCAATGTTATGCAGTGGACCATGTTAGGTTATGACCTAATATGAGAATGTACGTACAATGATAGGTGCAAATTTTGAGGTGCTACACACAGTATCATACACGCGATCATACCAAGAGATATCATCATTAGTGAGAGACATAAGTCTCTGAGACCACCGTAGACATCCCTTGTTCTCCTTGAAAGCAACCGTCTGCGGTAAGTGAGAAATAAACCACTTATACAGCAGAGACAGACAACACACAATAACTCCTCCACCCTTCGCATTCCTCAAATGCAAAGAGACATAGGCATCACCCAACAGAGTCGGAACGGGATTAAGAACCGAGAAGATCCTGATGGCGTTCACATCCACAAATTTGTCGATGTTGGGGAATAATACCAAACCATAGATGAGCAATACAAATAAAGCCTCAAAGGCATCCTCACTCCTGGCCTTCCCATAAACGGTAGCTTGAGCAATGAGGAACTCGGAAGGAAGACCCTGAATTCCACCTTTGGTAGTCAGATTAGCTTTAATCAGAGATTCATCTATGTGCAACAAGTCTGCGATCTCTCGAGCAGTCGGAATACTCTCTAAGCCACTAAACGGCACCTGATCCAGAATTGGGATCCCAATAAGATGAGCATACTCCTCAAGCATGGGCAACAACTGGAAGTCCGGGAAAGAGAAGCAGTGATACAGAGGATCATAGAACTGAGCCAGAGTACTCATCAAACCCTCATCAACCTGAGTAGTCAACAGAGGCAGAAGCTTCCCATAGCGAGCTTTGAAACCCAAGGGATCTAATACATAGGATGTCAGATTCCTTAACTCTTTCACATCGGGCTGTCTAAAGCTGTACTTCTTTGTATGCCTTTTCGGTCTTTCCATGTCTGAAAAATTTGCAAATAAACCCTTTAAGTTCCTTGAAAATTTTCTCATTTTTCTGATGACATGAATGCAGATGAATGCATGAATGCAACAATCACACTCAAGGATCAAGCAAGTCACACCAAACAAAGGTCATGGGAAATCTCATTGTATCCCTAATATCAATCATCCATTTTGGTGGATTATGGTTTTCACCTTATCAACACCCAAGTTCCATTGATATTAACAATACATGAACCGGCTCAATCATCCTTAATATCAATCATCCATTTTGGCGGATTATGGTTTACACCTTATCAACGCCCAAGTTCCATTGATATTAAGGATGTGTGAACGACTCAACCATGAATCACGGGTTTGCTGAGGGTCACGAGCATGGAGTCCTAGTTAAGAACCACCCAAAGGGAGTGTACTAGGGTTTAAACCTGCCAGACATGTTCTACCAGAGGTTCCCATAATCATCATCCCATCTTTCGGATATTATCGGATATACGAATACTCGTACTCCAAAAATATTCTCAAGAGAGACTCTTATGAGTGTAGTATCGCGTAACAATCGCATCAGATCTGACATCTGAACGACCTCCGCACTACGTCCTAAAAAATAGGCCAACATGGGCTTGGTAAACTACGGTCCTTGGCTTCTAAGGCACATGATTGAAAGAATAATGCCTAACCACAAATAACTTGTGTGACATTATTAATCCAACATGACCTCCACCAAGTGAATGGACTCGCAAGTCAACTAGTTAAGGAATACTCCACACCAGTCAACAAGACTATGCCATTCTCCTATCCTAGAGTGCACTCGAGTTCGGGTATAGAACTCATCTCACAGAGATCACCGAAGCAAATAGCAATTGTATATCAAGCAATTCAAACATTACAATCAATACAGTTATCCCAAATTGTACAAAAATATGTCAAATAACACATAACAAATATCACACAACAAGGGTGAAAAGTAGGCAATACCACCAAAGATTTTGTTTCCCCAGCAGAGTCGCCATTTTTCTGTAGCGGTGTATTCGTCACTTTATGATTTATTGATTAAACCAAAAGCAAAGCATACAAAGAATCGAGTCGCCCCCGCACTTTTATTTATCCAAAGGAATGGCTAAAAAGCGAACAAAAGCCTAAGAAGTTTTACACATAGAAAACTAATGAAAGATCAGAGAGTCTGGGTAAGGGGTAAATTACACAATGGGAAGGTGTTAGGCACCCAAAACGTCCTAGGTACTCCTAGGGAGCCCTTTTCACACTTGTTGTATATAAAAAAGTTTATTTGTTTATGACATATTGTGCAAACATGATTGGGAAGATGAGAAAAGAATGTACAATTTATTATTTTTGTGTTTGAACGGATAAACCCGTTGCCTACGTACCTTTCCATGGAAGGTAAGGATCAAAACGCCGTAGTTCAGATAAAAGATTTCCAAAAGGTAGGTGAATTGATTTTAAAACAAGAGCACTAAGGCTTTTCATTATCAACAAGAGAAAACTCAACCAAGACCAATAATCCACCATGCGAGGATAGCTTCAACATACTAGTGAGGGGTTAACCCTATAATAAGTATGGAAGACTCACAATCAACTCACTAAGGATGTGGTGAGATTTATATCAACCACTATGATAATTGAAACCTATGGCTAATGTATGAAAACATATCAACAATGGACAAAGCCACAAAACAATTTAATGGGTGTGATTAACCAATTATGAGTATTTACAAAATATGGTCAAAGTATGATTAGAATTCAATTCAAAGAAGTGTTATGAAATGGAGTTTGAAAAAGTCAAAGGCCTAAAGCCTAGGTTTCTAATTTGAAAAGAGATGAAAATGTTTGCACAATATTTGTCAAAGTTTTTGAATCAACATGTGAAAAGGGAGTTTTGGAAACACACACAAAAATGGGAGGGTGAGGAAGTAAAACTTCTTAGATGTTCACCTCTTGAAATCATATGGAAGATGATTCAAGTGTGTCCTTTGGAATAAGCAACAAAGCAAGTAAGCAAATGAACAAAGCAAGGTGATACCGGATGCCAATCAATGGACTTACACCAATCTCACAAACAAAGGTGGATACCGGATACCAATCAATGGATTTACACCAATCTCCTAAAACAAAACAATGATACCGGATGCCAATCAATGGACTTATACCAATCTCACAAACAAAAAGCGGATACCGGATACCAATCAATGGATTTACACCAATCTCCTAAAACAAAACAATGATACCGGATGCCAATCAATGGACTTACACTAGTCTCACAAGGCAAAACATAACATGGATATCAGATGCCAATCTATCTGGGCTTATACCAATCTCCAAAGGATGATCATAGGAGTACAAATGCCAACAACATGGACTTACAATTGCATCCTCACATACAACAAACAAACAAAAGCAAAAAGCAAAGAGGATACTAGTTGCCAACAAATGGTCTTACACTCAATCCTTTCCAAATCATAGGATCAATGGCCAACAACTGGACTTACAACTGATTCCTCAATGGACAAACAAAGATGTCACAGAGGTATGAAATGATGATCATGCAATAATGAACAATTATTGATGATAAATGCACAAAGCACACAAGCAAGCATGCACAGATGGATCAAGCAATCAATCAAACAAAGTCATTTAGCACACACTATACACAAGCAATTAGGCTCAAGCAAGGGTTAGACTTTAAAGTCAACTGGAATGGGGTAAGTTGTGCTCTTAACCTTAACATTGAGAGTTAAGGTGAAGCAGATGAAATGGAGATGAGGGGTGTGCCTCATAGCTCTTATCCCTGGTCAGGGAGAGCATTGAATGATAGAATGTGTGGGAGTTCAGAAAGTTGGAACTCTCTCCACAAGTGAATGACTCTATAGATCTTGGGTTAAGATCCACAATGCATCAATATGTAATGTGAGCAAAGGGATGACACACTGAATAGTAGGAGATGGACTACACATCTCTTTTATCTACCAATTGCCTCACATGAGGACTTTTCCTAGTTAGGACAAAGATAAACAATCACAAGCATTGCCTCTTAAGGAGGACTTCAGACAGGTGCCTGGCCAAATAACAGGCCAGGTCTTCCAGACTACATGAAGAAGAGAAATTATACCTAAAGTGGTTAAGCAACCAAGCAAAAGCAAGTTCAAAGTGAACTTAAGCAACTAATGTACCTGTGGAAACATCAAACAAATCAGTACAACTATACAGACAAACAACCAATAGTTAATGTAACAGACAACCAATATAGGCAAAGGCATAAGCCACAAGTTGAACTCAAGAGAGTCAACATCAACCTACAAAACACACATTAGTAACCAAGAGAAAATATCAAATGCTCTCAAGATGAGGCATCATCAATTGTGTAACTTGTATGTGTAACCTGAAACAAAACTTCAAACATGAGAGGCAAACCACTAGGACAAGGCCTAGGGTCAAAGGGGGAGAAATAATTCAAAACAGAACATGAAAATTGACATGAATCAACTTCAATCAAATAAGAAACTATTCCAAAAGGTCTCATGTCAATATCATTTATTAAATTCATTTCATTAATCAAATAAGGCAAAGTATGCAAGTTGGAAACACATTGGAGCAACAGAATGAACAAATCCACATCAATTCAAAAATGGTTCAATAAATCTCAAGAAAAATCATGGCTAAACAGAACTCATAATATGATCAACACAACAAAAATCAAGGCATTTGGATAAGTATAAGGATGGTAAATAAATTCCATAAGGCAATGTAAACACAAACAAGCTCAAAGGAGGCACAAATTGATGCATCAACTTAAGGCAATCCTAAAACAGAGATGACAAATGATAAAGGACTCAAAACAAAGCCACAATAAACTTCAATGTGTCTAGAAAACATGTGTAAAATTTCAAATTCATATGACAAAGAATAGGCATTTCCTAAATCATTGAAGTTCAACACTCATCAAAAGTTCAACAATGGTCAACCAGCAAAGAAAATCTCAAACAAATCAGAAATGGATCCAACAATTCCACAAGAATTCATGATCAATCCTAACATCCAGAAGAAGCATCATGCAAAAAATAACATCATTTGGCATTTAGTTGGCATGGGAAAGAAAATCAACAAATTGAGCAAGCAAAGGTGTGACACACATTGTCACACCTACATTAAACAGAAACGAAGCATTCGAATTCTGACCTTAATTGAAATGCAGAAACGAAATCAGTGGATCTAGGCCTGGAAAAGCTTAAACAGATCTTCCTCAAATCTTGAATGAATGAATGGATGAAGAATTGTAGCTCAACAGTGCTTAATCTGGCCAGAAACTTCAACTGCCATGGATGAGCATAAACTTCAACAGCTTCGATTCTTGATGAATTCTTCTGGATCTTGCTTCAATCTACTTCCACGATGCTTATGGATGATGAACAAATCAAGAACAAAGCAATGTTTATGAAGAAAATTGAAGAAAAGTGAGAGAGAAAATTATGAAGTTTAGATCTAGATCTGAATTCTGGTGTTGTTAATCCCAAATTCTGTTATGCTTTGCCTTTTATATGGTGTACTAAGCATGTTTGTTAATCACAATTAAGCTAATGCCAAGGGATTAGTGAAAACCAAGTGTAATGCCAAATTGCAAATTCACCTCATGCATGGCAAGGCAATGCTACAGTGCACGAAATTTGAACCCAATTTACTCCAAATGCTGTTTAGAACCAAGTGCAAGTGGAAAAATGTATGGACAATGCAATATTTTTGAATTTGGATTTTCCCTCCAAAATTCCAATGAAAAATGCAAATATTTTTGTGATCGAAATGCATGGCTTATGATGCATGAGTTGGATAGTAGAGATCAAGAGAGAAATGTTACAAAAAGAACCACTTCAATTGGCCTTATGGTTCAAAAGTTATGCATGCTTGAAGTTCAAATTCACTTGGCCATGTTTTGATCATAATTCCTTAACCATACATGAGAAATTCATGTTCTTGGACTTTTTGGAAAGGGGAGAGAAAGATCTTCAACTTTCATGTTGGACAAAATTTCATTTGAAGCTTGCTTGATGATGTAAACTTGAGGAGAAGACCTTTCCATTTTTGGCAATTCCAAATTACAGGTCACTTACTATTTTTGGAAAGTTTTTATCTGACCCCAAATTCTTCATTGTTGATGTTTGAAATGTTAAATGAGACTTGTATGGACATGAATGAGGTCTCTCTAACCATCTCCCACCTTCAAATCCATGATTGAATGTACAGTTGACTTGTGTTGACTTTTCTAGGGTTTCAGTTGACCTGGCTATGCTCTAATGAAATTCAAGCCTCTACCACTTGAGATCTTGATTCAAAATGATATAACAACTCATATGAACTCATGTGAATGATCATGGTGCCCAAATTCTCAAGAATGGCCACCATCTATAGCTCAATGACTGCCTTGACCTGTAATTGCTTCATCTGTAAGTAACAAGGTTAGATGACATATTTTTGTACTTTTGGGTTATTAAACAAATGAAAAGCAATGATATACAAATGCAAAACATGCTTGGTGATCAAGAACCACTCTCAAAGGATAACCCACCCACAGGTAAGGAAACAAGGTGTACAATGATCCTTGAGGCAATGATATGATATGATATGATGCCATGAGGGATCTTAGGGATAAAATTGGGGTCTTACAGAGACCATGTTAATCCTAGCCCAGAAGGAGAAAGACGTCGAGACTAACGCCGAAGCCAGAAGAGTTGCTGCTCAGTTTGGATCACTATCGCTTAGCATCCCAGGAGTGATTGACCTTTATGGTAATCCTGCCCATCCTAAAGAAGGACCGATCCCTATTCCGATCCCAGTGGTCAATGTAAACCCTCATGAGCATTCTGCTACGTCTGCTCGACATGGATCCATGATGGGTGATGAGGATCCATATGACGCCTTCTTCATGCCACAGCCTGTCCATCCTGCTGTTGGAGGTCTCTCAGACCCAGCTGTTGATAGACTCCATGCTTTGGAGGAAAAGTTTAAGTCCTTGGAGGTTCACACTACTCCCGATTTGTACGCTGTTGATATGTGCCTGGTGCCAGGTTTGGTGATTCCGCAAAAATTCAAAGTCCCGGACTTTGACAAGTACAAAGGGATCAGCTGCCCAAGAACACACCTCAGAGCCTACTGTCGCAAAATGGCTGCCCACATCAGTAATGATAAACTCCTGATTCATTACTTCCAAGATAGTCTTAGTGGGGCATCCTTGGAGTGGTACATGCAACTGGAGAGAGGTCAAGTCCAGTCATGGAGAGACCTTGCTGAAGCCTTCCTTAGGTATTACCAGTACAACACTGATCTAGCGACCAACCGCACCCAGCTGCAAGACATGACTCAACGCAACAATGAGTCATTCAAGGAATACGCACAAGGGTGGAGAGAGCTTGCAGCTCGTGTCCAACCTCCTCTCCTTGACAAAGAGCTAATCGAAATGTTTATGGGAACCCTGCACACCCAGTACATGGAAAAGATGGTAGGATCTAGTTTCCCTACTTTTGCTGAGGTTGTCTCCGTAGGAGAAAGAATCGAGAGCCAGATCAAGAAGGGGAAGCTACCTTGCGCTGCTAACGCTTCAAGTGGGATGAAGAAACCTTATCCCAATCTCCCGAAGAAACCAGAAGGTCAAACCAATGCTATAATGGGAGGAGGAGGATATAGGGCACATCTGAATGTTCCTATGCCTTATCACCAGACTGCCGTTATCATCCCAACGCCATATCAGACACCATATCAGCAACCATATCAACAACCACATCAGCAGCCTTATCAACAGTCGACTTACCAGCAGCTGCATCAGAATCAACAGCAACGTGCTCCGCAACAACGTCAACCCAATCAGCAGAGGGCAAGGAGGCCAGAAAGACATTTTGATCCTCTGCCAGTGCCATACAGCAAGATCCTCCCCTACCTGCTAAAGGATGGATCGATTGTTCTGAAGGAGATAACACTTGTAACTCCACCATATCCTCCAGGCTACGACGCCAATGCTCATTGCGAGTATCACATGGGTGCTCCAGGGCACACAATAGAGAACTGTAAGCCTTTCAAGCACAAGGTTCAAGATTTGATTGACAGTAAGGCAGTTACATTCACGCCAGTTAGGCCAAATGTCGCAATAAATCCCATGCCGACGCATGCAGAGTCGAGTGAAGCTCGGGGGTAAAACTTCCCACCGGCTTGAACAAGCGGAGCAATCCCAACAAAGAGTCAAGAAACGAAGTCCCGTTGCTTTGAATGAAGGCAATCATTATGCCATTTTTACCATTTTGCATGCTTGTAAATTGATCTTGTTTGTCTAAGTACTGTATGCTTTAAACATTGTTATTTGTATTTGGTCTTATCAATGGGATGATTATGCATGCTTTGAATCAATCTTTCATATTCACTCATCTATCACATTTACAAAGCACAAACACATACTTTTCCACTTCACCTTCTTCATCACAATATTGTTAGTAAATGTTGGAAGGAGGATGACGAAAACGAAATACCCATAATTGTTGATTGTATGCTTTCGGATAAAATCCTACTAATGATGTACAGGCATTGTTTCAAATCCCCAAACACTGGAGAGATAAGGAGTTAATCCCTAGTCAACCACTTCGAGCCTAGAAGTAAGAGTTTCTTTCGGATCTACAAACCCTTACGTTTAACCTGGGGCAGGGTAGTGTTCAGTTAATCTGACTACACGTTCAAATTACAAGATGAGATATCCCATATGCGGATCAACCACATGATATTCTTCGCACACATCTTGAAGTGTCGAAGAAACCATACAAATCCAAAATCTATGTCGGTTGTTCTTCAATGACCAATGACTTGGCAGTCATAATTTCAAAAAAAAAAGTCAAAGAAATAGCCCGCTAAGTCCAACACCCTGAAAGGAGACTTAGGCAAAAACTGGGGCAATCCCGATGGATTGAAGCTTCAACAAGCGGTCCATGCAAAAGTTTGGGATCAAAACAAAAATCAAAAGAGACAATGAAAGTCTCCAACAAAACAAAACAAGATTCAGTGACCACCATACCAAAATCAAAGGGTCACCGACATCCAAAAAAATGAAATAAGGTGGCTGCCATTCAAAGAGACCTTGAATCACCATCTTTATCCTTACACCTGCAAAAGACGAATGTGTGTGAATTAACTGAATGTAGGATTGGAGATTATCATGAAGAGGGGGTGGGTTAAAATAAAATTTGAGCCTTATATCCTTTCGTTTCAATAACCGTGAACCGAGCCACGTTACAACCTTCAAAAGACCTAATTGAAGTAGGGTTTATTCTGAAAGCATATTACAGCAAGGTTGTGTAAACTGACTCCTAGAGATCTGCTAATATTATATTCTCTCTATATCAATCACACACTACACCAAATCAGCACCGCGATTGGACTCATGATCCACTCGCCACACACTACCACGACACTCCCAAGTGAATGATTATTTTTTAAAACTTGCATAAGTATTGCATTAACATCACCATTTCCTGAATAACAATTCTTAATTGTCAGTCAGTGCTTGACATTGAGAAAATTCCAACAAGGGGCAATTCGAGTGGCACTTGATCGTCGGCGCTGACACGAATCAGAATCATCTCATAATCCTAGGGATCAGGGGCAAAGCATCTTCTGATCATATTGACCTAAGAAGTAGTCAGCATGACACAGATCTCTAAGCATCGGTTGATCAGGGAGGAAAATCACTTCAATACTCAGTCCGTCTAAAGCAAGTCCCTCAAAGGCTAATCGGGGGGCAAACCATTGCAAGAGTCAAACATTGGAGGAAATGAACTCAGACCATGTCATGTGACAATCACTCCTAAGGTTTCCTTTCAAGGAGAATTCCTTTGAATACCCTACATACTAGGGCAAGACAAGTTGCAAGGGGCAAATTCCCTTCATATCTTCAAGTCAGTCAAGCAGATTGCGTCAGACACTAGTAACTGCTTGAATTCACAACAAAAATGTCGAAAGTCCATACCAATACAACAAGAATCCTTATGGCATGCCAAAAGCACAATCATCATGCGTTGATCACGTCGCTATGCTCAGTTACAGGCTGGCCAAACATCTCAGAAGAAGAAGTCGAGATCTTCTCAAAGACAAATACACAACATATCAGCAAGAGATCAAACTTGGGGCACCAGGAGTACTCACATCCGTTGTTTGATAATCACATCATCAACTACCGAGTTTCGGGAAGTCAGATCCTTCCACCAACCAATAGTCCAATCTTCATTGACAACTACAAAAAAAAAACAAAGTCCACCTTGCTGGCACCCACACAAAAACAAATACAACCAACATTGGTTTCCAAAAATACATTGCCTTTGAAAAGGGGGGCCAATCCCAAACAAACCAATCATTCTTTGCATGCAAACATGCATCACATGCATCACCTCATTACATAACGCATACATGACATTCATGCACATAAACACGAATCAAAATCCAAGGTTTAGTCGTAGGCATCCAGGCCAACCCTCAGTTGAGTCATTGTTTTTCTCTGAGTAAGTTCCTACGCTACTATCGGGCATCCCCCATTGAGCTACATCCTTCAACCTTTTGTTGATAAGATGTTATCCTCAGCAAAGTCAAACATCGTTTCTTTAAAACACTTACCTTGTTTCGCGTTGAGCGTCCCTCAATGAGTCGTTTCCTATAACCTTTTGTTGATAGAAACTGCACCTCCCCAGAGAATTTTTTCTGCAACCTTTTGTTGTTGATACCCCCAAGCAAGTCTTACCCAACAATGTCCCAATACTACCAATCGGGTTTATTGAACTTTGACAGTAGCGTCATTTTTCCAAATATTTTTTCTCACTATCATCCTTTTGGTGAAAGTCCATTGAGGAATAATATTAATAATCACCTTGTTTACGATCAACGTTATCCTTTTGGTGATGGTAAATCCTTGACATTTGTGATCTTACTGTCATCCTTTTGGTGTCGAAGATCCTTGGAGTTTTGGTCCAACCTTCATCCTTTTGGTGAATGGTGACCTCTGCAATAATTACAGCCTACCGTCATCCTTTTGGTGTCGGTGATCCTTATGGTGATAAGGACCCTTGTCATGTTGATTCAACCATCATCCTTTTGTTGATGATAATCTTTGTTGTTATGTGTAACCATCACCCCTTTTGGTGATGACGTCCAGTTCAATCTAAATATCATCCTTTTGGTGATAGAGATTATGGAGTTTGGTTTAAGCTATCATCCTTTTTGGTGATGGTGACCTTTGGAAAGTCCAACCCTACTGCCATCCTTTTGGTGTCAGCAATATTTGAAGTTAGTATAACTTATTATCATCCTTTTGGTGGTAACAAGTTTCGAAGTTATAATCTCACCTTCATCCTTTTGGTGATGGTGATTGTTGACTCATTATCATCTTTTTGGTGATAACGAGTTCTATTATTTGTGGTACCTTCATCCATTTGGTGATGGTGACTGTCGACTTATTATCATCCTTTTGGTGGTAACAAGTTTTGTTGTTGATCTTACCTTCATCCTTTTGGTGATGGCGATCGTTTGATTTTATTTTGACTTATTATCATCCTTTTGGTGGTAACAAGTTTTGTTTTAATCCTACCTTCATCCTTTTGGTGACGGTGACCATTTGAGTTATGGGCTCATTATCATCCTTTTGGTGATAACGGGTTTTATTTTGATCTTGCCCTCATCCTTTTGGTGATGGCGATCATTGAGTTTGTTTCAGCTTATTATCATCCTTTCGGTGATAACAAGTTTTGAAGTTTTGTCCTTATTATCATCCTTTTGGTGATAACAAGTTTTGTTTGTTTGATCTTACTGTCATCCTTTTGGTGTCAGTAATATTTAAGGTTATTGACTTATTATCATCCTTTTGGTGGTAACAAGTTCTGTTGTTAATCTTACCTTCATCCTTTTGGTGATGGTGATCATTTGAGTCTATTTTGACTTATTATCATCCTTTTGGTGGTAATAAGTTTTGTCTTTTAATTATACCTTCATCCTTTTGGTGATGGTGATTGTTGACTTATTATCATCCTTTTGGTGATAACAAGTTTTTGTCTTGATCTTACCTTCATCCTTTTGGTGATGGTGATCAATTGCGTTGTATGCTTATTATTATCCTTTTGGTGATAACAAGTTTTTGTCTTGATCTTACCTTCGTCCTTTTGGTGATGGTGATCAATTGCGTTGTGTGCTTATTATCATCCTTTTGGTGGTAATGAGTTTTGGTGTTTGATAATACCTTCATCCTTTTGGTGATGGTGATTGTCGACTTATTATCATCCTTTTGATGGTAACGAGTTTTGTTGTTTAATCCTACCTTCATCCTTTTGGTGACGGTGACCATTTGAGTTATAGACTCATTATCATCCTTTTGGTGATAACGAGTTTTTGTTTTGATCTTACCCTCGTCCTTTTGGTGATGGCGATCATTGAGTTTGTTTCGACTTATTATCATCCTTTTGGTGATAACAAGTTTTGTTGTTTAACCTTACCTTCATCCTTTTGGTGATGGTGATCCTTTGAGTTGTGTGATTTATTATCATCCTTTTGGTGGTAACAAGTTTTGTTTTTAATTATACCTTCATCCTTTTGGTGATGGTGATCGTTTTGACTTATTATCATCCTTTTGGTGGTAACAAGTTTTATCTTGTACTATACCTTCATCCTTTTGGTGATGATGATCATTGAAGTTATTTGACTTATTATCATCCTTTTGGTGATAACAAGTTTTATTGTTGGATCTTACCTTCATCCTTTTGGTGATGGTGATCTTTGAGGTTGATGAATCAACTATCATCCTTTTGGTAATAGCTTTGATATTATACTTTCGGTAATGGAAAATTTTATCAGAATAACCATCATCCTTTTGGTGACGGACATCATCCTTTTCGTGATGGAAATCTTTGGTTTGTGTCTAACTTTCATCCTTTAGGTGATAGCAAGATTTGTGGTTGATCTTACCATCATCCTTTTGGTGATGACGATCTTTGTTGCAGCCACTGTGGCCATCATCCTTTTGGTGATGACTACTTTTGGAAGCACGGTTTATCCATCATCCTTTTGGTGATGACAATCCTGACAATCATAGTGAATTACTATCATCCTTTTGGTGATAGAAATTAATTCTACTGTCATCCTTTTGTCGCCAGAAAGCCTGTTCAGTTTTAGTCCCACATTTTTCTTTACAATAATAACGATCTGTGCAAGATTCAAGTGTCGATTCGAGGGGTGGCATTGACTTGGCATTCTACCCTATTACCTTGGTACTGTTAGAATCCATTGCATTTTCTTTCTGCATTTCTCCATTGCATTTCAAAAGACAAAATTTGGGTCTTTTCGTATTTAATTACCTTATACCACGAAAGTAAAGACTATTGTCATCCTTACTTTCTAGTTCAAGATAATTAAATAGGGGTAGCTGTCATACCCCAATTTTGTCCGGGCATATTTAAATTTTCATAGAATTGATTTTATTTTTATTTTGCATCATATGTACAGCATGACATGCATATCGTTCGGCCATACACGTTTGTTAAAACCTAGTGTGATTAAATTCAAGTGCTGATCATGCCTGTTTGATTCAGGATTGGTGGTTCATTAAGTTCATAGCTTGGTTCATTAATCATGTTCATGTGATCAGTTTGGATCATGTTCAAATCTATCATATACATATCTAGTCAAGGCTTGATCCAAAATCCAATTTTATACTTTTAATCCATCATCCAATTCAATTTCTTATTGTATTTTTAATCCAAATAAACTCAAGTTTTCATCATCCATTGTCCATAAAGCATCTTATCAAACCTGTATTATAAGCCAAACATTCATTTCACATTCCATAACCATTTTCTATTTACAGTTCACTTCACAAAACAATTTCATGCACCCTTAAAAAAATCACACAATCACAATTCAATGTTCAGAAATTCCATACAACTCATCCATCCTATCAAAATCACATAAAAAATCCACTCATTTACATTAACCAAAATTCAATTACAAATTTGAAACTAAACCATTCAAGAGGCCCTACGCATCATATTCTATGCAACAACTCATTACAGTGTGCTAAACCAAATACATCCACCAGGTGACTCCAAGCCACTATTCTCAAATGCATTCAAAACCTAAAGCTGAAGTTACATCCTAAGTTCCATCGATACCGCTTCAGTAATTTACATTTCTCTACAATGCATAACTGTCATAAGACATTGAAAGGGACCTATGGCAATACTTTGGATTACAATTTGCATAAAGTTTGGTTGCCATGGATTTCACGAACTCTTGCTCTCCCGTTAGAAGACAGAGGTTCCGCAGTGTGGCTTGTTCTTCTGAAGGTTTATGCATTTTGCTTTCCATAGCCAGCATTGAGCATAACCTGTGGAATAACCAAAACAGCAGCATGCACAGAACTAAGCAATGGCACATCAGTGAAAAGAACCCAAAGCTGCGAGCGAAGCCACAACACCGAGCTGCTGCACAAAACGTAAGGCCAAAAGTCAGACGTCGTTATAAGCACAATTCATTTACAGTTTAGTTTTGGGTTGCCATGAATGAGGCCAAATAGCATAAACCAAATGTAGTCACATGTTGGTAATTCAAACATCAGTAAATCCACTGCATCGTTAACCTGCGACATATCCACAAACAACAATGAACAATAAAATGCAAGAGTAAATCGAAATGAGAAATTCAGTTCCAAAGGGATAACTCACATGGTCACAATTTACCTAGCTGTATGAATGTCGCATTACTTGTTATCGCCTGCTATCATTGTTGGTGATATTGAGCACAGGATTGGCAATACTATGGTGAGTTAGAATGATAGCATCCCAATGCACTAAACTGCAACACTTCATGCTGCGTGTCCGTTGATTAACCGCTAAGATCAAAACGCAAATCCGATGACAGTTTGCAAAAGGCAGCGTCCCACGTGATACAACAGCGATCCAAGCCACAAGCGAAACAACCAATGAACCTGCATAAATAGCAAGACACAACAAGAAGCAACTTATGTCGTATTCATACTAAGCAAAGATTCATAATAGCTTTTGAATGGCATTGGTGCCAAGAGTTAAAAGCCACACCACGTATTGGCCAAGTTGAGATCGACTTCGGTTAATTCATATACAAGTGCAATGTCTCGGTGTACCATCAAATGTAGCATTGTTATCAAAGTTAATCCAAATTTTTTGTAATGAAGTTCATATTCTTTTCAAATATATACACATCTGCTGACCAGAAGGATGAAGGAAGTGTGTCTGATTCTTGTCCCTCTGAAAAGAATGGAGTTCAATAGTCCAGCGAATCCAGTTTACCAGTTGAGCTACCTAAGCCAATAGAAACACCAAGGAATGATGAATTGTGCCTGACTCCATGCTCTCAGATAGCAGCAAGCTAGAAAACGACTGTCTACAGAAGCAGACTCAAAGTCTCAATTAACTTCTGCAATGGATGTGGATGAAGTTTTCTACTTCATTGCCGGCAAGGATTGACTCCCAGTCAGTAATATCTTCCCAAGGGGCAGTTGGAGATCATGCAGGAAGTGTTATAGAAGTGAAAAAATGATGACACAAAGACCAAACAGGATAGCAACCAAGTCCAACCTGCAAGCAACCAAACCAGTGAATCAAGATCAACCTTGTTGCAACATTGTTAATTTCAGCAACACAAAGAAGCAATTGAAAAGTGGAAGGAACCACAACTACAATACAAACACATACACAATCACATCCTGGAAATGTTTTATCCATTCCACAACAGACCGGCATGGACTGCATAACAACTTAATGCGAGTGCAATATAATCACGTTACCTGTATAAACCAAGAGAAGCTTAAATTTCTGGAAGTTGTGAGGAAATGCCCTGTCATATCAGTTGACAGAAAAAGAAGACCACAATGGCAAAAAGGAATAGTTAAGGGCCATAAGTGATTTGAGGATGAAATTACATAACAGTAAAAATCAATTTTTCTTACCACAGCAAGCATACATTTTACTACATCGAGGGTTTAAGAAAGGAGTCAGCGGAATGGGTCACATTTTTCAAGCTTTCCCTACAGACTAAACCAAATGCTTAATATCTTCATTTTGGGACCACTTCCGCTTGGAGGAACCACACAGAATCTGTGAGAGATTTTCTCTAACAGAAAAATCTTGATCCGCTTACCAGCTCATAGGGGGTGACGAGAAAAGAAACCTCGTACCTAAAGGCCCTATATAGAGAGCATCCCAATCGCTGCAGGGGAGGAGATTATCCGGTACCGTTACCCTGCACGAAAATTGACCAAAATCCAAATCAAAAATCATCACCAAAGCTCGATTAATCTCCATTTCAACTCTGATTTTCATACCGAAAATCAGAACTTGAAGAGCTTAACTTCCATTACCACCACTACAAGCAGCTATGCAAGAACGAAAGAGAAAGAGAAAGGCGAAGCGAATCGGAAAAGAATAGCTACCTGTGAGTCATCTCGGTATCATCTGAACTTGGTAGAACTTTGTTTAAATGATGTTGTATTGTGATTCTTTTCCTTCTGTTCTTCTGATTGTACATGTAATACCTTGGAAATCATGAAATCGGGGTTCAAGGGTGTGGATTGGGGATACGTTTTTTGTTTAGCTTGTTTGTGGTCTACATTGATTACTGTCTCGTTATTGTTCTGTTTGCTTGTTAAATTTTGTTTATGAAATCCGTGTGTGCGTATGATATTGCCTGGGTAAAGTATTTGTTGGTTGAGGATTTGCATCAGAATTTCCATATTGAATGAGGAAAGTTAAGGTTTTGAAAAGTGGGTGAGGAGTGACGTTTTTAAGTTTTATTGAGTTGGTGATGATGAACACCATGAGGTGTTCATCCGTGAATCTGGAGTTTGGTATGCGTTTCAATTTTTTGTTGGGTTTTCAAATGGGTTTAGGTTTAGTGTTTGTTGAGAGAAGATGAATGAATGGCTTTTCAAAGAAGGAGGAGAAAAGCATGATTTGTTGGGTTTCTGTTTCTTTCTGCAGATGCGTAGGTTTGCCTTTAGGCATTTTGATGGTTTTAATTAGTAATAGTATTAATGAATGAATGACCGTTCGTTTGGTCTACCCAAAGGTTGATTGTGACTGAGCATTCAAAGGCTGGTTTTGTGGTTCCCAATCATAAAATGTTTTTTATTATTGGTCATTAAGGGTTAGCCTTGATTAAGCAAAGTGTTGGGACATTCCAATAAAGTCGTTTCGTCCTCCAGGTTTGGTCTAAAGGCCATGTGATTATTGTTTGGAATTATCTTCCTGTTGGGCCGGTTCAGTCATGGGCTTCTGGCCCAACGTGTTTAAAAGGGAGTATCCTTTGATTTACTGTTTTTTTTTCTCTCTTCATAAACCAAACACCTTATTTAAACTATGCACCCCTAGCTCCCTATAATATTAAATAAGCCTTATATTTATATCATTTTTTACCATATTAGCTAATCAAAGTTATTTTAATCATTTAATATTGACCAAATTACTTTTTCCGACTAACTTTGTTTTAGATCGAATCCAAATCTTTTTATCCATATACTCTAAAAGATTTATTTTAAATTATTTTTTGGATGAAAAGGGGAATAGTAAGCCTCCGCTTCACTATCTCTCGATTATTCGAATAATTGGCGTACGCCATATTGCTCGGATTTTCGTCATTCAATTAAAACCCTAATAATCATACAATTTCAAATCACTTTTCCAAATTAAATATAATTTCTAAACTCAAATCACTTTTAAACTTCAACCATCATATTCAAATCATTTTTATAAAAAAAATCAATTACCAATTCTAAATCCGTTAAGTTCTAAATTTTCAGATAATAAGAGGATAGGAGGCGTACGCCTCACTATCTTTCGATTATTCGAATAATTGGCGTACGCCACATTGCTCGAATCTTTATCATCAAATTAAAACACAATCGAATAAATTCAAACTATTTTCACAAATCAAATACAATATATAAAAACATATCTTTCTTAAATTAAACTTCGGATGACAACAGATGGAAGGCGTTCGCCTCACCATCTCTCGATTATTTGAATAATTGGCGTACGCCACATTGCTCAAATTATCGACTTCCGACTAAAACACGCTAACTAAACTTGGATAAAGGAATAAGTGGCGTACGCCTCATTATTCTTTGGATGAGCAAGTAGGAGGCGTACGCCACACTACCATGCATATTCAACATCCGCAAACGAACTTTCGATAAAAATTCGAACGAAAAAGGAGTAGAAGGCGGTCGCCTTATTAGTCCTCGAAAGAATTGAACGATTGGTGTACACCACATTGCTCAATCTTTCGTCGTTCTCCAAAAACATCTTCAACATCAAACTAACCTCGCCCCCGCGCGATCGAAACCAACAACATCAAACACATCAATTCAACTCGTCACCCCCGCGTGACCAAAACTCCTTCAAAAAGAACACTGTCAATCCTTTCTAATATGCACAACAAAGCAGTGCTAGAGCCTCCACCGAGAGTAGACAAGCCAGCGTTTAGCCGTTAGAACGCCGACCTACACATTCGTTCGTCAAAACAAACGCACCAAATATTCGTAGTAGCCCGAACTACGAATGCTCTGATTTCCTTATTGCACCATAAGGATACGTAGGCAGAAGATTGCTGTATCTTCGCGAGCACACTAATAAAAAACCTCCCATTTCCCCCTCCCGAGGTCTTCATCCATATCTATCATCAATTCTAATCACTCGAAGCAAGCAAATAACATTCAACTAACAGTCAAATTGCAAAATCAGACTAAAAGGTTCCCGTTGAGTACAACGGACGTGAGGGATGCTAATACCTTCCCCTTGCGTAATCGACTCCCGAACCCGAATATGGTTGCGACGACCATTATTCTTATTTCTAAAGGTTTTCTCGATATTTTCCTATTCCTTCATTGGAATAAATAAAGTTCGGTGGCGACTCTGTTCGAACAACATTTTTTTCCGCGTTCCATCGCGAGGAATCTCATTAGCATTTTTGAGGTGCGACAATAATCTTGAAGCTTGACTTGCTTTAAACACATATTTGTATTATTCCTTTGTTCAAAATGTGTTTTCTTTTCTTCAATCTTCTTTCAGCTTTCTTCAGACGATGTTTGCGTTCAAATTGACTTCCTTGATGGCATAACTTTCTTCAGAGTCTGACTTCTATAATTTGATTTCGTTCAGAACTTACTTCATACTTTTATTTGATTTTAAGTTTTCTTTCCATTATCCTTTTCTTTCATCTGAGTTGACAATCATAGTTGACTTCTTCAGAGTCTTCAACTATCATAGTTGATTCCAGACATAGCATTTGAAGTTCCTTGACTAGAATATACTTCAATTAGAAATTTCTCTTTCCATTTAGATTTTGTTCAACCTTTGAGTTTTCTGCATGCTTAACAAAATAGTTAGTGCATAAAATTGTTCTTATACACTTTGTTATCATAAAAATATAAAGGTATGTATATGTAGAACCAAACTTGTTCTTACAATCTCCCCATTTTTTATGATAAAAAAAAATGTATTTTGATATACAATTTTTACTTGGATAATCATGTTTATAAAATTCCAGAGTTAGGTTCGCTCCCTCTGAATTTTATACTTTCAAAATTATTTCTGCAACTTAAATCTATAGAGTGAGGTTTGTAATCTCCCCCTGAATTTAAGATTCAAAATAATTTTAGTTCTAATGAAAGTTCAAATAAGATAATTATATTTGTAAAACTTCAGAGATAGGTTTGTAAGCTTCCCATGAGTTCTATACTTTCAAAATTATTTCTTCATCTCAAATCTATAGAGCTATCAAGGCATGTATTAGTGAATATTCTTTTGATAAAACATTACTTGGGACAAACAATGAGCTAAGTTTGGGGTTGTGATCAGTCACCATTTACATTGAGTTTTCATTACTGATCCGACGCAAAACAGAGTCATTTGACACACTGTGCAAGCATTTATGGTACATTTCGAGTTAGTTTTACTTCCGTCATTTTATTTACGCGTTTTTAATCTTTGTTATGTTTTACTTTTTATTATCGTGATTTTATGGGTGGGATAGCTGTGTTTTTGCCCGACAGATCCAGGTAGAAGAACCGGAGAACTCAGAACAAGACAGTGCGAGATTCCGGCACGCAAAGGAGCAGAAAACCCTGGTACAAGAGGCCTGACACGGCCATCCGTGTCACCTGACACGGACCGTGTCAGGGCAAGGGAAGACAAGTGAAGAAAACAGTAGCCTGACACGGCCACCCGTGTCAGCTGACACGGGCTGTGTCAAGCAGTGCCCTCAACCGTGTCACCCCTGCCTTGGGCGTGTTAGCTTAAACAGTAGGCTGACACGACCACCCGTGTCAGCTGACACGGGCCGTGTCAGCCCAAGCCCAAAAATTCCAGTTTTCTCGGGCTTTTCATTCGTCGGGCTTTTTAGAGACATCTTTGGACCTGTCCAACTGCTGCTAGGAACTTTCACTATAAAAGGAGGTCTTCTGCCAAAGGAAAAATCATCTTGGAATACGGCAAAACACAGTATTATGAAGCAATCAAGTATTACAGAGATCAAGGCATTCAGAGAGCTGAAGATATTCATGAGCGGGAGCAATTGAAGATCAAAGCCTTCCAATTACTTGTAATGTGTAATTTTTATCTTGAATTTGTTTTAAACAATATGAGTAGCTAAACCCCCTAATGCTAGGGGGGTGTCCCTGATTTAGAATTGTAATGAATTTGAGTTTACATTTGCATTTATAATATTGTTTTTACGGTAACCTTTTGATGTGTTTATTGCTTTCTCTTTCGGACCAATTGAGATTGATTTGTGGTTATCAATTAGGATGGACCGCCATTGATAAGGTTTTCATAAGGTTACTATGCAGTAGATATCACCTAGGACTAGGGGTACCCTGTATGAACCAGAGTATTCTTGATATTATACAGCTTAACTTCACCCTAATTGGCTATAGACATAGGAATTAGGGTAGATTGATTAAAGGTTTTCTCACCAAGGACTTGGGAGAAAATACCCTTGAGAACTGGTAGTAATTGATATTTTTTGATGCAATAGTGACTCATAGTTATTACAGGGATAAATCATACACCTTCCCTGGCATTGTTCCTTTTTCTCTATAAACCCTTATTTTCATCCTTCTTTACCTTTACTGTTATTATTATATTTTTACACTCAAAAACCAAATTAATACTTTTTGTTTAATTGAATGATAATTTAAACTCAATATTGACTTGCAATCCTTGAGATCGACATTCGGGGAATTTCCCCATTATTACTATAAAAGGCAAAATAGTACACTTGCTATTTTCCCAACCAAGTTTTTGGCGCCGTTGTCGGGGACTGCCAAAAATATAGAGTTTAATTTTATTTCAATTAAAATTTTGTTGCTCTGCAATAAAATTATTTTTTTATCATTTATAATTTACTAATTTGTGTATGCAAGGAGAACCCTCAACTGAATTTCTTTTTGACGCAGAGATTGAGAGAACCTTTCACCGAAGACGCAGAGAACAAAGAGTGGATTCTACAGAAGAAAGTACCTCTGATCACTCAGAAGTCAAGGAACCAATGGTTGAAGTTCCTCCAATTCCACCTCCTCCACCTCCGGAAAGACTCATGGGTGACTATGATGGTGAAAATGCACCGGGTGGTCGACTAACCATTGTTAACCAACCCGTGAATATGACAAATTTTCAACTGCATCCTAGCACGATCAATCAATTGGAAAGAAAACCTTTCACCGGAAAGGTTAATGAAGATGCCAACAAACACCTGCAAAGATTTCTGACCATGAGCACCACCCTGAAAATTGATGGTCACACTGATGAAGCAAAAAAATTAAGAATGTTCCCGTTCACTTTAGCTGAAGACGTGGAAGAATGGTTCTATTCTCTCCCTGCCGGTAGTATCACTTCCTGGGAGGAGATGGAAACTGCATTCTTAAATGAGTATTTTCCAGCATCAGTATTCCTGAGAAAAAGGTATGAAATTATGAATTTCAAACAGAAGGATGGTGAATCATTGGGAGACACTTACAAAAGATTCAAAAGAATATTAGTCGCGTGTCCCACTCATAATATGGATCAGACTGAACAAATGCAGATGTTCGTTAATGGGCTGAAAATAAAAACAAAATAGTTGATTGATACAGCAGTCGGTGGCTCAATAAATTTCTCAACAGCCACTGGTATCAAGAGGATTATTGAAGCAATAGCGGCCAATGAGCATCTAGAGCTATATGACAGGTGTACCAGTCAGCCAGATGGGGTGATTGATCTAAAATTAGAGACAAATAAAATCCATCTGGAAGACACTGTTGCTGATGATGTAGACAAAAAGCTGAAAGTTATGAATATAGGTACTCAACAGATAGCGTAGATTTAGCCAGCTCAGGCGAGCACTTGTGAAATCTGTAATGGACCTCATCACACAGTCTATTGCTTTGCGACTCCCCAACAAATTGAAGAGATCAAATTCTTGAAGCAGAATAACCCCTATTCTAACACTTACAACCCAGGGTGGAAGAATCATCCAAACTTCTCCTGGAAAGATCAAAGAGGGGATGTTCCACAACAAGGTACATGGCAATATCATACTCAGTATCAGCAACAATAACAGGCACCTAAAAAGGCTGAATGGGAGATTGCCATTGAAAACTTAGTAGCCCACAACATACAGTTTCAAGAAGAAACAAGGACTAATCAGAAAAACACCACAACTTCCATCAAAAATCTTGAAGTTCAAATGGGACAGATAGCACAACAGTTAGCTTCAAACTCTCAAGCCCCGGGCACCCTACCTAGTGGTACGGTGACAAATCCGCGGGAACGTAACACTGTCAACGCTGTCACAACCCAAAGTGGAAAGTCAACAGAGGAAAATGATATAGAAAAAGATGGATTAATAGAGGTGGATTTAGAAATCAAGGAAACAAAAGTCCAAGATGAAGAAGCAATACCACCTCCTGTCAAAGAGAATAAGAAGGTTCCTAAACCCATAATCAAACTCCCTTACCCTCCACGACAGAAAAAGAAAAATCAACATGAGAAGAATTTTGAGAAGTTTCTGGAGATGTTCAAAAAACTCGAAATCAATATCCCTTTTTTTGAAGCATTGGAACAAATGCCAATATATGCCAAGTTCATGAAAGACATAATTTCCAAGAATCGTTCCACTGATACGGAACCGATCATCCTGACTGAAACATGCAGTGCCATTCTCCAAGGCATGAAAATCCCGGTGAAAAAGAAAGACAGGGGATCGGTTACTATCCTTTGCACTATTGGTGATAGAAATTTCAAGAAGGCTCTGATTTACTTAGGAGCAAGTGTAAGCTTGATGCCACTGTCCATCTATAAGAAATTAGGCATCGGTTCTGTTCAAGATACTCGAATGACCCTTCAGTTTGCGGATCGTTCTGTTAGGCGACCCTATGGTATTGTGGAAGATGTTCTTGTAAAAATTAACAAGTTTGTCTTCCCAGTTGACTTCGTCATTCTGAAAATGCCGGAAGATGAGGAGATTCCTCTCATATTGGGAAGACCTTTCTTGGAAACAGGACGGTGTATGATAGATATTGAGGAAGGAACTATGACCCTCAAGGTCTATGATGAAGAGTTAAAGATAGATGTGAGAAATACAATGCAATACAAAGATGATATCGGCACAAGCAACACTATAGAGATAATCGACCAAGTAATTGCTCAAGAAAATGAACAGCATAGACCCCAGTCACCACTAAACCGGGTTTTAAGCTTATCCATTTTTTAAAGTAATGAAGATGAAGAAGATTCTGAGGTGTTTGCTCTGATGGAAAAACAACCTGAATGGAGTAGATCTAGACCACACCGATGGGAAGATTTAAGACCACCACCATCCGATGTCACTGAAGAACCAAAAAAAGGGGTGAATCTGAAGCAGTTACCAACAAATTTGAAGTATGTATTTCTAGACACTGAAGAAAAATGTCCAGCTATCATTAATGCTAGTCTACAGAGTGTCCAAGAGGCAGAACTCATTCAAGTGCTAAAAAAATACAAGGGTACAATCGGATGGGCAATTGAGGACTTAAAAGGTATAAGCCCTACTATTTGCACGCATAAAATCTTAATGGAAGATGACCATAAATCGGTAGTGCAACCACAACGAAGACTTAACCCAGCCATGAAAGAAGTTGTGCGCAAATAAGTTGTAAAACTCTTGGATGCGGGCCTAATCTACCCTATCTCCGATAGCTCTTGGGTGAGTCCAGTCCATGTGGTACCCAAAAAAGGGGGCACAACGGTAATAAAGAATGAAAAGAATGAGTTGATTCCAACCCGCACTGTTACAGGTTGGAGAGTATGCATCGATTACAGAAGACTAAACGTGGCAACAAGGAAGGATCACTTCCCGTTACCATTCATTGATCAAATGCTGGAAAGGTTAGCAGGACACGATTACTATTGTTTCCTAGACGGTTACTCGGGGTACAACCAGATTGCGGTTGCCCCTGAAGACCAAGAGAAGACTGCCTTCACATGCCCCTATGGTATTTTTGCTTATAGAAGAATGCCATTTGGCTTGTGCAACGCACCGGCCACCTTTCAAAGGTGTATGACTTCAATCTTTGCTGACATGCTCGAAAAGCATATGGAAGTATTTATGGATGACTTTTCAGTATTCGGTTCTTCATTTGATAATTGTTTGACTAACTTGTCACTTGTGTTAGAAAGATGCCAGCAAACAAATTTGATCCTGAATTGGGAAAAATGTCACTTCATGGTCCGGGAAGGAATAGTCTTGGGACACAAGATCTCCAACAAAGGTATCAAAGTGGACATAGCAAAAGTGGAGGTAATAGCAAATTTACCACCACCGGTGAATGAAAAATGCATCCGAAGCTTCTTAGGACATGCGGGTTTCTACCACAGGTTCATAAAAGATTTCTCCAAGATTGCCAAACCGCTGACTAGTCTGCTGGTAAAAGATGCCCCATTCCTATTTGACAAAGAATGTAGGAAAGCCTTCGAGGCCTTGAAGAAGGAGCTGGTGTCAGCGCCCTTAGTTATTGCCCCAGATTGGTCTCTTCCTTTTGAGATGATGTGTGACACAAGTGATAACGCAGTAGGGGTAGTACTAGGGCAACGCAAAGAGAAGCTTTTGCACATAATCTATTATGCAAGCCATGTATTAAACCCTGCTCATATGAACTATGCAACCACAGAAAAAGAACTCCTGGCGGTGGTATACGCGTTTGACAAATTCAGATCCTATCTGCTGGGATCAAAGGTAATTGTATATACTGACCATGCTGCTTTAAAATATCATTTTGCCAAATAGGAATCAAAGCCAAGGCTGCTGCAATGGATCCTACTACTACAAGAATTCGACCTGGAAATCAGAGACAAAAAGGGTAGTGAAAACACTATTGCTGATCACTTGTCTCGGATGACTCCGATCCAACAAACAAAAGATACGCACCCCATCAGAGATGAGTTCACGAACGAACGTATTCTAGCCGTTACGCATATCCCATGGTTCGCCGATTACGCGAACTTTGTGGTAGGTGGACTGATACCTGATGACTTTGACTCTAACAGACGAAAAAAGTTTTTTCATGATTGCAGGTTCTATGTATGGGACGATCCATTCCTTTACAAAAAGGGATTAGATGGCCTAGTCAGGAGATGTGTTCCAGAGGAAGAGCAGATGGACATTTTAAAAGTCTGTCATAACTCAGAATATGGAGGACATTTTAGTGGAGACAGAACCGCAGCCAAAGTCCTCCAGTCTGGATTGTACTGGCCCACATTGTTCAAAGATGCACAAGCAGTGGTAAAAGAGTGCGACAGATGTCAGAGAACAGGAAACATATCCAAAAGAAATCAGATGCCTCAGAATGCCATGTTAGAGGTTGAATTGTTCGATGTGTGGAGATAGATTTTATGGGACCCTTCCCACCTTCCTTTGGAAAGCAATACATTCTGGTTACGGTTGACTATGTGTCAAAATGGGTGGAAGCAGTTGCACTGCCCACGAATGATGCAAAGGTGGTAATAAATTTCCTCAAGAATTGTATCTTCGCACGGTTTGGGGTACCAAGAGCAGGATTAGTGACGAAGGTACTCACTTCCTAAATAAATTGATGGAAAACCTACTGCGAATATACAATGTCAAGCATAAAATCCACACCATACCACCCCCAGACTAGTGGACAGGTTGAGGTATCCAATTGACAGATCAAGCAAATCCTAGAAAAAACCGTCAGTGCCTCAAGAAAGGATGGGTCAATCAAGCTCGATGACGCACTCTGGGCATACCGAACAGCATTCAAAACACCAATAGGTATGTCCCCGTATCAGTTAGTCTATGGTAAAGCCTGTCACCTACCACTCAAACTTGAGCATAAGGCATTTTGGGCTACCAAATTCCTCAACTATGATCTTTCCAAAGCGGGTAAATCTCGGATCCTTCAATTACAAGAGCGGGAAGAGTTTAGAAATCAAGCGTATGAGAATGCTAAGATATACAAAGAGCAAACCAAAACTTGGCATTACAGGCGCATTCAGAAGAAAGACCTTCAGGAAGGACAACTGGTGTTATTATTCAACTCAAGGTTGAAGCTTTTCCCAGGGAAACTAAGGTCCCGATGGTCGGGACCCTTTGAGATACAAAAAGTATTTGCGCATGGAGCCGTTGAACTAAGAAATCCAGCAAACGGAGACACGTTCAAGGTGAATGGGCAAAGAGTTAAACCATACATACAACACCAGGAGGGTGGTCCAATCGAAAAAATCCGTCTCACCTAAGCAGACGGAGAACCGTCGAGCCATGCGACATTAAACGAAGCGCTTTATGGGAGGCAACCCACGCTTTTTATTTCTAATCAGTTGTGTGTGTCTGTAGGTTTAAACAGGAGTTCTACAAGGAGGGAACATCACGGGGGAACCAGCAGTTGAACAAACCAAAAATAGCAAAAAACGTCCAAAAGGACAGCCTGACACGGCCACCCGTGTCAGCTGACACGGGCCGTGTCAGAAAAGGGAAAAGAAAACGTGGAACTGGGAAAACAGTGGCCTGACACGAGCCGTGTCAGGAGCACTGTAAGAAATAGGATTTTTGGACTTGGTAAATAGTGGCCTGACACGAGGAGCACTGTAGGGAATTACTGGAACATGGTAATATTATTTCGGCACCTTACGTTTCCGGTTGTTTAACAATTATCATGAATTGTTTGTTGAGGAGTTAGCTGCAATACTCCGACTCCCTCTGAACGGACCTGGAGTGGTCCCAGACGGGTTGTCACCTAAGGATTTATGGATCGCCATCACCGGGAGGACGGATTACTCCTCCAAAGGTGTGAAAGCCTCGGGCATCCTGAATCCATGTTTCAGGTACGCCCAAAAAGGTTTAGCCTATACCCTGTTTGGAAGAGGCGATATCACTGGGGTAGCTACTCAAAGAGAGTTATTCTTTATGTTCTCGATGGCTCAAACCAAAGCCATCAATGTAGCTGCCTTTGCAGCAGACTACCTGGGCAGAGTCGGCCGAGCAAACTCCGGAGGCATATTCGTAGGGGGAATGATCACCCAAATTGCATTGCATTTCGGGTATCAAGTTGTTTTACTCGAGGACACGCCAATTGCAGGTAACACAAAAATTGACATGTCTGCTCTAATTTCCCAAGGTATGATTGTTGTTGCCCCTACTTACTATTATGTACTTATCCATAAGAGGTTTATCATCGCTCTGCCGGATCCGGACAGAGTTGCTATTACTGACTGTGCTAATTGGTTGTATGTGAGCGCCGATCCCGATGCGGATGAAGGCCACGAAACTGACCATTTTACTGCAGGTGAGCAATTTGTGGATGACTAGGCAGAAGGAACAGAAATAGAAGAGGAAGATCCTCAAGCACCTCCTGAGCAGTTTGTCCCACAGTATCAGGAACCCACCCAGCAGGCGGCGGGTTCATCATCTTGGTCAACTGACCAATGGAGCTGGGTATAGACCGAGATAGGTGACTTGAGGACTGAACAGCAACGGCAAGGCATCGAGCAAGCCCGTCAGGGAGAGATGTTGGATTAGATGAGAAGCATGATGCGATAGTTGATGTTGCATTTCCCACAACCACCTACTCAGTATGACCCTGTGAGTACCCTCCTCCGCGCTTGTTCAAAAACATTGTGGACAATGTTGAGTTCAAGTGTGGGGGAGATTTTATGTCTTTTATTAGTATTTGGTTATTGTGTTATTTTTACTTTTTACTTTTGTATTTTATATTTAATTTGTCTGTTGAAGGTACATTATGCTGCAAATGTGTCAAGTCTGTGTTGACAGGTTGGAAATAGTAATGATCACGATTGAGAGTGGATGAAAGGATCACACCACTCACCATGGCTTATTGTGAAGGATCTCCCCAGAAAGTGACACTGCTGAAAGTAAAGATCGGACGCAACGTATACAGCTTAACCGACACGAGTATCCTGCACATTCCGAAGTAAGAAAGAAATCGCATCAAATTAATGAGCATTGTGGGTCCTGTCAAAGCTGAACCAAACCAAGTGAGTCATAAAAAGCCAAACACATTAATCATCATGAGCGTCATTCAGGTTTGTCCTTATCACTCTAAATTTGTGTAAACTCTCTGGGACTGTCACTGCATGATACACACACTAAGGCACGTTGTTTGTAATTAACCCCGAGCCTTTCTAGCCATCCCGAATAATTATATCCCTCGTTAACCCCCTTTGAGCCTATATCCATTTTTTTGTTTAAACACCATAAATGTAACCGTTGGCCAAAACACGTCCTCACCCTATTCAGAGTCATGATAATGCATTCAAAGCTTGTTGAAAAGCTAAGTTTGGGGTAAAAACCCCCAAAGCTCTCAAAGCCCAAGAAAGTGAAAAAAACAAGAGAAAAAGAAAAAAAATGATGAATCGAGAAAAAGAAAGAAAAATAAAAATTCGACAACTCGATGATTCAAAAGAAAGAAGCACGGAAAAGGGCAGTCGGTGAAAAAGAAATAAGAAAAGAAAACTGAGGAAATAAAATAAATAAACACAGGATGTAACATCGACTCTGAACCAAAAGCCACTTGTTTTCCTTCTTTTTATCCATACCCTAACCCCAGCCAAGCTACAACCCGAAAGACCTCAAAAGTGTGTGTGTTATGTGTAGGTTGTAACACCCTTCTAAATACCCCAAAATATTTAATTAAAATATATAACATATCAAATCAGAGTAATTATGCCCCGAAGGGTGTCACACAATCATTTCACCACAATTATCAAAATGTCCTGTCATGCTCATTTATTAAATCAAAATAAGGTTCTTTTGCATAATTCGCAGCGGAATAAAATCTAGCATCAATGTAAAGCATGTAACACGATACATGTACATCATTCAACAACCAATATCAATTAACTAAAACATCCCCTCCCGATGTTACATCTATCAGAGCATGACCCGCTAAAGACGACATTAGACTCCAAAGAATAGCTTCTACTCAACTCACTGCTTGTTACCTGAAAAATAGCTGTAAGGGTGAGTTCCTCAATCAATGTAATAGGCATTATACAACATTATGTAATGTTAAGTAATTAACGCAACAATTCACCCTAACCAGACTACACACTCAATAACGGTAGTATTAACTCCAACATCATACTCAACAATAATATATATCATATGTATAATTTTCAAACCATATTCCACATCACAACACAACACAACGATTTACTCACTAATTCCTCACAATGGGAATTAGCTACAGCCCCACAGGCTATGCCATGCATTCACTATGTAATGAGACTCCATGAAATGCGGTACCGACTCTTCTTGAACATACAGTTCAAGCTCACCGATCAAATCCAGATACGGCTACTAAGCTCGCTAGTCCCACTCATTTGAGATCTAGTGACTCACTCACTAATTCCTCATTATGGGAATTAGCTACAGCCCCGAAGGCTAGACTATGCAAGCTAATCATCTAGCATGCAAACATCAACAACAATTATCACAACAATTCACTCACTAATCCCTCACAATGGGAATTAGCTACAGCCCCGAAGGCTATGCTATACACGCTAATCATCTAGCAATGCAGCATCAACAACAATTCACAACGGACATAAGCTCACACTCTAAGCCATACAACAGTCCATTCACAACACAGGCAATATATATACATTCACATCATTAGGCATGCCATCATACATCAATCAACACATCATTATCATGTAAGTCAATTAAACACCGTATTAGCACTCTCTACTAATACCTATACGACTCACAACAGCGGAATACAATCCCCATTACATCACGTGCCAACATAGGCCAGCTCTCAATTATGTACACAACATTAACATATCCATTTTTCCACTCTGCAACATACGATATCCAGTTTCGATGATGACAAAACCATTATGCACGTCCATGAACAAAGAATGAAGGCTTTTCGTCGACCATAGTGGTCAGCTCAAAGCTCGCTGGTCGGCGCAAAGGCTCTGCTCAACTGGAGGGAGTCAGCGCAAAACCCCTTGCGTCGACGCATACAGTCGGCGCTTATCTCACGGGTCGGCGCAAAAATGCCTTGCGTCGACGCATACAGTCGGCGCATGCCCCACGGGTCAGCGCACGCCGACTCTATGGTCGACCGTTCGCGCGCAGACTCAGATTTTTCTGAGTTATTCCAAGTTCCGTCAGCTTAATGCATATCAGGTTTTCCGGCCGCTCCCGCATCTAAAACCCTTTCTACAAAAACCCAATTTGTCTCGTAAATTGGTAGTGCCGATTCAAGTTTTTAATTGGGATCCGTGCCATAGTCTAACATTTACGACTCGCACAACTATCGATTCAATTTACAGTTTTTAACACAGTTTATCCAACATCAATTTCAGCATATACAGTCCCAATTAGGGTTAAATCAACGGCTTATCACTACCCATTACATATTATCCCATAATTCCCATTAATCGACGATAAACCCCCCTTACCTGAGTTAATCCGGCAATTCTTTGAGTTCAAGCTCTTCCTCTTCTCCAACTTTCTTCCTCTTGCTCCGCCTCTTCCCTTTTCCTCTTCTCTGCAGTTTCTCTGTTTTCACGTGAAAACACTCCTTTACCAAAATGGGATTCTCTTTCCTCATTTCACACTTATATATTTTCCAATAATAATTATTATTCCAAAATAATTAAAATAATCCAATAATAATAATCTAATTATTTAATTAAATTAATAATATACTATTAATTCAATTTTTTAATAATTATTTTATTTTATTGGGGTGTTACAACTCTCCCCCACTAAAAGAGTTTTCGTCCTCGAAAACATACCTCAAGCGAACAACTCTGGATAAGACTCCTTCATCTTACTCTCCAGTTCCCAAGTCGCGTTGCCACCTGCTGGTCCTCCCCAAGCTACCTTCACCAAGGCAATCTCTTTACCCCGCAACTGTTTCAACTCTCGATCCTCGATCCTCATAGGTGATGTTTCAACAGTCAGGTTATCTCTCACCTGTACATCATCTACTTGGACCACATGCGACGGATCATGAATGTATCTCCTCAACTGAGACACATGAAAAACCTCATGCAAATTCGCAAGTGACGGCGGTAAAGCGATACGATAGGCTACCTCTCCTATCCTTTCCAAAATCTGATACGGACCAATAAATCGAGGTGTCAACTTCTTCGACTTCAAAGCTCGACCAACACCAGTTATCGGAGTAACACGAAGAAACACATGATCTCCCTCTTGGAACTCAAGTGACTTCCTCCTCTTATCATGATAACTCTTCTGACGACTCTGAGCAATTCTCATCTTCTCCTGAATCATCTTAATCTTTTCCGTAGTTTGTTGAACAATCTCCGGTCCAACCACAACACTCTCACCGGACTCATACCAACATAAAGGTGTCCGACATCTCCTACCATACAAAGCTTCAAACGGTGCCATACCAATACTCGAATGAAAACTATTGTTGTAGGTAAACTCAATCAAAGACAAATAACAATCCCAAGCACCTCCCTTTTCCAAAACACAAGCTCTCAAAAGATCCTCTAATGACTGAATCGTCCTCTCAGTCTGACCATCAGTCTGCGGATGGTATGCAGAACTCAATCTCAGCTTAGTTCCCAAAGCTCTCTGCAAACCTTCCCAAAATTTCGATGTAAATCTAGGATCTCTGTCCGAAACAATACTCGACGGAATACCATGCAAACTTACGATCTTCTCAATATACAACTCAGCCAGCCTCTCTAACGGATAATCCATTCTGATCGGAATGAAATGAGCCGACTTCGTCAATCTATCAACAATCACCCAAATAGCCTCAAAATTCTTACTTGTCCTCGGCAAACCAGAAACAAAATCCATACTGATACTATCCCACTTCCACTCTGGAATAGCCAACGGTTGCATTAGCCCAGACGGCTTCTGATGCTCAATCTTTGACTTCTGACAAGTCAAACAGGAATAAACAAAACTCGCAATTTCTCTCTTCATTCCCGGCCACCAAAATAACTTCTTCAAATCATGATACATCTTCGTAGCTCCAGGATGAATACTCAAACCACTACGATGTCCTTCCTCAAGAATACTCTTCTTAAGCTCAGTAACATCCGGAATACACACCCGATCACCAAATCTCAAAACACCATTCTCATCAACTCTGAATTCACCACCTTGCCCTTGATTCACTAGAGTCAACTTGTCAACCAAAAGCATATCGGATTTCTGACCCTCTCTGATCTCATCCAGAATACCACTCGTTAACTTCAACATTCCCAATTTGACACTATTGTGAGTACTCTCACACACCAAATTCAAGTCTCTAAACTGCTCAATCAAATCCAATTCCTTAACCATTAACATAGACATATGTAACGATTTCCGGCTCAACGCATCAGCTACTACATTTGCTTTACCCGGATGGTAATTCAAACCAAAGTCATAATCCTTCAGAAACTCTAACCATCTCCTTTGTCTCATATTCAGCTCTTTCTGATCAAACAAATACTTTAAACTTTTATGGTCACTGAAAACCTCGAATTTTGACCCGTACAAATAATGTCTCCATAATTTCAGAACAAATACCACAGCTGCCAACTCTAAATCATGCGTCGGATAGTTCCTCTCATGAACTCTCAGTTGTCTCGAAGCATAAGCTATAACTTGCTTATTCTGCATCAACACACCACGTAAACCCAACAACGAAGCATCACAGTAAACCTCAAATGGTTCCGACGAACTCGGTAATATCAGAATAGGAGCGCTAGTTAACCTTCTCTTTAACTCTTGGAAACCTCCTTCACATTTTGAGTCCCACACAAACGCTTGCCCCTTTCTGGTCAACATCGTCAACGGTAACGCCAACTTAGAAAATCCCTCAATGAACTTCCTATAATAACCAGCCAAACCAAGGAAACTTCGAATCTCAGCAACAGACTTCGGAGCTTCCCCCTTAGATACCGCTTCTATCTTAGAAGGATCAACAGCAACACCACCTCTTGAAACCACATGACCAAGAAAACTAACCTCTTCCAACCAAAATTCACACTTGGATAGTTTAGCAAATAACTTCTTTTCTCGTAGAATTCCTAAAACCAATCTCAAATGCTCAGAATGCTCTTCTTCAGATTTCGAATACACCAAAATGTCATCAATAAACACCACAACAAACTTGTCTAGGTACGGATGAAAAATCCTATTCATATACTCCATAAATACTCCAGGCGCATTAGTCACACCAAAAGGCATTACAGAATACTCATAATGTCCATACCTTGTTCTGAAAGCAGTCTTCTGAATATCCTCAGTCTTCACACGTATCTGATGATACCCAGATCTCAAATCTATCTTGCTGAACACACTCGCACCAACCAACTGATCCATCAAATCATCAATCCTCGGCAAAGGATACCGATTCTTGATCGTCACTTTATTCAATTGCCTGTAGTCCACACACAACCTCATAGTACCTTCTTTCTTCTTAACCAACAACACTGGTGCACCCCACGGTGACACACTCGGACGAATGAAGTTCTTATCCAACAGATCTTCCAGCTGACTTTTCAATTCAGCTAACTCAACAGCAGACATACGATACGGCGCCATCGATATCGGTCTAGTACCAGGTACCAAATCAATCGAGAACTCAACTTCACGCTCTGGCGGCAATTCATTCACCTCTTCCGGGAACACATCAGGAAAATCGCACACCACAGCTAAATCGCCAATCACCAGTTTATCTTTAGCCTCCAAAGTCGCTAACAGCATAAACAACTCTGCCCCATCTGCTACTTCCTCACTCACCTGCCTTGCTGATAGAAACAAACTCCTTCCTTCCTTCTTCTCAGGAAATATCACAGTCTTATCAAAACAATTGATAGAAACCCGGTTAAACACCAACCAGTTCATACCCAAGATAACATCAATCTGCACTAGAGGAAGACACACAAGGTCTATCCCAAAATCCCTACCAAAAATACTCAATGGGCAACTTAAACAAACTGAAGTAGTAGTCACTGAACCCTTCGCAGGAGTATCAATCACCATACTACCCAACATCTCAGATATCTCTAACTTAAGTTTCACAGCACAATCCAAGGATATAAAAGAATGAGTCGCACCTGTGTCAATAATAGCTACAAGAGGAAAGCCATTAATATAACACGTACCTCGGATCAAACGATCATCTGCAGAAGTCTCAGAACCTGATAAAGCAAAGACCTTGCCTCCTGACTGATTCTCTTTCTTCGGCTTAGGACACTGTGGACTGATATGACCCACTTCTCCACAGTTGAAACAAGTCACAGTCTTCAACCGACACTCTGCAGCCAAATGACCACCTCTTCCACACTTGAAACACTTCATCTCAGCACTGGTACACTCATGAACACGATGTCCAGCCCGACCACATCTATAACACTTAACAGGAGCACTAGAGTCTCCCCCACTAGGCCTCTTCATCCCACTCTGCTTCTGGAAACCTTCGCCAGCTGCATACGGTTTCCCACGATCAATCCGATTCTTACCTTTCCTATCAACCCTTTGCTGATAGCTCTCTGCCCTGGCCTTGGAATCCTGTTCAAAAATCCTACAACAGTCAACCAAGTCAGAAAACACCCTGATTCGCTGATATCCAATCGCCTGCTTGATCTCGGGACGCAACCCGTTCTCAAACTTCACACATTTGGAAAATTCCCCAGCAGCCTCATTATACGGAGTGTAATACTTTGACAGCTCTGTGAACTTCGCAGCATACTCAGTAACAGACCTGTTACCCTGCTTCAATTCCAAGAACTCTATCTCTTTCTTTCCTCTAACATCCTCTGGGAAATACTTCCTCAGGAATCTTTCCCTGAACACAGCCCAAGAAATATCAGCATTCCCAGCAGTTTCCAACTCGGTGCGGGTAGCAACCCACCAATCATCAGCTTCCTCTGACAGCATATGTGTACCGAACCTGACCTTCTGGTTATCAGCACACTCAGTTACTCTGAAGATTCTCTCAATCTCCTTCAACCACTTCTGAGCACCATCTGGATCGTATGCTCCCTTGAACATTGGAGGATTGTTCTTCTGGAACTCACTCAACTGACGAGCAGCTCCCATTCCCACAACATTCGGATTTCCTCCAAGTACTCCAGCTAGCATACCCAGAGCCTCAGCAATTGCAGCATCATCTCTACCTCTTCCAGCCATCTCTATTCTGAAACCCAAACAACTAAAACAATGAGTACTGATAGGGTTATACAACACCTATCCCGTACAGGGGGAAACAGAATAATTGCGACTCGACTCGACCGACTATGCTCTGATACCACTAATGTAACACCCTTCTAAATACCCCAAAATATTTAATTAAAATATATAACATATCAAATCAGAGTAATTATGCCCCGAAGGGTGTCACACAATCATTTCACCACAATTATCAAAATGTCCTGTCATGCTCATTTATTAAATCAAAATAAGGTTCTTTTGCATAATTCGCAGCGGAATAAAATCTAGCATCAATGTAAAGCATGTAACACGATACATGTACATCATTCAACAACCAATATCAATTAACTAAAACATCCCCTCCCGATGTTACATCTATCAGAGCATGACCCGCTAAAGACGACATTAGACTCCAAAGAATAGCTTCTACTCAACTCACTGCTTGTTACCTGAAAAATAGCTGTAAGGGTGAGTTCCTCAATCAATGTAATAGGCATTATACAACATTATGTAATGTTAAGTAATTAACGCAACAATTCACCCTAACCAGACTACACACTCAATAACGGTAGTATTAACTCCAACATCATACTCAATAATAATATATATCATATGTATAATTTTCAAACCATATTCCACATCACAACACAACACAACGATTTACTCACTAATTCCTCACAATGGGAATTAGCTACAGCCCCACAGGCTATGCCATGCATTCACTATGTAATGAGACTCCATGAAATGCGGTACCGACTCTTCTTGAACATACAGTTCAAGCTCACCGATCAAATCCAGATACGGCTACTAAGCTCGCTAGTCCCACTCATTTGAGATCTAGTGACTCACTCACTAATTCCTCACTATGGGAATTAGCTACAGCCCCGAAGGCTAGACTATGCAAGCTAATCATCTAGCATGCAAACATCAACAACAATTATCACAACAATTCACTCACTAATCCCTCACAATGGGAATTAGCTACAGCCCCGAAGGTTATGCTATACACGCTAATCATCTAGCAATGCAGCATCAACAACAATTCACAACGGACATAAGCTCACACTCTAAGCCATACAACAGTCCATTCACAACACAGGCAATATATATACATTCACATCATTAGGCATGCCATCATACATCAATCAACACATCATTATCATGTAAGTCAATTAAACACCGTATTAGCACTCTCTACTAATACCTATACGACTCACAACAGCGGAATACAATCCCCATTACATCACGTGCCAACATAGGCCAGCTCTCAATTATGTACACAACATTAACATATCCATTTTTCCACTCTGCAACATACGATATCCAGTTTCGATGATGACAAAACCATTATGCACGTCCATGAACAAAGAATGAAGGCTTTTCGTCGACCATAGTGGTCAGCTCAAAGCTCGCTGGTCGGCGCAAAGGCTCTGCTCAACTGGAGGGAGTCAGCGCAAAACCCCTTGCGTCGACGCATACAGTCGGCGCTTATCTCACGGGTCGGCGCAAAAATGCCTTGCGTCGACGCATACAGTCGGCGCATGCCCCACGGGTCAGCGCACGCCGACTCTATGGTCGACCGTTCGCGCGCAGACTCAGATTTTTCTGAGTTATTCCAAGTTCCGTCAGCTTAATGCATATCAGGTTTTCCGGCCGCTCCCGCATCTAAAACCCTTTCTACAAAAACCCAATTTGTCTCGTAAATTGGTAGTGCCGATTCAAGTTTTTAATTGGGATCCGTGCCATAGTCTAACATTTACGACTCGCACAACTATCGATTCAATTTACAGTTTTTAACACAGTTTATCCAACATCAATTTCAGCATATACAGTCCCAATTAGGGTTAAATCAACGGCTTATCATTACCCATTACATATTATCCCATAATTCCCATTAATCGACGATAAACCCCCCTTACCTGAGTTAATCCGGCAATTCTTTGAGTTCAAGCTCTTCCTCTTCTCCAACTTTCTTCCTCTTGCTCCGCCTCTTCCCTTTTCCTCTTCTCTGCAGTTTCTCTGTTTTCACGTGAAAACACTCCTTTACCAAAATGGGATTCTCTTTCCTCATTTCACACTTATATATTTTCCAATAATAATTATTATTCCAAAATAATTAAAATAATCCAATAATAATAATCTAATTATTTAATTAAATTAATAATATACTATTAATTCAATTTTTTAATAATTATTTTATTTTATTGGGGTGTTACATAGGTGATGAGAAAAGAGAGACTATTTAAACTTGTGAATGATATTGCATACTTTGAATTATGAGTGTAAACAGCTTACCCCGAGAGAATTGGTGAGAATGTGAAATAAGCTGACAAGTGAAACGGTGCTTTGAAGTGGAAGTGTGAATAATGACTTACGAGGATAGGCAGGACTTGTGGAAGGAAAAGGGAAGACGTTAGCGAATGATCTCAGTAGTGGTGGAAAACATGAAGAATTCTGGAGAGTGATCATGAAACATTACTTGGGACAAGCAATGAGCTAAGTTTGGGGTTGTGATCAGTCACCATTTACATTGAGTTTTCATTACTGATCCGACGCAAAACAAAGACATTTGACACATTATGCAAGCATTTATGGTACATTTCGAGTTAGTTTTACTTCCGTCATTTTATTTACGCATTTTTAATCTTTGTTATGTTTTACTTTTTATCATCGGGAAATTTATGCATGGGATAACTGTGTTTTTGCCCGACAGATCCAGGTAGAAGAACCGGAGAACTCAGAACAAGACAGTGCGAGATTCTAGCACGCAAAGGAGCAGAAAACCCCGGTACAGAAGACCTGACACAGCCACCCGTGTCACCTGACACGGGCCGTGTCAGGGCAAGGGAAGACAAGTGAAGAAAACAGTAGCCTGACACGGCCACCCGTGTCAACTGACACGGGCCGTGTCAGGCAGTGCCCTCAACCGTGTCACCCCTGCCATAGGCGTGTTAGCTTAAATAGTAGGCTGACACGACCACCCGTGTCAGCTGACACGACCACCCGTGTCAGCTGACACGGGCCGTGTCAGCCCAAGCCCAAAAATTCCATTTTTCTCGGGCTTTTCATTCGTCGGGCTTTTTAGAGACATCTTTGGATCTGTCCAACTGCTGCTGGGAATTTTCACTATAAAATGAGGTCTTCTGCCAAAGGAAAAATCATCTTGGAATACGGAAAAACACAGTATTGTGAAGCAATCAAGTATTACAGAGATCAAGGCATTCGGAAAGCTGAAGATATTCATGAGCGGGAGCAATTGAAGATCAAAGCCTTCCAATTACTTGTAATGTGTAATTTTTATCTTGAATTTGTTTTAAACAATATGAGTAGCTAAACCCCCCAATGCTAGGGGGTGTCCCTGATTTAGAATTGTAATGCATTTGAGTTTATATTTGCATTTATAATATTGTTTTTACGGTAACCTTTTGATGTGTTTATTGCTTTTTCTTTCGGACCAATTGAGATTGATTTGTGGTTATCAATTAGGCTGGACCACCATTGATAAGGTTTTCATAAGGTTACTCTGCAGTAGATATCACCTAGGACTAGGGGTACCTTGTATGAACCAGAGTATTCTTGATATTATACAACTTAACTTCACCCTGATTGGCTATGGACATAGGAATTAGGGTAGATTGATTAAAGGTTTTCTCACCAAGGACTTGGGAGAAAATACCCTTGAGAACTGGTAGTAATTGATATTTTCTTGATGCAACAGTGACTCAGAGTTATTACAGGGATAAATCATACACCTTCCCTGGCATTGTTCCTTTTTCTCTATAAACCCTTATTTTCATCCTTCTTTACCTTTACTGTTATTATTATATTTTTACACTCAAAAACCAAATTAATACTTTTTGTTTAATTGAATGATAATTTAAACTCAATATTGACTTGCAGTCCTTAAGATCGACATTCGGGGAATTTCCCCATTATTACTATAAAAGGCAAAATAGTACAGTTGCTATTTTCCCGACCATTAGGATCGAAGTTGAGAGGAGTGAGTTGAGTCCTGCCAGTATATATGGCTATCTGCTTGAGGGAGGTGGTTTCATTATGGACCGTGTTGTAGAGAAGGAGGCTACACTTTTTATCATACAGACACTTCGGGAGAGCCTCAATTAACCCAGACTTTCGAGCAACAAGGTTGGGTTGATAGGCGATCAAAGTAACCTGAACCTTCAAAGGGTTAAATCGAAGGGTTAAGATCGTAGGGGTCAAAAAGGCTTCCCAAATCAGTAGAGATTTTGTCTTTCGTTTTTTAGAGGGAGATAGGAAAGTCCTTGTAAACCATTATGGACCTTACTTTTAGCAGCAAATGGGGCCATGCTCGAAGTAAAAACATGGCGCTTGGCGAATATCATTATATAGCCCATGAAAGTTGGTCGAAGGGCTTGTCCTTCGTCATTGGGGGTCAGTTGGGCCAGTCGAATGCCTTCGATCCTTCTGTTTTTTACTTCCTCAGCTTCTTCATCAACGAGGCCTTTATTCGGTAGACTTGCCTCGAACGTGGCATTAAGCCAGAGTTGTAATAGCTAAAAGGGACCAAAGAGGAGGAGATTCCCTTTTTCACCCAAATTCTTCAATTTAGCGACTCCATCACTCAATGATTCATAGAGGCTTTCTAGTATCATTTCACTTAGGCAAACATCATGTCCAGCATGTAATTGATTCGTCAAAGTGAGGTATTCTTTTGAAACTTGTAGAGACTTCGAGCAGAATACAGAATGAGACAACCACAAAGCTAAGAAAGCTATGTGTTCCACATCAGAGACGGTGTCGGTGTCTTTGTCATGATAATGTGCGATGTGAGTCAAATACGTTGTTCGAGAGGTCGACAAGGCTATGGTATCTTCATAATCAATCTCAGGGTCGTACGTGTGTCCAATGGGTTTTAGCCTTATGATAGTGGCTAAGTCGAAAAGTGTTGGTGTAGTCATGCCGCATAGGAGGTGGAAAGCATAATGTGTATTATCCTAGAAATACAATGAAGAAATCAACATGGATGCACTATACTCCAATCCTATCTTCGACAACATGATCAGGTCGTAAATTCCCATATCTTTTCAGTTTTGGGCTTTGGTTTTCTCTATTTTCTTTAACCATTCCAAATAATCTATTGGGTCTTTGAATGAAGGGGTAGCGCGAAAAACTCTAAATTTGTTGTTCATGAACCTCAAATCTATGGCTTCACTAGTGTTTGGGTTTTCAGCAACGGTTAGTTCAACCCTAGGTTTTTTTGCTTGCCCTATGGGTTTGCATTTATGGTAAGAGGGGAAATATTCTTTAACTTTGCTAAAATCAGTGTTTATATCAGTTAAAGGCCCAGATAATGCATGAGTTTTGCCAGAAACAATAACAGGGATAAGTACCTGGGAAGCGTAGATTTTGCGTTGTTCCTCCGTTTTGGGTTCTGAGATATATTGTTGATTACCCACCGTTACTGGATTAGGAAATGTGGTTAAAGGAGGAAGCTCTGAAATTTTCTTAGGAGCTTTTGATTTGACAATTGTGGTCTTGATAGCTATGCTCACTTCTTTAGGGGTTTTGCTTGAGGTGGCCATCTCTGTTGAAAGTTGGAAGAGGAAAGGATAATCTGGGTTTTGGTTGAAGATTGTTTGAGGATGAATAGCTAGAACATTTGAAAGTTTAGAAAGCGTAAAATGTGAAATTGGTAAGTTTTTGGCATTTATAAGCAGCCTTGGGAGAAAAAACGCTTCAAATCAACATTGATGGTTGACAAGTTAGTGGGACACGTGTCTTCCTTTGATAGTATGATGGAGAGGTGGCAATTAATGTCTGAACCCACGATTTCCTAGAGTCTAGGAAACGTGATGATTGAAAAGATTTGGTTATGGGCTGAAGAGACGTGGTTAGGAAAAAGGTAATGATGACTCTGACGGCACTAGACAACTGGGAGAAACTGAAAAGTTTTGCAACATTGGAACATTTGGCAATATGTCAAAGTTGTTCCAGGCGTCGAAGCATGTTCTCAAAAAATGTCTTTTTCTCCTATATGTCGAAAATAACATTTTTTGAGGGCAATTTGTTAGCTCATAATTTCGACGTCCATTTAGAGTTACCAAAATGGAAATCCCATGTGAAGATGTTTTTGACCAATGAAGATATTTTTGACCGAATTTGATACTAGGGAGATCCAGTCGAAAGTCCCTGGGTGAGAAGGGCCAGCGTGCAGTTAGGACTTAGAAATATTTCTTTAAATGTTTTGAAGACGGTTTCGACTGGAGATTCAAAATTCAAATAAAGGAGGGAGCTTTGTTCTTATCTGAAACTGTTGAAGGTACACGTGGAGCATGATGACAATTGCATCCATGCAAAATGACATGTGTCTCGACGTGATTATGGGACCGTTAGAAACAAATATTTCAATTAAGTATAAATAAAGGGTATTAGTGTTAGGATCAAGTGTGTTAAATTGTGTACAGAGTCTGTAAAATTTACCAAGTACCCGTGTGGAGAGAAATGGTAAATCAAGAAATGTGTGTTCATTCTACACCATTGTCAGTTACTTTGAAGTAATACAATTTGTCTTTATTTTCCAGAAATACTTCTTTATTTCAAATATTCATCTTTATTGCAAGTTATCTTCATTTATTTTACAATCTCTCTCTTTAACTTGTGTTAGTCGTTCACTGTCTGAGTTTTTAATCACCATTACCACCAACACTGTCGAAGTATTAATATTTACTATAATTTACTTTAAAACAATTAACACATGTCCTAGGATCAATCTGATTCATCCTGTAAGTAACCAAATTTAGTAGTTTGGAAGATCAATGGTTGTTTACCAATTTTCATGGTAAACACCAGGAAGTAGTTAGTCTTTAACTTTTTCCAGCTCTCAATGTAAACACGGAAGAATTTATTGCTAGCATGACAAAGAGAAACAAGAGTCTAGGACAAGTAGTTAGTCTTTAACTTTTTCCAGCTCTCTATGTAAACACAGAAGAATTTATTGTTAGCATGACAGAGAGAAACACAACTGTAGCCAAATTCTTTCTTGGAAGAAGGTTTACATCAAAGATATAGAAAAAGAGGTTCTTGGAGGCTGAGCCCATGTCCCACCTGATACTCGTAGCAATATTGAAAAAACCTCACCAAGGTCCATGTAACCGCGTGAAGTTGTGAAAGAGGAATTCAAAGATGATCCAATACTTCTTTTTTGAAAGTAGTCGATGGAAGTCAGACTTCCAACTTTTGAAATATACAACATAGAAAGGGATAGAACACCATTTGAACTTGCTGCATACCCATTTGTCAACGAGTATTAGTGAGATCATCTAGTTTGAAGATGATCTCACTTCGAATGAGGCTACCCACACCATGACTTCCTGAGTGTAAGGGGAACGTGTCTCTAGGTACTCAGGGTCCGCCCATGAATAATCATACGCGTTCATCACCACTATCGATTCCTTTAGTTGAATAAATAATGTCTATATTACAAGGTAAACTAGTTGGTCAGTAGTAGTAGGGTCACGACGGGAAAAGTTCACCCTAACAGATTCAATAGAGTAACCATTTCTCGCGCCGATATGTCAGACCAAATAAGACCCCACTTATCACTCATTTGGGAATCACCGTCGTCATCACTAGAGTCCAATTACGATCTAGAATCACCTTGAGACATATCTGGGGCAAAGATAGGAAAGTTCCAACCGTAGAGAAGTTCCACAAATTCAAGATTCTCCACTCCTGCATATGATAAAGACTCTTCTCTTGTAAGTTCGAGAGCATTTTTTACAGGTGCCTCCTGTAACACCCTTCTAAAATACCCCAATATTTAATTAAATCAACAAAACATAAATCAGAGTAGATATGCAATTAAGGGTGTCACACTTGACACTTCACACCAATCATCAAAATATCCTGTCATGCTCATTTATTTAATCAAAATAAAACATTTGCATAATTCGCAGCGGATAAAATCTAACAACAATGCAAAACATGTAACACATTACATGTAAACTTGTTCAACAATCAACAATGAAAAACAAGTAAAACATCCCGTCCCGATGTTACATCTACCAGAGCATGACCCACTAAGGAACTACACTAGACTCCAAGGACTAGCTTCTACTCAATCACTGCTCGTTACCTGAAACATAGTTGTAAGGGTGAGTTCCTCGATCGATATAATAAGCATTATAAAATATCATGTAATGCTAAGTAAATTAACACATCTCATCACCCTAATCAGATCACACATTCAGCAACAGCAACATCAACTCAATATCATAGTCATACTCAACATAAACTCACAACACACGTATAATATTGGAATACATCCATTCATATTATACGCCATACATACATTATGCAATGAGACTCCATGCATGCGGTACCGACTATTCGTGAACATATAGTTCAACCTCACCGATCAAATCCAGATACGGCTACCAAGCTCACTAGTCCCACTCATTTGAGACCTAGTGACTCACTCACTAATTCCTCACCATGGGAATTAGCTACCACCCCAAGGGCTATGATATGCACGCTAATCACCTAGCATGCAAACATCAACAACAATCCACAACAACTCACTCACTAATTCCTCACCATGGGAATTAGCTACCACCATAAAGGCCATAATATACATGCTAAATCACCTAGCATGCAAACATCAACAACAATTCAAAATAGACATATGCTCACACTCTAAGCCATAAACAGTCCATTCACAATTGCATACAGAACAGATACATTCACAGTATTATGCATACCATCATACATCATCAGCATGTTATCACAAAAATCATATCATGTCATGCCAATTAATAATCACAGTATTAGCACACTCTACTAATACCTACACTGCTCAAAACAACGGGAAATGATCCCTACTATATCATACATCAGCTAAATTACATCACCCAGCTGCAATGACCAAAACTGCACAACAACAGCTCAGAAAAATCACAATTCTGCCCATACGCGTATTGCCTAGTCCCATACGCGTATGGCCCATTTCTCAGCCAATCCCATACGCGTATTGTCTGCCTCATACGCGTAGGCTACACGTACCACTTCCTCATACGCGTACCAACAGAGACAAAACCACGTTCAAAACATCATCTTCCTCATCCATACGCGTATTGCCTAGTGCCATACGCGTACCAGGTCATCTCATACGCGTATTGCCTAGTGCCATACGCGTATGACCAGAAACCAGAATTCCAGATCTGCTATGGTTTTCTCTGCTACGAGATTCTCAGATCCAACCTTCCACATTCCAATTTTTACACAACATTCAATCATATTGTCTAACACAGATCATACTCTATTCGATTTCGCAATTCTAACTTTATTACATCTAATTCCTACGAATTTCCTTCAATTATAACCCATATTTCGTTCATCCAATATTTCACGAATTTCAGTATACATCATTCTAATCAGAGTCAAATCAATGGTTTATCACTACCCATTACATGTTAACCCATAATACCCATTAAACGACGATAAACCCCCCTTACCTGAGTTAATCCGGCAATCCTTTAGCTTCGAGCTCTTCCTCTCTTCAACCCTTGTTCTCTGGCTCTTTGCCCTTTTTCCACTTTAGAGTCGTTTCTCTGTTTTCACGTGAAAACCTCTTTTTGCCAAATGGGACTCTTTTTACTGATTCCAACATTATATTCCAATAATAATAATTCCAATAATAATAATCCAATTATTTAATTAAATTAATAAATATATTATTAACTTATTTTAAATAATTATCTTATTTTTATCGGGGTGTTACAACTCTCCCCCACTAAAAGAGTTTTCGTCCTCGAAAACATACCTCAAGTGAATAACTCAGGATAAGACTCCTTCATCTGACTCTCAAGTTCCCAAGTCACATTGCCACTTGCTGGTCCTCCCCAAGCTACCTTTACTAAAACAATCTCTTTACCCCGCAACTGCTTCAACTCTCGATCCTCGATCCTCATAGGTGATGTTTCAACAGTCAGGTTATCTCTCACCTGGACATCATCTACTTGGACCACATGCGACGGATCAGGAATGTACCTCCTCAACTGAGACACATGAAAAACCTCATGCAAATTCGCAAGTGACGGCGGTAAAGCGATACGATAGGCTACCTCCCCTATCCTCTCCAAAATCTGATAAGGACCAATAAATCGAGGTGTCAACTTCTTCGACTTCAAAGCTCGACCAACCCCAGTTATCGGAGTAACACGAAGAAACACATGATCTCCCTCTTGAAACTCAAGTGACTTCCTCCTCTTGTCGTGATAACTCTTCTGACGACTCTGAGCAATCCTCATCTTCTCCTGAATCATCTTAATCTTTTCCGTAGTTTGTTGAACAATCTCCGGTCCAACCACAACACTCTCACCGGACTCATACCAACATAAAGGTGTCCGACATCTCCTACCATACAAAGCTTCAAACGGTGCCATACCAATGCTCGAATGAAAACTATTGTTGTAGGTAAACTCAATCAAAGGTAAATAACAATCCCAAGCACCTCCCTTTTCCAAAACACAAGCCCTCAACAGATCCTCCAGTGACTGAATCGTCCTCTCAGTCTGACCATCAGTCTGAGGATGATATGCAGAACTCAATCTCAGCTTAGTTCCCAAAGCCCTCTGCAAACCTTCCCAGAACTTCGATGTAAATCTAGGATCTCTGTCCGAAACAATACTCGACGGAATACCATGCAAACTTACAATTTTCTCAATATACAATTCAGCTAATCTCTCTAACGAATAATCCATTCTGATCGGAATGAAATGAGCCGATTTTGTCAATCTGTCAACAATCACCCAAATAGCTTCAAAATTCTTAATTGTCCTCGGTAAACCAGAAACAAAATCCATACTGATACTATCCCACTTCCACTCTGGAATAACCAACGGTTGCATTAGCCCAGACGGCTTCTGATGCTCAATCTTTGACTTCTGACAAGTCAAACAAGAATAAACAAAACTCGCAATTTCTCTTTTCATTCCCGGCCACCAAAATAACTTTTTCAAATCATGATACATCTTCGTAGCCCCAGGATGAATACTCAGGCCACTACGATGTCCTTCCTCAAGAATACTCTTCTTAAGTTCGGTAACATCCGGAATACACACCCGATTACCAAATTTCAAAACACCATTCTCATCAACTCTGAATTCACCACCTTGACCTTGATTCACTAGAGTCAACTTATCAACCAAAAGCACATCGGATTTCTGACCCTCTCTAATCTCATCCAGAATACCACTCGTTAACTTCAACATCCCCAACTTAACACTATTGTGAGTACTCTCACACACCAAACTCAAGTCTCTAAACTGCTCAATTAAATCCAATTCCTTAACCATTAACATAGACATATGCAATGATTTCCGACTCAATGCATCAGCCACTACGTTTGCTTTACCCGGATGGTAATTCAAACCAAAGTCATAATCCTTCAGAAACTCTAACCATCTCCTCTGTCTCATATTCAGCTCTTTGTGATCAAACAAATACTTTAAACTTTTATGGTCACTGAAAACCTCAAATCTTGACCCGTACAAGTAATTCCTCCATAACTTCAGAACAAATACCACTGCTGCCAACTCTAAATCGTGTGTCGGATAGTTCCTCTCATGAACCTTCAGTTGTCTCGAAGCATAAGCTACAACCTGCTTATCCTGCATCAAAACACCACCCAAACCCAACAATGAAGCATCACAGTAAACCTCAAATGGTTCCGACGGACTCGGTAATATCAGAACAGGAGCAGTAGTTAACCTTCTCTTTAACTCTTGGAAACCTTCTTCACATTTTGAGTCCCAACAAAAGCTTGCCCCTTTCTAGTCAACATCGTCAACGGTAATGCCAACTTAGAAAATCCCTCAATAAATTTCCTATAATAACCTGCAAGTCCAAGAAAACTCCTTATCTCAGAAACTGACTTCGGAGCTTCCCACTTAGATACCGCTTCTATCTTAGAAGGATCAACAGCAACACCACCTCTTGAAATCACATGACCAAGAAAACTAACCTCTTCTAACCAAAATTCACACTTAGACAGTTTAGCAAATAACTTCTTTTCTCGTAGAACTCCTAAAACCACTCTCAAATGTTCAGCATGCTCTTCTTCAGATTTCGAATACACCAAAATATCGTCAATAAACACCACAACAAACTTGTCTAGGTACGGATGGAAAATCCTATTCATATACTCCATAAATACCCCAGGCGCATTAGTCACACCAAAAGGCATTACAGAATACTCATAATGTCCATACCTTGTTCTGAAAGCAGTCTTCTGAATATCCTCAGTTTTCACACGTATCTGATGATACCCCGATCTCAAATCTATTTTGCTGAACACACTCGTACCAACCAACTGATCCATCAAATCATCAATCCTCGGCAAAGGATACCGATTCTTGATCGTCACTTTATTCAGTTGCCTGTAGTCCACACACAACCTCATAGTACCTTCTTTCTTCTTAACTAATAACACTGGTGCACCCCACGGTGACACACTCGGACGAATAAATTTCTTATCCAACAGATCTTCCAGCTGACTCTTCAATTCAGTTAACTCAACAACAGACATACGGTACGGAGCCATCGATATCGGCCTAGTACCAGGTTCCAAATCAATCGAGAACTCAACTTCACGCTCTGGTGGTAATTCATTCACTTCTTCAGGAAACACATCAGGAAAATCACACACCACGGCTAGGTCGCAAATCACCAGTTTATCTTTCGCCTCCAAAGTCGCTAACAACATAAACAACTCCGCCCCATCTGCTACTGCCTCATTCACCTGCCTTGCTGATAGAAACAAACTCTTTCCTTCCTCAATCTCGGGAAAGATCACAGTCTTATCAAAACAGTTTATATAAACTCGGTTAAACACCAATCAGTTCATACCCAGGATAACATCAATCTGCACTAGTGGAAGACACACTAGGTCCATCCCAAAGTCTCTACCAAAAATACTCAAAGGACAATTTAAACAAACTGAAGTAGTAGTCACTGAACCCTTCGCAGGAGTATCAATCACCATACTACCATGCATCTCAGATATCTCTAATTCAAGTTTCACAGCACAATCCAAAGATATAAAGGAATGAGTCGCTCCTGTGTCAATAATAGCTACAAGAGGAAAGCCATTAATATAACACGTACCTCGGATCAAACGATCATCTGCAGAAGTCTCAGAACCCGATAAAGCAAAAACCTTGCCTCCCGACTGGTTCTCTTTCTTCGGCTTAGGACACTGTGGACTGATATGACCCACTTCTCCACAGTTGAAACAAGTCACAGTCTTCAACCGGCACTCTGCAGCCAAGTGACCCCTTTTTCCACACTTAAAACACTTCTTCTCATTACTGGTACACTCATGGATACGATGTCCCGCCTGACCACATCTGTAACACTTAGCAGGGGCACTAGAGTCTCCCCCACTAGGTCTCCTCATCCCACTCTACCTCTGGAAACCTTTGCCAGCTGCATACGGTTTCCCACGATCATTCTGATTCTTGCCTTTCCTATCAACCCTCTGCTGATAGCTCTCCGCTCTGGCCTTGGTATCCTGTTCAAAAATCCTGCAACAGTCAACCAAGTCAGAAAACACTCTGATCCGCTGATACCCAATAGCCTGCTTGATCTCGGGACGTAGCCCGTTCTCAAACTTCACACATTTTGAAAATTCCCCAGTAGCCTCGTTATAGGGAGTGTAATACTTCGACAGCTCTGTGAACTTAGCAGCATACTCAGTAACAGACCGGTTGCCCTGCTTCAATTCTAAGAACTCTATCTCTTTCTTTCCTCTGACATCCTCTGGAAAGTACTTTCTCAGGAATCTCTCTCTGAACACCGCCCACGTGATTTCAGTACTTCCAGCAGCTTCCAACTCAGTGCGGGTAGCAACCCACCAATCATCTGCTTCCTCTGACAGCATATGCGTACCGAACCTGACCTTCTGGTTATCGGCACACTCAGTCACTCGGAAGATCCTCTCAATCTCTTTCAACCACTTCTGAGCACCATCTGGATCGTATGCTCCCTTGAACATTGGAGGATTATTCTTCTGGAACTCACTCAGTTGACGAGCAGCTCCCATTCCCACAACATTCGGATTCCCTCCAAGTACTCCAGCTAGCATACCTAGAGCCTCAGCAATCGCAGCATCGTCTCTACCTCTTCCAGCCATCTCTATTCTGAAAACCCAACAAGCTAAAACAATAAGTACTGGTAGGGTTACACAACACCTATCACGTACAGGGAAACAGAATAATTACGACTCGACTCGACCGACTATGCTCTGATACCACTAATGTAACACCCTTCTAAAATACCCCAATATTTAATTAAATCAACAAAACATAAATCAGAGTAGATATGCAATTAAGGGTGTCACACTTGACACTTCACACCAATCATCAAAATATCCTGTCATGCTCATTTATTTAATCAAAATAAAACATTTGCATAATTCGCAGCGGATAAAATCTAACAACAATGCAAAACATGTAACACATTACATGTAAACTTGTTCAACAATCAACAATGAAAAACAAGTAAAACATCCCGTCCCAATGTTACATCTACCAGAGCATGACCCACTAAGGAACTACGCTAGACTCCAAGGACTAGCTTCTACTCAATCACTGCTCGTTACCTGAAACATAGTTGTAAGGGTGAGTTCCTCGATCGATATAATAAGCATTATAAAATATCATGTAATGCTAAGTAAATTAACACATCTCATCACCCTAATCAGATCACACATTCAGCAACAACAACATCAACTCAATATCATAGTCATACTTAACATAAACTCACAACACACGTATAATATTGGAATACATCCATTCATATTATACGCCATACATACATTATGCAATGAGACTCCATGCATGCGGTACCGACTATTCGTGAACATATAGTTCAACCTCACCGATCAAATCCAGATACGGCTACCAAGCTCACTAGTCCCACTCATTTGAGACCTAGTGACTCACTCACTAATTCCTCACCATGGGAATTAGCTACCACCCCAAGGGCTATGATATGCACGCTAATCACCTAGCATGCAAACATCAACAACAATCCACAACAACTCACTCACTAATTCCTCACCATGGGAATTAGCTACCACCATAAAGGCCATAATATACATGCTAAATCACCTAGCATGCAAACATCAACAACAATTCAAAATAGACATATGCTCACACTCTAAGCCATAAACAGTCCATTCACAATTGCATACAGAACAGATACATTCACAGTATTATGCATACCATCATACATCATCAGCATGTTATCACAAAAATCATATCATGTCATATGCCAATTAATAATCACAGTATTAGCACACTCTACTAATACCTACACTGCTCAAAACAACGGGAAATGATCCCTACTATATCATACATCAGCTAAATTATATCACCCAGCTGCAATGACCAAAACTGCACAACAACAGCTCCGAAAAATCACAATTTTGCCCATACGCGTATTGCCTAGTCCCATACGCGTATGGCCCATTTCTCAGCCAATCCCATACGCGTATTGTCTGCCTCATACGCGTAGGCTACGCGTACCACTTTCTCATACGCGTACCAACAGAGACAAAACCACGTTCAAAACATCATCTTCCTCATCCATACGCGTATTGCCTAGTGCCATACGCGTACCAGGCCATCTCATACGCGTATTGCCTAGTGCCATACGCGTATGACCAGAAACCAGAATTCCAGATCTGCTATGGTTTTCTCTGCTACGAGATTCTCAGATCCAACCTTCCACATTCCAATTTTTACACAACATTCAATCATATTGTCTAACACAGATCATACTCTATTCGATTTCGCAATTCTAACTTTATTACATCTAATTCCTACGAATTTCCTTCAATTATAACCCATATTTCGTTCATCCAATATTTCACGAATTTCAGTATACATCATTCTAATCAGAGTCAAATCAATGGTTTATCACTACCCATTACATGTTAACCCATAATACCCATTAAACGACGATAAACTCCCCTTACCTGAGTTAATCCGGCAATCCTTTAGCTTCGAGCTCTTCCTCTCTTCAACCCTTGTTCTCTGGCTCTTTGCCCTTTTTCCACTTTAGAGTCGTTTCTCTGTTTTCACGTGAAAACCTCTTTTTGCCAAATGGGACTCTTTTTACTGATTCCAACATTATATTCCAATAATAATAATTCCAATAATAATAATCCAATTATTTAATTAAATTAATAAATATATTATTAACTTATTTTAAATAATTATCTTATTTTTATCGGGGTGTTACAACTCTCCCCCACTAAAAGAGTTTTCGTCCTCGAAAACATACCTCAAGTGAATAACTCAGGATAAGACTCCTTCATCTGACTCTCAAGTTCCCAAGTCACATTGCCACTTGCTGGTCCTCCCCAAGCTACCTTTACTAAAACAATCTCTTTACCCCGCAACTGCTTCAACTCTCGATCCTCGATCCTCATAGGTGATGTTTCAACAGTCAGGTTATCTCTCACCTGGACATCATCTACTTGGACCACATGCGACGGATCAGGAATGTACCTCCTCAACTGAGACACATGAAAAACCTCATGCAAATTCGCAAGTGACGGCGGTAAAGCGATACGATAGGCTACCTCCCCTATCCTCTCCAAAATCTGATAAGGACCAATAAATCGAGGTGTCAACTTCTTCGACTTCAAAGCTCGACCAACCCCAGTTATCGGAGTAACACGAAGAAACACATGATCTCCCTCTTGAAACTCAAGTGACTTCCTCCTCTTGTCGTGATAACTCTTCTGACGACTCTGAGCAATCCTCATCTTCTCCTGAATCATCTTAATCTTTTCCGTAGTTTGTTGAACAATCTCCGGTCCAACCACAACACTCTCACCGGACTCATACCAACATAAAGGTGTCCGACATCTCCTACCATACAAAGCTTCAAACGGTGCCATACCAATGCTCGAATGAAAACTATTGTTGTAGGTAAACTCAATCAAAGGTAAATAACAATCCCAAGCACCTCCCTTTTCCAAAACACAAGCCCTCAACAGATCCTCCAGTGACTGAATCGTCCTCTCAGTCTGACCATCAGTCTGAGGATGATATGCAGAACTCAATCTCAGCTTAGTTCCCAAAGCCCTCTGCAAACCTTCCCAGAACTTCGATGTAAATCTAGGATCTCTGTCCGAAACAATACTCGACGGAATACCATGCAAACTTACAATTTTCTCAATATACAATTCAGCTAATCTCTCTAACGAATAATCCATTCTGATCGGAATGAAATGAGCCGATTTTGTCAATCTGTCAACAATCACCCAAATAGCTTCAAAATTCTTAATTGTCCTCGGTAAACCAGAAACAAAATCCATACTGATACTATCCCACTTCCACTCTGGAATAACCAACGGTTGCATTAGCCCAGACGGCTTCTGATGCTCAATCTTTGACTTCTGACAAGTCAAACAAGAATAAACAAAACTCGCAATTTCTCTTTTCATTCCCGGCCACCAAAATAACTTTTTCAAATCATGATACATCTTCGTAGCCCCAGGATGAATACTCAGGCCACTACGATGTCCTTCCTCAAGAATACTCTTCTTAAGTTCGGTAACATCCGGAATACACACCCGATTACCAAATTTTAAAACACCATTCTCATCAACTCTGAATTCACCACCTTGACCTTGATTCACTAGAGTCAACTTATCAACCAAAAGCACATCGGATTTCTGACCCTCTCTAATCTCATCCAGAATACCACTCGTTAACTTCAACATCCCCAACTTAACACTATTGTGAGTACTCTCACACACCAAACTCAAGTCTCTAAACTGCTCAATTAAATCCAATTCCTTAACCATTAACATAGACATATGCAATGATTTCCGACTCAATGCATCAGCCACTACGTTTGCTTTACCCGGATGGTAATTTAAACCAAAGTCATAATCCTTCAGAAACTCTAACCATCTCCTCTGTCTCATATTCAGCTCTTTCTGATCAAACAAATACTTTAAACTTTTATGGTCACTGAAAACCTCAAATCTTGACCCGTACAAGTAATGCCTCCATAACTTCAGAACAAATACCACTGCTGCCAACTCTAAATCGTGTGTCGGATAGTTCCTCTCATGAACCTTCAGTTGTCTCGAAGCATAAGCTACAACCTGCTTATCCTGCATCAAAACACCACCCAAACCCAACAATGAAGCATCACAGTAAACCTCAAATGGTTCCGACGGACTCGGTAATATCAGAACAGGAGCAGTAGTTAACCTTCTCTTTAACTCTTGGAAACCTTCTTCACATTTTGATTCCCAAACAAAAGCTTGCCCCTTTCTAGTCAACATCGTCAACGGTAATGCCAACTTAGAAAATCCCTCAATAAATTTCCTATAATAACCTGCAAGTCCAAGAAAACTCCTTATCTCAGAAACTGACTTCGGAGCTTCCCACTTAGATACCGCTTCTATCTTAGAAGGATCAACAGCAACACCACCTCTTGAAATCACATGACCAAGAAAACTAACCTCTTCTAACCAAAATTCACACTTAGACAGTTTAGCAAATAACTTCTTTTCTCGTAGAACTCCTAAAACCACTCTCAAATGTTCAGCATGATCTTCTTCAGATTTCGAATACACCAAAATATCGTCAATAAACACCACAACAAACTTGTCTAGGTACGGATGGAAAATCCTATTCATATACTCCATAAATACCCCAGGCGCATTAGTCACACCAAAAGGCATTACAGAATACTCATAATGTCCATACCTTGTTCTGAAAGCAGTCTTCTGAATATCCTCAGTTTTCACACGTATCTGATGATACCCCGATCTCAAATCTATTTTGCTGAACACACTCGCACCAACCAACTGATCCATCAAATCATCAATCCTCGGCAAAGGATACTGATTCTTGATCGTCACTTTATTCAGTTGCCTGTAGTCCACACACAACCTCATAGTACCTTCTTTCTTCTTAACTAATAACACTGGTGCACCCCACGGTGACACACTCGGACGAATAAATTTCTTATCCAACAGATCTTCCAGCTGACTCTTCAATTCAGTTAACTCAACAGCAGACATACGGTACGGAGCCATCGATATCGGCCTAGTACCAGGTACCAAATCAATCGAGAACTCAACTTCACGCTCTGGTGGTAATTCATTCACTTCTTCAGGAAACACATCAGGAAAATCACACACCACGGCTAGGTCGCAAATCACCAGTTTATCTTTCGCCTCCAAAGTCGCTAACAACATAAACAACTCCGCCCCATCTGCTACTACCTCATTCACCTGCCTTGCTGATAGAAACAAACTCTTTCCTTCCTCAATCTCGGGAAAGATCACAGTCTTATCAAAACAGTTTATATAAACTCGGTTAAACACCAATCAGTTCATACCCAGGATAACATCAATCTGCACTAGTGGAAGACACACTAGGTCCATCCCAAAGTCTCTACCAAAAATACTCAAAGGACAATTTAAACAAACTGAAGTAGTAGTCACTGAACCCTTCGCAGGAGTATCAATCACCATACTACCATGCATCTCAGATATCTCTAATTCAAGTTTCACAGCACAATCCAAAGATATAAAGGAATGAGTCGCTCCTGTGTCAATAATAGCTACAAGAGGAAAGCCATTAATATAACACGTACCTCGGATCAAACGATCATCTGCAGAAGTCTCAGAACCCGATAAAGCAAAAACCTTGCCTCCCGACTGGTTCTCTTTCTTCGGCTTAGGACACTGTGGACTGATATGACCCACTTCTCCACAGTTGAAACAAGTCACAGTCTTCAACCGGCACTCTGCAGCCAAGTGACCCCTTTTTCCACACTTAAAACACTTCTTCTCATTACTGGTACACTCATGGATACGATGTCCCGCCTGACCACATCTGTAACACTTAGCAGGGGCACTAGAGTCTCCCCCACTAGGTCTCCTCATCCCACTCTACCTCTGGAAACCTTTGCCAGCTGCATACGGTTTCCCACGATCATTCTGATTCTTGCCTTTCCTATCAACCCTCTACTGATAGCTCTCCGCTCTGGCCTTGGTATCCTGTTCAAAAATCCTGCAACAGTCAACCAAGTCAGAAAACACTCTGATCCGTTGATACCCAATAGCCTGCTTGATCTCGGGACGTAGCCCGTTCTCAAACTTCACACATTTTGAAAATTCCCCAGTAGCCTCGTTATAGGGAGTGTAATACTTCGACAGCTCTGTGAACTTAGCAGCATACTCAGTAACAGACCGGTTGCCCTGCTTCAATTCTAAGAACTCTATCTCTTTCTTTCCTCTGACATCCTCTGGAAAGTACTTTCTCAGGAATCTCTCTCTGAACACCGCCCACGTGATTTCAGTACTTCCAGCAGCTTCCAACTCAGTGCGGGTAGCAACCCACCAATCATCTGCTTCCTCTGACAGCATATGCGTACCGAACCTGACCTTCTGGTTATCGGCACACTCAGTCACTCGGAAGATCCTCTCAATCTCTTTCAACCACTTCTGAGCACCATCTGGATCGTATGCTCCCTTGAACATTGGAGGATTATTCTTCTGGAACTCACTCAGTTGACGAGCAGCTCCCATTCCCACAACATTCGGATTCCCTCCAAGTACTCCAGCTAGCATACCTAGAGCCTCAGCAATCGCAACATCGTCTCTACCTCTTCCAGCCATCTCTATTCTGAAAACCCAACAAGCTAAAACAATAAGTACTGATAGGGTTACACAACACCTATCACGTACAGGGAAACAGAATAATTACGACTCGACTCGACCGACTATGCTCTGATACCACTAATGTAACACCCTTCTAAAATACCCCAATATTTAATTAAATCAACAAAACATAAATCAGAGTAGATATGCAATTAAGGGTGTCACACTTGACACTTCACACCAATCATCAAAATATCCTGTCATGCTCATTTATTTAATCAAAATAAAACATTTGCATAATTCGCAGCGGATAAAATCTAACAACAATGCAAAACATGTAACACATTACATGTAAACTTGTTCAACAATCAACAATGAAAAACAAGTAAAACATCCCGTCCCGATGTTACATCTACCAGAGCATGACCCACTAAGGAACTACGCTAGACTCCAAGGACTAGCTTCTACTCAATCACTGCTCGTTACCTGAAACATAGTTGTAAGGGTGAGTTCCTCGATCGATATAATAAGCATTATAAAATATCATGTAATGCTAAGTAAATTAACACATCTCATCACCCTAATCAGATCACACATTCAGCAACAGCAACATCAACTCAATATCATAGTCATACTCAACATAAACTCACAACACACGTATAATATTGGAATACATCCATTCATATTATACGCCACACATACATTATGCAATGAGACTCCATGCATGCGGTACCGACTATTCGTGAACATATAGTTCAACCTCACCGATCAAATCCAGATACGGCTACCAAGCTCACTAGTCCCACTCATTTGAGACCTAGTGACTCACTCACTAATTCCTCACCATGGGAATTAGCTACCACCCCAAGGGCTATGATATGCACGCTAATCACCTAGCATGCAAACATCAACAACAATCCACAACAACTCACTCACTAATTCCTCACCATGGGAATTAGCTACCACCATAAAGGCCATAATATACATGCTAAATCACCTAGCATGCAAACATCAACAACAATTCAAAATAGACATATGCTCACACTCTAAGCCATAAACAGTCCATTCACAATTGCATACAGAACAGATACATTCGCAGTATTATGCATACCATCATACATCATCAGCATGTTATCACAAAAATCATATCATGTCATATGCCAATTAATAATCACAGTATTAGCACACTCTACTAATACCTACACTGCTCAAAACAACGGGAAATGATCCCTACTATATCATATATCAGCTAAATTACATCACCCAGCTGCAATGACCAAAACTGCACAACAACAGCTCCGAAAAATCACAATTCTGCCCATACGCGTATTGCCTAGTCCCATACGCGTATGGCCCATTTCTCAGCCAATCCCATACGCGTATTGTCTGCCTCATACGCGTAGGCTACGCGTACCACTTTCTCATACGCGTACCAACAGAGACAAAACCACATTCAAAACATCATCTTCCTCATCCATACGCGTATTGCCTAGTGCCATATGAAGGTGAGAAAAACAAGAAAGGGGGGGTTTGAATTGTTTGAAAAATAAGCGCTTTTGCAAAATGAAATCACACAATGATTTTATACTGGTTCGCTTATAACACAAAGCTACTCCAGTCCACCCGGCCAAGGTGATTTCGCCTTCAACAAGGACTTAATCCACTAATCTTGAAAGATTACAAACAACCCCTAAGAGAGAAGAAAATCTCTTAGTCCTCTCAAGTCTACAGACTACAAAGAGTCACTTGAGGAAATCAAATAAAAATTAGATACAAGATGTGTAATCTAGAGTGCTTCTAAGAAAGCAAATATTACAAACTTAAGAACAAATTTTTCACTTGATAAGCAAAAGCTTAGTGAAAATCTTTGAAGAACAAAGATGTTTTTCTTGAGCGTGATATAATTTCAGTATAGTTTTGGCTAGTGATTTCTTGCTTACTGAAAGTTGATTTCTTCTCTATTTATATAGGAGTTGAAGTAGTGTTGAAATAGAGTTGAATTAGCGTTGAATCTGGTGGATATAAAGATGTAGTTACGCCATTCCATAAATAGCTTCTGCAGGAGACTTTTTCTTTTAGAAGTGACTACTTACCACAAGTAGTATCTTCTCTCTTGGAAGAGGAGATTAACGTCTCTTTCTATTTGAGGAAATCCATTTGCAGAACTTTAACTTGGCTTAAACGTTACTTCATCATGATTAACAATTCTGATTAGAGTCTTCGTGTATCTGGGAATCTGGCTTCTGATGTTATCTCTTGAAAGTTCAGATGGCGCTGATAACTTCAGAGTTTACAGAAGGCATTTGTTCAGAGTCAGAGCTTCTAGACTTTACTTCATGTTCAGATGCTTCTGATACTTTGCAGTTTTGTCCAGAGTCAGAGCTTCTTGAAACGAGATTCCACTTTAGATGCTTCTGATACTTGATAATTTGTATCTGATCTTGTTGTGCATCTGATGACATCATCAGATTTATTTCTTCTTTCTTTAGAACCCTGCACACTTAGAAACTTTTCGTTAGGGTGCCATTTTTGGTTTCATCCTTTGTTATCATCAAAATCAAGGAATCTGTTGTAGAACAATTTTTGTTCTTACAATCTCCCCCTTTTTGATGATGACAAAACAACTTAAAATAGCAGATGAAACATGAATAAAATAAGATCAGATAGACAGAAGCTCCCCCTGAGTTAGTGCTAGGGAGTTCAGAAGTTCTTACCAGAGCTTTCCAAGTAATAAGATTTCTGAAAACTTTCTGCAATTTCTTAAATTTAATGTTAGAGCTATTTAATCAGAGCTATTTTTATCAGAGCTATATCTACAAATGTTGCAGAGTGTTTAAGGTTTTAGACAAATTTTCATCAGAGCTATTTAATGATTTCTCCCCCTTTTTGGCATAATAAAAAAAAAGGCATAAAAAATAAAAAGAATAATAAAGAGAAAAACACTTCATTAAAAAGCACAAAGGCAAACAACAGTCAAAAACATCAGATTCAAGGAAGAATATCAGAGCTAAAAAGAAGACAGAAGCAAAAACACTAGGCAAGCAAACAAAATAAATCCTAAGTGCCTAAGGGTTTGGAGGTTGAGGAAGTCTCTGAAGCAACATGGCAAACATGTTCTGAATGTTTTCATTCAAAGCATCTTGCTTGTCCATCCTGGCACGAAGCTCATTCTGATCTTGCTTGATCTCTTTCTGATCTTGCTTGATCTCTTTCAGAGTGTTAAGAATCAACGGGATCGCAGAAGAGGACTCCCCCTGAGTCAGAGCCTGCTGAGCTTCAGCTTCAGCAGCAGCTTGGGCTTCTGCATCCGCCTGAGCCTTGGCTTCAGCTTCCTGAATCCTTAGAAGTTCTGCTTCCTTTGCCAGTCGTTCTTCTTCTAACCTCTTTGCTTCTTCTTCAGCTTCTTTAGCCAATCTTTCCTCCTCTAATCTTCTGGCCTCAGCTTCTCTAGCCAGTCTCTCTTGGAGTCTTTCCTCAGAGTCTCTGATGTAGCCATTTCTGACTTGTTCAGAGATACTCTTCAGCCTATAAGACTCAGAGGTCATCCAACTAATGACTCTGTTCCAGTGTGTCCTAACAGATTTAGGATCATCACTAACTTCAGAGTTTTTAGCCAGAGACTTGATCTTCTGGACTGAAGCTTCTGCAACCTGTAAAATGGCCTCCTCAAGGGTAGGTATGGTAAGTTCAGGTTCAGGTTCAGGTGAATGAGGTGGAGAGTTTTGAGGGCTGAGATTTAGAGGTTGAGGTTCAGTTTGTTGAGGTTCAGATTCTGCTTGAAGTTCAGAATCTGCGTCTGGTTGAAGACTAGGGGATGAAGCATATAGTGGATTTAGGTCTAATGGGTCAGAGTCTGGTCCAGGTACAGCGGGAATAAATGGTGGAGTGATATTAGAGGTGAAGGGATCAGATGGTTGAGTTTCAGAGGGTAAGGTTGTTGTTTGTTGTGGTGGAAGTGAAGTTTGGAGGGGTGAGGTTACTTCAGATTGTCTTGTGGGTTGTGGAGCGAAATTTTTAGCATAAATTTCAGCTATTGTTGGGGAGTTAGGGTCAGAATGTTCTGTGGATGATGATGAAGAAACACTAAAGTATGGGGGTGTTTCTGGTTCAGAGGATGAGGAAGAGGAAGTGCTGTGGTGATATAGTTGATTAGGGTCAGAGGTTGTTGTGAAATTACGAGCAACTTTTAGAACAGGTGGAGGTTGAGAGGTTCTGATGGTTGAAGGAGGGATTTCAGAGGTTGTAAATAAGGGAGGTGTTGGGAGAGGAGTAGAAGAGGCCATCATAGGTATTACAGAAGTAACAGGAGGAAGAGACTTACCAGAAGAAGAGATTTTCAGAGGAGCTGGAGCTTTGGTTCCAGAAGATTCTCCAAGTCTGGGTTTCTTTGCCTTCCTTGCTTCCTCAGCTATCTTCTTCTCAGAAAGACCTCTTTTGTATCTGACCAAATCTTCTTCTGAATCCAAAAGGTCTTCAATTCTGAAATCAAAAATATCAATACCTTCATCAAGCAGACGCTGAAGGTAGATAGCAATGGCATCTCTGGGTTCATTCTTGAAGAACCTTTCAAGGCCATGAGGCATCTTCCTCTGATCTTTCAGAGCTTCCCAGGACACATCCATAGTGGGCTTGACTCTGATCTCTTTGATGATTCCCATGCTCTTCAGGTTTTTGGCATTCAGAGGCCTTCCAATTTCTATAGCCAGATCATCCATCAGCTTGGCCTTTTCCAGCTGGTCAACCAATCCATGCTCAATGAAGACATCAGAAAGCAGTCTTCCCAGAGGGATGTAAGATCTTGGCTTCAAGCTGTTTCTGGAGTCTTTGACAGAATCCCTTAGATATTTGAAAAGAAGAACAGGGAGATTGATCTTGATACCTTTCTGAATGCAATATAAAATGAGTTTCTGATCAGCATTAATATAATCAGAGGAGTTGGAGGCTGGGCGATGGTGAATGGTTCCCAGAATTATTTTCAACCAAACTCTCAGGTTCTGATGCAATTCCTTGTTCTTAGAGGGATTTCCCTCAGCGTTTGCTTTGAAGATAGTTGGGTTGATGACTTCAGTGATGCGCTTTGACCTTGGAGGAATGTTGTAAATCCTCTTTCCTCCAGTAGTCTCCATGTTCAACAAGGAAGCAATTGATGCTTCAGTGATGACAATCTTCACTCCCAAAACAAAAGAAACAATGAACTGGTCATCTGCATCAGCATGTCTCCAAAATTCCTTGACAAGAAGAGGGTAAATGGGACCATAAAGCCTGTTGAAGTAGTTCTCCCAACCTTGCTTGTGAAGATCTTCAGTAAGATCAACACCGTTTCTTCTCAAGTTCTCAAAATCTACCAGCGATTCACACAGTACATCCAAATTTTCAAAGGAAGTTGCAAGATGAATGTGGCGTTCACGTTCCAAAATGTGAGGTTCTTGATAAACAGGGGTTGTGGTAACGCCTGTAACAGTGGGTGTTTGAGTGTTTGAGGTTTGGGGATTAGAACTGGCTTCCATCTGTTGGGAGAAGTTAAAAACTTCTTGCTCTTGAGCATTCATGAAGAAGATTGAAGAAGAAGATGAAGAACTGAAGAATTTGCAGAGAAAACTTCGAGAGAGGGTTTAGGGTTTAAGAGTGAGTGAGAGTGATAAGTGTGTGAAATGTGAGAAAAATGTTTATATACCTAAGTAAAAACGCATGCAAAACGACACCTCAGAAAGCGTTAGACACAAAACTCAAAATGGCACGCTTGGGGGGAAAAATGATTACAGCTCATAAATGAATGTCTAATCCCACAGTTTGCACACTGCTCGAGGAAAACTCAAACGTCTGCCTTTTGAATTTCTTGACAGCTGTCTAGAAGTTCTAAAGTTTGACGCTTCAGAGTTCCACGTGTTGATGTATCTGATCTTCAGGAATACCAAGAGATTGGTTCTGAAGATTTCTAACTCAGATATCTTCTTAACAATGTAGAAGTATCAGAGTCAGAGGCAGAATCATATTTGTTTTTATCAGAATCTTATTTTATATTTTTCAGAGCCATACTTCATTCAGGACAATTTTTAATGTTCAGATTTTTTAAGATGAGAAGAAATCTATCTTCAGCTAGAGGCTTAGTAAAGATATCTGCCCATTGATGTTCTGTATCAATGAACTTCAGCGTTACTATTCCTTTCTGAACATAGTCTCTAATAAAATGATGTTTAATTTCTATGTGTTTGGCTCTGGAATGTAAAATAGGATTCTTACTCAAACAAATAGCAGCAGTATTATCACAAAGGATAGGAATGTTACTCTCAAATATCTGAAGATCTTCTAGCTGATGCTTCATCCAGAGCATCTGAGTTGTGCACAGTGATGCTGAGATGTATTCTGCTTCTGCAGTTGATAGAGCGATAGTTGACTGTCTTTTGCTAGCCCAGGAGATTAGATTGTTTCCCAGAAGCTGGCAATTTCCAGATGTGCTTTTTCGTTCTATTCTATCTCCTGCATAATCTGCATCACAATAACCAGAAAGCCTATACTCTGATGTTTTCTCATACATCAGGCCCAGGTTAGGAGTTCCTTTCAGATACTTAAGAATTCTCTTAACAGCTGTTAAATGAGATTCTCTAGGATCTGATTGGAATCTGGCACAAAGACAGACGCTAAAGAGAATATCAGGACGAGTAGCAGTCAGATAGAGAAGAGAGCCTATCATACCTCGATAGAGCTTCTGACAAACCTTGTTGCTTACCTCTTCCTTTTCCAGAATGCAAGTTGGGTGCATAGGAGTCTTTGCAGAGTTGCATTCAGTCATGTCAAACTTCTTCAGAACATCTTTAATGTACTTGCTTTGATGAATGTACGTGACTTCTGGAGTTTGATTGATTTGAATTCCCAGAAAGAACTTTAGTTCTTGCATTAGACTCATTTCAAATTCTGCCTGCATTAACTTAGAAAATTCTTGGCAAACAGAGATATTAGCAGAACCAAAAATAATATCATCAACATAAATCTGGCATATCACGAGATCATTTTTATGGTTTTTACAGAAGAGTGTAGAATCAACTTTCCCTCTGATAAAATTTTGTTCTAGAAGAAAATTACTTAAGCGTTCATACCAAGCTCTGGGAGCTTGTTTAAGTCCATATAAGGATTTCTTAAGTTTGAAAACATGTTCTGGAAAATTTGAGTTTTCAAAACCAGGAGGTTGATTAACATACACTTCTTCTGAAATATAACCATTAAGGAATGCACTCTTGACATCCATTTGGTATAATTTGATAGAATGATTAATAGCAAAAGATACAAGAAGACGAATAGATTCTAACCTCGCGACTGGAGCAAAGGTTTCATTATAATCAATACCTTCTTGTTGACTATAACCTTGAGCTACCAGTCGTGCTTTGTTTCTGACAACTTCTCCTTTCTCGTTCAGTTTGTTTCTGAAAACCCATCTGGTTCCAATGACATGAGTGCCTCTGGGTTTAGGAACGAGATCCCAGACATCATTCTTGGAGAATTGATCTAACTCTTCTTGCATAGCTGCCACCCAATCGTTATCTTGAAGAGCTTCATCACAGGACGTAGGCTCAATCAGAGACACTAGTCCCAGAGGAATATCTTCAGAAGTTCTGAAGGTAGATCTGGTTCTAACAGGTTCATCTTTGTTTCCCAAAATCAAATCTTCAGATACGTTAATACGACTTTTAACCTTCCTTGGAATTTCTGGAGATTTAATTTCTTCAGAATCTGGAGTGACAGTTGCTTCTGGAGTTTTCTCAGATTCTACCAGAGTGATCTCTAAATCTGCAAACTTTTCAACTAGCTTTGACTTTTCAGGGTCAAGCTTATCATCAAATCTAACATGAATTGATTCCTCCACAATTTTGGTTTCTATGTTGTATACTCTATAGCCTTTAGAGCGTTCTGAGTATCCTAACATGATTCCTTTCTGTGCTTTGGAATCAAACTTGTTTAAATGTTCTTTAGTATTTAATATAAAACAAATGCATCCAAAAGGATGAAAATAAGAAATGTTGGGTTTTCTTCCCTTACACAGTTCATAGGGAGTCTTTTCCAGAATAGGTCTAATAGAGATTCTATTCTGAATGTAACACGCTGTATTTACAGCTTCTGCCCAAAAGTGCTTTGCTACATTTGTTTCATTGATCATGGTTCTGGCCATTTCTTGGAGTGTCCTATTCTTCCTCTCTACAACTCCATTTTGTTGTGGAGTTCTAGGGCAGGAGAAATCATGGGATATTCCATTAGAATCAAATAATTCTTCAAAATCTTTATTTTCAAATTCTCCACCATGATCACTTCTGACTCTAACAATTTTAGAGTCAAATTCTTTTTGCACTTTAGAACAGAAACTGGTGAATACAGAGTGAGACTCACTCTTGTGCCTTAGGAATTTTACCCATGTCCAGCGGCTGTAATCATCAACGATTACTAGTCCATACTTCTTTCCATTGACTGATGCTGTTTTCACAGGACCAAATAAGTCAATGTGAAGAAGCTCCAGAGGCTTAGAGGTAGAAACAACATTTTTCTTTTTAAAAGATGTTTTTGAAAACTTTCCTTTCTGACAAGCTTCACACAGAGCATCTGAAGAAAACTTCAGTTTAGGCAGGCCTCTGACTAACTCAAGTTTAGTTAGCTGAGAAAGTTTTCTCATGCTAATGTGGCCTAAGCGTCTATGCCATACCCATTGCTCTTTGTGAACTGACATTAAACATTTAACATTTTGATCTTTTAAATCAGAAAGATTTATTTTATAAATGTTGTTTTTCCTCTTGCCTGTGAAAAGGACAGAGCCATCGTTCTGACTAATGGCTTTACACGTTTTTTGATTAAAGATTACATCATAACCGTTATCACTTAATTGACTTATGGATAACAAGTTATGCATTAATCCTTCTACATAAAGAACATCAGATATAGAGGGAAGGGTACCATTACCAATAGTTCCGGAGCCTCTGATCCTTCCTTTCTGATCTCCTCCGAAGCCTACAAATCCAGCGTCTTTAAGTTCCAGGCTTTGGAACATAGACTTTCTTCCCGTCATATGTCGCGAGCATCCAGAGTCCAGGTACCATGATTGGTGTCTGAACTTTGCTGCATAGGATATCTGCAACATAGATGATCTTATCTTTCGGTACCCAGAATCTCTTGGGTCCTTTCAGATTAGTTTTCCCAGAGTTTCTTACAACTTTGGGTCTTCTAGCATTTTTAAATTTGTGTTCTTGTGTGTGTGTGTAGTGGTATGAAAAAGGCGATTTAATTTGGTTACTGGTAGAGGTTTTATGTTCCTCAGAATCATACCCAATTCCTCTTTTATTATTCTGACTTACTCCATAAATCATGGATGCCATAATACTCCTATCTATCCCATTCTTCAGAAATTGTTGAAAGGCTTCTTCATATTTATAAATAATTTCATTTGAAGTTTGTGGTGCTTGAGACAACGTTTCTTCTAATTCTAAGCTTTTTGTTTTAGCTCCATCTCTTTCTATCGTTAGAGATCTGATAGTATCATCTCGTGCTAGAATTGTTGTCTCAAGTCTACTACATACTTCAGATTTTGCTTTAAGAAGGCCTTTAATGTCTTTAACTTTTTGTTTTAATTTCTGAAGAGAGGTAAGAGTTTCTAATAAACATGATTCTAAGTCAGATCTAGAAAGTTCAGAAAATACCTCTTCAGATTCTTCATCTGAGCTGCTGGATGTGGTAGCCATAAGAGCTACGTTGGCCTGTTCATCAGAGTCAGATTCTGATGATTCGGATTCACTGTCGTCCCAGGTGGCCATTAATCCCTTCTTTGTTCTGAAGGTATTTTTCTTGAAGCTTTCTTTCTTAGAGTTATCTTTCTTCAGCTTGGGGCATTCATTTCTGTAATGACCTGTTTCTTTACATTCAAAACAGGTAATATCTTTGTTAGGTTTACCTTTTGAAGTTGACTCTGATCGATCCCCTCTGGGTCTTGATCTTCTGAAGTTGTTGTTGTTCCTCCTTTTCCAGAGTTGCTTAACTCTTCTGGTTAGTAGGGACAGTTCTTCTTCATCATCAGAGTCTTCAGATTCAGAGTCATCAGTGTCTGCAGTTTCTGCTTGAAGGGCTTTGGTTCTGTCTGACTTCCGTCTTTCAGGTCTGGACTTCAGCGCCACTGACTTGTTCCTTTTCTGAGGCTCATCCTCCTCTAGTTCTATCTCATGGCTTCTGAGAGAACTAACAAGTTCTTCAAGGCTGATATTGTTCAGATCCTTTGATAACTTCAGAGCAGTAACCATTGGTCTCCATTTCTTTGGCAGACTTCTGACTATCTTCTTAACATGATCTGCAGTCGTGTATCCTTTGTCTAGCACTTTAAGACCTGCAATAAGAGTTTGAAATCTGGAAAACATAGCTTCTATAGCTTCATCATCTTCCATCTTGAAGGCTTCATACTTCTGGATAAGCGCCAGAGCCTTCGTCTCCTTGACTTGGGAGTTTCCTTCATGGGTCATCTTCAGAGAGTCAAGTATATCTTTGGCAGTCTCTCTGTTGGTGATCTTTTCATATTCATTGTATGATATGGCATTTAGAAGTATTGTTCTGGCCTTATGATGATTTTTGAACTCACGTTTCTGATCTTCTGACATTTTGCTTTTGGGAACTTCAGCTCCATTTAAGGTTGGAGGTTTGTATCCATCTGTGACAATGTCCCAGAGGTCAGCATCATAACCCAGAAAGAAACTTTCGATTCTATCTTTCCAGTAATCAAACTTTTCTCCATCAAAAACAGGAGGCTTGGCATTGTAAGAATCTTTCTCATTTGAGTGGGCCATTTGTTTTTCTCGCACTGGATCTCTCTACACGGTTAAGTGTTTGATTTGAAAATCAATAACAGAGCCGGAGCTCTGATACCAATTGAAGGTGAGAAAAACAAGAAAGGGGGGGTTTGAATTGTTTGAAAAATAAGCGCTTTTGCAAAATGAAATCACACAATGATTTTATACTGGTTCGCTTATAACACAAAGCTACTCCAGTCCACCCGGCCAAGGTGATTTCGCCTTCAACAAGGACTTAATCCACTAATCTTGAAAGATTACAAACAACCCCTAAGAGAGAAGAAAATCTCTTAGTCCTCTCAAGTCTACAGACTACAAAGAGTCACTTGAGGAAATCAAATAAAAATTAGATACAAGATGTGTAATCTAGAGTGCTTCTAAGAAAGCAAATATTACAAACTTAAGAACAAATTTTTCACTTGATAAGCAAAAGCTTAGTGAAAATCTTTGAAGAACAAAGATGTTTTTCTTGAGCGTGATATAATTTCAGTATAGTTTTGGCTAGTGATTTCTTGCTTACTGAAAGTTGATTTCTTCTCTATTTATATAGGAGTTGAAGTAGTGTTGAAATAGAGTTGAATTAGCGTTGAATCTGGTGGATATAAAGATGTAGTTACGCCATTCCATAAATAGCTTCTGCAGGAGACTTTTTCTTTTAGAAGTGACTACTTACCACAAGTAGTATCTTCTCTCTTGGAAGAGGAGATTAACGTCTCTTTCTATTTGAGGAAATCCATTTGCAGAACTTTAACTTGGCTTAAACGTTACTTCATCATGATTAACAATTCTGATTAGAGTCTTCGTGTATCTGGGAATCTGGCTTCTGATGTTATCTCTTGAAAGTTCAGATGGCGCTGATAACTTCAGAGTTTACAGAAGGCATTTGTTCAGAGTCAGAGCTTCTAGACTTTACTTCATGTTCAGATGCTTCTGATACTTTGCAGTTTTGTCCAGAGTCAGAGCTTCTTGAAACGAGATTCCACTTTAGATGCTTCTGATACTTGATAATTTGTATCTGATCTTGTTGTGCATCTGATGACATCATCAGATTTATTTCTTCTTTCTTTAGAACCCTGCACACTTAGAAACTTTTCGTTAGGGTGCCATTTTTGGTTTCATCCTTTGTTATCATCAAAATCAAGGAATCTGTTGTAGAACAATTTTTGTTCTTACACCATACGCGTACCAGGCCATCTCATACGCGTATTGCCTAGTGCCATACGCGTATGACCAGAAACCAGAATTCCAGATCTGCTATGGTTTTCTCTGCTACGAGATTCTCAGATCCAACCTTCCACATTCCAATTTTTACACAACATTCAATCATATTGTCTAACACAGATCATACTCTATTCGATTTCGCAATTCTAACTTTATTACATCTAATTCCTACGAATTTCCTTCAATTATAACCCATATTTCGTTCATCCAATATTTCACGAATTTCAGTATACATCATTCTAATCAGAGTCAAATCAATGGTTTATCACTACCCATTACATGTTAACCCATAATACCCATTAAACGACGATAAACCCCCCTTACCTGAGTTAATCCGGCAATCCTTTAGCTTCGAGCTCTTCCTCTCTTCAACCCTTGTTCTCTGGCTCTTTGCCCTTTTTCCACTTTAGAGTCGTTTCTCTGTTTTCACGTGAAAACCTCTTTTTGCCAAATGGGACTCTTTTTACTGATTCCAACATTATATTCCAATAATAATAATTCCAATAATAATAATCCAATTATTTAATTAAATTAATAAATATATTATTAACTTATTTTAAATAATTATCTTATTTTTATCGGGGTGTTACAACTCTCCCCCACTAAAAGAGTTTTCGTCCTCGAAAACATACCTCAAGTGAATAACTCAGGATAAGACTCCTTCATCTGACTCTCAAGTTCCCAAGTCACATTGCCACTTGCTGGTCCTCCCCAAGCTACCTTTACTAAAACAATCTCTTTACCCCGCAACTGCTTCAACTCTCGATCCTCGATCCTCATAGGTGATGTTTCAACAGTCAGGTTATCTCTCACCTGGACATCATCTACTTGGACCACATGCGACGGATCAGGAATGTACCTCCTCAACTGAGACACATGAAAAACCTCATGCAAATTCGCAAGTGACGGCGGTAAAGCGATACGATAGGCTACCTCCCCTATCCTCTCCAAAATCTGATAAGGACCAATAAATCAAGGTGTCAACTTCTTCGACTTCAAAGCTCGACCAACCCCAGTTATCGGAGTAACACGAAGAAACACATGATCTCCCTCTTGAAACTCAAGTGACTTCCTCCTCTTGTCGTGATAACTCTTCTGACGACTCTGAGCAATCCTCATCTTCTCCTGAATCATCTTAATCTTTTCCGTAGTTTGTTGAACAATCTCCGGTCCAACCACAGCACTCTCACCGGACTCATACCAACATAAAGGTGTCCGACATCTCCTACCATACAAAGCTTCAAACGGTGCCATACCAATGCTCGAATGAAAACTATTGTTGTAGGTAAACTCAATCAAAGGTAAATAACAATCCCAAGCACCTCCCTTTTCCAAAACACAAGCCCTCAACAGATCCTCCAGTGACTGAATCGTCCTCTCAGTCTGACCATCAGTCTGAGGATGATATGCAGAACTCAATCTCAGCTTAGTTCCCAAAGCCCTCTGCAAACCTTCCCAGAACTTCGATGTAAATCTAGGATCTCTGTCCGAAATAATACTCGACGGAATACCATGCAAACTTACAATTTTCTCAATATACAATTCAGCTAATCTCTCTAACGAATAATCCATTCTGATCGGAATGAAATGAGCCGATTTTGTCAATCTGTCAACAATCACCCAAATAGCTTCAAAATTCTTAATTGTCCTCGGTAAACCAGAAACAAAATCCATACTGATACTATCCCACTTCCACTCTGGAATAACCAACGGTTGCATTAGCCCAGACGGCTTCTGATGCTCAATCTTTGACTTCTGACAAGTCAAACAAGAATAAACAAAACTCGCAATTTCTCTTTTCATTCCCGGCCACCAAAATAACTTTTTCAAATCATGATACATCTTCGTAGCCCCAGGATGAATACTCAGGCCACTACGATGTCCTTCCTCAAGAATACTCTTCTTAAGTTCGGTAACATCCGGAATACACACCCGATTACCAAATTTTAAAACACCATTCTCATCAACTCTGAATTCACCACCTTGACCTTGATTCACTAGAGTCAACTTATCAACCAAAAGCACATCGGATTTCTGACCCTCTCTAATCTCATCCAGAATACCACTCGTTAACTTCAACATCCCCAACTTAACACTATTGTGAGTACTCTCACACACCAAACTCAAGTCTCTAAACTACTCAATTAAATCCAATTCCTTAACCATTAACATAGACATATGCAATGATTTCCGACTCAATGCATCAGCCACTACGTTTGCTTTACCCGGATGGTAATTTAAACCAAAGTCATAATCCTTCAGAAACTCTAACCATCTCCTCTGTCTCATATTCAGCTCTTTCTGATCAAACAAATACTTTAAACTTTTATGGTCACTGAAAACCTCAAATCTTGACCCGTACAAGTTATGCCTCCATAACTTCAGAACAAATACCACTGCTGCCAACTCTAAATCGTGTGTCGGATAGTTCCTCTCATGAACCTTCAGTTGTCTCGAAGCATAAGCTACAACCTGCTTATCCTGCATCAAAACACCACCCAAACCCAACAATGAAGCATCACAGTAAACCTCAAATGGTTCCGACGGACTCGGTAATATCAGAACAGGAGCAGTAGTTAACCTTCTCTTTAACTCTTGGAAACCTTCTTCACATTTTGAGTCCCAAACAAAAGCTTGCCCCTTTCTAGTCAACATCGTCAACGGTAATGCCAACTTAGAAAATCCCTCAATAAATTTCCTATAATAACCTGCAAGTCCAAGAAAACTCCTTATCTCAGAAACTGACCTCGGAGCTTCCCACTTAGATACCGCTTCTATCTTAGAAGGATCAACAGCAACACCACCTCTTGAAATCACATGACCAAGAAAACTAACCTCTTCTAACCAAAATTCACACTTAGACAGTTTAGCAAATAACTTCTTTTCTCGTAGAACTCCTAAAACCACTCTCAAATGTTCAGCATGCTCTTCTTCAGATTTCGAATACACCAAAATATCGCCAATAAACACCACAACAAACTTGTCTAGGTACGGATGGAAAATCCTATTCATATACTCCATAAATACCCCAGGCGCATTAGTCACACCAAAAGGCATTACAGAATACTCATAATGTCCATACCTTGTTCTGAAAGCAGTCTTCTGAATATCCTCAGTTTTCACACGTATCTGATGATACCCCGATCTCAAATCTATTTTGCTGAACACACTCGCACCAACCAACTGATCCATCAAATCATCAATCATCGGCAAAGGATACCGATTCTTGATCGTCACTTTATTCAGTTGCCTGTAGTCCACACACAACCTCATAGTACCTTCTTTCTTCTTAACTAATAACACTGGTGCACCCCACGGTGACACACTCGGACGAATAAATTTCTTATCCAACAGATCTTCCAGCTGACTCTTCAATTCAGTTAACTCAACAGCAGACATACGGTACGGAGCCATCGATATCGGCCTAGTACCAGGTACCAAATCAATCGAGAACTCAACTTCACGCTCTGGTGGTAATTCATTCACTTCTTCAGGAAACACATCAGGAAAATCACACACCACGGCTAGGTCGCAAATCACCAGTTTATCTTTCGCCTCCAAAGTCGCTAACAACATAAACAACTCCGCCCCATCTGCTACTGCCTCATTCACCTGCCTTGCTGATAGAAACAAACTCTTTCCTTCCTCAATCTCGGGAAAGATCACAGTCTTATCAAAACAGTTGATATAAACTCAGTTAAACACCAACCAGTTCATACCCAGGATAACATCAATCTGCACTAGTGGAAGACACACTAGGTCCATCCCAAAGTCTCTACCAAAAATACTCAAAGGACAATTTAAACAAACTGAAGTAGTAGTCACTGAACCCTTCGCAGGAGTATCAATCACCATACTACCATGCATCTCAGATATCTCTAATTCAAGTTTCACAGCACAATCCAAAGATATAAAGGAATGAGTCGCACCTGTGTCAATAATAGCTACAAGAGGAAAGCCATTAATATAACACGTACCTCGGATCAAACGATCATCTGCAGAAGTCTCAGAACCCGATAAAGCAAAACCTTGCCTCCCGACTGGTTCTCTTTCTTCGGCTTAGGACACTGTGGACTGATATGACCCACTTCTCCACAGTTGAAACAAGTCACAGTCTTCAACCGGCACTCTGCAGCCAAGTGACCCTTTTTCCACACTTAAAACACTTCTTCTCATTACTGGTACACTCATGGATACGATGTCCCGCCTGACCACATCTGTAACACTTAGCAGGGGCACTGGAGTCTCCCCCACTAGGTCTCCTCATCCCACTCTACCTCTGGAAACCTTTGCCAGCTGCATACGGTTTCCCACGATCATTCTGATTCTTGCCTTTCCTATCAACCCTCTGCTGATAGCTCTCCGCTCTGGCCTTGGTATCCTGTTCAAAAATCCTGCAACAGTCAACCAAGTCAGAAAACACTCTGATCCGCTGATACCCAATAGCCTGCTTGATCTCGGGACGTAGCCCGTTCTCAAACTTCACACATTTTGAAAATTCCCCAGTAGCCTCGTTATAGGGAGTGTAATACTTCGACAACTCTGTGAACTTAGCAGCATACTCAGTAACAGACCGGTTGCCCTGCTTCAATTCTAAGAACTCTATCTCTTTCTTTCCTCTGACATCCTCTGGAAAGTACTTTCTCAGGAATCTCTCTCTGAACACCGCCCACGTGATTTCAGTACTTCCAGCAGCTTCCAACTCAGTGCGGGTAGCAACCCACCAATCATCTGCTTCCTCTGACAGCATATGCGTACCGAACCTGACCTTCTGGTTATCGGCACACTCAGTCACTCGGAAGATCCTCTCAATCTCTTTCAACCACTTCTGAGCACCATCTGGATCGTATGCTCCCTTGAACATTGGAGGATTATTCTTCTGGAACTCACTCAGTTGACGAGCAGCTCCCATTCCCACAACATTCAGATTCCCTCCAAGTACTCCAGCTAGCATACCTAGAGCCTCAGCAATCGCAACATTGTCTCTACCTCTTCCAGCCATCTCTATTCTGAAAACCCAACAAGCTAAAACAATAAGTACTGATAGGGTTACACAACACCTATCACGTACAGGGAAACAGAATAATTACGACTCGACTCGACCGACTATGCTCTGATACCACTAATGTAACACCCTTCTAAAATACCCCAATATTTAATTAAATCAACAAAACATAAATCAGAGTAGATATGCAATTAAGGGTGTCACACTTGACACTTCACACCAATCATCAAAATATCCTGTCATGCTCATTTATTTAATCAAAATAAAACATTTTCATAATTCGCAGCGGATAAAATCTAACAACAATGCAAAACATGTAACACATTACATGTAAACTTGTTCAACAATCAACAATGAAAAACAAGTAAAACATCCCGTCCCGATGTTACATCTACCAGAGCATGACCCACTAAGGAACTACACTAGACTCCAAGGACTAGCTTCTACTCAATCACTGCTCGTTACCTGAAACATAGTTGTAAGGGTGAGTTCCTCGATCGATATAATAAGCATTATAAAATATCATGTAATGCTAAGTAAATTAACACATCTCATCACCCTAATCAGATCACACATTCAGCAACAGCAACATCAACTCAATATCATAGTCATACTCAACATAAACTCACAACACACGTATAATATTGGAATACATCCATTCATATTATACGCCATACATACATTATGCAATGAGACTCCATGCATGCGGTACCGACTATTCGTGAACATATAGTTCAACCTCACCGATCAAATCCAGATACGGCTACCAAGCTCACTAGTCCCACTCATTTGAGACCTAGTGACTCACTCACTAATTCCTCACCATGGGAATTAGCTACCACCCCAAGGGCTATGATATGCACGCTAATCACCTAGCATGCAAACATCAACAATAATCCACAACAACTCACTCACTAATTCCTCACCATGGGAATTAGCTACCACCATAAAGGCCATAATATACATGCTAAATCACCTAGCATGCAAACATCAACAACAATTCAAAATAGACATATGCTCACACTCTAAGCCATAAACAGTCCATTCACAATTGCATACAGAACAGATACATTCACAGTATTATGCATACCATCATACATCATCAGCATGTTATCACAAAAATCATATCATGTCATGCCAATTAATAATCACAGTATTAGCACACTCTACTAATACCTACACTGCTCAAAACAACGGGAAATGATCCCTACTATATCATACATCAGCTAAATTACATCACCCAGCTGCAATGACCAAAACTGCACAACAACAGCTCAGAAAAATCACAATTCTGCCCATACGTGTATTGCCTAGTCCCATACGCGTATGGCCCATTTCTCAGCCAATCACATACGCGTATTGTCTGCCTCATACGTGTAGGCTACGCGTACCACTTCCTCATACGCGTACCAACAGAGACAAAACCACGTTCAAAACATCATCTTCCTCATCCATACGCGTATTGCCTAGTGCCATACGCGTACCAGGCCATCTCATACGTGTATTGCCTAGTGCCATACGCGTATGACCAGAAACCAGAATTCCAGATCTGCTATGGTTTTCTCTGCTACGAGATTCTCAGATCCAACCTTCCACATTCCAATTTTTACACAACATTCAATCATATTGTCTAACACAGATCATACTCTATTCGATTTCGCAATTCTAACTTTATTACATCTAATTCCTACGAATTTCCTTCAATTATAACCCATATTTCGTTCATCCAATATTTCACGAATTTCAGTATACATCATTCTAATCAGAGTCAAATCAATGGTTTATCACTACCCATTACATGTTAACCCATAATACCCATTAAACGACGATAAACCCCCCTTACCTGAGTTAATCCGGCAATCCTTTAGCTTCGAGCTCTTCCTCTCTTCAACCCTTGTTCTCTGGCTCTTTGCCCTTTTTCCACTTTAGAGTCGTTTCTCTGTTTTCACGTGAAAACCTCTTTTTGCCAAATGGGACTCTTTTTACTGATTCCAACATTATATTCCAATAATAATAATTCCAATAATAATAATCCAATTATTTAATTAAATTAATAAATATATTATTAACTTATTTTAAATAATTATCTTATTTTTATCGGGGTGTTACAACTCTCCCCCACTAAAAGAGTTTTCGTCCTCGAAAACATACCTCAAGTGAATAACTCAGGATAAGACTCCTTCATCTGACTCTCAAGTTCCCAAGTCACATTGCCACTTGCTGGTCCTCCCCAAGCTACCTTTACTAAAACAATCTCTTTACCCCGCAACTGCTTCAACTCTCGATCCTCGATCCTCATAGGTGATGTTTCAACAGTCATGTTATCTCTCACCTGGACATCATCTACTTGGACCACATGCGACGGATCAGGAATGTACCTCCTCAACTGAGACACATGAAAAACCTCATGCAAATTCGCAAGTGACGGCGGTAAAGCGATACGATAGGCTACCTCCCCTATCCTCTCCAAAATCTGATAAGGACCAATAAATCGAGGTGTCAACTTCTTCGACTTCAAAGCTCGACCAACCCCAGTTATCGGAGTAACACGAAGAAACACATGATCTCCCTCTTGAAACTCAAGTGACTTCCTCCTCTTGTCGTGATAACTCTTCTGACGACTCTGAGCAATCCTCATCTTCTCCTGAATCATCTTAATCTTTTCCGTAGTTTGTTGAACAATCTCCGGTCCAACCACAACACTCTCACCGGACTCATACCAACATAAAGGTGTCCGACATCTCCTACCATACAAAGCTTCAAACGGTGCCATACCAATGCTCGAATGAAAACTATTGTTGTAGGTAAACTCAATCAAAGGTAAATAACAATCCCAAGCACCTCCCTTTTCCAAAACACAAGCCCTCAACAGATCCTCCAGTGACTGAATCGTCCTCTCAGTCTGACCATCAGTCTGAGGATGATATGCAGAACTCAATCTCAGCTTAGTTCCCAAAGCCCTCTGCAAACCTTCCCAGAACTTCGATGTAAATCTAGGATCTCTGTCCGAAACAATACTCGACGGAATACCATGCAAACTTACAATTTTCTCAATATACAATTCAGCTAATCTCTCTAACGAATAATCCATTCTGATCGGAATGAAATGAGCCGATTTTGTCAATCTGTCAACAATTACCCAAATAGCTTCAAAATTCTTAATTGTCCTCGGTAAACCAGAAACAAAATCCATACTGATACTATCCCACTTCCACTCTAGAATAACCAACGGTTGCATTAGCCCAGACGGCTTCTGATGCTCAATCTTTGACTTCTGACAAGTCAAACAAGAATAAACAAAACTCGCAATTTCTCTTTTCATTCCCGGCCACCAAAATAACTTTTTCAAATCATGATACATCTTCGTAGCCCCAGGATGAATACTCAGGCCACTACGATGTCCTTCCTCAAGAATACTCTTCTTAAGTTCGGTAACATCCGGAATACACACCCGATTACCAAATTTTAAAACACCATTCTCATCAACTCTGAATTCACCACCTTGACCTTGATTCACTAGAGTCAACTTATCAACCAAAAGCACATCGGATTTCTGACCCTCTCTAATCTCATCCAGAATACCACTCGTTAACTTCAACATCCCCAACTTAACACTATTGTGAGTACTCTCACACACCAAACTCAAGTCTCTAAACTGCTCAATTAAATCCAATTCCTTAACCATTAACATAGACATATGCAATGATTTCCGACTCAATGCATCAGCCACTACGTTTGCTTTACCCGGATGGTAATTCAAACCAAAGTCATAATCCTTCAGAAACTCTAACCATCTCCTCTGTCTCATATTCAGCTCTTTCTGATCAAACAAATACTTTAAACTTTTATGGTCACTGAAAACCTCAAATCTTGACCCGTACAAGTAATGCCTCCATAACTTCAGAACAAATACCACTGCTGCCAACTCTAAATCGTGTGTCGGATAGTTCCTCTCATGAACCTTCAGTTGTCTCGAAGCATAAGCTACAACCTGCTTATCCTGCATCAAAACACCACCCAAACCCAACAATGAAGCATCACAGTAAACCTCAAATGGTTCCGACGGACTCGGTAATATCAGAACAGGAGCAGTAGTTAACCTTCTCTTTAACTCTTGGAAACCTTCTTCACATTTTGAGTCCCAAACAAAAGCTTGCCCCTTTCTAGTCAACATCGTCAACGGTAATGCCAACTTAGAAAATCCCTCAATAAATTTCCTATAATAACCTGCAAGTCCAAGAAAACTCCTTATCTCAGAAACTGACTTCGGAGCTTCCCACTTAGATACCGCTTCTATCTTAGAAGGATCAACAGCAACACCACCTCTTGAAATCACATGACCAAGAAAACTAACCTCTTCTAACCAAAATTCACACTTAGACAGTTTAGCAAATAACTTCTTTTCTCGTAGAACTCCTAAAACCACTCTCAAATGTTCAGCATGCTCTTCTTCAGATTTCGAATACACCAAAATATCGTCAATAAACACCACAACAAACTTGTCTAGGTACGGATGGAAAATCCTATTCATATACTCCATAAATACCCCAGGCGCATTAGTCACACCAAAAGGCATTACAGAATACTCATAATGTCCATACCTTGTTCTGAAAGCAGTCTTCTGAATATCCTTAGTTTTCACACGTATCTGATGATACCCCGATCTCAAATCTATTTTGCTGAACACACTCGCACCAACCAACTGATCCATCAAATCATCAATCCTCGGCAAAGGATACCGATTCTTGATCGTCACTTTATTCAGTTGCCTGTAGTCCACACACAACCTCATAGTACCTTCTTTCTTCTTAACTAATAACACTGGTGCACCCCACGGTGACACACTCGGACGAATAAATTTCTTATCCAACAGATCTTCCAGCTGACTCTTCAATTCAGTTAACTCAACAGCAGACATACGGTACGGAGCCATCGATATCGGCCTAGTACCAGGTACCAAATCAATCGAGAACTCAACTTCACGCTCTGGTGGTAATTCATTCACTTCTTCAGGAAACACATCAGGAAAATCACACACCACGGCTAGGTCGCAAATCACCAGTTTATCTTTCGCCTCCAAAGTCGCTAACAACATAAACAACTCCGCCCCATCTGCTACTGCCTCATTCACCTGCCTTGCTGATAGAAACAAACTCTTTCCTTCCTCAATCTCGGGAAAGATCACAGTCTTATCAAAACAGTTGATATAAACTCGGTTAAACACCAACCAGTTCATACCCAGGATAACATCAATCTGCACTAGTGGAAGACACACTAGGTCCATCCCAAAGTCTCTACCAAAAATACTCAAAGGACAATTTAAACAAACTGAAGTAGTAGTCACTGAACCCTTCGCAGGAGTATCAATCACATACTACCATGCATCTCACATATCTCTAATTCAAGTTTCACAGCACAATCCAAAGATATAAAGGAATGAGTCGCTCCTGTGTCAATAATAGCTACAAGAGGAAAGCCATTAATATAACACGTACCTCAGATCAAACGATCATCTGCAGAAGTCTCAGAACCCGATAAAGCAAAAACCTTGCCTCCCGACTGGTTCTCTTTCTTCGGCTTAGGACACTGTGGACTGATATGACCCACTTCTCCACAGTTGAAACAAGTCACAGTCTTCAATCGGCACTCTGCAGCCAAGTGACCCCTTTTTCCACACTTAAAACACTTCTTCTCATTACTGGTACACTCATGGATACGATGTCCCGCCTGACCACATCTGTAACACTTAGCAGGGGCACTGGAGTCTCCCCCACTAGGTCTCCTCATCCCACTCTACCTCTGGAAACCTTTGCCAGCTGCATACGGTTTCCCACGATCATTCTGATTCTTGCCTTTCCTATCAACCCTCTACTGATAGCTCTCCGCTCTGGCCTTGGTATCCTGTTCAAAAATCCTGCAACAGTCAACCAAGTCAGAAAACACTCTGATCCGCTGATACCCAATAGCCTGCTTGATCTCGGGACGTAGCCCGTTCTCAAACTTCACACATTTTGAAAATTCCCCAGTAGCCTCGTTATAGGGAGTGTAATACTTCGACAGCTCTGTGAACTTAGCAGCATACTCAGTAACAGACCGGTTGCCCTGCTTCAATTCTAAGAACTCTATCTCTTTCTTTCCTCTGACATCCTCTGGAAAGTACTTTCTCAGGAATCTCTCTCTGAACACCGCCCACGTGATTTCAGTACTTCCAGCAGCTTCCAACTCAGTGCGGGTAGCAACCCACCAATCATCTGCTTCCTCTGACAGCATATGCGTACCGAACCTGACCTTCTGGTTATCGGCACACTCAGTCACTCGGAAGATCCTCTCAATCTCTTTCAACCACTTCTGAGCACCATCTGGATCGTATGCTCCCTTGAACATTGGAGGATTATTCTTCTGGAACTCACTCAGTTGACGAGCAGCTCCCATTCCCACAACATTCGGATTCCCTCCAAGTACTCCAGCTAGCATACCTAGAGCCTCAGCAATCGCAACATCGTCTCTACCTCTTCCAGCCATCTCTATTCTGAAAACCCAACAAGCTAAAACAATAAGTACTGATAGGGTTACACAACACCTATCACGTACAGGGAAACAGAATAATTACGACTCGACTCGACCGACTATGCTCTGATACCACTAATGTAACACCCTTCTAAAATACCCCAATATTTAATTAAATCAACAAAACATAAATCAGAGTAGATATGCAATTAAGGGTGTCACACTTGACACTTCACACCAATCATCAAAATATCCTGTCATGCTCATTTATTTAATCAAAATAAAACATTTTCATAATTCGCAGCGGATAAAATCTAACAACAATGCAAAACATGTAACACATTACATGTAAACTTGTTCAACAATCAACAATGAAAAACAAGTAAAACATCCCGTCCCGATGTTACATCTACCAGAGCATGACCCACTAAGGAACTACGCTAGACTCCAAGGACTAGCTTCTACTCAATCACTGCTCGTTACCTGAAATATAGTTGTAAGGGTGAGTTCCTCGATCGATATAATAAGCATTATAAAATATCATGTAATGCTAAGTAAATTAACACATCTCATCACCCTAATCAGATCACACATTCAGCAACAGCAACATCAACTCAATATCATAGTCATACTCAACATAAACTCACAACACACGTATAATATTAGAATACATCCATTCATATTATACGCCATACATACATTATGCAATGAGACTCCATGCATGCGGTACCGACTATTCGTGAACATATAGTTCAACCTCACCGATCAAATCCAGATACGGCTACCAAGCTCACTAGTCCCACTCATTTGAGACCTAGTGACTCACTCACTAATTCCTCACCATGGGAATTAGCTACCACCCCAAGGGCTATGATATGCACGCTAATCACCTAGCATGCAAACATCAACAATAATCCACAACAACTCACTCACTAATTCCTCACCATGGGAATTAGCTACCACCATAAAGGCCATAATATACATGCTAAATCACCTAGCATGCAAACATCAACAACAATTCAAAATAGACATATGCTCACACTCTAAGCCATAAACAGTCCATTCACAATTGCATACAGAACAGATACATTCACAGTATTATGCATACCATCATACATCATCAGCATGTTATCACAAAAATCATATCATGTCATGCCAATTAATAATCACAGTATTAGCACACTCTACTAATACCTACACTGCTCAAAACAACGGGAAATGATCCCTACTATATCATACATCAGCTAAATTACATCACCCAGCTGCAATGACCAAAACTGCACAACAACAGCTCAGAAAAATCACAATTCTGCCCATACGTGTATTGCCTAGTCCCATACGCGTATGGCCCATTTCTCAGCCAATCACATACGCGTATTGTCTGCCTCATATGCGTAGGCTACGCGTACCACTTCCTCATACGCGTACCAACAGAGACAAAACCACGTTCAAAACATCATCTTCCTCATCCATACGCGTATTGCCTAGTGCCATACGTGTACCAGGCCATCTCATACGCGTATTGCCTAGTGCCATACGCGTATGACCAGAAACCAGAATTCCAGATCTGCTATGGTTTTCTCTGCTACGAGATTCTCAGATCCAACCTTCCACATTCCAATTTTTACACCACATTCAATCATATTGTCTAACACAGATCATACTCTATTCGATTTCGCAATTCTAACTTTATTACATCTAATTCCTACGAATTTCCTTCAATTATAACCCATATTTCGTTCATCCAATATTTCACGAATTTCAGTATACATCATTCTAATCAGAGTCAAATCAATGGTTTATCACTACCCATTACATGTTAACCCATAATACCCATTAAACGACGATAAACCCCCCTTACCTGAGTTAATCCGGCAATCCTTTAGCTTCGAGCTCTTCCTCTCTTCAACCCTTGTTCTCTGGCTCTTTGCCCTTTTTCCACTTTAGAGTCGTTTCTCTGTTTTCACGTGAAAACCTCTTTTTGCCAAATGGGACTCTTTTTACTAATTCCAACATTATATTCCAATAATAATAATTCCAATAATAATAATCCAATTATTTAATTGAATTAATAAATATATTATTAACTTATTTTAAATAATTATCTTATTTTTATCGGGGTGTTACACCTCCCATAAGTTGACCTTGGTAATATGCAGAAAAAGACAATGACATACTTGTAAAGGAGAAGAGAAGAGAAGACGATATCATAGACAAATAAGCAACAAAATAATCAAACGCTTGAACAAGAGAACTAGTAGTCAGACCCAGGATGAAGAAATGAACGAGGAGCAGCATGAAAGCAAAAAGGTACCTTGGAGGAAAAGCCTGCCTTTTATAAGGGAGTTAGTCGATAATCAACTATCTAGATCAAAGTCAGGCAGAAGATGGAAGGTATCAAGTCAACCGTCTCATCAAAAGTAGCAAATGGCCAGAGAACTCAAGCACCATAGGTAGGAAAATCATGTCCTAACCTAAACCCCTAGGGCCATGCACCTGGAGAAAGGTGCGATCGGAGAAATGGGCGAAATGCTTCGATGATGAGAAAACATTTAATGCACTTGCCCCACTACTTTTACAAATGTCTCAAAGCGTTTCCACTTCTGGTTCGAAGCAAACAACACCCTCGAATGCCGACCATGACTACTAAAGACTTTCCCGACTCAATAACGCTCGACAAGCCTTGGGGGCAACTGTTTTGGACCGGCCAAATGCCCCAAAAGTTAAGGTCCATATTATTGTCAATTCATTTCAAACGACACACAGTATAAAGTCATTTTACACGAAACACAAGGTACACTTTCTGATATCAACTTTTTACTACACTCATCTTAAATTATGAATTGACTTAGATATTGAAATGCTAATTTTATGGATCCTGACCGCGCCGTTGTATCAAATATTAACACCGCCGATTCAAAATTCTTTGTCATCAACATACACCTAATTTATGGTTCTAAAAATTATTATTATTATTATTATTATTATTATTATTATTATTATTATTATTATTATTATTATTATTATTATTATTATTATTTCTTCGAGTGATAATGAGACAAAAAACGAAAAGATGATGGTAGTTTAATTTCTCGCGCATTCGTGTCACCACTTCCGCACTAACTCATCTCATGTCTTCCATGGAAGCCAGGATTTCATCTTCTCTCGGTCTCCCATCTCCAAATCCCACCGAACTCTCAACCTCACTCAACGACTTCAATGGCCTCATCAACCACTTCACAACCCTCACTCTCACCCACACCACCACCAACCCCTTCGCCTCAATCTCCAACCCAACCCAACCCCGGTTCAAACCCGGTCCAAAGTCCCAAACCCTCTTAAAAAACCTAACTGTCTTCGAACGTGCATTCATCGGCGCAGCCGGCGGCGGAATCGCCGGCGCATTCACTTACGCTTGTCTCCACCCTCTCGACACAATCAAAACCAAGATGCAAACCAAAGGCGCTTCGCAGATTTACAAAAATACCCTCGACGCAGTTTCCCAAACATTCTCCACAAACGGAATTCTAGGGTTTTACCGCGGCTTCTCCGCTGTTGTCGTCGGATCCACCGCTTCCTCAGCCGTGTACTTCGGAACTTGCGAGTTCGGTAAGTCGTTTCTCTCTAAACAAGAAAATTTTCCGAAAATTTTGATTCCTCCTGCTGCTGGTGCTTTAGGAAATGTTTTGTCGTCTGCGATAATGGTACCGAAAGAGTTGATAACACAGAGAATGCAAGCAGGTGCGAAAGGTAGATCTTATGAAGTTTTGATTAAAATTCTTCAAAACGACGGTGTAATGGGTTTATACGCCGGTTATTCAGCTACGTTGTTGAGAAATTTACCTGCTGGTGTGTTAAGTTATTCTTCTTTTGAGTATTTGAAACTAGCGGTTATGAGAGAGACGAAAAAAAATCATTTGGAACCGATTCAGAGTGTGATTTGTGGGGCGTTGGCGGGTGCGATATCGGCGTCGATTACGACGCCGTTGGATGTGGTGAAGACGAGGTTGATGACGCAGGCGCGTAATGAGGCGGTTGGGAAGGTTGCGGCGGTTATGTATGGAGGGGTTTCGTCTACGATTAGGGAGATTTTGAAGGAAGAAGGGTGGGTTGGTTTTACGCGTGGAATGGGTCCTAGGGTTCTTCATAGTGCTTGTTTTTCTGCTTTGGGTTATTTTGCTTTTGAAACGGCTAGGATTGCTATTTTGAATGAGTATGTTAAGAGGAAAGGGTTGGAGGATGAGGTTGTTTCTAGTAGTTGAGTTTGAGAAATGGATTTGTTATCGTTGGGATTTTGACAATTGATTAAATTTGAAACCTTGATAGTTTATTTGTGTAGTTTATGATATAAATGAATTGTTTGATCTGATATGAATGATGTTGATTTTTTGATACCTTTTGACCAAATGGATTGTTGATTGCATTTGATTTGAGATATGACACGGTTGTTTCTAAGCCTATGTTTGGTAACACGGCGGGCCACCGCTGCCGCACGTCTAAGGCCTTTTTCATCGTGATTTTCAGAAGCTGGTATGTATAGCTTCTGTCCCACCGTGATTTTCATGTTTTCAAAACATACACTAAATTGATTCATTTGTTGCAATCATGAAAGTCAATAAAATTTGAATGTTTGAAAATTGATTTGTGTAGTTTATGTTACGAATTGTTCTATCTGACATGAATGGTGTTGATTTTAGATATTTAATTACGAGTTTGTGGCAATGTATTTGGTTCTATCAAGCTTATTTTTCACAAGTAACTAAGTTGCTTGACTGTATATTATGGAAAATGTGCAGCTAGAGTGCTGTGTCTAAGTTGAAAACACCTTTCCCTTTGGAAAATGAATTGCTTGCATTTGTACATTCTCTCGTTGTTGCAGATATGGATCACCATACAATCCTGACCCGACAATTTGTATTCTAACTGTATTTTAATTGTCTTTTCAAAATTGAAATACAAGTAGTGTGTTATGATTGGGCAAAGAGATCGTGTGACCACGTAAGTTTGTGTTTATCCTTGCTGTAGTGAATTGAGGTCCCTCGTTTGCTTGTCCCCCTGCCATATTTTTGTGCTTGCAATGAAATATTTATATCTCAAAAAGCAAAATGATGCCTGGCTTGTGCTGAAATTTTGCCTTGGTTACCACGATGATTCTACAAAATCTATTTATAAGAATTGTATGGATTTATCCATTTTAAATTTGTTCGTAGGTATTGCATTTTGCATGGATGTTCAAACATCTAATTTAACATATTGGATGCTTATTGGCATCTGTATCATATTAAATATTGGATGCTAAATTGTATCTACCTTAGCCTTGAGATTGATATATCATTTCAATATGCATGGTTTCCAAAGCTAGGGTCTAAATACGCAAAGAAAAATACTCTGTTCAATGGATGGTTTATTTTTTGGAGGGGGTAGGGTGAGACTCATCCTTACAAGCAGACTCCTTAAGGCTGACTCCTAAGTGGAATTTTTTGTCAGAAATGTTAAGCTATCTTGGCGCATTATCATGTTTATTATTATTGAAAATGCGAGACTAGATTACTATGTGCTAATACTAAATTGAAATTTTACTGAAGTTTAGGCTTGATTACAAATAACCATACAGTCTAGAAATCAATTTCTAATAATTGTTTAGGTTGAACCATGTTATAACTTATTTATCTGTAGATATTGCCTGGATATTAAAGTTCAATTATATAATGCATTGGATGCTAGTTGTTATCTGTGTTATTCTTCACCATGATCATAGATATATTGATAATATTTGTAGGGGTATGGTTTGCAAAGCTATGCCAATTGTGGGTGCATGTGCTGAACTTTAGGATTGATTTAAAGGAACAATATGTGCTTATGTTGTTGGCCTCTCATGAAGGTTACAACATTTAATATTGTAGCTGAACTAATAACTAGTTTACCATTTAGGCAGGCTTTGTTGTTCTTGGTTTGAATACTAGCATGTCCAAAATTAATCTAATACCGATGTGATAACATGGATTGTTCATTAATTATACTTCTGCCCTATGAATTAAGGGTGTTTGTGGTTTATGAACCTCATTGGAGTTAAGCCAAATCGACTTTTGAATACAAATTAATTATAAACTAATTTATAAATAAAAATACAGTTAACCTCTAAAGCGGTTTCAATTTAATTTAAAATTAGTTTTTATTTATAAATTGGTTTATAATTAATTTATATTCAAAAGTTGATTTTATATTTTGAATTCTATTAGAATAATTTCCTTTTGTTTTAGAAAAAAAAAACATTTTTTCATTTTCAAGAAAAAAATATTTTTTATTTAACAAAAAAATAAATTTTGTTCATATTTTTTTTACATGCCCCATTTTATTGATAATGTGGCTTCTTCATTTTGGTAAAATCTATCATTTTTTTCTTCACTAGAGTATGGGAACAACCAATAATAGACTTATTTTTTTCAATTAAAAAAATAATAATTTTTTTAGTATTACATATTTTTGTTGAAAAAAAATATACAAAGATTTAAAAAAAAATTCAAATCAAAATTGGTTTAAATAGTTTATCCAATATGTTATTTTATATATTTTATCATTTTATTATACCTTTTTAGATATCATTTTTTTTTTAAAAATCACTTAAATTTGAAGTCACTTTTAATTAGCTTTTTATAAAAAATATTCTTAAGATTTTTTTTAAAAAAAAATTATGATTTTAACTATCTGAAATATTTAATTATGTATATTTATATTATTGTATATCAAGATTAGTTTTTTAATTTATAAAAAAGAAATATAATTGATTTTTCATATTTTAAAAAGTATTTTTTAAGAATTATTTATAAAAATATAAAAAAGATATCTATTTTTTTAAAGTTAAAACAAATGGCATCAATATTAATATGTTATATGTAATTCTCCATTTAACATAATTAGATGATTGCTCTTCCTATCTTGCTTCCCTACCTAATGAAAAATTAAAACTATTCTTAAATTTTAAAAATATATATCGGATGCACCCTATTCACAGTCAAATCGTTCTTTATTGTTCGTTCATTATTGAACTAGGTTTTAATTCTATGACAAACTATAGTTTAATAATGCGTCTTTGTATAACGTACAAAAGTGTATTTTTATAGTTCACTAAACAGAACAAATATAGAAATGAAATAGATGCAAAAATAAAAATAAATTAACATCGATAATTGTTATGACAAACATAAAATAAATGAAATACTACATAAATAATTATTATGGTAAATTAACAATATATTTCATCATCAAGTATGACGCTTTAACATCTTTAAAATTTGCGTCCATATATATTTTTCCGCATTCACCCCACACTGTTCACACATAACGTGTTTTAGAAACATAACTGTTGTAGAAAATAAAAATTGAGAAAACTTTGGGAAACTGAAACATATATTGAAATCTATGAAAATTTATACATTTGCCATCATTAATATTAATCTAAGATTACATATAAAACATGTCTAACCACATAAATACATCGTTGAATAAAAATTAAAATGAATCAAAAGTGTGTCACCGTTTAAATCTATATTTATGGATGGTTACGTCTTTGACTTTTGTTTATTTTATTCTCTTTCAATCTCGTTTAATTTGGTGAATTCTTGCATCCTATCCAAAAAATGATACGGTCAAGTTTTAGCTTCCCTTGTTGAATGAGATGTCCACTCCGGTGATGTAAGTGGTATATGATATTTCGATTTCAAACTTGAATAAAATTTAGTGATTTTAAAAGTCACCAAATACACATAATACAATCAATTGGATTTTGAGGTGGGGCAGTCTGTTATGAAAAAAAATGTTTTTCTGAGAACCCATATCTTGTCATATCAATACATATCATATTATACACACTTTCTATAAGATGACAAATTTTAGGAAAATGCATCCATTATCCTTAGGTGTCATACCACTAATACAAGGAAAAAAGATTCATGAATTGCATCAAAATATTCATTTTTCGCGTATAGTTGTGTGTATGATTTTTTATGCACCTTCAACTTTTTGATAAGTTATTGGCAGACAAATGTATGATACTCCTCTCTTTTACAGAGCAAAGCAGAAAACATCTCGATAATCGCACTCACCGTCACCTTTAATGTAACATTGACAAACCATTCAATGTATTTGTGCATAAAAAATGATATATCTTCGATGTATAGCATTTTGGGTGAAGGTGGTGAAGAAAATGGTTTGCTAATGCGAGCTCCTTTGAAAATACTCTTATGAGATTTTGAAATTGGAGAATCCGAAAAAAAGTTTGTTAACATGTTCAAAATAGGAAGGAGTCTGCATCGTTGAAATATCATTTGGTGTTGATTTGACCTTCTTATGAGCAATTTTTTTACTGGTTGAGACGGTAGTTTTAAATGTGGTTTATGAAAAATCAATCTTTCTTATTTTCTCCTTGATGTGGAGTTTCATGTTGTCATCGGCTTTCAAAAATCTTCATTAAGTTTGCCTTCAAGTTGCTAGTTGCTATTCTGATGATCAAGTTTCTTTTGGATCATTTGTTCAATGCTAAAGTGTTAAACTTGTAAATCTGAAAAGAAAAAAAACACAACTATAATCTTGTTCATCAAAAACATCATAAATAATCATGGAAGGGGCATGCTCGAGTAGATAATTCCTCTCTTGGTAGGTCTCGAATAATATAATGTAAATTCTGCAAAATAAAAAACTAGTTACATCCAGCGCTTCTTTTTCGTAATTAGCTTGACGTATGAAATCACGAGTCTGACAATATTAGGGAGGCTTTTTCACTTGGAATCTCCCATCCATAATACTGTTTTAGTTGTTTCCATTCACTTTAAATCTCCTCATGTCACCAGGATCTTGAATTTAAATAGCACCGCTCTGATAAACTTCGGTAACCATAAATGGTCCTGACCACTTGGACTTCAACTTTCTTGTAAATAATCTCAAACGTAAATTAAACATTAATATTTGTTGGCCTACTTGAAAGTTTCACCTTACGAGCTTCTTATCATGATATCTTTTGGTTCCTTCCTTATAAATTAATGCATTTTCATACGCGGACAATCGTATCTCCTCCAATTCATCCAGTTTCAATAATCTCTTCCTCCTAGCCAAAGTTTTGTCAAAATTTAGGAATTTCACCATCCAATATGCTTTATGCTCCAATTCGACAAGGAGATAACATGCTTTCCCATACACCAGTTAATATAGAGAAAAGCCCAATTGTGGTTTGAAAGTTGTTATGTATGTCCATAGGACATCATCTAATTTTGTTTACCAATCCTTTCGAGAGGCTTCCATAGTTTTCTCCAAAATTTGCTTTAGTTTTCTGTTCGATACTTCAACTTGACCGCATGTATGAAGATGATATGGTGTTGACACCTTATGTTTAACATTATATTTTCCCAACAGTCTTTCCAAATAACTATTGCAAAAATGTGTCCTTCTGTCACTGATTAATATCCTTGATACCCGAAGCTGGCAAAAATATTTTTTTTTCAAAAAGTCAGTAACAGTTCGGCCATCATTACCACTGCAAGCAATTGCCTCCACCTATTTAGTAACATAATCAACACATACAAGAATATAAAGATATACATTTGATTGGGGAAATGGATCCATGAAATCAATTCTCCAACAATCAAATGGTTATACTTCAAGTATAATATTTAAAGGCATCTCATCTCGTTTTGAGATGTTACCCGTTTTGTTACATTCAGGGCATGTAGACACATATAATTTACAGTCTTTAATAGAGTAGGCCACAAAACCAACTATGCAGTATCTTAGCTTCCCTTCTCTCTCCATTATGATGTCTACCATATGCTGAGTTATGGCAGTGCCACATAATGCTATCCACTTATTTACCTACAACACACATGCAAAGTAAACCATCAGGTCTTAAACAAGTATGAATCGTCCCACAAATGAAAAATTGCCTCTTTATAGAAGTGTTTTATTTGTTTCCAAGTGTATTTTATGGAACTGCATTTGTCGCCTTATAATTTTCCATGTCCGTAAACCACATTCTTTCACTAATTGCCATCAGCTGCTCATTCGAGAATGTATTTGTAATACCTTGCTTATTTTTGGTCACTTCAACATTTTTTAACCTTGAAAGGTGATATGTAACCATATTTTCTACTACTTTCCTGTCTTTAATTTCCAGATAAAATTCTTACAACAGAAGCACTCATCTTAGCAATCTTGGTTTGGAGTCACTCTTATTGAATAAATACTTCAAAGCTACATGATCTATAAAAACAATAACCTTTGAACCAATTAAATAAGGGAGGAATTTTTCAAAGAAAATACTACTACTAGCAATTCTTTTTCAGTGGTTGTATTGTTAACTTGACTATCATTTAAAACCTTGTTAGCATAGTAAATTGCATGAATTTATTTTGTGTTCCTTTGGCCAAGAACTGCGCCAACAACATAATCATTAGCATCTCGCATAATTTCAAAAGGAAGCTCCAAATCCGGGGAGACAATTATCAGAGCAGTTGTCAATTTATTTTTTATGACAGAGAAAGGGTGTAGGCAATCTTTATCAAAGTTGAATTTATTTTCCTTGATCAGCAGGTTACCTAAGGGTTTTGAAAATTTTGAAAAATATTTAATAAACCTCCTATAAAAACCTGCATGACCTATACAACTCCTTACTCTTTTAACATTTACCGGACGTGGAAGTTTTTCTATCACTTCAATTTTTGCTTGATGACTTCTATGCCTTTAGTAGAGATTTTATGGCCAAGAATAATGCCTCCAGTTACCATAAAATGACATTTTCCCCTATTTAACACCAAGTTTGTCTCGATACATCTCATAAGGACATAATTCAATCGATCAAGACAATAATCAAATGATTTACCAAAAATAGATAAATCATCCATAAATACCTTTATTGATTTTCAACCATGTCAGAAAGCGTGCACCTTTGAAACGTTGATGACGCATTACATAGTCCGAAAGGCATCATTTGATATAAAAAAACTCCGAATGGGCATGTGAATGAGGTTTTCTCTTGATCAGCGGGATTTACAACAATTTGGTTGTATCACGAATATCCATCCAGAAAATGGAAATGGAAAATGATCCTTCCGTGTAGCTAGATTTAACTCGCGATAATCAATACACATTCTCCATCCCGTAACATTACAGGTTGAGATTACTTCATTTTCTTCATTACGAATAACAATGGTGCCCCCTTTTTTTAGAACTACATGCACTGGACTTACCTACGAACTATCAAAAATATGATAAGTCATACATGCTTCAAGTAACTTAAGGACTTCTTTTCTTACCACTTATTTCATTGTTGGATTTAAGCGTCGTTTAGGTTGAATAACCAGTTTAAATTCTTCCTCTAGTTTGATTTTATGCATGCAATATGCTGGACTAATCCCCTTCAAATCTACTACGTTTCACCTCGATGCCTCTTTATTTTCTTTAAGTACTAGTAGCAGCTTTTCTTCTTCAATTTTTGACAACTTACTACTAATAATTGCAGGGTTCCTGTAAGAACAAGATTTGGTTATGCATATGGCCTTTAGTTTTGATGATAACAATACATTGTTTCTTAGACAACAATTTTGTACCCTAATGGTTTTTTCTAGTTGTCGCATTACGCGAAAAACCGGCGGGAAACAAGAACAACAGAGCCGCCACCGTGCGTTATTTATCCCAAAAGAGGGAAAGGAAACGCTCGAAGTAAACCTGGAAAAAGCATGGTCTCGCGACCAAAGAGAATGGGATCGGGAGTCGGTTATGTGAAGGGAAGGTATTAGCACCCCTACGCATCCGTCGTACTCGACGGGATCCACGCACAATAGGAAGGGAAAATGGTTGCTAAAACACTGCTCACAAACATCTACACAGACTGAAAGAGACACCAGAAAACAAACAAGACTGACTCGGCAGGATATCGCATCCTGGGCCTACTTAGTCTATCAAGCATAGACATCAGAGTCTAAGTAGTTCGGACTGGGGAAACGACACATGCTCGCTAGGATGTCGCATCCTATGCATATGTATCTTCTTGGACAAAGAAGAATCAGAGCATTCGTAGCTCGGCTAACACGCACACAAAACACAACAGACACAGGCAAACGTGGAACCCGAATGCCAATCGCTGGACTTACATCAGCTTCCGAACCAAACACACCCATACTGGAAACCAGATGCCACTTGATGGACTTATACCGGACTCCAAACACACAACAAGAGGATACGGAATGCCAATCGCTGGTCTTACATCCATCTCCTGACACACACAAGACAAAACAAAAACGGGCGCCCGGAGAGATCTGCTCATCTCCTGCCTACGTACCTCATCTGGTATGAGGATCAGGGCGACGTAGTTCCCCTACAGAGGGATACAGGACTAGCCTAACCAGATAACAGAGGGAGACACAACTAGGGAGACTACGACTCGAGCCTAGATGTTATCATGCAAAATCAACCCTAAGTTAAGGTTTCTAGCTAACTTGCACAGGAAGCAAGCCTATCCTAAAGCACAAGCAATAGCAAACAATCACAAACAGCACACACTATATACACACAAGTGGGGCTCAATCAATGGGTTAGGCTGCAAGAGCAAGCCATCTGTATCTGGGTAAAGGTAGCTCTTAACCTTGACATTGAGAGTCAAGGTGAAGCCAGATGAAAGGTGAGTGAAGATGAGACTTCACAGCTCTTATCCCTGGTCAGGGAGAGCTTCAGACAAAGAAGTGTGGGTCCAGAAAGTGGGAACCCTTCTACACTTAAGACACTGACTCAACTGTACAACTGTACAAGATCTTAGGTTATTGTCCTCAATGCATCAACACAGTGGTGTGAGCAGAGGGATGACTCAACAGAATAGCGGGAGATAGATTGCATATCTCTTTTATCCGCCAATTGCCTCATAGAGGTCTTTACCTGCTTGGGGACAAAAGTAAACAAGCACAAACATCGCCTCTTAAGGAGGACTTCAGACAGGTGCCTGGCTAGGTAACAAGCCAGGTCTTCCAGACTACATGGAGACAAGAGAGTCTACCTCAATGCTTAAGCAAAGCAAAGCAAGCTAGTTCTCAAGGAACTAAAGCGACTATGGTACCTGAAATCAATCAAATATAATCAGTATTCAAGTCACAAAGTCAAAACAGACAAATTATGAACCAACAGACAACACAATCAATCATATGTGCAAAGCACAAGCCCAAAGCAAGTGAACTAAGCATCCTACAAAATAGAACAAGTTAGTTCATAACAATCAACCAAACTCAATCAACTTGCATTAATCTCCTTAAAGCATTTGCTTCCTAACCTGAAAAGCAAACTCAAACATGAGATACAAGACCACTAGGACAAGCCTAGGGTCAAAAGGAGGTGAAAAATTCAAAACAGCAAGTGAAAATTATCCAACATCAAGATCAAACAATTAAGAATCAAACCCAAGTGGTTCCACATTCATATCATCCATCATTATCATTTCATGAAGGAAAAGGCACTAAACATGCAATTTAGAACTTCAAAGGACCAAACAGTATAATCACAATCAAATCAATACCAAAACATTTCAAAAAATCCTCAAAAAATTCATGATCAAACAATATTCATAACATGTCAATCACACCAAATTTCAGCTCATTTGGATTAAGGGAAGTAGGTCAATGAAATTCAGAAAGTCAACACAAATTCAAGCAAGCTCATTCATGACATAAAACAAACATCAACTTCAATCAACCATAAAACAGAGACAAAACATGATAAATGAATGGGACTAAAACCATGATGCACATCAAAGTGTCTACTATATACATGTCAAATTTCAAATCCATCCAATTAATAACCAGAATTTCACAAATCAAATACAAACATGTCTCACAAATGGTCAACAATTGGTCAAGCAGCAAATAAAATCCCAATCAAATAGGAAATGCCTTCAAAAAATCCAGAAAATTTCACATGTATTCTCAACATTCACAAGTATTCTCATGCAAAAATCCAGCTCAATTCAAGTTCAACAAGCATAGAAAATAAAATCAAGAAATTGCACAAGACATGGCATGGCAAAAAATGTAACACTCCAAAGATCATGTCATAACTCTCAATCCAGGAACTCAAAAATTGCAAACCACATATCAAAATCACCAGAAACATGTCTAGAATATGCACAAAAAATTTCAAGAATTTCTAATGAAGTATCATCATTTCATGAATGAAAGAGTGAGCATGGTGCACAAAAGGACACATTCAATCAAACCCTAGGCCAATAATTTTTCCACACGTGCACAACATGACTAAAAATAACCAAAAAATCCAGCACATCACAAGGAGAATGGCACAAAAAATTGCATATTATTTGGATCAAAATTGAGTTAGATATGGATTTTTGATTGTGGAAAAAAAATAAAACAACAATGAAATGGCAAGGTGAATTATGAAGCATGGTTGAAACAAATATTAAAAGCCAAAAGTGGAAATGAAGCTACACGGCATCGAAGCTGGTCACGGTTTGAAAAATTAGTGCGCTAACATCTAAATGTATGAACAGTAGCGCTAACAAAGATCAAAAGGTAGTTTCCGGAAATGCTTTCGACCTCCCTCACGCGTTCATCAGTTCATCACCAGAATTCATCAAGAACATTTGTTCACGAAACTTGGCAAATCATATATCAATGGAATCGTCTAATCAACCACAACAACAATATCCACATGATTTTACCTAATTCCTAATATGCTGAACGAATCGATCAAAAGAAAGTTGGAACATCAAAATTCAAATCTAGATTTCTCATTCAATACTCGATGAATTTCAAAACCACAAGCTGCATCGTGTTCTACAATCTACAATCTACAATAACCATATCTCAATTCCAGCAATGGCGAAGATTGAAATCCAACCTTATGAGTGAGCAGCTGTTGGATTCGCGCGTTTCCAGGTGTGAAATGATGAAACAGGTGATGCTTGATGATGTAGAAGTTGATTGGAACAGGTAGCTTAGCTCAATTATGCGCCAGGTGGAAGAGTCCTCAATTTGCCATGGATGATCTTGGATACAATAGTCCCAATTCCTTAAGCTTGACCACGATTTGATTGCAAACAGATGCACAATTTCACCTGCAAATTAAGATGCAAGCAAGAACAATGCAAAACACTGATGAAATTTGATGAAATTGGTGAAAAGAATGTGAGAAAATTTGAAGAAAATTGGAGAGAATTTTATGATTTTGCTTTTGGATCTGAGAAAATGAAAATGTGATTAGGAGTTTCTGTTATGATTAGAACCTTTATACCTCATGCTAATCCAAGTGCTAATCAAGTTTAGGCAAATTGGAAGTGATTAGTGTAATGCACATGTTAAGCAAAGTGGCCAAAATGCCCTTTTCAATTGTAGCCAATGCATCGGTACAAAACCAGTTGGAGCAAGTCATATTTGATGTTTATGATGTGTTGGAAAAGGTTTCAAGTGCAAATGACATATATTTTTGAAAATCACTATTTTTCCCACCAATTTTTAAATGGTTCACTGGAAAAATGACCTTTTTATGTGTTGATTTTTGATGAAATGTAATGATGCAATGTGATAGTACATGTCAAATGTGACTTGCTCAAAAAAGAATCACCCAATTTGGCCAAATGGTTCATGAGTTATGGCCTTTTGAAGTTCACCATTTTCTGAAAATGATTTGATCATATCTTGCCAACCACACATGGGAATTTCATGTTCTTGGACTTTTTGGAAAGGTGAGAACAAGATCTTCAACTTTCATGTTGGACAAAATTCCATTTGAAGTTTGTATGATGAAGTAATTTTTAGGAGAAGAACTTTCCATTTTTGGCAGTTTCCAATTACAGGTCACCTGCCATTTTAGGAAACCTTTGATCTGACTTTATTTTCTTCAACCTTGATCTTTTATATGTCAAATGAGACTTGTATGGACATGAATGAAGCTCTTTCAAACCATCTCCCACCTTCAAATCCATAAAATCAGGCACAGTTGACCACAATTGACTTTCTAGGGTTTCAGCTGAAATTCAGCTTGACCGATGACTTCTGAGCCTCCAATCTTTGTCCAAAACACTTAACAATGATCACATAATCATATGAACTTGATAAACCAACCCTAGGGCCTTGTCTCAATGGAAATGGCACATGCTTGATTGATTGACTGATTCTCCTGATCAGTTGACCTAATCTGTCTGAATGACTTGCACTTGGGCAAAAGGCAATGCAATGTTATGCAATGAACTATGTCATATTAATTACCTAATGATGAAAATGTATGTACAATGGTAGGTGCAAATTTGAGGTGCTACAGCTGCCCCTATTCAATCAGCTGGGAACCCGAACGGCTGGGAGCAACGACTGTCAGACTTTCAGGGTAAGCAGGGATTGAATACCAAGAACCGTAGAAATTTGCACACTGCTGGGAATTTTTTGTTTTCTTTCTCTTCAGAGGGTAAAGCCACATCCAAACATCGACACACAATGAATGGGATCAGAAATCATCTCAACTAGATGCCAACGGGCAACTAGGAAAAACTCAACGTTTACCAAGACCAACGGAGAGGTAGGTCAACTCTACTGGGGACGACCAGGAAAAACTCGACGTTTACCAAGACCAACGGAGAGGTAACTCTACTGGGGACGACCAGGAAAAACTCGACGTTTACCAAGACCAACGGAGAGGTAGCCAGACATCAACGGACGACTGATGAACTGGGAAAGACTCGACCAGACGTCAACGGACGAAAGGGAGAAGCTCGACGTTTATCGACACCAACGGAGAAGGAGACCAGACATCAACGGACGACGGATGAACTGGGAAGGACTCGACCAGACGTCATCGGACGAAAGGGAGAAGCTCGACGTTTATCGACATCAACGGAGAAGGAGACCAGACATCAACGGACGACGGATGAACTGGGAAGACTCGACCAGACGTCATCGGACGAAAGGGAGAAGCTCGACGTTTATCGACACCAACGGAGAAGGAGACCAGACATCAACGGACGACGGATGAACTGGGAAGACTCGACCAGACGTCATCGGACAAATAGGAAAAACTCGACGTTTATCGACACCAGCGGAGAAGGAGAAAGCCACTTCACGAGGGAAAGGCACCACAATCAGAAACCGAATAGGACGTCTACTGGGGATTCTGGATGGGAATCAACCAGACATTAATGAATGACTGGAGAATAGGATGTACAACCAAACGTCAACGGACGAATGAGAAAAACTCAACGTTTACCAAAACCAACGGAGAGGTAAATCCGCATGGGGAAGGGTACAACTAGACGTCATCGGACGACTAGGAAAAACTCAACGTTTATCGACACCAACGGAGAGGAGGAAACTCTGAGGGGAATCATATGGTATTACCAAATGATCTGTAGGGAATAAGCAACTAGACGTCATCGGACGACTAGGAAAAACTCGACGTTTATCGACACCAACGGAGAGGAGGTTCAACTGGGGACGACCCTGTGGGGAAAGATATCAACTATACGCCAACGGACGCCTAGGAAAAACTCGACGTTTATCGACACCAACGGAGAGGAGTATTCTTCTGGGGAGAGAGAACACAACCAAATTATCCACGGATAACTGGGAAAAACTCGACGTTTATCGACACCAACGGAGAGGAGGAATGCTTCACTAGGGAAGAAGGACGGCGTTACGAACATCGAAAGATGATGTTTACCGACATTAAAGAAGACCAGACACTTACGCATGACTGGGAAAGCACCGAAAGATGGTGTTTACCGACACCAAAGAAGACCAGACACTTACGCATGACTGGGAAATCACCGAAAGATGGTGTTTACCGACATCAAAGAAGACCAGACACTTACGCATGACTGGGAAATCACCGAAAGATGGTGTTTACCGACATCAAAGAAGACCAGACACTTACGCATGACTGGGAAATCACCGAAAGATGGTGTTTACCGACATCAAAGAAGACCAGACACTTACGCATGACTGGGAAATCACCGAAAGATGGTGTTTACCGACACCAAAGAAGACCAGACACTTACGCATGACTGGGAAATCACCGAAAGATGGTGTTTACCGACACCAAAGAAGACCAGACACTTACGCATGACTGGGAAATCACTGAAAGATGGTGTTTACCGACACCAAAGAAACAACACACGCGGGTGTAACACCTCAAAATTGCACCTATCATTGTACATACATTCTCATATTAGGTCATAGCATAACATGGTCCACTGCATAGCATTGCATTGTCCCATTTGCCTCAAGTGCAAGCCAATCAAGAGAATTAGGTCAAACTGGTCAGGAGATCAGTCAGTCAAGCAAGCAAGTACAAATTCCATTGAGCCAAGGCCCTAGGGTTGGTCCAACATGTTCACATGACTTGGGGGTCCATTTGAAGTGTTTAGGTCAAGGATTGGATGTTCAGAAGTCATCAGTCAATGCACAGTCAGTCAGAAACCCTAAAAAGTCAAACTTGGTCAACCGTGTCTGATTTTTTTGGTTTTGATGGTTGGATTTGGTTTGAGAGAGCTCATTCATGTCCAAATAGGCCTCATATATCATGTCAAACACCATCATGGAAGAATTTGAAGCCAGATCAGAAATTTCCAAAAATGGAAACTGGACCTGTAACTGAAACTTACCAAAAATGGAAAGTCTTGATCCTCAAACTTACATCATGATACAAGCTTCAAATGAATTTTTGCCCAACATGAAAGTTGAAGATCTTGTTCTCCCATTTCCAAAAAGTCCAAGAACACTCAATTCCCATGTATGGTTGGCAAGATATGATCAAATCATTTTCAAAAATTCTTGAACTTCAAAAGGCCATATCTCTCAAACCATTTGGCCAATTTGGGTGGGGTTTTTTCCTACAAGTCACATTTGATCCCCTCTTTCCAAAAATGTAACCATCATGCATCAAAACATTACCAATCAAAATGGCATTTTTTGACTTGAATTAATTTCAAGTAAAGTGAAATTTTGACTTTTCAAAATAATCATTTTTAAACCATTTGGCCAATTGAAATAGTTCAGAAATGTGGTTTTGGTCATGTTACAAAGCCATTTTCGTGCAGTACACATAGCCATTCCCAAGTTGCTTGAAAATTGGACAAAAGTACACTTTTACCAACTCCTTTCCATATTTTCATGAAGCTTGCTTTGTACCCTCAAACATCATATATATTCATCATTTTCTGTCACTTAAAAACCCTAGTTGCAGCCTCCAAACACAGAAACTCATTCATTCTCTCAAAAATCCATTTCTTAACATTTCTCAAAATCTGTCAAAAACTCTCAAAGAACCAAGCCTTGCCTTGCTCGATTCACCATCCAAGCATCATTTTGGACTGATTGCAACTTCATTTTCACATCTGTAAGCAGCTTTAGTGCAACTGGTTCTTCAAAGTAATTTCCATGGCAGCATTCGTGTTCCTCCATGCCAAGCTTCATTGAGCCAGATTTCTTCACCAATCATCCTTTGGAGGGGTGTTGGACACCTGTTTCAACCATTGGAGACCAAACAACTACTGTTCCAACTCTTTCTTCAAAATCAAGTAAGATATCAAATCTCTCCATTGCTAAAATCATGAACTGTATCATGTAGATCTTTTTGTCATGAACTTGCTGAGCTTCGAATCATGTGAATTGGTTAGGTATTAAGAGAGAAATGTGAAATCTAAGCTTGATAACCAAATATGTTTCTGCATGTTTTGTTCTTATTAGCTCGAATTAGTGGAAATGTTGTTTAGGTCATGAATGAGCATTGATTGATGAGTCGTTTGGTGTGCTTAAATTTGATTTTCATGAATTTCGTTCTTAGACCTGGGTTTATCGCGATTGGGATTGAACGCTGCCCAGAATTTGGTTTCCATTTTTACTGTAGCATGATTAGGGTTGGTGCATGAGGACGATGAAAGGTGATTGGTTAAAAGCGTGGGCCATGCGAGCTGTTGATTGGCCCTTGTGTTCGCTGACCAAGCGCTGACTTGCCCATTTAAATGAAACGCTGAGTTTCATACTCAGCGAGGGGCGTTTTAGTCTTTTTTTTTTATTTTTATTTTATTCCAATAATCATTTAATTCATTTTATTTGGCAATGTTTATTTCATTTTGTTTACTCATTTTCTAAAATTCATAATTCACTCATTCTAATTCCAAAATTCATGCCAATTTTTGCATCATGTCCTGTTTGATGTCTATTATTTTATCATGATTTTTAGTGTTTTTTTGGATGGCTGGATTTTAAATGGCCTTAGGGTTTGCATAATGTGACCAAATTTTACACTTTGCCAAAACATTTGTGAAATGGTGATGCTTTATCCAATGGCTCCCAAATTTTTTGTGTTTAAACTAGACACATTCATGGTGATTTTGGTGTAGAGTTTGTGAATTTATCATTGCTGGTTTGTGAGATATGATTTTTTGAATTAGGGTGTGACAATTTGTGTCACACCATTGATGTCCAACTTCATGATTTTCATAGCCATGCTTCTTGACCTCAAATTGGTTTGAATTTTTGCATGAATGTACTCTTGGATGTCTAGTTTACATGTGATTTTTTGTAGATTTGTTTATGGCATTTTCCATTTGATTGAGATTTTTGTTCTCTGTTTGATCTTATGTTGACCTTGTGTGACACTTGTTCCCATTTCATTTGTGAAATTCTCATACTTTATTGGATGGACATGAAATTTGACATGAGATAACTAGACATCCTCATATTTGCCATGGTTTTAGTCCCATTCATTTATCATACACCATATCTGACTTATGATTTTTCTAATTTGATGCATGTTTGGTTGACTTCCTTAAGCATGTTCAAAATTGCTTTGACTTTCTGATTTTCATTGACTGCCTTCCACTTGTCCAAATGAGATGAAATTTGACATGCTTACCATGCTGTGGGTTAGGATTGATCATGATTTATTTGGTAATTTTTGGAAATGTTTGAGTTGACTTTTGATGCAAGTCTTTCTGTTGACTTCTATGAGCTTCTGTTTGCAACACTTTGACCTAAATTGTTCATGAAATGATGATGATGCATGATATGAACATGAAACCAATTGGGATTGCTTCTTAAATGTTTGAATTTGATTTTGATTGGACATTGTTTGCTGTTTTGACTTTTTCATTCCTTTTTGACCCTAGGCTTGCCCTAGTGGTCCTGTTACTCACCTTTGAGTTCTTGTTTTCAGGTTAAGCTACAAATGCTTCCAAGAGATCATTTCTTTTTTATTGAGCTTGTTTGAATATCATTGACTAACCTAGTTGTTTTGTAGGTGGCTTGACTCATATGATTTGAGTCTTGTGCTTTGCACACTTAACTGTCTGTTTTGACTGTTGATTCCCATTTCCTTTGCTTTAACTTGTGAATTGTGTACTGATCTGTTTGACTATTTCATGTACCATTTAGTTGCTTAGTTCTTTGAACTTGCTTTGCTTTGCTTTAAATAGCAACTTGCTTTGAGGTATATCCCTTAATCTTCATGTAGTCTGGAAGACCTGGCCTGTTACTTGGCCAGGCAACTGTCTGAAGTCCTCCTTAAGAGGCAATGTTTGTGTATGTTTAAATCTTGTCCTTGTACATAGTCAAAGACCTCCTAAGTGAAGAGGCAATTGGCAGAACCCAAGGGATAAGCAACCTATCCCCTGCTATTCTGTGTGTCATCTGTTTTGCTCACACCATTGTGTTGATGCATTGCAGATACAAACCCAAGATCTTGTACAATTGTACAGTTGAGTCAGTTTTAAATGTGTAGAAGGGTTCCCACCTTTCTGAACCCACACATTCTTGTCAAATGCTCTCCCTGGCCAGGGATAAGAGCAATGAGGCACACCCCTCATCTCCTTTCATCTGCTTCACCTTAGCCCCTCAATGGCAAGGTTAAGAGCACATTCACCCAGTTCCAGAGGTTTGTTTGTTGAGGTTGATATGACCCCTCGACTAAAACCTAACCCTTGTTTGAGCCACTTGCTTGTGTATAGTGTGTGCTATCTGTGCTTGTATGTTTGTTTGACTTGCTTCCTGTGCAAGTTAGGTTTTGCTTGGCTTGCCTCCTGTGCAAGTTAAGTGTGTGTGTGGCTTGCTTCCTGTGCAAGTCATGATTAGGATAGGCTGGCTCCCCGTGCCAGTTAGCTAGAAACCTTAACTTAGGGATGATTTGCATGATAACATCTAGGCTCGAGTCGTAGTCTCCCTAGTTGTGTCTCCCTCTGTTATCTGGTTAGGCTAGTCCTTTTTCCCTGCGTAGGGGAACTACGTCGCCCTGATCCTCATACCAGATGAGGTACGTAGGCAGGAGATGAGCAGATCTCTCCGGGCGCCTGTGTCTTTGTTTTGTCTTGTTGTGTTTGGTTCGGATGCTGATGTAAGTCCAGTGATTGGCAGTCAGGCTCCATGTTTGCCTTCTTGTGTGTGTCTTGGTTCGGATGCTGATGTAAGTCCAGTGATTGGCAGTCAGGCTCCACGTTTGCCTTTGCCAGTGTTTGTTTGTGTGCGCGTCAGCCGAGCTACGAATGCTCTGATTCTCCTTCGTCCAAGGAGATACGTATGCATAGGATGCGATATCCTAGCGAGCATGTGTCGTTTCCCCAGTCCGAACTACTTCGACTCTGATGTCTATGCCTGATAGACTAAGTAGGCCCAGGATACGATGTCCTGCCGAGTCAGTTTCAGTCAGTTTCTTGCGTCTCTTTCAGCCAGTGTGTGTGTGTGTTTGAGCAGTGTTTAGCAACCATTTTCCTTTCTATTGTGCGTGGATCCCGTAGAGTACTACGGATGTGTAGGGGTGCTAATACCTTCCCTTCGCATAACCGACTCCCGAACCCATACTCTTTGGTCGCGAGACCATGTCTTTTCCAGGTTTACTCTGAGCGTTTCCTTTCCCTCTTTTGGGATAAATAACGCACGGTGGCGGCTCTGTTGTTCTTCTTTTCCCGCCGGTTTTTCGCGCGATGCGACAGCTGGCGACTCTGCTGGGGATTCTAGAGAAGTTGACCTGTGCTGGTCCATCTTCCCTAAGCGAGTCTCTCCTAGCGCTCTCTAGGTTAGGGTTTGGTTGCTTTTGCTGTTATTTATTGCATTCATTTATTTATTGTTTGCATTTATGTTTGCATTAATGTTTGCATTCATATTCATCTGTTCACCTGGCTGGTTGTCTGTTTCTCTCTGTTGGGGTGGGAGTTACATGAGGTAAAAGGCCCAATACCCAGGCCATGAGTGAAATCTAGGATACTTAGGAATAGAGTGATTCATGGGAAGCGGGTGGTATTGCGCCACTTAGCGGAACATTGATATCACGAGCAGTTCAGACCCTGGTGGGATATTATCGTTACATACTTCGGGTGTGTATATGATGATGTTCTGCGAAAGGTTATTTATGCTGCGTTTCTCTCGACCTTACCCTGGCCTAGATGACACCCGTGAGTGGGGAGGGAATGATCATTATTACAGGTACAGTTGGTGACTTGTTGGTGACTTGTTGGTGACTTGTGATCCTGTTGGTGACTATTGGTTCAGAATTTTGGGGTCTCAGATGACTTTGGGTTTCAGATGAATTTGTGGTTCCGAGTTCAAGCCGAAGTTTTGATCCTGTGTTCTGAGAGACACAGCCAACCAGTCGTGTCTGCATCATTTGCATCATAGCATATTTATTTTTCAAAAGAAACGCAATAAAAAAGGATACAAAAAAAAAAGAAAAAGAAAAGAAAAAGAAAAAAAACTAATCCCTGCATGCATATCATTTCTCAGGTACATTCCAGAGTTTGTTCACTGATAGAGATGGCAACAGTCCCAGAGTTGAAGCGGAAGACTTGTTCCTACAGCTTTCACCGTGAACCTTTGACGTCTCTGATTGAGTTGAGTAACCTTATGACCAGTGGTAACCAGAAGGGGTTTGTTGACCAGTATGGAGATATTCTGACACTGTTGAAGATGGTAGTCGATCCGGTGCCGTTGCAGACTCTTCTACAGTTCTACGACCCAGAGCTTCATTGTTTCACCTTCCAAGATTATCAGTTGGCGCCTACTCTTGAGGAGTACTCCATTCTGCTGAGTGTCCCGGTCCGGTATCAGGTTCCTTTCTTGGATGTGCTCAAGGAGGTTGATTTCAGAGTTGTTGCCAGAGCTCTCCATTTGGGTATCAAGGAAGTCAGTGATAGTTGGAAGTCCAGTGGGGATGTTGTAGGATTTCCTTTGAAGTTTCTGTTGAGGGTAGCTAGAGAAGAAGCAGAGAAGGGAAGTTGGGAAGCCTTTCATGCTCAGTTGGCCGTCATGATCTATGGGATCGTCCTGTTTCCGAGTATGCCAAATTTTGTTGACTATGCTGCAGTCAGTATTCTCATTGGAGGAAATCCAGTTCCTACTCTATTAGCTGACACTTACTATGCTATTCACAGTAGGCATGGTAAGGGTGGGGCTATCAGGTGTTGTCTCCCGCTTTTGCTCAGATGGTTCTTGTCTCTTCTGCCAGTCAGTGGACCTTTTGTGGATGCTCAGAGCACGCATAAGTGGACTCAGAGGGTTATGTCTCTTACCTCCTATGATATCAGGTGGCAATCTTACCGGATGGATGTGCGCAACGTCATTATGAGCTGTGGAGGATTCCGTAATGTGCCACTCGTAGGGACTAGGGGTTGCATCAATTACAACCCGGTTCTTTCTCTTCGCCAATTGGGGTTTGTGATGAAGGGAAGACCACTTGAGGCTGAGATAGCTGAAAGTGTGTATTTTGAGAAGCAGAGTGACCCGGATAGATTGGAGCAGATAGGGAGAGCTTGGAAGTCTATTGGTGTGAAGGATGGATCTGTCTTAGGGAAGAAGTTTGTTGTTGCTATGCCTGATTACACTGATTGGGTCAAGGAGAGAGTAGAAACTTTGTTGTTACCCTACGATAGGATGGAGCCGTTGCAGGAGCAACCACCTTTGATCCTTGCTGAGAGTGTGCCTGCGGAGCACTACAAGCAAGCCCTGATGGAGAATCGCCGTTTGAGAGAGAAGGAGCAAGATACCCAGATGGAGCTGTACAAAGCCAAAGCTGATAGTTTGAACTTGGCTCATCAACTCAGAGGAGTGCGAGAAGAAGATGCTAGCAGACTGAGAAGCAAGAAGAGATCCTACGAGGAGATGGAGAGCATGTTAGATGCAGAACACCGGGAGCGCTTGAGGCTGCAGAGGGTTGAGGCCAGCTATCAGAAGAAGATCAGAGACTTGGAGAAGCAACTCAGAGATAAAGACATCCAGTTGAAGAAGGAAGTAGACTTGAGACAGGCATCAGAGAACCACCTTGGAGGAGAAGTGGTAGAGCTTAGACGACAACTGAAGGAGAAGATCACTCTTTTGCCAGAATGTTCAGAATGTGACCTGTTGATAGACCAGTGTCAGTACTTGAAGACTCTCATTCCGGGAGGCCGTTTGTCTTAGCTTGTATCTTTGATATGTTGTTGAGAATCACCTCCAGGCTTGTTGGATGGGATTCATTGTTGTACTCCGATTGTTTGGATTTTCTTTGTCGACTTTGTTGTATGATCCTGTTACTCATATAGATGAGGTTGTTGGTTTCACATTGTACTCATCACTCTTGTGTATGTTGTTTCTGTGCTTCTATGTTGTTCTTGCTGCAGGTTGCCATCTTTTGAGGATGACCCAGGCTCTTTGAATGCCTGAGGAATGAACATATCATGTGCATCATACGCATCATTAGCACCATACTCATATCATTTTGCATAACAGGTATTCTTGGTCGTGACTTCTCACTCTTGGTTCCTGTTCAGGCAGGATAGCTGATCAACGTCCGCACCGCTACTCAACAAGACTAAATCAACAGAAGAGTATGGACCAGGTTCAGGCTGAGTTGGCTGAGATGAAGGCTAACATGGCCCAGTTTATGAATATGATGCAAGGGGTTGCACAAGGTCAAGAAGAACTTCGAGCGATGGTTCAGAGACAAGAGGCTGCAATTCCACCGGTCAACCATGCTCCGCCAGAGGGAGGCCCGGTCAATGATAACAATGTTGCTGCTGCTGTACCCATCAACAACTATGCTGCAGGTGATGAGTTGGGGGGAATTCGAATCAACGGTCAACCTATTGTTCCAGATGCCGCTAATGCCAGAGCAGTCCGTGTCCCGGCCCGTAATCCTGCTCCGATTGTTGACAGACAAGAGGATATATTCACTCTGCTCAGTGAAGACGAAGACGTTCTGGGAAGGGTTGATGAGAGGGATCGTAAAGTTGATGCCCTTGCTGAGAAAATTAGGGCTATGGAATGTCAAAATTCTCTCGGTTTTGATGTTACCAATATGGGATTGGTTGAAGGTTTGAGAATCCCTTACAAGTTCAAAGCACCGTCCTTCGATAAATACAACGGTACTTCTTGCCCTCGCACCCATGTGCAGGCTTATTATCGAAAAATCTCTGCGTATACCGATGATGAAAAGATGTGGATGTATTTTTTCCAAGATAGTCTATCTGGGGCTTCTTTGGACTGGTACATGGAATTGAAGAGAGATTCTATCCGCTGTTGGAGGGATCTGGGTGAGGCCTTTCTGAGGCAATACAAACACAACATGGACATGGCACCGAGCCGGACTCAGCTGCAGAGTCTATGTCAGAAATCCAATGAGAGCTTCAAGGAGTACGCCCAGAGGTGGCGTGAACTGGCTGCTAGAGTTCAACCCCCTATGCTGGAGAGGGAGTTGACAGACATGTTTATCGGCACTCTTCAAGGTGTGTTTATGGACCGGATGGGGAGCTGCCCATTCGGTAGTTTTTCTGATGTTGTCATTTGTGGAGAGAGGACTGAGAGCTTGATTAAAACTGGGAAGATCCAAGATGATGGTTCCTCTTCTTCTAAGAAGCCGTTTGCTGGGGCACCTCGTCGAAGAGAGGGTGAAACTAATGCTGTTCAATACCGCAGAGATCAGAATAGAAGTCAACGCTGTCAGGTTGCTGCAGTGACCATTCCGGCACCTCAACCTCGTCAACAACAACAACAAAGAGTTCAACAACCGCAACAACAACAACAACAACGTCCGTATCAGCCCAGACAAAGGATGCCTGATCGACGTTTTGATTCGCTACCCATGTCGTACGCCGAACTGCTGCCCGAACTACTCAGGTTGGGGTTGGTTGAGTTGCGTACAATGGCTCCGCCTACAGTATTGCCTCCTGGGTACGACGCCAACGTCCGTTGTGACTTTCACTCTGGGGCACCAGGGCATCATACTGAGAAGTGTCGGGCTCTCCAGCACAAGGTCCAAGATTTGATCGATGCCAAGGCGATCAACTTCGCTCCAGTGCCTAACGTCGTAAACAACCCTATGCCTCAGCATGGTGGGCATAGAGTGAACAATATTGAGGGGAAGGAAGCTGAAGATCTGGTTGTTAGTGTTGATGATGTTCAGACTTCTCTGCTAGTTGTGAAGGGCCGTCTGCTGAATTGGGGTATCTACTCGGGCTGTGATGAGGATTGTTTGGGCTGTGCAGAATCTGAGAATGGTTGCGACCAGTTAAGGGCCGGTATCCAGGGTATGATGGATGAGGGTTGTTTGCAATTCAGTAGGGCTGTAAAAGATCGTGGAACAGTGTCAACTATCACCATTTACTTTAAACCAACTGAAGGACGTGGACAAAGGGTCGTTAGTGCACCTGCAACAAATGGTACCCCAGTTACCATTTCAGTGCCTGTAACCATCAGCGCTCCAACTACTATCGCTGAGTCTGGAAGAAGGGCTGTTGAGAATAGTAGAGCCGTGCCGTGGAAGTATGATAATGCTCACCGCAGTAACAGAAGGGCTGAAAGTCAGACGAGACCAGTGAATCAAGCTCTAGTGACAATTGGTTTACCGAATAGAGTTCCTGCAACTGTTGGTCCAGCTGTGGATAATGTAGGGGGTCCAGGAGGTTTTACCAGAAGCGGTCGTCTGTTCGCACCGCAACCTTTGAGGGACAATAATGCTGAGGCTTCTGCCAAGTCAAAGGGTAAGCAAGCTGTGGTTGAGGAAGAGCCTGTCCAGAAGGAAGCGCCCGAGGGGTCATTTGAGAAGGACGTGGAGGAGTTTATGAAGATAATCAAGAAGAGTGACTACAAGATTGTAGATCAGTTGATTCAAACTCCGTCCAAGATTTCTATACTTTCACTGTTGTTGTGCTCTGAGGCACACCGTAATGCCTTGCTGAAGATGTTGAATCTGGCTTACGTGCCTCAGGAGATTTCTGTCAATCAACTGGAGGGTGTGATGGCCAATGTGAGCACCAGGCATGGTGTGGGTTTCACCAACCTGGACTTACCGCCTGAAGGGCGAAACCATAACAAAGCCTTGCACATCACCATGGAGTGCAAGGGGGCAGTGTTGTCTCACGTATTGGTAGACACCGGGTCGTCGCTGAATGTGCTGCCTAAGCAGATTCTGAAGAAGATTGATGTGGAAGGGTTTGTGCTTACTCCCAGTGACCTGATCGTTCGTGCTTTCGACGGATCCAAACGTTCTGTGTGTGGGGAAGTTACCTTGCCTGTGAAGATAGGTCCGGAGGTATTCGATATCATCTTCTATGTTATGGACATCCAACCCGCCTATAGTTGTTTATTGGGGCGTCCATGGATTCATGCAGCAGGGGCAGTCTCGTCGACTCTCCATCAAAAACTCAAGTATGTCTGGAATGGTCAGATTGTGACTGTGTGCGGTGAAGAAGAGATTCTGGTGAGTCATCTATCCTCGTTCAAGTATGTTGAGGTGGATGGCGAGATCCACGAAACCTTATGTCAGGCGTTTGAGACTGTGGCTCTTGAGAAAGTGGCGTACGCTGAGCAGAGGAAGCCAGGTGCTTCAATTACTTCTTACAAGCAGGCTAAGGAGGTTGTTGATTCTGGCAAAGCTGAAGGCTGGGGCAAAATGGTGGATTTGCCTGTCAAAGAAGACAAATTTGGCGTTGGTTACGAGCCTCTCCAAGCAGAGCAGAATGGTCAAGCAGGTCCGAGTACCTTTACCAGCGCTGGGCTGATGAATCATGGCGACGTCTCTGCAACCGGTAGTGAAGACTGTGACAGTGATTGTGATCTGGACAACTGGGTTCGCCCGTGTGCAACAGGGGGGTCTATCAACAACTGGACGGCTGAAGAAGTGGTTCAAGTTACTCTTCTGACAGAGTAATTTTCTGTTGTTTTGTCATTTTGCATGAAAATCCTACGATCTGCCCAAGGCGTAATGATTCATTGTAGGGCCTCATCATGTTTTAATGATTATCATTAATGAAGGACATTTTTTGAAATCAAACTTTGTGATCCCTGTCTTTCTATTTTTTTGTTTTCATCCTTTTTCAAAAACAATAAAAATGGCAATGTTTTTATTTTTCATGACTTTATTGAACTCTTTTTCTAAAACAAAGCATTAAACATGCAGAAGCGATCTTATGGCATTCACTATGAACAATCCTGTTATGGCTCAGTATGATTTCGACAATCCCATCTACCAAGCTGAAGAGGAGAGTGAGGAAGACTGTGAACTCCCTGCAGAATTGGTCAGATTGCTGAAGCAGGAGGAGAGGGTCATCCAACCTCATCAGGAGGAGTTGGAGGTTGTTAATTTGGGTACTGAGGACGCCAAAAGAGAAATCAAGATTGGGGCTGCTTTAGAAGACTCTGTCAAGAGGAGGCTGATTGAGATGCTGAGAGAATATGTGGAGATATTCGCCTGGTCATATCAAGATATGCCTGGGTTAGATACAGACATTGTGGTGCATCGATTACCTCTTAGAGAAGGATGTCCTTCGGTCAAGCAGAAGCTTCGTAGAACGAGTCCTGACATGGCAACTAAGATCAAGGAAGAGGTTCAGAAGCAGTGGGATGCGGGTTTTTTGGCTGTTACAAGTTATCCCCCATGGGTGGCCAACATCGTTCCTGTGCCGAAGAAGGATGGTAAAGTCAGAATGTGTGTCGATTACCGGGATTTGAATAGAGCGAGTCCGAAAGATGATTTCCCATTACCTCACATTGATGTATTGGTTGATAATACGGCTCAATCCTCGGTATTCTCTTTCATGGATGGTTTCTCTGGATATAATCAGATCAAGATGGCGCCAGAAGACATGGAAAAGACGACATTCATTACACCTTGGGGCACGTTCTGCTATAAGGTGATGCCATTTGGGCTAAAGAATGCTGGTGCTACCTATCAGAGGGCAATGACGACTCTTTTTCATGACATGATGCACAAAGAAATTGAAGTGTACGTAGATGATATGATTGCGAAGTCGCAGACAGAAGAGGAGCACCTGGTTAATTTGCAGAAGCTGTTCGACCGGTTGAGAAAGTTCAAGCTGAGGTTGAATCCGAACAAGTGTACGTTTGGGGTGAGATCAGGGAAGCTTTTAGGCTTCATTGTCAGTGAGAAAGGGATTGAGGTTGATCCAGCGAAAGTCAAAGCTATTCAAGAGATGCCTGAACCGAAAACGGAGAAGCAAGTCCGTGGGTTTTTAGGGAGGTTGAACTACATTGCAAGGTTCATATCTCACCTAACTGCCACGTGTGAACCAATTTTCAAATTGCTAAGAAAGAATCAAGCAATCAGGTGGAATGATGATTGTCAGAAGGCTTTTGACAAGATTAAGGAGTATTTACAGAAACCTCCAATCCTTATACCTCCAGTTCCAGGGAGACCTCTGATAATGTACCTGTCAGTGATTGAGAACTCGATGGGGTGTGTATTGGGACAGCATGACGAGTCTGGTCGAAAAGAGCATGCCATATACTACCTTAGCAAAAAGTTTACCGACTGTGAAACAAGATATTCACTGCTCGAGAAAACTTGCTGTGCTTTGGCCTGGGCTGCTCGCCGACTGAGGCAGTATATGTTGAACCATACTACCTTATTGATTTCTAAGATGGATCCAGTGAAGTACATCTTTGAGAAGCCGGCTCTCACCGGACGCGTTGCTCGTTGGCAGATGATTCTAACAGAATATGATATTCAGTACACGTCACAAAAGGCCATCAAAGGTAGCATTCTGTCGGACTACCTCGCCGAGCAACCGATTGAAGATTATCAGCCTATGATGTTTGAATTCCCTGATGAAGACATCATGTATCTTAAAATGAAAGATTGCGAAGAGCCTCTTGTCGAGGAGGGACCGGATCCGGATGACAAATGGACACTGATGTTTGATGGGGTTGTGAATATGAATGGTAACGGTGTTGGTGCAGTATTGATTAATCCCAAAGGTGCTCATATACCTTTTTCTGCCAGATTGACGTTTGACGTCACCAACAACGAAGCTGAGTATGAGGCTTGTATCATGGGGATAGAAGAAGCCATTGACCTGAGGATCAAAACTCTTGATATATTTGGAGATTCAGCTCTAGTGGTCAATCAAGTCAATGGAGATTGGAATACGAATCAGCCGCATTTGATTCCGTATAGAGATTACACCAGAAGAATACTGACGTTCTTCAAGAAGGTGAAGTTGTATCATGTCCCCCGGGATGAGAATCAGATGGCTGATGCTTTGGCAACTTTGTCGTCTATGATCAAAGTTCATTGGTGGAATCATGTGCCACATGTTGCGGTGAATCGACTTGAGAGGCCTGCGTATGTGTTTGCAGCCGAGTCTGTTGTGATTGATGAGAAGCCGTGGTATTATGACATCAAGAACTTCCTCAAGACTCAGGAGTATCCTGAAGGTGCGTCGAAGAATGACAAGAAAACCCTGAGGAGGCTAGCTGGAAGCTTCTATTTGAATCAGGATGATGTGTTGTATAAGAGAAACTTTGACATGGTCTTGCTCAGATGCGTGGACAGACCCGAGGCGGACATGTTAATGCAGGAAGTTCATGAAGGCTCCTTCGGTACTCATGCCGGCGGACATGCAATGGCTAAGAAGTTGTTGAGAGCGGGTTACTACTGGATGACTATGGAATCCGATTGTTTCAAGTATGCTCGGAGGTGCCATAAGTGTCAAATTTATGCTGATAAGGTGCATGTGCCACCAAGCCCTCTGAATGTCATGAATTCGCCTGGGCCGTTTGCCATGTGGGGCATTGATATGATTGGGAAGATTGAGCCCACTGTTTCGAATGGACATCGCTTCATCTTGGTTGCGATTGACTATTTCACCAAATGGGTGGAAGCAGCTTCCTATGCTAACGTTACCAAACAAGTGGTTACCCGGTTCATCAAGAAAGAAATCATCTGTCGTTATGGAGTTCCTGAGAGAATCATCACTGACAATGGTTCGAATCTCAACAACAAGATGATGAAAGAGCTTTGTAAAGATTTCAAGATTGAACATCACAATTCTTCTCCTTACAGACCGAAGATGAATGGTGCTGTAGAAGCGGCGAACAAGAATATCAAGAAGATTGTGCAGAAGATGGTCGTTACGTACAAGGATTGGCATGAGATGCTGCCTTTCGCTTTGCATGGGTACCGTACCTCAGTACGTACGTCGACCGGGGCAACCCCTTACTCCCTTGTGTATGGTATGGAAGCTGTCCTACCTGTTGAAGTGGAGATTCCTTCTCTGAGAGTTTTATTGGATGTCAAGCTGGACGAAGCCGAGTGGATTCGAACAAGGTTTAACGAGTTGAGCCTTATCGAGGAGAGACGGTTAGCAGCTGTATGCCATGGACAGTTGTATCAGCGAAGGATGAAGCGAGCCTTTGATCAGAAAGTGCGTCCTCGAAGCTATCAGATCGGTGATCTAGTTTTAAAGAGGATCCTCCCTCCCGGTGCAGATAACAGGGGCAAGTGGACTCCTAATTATGAAGGTCCGTATGTTGTGAAGAAGGTCTTCTCCGGTGGAGCCTTGATGCTTACAACTATGGATGGTGAAGATTTTCCGTCCCCTGTTAACTCAGATGTAGTCAAAAAATACTTCGCATAAATTGACCCGCTGGACAAAAAGAAAAAAGAGTCCAGGCAAAAAAAGGGCATCCCGGCGAACCAAAAAACAGAAAGGAAAGGTTCGGGCAAAAATTAGGGATAAAATGAAAAGAATTTGTACACCCGGTAAGTCGAAAACCCGAAAGGGCGGCTTAGGCAAAAATGGGTATCCCGGTGGATTGAAAACCCGAAAGGGCGATCCAGCCAAAAGAGGGATTAAAGCGAAGACTACAGTCTGAGTTGTCTGTACTTCATCAAGCTTTGTCATCTGCCATCTCGAAAGGTGTGATCCGTCCAGTCATTCTTCTCAGAAAGCAAGGAGTTGGGAGGAAAACTGATGATCTGTGAGTTATAACAGAATTGGGAAATAGTGGATGCCGTGTTCACGTTGCCATTAGGATAGATTTTCCTTTTGTGCGCAATTACCTCTTTCTAGGAATTGCCTCCCCATGTATTTGCCTTTTCAGGCACATTTTCAATCAATAAAAGTCGTTATTCAGATAAATGGCTCTCTTATTTTTATTTTTACTGTTTTGTTTGCAAAAATGTCCGAATTTTTGATAAGCATTGCATATAAGAACATGAAGGCTACACAATAACGTGCAGAAAGATAAAACATTTGAAAATCATTTTGAATGTTGAGGACACTTGAGCGTATCTTGTCCATGAATCCCCTGGGGGCATTTTGTTGTGCTGTTTTTCAGGTTGGCATCTGTGAGGACGTTTCCTCAGCAGATATTTTCCCCAAGCAAGTTTAGAAGCTATCAGAGCTATGTTCCCCTGCGGAGACGTCTGTGGATAGTGCCTTATATTCCCCAACAGATCTAAGGATTGCCTATCCCCAGCAGGTCTGTATTTGCCGATTTCCTCCCCGAGTGAGGCAGGTTCTTTGAAATTTATCTCCAGCATTTATCCTATCTATGGACTGAAGGATATCCCCATCGGAGTTTACCTTCCCCCAGCAGCAGTGCTATTCTCCAACATGAGTGAGAAGTCGTTGCTCTCCCTGCAGAGTCTCCCCGCAGAGTTGGAGTACCCGATCAGTTTTGGCTCCCCAGCGGAGTTTTCATCATTTTGCATTTTGCATATAGTAATCATTGCATCCTCAAAACTGCGTAGCATTTCCATTCCATATGGAGCATTACGCCATAAAAAATTCAAACATATGCATTCATGTGTTAACCCCATCAGACTATATCCCCGGCAGAGGCGGATCATTTCATTCAACATCAGCACAACCAGTCTGCTACAGTTGCTCTTGGCAGCATTCAGGATTGATATCCCCACAGAGGTTTATTACCTCACCCGTTGGTGACAGAAAGTTTGTTTCTCCCCAGTGAGACCCCCAGCAAGTGGTCAACCTTGCCTTGACATATCTAAAAAGTCGTTCTTGTGATACCGGTAAGTGTCATGCCAGCACCCACGTGTGTTTCTTTGTTTGGTGTCGGTAAACACCATTGTTTCGGTGTCTGTAAACATCGGGTTTTCTCCCCAGTCATCGGTAAATGTCTGGTCATCGTTTTTGGTGTCGGTAAACACCATTGTTTCGGTGTCTGTAAACATCGGGTTTTCTCCCCAGTCATCGGTAAATGTCTGGTCATCATGTTTGGTGTCGGTAAACACCATTGTTTCGGTGTCTGTAAACATCGGGTTTTCTCTCCAGTCATCGGTAAACGTCTGGTCATCATTGTTTTGATGTCAGTAAACATCGAGTCTCACCCCAGTCATCGGTAAATGTCTGGTCATGTTTTGATGTCGGTAAACATCATCTTTCGATGTCAGTAAACATCGAGTCTTTTCTGCAGTCATCGGTAAATGTCTGATAATCCCCAACTAGAAATCCCCAGTAGAGTCATCGGTAAATGTCCTATCTGGTTTCCAGTTGCAAATATTTGTTTTTTCCTTAGTGAAGTGTTCCCAGTCATCGGTAAATGTCTGGTCATTTTTGGATGTCGGTAAACATCATCTTTCGATGTCGGTAAACATCATCTTTCGATGTCGGTAAACATCGAGTCTCATCCCGGTCATCGGTAAATGTCTGGTCGTTTTTGGATGTCGGTAAACATCATCTTTCGATGTCGGTAAACGTCGAATCTCATCCCAGTCATCAGTAAATGTCTGGTCATGCTTTGTTTCCTTGTTGATAAAATCAAGATCCCCAGAAGTCGTCGGTAAACGTCTTGTCTGATTACACCACAGAGATTTTGTTTCCCCCCAAGTGGAGACGCCATCGGTAAATGGCCCTGTATGCTTCGATATCGGTAAATATTGAATGACCAGTTTTATCCGCCATCAGTAAATGGCCCCGTTTTCTTCGATATCGGTAAATATCGGATCCCCAGTTGCAGTAGCCATCGGTAAATGGTCGAGTTGGAGTTGATATCGGTAAATGTCAAGTTTCTTTGAAGCCACCATCGGTAAATGGTCTTGCTTCCTTTTACATCAGAGCTGTTTCCCAACAGCCATCGGTAAATGGTCTTGCTGAAGTTGATATCGGTAAATATCAAGTTACCAGTTTCTAACCATCGGTAAATGGTTTCGCTTTTCTGAAGTTGTCAATTGCAGGCGTCATCAGTAAATGACGTGGTTCTTCTTGTATTATATCCAGTCGGTGCAAATTTCTACGGTTCTTGGTATTCAATCCCTGTTTACCCTGAAAGTCTGACAGCCGTTGCTCTCATCCATTCGGGTTCCCAGCTGATTGAATAGGGGCAGCTGTAACACCTCAAATTTGCACCTATCATTGTACATACATTCTCATATTAGGTCATAGCATAACATGGTCCACTGCATAGCATTGCATTGTCCCATTTGCCTCAAGTGCAAGCCAATCAAGAGAATTAGGTCAAACTGGTCAGGAGATCAGTCAGTCAAGCAAGCAAGTACAAATTCCATTGAGCCAAGGCCCTAGGGTTGGTCCAACATGTTCACATGACTTGGGGGTCCATTTGAAGTGTTTAGGTCAAGGATTGGATGTTCAGAAGTCATCAGTCAATGCACAGTCAGTCAGAAACCCTAAAAAGTCAAACTTGGTCAACCGTGTCTGATTTTTTTGGTTTTGATGGTTGGATTTGGTTTGAGAGAGCTCATTCATGTCCAAATAGGCCTCATATATCATGTCAAACACCATCATGGAAGAATTTGAAGCCAGATCAGAAATTTCCAAAAATGGAAACTGGACCTGTAACTGAAACTTACCAAAAATGGAAAGTCTTGATCCTCAAACTTACATCATGATAAAAGCTTCAAATGAATTTTTGCCCAACATGAAAGTTGAAGATCTTGTTCTCCCATTTCCAAAAAGTCCAAGAACACTCAATTCCCATGTATGGTTGGCAAGATATGATCAAATCATTTTCAAAAATTCTTGAACTTCAAAAGGCCATATCTCTCAAACCATTTGGCCAATTTGGGTGGGGTTTTTTTCCTACAAGTCACATTTGATCCCCTCTTTCCAAAAATGTAACCATCATGCATCAAAACATTACCAATCAAAATGGCATTTTTTGACTTACTTGAATTAATTTCAAGTAAAGTGAAATTTTGACTTTTCAAAATAATCATTTTTAAACCATTTGGCCAATTGAAATAGTTCAGAAATGTGGTTTTGGTCATGTTACAAAGCCATTTTCGTGCAGTACACATAGCCATTCCCAAGTTGCTTGAAAATTGGACAAAAGTACACTTTTACCAACTCCTTTCCATATTTTCATGAAGCTTGCTTTGTACCCTCAAACATCATATATATTCATCATTTTCTGTCACTTAAAAACCCTAGTTGCAGCCTCCAAACACAGAAACTCATTCATTCTCTCAAAAATCCATTTCTTAACATTTCTCAAAATCTGTCAAAAACTCTCAAAGAACCAAGCCTTGCCTTGCTCGATTCACCATCCAAGCATCATTTTGGACTGATTGCAACTTCATTTTCACATCTGTAAGCAGCTTTAGTGCAACTGGTTCTTCAAAGTAATTTCCATGGCAGCATTCGTGTTCCTCCATGCCAAGCTTCATTGAGCCAGATTTCTTCACCAATCATCCTTTGGAGGGGTGCTGGACACCTGTTTCAACCATTGGAGACCAAACAACTACTGTTCCAACTCTTTCTTCAAAATCAAGTAAGATATCAAATCTCTCCATTGCTAAAATCATGAACTGTATCATGTAGATCTTTTTGTCATGAACTTGCTGAGCTTCGAATCATGTGAATTGGTTAGGTATTAAGAGAGAAATGTGAAATCTAAGCTTGATAACCAAATATGTTTCTGCATGTTTTGTTCTTATTAGCTCGAATTAGTGGAAATGTTGTTTAGGTCATGAATGAGCATTGATTGATGAGTCGTTTGGTGTGCTTAAATTTGATTTTCATGAATTTCGTTCTTAGACCTGGGTTTATCGCGATTGGGATTGAACGCTGCCCAGAATTTGGTTTCCATTTTTACTGTAGCATGATTAGGGTTGGTGCATGAGGACGATGAAAGGTGATTGGTTAAAAGCGTGGGCCATGCGAGCTGTTGATTGGCCCTTGTGTTCGCTGACCAAGCGCTGACTTGCCCATTTAAATGAAACGCTGAGTTTCATACTCAGCGAGGGGCGTTTTAGTCTTTTTTTTTTATTTTTATTTTATTCCAATAATCATTTAATTCATTTTATTTGGCAATGTTTATTTCATTTTGTTTACTCATTTTCTAAAATTCATAATTCACTCATTCTAATTCCAAAATTCATGCCAATTTTTGCATCATGTCCTGTTTGATGTCTATTATTTTATCATGATTTTTAGTGTTTTTTTGGATGGCTGGATTTTAAATGGCCTTAGGGTTTGCATAATGTGACCAAATTTTACACTTTGCTAAAACATTTGTGAAATGGTGATGCTTTATCCAATGGCTCCCAAATTTTTTGTGTTTAAACTAGACACATTCATGGTGATTTTGGTGTAGAGTTTGTGAATTTATCATTGCTGGTTTGTGAGATATGATTTTTTGAATTAGGGTGTGACAATTTGTGTCACACCATTGATGTCCAACTTCATGATTTTCATAGCCATGCTTCTTGACCTCAAATTGGTTTGAATTTTTGCATGAATGTACTCTTGGATGTCTAGTTTACATGTGATTTTTTGTAGATTTGTTTATGGCATTTTCCATTTGATTGAGATTTTTGTTCTCTGTTTGATCTTATGTTGACCTTGTGTGACACTTGTTCCCATTTCATTTGTGAAATTCTCATACTTTATTGGATGGACATGAAATTTGACATGAGATAACTAGACATCCTCATATTTGCCATGGTTTTAGTCCCATTCATTTATCATACACCATCTCTGACTTATGATTTTTCTAAGTTGATGCATGTTTGGTTGACTTCCTTAAGCATGTTCAAAATTGCTTTGACTTTCTGATTTTCATTGACTGCCTTCCACTTGTCCAAATGAGATGAAATTTGACATGCTTACCATGCTGTGGGTTAGGATTGATCATGATTTATTTGGTAATTTTTGGAAATGTTTGAGTTGACTTTTGATGCAAGTCTTTCTGTTGACTTCTATGAGCTTCTGTTTGCAACACTTTGACCTAAATTGTTCATGAAATGATGATGATGCATGATATGAACATGAAACCAATTGGGCTTGCTTCTTAAATGTTTGAATTTGATTTTGATTGGACATTGTTTGCTGTTTTGACTTTTTCATTCCTTTTTGACCCTAGGCTTGCCCTAGTGGTCCTGTTACTCACCTTTGAGTTCTTGTTTTCAGGTTAAGCTACAAATGCTTCCAAGAGATCATTTCTTTTTGATTGAGCTTGTTTGAATATCATTGACTAACCTAGTTGTTTTGTAGGTGGCTTGACTCATATGATTTGAGTCTTGTGCTTTGCACACTTAACTGTCTGTTTTGACTGTTGATTCCCATTTCCTTTGCTTTAACTTGTGAATTGTGTACTGATCTGTTTGACTATTTCAGGTACCATTTAGTTGCTTAGTTCTTTGAACTTGCTTTGCTTTGCTTTAAATAGCAACTTGCTTTGAGGTATATCCCTTAATCTTCATGTAGTCTGGAAGACCTGGCCTGTTACTTGGCCAGGCAACTGTCTGAAGTCCTCCTTAAGAGGCAATATTTGTGTATGTTTAAATCTTGTCCTTGTACATAGTCAAAGACCTCCTAAGTGAAGAGGCAATTGGCAGAACCCAAGGGATAAGCAACCTATCCCCTGCTATTCTGTGTGTCATCTGTTTTGCTCACACCATTGTGTTGATGCATTGCAGATACAAACCCAAGATCTTGTACAATTGTACAGTTGAGTCAGTTTTAAATGTGTAGAAGGGTTCCCACCTTTCTGAACCCACACATTCTTGTCAAATGCTCTCCCTGGCCAGGGATAAGAGCAATGAGGCACACCCCTCATCTCCTTTCATCTGCTTCACCTTAGCCCCTCAATGGCAAGGTTAAGAGCACATTCACCCAGTTCCAGAGGTTTGTTTGTTGAGGTTGATATGACCCCTCGACTAAAACCTAACCCTTGTTTGAGCCACTTGCTTGTGTATAATGTGTGCTATCTGTGCTTGTATGTTTGTTTGACTTGCTTCCTGTGCAAGTTAGGTTTTTCTTGGCTTGCCTCCTGTGCAAGTTAAGTGTGTGTGTGGCTTGCTTCCTGTGCAAGTCATGATTAGGATAGGCTGGCTCCCCGTGCCAGTTAGCTAGAAACCTTAACTTAGGGATGATTTGCATGATAACATCTAGGCTCGAGTCGTAGTCTCCCTAGTTGTGTCTCCCTCTGTTATCTGGTTAGGCTAGTCCTTTTTCCCTGCGTAGGGGAACTACGTCGCCCTGATCCTCATACCAGATGAGGTACGTAGGCAGGAGATGAGCAGATCTCTCCGGGCGCCTGTGTCTTTGTTTTGTCTTGTTGTGTTTGGTTCGGATGCTGATGTAAGTCCAGTGATTGGCAGTCAGGCTCCATGTTTGCCTTCTTGTGTGTGTCTTGGTTCGGATGCTGATGTAAGTCCAGTGATTGGCAGTCAGGCTCCACGTTTGCCTTTGCCAGTGTTTGTTTGTGTGCGCGTCAGCCGAGCTACGAATGCTCTGATTCTCCTTCGTCCAAGGAGATACGTATGCATAGGATGCGATATCCTAGCGAGCATGTGTCGTTTCCCCAGTCCGAACTACTTCGACTCTGATGTCTATGCCTGATAGACTAAGTAGGCCCAGGATACGATGTCCTGCCGAGTCAGTTTCAGTCAGTTTCTTACGTCTCTTTCAGCCAGTGTGTGTGTGTTTGAGCAGTGTTTAGCAACCATTTTCCTTTCTATTGTGCGTGGATCCCGTAGAGTACTACGGATGCGTAGGGGTGCTAATACCTTCCCTTCGCATAACCGACTCCCGAACCCATACTCTTTGGTCGCGAGACCATGTCTTTTCCAGGTTTACTCTGAGCGTTTCCTTTCCCTCTTTTGGGATAAATAACGCACGGTGGCGGCTCTGTTGTTCTTCTTTTCCCGCCGGTTTTTCGCGCGATGCGACAACGGGTGCTAATAGGATACTAACATCTACATGTCAGGGCAAGGTTACACACTTGCAGGGGTCTCACTGGGGAGAATCAATCTTTCTTGTCACCAACGGATGAGAAAATAAACCTCTGTGGGGATTATCAATCCTGAATGCTGTCAGGAGCAACTGTAGCAAACGTGCTGTACAGGTGTTGATCAAAATCCGCCTCTGCCGGGGACGAAAGTGGGATTTTACAACTACCAGCTAGCAGGTAGAAAACCACAAAGATAGGACTTACAACTACCAGTTTGTAGGTAGAGGCCAACAAAACTCCTGCTGAGGGTCAAATGAATGAGTGCCGGCTAGTGAGCAACTACTCATTTATGCCCCAAGGAAAACAGTCAGTAGGAAGCCAATTTAGGATCGATCCAAAAAGGCACACTGAATCAAGACTCATCCTAATGAGGAAAGAACTCAAAAGGGAAAACCCATCCCGTTAGGGGTGCAGGGAGGGACCGGAAACAACCATCATCCACGAGGGTATAACTCAGTGGGGAGCGCAGAAGGAAATGGTAGACACTTTTCTGCTTAAGGGGTAAATTCTTCATGGAGAGATCAGACGCACCCACCTCCGCTAAGGGAATTGACCCAAACTTGCAAGATGCTACCAACTTCTGGGAGTAACACTGCTGGGGATACCCACTCGACTAAAGAGTCACTTGTTGGGGAAACACTTCTCTCAACCCTGCTGGGGAACCCAATTCTGAAATCGATCCAAGCGATGCTAAACTCTTTCCAACAATCCATTATCGGTCACCACGGCTAAGGGCTAATGGATATGCTTGCAATGCAGATGCATGAGAGTTTTTTTTAGCGCAATGCCCCATGATCATGGAAATGCTACGCACTAGTGATGCAATATGCTATGCTTATCTAAATGATGAATGCATAAAACACCCGTCTCCTCCAGAGACAACACTGGGGAGCTCCAGGAACTGTGCTGAGGATCTCATTACCACGTCAATTTCCACCCTGCTGGGGAAAGACAAACCTCGCTGGGGATGACCTCCATCGAACCCGACCCGCTTGGAGATTACCCTGCTAGGGGAGGCAACCCATGCTTATCTCTAATGGGGATGATCTTCGCCGAACCCGATCCGCTTGTGGACCTTGCTGAGGGAAAACCATCAACACAACCTCTGCTGGGAAGACAACTTCAGACTTGGAAACAGTCACAACTCCGCTGGGGATATGGTAACCTTCAGGCTTGCTGAGGAGGCACCGATCTCGAATCTGCTAGGGAGAGGACACTCTCAAACCCATTGGGGAAATACGGCTTATCGGACACAGGCCGCCCTTCGATTCGTCGAACACTGGTGTTCACCATCCTACCACAGTGTTGACTTTCCACTTTTGAGAACTCCCAGGCTCATCTGGACTTTTCTGATTCATCACCTTGTATTCCCGGCTCCTCCGTACTCCACGGGGATCGAACTCCTGGGATTCATACAACTTTCCAGTCCTCAGACTTTGAAGAGTCTTCTTGATTAACCCTCCAGGATCATCGTCACAACTCTGTCACGGGCTTTTCACCGTTCGTCTGTCCATTGCCCCTGATTGGACTCTGTGGGGATCTTTTGTCAAAAGGCTTCATATCACCACCTGTCAGCGAATGAAGATATCTAACAGCACCTGCACAAGAGATTGTTAGATAAAAGCGTGCCCCAGGCGTGCCAACACTTCAACATCTGGGTCACTCAAACCTCCGAATAGGATTTCCAGATTTCAATCCTATAAGCATGCATCGGAAGGGACCTCTATGCTTCAAAATGCAAATATTCTTATCAAAATAAACAGATGTTTTCGTAATCAAAGCGGTAATGAAAACAAAAACAAAACTATTTGACTGAACACGCATTTATTGACTGAAAAAGGGTGGCTCGGAATCGAGCAACACACAGGAGGCAAACCCTGGAAAGAGGTGATTGCGCCCAAAAGGAAAAATCTATCCTAATGGCAATGTGAAACCGTGATCTCATTGGGTTCCAACTCGGTTACACCCCATATGTCCTCAAGACTTTCCGCACTTTCTGTCTTCTGAACAAGACGCTTCCGATCGATCTCTGTCGGAGATTATCCAAGTCATATCTCGAGCACAAACGATCATGCTGGACACAGTTGTTCGTTTCAATCCCTCTTTTGCCTGGACCGCCCTTTCGGGTTTCAGTCCACCGGGATACCCTTTTTTGCCCAAGCCGCCCTTGTGGGGTTTTCGACTTGCCGGGTGTACAGTTTTTTTTTATTATCCCTAACTTTTGCCCGAACCTTTCTCTTTTTTTTTTTTTCGGTTCGCCGGGATGCCCCTTTTTTGCCTGGACTCTTTTATTCTTTTTGTCCAGCGGGACTCTTTTTACAAAGTATTTTCTAACTGCGTCCGCATCTGCAGGGGATGGAAAATCCTCGCCACTCATGGTCGTCAGGAACAAAGCTCTGTCGGAGAAAGCCTTCTTGACCATGCTGGGGATTCATGACTGTATATCCACTTGTCCCACGATCGTCTCGAGGAGGAAGGATCCTTTTCAACACCAACTCTCTTACATGGTACGCACGAGGTCGCACTCTTCGGTCAACAACACGCTTCACTCACTAGGTACAACTGCCCCATGACAAGTAACTGTCAGCCTCTTTTCTCCTCGGTCAGGCTCAACGTGTCATACTGGGTCCTTATCCACTCATCCTTTTTCAAGTTTACGTCCAACGGGACCCCATGACAAAACCTGAGTCTCAAATGGTAGTACCACCCATATCTGAGTGAGAAAGGCATTGCCCCAGTAGCCGTACGTATCGAGGTTCGGCACCCGGGATACAAACTTTGTACTCAACCACCATCGTGGGTGCATTCAAATGTTATCGGGGAAGCACCAGCTCATTCACTTTAAACTCCCCCCCTCAGACATCAGAATCCGTTCGGATTCAGGTCAAGCCCCTCCTCCGGGATCGGTCACTCTCAATCTTTCGATTCGAGTACCTCGAGATGTCCTCATCAGGGAATTCAGACTTCCTTGGTTGATAATCCTTAATGGGTTGCCGGGCGAGATAACCATACGATACCCTCCTCTTGGTTGCTTTCTGGGAGGTATACTGAATATCGTATTCAGTCGACACCATTTGCCCTCACGCAACCCGTCCGTTCAATGTTATCTCCTCAAGCGCATACTTGATCAGATCCATTTTGGACATCCACAAAGTGGTATGAATCAGCATACTGTCTCAGTCGGCGAGCAGCCTATGCCAAAGTACATCAAGTTTTCTCGAGCAGTGAGTGTATTGTTTCACAGTCGATAAACTTTTTGCTTAGGTAAATTGCATGCTCTTTTCGACAAGACTCGTCGTGCTGACACAATACACACCTTATAGACCCCTTTGAGGGCCGTCAAGTACCAGATTAACAGTTGTTTCTTCCACGGGAGGCATCAGAATCAGAGGTTCCTGCTACTCATTCTTTTATCTTTCCATGCCCCTTGGCAGTTATCATTCCACCTGACCGTTTGATCTCTTTCTTTTTCTCTCGGTTCAGGCGTTTCTAGTATTGTTTTTTTCTTTTTTCTTTTTTTCTTTTTTTTTGCAGGATCGACCTCGATTCCTCTTTCCTTCGCAACATGCCTCGGCAGCTTGCTGGACGACACTCCATAAGTGCGCTAATTCGAACTCAACATTATCAGTTATCTCTATCTGTCAAACAACTTGATCCACCGGATGCCCCTCTTCTGCTTGGGACTTTGCCATCATGTCATCAACATGGCGTTCGCTTTCACGATGAGTCATATCATGAAACAAAGTCATCGTAGCCCTTTGATCCGTGGCACCGGCCTTCTTCTTCACCTTATAACAAGAAGGTACTCCTTGGTGTGAAGGACATTGTTTACTCCACATCATCTGGCGACAATTCCACTTGATTTTGGCCAGAAAGCCATCCATGGAGGTAAACACCGAGAATTGAGCTGTACTATCAACCAATACATCAATGTGAAGTACCGGGAATTCCTCTCTCGAACTAGCTCTATTCACGTCTCGACAGTCCATACACATTCTCCGCCTCACTGGAGGACAGTCTTGACCTTCTCCTCGTGCGGTTGAATCACCTTCTCCTCTTGTTTCAACAACCTGGCTAATTCCAGCAGATCACAATCTTCTTCGCCTTCTTCTTCGGCATGATAGATTGGATTGTCGAAGTCATACAGAGGTGTAACCGAATTGTTATCGATGAAATCAGGAGAATGGTTACGTTTGTGGTTGGAACCAAATAAAACAAAAGGAAAGAGAAAGAAAAACATTGCCATTTTTATTTCTTAAAACTGCAAAAATAAGTGAAAAACAGGGAACACCGCTTCAATCACAAAACATCCATTTATTACTGATGCAAAATGTTGCACAATGAAACACATGAGATGGCCCTTACAATGGACCATTACGTTTCGGGCAAAACGCATGGCTTTCATGCAAACAAAATAAAACCAGAAATCCTACACCTCAGGATGAGTGACAGTGGTGATTTTGGAGGCCTTCCAGTTGCCTGGTACGCACGACTTTATCCACAACTCGAGCTCGCGGTCACGGTCGGTCTCTTCACTCACTGAACAAGCATGATCAGAATCCAGCATTCCTGCACTAACAAATATGTACGACGGACGACGTCCTCTGTTTGGTCTAGACGACTCTTGATCTGGATAACCAATCCCGAACATGTCTGCCTTTACCACTATGTCGATGATCCTTCCCCAGCCTCGAGCCTCTTTGTTCTTCACCACCTCCAAAGCTTGTTTATAAGAAGAAATGGACAACTTCTTCTCCTTCTCAGTAACAACAGCATTCTCCACCTTGACGGTTTCGATTGCTTGACTGGGTGTTTCAAATTTTTCACTGTCCATTTCCACCATCTTCTGGGTCGTGCCCCTCATCAATCCCTCTGTGGTGGCAGCCGCACAACAAATATCAACAACAAGGAGAGTTCCATCCTGTACCAGAGGTTTTGGGACCACAGCTATTGGAACCTTTAGCTGATCTTCCTCAGTCACCCCCATTCCTCTCTTGACCTTTTTCACCATCTTCATCTTTACAGGACCCTGCCTGGGTACAGGGTTGGCCTTCCCACTCATTATCTGTGCCAAGCTGATGGTCTTAGAGTCCACCATGTCCTGGACGACATGCTTGAAAGCCCTACAACCTTCAATATTGTGCCCGGGTGCCTCAGAATGGAACTCGCACCTGGCATTCTCATCATAGTGTGCCGACCTCTTCTGCCGTTCTATGGGAATCAATATCCTCGGCCGGACTAACCCCAAATCCCTCAATCTCCTGAACAGAAGGGTGTAGGTCACAGGTGGTTCCTCAAACTGGCGCTCCTCCTTTTTCTTCTTCACTTGGCTCCTAGATCTTGGTGCCTTCTGTTGAGGTGGTGGTTGTTGCGGTGGTACAAGTGGATTACCAACAGGGGTGGTTACAGAGGCAGCATAAGGGTGATAACGGTCCTTACCGCGTTCCTTCTTTGCTGGCACACCACTTGACTCAACCTCCTTCTTGAGCAGACCACTGCCAGAGGGTTCCTTTACTACTGTGCCAGAGGGATTGTTTGCTTCGGATGATGGAGCTTTTCCTTGAACTTTCTCCACCATCAGCCACTTCTCAATCTTTTCCAATCTCTCAGCCATGGCCTTCTGCCCCAAGGCAAGCCCTTGCACAACACTGAACAAATCCCTCACCATCTCTTTCAGTTCAAGGATGTCGGCGTTGGGAAGATTCATCAGCTTGGATTTATTGCTTCTAGCAGGATATCTGAGCAAACGAGCTATGCGCACCGGTCGACACCTACAAAACAGCAAATGGGTTAGTATGACTCACACATGCAGCGTCTACCCGTACCAGGAATATCTGTCCTTTGATTTTGGTTTCACAGAGACAGAGAATTTTTCATTAATAACAATCTGACATCTGGATGTCTCTCAACCAGAATCTTAATCAAAAATAATGGACCCTGAGTACGGATGGACATGAGTTGAATGCAGATGAATGTGAAATGGGATGATGCAAATGCATGAATGCAAGTCACTGTGCCACCAAGTCATCTGAAGACCCATTCTATGAACCAGTCACAGTCAACTGAGTCACCATAAATCCAACTTGGGGAGTTCCGAAATAAACGGAACCGGAGATTACATCACTATCACCACAGGAACATCCACTGAACGGATGACAGCCAGATCCTCTGAACAGATACTCTCAAATTCAACCCGGGGATCCGAAATAAACGAAACCCGCTGATAAACCACGGACAGAACTCTGGTGTCCCAGAAATAAATGTCCATAATTCACAGTCACCATCAGTACCCAGAGTCACCAACAAGTCACCAACAAGTCAGCAACTGTACCTGTAATGATCATTCCCTTCCCACTCACGGGTGTCATCTAGGCCAGGGTAAGGTCGAGAGAAACGCAAGATAAATAACCCTTTCAAGAATATCATCCTGTGCACACCCGATGTATGCACCGATAATACCCCATCAGAGTCTGAACTGCTCGTGATATCAATGTTCCGCTAAGTGGCGCATACCACCCGCTTCCCATGAATCACTCTATTCCTAGGTTTCCTAGATTTCACTCATAGCCTGGGTATTGGGCCTTTTACCTCGAGTAACTCCCACCCCCAAACAGAGAAATACAGCCAGCACAGCAGATGAATATGAATGAATGCAAACATTAATGCAAACAATAAATGCAAACAATAAACAATGAATGCAACAAATAAAAGCACAAAGCAACCAAAGCCCTAACCTAGAGAGCGCTAGGAGAGACTCGCTTAGGGAAGATGGACCAGCAAGAGGTCAACTTCTCTGAATTCCCCAGCAGAGTCGCCAGTTGTCACATTACGCGAAAAACCGGCGGGAAACAAGAACAACAGAGCCGCCACCGTGCGTTATTTATCCCAAAAGAGGGAAAGGAAACGCTCGAAGTAAACCTGGAAAAAGCATGGTCTCGCGACCAAAGAGAATGGGATCGGGAGTCGGTTATGTGAAGGGAAGGTATTAGCACCCCTACGCATCCGTCGTACTCGACGGGATCCACGCACAATAGGAAGGGAAAATGGTTGCTAAAACACTGCTCACAAACATCTACACAGGCTGAAAGAGACACCAAAAAACAAACAAGACTGACTCGGCAGGATATCGCATCCTGGGCCTACTTAGTCTATCAAGCATAGACATCAGAGTCTAAGTAGTTAGGACTGGGGAAACGACACATGCTCGCTAGGATGTCGCATCCTATGCATACGTATCTTCTTGGACAAAGAAGAATCAGAGCATTCGTAGCTCGGCTAACACGCACACAAAACACAACAGACACATGAAAACGTGGAACCCGAATGCCAATCGCTGGACTTACATCAACTTCCGAACCAAACACACCCACACTGGAAACCAGATGCCACTTGATGGACTTATACCGGACTCCAAGCACACAACAAGAGGATACGGAATGCCAATCGCTGGTCTTACATCCATCTCCTGACACACACAAGACAAAACAAAAACGGGCGCCCGGAGAGATCTGCTCATCTCCTGCCTACGTACCTCATCTGGTATGAGGATCAGGGCGACGTAGTTCCCCTACGGAGGGATACAGGACTAGCCTAACCAGATAACAGAGGGAGACACAACTAGGGAGACTACGACTCGAGCCTAGATGTTATCATGCAAAATCAACCCTAAGTTAAGGTTTCTAGCTAACTTGCACAGGAAGCAAGCCTATCCTAAAGCACAAGCAATAGCAAACAATCACAAACAGCACACACTATATACACACAAGTGGGGCTCAATCAATGGGTTAGGCTGCAAGAGCAAGCCATCTGTATCTGGGTAAAGGTAGCTCTTAACCTTGACATTGAGAGTCAAGGTGAAGCCAGATGAAAGGTGAGTGAAGAGGAGACTTCACAGCTCTTATCCCTGGTCAGGGAGAGCTTCAGACAAAGAAGTGTGGGTCCAGAAAGTGGGAACCCTTCTACACTTAAGACACTGACTCAACTGTACAACTGTACAAGATCTTAGGTTATTGTCCTCAATGCATCAACACAGTGGTGTGAGCAGAGGGACGACTCAACAGAATAGCGGGAGATAGATTGCATATCTCTTTTATCCGCCAATTGCCTCATAGAGGTCTTTACCTGCTTGGGGACAAAAGTAAACAAGCACAAACATCGCCTCTTAAGGAGGACTTCAGACAGGTGCCTGGCTAGGTAACAAGCCAGGTCTTCCAGACTACATGGAGACAAGAGAGTCTACCTTAATGCTTAAGCAAAGCAAAGCAAGCTAGTTCTCAAGGAACTAAAGCGACTATGGTACCTGAAATCAATCAAATATAATCAGTATTCAAGTCACAAAGTCAAAACAGACAAATTATGAACCAACAGACAACACAATCAATCATATGTGCAAAGCACAAGCCCAAAGCAAGTGAGCTAAGCATCCTACAAAATAGAACAAGTTAGTTCATAACAATCAACCAAACTCAATCAACTTGCATTAATCTCCTTAAAGCATTTGCTTCCTAACCTGAAAAGCAAACTCAAACATGAGATACAAGACCACTAGGACAAGCCTAGGGTCAAAAGGAGGTGAAAAATTCAAAACAGCAAGTGAAAATTATCCAACATCAAGATCAAACAATTAAGAATCAAACCCAAGTGGTTCCACATTCATATCATCCATCATTATCATTTCATGAAGGAAAAGGCACTAAACATGCAATTTAGAACTTCAAAGGACCAAACAGAATAATCACAATCAAATCAATACCAAAACATTTCAACAAATCCTCAAAAAATTCATGATCAAACAGTATTCATAACATGTCAATCACACCAAATTTCAGCTCATTTGGATTAAGGGAAGTAGGTCAATGAAATTCAGAAAGACAACACAAATTCAAGCAAGCTCATTCATGACATAAAACAAACATCAACTTCAATCAACCATAAAACAGAGACAAAACATGATAAATGAATGGGACTAAAACCATGATGCACATCAAAGTGTCTACTATATACATGTCAAATTTCAAATCCATCCAATTAATAACCAGAATTTCACAAATCAAATACAAACATGTCTCACAAATGGTCAACAATTGGTCAAGCAGCAAATAAAATCCCAATCAAATAGGAAATGACTTCAAAAAATCCAGAAATATTCACATGTATTCTCAACATTCACAAGTATTCTCATGCAAAAATCCAGCTCAATTCAAGTTCAACAAGCATAGAAAATAAAATCAAGAAATTGCACAAGACATGGCATGGCAAAAAATGTAACACTCCAAAGATCATGTCATAACTCTCAATCCAGGAACTCAAAATTTGCAAACCACATATCAAAATCACCAGGAACATGTCTAGAATATGCACAAAAAATTTCAAGAATTTCTAATGAAGTATCATCATTTCATGAATGAAAGAGTGAGCATGGTGCACAAAAGGACACATTCAATCAAACCCTAGGCCAATAATTTTTCCACATGTGCACAACATGACTAAAAATAACCAAAATATCCAGCACATCACAAGGAGAATGGCACAAAAAATTGCATATTATTTGGATCAAAATTGAGTTAGATATGGATTTTTGATTGTGGAAAAAAAATAAAACAACAATGAAATGGCAAGGTGAATTATGAAGCATGGTTGAAACAAATATTAAAAGCCAAAAGTGGAAATGAAGCTACACGGCATCGAAGCTGGTCACGGTTTGAAAAATTAGCGTGCTAACATCTAAACGTATGAACAGTAGCGCTAACAAAGATCAAAAGGTAGTTTCCGGAAATGCTTTCGACCTCCCTCACGCGTTCATCAGTTCATCACCAGAATTCATCAAGAACATTTGTTCACGAAACTTGGCAAATCATATATCAATGGAATCGTCTAATCAACCACAACAACAATATCCACATGATTTTACCTAATTCCTAATATGCTGAACGAATCGATCAAAAGAAAGTTGGAACATCAAAATTCAAATCTAGATTTCTCATTCAATACTCAATGAATTTCAAAACCACAAGCTGCATCGTGTTCTACAATCTACAATCTACAATAACCATATCTCAATTCCAGCAATGGCGAAGATTGAAATCCAACCTTATGAGTGAGCAGCTGTTGGATTCGCGCGTTTCCAGGTGTGAAATGATGAAACAGGTGATGCTTGATGATGTAGAAGTTGATTGGAACATGTAGCTTAGCTCAATTATGCGCCAGGTGGAAGAGTCCTCAATTTGCCATGGATGATCTTGGATGCAACAGTCCCAATTCCTTAAGCTTGGCCACGATTTGATTGCAAACAGATGCACAATTTCACCTGCAAATGAAGATGCAAGCAAGAACAATGCAAAACACTGATGAAATTTGATGAAATTGGTGAAAAGAATGTGAGAAAATTTGAAGAAAATTGGAGAGAATTTTATGATTTTGCTTTTGGATCTGAGAAAATGAAAATGTGATTAGGAGTTTCTGTTATGATTAGAACCTTTATACCTCATGCTAATCCAAGTGCTAATCAAGTTTAGGCAAATTGGAAGTGATTAGTGTAATGCACATGTTAAGCAAAGTGGCCAAAATGCCCTTTTCAATTGTAGCCAATGCATCGGTACAAAACCAGTTGGAGCAAGTCATATTTGATGTTTATGATGTGTTGGAAAAGGTTTCAAGTGCAAATGACATATATTTTTGAAAATCACTATTTTTCCCACCAATTTTTAAATGGTTCACTTGAAAAATGACCTTTTTATGTGTTGATTTTTGATGAAATGTAATGATGCAATGTGATAGTACATGTCAAATGTGACTTGCTCAAAAAAGAATCACCCAATTTGGCCAAATGGTTCATGAGTTATGGCCTTTTGAAGTTCACCATTTTCTGAAAATGATTTGATCATATCTTGCCAACCACACATGGGAATTTCATGTTCTTGGACTTTTTGGAAAGGTGAGAACAAGATCTTCAACTTTCATGTTGTACAAAATTCCATTTGAAGTTTGTATGATAAAGTAATGTTTAGGAGAAGAACTTTCCATTTTTGGTAGTTTCCAATTACAGGTCACCTGCCATTTTAGGAAACCTTTGATCTGACTTTATTTTCTTCAACCTTGATCTTTGATATGTCAAATGAGACTTGTATGGACATGAATGAATCCCTTTCAAACCATCTCCCACCTTCAAATCCATAAAATCAGGCACAGTTGACCACAGTTGACTTTCTAGGGTTTCAGCTGAAATTCAGCTTGACTGATGACTTCTGAGCCTCCAATCTTTGTCCAAAACACTTCACAATGATCACATAATCATATGAACTTGATAAACCAACCCTAGGGCCTTGTCTCAATGGAAATGGCACATGCTTGATTGATTGACTGATTCTCCTGATCAGTTGACCTAATCTGTCTGAATGACTTGCACTTGGGCAAAAGGCAATGCAATGTTATGCAATGAACTATGTCATGTTAATGACCTAATGATGAAAATGTATGTACAATATAGGTGCAAATTTGAGGTGCTACACTAGTGTGTAGCTTTTGCTAACATGTTCTAATTCTGAATATTTGACGTGTGACGTCATCAAATTATGGACTCAACATACTTTGACTCTGAAGAGATACAAAATTATTTTACAAGATGATGTCAAGTTATGGAATTCTCTTAGACAATGATTATAATGAATGTTTATGCTAAAGACTCTGGCTGTGACTCTGATAGAAGAGCCTCTGAAGGTTTGTCAAGCCTTCAAGATTCTGCGCTCTCAAGTTCTGAAGACTCTGAAGACTATGTGAAGCTAGCTGGAATATGCCCACCGAACGCATCGCATGCTCGAAGGTATAACAGAGTCGCCACCGAACTTTATTTATCCCAAAAGAGGGAAAGGAAAACATCGAGAAAACCCAAGGAAAAAGAAACAGAGAAACGGGTAAGGGAATTAATTATGCAAAGGGAAGGTATTAGCACCCTTCACAACCATGGTACTCCATGGGAACCATTTTGAATGCTCTTGCTTGGATGAGTGTTGTAATCTTAATGTACCGGCAAAACCTAAAAAGGGTTAGGAAAAGAGTGCTCGAGAAGGATTATGGCCCTCATGCCTACGTATTCTCATGGTGCAATGAGAAAGTTAGAGCCTCGTAGTTCGTTAAACCAGAAAAAGAAAAAGTTGGAGAGGAAAGAAGGATAGAGAAAGGTGCCCGCCAAGGATTCACATCCTCGTGCCTACGTATCCTTATAGGGCAATAGGCAATTCAGAGCTCCATAGTTCGGAGGACAAAGGCTGAAAAAATATATGATTGGGGGTGGTGTTTAAACCAAAAGGAAAGGAAGGGGTTAACCATAAAGGTGTGTCCCTGAAAAGGAAAGGAAAATACAATGGTGTTTAAACCAACAAAAAATAGGAACTTACCAAAGCCTGAGACTCACATGACAAGGGTCTTACCAAAGCATTGTGACTGATATGGTAAGAAAGAAAAGTAAAAACTTGTCAAAGCCGGAGACTCACATGACAATGGTCTTACCAAAACATTGGGTCTAACATGGTAAGAAAGAAAATAGGAACTTGTCAAATCCGGAGACTCACATGATAAGGGTCTTACCAAAGTACTGGTACTGATATGGTAAGAAATAAAAGCAGGAACTTGTCAAAGCCTAAGGTCACATGACGATTGTAACACCCCTTTTTCTACCCCAAATTATTAGCATATAATCAGAGTAAATAATTACGCATATAAAGAAAAGGGCGTCACATCGACGTTTTCGAAACTTAAAACCTTTCAAAAACAAACAATACACCTGGCCAATTAAAGTAACACATTCCAATCATCATGAATATTCAAACATACGCGTTCGCAGCGGAAAATAAAGAATACTCATGCATTTCATAAAATGATCAATGTCCCATACCATGGTCACTACTTCAAATTAAATAAAACGATTTATGACATAAAGCATACGAGTTCAATACCACTAATCTACCCAGTGTTACATGACCAGAGCATTGACTCATTACCAAATTTCAAACTAAATACGGAAACTCTCCAGCTATTCTTGAGCGAGCTACCGTCCACCTACTCCAGCAATACTACTCAGTAGTATCTACACGATACCCATGTAAAGGTAACATTCAAACAGAAAGGGTGAGAATTCCAAATCATTATGAAATAGCATAATAAGGCACAATGAATCAAAACACAATTTTAGAATTCATCACACTTGGTACAATCACATCAATAATATTAACAGACAATTATTCCACATATTTCAATGTACATCACACTCACAACAATTCAATGATCACATAACTATAGACGACTCTATGCAAGACAATGTGACTCTATGCATGTGGTACCGTAATGTGAACTCAAAGTTTCACCGCTTTCCGATTCAATATCTAGAATCCAAGTCATGCTTCAGATCCGGACAAGACCAAAGCCTACGTCTGTTTCCAATGAAGGATCACCGCTTAAACTACGCCTGATTCCAATTCAAGAATCAACGTCTGCTCATGTGAACCCACAGTTTCACTACTTCCACAAGGAAGTCAACTACGCCTGATTCCAATTCAAGAATCAACGTCTGCTCATGTGAACCCACAGTTTCACTACTTCCACAAGGAAGTCAACTACGCCTGATTCCAATTCAAGAATCAACGTCTGCTCATGTGAACCCACAGTTTCACTACTTCCACAAGGAAGTCGACCATGCTATGAATGAATGCACATATACCCACACATATGCAATTAAGACTATATCATCTTAACATACCACATATCACCATGACTCACAATTGGTACATATACACATACATCACAACACATCAATTACGATTACACATACACATCCATAACCATAAATCATTCACAATTCAATAATGGCATACATACACATTCATGCAATATATTATTCACCAATATAGGCCAATCATCAAATATGTACACATAATTCCATTCCAAAACATACACAATATTTAAATATCAATTTTTCACTTTTCAAACAGTGTTAACCTGTTAACGCATTTGGTTAACCTGTTAACGCAAGACAGAATACAAATTTGACAGTATTTCAACAGTGTTAACCGGTTAACGCCCTGGGTTAACCTGTTAACGCAAGACAGAATACAAATTTAACAGTTTTTCAACAGTGTTAACCGGTTAACACCCTGGGTTAACCTGTTAACGCAAGACAGAATGCAATTCTAACAGTATTTCAACAGTGTTAACCTGTTAACGCATTTGGTTAACCTGTTAACGCAAAACAGAAATTAATTTTTTTTAATTATCATAACAGTGTTAACTGATTAACGCAAAACAAAAAGCTGTTTCTGCGCTAACAACGAACAGAATGCAGAATTACCCGCATTTTTCGCCGTTGAAGGACTTCCGGACCTCCGATTTCGATTTCGTAAAAAGCTACGCATTAGAAAATTACGACTTACCCAAATATAGATTCATTCACAGTTTTAACATAATTTATTCATCACAATTGAAGGGTATTTATCAAAACCTAATAATTCCAACCATGCCAATTAAGGATTTCAACCTAAAACATGTTCCTACCCATTGACCCAATCATACTAACCCATAATAATAAGGATTTCCCCCTTACCTTGTAACTCTGATGGAAACCTTAACTCCTCTTTACGTTCCCTCTCCTCTTTCTCTATTGCCTTCAGTGCTCAAGTGAATTATGATTCTCACTCCCTTCACTCTTACTATTTATAATAGTATTCTAGTTTGGCTTAAATCATCTAATTTAATCACTAGGCCCAAAATCCTTAATATTTAAATACCTCTATTTAAATTTAAATTCAAATAATTAACCACTCACTAGTCATACCAATTTAATTAATATAATTATTTAACTATCTCTCATAACAACTAAATAATTAATTCCCACACTAATTAAATTAATTAATCTATTATTATACTACCTCACAACCGCTTAATTACTCAACACTCCAAATAATTAAATTAAAATATAATAAAATAATATAATAATTAATTCCTAAAAATTGGGCTGTTACAACGATGGTCTTATCAAAGCACTAGGACTGATATGGTAATAAGAGTGGTTTCAAAACCAAGAAAGTGAGAATGACCATGAGGTCTATCTCAAAATTGTGGTGTCATAACCAAGAAAAGAGGAATGACCATGAAGGTGTATCCCAAGAGATAAGGAAATTGCAATGGTGTTTAAACCAAAACGATCTGAAAAGTGAAGCCACGGAGGCTAGGTGCAGACTGGAAAATGAGTTGACTGGAATTTCATTAAAGTCAATAAATATAGGTAAATACTATGAGAAACTGAGTCATTCGTCCCGTACTCAGAGATATTCTAGACAAGTTGAAGCTAGCTGAAATATCCCCACCGAATGCATCGCACACTCGAAGGTATAACAGAATCGCCACCGAACTTTATTTATCCCAAAAGATAGGGCAGGAAAAATATGGATAGAACCCAAGGAAAAAAACAGAGAAACGGGTAAGGGTATCGGTCATGAAAGGGGAAGGTATTAAAACCCCTCACATCCATGGTACTCCATGGGAACCATTTTGAATCTTCTTGCTTGGATGCGTGTTATAATCTTCATGTGCCTGTAGAAAAGAAAGGGGTTAAGAAAAGGGAGCGCTCGAGGAGGAATGTGTCCATCATGCCTTCGTATTCTCATGGTGCAATGAGAAATTCAGAGTCTCGTAGTTCTTGGAACCGGGGAGGACAAAAAAGGAAAAAAAGGTGCTCACCAAGGATTCACATCCTCGTGCCTACGTATCCTTATAATGCAATAAGGAAGTCAGAGCTCCATAGTTCAGAGGACAAAGACTGAGAAAAGATATTATTGAGGGTGGTGTTTAAACCAGAAAGAAAAAGGTAAAAGTGGTGTCGTAACCAAGAAATGAGGGTTAACTAGAGGGGTGTGTCCCAAAAAGAAAGTGGTGTCATAACCAAGAATAAAAATGTAAATGTGGTGTCAAAACCAAAAGCATAAATGATAAAGGTGGTGTCAAAACCAAGAGCAGAAATGATAAAGGTGATGTCAAAACCAAGAGCAGAAATGTAAATGTGGTGTCAAAACCAAGAGCAGAAATGATAAAGGTGGTGTCAAAATCAAGAGCAGAAATGTAAAAGTGGTGTTGAAACCAAGAGCATAAATGTAAAGATGGTGTCAAAACCAAGAGAGGGGGTTAACCATGAAGGCGTGCCCCTGAATTGTGGTGTCATAACTAAGAATTGAAATAAAAGTAGTGTCAAAACCAAGAAGGGGGTTAACAATGAAGGCGTATCCCTGAATTGTGTTGTCATAACCAAGAACATAAATAAAAGTGATGTCAAAACCAAGAAGGGGGTTAACCATGTAGGTGTGTCCCTGAATTATGGTGTCATAACCAAGAAAGTGAGAATGATCAAGAGGTGTACCACAAAATAAAATGGTGTCAAAACCAAGAAAGGGGAATGACCATGAAGGTGTATCCCAAAAGATAGAGATATTGCAATTGTGTTTAAACCAAAAGGATCTAAAAAGTGGGGCCATAGGGGCTAGTTGTAGACTTGACAGTGAATTGACTGGAATTACACTAAAGTATAGGAATAGAGACAAATACTCTGAGAAATTGAGTCATTTGCCCCGTACACAGAGATATGCTAGACAAGTGTAGAGAAGATGCTGTGTGGATGGGCCAGATGGTTGACTGCTGAGGATAGTTGTAGTCCACTGAGGGTCTTGAACTTATTGGTAGGTTGAATCTCTAAGGGGACATAGGCTAGTCCCATCAAGTAACCAAGGTACTTATGGTCACTTGACAAAGACAAAGGGGGAGATGTATCAGGTGAAAGGATTTAGTAGATCCAATGTAAATTGGATCAAGCCAAATAAAAGGAAAGGATTGATGAACATACAAAGATGCATGATCATACAAAACTAGCCTAGGGTCTCATTGTTAGGTAGCCCAAGAGAAAACCATGTGGGTGCAAAGTGTACTGTCCTATGTCTCATTATAAGGTAGTTCAAGAGAAAGCCATGTGTGTGTAAGAGTGTACTAAACCTAAACACATGCATGCAAGAGGCATAAAGCATATGAGACCAAAACACAAGCTTACAAGCTCAATAGGGACAAGGGTAAGGCAGGGTGTCCACATGGTCTCATGGTCAATGTCACTCCAACTCAAGAAAATGGGCCTAAATCCTTAGTCAAAGTCCAAAGTCCAAAAAGGTCTTCAATACTCCAGATCAAGAATAGGATTAGGATTAGGTCCAAGTTACTTTATCATGTTTTGATTCATTAAGTTTTAACAAGCCAACAGTCAAACAAGATAAGAGCAACAAATGAATATAGCAAGATGAATAGAGTATGGAATGATATAATGATTAATGGGACATAAAATAAAAGTGTATTAAGTAAATGACATAAAATTAAATGACATAAACTTAAATGACTTGAATTAAAGGCAATAATGTAAATAGCAATGATTAACGTAAGAAGTTAATGGCTAGTCAATGATGTAGGGACAATTTAGCGCTATGTTAGCAATCGTAAGTAGGCTTATGTAGAAGCCATACCTATCAGAGGCCGGTCAATAACAATGTATGGATCATACATGTTAGAGAGTTAACACAAAGTTAATCTCCTACAACATGCAATACAATGGTTAAAACAAAAAGAGAGAGTGAAAGAGGGAATCAAGTCAATCACAAGGGATCATTCTATCCTCAAATCAAAGGACTCAAAATATGGCGCATCAGGGTTAACCTATCATTGATGCAAAGTACTGAAGATGATTCACAATCATTTATTGACAGTTTTGAATCAAAGAAGGTTGATCAACCTCAAGTCCATCTATTAATGATTTGAGATGAGGAAAAATTCATCAACCAAGCAATCAAACTCAATTCAAAACATCAAATGATCATCAAAATAAAATAAAAAAGAATTAAAATGATTCAATATTGATTAAATAAAGAAAACAAAAGAGAAAATGTCAAAGAGGGATAAAAGCATCAAACAAAAGTCCAACAAAAATGTGGAAGGTCAACAAAATTAAGAGTGAATTGACCTCAAAAGTTGGGATAAAAATGTTTTAAAATGATTAAAATAAAAATGCAAAAATAAAATTCAATGGAAAATAAGAGAAAATATACATTAAATGCAAAGAGATTTTAAAAAAATACAAAAAATGGTATGTGGTAGAAAATATTTTTAGGGAATTATGAAAAAAATTGGATTAAAAAATAATAAAGGAACTATTTAAAATTAATTTTAGAAGAAAAGAAAATAAAATGAAATGAAATAAATAAATAAAACATTTGAATCCAACGATAGTCATGTGGCGTGTTCTGATTGGATGAGGATTTAAATGTTCCCACTGAAGCGCGCAAAGCACTTCATCTTCAACCTCCGGATTTGTGATTTTGCAACTTCATGAACTCATGTTTTTAACATGAAGCAAACATGGATCCAGTTTCTAAACACCTCATCGTTCATGTATCCATGCATCAGAGCAATTAATTTGCTCTGAGCAGGGAGAATTTGCTCAAGACATCGACGAACCCTAGTTCTTTAAAGTAAAATTAAATGGTGGATACTGAAAATAAATGACAAGTAAGAGAGGGCTTTTGATCAATGGAACAAGGCGAAGAGTGTGGTAACTTGTTTGCTCAAGGTTGTAACTTGTATCTACCTATTCGAATGAAGCTTCAGAAGTCAACAATGGTGGATCCATAAGCTAGGTTACAAAATGATTTATGCCAAGGCAATGCTTCAAACACCTTTAGGGGATCCCGATGAAAGATTATGAGCAAAGAAATGGAAGGAAAAAAGCTTGAATCTAACAAGAGCTCGACTGGTTATTTGAGGTACCATGCTTCATTGGTTGCAGAGTTTTCTTGGCTTTCAAAGCTTTCCAATGAAGGAAAAATATTCCTCTATTTATAGGGAATATGGTGGGATCCAAATACGTTTGAAATAGGCTTGAATTTGTGTGAATTGACTTGGAAAATTTCAGATCCCGATTGTGTGAAATTTTGGTGCCAAACTCGTGGTTTTGGAGCTTCTCAAGTAGTTTCAAGTTGGCCTCAGGCGTGTTTGGTCATGGGAAATTGTTTTTCACACGTGAGAAGTGGTCCCAAGTTGATTTATGCAAGATTCAACATTATAGGTCACGGTGCCAAACAAAGTTAAGTCGCCATGTTTAAGCTTGGGCCAAATCTAAACCGCTCGTGTGTTTTCTAGTTTTCTTTGAGCCAGATGATCACTTCATGGAGTAGAACGATATGTAAAAAGAATCAATTCAAGAGGAGCTTTGAGGTGAAATTTGTACGCTTATGAAGTTGAGGTCGTGACTTGGTTTTGTGGGTTAGGCAATTGGTCAAGCACTTTGCAACATGTTTGGTCAATTTGAGGTCACATGTTCATGACACCATAACTTTTGATTCCCTCGTGAATTTTGAGATAAACTTGGGCCAAATGATCTTTGACATAATCTTAACAAAATTAAAAAGGAATAGGATCAAAATAATGTTTGAGCTGAAATTGGTAAGGGTGGAAAGTAAGGGTCATGACAAGGTTTTCGCTCATTTTGGTAACTTGGTCCTTTGCACAAATGAGGTCCTTAATAAATTAATTGATGCTTGACCCTTTAATCAAAGTTGTAGAGGATACCAGTAGGCACATTTGGCTCAAATAATCTTGGCATTTGGATGAAAATTGAAAAAAGTTATGGAGTTTGGACCAAACGCAGGGCATACTTGCAAATTAGGTCAAATCACCTTGTACCCCTTTGTGAAAACTTGATGTTTTCTTGCATTTTAAGCCAGGATGATGATGGAATGAGCATACCTTGATGAAATCTTGATTAGGGCCTAAGTGATTTTGAAGATAGCTTTAAAATTGAGTGATGTAGCATGGAAATAAACACATGAACCACCTTTAAATCATCATGAACAAACTTGCATTACCTTGATCAAAGACTTTGACTTTTCCTTGATTTGAAGCATGATTATATACTTGAGTAACAAGAAAAAACAAGTACCATCTCTTCATGAAGTTAGGGTTAGTTGACAAGTAAAACAAAGTGAAGCCCTGAGGTTAAGATATAATACACAATGTTGTCATGCTTGTGATTCCATGACCAAATGCAATGGTCGTGCATGATATGATTTGATGTATGCAAATGAGATGTGTGAACAAGTAAAAAGGAATAGTAATTTTTGGGGTACGACAACTGCCCTTATTTAATCATCTTTAACCTGAAGGTGCAAAATTTGTTAGCTTTTCGGATGTTCAAAAGTAAAAGAGGAGTAAATATAGATGTAACTAAAAATTTTCCCGAGAAAGAGAAGTTACAAAGGCAACAAATAAATTGGTTTGTTTAATCTGCTGGGGATAGACTGAAATATTCCGCTGGGGAGGTAGGTCAGCTGCAAAAATGAATGCTTGATATGCATGTTTGCATGATTGTAATGCATGACTGGTTATTTATGATGTGTATGTAATGCAATATTGGACAATAAGGTAAGGCTGGTTAGATGACAGATAGAATTCGACTCGTCGGTATCCATATCAGAGAACTGCAAGGAAGAACTTCCAAGTTAACAGAGCTGCTGGAAAAATTCTATTAGTTGATGACTACCATCTGATCTGCTTTGGGAAAAGTAGTGCCTGACCTGTCTGGGAAGTAGTTGAGATACAAGCATACGACAAGTGCTTACTGTAGACTACTGATAATCCACTGGGAGTTTTCAATAATCAAAGCAATGCATAGAGTTTTTCCTTTTGACTTAGCTTTTTATTATTCTCAAATTTTAATGGCATTATGCAATCAAGATTGGCAGTCATTTTGCAAACAAAATGCGGGAAAATAAAAAGGATGAGAAATTTATTGAATAACGACTGATTTTTATTGATCATGGAAAATTTTCACATGTAGAATGTGTACAAGGATGCAAAAATCCTTAAAGAAGAATTTGAAAAAATGAAAAACAAATTGAATGACAATGGGAAATTGTTTGACTTTCCACTGGTCACAACATTGACTGTCATTCGCTGTAGCACTGACCTCCAATGCTTTGCTTCTACTAACGGTGATTAGACTAATCTGATGCTTCCTGAGGTCATGCTGAGGGTGATAATATACTCAAAAGACAACGTCAAGATATAGTCAAATGCCTTTATCACTAACTTTTACGTGGAATTTTTGATTCTTTTGTCCATCGGGATGCCATTTTTGCCTAAGTCGCCCTTTCGGGTTTCCAGCTTAGCGGGTTCATATACTTTTTTTGTTTAATCCATAACTTTTGCATGGACATTTCTTTTTTTGGATCCATCGGGATAACGATCTTTTCCTAGATTGGTTCTGACGAGTACCAATCTAGCGGGCTTTGTATTCACCATTTTTTCAGGCATCATATTTTTTGACTATATCTGAGTTTGCCGAGATCAACAACTCACTCCATCCATTATGGTGAGAATGAGAGCCCCTCATGAGAAAGACTTTTTTACAACAAAGGGTCCTTCATAGTTGGGAGTCTACTTTCCCCGAGGATCCAAGTGTATAGGAGAAAGTATTTTAAGCACAAGCTCGCCGACTTGGAATGAGCAAGGAAGAACCTTATTATCGAAAACTCTCTTGAGGTGTAATTGGTATAGCTGACCATGGCAGACGATCGTCAAGTGATTATATTCAATAAGATTCAACTAGTGTTAACTAGTAAATTTTTTAATAGAGCAAAAGAAGGAGCAAGAGCAAGAGTTTCGACAGGCAAGATGGGCCAAATGACATAGGCCAGGTCGAAAGGATGTCGACGGGGAATGAGGCATCCGAAGTTGAATCTAAACAAGAAAAAACAAGATAATCAGTTGAGTAGAATGCGGGGGAAGTTTCAAAAGATATGGGGCTACAGGTTTACACATGTGGCACATTGTAGATGGCCAACGACAATGTAGCATTTATTTCTCATTACTATTTAAGTAGATTTGATTTCTAATTTTAGAGGTCGCATTTGTAACATTGTAGAGGGAAAACACTCAAAGTATCAAGCGTTTAGAGAAAAGAGTTCATTCCTACAAAAATGTATCCTTGCATCCATATTTACCTTCAAGCAATTTAAATTACTAAGTACTTTTATCTGCTTTGCCATTTACGGTTTATCTTGTCTTTCATTCATCTATTTTAATTGCACCTTTTACAAGTATTTCATGTATACCGTTTTCTTAATCTAAACATTTAAACAAAACATCCCATAAACTTAACACTTAGTCTACGATTTTGTAGCAGATCCTGCAAGTAAACCTCAATAGGAGGCTAGAGATTGTTCGTGCGAAAACCTGTACGAACAAATTGGCACACCTTGTGGGATCCGTTGTGTTAAGTATATGAAATTACATAGTGGTAGAGTGGTAACACCACGTCCAAATCCAAACGAAGAACCGTCTTCGGGAGCAAGTACGATTATGTCACAAGCAACTGATGTTGGTTCTGGAACTGTGTCTGCAGTTTCGACTGCATATAATGGACCAATATTGACACCACGTCATCCTGAGACTCCAAGGCCGACGATGATGGAAACTTTAGGGAAATATATGCCTAGTTTCAGAGTGCCCATGCACCGAACCTTAGGAATGCCAACCGTATTTATGGCAAGTATACATAATAACAGTTCGACATTTGGTAGCAGTTCAACATTTGGTGAAAATCCATCATCGCCATTCCCACGCTACCATGGGTTATGACCTTTTTCAAACCAATTCAGTCAGCCCCCAGGTTTAGGTTTTTCATCTCAGTCGATCCCAACTTTCACATCGAGCTCTGTCGCATTCATGAGATAGCAGATGGACGAAAGTAATCACGAAATGATCCATATGCTGACTCAGCAAATGGGTACAATACTTAGACCATTAATTCAAGATTCGACTCAGAGTTACCAACAACTGGCAACTTAAATGACCCGAATCCGAGATTTTCTAGGGGCTCCCAGAGCACAAGTTTGACAGACTCCCCCACCTCCACCTCAACTAGAAAACCCAGTCCGACATGAGGAGTTGTTCGACGAAATGATTGACCAAGAACACCAGGTGGTCGAACCAATACCCAGGGTGTCCCAATGTCCTCCCGTTTTGTTAGTCAATAGAAATCAAGATCCTGACCATGTGGTCAGACAGGTTCAACAAGATGCAATGGTCAGGGAACAAAATTTAGAGGCCATTGTCGAACGCATCATGGTTAAAAATGAGGTAAACCCATTCGTTAAAAGTCCAACGCACTCGTATCCATTACCATATTTTGTTTTACAAACAAATTACCTAGGGTATGGAAGGTTCCAAAGTTCACCAAGTTCCCCGGAGACACTGAAGAGGCCACTGTCAAACATGTTGCCAGATATCAAACCGAAGCTGGTGACATAGCAAACAATGAGGACTTGAAAATGAAACATTTCCCAAGTTCCCTCACAAAGAAAGTGTTCACTTGGTTTACGATGCTACCTCCATAACTCGTCCGTACGTGGACACAATTAGAGAGATTGTTCCATGAAAAGTTCTACATGGGACAATCGAAAATAAGTTTGAAAGAACTGGCCAACGTCAAACGAAAGACCGTTGAGTAAGTCAATCAATATCCCAATAGGTTTAGACTTTTAAAAGCAAGATACTTTACTCAAGTCCCTGAGCACAAATTAGTCGAAATAGATGTAGGAGGTTTGGACTATTCTATCAGGAAAAATTTAGACACACAATATCTTAGGATATGGAACAATTAGCTGATAGAGTTCGATAGATCGAATGCTTGAAAGTTGAAAAAACTAAAACTGGTAGATACCATAAAAAAGAGAAAGTGTCTTATGTAGCAGCTGACGAATACTCTTCTGATGATGAAGAGCTTGTCAATGAAAGCGAGGTTAATGTGGCTGAGCTCAGGCTAGGACATCCCTACACGTGTAAATTCTTTAAACTATCAAACAGGAAAAGTCCCGTCGAAACGGAGAAAACAGATAAATACATTGCTAAAACTTACACTTTCGATGTGTCTAAATGTGACGAGATATTCAATTTGTTAGTTAAAGATGGTCAAATTATTATTCCTAAAGGTCTAAAAGAACCCCCATTAGAGCAGAAAAAGAAAAGGGGATTATGTAAGTTTCATAATTTTCTTGGTCATAAAACATCTCAATGTGTTCTTTTTAGGGATTTGATGTAGAAAGCTCTGAAGGAGGATATGCTTCAATTTGGTGTAAGGCCAAAGATGCAAGTAGACACAGATCCTTTAAGGGTCGAAGAAGCCTTATATTCCAAGCTTTTCGAATGCATGATGGTTAAGACTACTGATGGTCTCAACGAGTCTTTGGCTGCTGAATCTTTTGAATGCATGATGGTTGAAACTAATAATGGTTTCGACAAAAAGACTGAAGATGAATTAGAGGCAGTTTATCCTCAAGCTGGAGAAGACTTGACTGATTTCCAGGGGAAATGTTGAGTGAGTGGGTCGAAGGCGGTTCTATGTCCAAGGTGCAATGCTGTTTTCGATGAGAAAGCCGCTGAAAAGTATGAAGCTGATAAAAGGAAGGCACTGGAAGAGGAAAAGCCCAATATCCCAAGGTTTATGTTTAAAAAAAATGGGGCACCTCGTCGAAATGAAGAGTACAAAAGGAAATTCCAGTAGCCTCGACCAAAGGCCTTTCGTCCTCCATGGGATATCCCACAAGAGAAGTGGGTGGAACCTGTGAATCAGAAAGGGAGCAAAAGGCCAAAGTGGAAAGTGCTTGATTACGAGAAAGAAGCAAAGACTTCAGAGAAGAGGGTCGAACCCAAAGGTTATGTGGTTTCCCCTAATTATAAAGGGAAAACCCCTATGACAAGAATGCAATGGAGGTGTTATCAGAGAAACAAGAAAGGTGGGAAAGAGGCTTTGACTTCACAGCTGAAACCTGTCGAAACCTCTGGATAGAAAAGACAATACCCAAAACGAATGTGGGTTGAAAAAGGGAAAATCGTGGTGAGCCAGACAATGTCCATGACCATGGACTCTTCAGGAGAGAAAGGAATAATATCAACCCAAAGCACAAAATGCATATCTTTGGTCGAGGATAAGAAAGAACCTAAATACACTCCTTAGTCGAATGAGGAGGAACCTTAATATTCTCCTCAGTTGGATGAGGAAGAACCCGAGTATTCCCCCTAGTCTGATGAAGAATACAATCCGTCACCAGATGACGATATGTATGATGATACTAAGGATGATACTTATGGTGAAGATTTTGTCGTCGACTGTGGAATCGTGTCGATATTTCCTGCCGAATATGATATGGTGTCTAAAGTCTCTGAAGCAGACGAGGATTTCATACCAGATGAAACTGCTGAAGACAAACCATTATGCTACTATGTTATGAACAGTGGCGTGGTGGAGGAATAAATGGCTATGTTAGAAAAGCCCAGTCCATCAATGATGTATCATTTGAAACCATTGTTCATATGACGGAGTAGCAGTGAATAAAATGTTCGTGGATGGAGGAGCAGTTGTCAACTTAATGCCTCACACATTGTTTAAGAAAATGGGAATATGTGATGTTGATCTCCGACAAAACAACATGGTTTTATCTAATTATGAAGGAAAAACCAGTAACCTTCTTAGGGTTATCAAAGTCGAACTAGCCATTGGTACAACCACATGATCAATGCTTTTCATGGTGATAAAATCGAAAGCAAATTTCAACTTGCTCTTAGGATGGGAATTGATCCATGGAATAGGGGCGTTGCCATCAACCTTACACTAAAGGTTAATTATCTGGAGGAAAGATGGCATTGTTGAGAATATTGAAGTTGATCAAAGTTATTACAAGATCGACGAGGCCATAAGCGCGAAGAAATCCTTCGACCAACATTTGGCGAATATCGCACCTTATGATGATGAATCAGGATCCTACACTTTTATCAACATAGGTCGTTCCCTGAATCTAGATCCTGATTATGGATTTATCTGGGATGCTTAAGAGGCAATGGAGCCTAACGTGGTAAATCCACCTACGGGGTGACCTGCAATCGATGAAGATAACCACTGAGTCAGAAAGTTTGGCTTGAATTTCATCCTATTTGGATGAGAACAAAAGAAAATCAGCACTAGAAGCTGAGAAACTACAAAATTTGGCTATCGAAGCCAAAGTCGAAGAATGTGAAGATGGCCAACAAGGCCAAACAACAGCTTCAGAAAGCCGGAGGCTAGATTGAATTTATGATAATGAGCCTTTAGGGTTAGAGAAAGACCCATTAAACAAGTTCCCGAGAATGCAAGCACAAGACCCACTCAAGGAGATAGATCTAGGAGATAGGGTCATAAAAGACAAACTTATATAAGCATTAAGGTTGGGTCGAAGATGAAGGCTAAACTGATTTAAGTATTGAAAGAGTACAAAGATTGTTTTGCCTGGGACTATGGCGAAATGGTTGGCCTAAATCGAAGTGTAGTAGAACATCGATTGCCTATTCAACCAGGAAAATGGCCAGTAAAGCAAGATCCTCGATGATTTGCTCTAGAAATCACATTGAAAATTAAGCAGGAGACCGAGAGACTGCTCAAAATCCGGTTCATCAGAACGGCAAGGTATGTCGAATGGTTAGCCAATATATTACCTGTTGTCAAGAAAAATGGAACACTTAGACCATGTATAGATTTTAGAGACTTAAAGAATGCAACTCCAAAAGATGAGTATTCGATGCTAGTGGCAGAAATGCTAGTCGATTCAGCCACAAGTTTCAAATACTTGAGTATGCTTGATGGTTATTCTGGCTATAATCAGATTTCGATAGCAGAAGATGATGTTCCCAAGACGGAGTTTCGATTCCCCGGAGCTTTGGGAACATAAGAATGGGTTGTGATGCCGTTTGGTTTTAAAAACGCCGGAACAACCTATCAAAGAGCCATGAATGCCATATTCCATGATTTTATTGAAAAATTTATGTAGGTATACATTGATGATATTGTGATAAAGTCTTCATCTGAAAATGGTCATTTAGACCATCTTCGACGCCCATTTGAGAGGATGGGAAAATATGGATTAAAATGAATCTATTAAAATGTGCTTTTGGTGTACATGTAGGAGACTTCTTGGGTTTCGTGGTGCACAAAAAGGCATCGAGATCAACCAAAACAAAACAAAAGAAATTTTAGATCTCAAGCCTCATTCGACAAAGAAGCAACTCCAGTCTTTGTTAGGGAAGATAAACTTCTTGAGAAGATTTATATCAAATCTAAGTGGCAAGATGAAGGTTTTCTTACAATTGCTCAAGATCAAGAAGGAAAGTGATTTTCACTGGGAACGATAGCAACATGAGGCTTTCAATGCCATCAAAGAGTACCTCACAAAAGCCTCTTATTTTATTGCCACCTAGTATGAATAAGAATATGAGGTTATATATTGCTGCATCAGATACAACCATAGTAAGTATGTTAGCACAAGAAGATGGCAGTGGTGTCGAAAGACCCATCTATTACCTCATTCGAATTTTAATAGATGTTGAAATTAGGTATAATATGATTGAAAAAATGTGCCTATGCTTGTACTTATCATGTATGAAATTAAAGAAATATATAAAACCAGTTATGTTTCATCTCATTTTGATGTTATTAAACATATGTTGTCTAAACCCATTCTACATAGTCGAATTGGGAAATGGGCACTAGCATTAACTGAATTTTCTTTAACATATATGCCATTGAGGGATATGAAGGGCCAAATAGTGGTAGATTTTATTGTAGACCATGCAATAGTCGAACCATCACTAAACATGGTCGACACGAACCCATGGAGGTTATACTTCAATGGGTCAAGTCACAAAAATGGAACATGTGTTGGGATCTTAATATCATCCCCACAAGGCATTCCGACGATGTTCAAATGTAAAGTCGATGAAAACTATTCCAATAATGAAGCATAATACGAAGCCCTAATCACTGGCCTCAAAATCTTGAGGGATTTAGGAGCCAAGAAACCTAAGAATTGGCATAAAACATTAGATCAAATTCTATGGGCTTGTCGAACATCCCCAAAGGAGGCAACCAATTCAACGCCTTTTCGTTCGACATTTAGGCATGATGTCGTGTTGCCAGCAGAAATCTGTTTACAATCAGTTAGGGTGCAACGACAAAACAACATTCCGTCAGAAAAATATTGGAGACTGATGTTCAACGAAATGACCGATTTAGACGAAGAAAGGTTGACTAAAATAGACACGTTGTTACGATAAAAAGCATGTGTGGCCAAAGCGTATAATAAAAAGGTTAAGATAAAAAACTTTGCATGAAATGATTACGTTTGGAAGGTGATCTTACCTATGGATGGAAGAGATCGAACTTTAGGAAAATGTTCACCAAATTAGGAGGGACCATTTCAAGAGATTCAAATCAAAAGGTAATAAAACTTGTCATTAATTATCAAAGCCCAAATGGAAAAAGCCAAGATGGCATGCAAAATACCCAAGCGGAGTTACATTGTCTCGACAAAGAAATACATTAGGCAGAAAATCTAGACTTAAAGTCTTCAAAAAGGGTCTTCTCATGATCATTCCTGCTGTCGATTAGGTCCCTCTTCTCCTGGAGATGGCCGATCCTTTCTTTAATTTCAAGGGTCTTCTCACCATGTGCAATTCCTTTGAAAACTTCCTGGTCAATAACATCTTGAGCCGTCAAAGTCTTAGTTGAATCCAATGAGGTTTTTTGTTTCTCGACTTTAGCAATTTTCTTGTCGAGTTTAGCCATTTGAGCCTAATAGTTTGAGATATACTGGTCAAATGTTTGTTGTTGGTTGAAACGCTCTTGTTTCTTGGTCTCAAAATCATTGAGTTTCCTTTCACAAATTTCGCTGAAGTCCTATTCTCGTCTTATCTCGTTGAGCTTCATTTTAATATGGAAGTCAGCGTGCCAACAAAGAGTGAGGTCTTTGACAAGGTGAGTGAATAAGGCTTCAAATTCAATCATATATTTAGCCACAGGAGCAAGAACTTTATGTCGAGAAAGCTTGTCAAGCAGTTTGAGGATGTCGACCCCCAAGGCCTCTTCCTCTGCGATGACGACCAAAATTTCATGCTCAAACAAATAGGTTTTTAGCTATTGGAGTTTGAGAATGAAGGGAGCATCCATTTTTGGAACAGAACAAGGTGAGTTAAGAAGGCTTCAAATTCAATCATATATTTAGCCACAGGAGCAAGAACTTTATGTCGAGAAAGCTTGTCAAGCAGTTTGAGGATGTCGACCCCCGAGACCTCTTCCTCTGTGACGATGGCCAAAATTTCACGCTCAAACAAATAGGTTTTTAGTTATTGGAGTTTGAGAATGAAGGAAGCATCCATTTTTGGAAAAGGCATGGTAGTCGAGCTAGAGGGCTGAGCATCAATCAATCTACACTTGGCAAAGCTTCTGCAGCCTTCTCAAAGTCTCTGTTGGATTTTGTTGTTTCAGAGACAGAATCTCCTCAGGATTAAGAGAACTAGTGGAACTTTTATCTTGCACAAGGGGGGAACCTTTCTCAGAGGCTGGGGGAGTTGACTTTCCTTTATCAGTCGAATGGGTCTCGTCGCCAACAGCAGTTGAAGGACCCTGAATGTGATGCGTGTCAGGATCTTGATTGCCTTCCGTCGACACACTATGAAACTCATCTTGCCTTCGGGGGCTCAAGGAATAAGTAGTCTCTGTCAGATCCACAACTACTGTTGCATCATCAACATTTGCAATACAAGTCGGCTTAGCCGGAGAACCCCGGGGAAAGAACGCGAAATTAGTATCGAGGAATAATTCCATAAAAATTAGACAAGGAGAAGTGTCCAATACCTTAGGAGTTAGAGGTTTGAGAGGAGAAGTTGGAGTAGGTTCTTCATGACCAATAGGTTTAAAAATCTCAGAGGGGTGGCTAGAGTCGAGGTTTTGAGCCAGTTTTTTGGTTGGAACCTTTTTATTCTTTTTAAGAGGGGTGGCTGGAGTCGAGGTTGGAACCTTCGAAGAAGGTAGGATGTGAGAATATGTGTTGGTATCAGAACCCTCACCTTGAACAACTGATGCTTTTGGTTTTTTAGGGGGCTTATTTGGGGCTGATGCAACTGGGACACATTTCTGACCCTAGAAAGAAAATTCACCAAGTAGTCAGTTTGCTTTCCTAACGAATAAAAGAAAATCTAGGAAAACCGTGGTTAGATTTTTAGGAGGAGTCTTAGCATTGTCAACGATTCAGGCATCCTCATTAGGAGCAGTTGGAGTGGGTTTGTTAGTCGATGGTTCACCAGGTAAGACGAAAAAGGCATCAACTAGATTCTGCAGAACATTGAGCTGGAGAAGTATTGACATTGATATGCATTCCACCACTTGTCGAAGTCTTCAGTGGTGAAGAATGAATGTTGGAATTTGAATACAGGAAGTTCAAGTTATTGACTTTTCTTATAGAACTTTAGGCAAGCCACATGGTCATCGACATTCAATTGTCGACCAGCCCATACAATGTTGGAAGAATGAGACACCAAACATTTTGGCAGCATTTGGCTTAGACCGAATTATCGAGCCACCAGGTTGGATGGGTAATTCATGAACCCATACCCTTTCGTCCCAGTCTTGATCCTGAAGGACGGAATTGTGGGAGTTAGAAATGCTCTCCACACAGTGTTCAACTGTGCAGCAGCTTGTGGAGAGACGCCGAGAAAGGGATTCACAAACCATGTCAGACAAAAGTTTCGATCCGCAAAAGGAGCCATGCCTGACACAAAAGTAATGGTTTCTCTAAACAGATTTATGTACTTCATGAAGAGGGTTTTGTTGCGAATCTCTTGACAAGTAGTCAATACCAGTCACACACCTTCGATTAGGCGTTCTTGCATCAAACGCATAATTCGCTATGACACCAGGTAACCCAGTTTATATTCAAAAGTGGAGTTTAGCCAATCCTGTAGCAACCACAAAGGGCCCGATAGGTTCAATGCATTAAAAGTGGAATGAAGCAGTTTTAGCTTCAAGGAGGTAAGTCTCAAGGATGATAAAGGGACACCAACAAAAGTTTGCCCAATGAAACTTGTCGACCCTCATGTAGTTGAATCGCTAGAGGAATGAAACTCTTGTCTATCTGCAGAGAGTCGGGACAAAACATATAGTAAGAAAGCTATAGAGTGAGAAAGGTAATATGCTCCTCGTCAGAAAATTTGTTAGAGTCTTTGACATGATGATCAACAATATAAAATTTGAGACTTGGACGTTTGAAAGAAAAAAAATTCTCGGTCGAATGAGTTGGGTCAAAGGTTTCTCCCAAAGGTGAAAGACCAGTGATGGCTGCTATGTCGAAAATAGTGGGCGTCAGTATCCCACAGGGAAGGTGAAAGGTGTTATTCGAACCTTCCCATAAATAGAGAGAAGAAAGCAACATGCAAGGATTGAACCTATGGAAATGCCTTGAGATTTGGATGGAGTCGAAGATGCTAGCTATCTTCCATTGGGCTTGACATTTGTTTTGCACCCTGTCGAGCCAGACACGGTATTTTTTGTTGCCAGGAGTAGGCATCGACTGGAAAACTCTAGCTTCTGGGTCCATAAACTTGAGATAGATGGTGCCATCTTTCTCGAAAGCAGCAGAAACAACATGGGTGAAGCAAGGAAATTTTTTTTGAACCTTTTTGGGTTGCGTTCTTTCGTCTGGGAATGGCCCATGGAAGGCAAAAAGTTTCTCATCCACCATGAAGGGAATGAGCATTTGCCGTTGCCAAGTTTCCACCTTGGATGGATCATTTGAAGATGGTTGAGGAATAGAGGTTAAACCTTCTTTTTTAGCGAGTTTGAAAGTGATGGGATGGTTACTAGTATCGTGTGTAACTGTATCCACAATGTTAGCAGAACAAGCCATTGCAATGTAAGAAAGAAGGGGAATGAGGAAAGTATTTGTTCTGAGAGTTGCAGAAAAATGCGCAAACGGAGAAGAAGAAAGGAAAACAAAAAATATGGAAGAATGGTATTTATAAGCAAATATAATGACAACCAAGAGTCAATTGGTATGGATGACAACTGATCCGATTCAGCGATAGTGGGAAAGTTAGTAAAGGTGGTTGGAAACCCACGACCTAGGAAGTAACATCAAATGATGGCATTTCCCCTTAGAAATCATGGCGTAGAAAAGTGTCATAATTGTGCATGACATCATCAAAGATTACACACAGTCAAAATTGGGTGGAAGACAAAATCCCAAGTTTCTCAGTCAAAATGTTCTCAGTCGAAACTGGCCTTTTAAGGGGGAAATTTATTAACCAGTAAATTTCGACTAGAGCAAAAGAAGGAGCAAGAGTGAGAGTTTCGACATGCAAGATGGGCCAAAGGACATAGGCCATGTCGAAAGGATGTCAACAGGGAATGAGGCAGTCAAAATCGAAGCCAAACAAGAAAAAAATGAGATAATTAGTTGAGCAGAACATGGGGGAAGTCGCAAAAGATGTGGGGCTGCAGGTTTACACGCATGACACATTGTAGATGGCCAACGACAATGTAGAAGTTATTTCTCATTACTATTTAAGTATATTTAATTTCTAGTTTTAGAGGTCACATTTGTAACATTGTAGAGGGAAAACACTCAGAGTATCAAGCGTTTAGAGAAAAGAGTTCATTCCTACAAAAATGTATGCTTGCGTCCACATTTACCTTCAAGCAATTTAAATTACTAAGTCTTTTCATCTGCTTTTCCATTTACGGTTTATCTTTTCTTTCGTTCATTTATTTTAATTTCACCTTTTACAAGCATTTCTTGTCTACCGTTTCCTTAATCCAAACATTTAAACAAAACATCCCATAAACTTAACACTTAGTCTGGGATTTTATAGTAGATCCCTGGAAGTAGCCCTTAATAGGAGGCTAGAGATTGTTTGCGCGAAAACCCGTGCGAACAAATGGTCATATCTAGATTGTACCCATTCAACTTCATCGAGGTACGCTTCCATGATGACCCTCAGAGAGAGGATTTCAAATTCAATAGGCAGAATAAACTCCATTTCATATACAAATGAATAAGGATTTGCCCAGGTAGAAGTACGCACTGAAGTTCTATAGCCATGTAGAGAAAAGGGCAGCATCTCATGCCAATCCTTGTAGGTCTTGACCATCTTCTGGATGATTCTCTAAATATTCTTTTTAGCTTCTTCCACTACACCATTCATCTTGGGCCGATATATTAAGGAGTTGTGATGCTCGATCTTGAACTCTTGACACAACTCGCTCATCATCTTATTGTTGAGGTTACTGGAATTTTCAGTAATAATCTTACTAGTAACACCGTAGCTACAAATTATCTCTTTCTTGATAAATCTTGTAACCACTTGTCTCGTGACGTTCGTGTAGAAAGCAGCTTCCACCCATTTGGTAAAGTAGTCAATGGCAAGAAGAATGAAACAATAATCGTTGGAAGCCTTCGGCTCATTCATTACAATCATATTAATGCCCCACTATCATACCCTAGTTTTTAACCCTAAGATCCTACATATCATTTGCATCATTTCATACAAACAAAGTCACATCTTGGTCCTTGCCTTTATCCATCTTTGGGCTTGCTTCTTGCAAGGATCACGAAGCACCTCTTTGCTGATTTGTTTTACCTTTATGTTTATATGATTAATTGCTTATCTAACCACTAATCAAAATATCAAAAAAATATGTCTTGTTTCCTTTAAGTTTATTATGCTAGGTAAGGGATTTTTAACCAACGACATCTCAAAGTTTTATGGCTTACTTCTCAAGGAAAGTCAAAGGTTCATGTGTTTATTTCCATGTCTTCTTTAACAAGCAACTTCAAGCTTTAAGAAATTGAATTAAGAAGCAATAAAGGACATATTAGTTTGACTTCATATGATCACCCATACGCTTTGAAATGTAAGGAGAGTCCAAGTACATAAGCTTGTTCCAAGTGGTTTGACTAAAAAGTCAATAATTTGAAGTCAAAGTTCCAAGGATCATAACTCCTTCAATTCTCAAGATTTTTGAATGCTTATTTTTGAATGCTGATTTTTGAATATGACTTTTCTCGACATCCTCCACAACTTCTCTTTACACGACAAGAGCCAATTATTCTTGGAGGATCATCAAAATTTTGGAGACATTATAAGTCATTTGTGGACTTAGTGAAATTTGACCTATTTCCAAGTGACTTTTCCCCGACTTTCAAGGATCATAACTTCTTCAATTTTCAACATATGAGGCCGATTCTTTTTGCAAAATGTCATTTGTGATTATCTATACAAGTTTGCTTCTAATACCAACGTCAGAATATGCTTGGAAGGCCATGGACTTTATTGAGACATTATAGGTCATTTTCAGACATGAAGCATACAAAATTTTCTAAGTTATATGATCAGTTTTTCATGCCAACTTCAACATGACATAACTTTGCACTCAAGCATCCAAATACAACATTTCTTGGCACATTGTAATCTTGGCCATGATTGTTAACACATTGCAAAAAGAATGGGATCAAAAAGCCGCATGAGTAGGGTTGTCATACCCTAAATTTTACCCTAAGTTTTTTACCTGCATCAGCATAGCATAATAGATCCATTTTGTCGCACATTTCATCAGTTAAAAGCATTCATCAGGATTTAGATGAAAAGTCAAGAATTCTGACATTTTTATCTAGTCTTGATGACATTCATTCAGTCATTTGTTGATTGAGTAATCAAAAGATTTGATTTCTCAAATCTCAATGCATCATTCATTTTGTTGCATATTATTTCAGAGGTTCAGAAGATGATAATCAAGAGTGTTGTCATCGTCTAAATCTTTATAGGGGTTTGTTTGTGTTTGAGAATTAGCAGCAAATGGTCCAAGGGTGATTCAGTTACATATGATTGTTTGTTCATGATTATTCAGTCAGCAACTCAGCTCATTCACAATAAGTTTGCATTTTCTACTTGTCACAACATGCATTTTGTGTCGCACAGTGCTTGGAATATCATCCAGATAAAATTTTCAGACCTACAAACGGATAGGTCGAATCGTTTCTGAAATAGTGCATCAAATTAGCGGGCGAAGAATTTCAAAATTGAGCTTTCAGACGTCAGTTTTCTTAATCTACGGTTCACGTAGTTTAACCCAGTGTGCTCATTTTAATTTTTCGAATGCATTTTATGTCGCATTTTTATCCGCCTGAGCCTTTTAACCGATCAATTTTTATTGCAAAATTTGATCAAAACATGTATGCTTTAGAGAAGCGTATTTCACGTTGATCCTTTTTGTGCATTCAAAATATTTTTCCAGACACCTTTGCGTCCGATTTTTATTCATTTTATATGATTATTTCTTTTCTTTCTCTATTTTCAATATGTCTATCTTAATTATTATTTATTTTTTTAAAAATTCACGCTTTTATTATAAGTTAATTATTTAAAATAGTTTAATTTTGTTTAAATTAATTTGTATCAATTATTAATTATTAAATATTGTTTAATTTAAATTGTTTCCATGTATTAATTTAATTCCACTTAGTTTAGTATAATTTATCATTATTCATTAACTCAAAACTACTTTCAGTTACATATATGTATGTATATATAATATAGACATGTGATTATAAGAATTATCAACCACAAGAAGAGGGCCACGCGGCCATTTATTGTCCAAGGAAGCAAGAAAAACGTTTTTTCACTTTCCACAATAGATCCAAACATGCCTTTTGGAAACACCACATGACCTATTTAGATATTTTCACACAGAACACTCTCTTGACAAAAAGCAAAGGCTCACTTTATCTTGAAGAAAAACACAAAAATATTATCTCCACTTTCATTCAGCAGATACTACACCCATCTACCTCTAACTTCCTCCACCATCTCTCCATCAAACACTTCATCTTTTCACTCACAAACAATCATCCACCATTCCTTTTTTTTGCCAAACAACCATGGTTGCACACTCTTTCCGTCACTGACAACAATGATATTACGAACCACAAAAAATACCGGAGCCGACGAACGCCGGTACTGCTTCAACTCCTCACCAACTCGGATTCAACAAACCACTATTCCACAACTTGATACCACAGTGCTAAACATAACCTCATCTTATTTCCGTCAAACACCGTCATTCCGCCATGTAAGAGTGTTTGTGCTTAACTTATTTTCTCCGTTCTTTATATCTATGTTTGTGCTTTCTTCTTATTGATTTGTTCTTTTTGGGATTTCATAATATTTCTTTTTTATGATTTTGCACTTAGCTCATTTTGTAGCATATGCATTATGGTTGTGAGTTTTTAAATATATATTATAAGTTTGAGTTTTATTTTAAGTTAAATATATAGTTTAAGTTTCAGTTTTGAATATGCATTATAGTTCTGCTACTTTAGTTTAAGTTTTCATATATTATCTTTTGACTTTGAAGCCTTTATATATACATATACGTGTTTCTGGTACTTCTCCGTTAATTTTTTTTTTTTATTTTAATATTATTATTAATTATTATTCTTAAATTATTAATTATTACTATTATTATTATTGATTAGTACTATCATTATTATTATAATTATTATTGTTATTCATTATTTTTATTATTATCATTAATTATTATTGTTTATTATTATTTTTAGTCGTATTATTATTATTATTATTATTATTATTATTTACAATTGTTAATAGTTATTGTCTATTATAATTATTTTATATTAATATTTACTAATTAAATTATTGTTGTTATTACTATTATTATTTGTTTCTGTTTTTAATTATTATTGTTAAGTATTATTATGGATTATTATTGTTTATTGTTTTTATTTATTTATTTTATTTTTTGTGTCGATTATTTTTGTTAATTATTATTGATTATTACTATTAATGTTAAGTATTATTATTATTATTATTATTGTTATTTATATTTTTGTTTATGGATTAATTAATTTTTTATTTTAATTATTAAATAAAAAAAATGATTTATTTGTCCGATCGGTTTTTCACAAATGCCTAGAAATTTCGGAGTTAAAAATTCAATTTAACTTTAGAAATTGCTTAAGTGCATAGAGTCTTGTTGACCGACCTCAAATATGGTGATTTGAGTATGAATCACTTTACGATTGCTTAACATGACGCTAAATTATGTAATTAAAATTTCTGATTTCATTTCGAGTCCCTTGGCTTTCTCTTGGGCCTTCTTACAACGAGATTCTTTTATTTTTTTCAATTGTCTTTCAAAGCTTATATAATTTAATTATCGTGTTGTATCCCCATTCGATAAACTGTACCCCCATTCCTAAACATGCGTAATAAATTTATCGCTTCCATTTGCCTTACTGTACTAGTTGATTGTTAACAGAAGATTAAAATCAACCCTTTTAGAAAAGAACAAAAACAAACAATCGATCCAACGTCGAGTCTTTTTTTTCCCAAATCAAATCCAAATTGATTGCAAAGTCGAGCACTACCCCCGCCACATCCAAACTATTTTCATAAAGTCAACTTCAGACGCTTGATCCAACGTCAAGTCGTCCCCCTATTTTCAAAAACTTTTCACAATAAAAATGGAAGAAACTGATTAAGTTTAGACTTTCTCTGTTTCGAATGTTAGGATACTGCTGTAGAGCTCAATGTTCAAACATTCGTCTTCCATATTAACATACAGTAATTACCAGAATTGGGTCATTTCTCTTATAGAATAAAAAGATTGATTGGGTATCGACCTTCTCTTTCCCGATTATTTGGACACTGATGTAGAGCTCTCTGTCTGACTAATCGTCTTCCGTTAATGAACTTTGGCCTAATTTGCCATACATTTTCATAATAAACTTTTGGATGAAAAGAGAGTGATTGGGCTTAGGCCTCTTCCTTTTCGAGCATCTGAGTATTGCAGTAGAGCTCCCTGCTTAGATGCTTGTCTCCGCTTAAAATCAACTTAAACTCATCAAACTTGTTTTCCGCCCTTGTGCGACTCCGAAAACATTTTCAGAAAAGAGTATGCAACATCCATTTTGATGCGAAACAAACAAAGACTTCAGCCTCCAAGAGTGAGCAGCAAGTAAAGGTTTAATCGCTCAAATGTGATCCAAGCATCACTCTCTTTAAAAGCAATCCACCCAGTAGTTCTCAGGGGTAGAACTACGTATGCCTTGAGTTCTTCATAGCACCTGGAGATACGTAGGAGCGGGATTGCGAAATCTTGTCAGGCATATTAATATTAAAAACCCTAAGTCTTTCCTTTCTTTCTTTCTCTTTCCTCACTCGATAAGTAGAAGATCGCAAACGATATCACACTAACACTCTAACACGAAACTAACTAGATGGGTCCCATCGAGTACGATGGATGTGAGGGGTGCTAATACCTTCCCCTTGCATAACCGACTCCCGAACCCGATTTGGTTGCGACGACCATTTCTTTTTGATTTTTGTGGGTTTTATCGATATTTCCCCTTTCCCTCTTTGGGAATAAATAAAGTTCGGTGGCGACTCTGTTTCATTTATATTTTGAGCGTTCCTTACGCTCGGGTATTTTTCGCGCCACGACAGCTGGAGACTCTGCTGGGGAATAGATATGATCTCCTATGCGAGTCAACCCTAGTTTAGTTTATTTTGTGCTTGAGTGTTTCTTTTATCTGTTTATTTACTTATTATTTGTTCTATCTATATATGCCTTTATTATTTGTATTTCCAATTGCTGTATTATTAATATATGGTATCATTGGAACTTTTTGGACTATTGGCATTTGTGTGAGGAAAAGCTTTATACCCGAGCTATGAGAAAAACTTAAGTTAGGATGGTGGTTGTGTAGTATTGACCTGCGAGACATCGAACTCGTTAGGTTGATGCGAGAATCCCACTCAGATGAGATCCCTTGAAAGTATTAATGTCTTACGATTAGTCGTTTTGACGGTGATACTTTCAACCTCGATCTATGATTTTGAGGACCTTTTGTAGAACCCTGAACCTATGGCTTTTAGGACCGATGGTTGTGTAGTTTTGACCTATGAGACTTAGGACTCGTTGGGTTAATGCGAAAACCTCACTCAGAATAGATCATTCTTTGAGGATATTATTATCTTACTAGTAGTCGTTCTGACGATAATATTGTCAGGTGTGATCCATGACTCTGGGAACCGTGTCTAGAACCGTGGAGTCGATGGTTGTGTAATATTGACCTACGAGACTTAGGACTCGTTGGGTTAATACAAAGACCTCACCTAGAATAGATCCTTTTTAAGATATTATTGTCTTACGATTAGTCGTTCTGACGATAATATTCTTGAATTGGGTCCATGACTCTAGGAACCTTTTAAACCCTAGAGCCTACCTGTGTTTGGTTTTCCTATTCCTGGAACCTTTCCTCCATGAAGTAATTAATCAGGATGTTCTAATGATCACCTACCCAACTGTACATACATAAATATAAAACATTTCATAATCATAACACATATGACATGTGCATATTTTCAAGGGACCTAAAGACTCGTTTGATTGCAGGCATTCAGAAGACATGGGTAGCAATCAAAAAAGTACTTATTCATTCAAGTTCAGGAATCCAAAGCTAGGATTGATTAAGGGGTTGATCTCAGATGTGAAAAAAATCAGAAGGAACAACTTTTGTGTTGAGTATGGTGACCTGTTGACTATCATGAACACCGAGGTAGATGCTTGGGCCATTTTCACTCTGGCACAATTCTATGATCCTCCCTTGCGGTGTTTCACATTCCAGGACTTCCAATTGGCGCCAACACTAGAAGAGTTCTCACATATAGCAGACATTGGTATCAAGGATGAAGTCCCTTACACCGTTCTAGGGGATTTTCCTACACATCAACAAATAGGTTCATCTATACATCTAGATAAAGCGGAAGTGAAAGCTAATATTGGACCAAAAGGAGACACTTTGGGCTTCACTTAGAAGTTCTTAATGGGAAAAGCTTCAGACTTCAAAAGTAAAGAAGATTGGGTCGCTTTCAATGTTGTGTTAGCCTTGATACTCTATGGGATTGTCTTGTTCCCGAACATTGATGACTTCGTGGACATGACTGCTATACGCATTTTCTTGCTCAAGAATCCCATTCCCACCTTGCTTGCAGATGTTTATCACTCCATTCATTGGAGAAATGAGAAGAAGGGGGGGATGATCCAGTGTTGCGCTCCTTTACTGTATAAATGGTTCTTATCTCACTTACCAAGCGAAGGGCCTTTTGTTCAGAACAAGGATAACCTCAAGTGGTCTAAAAAAATCATGTCTCTCACTGCCAATGACATCACCTGGTACTCTCGTGTTTATGATGATGTGGACATAATCATCAAATGTGGCAACTTCCATAATGTGCCACTCATAGGAACTCGAGGTTGCATCAATTACAATCCTGAGCTTGCTATGCGACAACTTGGGTTTCCTATGAATGACAAACCAGAAGACAAGTTGTTAGAAGGTTTCTTGCTGGGAGAAGGAGTGAAGGAGTTTGATCTGGTGAAGAGGATAGGTCTGGTTGCTAGAGGGCCATATACAAGTTTAGTCCAAGCCAGAGCTTCTCAAGACAAACTACCTTACCCTTATGAGCCTCCAATGCATACAAATCCTCCAGAACCTACTCACGTCACTATGGAGGAAGCTAAAGAGCTTAAAGTTGTCATCCAAAGTTTGGAAAAAGAGAATAAAGAGCTACGGTTGAACCTTCTCCGGATTACTGAAGAAAGGGATAATCATAAGTGGGAGCTTGGGCGGAAGAAAACACAACTTCAAGCAAATGTAGAAAGGACTGATAAGGAGGAATATAAGAGAAAAAGAGTCAAACAAGGGTTAGATCAGGTTGAGAGCTACTTGAATACCGTCAAAAGCCAACTGAAAGAGGCTGAGAGGGATTGTCGTGAGAAAGAGAAATGGTGGAACCTCGCCACAAAACAAAAGAAGGAGATAAGAGAGACGCTTGAGGCTGAGATAGCCAACCTCAGTGTTTCACTCTGTGAATCAAAAGAAAGGGAAGAATGATAACGCCGCAGTAAAGAGACTGCTATGGCTTCTACTCAGGTTACACCTGAAATGTGGAAAGGAAAGTGCCAGGAGGCTGAAAATGCTAATGAGTGGGAACGATACTGGAGAGGTCGACATGACTCTTTGCTACAAGAAGGTGAAGATTGGATGAACGCAAGGGAAAATGTGAATGCTAGTTTGGCAGCCTGCGAGGAAACCATCCAGTTTTTACATGAACAAAGAAATGAGTATCGAGACAAGTTTTCCAGTTTGATAGACTTCTGTAATGGCATGGCTACGAATGTGCCTTTGATGCTAAGATGTGCTTTGGAAGACATAGACAATGACAACATCCCTCATTCAGTGACTGAATTTATTTATCTTTGTGAAGACATGATGAAAAGGTTCAAAGGAGAGTTGGAAGATCTCAACAAACAGAAGCCTGCAGTTTGACCTTTTTTTATGTTGTACTTTCCTTTATGTTTGAAATAATATTTTGTACTCAATCCTTGTACTCTATTTTGAATTGAATGAATGAAGGATTTTGAGTTTCTTTTGTACAAAAAAGTTTGGTTCCATTCTTGTTTTATTCCTCGTGATCTCTTTGAATGCTTGCTAAATTACAAGGAATCTAACACGGTTCCCTGAAAATAAAATTGAACATTAGCATAAAAGACATTTTTAAATCCACGTGCATTAACATATGCATCATGCATTTCATTTGTCAAAACAAAAACTCATTCCATTTTTCCTCGTGTCTAGTAGTTCAAGCTGATTCCTCAACGTACATACGCTACTCGCTCCAACACAAGAAGAATCATGGATGTAGTTAGAGAAGAACAAGCTGCCTTCAGAGAGGAGATGGACTCTGTCAAAAGCAAGATCGAGCAGATCTTTGAGGCTATACAAGCTCTGGCTAGAAGGGAAGAAGAGGCTCGTGTTGCCGCTGCTGTAAGGAACGATGCTCTAGTTCAAGGGGTTGCTCTTCAGTCAGGACCTTCAGTTCCTATTCCAAATCCCGTTATCTACGGTCTTCCTCCAGGCTTTGTTCCACCGCCTGAAAGAAATCATGTGCCTCCACCTGCGCATACTTCTGGAGTAGCTGATGGAGTCGCTGTGCAAGGACCTCCGATAGTCAATCAAGTAGTCATGCCCCGCACTGAATAAGAGCTCCAGGACGAGTTTGAAATGCAGAATTACAATGGAGCTACTCCAGTGGTCATCCCTACTGCTGCCCAAGATTCTGAGGCTATCTTGATGTGTCGTGCTCTGGCCGAAAAGCTAAGAATCTTGGAAGGACATAACTTAACCCGTTTAAGTGCCTTGGAGATGTGTCTAGTCCCAGACGTGGTGATTCCTCCAAAATTCAAAGCGCCTGAATTTGAAAAATACAAAGGACTCATATGTCCTAACATACATTTGAAAATGTATTGCAGAAAAATGGTTGCCTATGCCAGAGATGATAAGCTCATGATCCATTGCTTTCAGGACAGTCTAACTGGGGCATCTTTGGACTGGTACATGCAGTTAGAATGTAGCAACATCCACACTTGGGATGAGTTGGCTGAAGCATTCGCAAAGCAATACAAATATAATACTGACATGGCACCAAACCGTACTCAGCTTCAGAGTATGGCCCAGAAAGACAATGAATCTTTTAAAGAATACGCACAACACTGGAGAGAATTGGCTGCAAGGGTGCACCCGCCGCTGGTTGATCGTGAATTGATTGACATTTTCATGGGAACCTTGCAGGGCCAATATCATGAAAGATTGATCAGTAGTGTGTCCACAGGATTTTCTGACATGGTGATCGTGGGAAGAGTAGAAGAAGGACTGAAGAGTGGTAAAATCCAGGGAGGTTCCAGCAGTCAACCAATCTTGAAGAAGCCTTTCAACGGATTCAAGAGGAAGGAGGGTGAGACTAGTGTCATTTCTTCTCAGAGGGGGAGACCATCATACAAAGCTCCTGCTTCTGTGCCTTATTATCAGTACCCTTACGTAGCGGCTGCTCAATATCCAACCATGCCTTACCGTCCAATTGCTCTTGTTCCTATTCCAGCTCTGGTACCTCACTATCAAGTTCCAGTTCCTCAATATCAAGCTCCACAACCTCAATTCCAGGCTCCTCCACCTCAACATCAACAGAGAAATCAACAGAATAATCAACCACGTCCAGTTCAGCAGCAACGACCAAATCAATAGAGGCCATATCAACAGTACAATAATGTGAATACCACTCCTATCCCAATGAGTTACACTCAATTGCTACCGTATCTGATTCAGAATGTTACTGTCGTGCCAAGGGCATTACCTCCAATGCCGAAGCCGCATAAGCCTTGGTATGATGAGAATGCTAGATGTGCCTTTCATGCTAATTCAGAGGGTCATACAACAGAGAATTGCAAGGTGTTCAGGCTTCGGGTCCAAGAGTTGATAGATCAGAAAATTTTGTCTTTTGCTGATGTTCCAAATGTAGGGAACAATCCTTTGCCTAAACATGATAGTTCAAGTGTCAATGCTATAGAAAGTTCAACTGATGATGGATTGATAAAGGATGTGTTCAAGTTGAAGACTCTTTTAACAGTGGTACATGCTAGATTGATGGAAGCAGAATTGATGAATGGAGTACATGATAGTTGTGTGGTGTGTTCGTCCAACCCTGATCAGTGTGGTGAATTCAAAATTTATCTTCAACGTTTGATGGATCAGCGGGTTATTCAGTTCACTAGAGCAAAGATTGATGAGGAAGTTGCTATGATTGTGCCTGTGTTTGATCAAGAGAGGCTTCCCAAGCCTTTTGTGGTCCCTTATCAGAGAAATGTTGACCTAGATCCAGTGAAAAAGATTGAGCCCATGGTTATCCATGTTCCCGCTCCATTCTCATTTGACAGTACCAAAGTCGTGCCTTGGAACTATGAGCCTGTAGTTTATGTGGGTAACAAACCAGTAATCTTGAAAGAGCCAGATGTGACTAACATCGCTGGAGCTAGTGGTGTGACTCAAAGTGGAAGGGTTTTCGCTCCTGAAGTGATCCCAAACAAAGAAAGTGCACCAACAGTTGAACCAACAAGTGGGAAAGAGGTGAATCCTCCAGAAGCAGGAGAAGGCTCATCTAAGAAAGCAGTGACTGTTGAAGAGGATAGGGAATTCTTGAAGATCATCAAGAAGAGTGATTACAAGGTCGTAGATCAGCTCAACCAAACTCCTTCAAAAATATCCATTCTTTCTCTACTTATGAGTTCTGAGGCTCATAGGACTGCTCTATTGAAGTTCTTGAACGAAGCTTATGTGGCAGAAGATATCAATGTTATTCAGTTTGATAATGTGGTTGCTAATCTCAATGCTAGTAGTTGTTTGATGTTCACTGATGATGATTTACCCCCTAATGGGCGAGAACATACTATGGCGCTTCACATCTCCATTCAATGTACAAATGTCACTTTGGCTCGAGTACTGGTAGATACAGGTTCATCCTTGAACGTGTTACCTAAGACTACCCTGGCACAATTGAATATTGAAGGGGTGCAGATGAGACCCAGTGCTTTGATAGTGAAAGCTTTTGATGGGTCTAAGCAAACAGTTATTGGGGAGATTGACCTCCCAATCCTGATTGGCCCTCAAAATTTCCGTATTACCTTCCAAGTAATGGATATTAGGCCTGCCTATAGTTGTCTGTTAGGTAGACCTTGGATCCATGCTACTGGAGCTGTCACCTCGACACTTCACCAGAAGTTGAAGTTTGTTACTTCTGGTAAGCTGGTATCAGTATCCGGAGAGGAAGATATTTTCGTCAGCCATTTGACTTCTTTCAGATACATTGAAGTAGGTGAAGACATTGTTGAAACTCCTCTCCAAGCCCTTGAAGTGGTCAATGTGGTCCAGACTAAGCCGAAACTTGTTGAAGAACCCAAGGGGGTCATGACCTCGTGGAAGAGTGTGAAAGTTGCAATTGAAGATGGTTACCTTGGAAGTTGGGGCACAGTGATTGAATTACCAGAGAAGAAAGACAAGTGTGGGTTAGGATATCAGCCGCCTATTGAACTTTTCAAAGATCAGAAGATACATCAGGGGAAGGTTCCTAGCATCCAGGAAATATTCTCCAAAGTTGGTTTCCGAAGTGATGATCAAGTGAATGCTCTTGAAGATGAAGATCTAGATTTGTCCAAGATGGTGTTTTGTGGACCTCCGGATGCCGCTCTCACTAACTAGAAGGCAACAAATGTTCCGGATATAGTTTCTTGTTCAAAGTAATTTACTGTTTTCTAAAACATCCAATGTCATGCCCAAGGCATATGGATAGCTTTGTAGGGCCCATTTTGTGTTAATATTTAAGCCTTATCATCAATACAGAGCATATTTTTTGAGATCCCTGTCTTTCATCTTTTTAATTAATTTATTTTTTTACAAACAAATAAACAACAAAAAAAATGGCAATTTTTATTTCACATCACTTTCATTTTTCAAAATCTTCCTCTAAAAAGAAAAATCATTTCCATGCAGATCATTAATTACTGGATCCATTGAACACGACAATGCTATAATTCCCTATGACTTCGACCTCCCGATTAACCAAGCTGAAGAGGATGGTAAGGAAGACTGCGAACTTCCAGAAGAGTTTACCAGACTTTTGAAACAAGAGGAAAAGATGATTCAGCCTCATTAGGAACCAGTGGATGTGATCAATCTGGGGACTGAGGAGGATAGAAAGGAAGTCAAGGTCGGAACTGCTTTGAAAAAAAATGTGAAGAAGGAACTAGTCAAGCTACTACATGAATATGTGGATGTGTTTGCTTGGTCATATCAGGATATGCCAGGACTTGACACCGACATAGTTGTGCATAAGCTGTCGTTGAAGCCGGAATGCCCGCCCATCAAACAAAAGTTGAGAAGAACTCGACCAGACATGGCTGTCAAGATCAGAGAAGAGGTCAAGAAGTAGTTTGATGCAGGTTTTCTAGCTGTTGCAACTTACCCGCAGTGGATTGCTAATATTGTGCCAGTTCCGAAGAAAGATGGAAAAGTTTGAATGTGTGTAGACTACAAAGACCTGAATAGAGCTAGTCCCAAAGATGATTTTCCTTTACCTCACATTAATGTATTGGTAGATAACACAACTCAGTTCTCTATATTCTCCTTCATGGGCGGATTCTCAGGATATAATCATATTAAAATGTCTCCCGAAGATATGGAGAAAACAACTTTCATTACACCATGGGGAACTTTCTGTTATAAGGTAATGCCTTTCGGCCTGAAAAATGTTGGGGCAACCTATCAAAGGGCCATGGTGACTCTTTTCCATGATATGATACATAAGGAGATTGAAGTCTATGTGGATGACATGATTGCCAAGTCTCAGACAGAAGAGGAGCATGTTATTCATCTGAAGAAGTTGTTTGCAAGATTAAGGAAATACAAATTGCGCTTAAACCCTGCTAAATGCACTTTTGGGGTCAGATCTGGAAAGCTTCTAGGATTCATTGTGAGCCAGAGAGGCATAGAAGTTGATCCTGACAAAGTCAAAGCTATTCAAGAGATGCCAGCACCTCGGACAGAGAAGCAAGTATGTGGTTTCTTGGGCAGATTGAACTATATTTCCAGATTCATCTCGCATCTGACAGCCACTTGCGAGCCAATATTCAAGTTGTTAAGAAAGGATCAAGCTGTTAGGTGGAACGATGATTGCTAGAGTGCATTCGATAAAATCAAACAGTATCTGCAAGAACCACCAATCTTAGTACCACCAGTTCCAGGAAGGCCTCTCATTATGTATTTGACAGTACTCGATGAATCCATGGGATGTGTATTGGGGAAACACGATGAGACGAGTAGAAAAGAGCATGCTATCTACTACCTGAGCAAGAAGTTTACAGAATGTGAAATCAGGTACTCCATGCTAGAAAAGACTTGTTGTGATTTAGCATGGGTTGCTCGTCGTCTGAGACAGTATATGATTTGTCATACAACAATGTTAATATCCAAGATGGATCCCATCAAGTACATCTTCGAGAAACCTGGATTAACTGGCAGAATCGCTCGTTGGCAAATGTTGTTATCAGAATATGACATTCAGCATGTAACTCAGAAGGCCATTAAGGGTAGTGTGTTATCAGAGTACCTTGCGCACCAACCAGTGGAGGAATATCAATCGATGAGACTCGACTTCCCAGATGAAGACGTCATGTACATAAGAGACTATGAGATTCCAAGCCCGGAAGAAGGACCCGAACCAGGATCGCGGTGGACGCTCGTGTTCGATGGTGCCTCACATGCATTGGGTAACGGAATTGGGGTTGTTATAACTTCTCCAAAGGATTTTCATATTCCCTTCACGGCAAGGTTATGTTTCCAATGCACCAATAACATGGCGGGGTATGAAGCATGTATCTTGGGGATTGAAGCAGCTATTGACCTACGAATCAAGATTCTTGAAGTGTATGGGGACTCAGCACTTGTCATCTATCAAATCAAAGGAGATTGGGAGACCCGCCATCCCAATTTGATCCCATACCGAGAGCATGTCATTAAGCTAATCCCCTACTTTGATGAGATTAATTTCCATCATATTCCTAGGGAGGAGAATCAGCTAGCCGATGCCTTGGCTACTCTGTCATCTACGTTCAAGGTCAAGTGGGCTAACGAATCACCTGTTATTACAATTCAACGTCTAGACGAGCCATCACATTGCTTGGCAGTTGAAGCAGAAATAGATGGCAAGCCTTGGTTTTATGACATCAAACGATATCTTGAGAAGCACGAGTATCCAAATGATGTATCCATCATAGACAAAAAGACCTTAAGAAAGTTATCAGCCAATTTCTTCCTAAGTGGTGGTGTTCTATACAAAAGAAACTTTGATTTAGTTCTACTCAGATGTGTGGATAGACACGAAGCCGACCTACTCATCAAAGAAATCCACGAAGGTTCTTTTGGAATTCATGCAAACGGACATGCAATGGCGAAGAAAATCCTTAGAGCTGGTTACTATTGGTTGACAATGGAAACAAATTGTTACCACTATGCCAGGAAATGCCACAAGTGCCAAATTTATGCTGACAAGGTGCACGTGCCACCTACTCCTCTGAATGTTTTATCAGCTCCATGGCCATTCTCAATGTGGGGCATAGACATGATTGGTATGATTGAGCCTAAAGCTGCAAATGGACATCGGTTCATTCTGGTTGCCATTGACTACTTCACTAAGTGGGTAGAAGCAGCTTCTTATGCCAATGTGACAAAGCAAGTCGTCACTCGGTTTATCAAGAAAGAGATAATTTGTCGCTATGGAACTCCTAGCAAGATTATCACTGATAATGGATCAAATCTGAATAATAAGATGATGAAGGAGTTGTGTGAGGATTTCAAGATTGAACATCATAACTCGTCACCTTATAGGCCAAAGATGAACGGAGCTGTAGAGGCAGCTAACAAGAATATCAAGAAGATCATTCAGAAAATGGTGAAAACTTATAAAGATTGGCACGAGATATTACCCTTTGCTTTGCACGGATATCGAACAACTGTTCGCACTTCAACAGGGGCAACCCCTTTCTCACTAGTCTATGGCATGGAGGCTGTGCTACCGATAGAAGTTGAGATCCCCTCATTGAGAGTCTTGATGGAGACATAATTAGAAGAAGCAGAATGGATTCAAACCAGGTTTAACCAGCTCAATCTAATCGAAGAAAAGAGGATGACAGCGTTGTGTCATGGTCAGTTATATTAGAGGAGGCTCAAGCGGGCATTTGACAAGAAGGTCCGACCTCGAGAGTTTAATGTAGGTGAACTAGTTTTGAAAAAGATAATCTCCCTCCAGAAGGATTCACGTGGCAAGTGGATTCCAAACTATGAAGGACCATTTGTGGTGAAGAAAGCTTTCTCTGGTGGAGCTTTAGTTCTCACGAACATGGACGGAGAAGAGTTGACACACCCCGTCAATTCTGATGCAGTCAGAAAGTATTATGCCTAAGAAAAAGAGATGGATAATAAAAGCTCGCTAAGTTGAAAACCCGAAAGGGTGACTTAGGCACAAAAAAATGAGCATCCCGGTGAGTTGAAAACCCGAAAGGGCGGCTCAGGCAAAAATTAGGGATAAAAAAAAAATTAAGCCCAGTAAGTCGAAAACCCGAAAGGGCGACTTAAGCAAAAAAGGATAAAATCTCCTGGTGAACTGAAACTCTTAAGGAGCAGTTCACGCAAAAGTTAGGGAACATCCAAAGGCATAATACTGCAGCGACACAAGTCAACACTGCAACAAAGCTTAGATGGAAGAAATCAGTCCAATTACCATCTCCAGAAGCAAAGTAATAAGGACTAGAGGACATAGAGGAAAGTAGAAAAGTTGTATTTCGTTGGAAAATCAGTTAAATTTTTGTTGCCATTTACTTGCTTTCTGTCTCTGTAATCTCCTCTTAGAGGGGTTTACATCTTCATGAACCCCATGTATGAGTTATTCTTCTCATCAAATAAAATTGTTCAGTTGAACATTGCTTTACCAATTATTTCTATTTTTCTGCTTAATGTCGCTTTTTATTTTTGATAAGATAAAAACATTAAAATAGTGGAAACGACAAAGCTTTTAAAAACTTTAATTCGTTTTGATTTTGAAAGTATAAAAGGAATTTTTGTTGGTTTACAATAATGAATCTGGTTCACAAGACGTGGGACATTTCCTAGATCATTATAATCTAAAGCAAGTTTGAAATGGATTTTCTTCCAGAAGCAAGAAGTCCTCATTGAAGCCCGTTTGGCGGAAAAGCAGAAATCAGAATTTTTTTTGCAACAAAAAAATCATCTTCATGGTGACAAAACTATCCAAGACAAGGCGTTGGGGAATCCGAGCTTGATACCCACAAAATGCATAAACTAATATATTCATGCTTTCACATTCATTTTGCATATCATGTACAAAATGAGATCATGCATAAACCTCAGCCAAATTCAACAACCTCTCAAGAAAGTTCAGTGTAATCCTTAGCAGACGAAGATGCAAGAGGTGTTCTCAAGAGTAGAGCAGTTATCTTCTCCAGTACTATAGTACTTTCAGAATACAATCATTGTTGGTATTGATTCTTAAGAAGAGTTTCTTCCCCAGCAAGGTGATTGATTTTCTTCCGTTGGAACTTTGTTGTAAACAGAATTTCTGCTTGGTTTCCCCAGTAGATATTTCCACACAGAGTTTCTCCAACATTGTATTTTTCTCCAACAAAACTTCATGAACTTCCCAAGCAAGTTTCATAGCAGCAGGATTCCTTGAGAAAGGTATCCCCAATAATTTTATCTTCAGCAAGTCTCTTTGAAGTAGCTGTCTAAGATGGACATCTCTTCATAAGTTAGAAATCTCCCCAATGAGTCTAATGGACGAGAGTTCCATGAACAAACAATTTTTACTGAATGTTCCTCAGTATATCTCCAGCGAGCCTCCTGTGTGTTTATTTCCCAGAGAGTCTCTTGTATTCCCCGACAGGTTTCTTCAATCAATCCTCGGAAGAGTTAGTGTTCCATGTTGATCTACTATGCGATGGAGCATTAGGTTAGACCTGTCAGTTCGATAATTGAGAGTAAGGTTAATCCTTTTGAATATCATTAAATTTTCATCCCCAGCAAGTCTCTGGGATCTTCTCATTCCCCAAAAGAGTCTTCTGTTAGCCAAGAGCAGTTGGATATGCGGTTATTCCCCAAAGGAAGCATTTTGTTTATTTCCCAGCAATTTGCATCAACCAAGAGCAGTTGAATGCATTAGTTTCAGCCAAGAGCAGTTGAATACTATTTTATTTTCCAGCAGTTTACTTCAACCAAGAACAGTTGAATGCATTAGTTTCAGCCAAGAGCAGTTGGACACCATTTTATTTTATGCAGTAGTTTCAGCCAAGAGCAGCTGAACACTATTTTTATCTCCCAGTTTTGCTTCAACCATGAGCGGTTGAATGCAGTGGTTTCAGTAAAAAACAGTTGAACACTATTTTATTTTACAACTTTTGCTTCAACCAAGAGTCGTTGAATGCATCAGTTTCAGCCAAGAGTTGTTGAATATGACATCTTTAGCCAAAAGCAACTGAATATGATCATTTATTCCCCTAGGAGTATCTGCCTTCAACGAAGAATGTCTGAAGACCAGTCGAGCATGTTACCTTATAACAGATCCATCACAGAGATCTAATGTCAGTCAAGAGCAACTGAACATGATTCTGTCATCCCCAGTCATTTGCATGTCATCTGAGAAATCAAGAGCATTTCCCATTTACATTCATGATTAAGGAATCAAGAGTATTTCTTAATTCATCTGCATTTTCATGATTAAGAAATCAAGAGTATTTCTTAACTTATACATATTTCATTTACATTCATGATTAAGAAAACAAGAGTATTTCTTGACTCATATGCATGTCATCTGAGAAATCAAGAGTATTTCCCAGTTCATTTACATTCATGATTAAGAAATCAAGAGTATTTCTTAACTCATACATATTTCATTTACATTCATGATTAAGAAATCAAGAGTATTTCTTAACTCATCTTCATATCATCTGAGAAATCAAGAGTATTTCTCAATTCATTTACAGTCATGATTAAGGAATCAAGAGTATTTCTTAATTTATTTGCATATCTTATGAGAAATCAAGAGCATTTCTCAATTCATTTACATTCATGAATAGGGTTGTCATACCCTAAATTTTACCCTAAGTTTTTTACCTGCATCAGCATAGCATAATAGATCTATTTTGTCGCACATTTCATCAGTTAAAAGCATTCATCAGGATTTAGATGAAAAGTCAAGAATTCTGACATTTTTATCTAGTCTTGATGACATTCATTCAGTCATTTGTTGATTGAGTAATCAAAACATTTGATTTCTCAAATCTCAATGCATCATTCATTTTGTTGCATATTGTTTCAGAGGTTCAGAAGATGATAATCAAGAGTGTTGTCATCGTCTAAATCTTTATAGGAATTTGTTTGTGTTTGAGAATTAGCAGTAAATGGTCTAAGGGTGATTCAGTTACATATGATTGTTTGTTCATGATTATTCAGTCAGCAACTCAGTTCATTCACAATAAGTTTGCATTTTCTACTTGTCACAACATGCATTTTGTGTCGCACAGTGCTTGGAATATCAGCCAGATAAAATTTTCAGACCTACAAACAGATAGGTCGAATCGTTTCTTAAATAGTGCATCAAATTAGCGGGCGAAGAATTTCAAAATTGAGCTTTCAGACGTCATTTTTCTTAATCTACGGTTCACGTAGTTTAACCCAGTGTGCTCATTTTAATTTTTCGAATGCATTTTATGTCGCATTTTTATCCGCCTGAGCCTTTTAACCGGTCAATTTTTATTGCAAAATTTGATCAAAACATGTATGCTTTAGAGAAGCGTATTTCACGTTGATCCTTTTTGTGCATTCAAAATATTTTTCCAGGCACCTTTGCGTCCGATTTTTATTCATTTTATATGATTATTTCTTTTCTTTCTCTATTTTCAATATGTCTATGTTAATTATTATTTTAAAAAAAAATCACGCTTTTATTATAAGTTAATTATTTAAAATAGTTTAATTTTGTTTAAATTAATTTGTATCAATTATTAATTATTAAATATTATTTAATTTAAATTGTTTCCATGTATTAATTTAATTCCACTTAGTTTAGTATAATTTATCATTATTCATTAACTCAAAACTACTATCAGTTACATATATGTATGTATATATAATATAGACAAGTGATTATAAGAATTATCAACCACAAGAACAGGGCCACGCGGCCATTTATTGTCCAAGGAAGCAAGAAAAACGTTTTTTCACTTTCCACAATAGATCCAAACATGCCTTTTGGAAACACCACATGACCTATTTAGATATTTTCACACAGAACACTCTCTTGACAAAAAGCAAAGGCTCACTTTATCTTGAAGAAAAACACAAAAATATTATCTCCACTTTCATTCAGCAGATACTACACCCATCTACCTCTAACTTCCTCCACCATCTCTCCATCAAACACTTCATCTTTTCACTCACAAACAATCATCCACCATTCCTCTTTTTTTTTGCCAAACAACCATGGTTGCACACTCTTTCCGTCGCCGACAACAATGATATTACGAACCACATAAAATACCGGAGCCGACGAACGCCGATACTGGTTCAACTCCTCACCAACTCGGATTCAACAAACCACTATTCCACAACTTGATACCACAGTGCTCAACATAACCTCATCTTATTTCCGTCAAACACCGTCATTCCGCCATGTAAAAGTGTTTGTGCTTAACTTTTTTTCTTTGTTCTTTATATCTATGTTTGTGCTTTCTTCTTATTGATTTGTTCTTTTTGGGGTTTCATAATATTTCTTTTTTATGATTTTGCTCTTAGCTCATTTTGTAGCATATGCATTATGATTGTGAGTTTTTAAATATATATTATAAGTTTGAGTTTTATTTTAAGTTAAATATATAGTTTAAGTTTGAGTTTTAAATATGCATTATAGGTCTGCTACTTTAGTTTAAGTTTTCATATATTATCTTTTGGCTTTGAAGCCTTTATATATACATATACGTGTTTCTGGTACTTCTCCGTTAATTATTTTTATTTTTTATTTATTTTAATATTATTATTAATTATTATTCTTAAATTACTAATTATTACTATTATTATTATTGATTAGTACTATCATTATTATTATAATTATTATTGTTATTCATTATTTTTATTATTATCATTAATTATTATTGTTTATTATTATTTTTAGTCGTATTATTATTATTATTATTATTATTATTATTATTTACAATTGTTAATAGTTATTGTCTATTATTATTATTTTATATTAATATTTACTAATTAAATTATTGTTGTTATTACTATTATTATTTGTTTCTGTTTTTAACTATTATTGTTAAGTATTATTATGGATTATTATTGTTTATTGTTTTTATTTATTTATTTTATTTTTTGTGTCGATTATTTTTGTTAATTATTATTGATTATTACTATTAATGTTAAGTATTATTATTATTATTATTGTTATTTATATTTTTGTTTATGGATTAATTAATTTTTTATTTTAATTATTAAATAAAAAAAATGATTTATTTGTCCGATCGGTTTTTCACAGATGCCTAGAAATTTTGGAGTTAAAAATTCAATTTAACTTTAGAAATTGCTTAAGTGCATAGAGTCTTGTTGACCGACCTCAAATATGGTGATTTGAGTATGAATCACTTTACGATTGCTTAACATTACGCTAAATTATGTAATTAAAATTTCTGATTTCATTTCGAGTCCCTTGGCTTTCTCTTGGGCCTTCTTACAACGAGATTCTTTTATTTTTTTCAATTGTCTTTCAAAGCTTATATAATTTAATTATCGTGTTGTATCCCCATTCGATAAACTGTACCCCCATTCCTAAACATGTGTAATAAATTTATCGCTTCCATTTGCCTTACTGTGCTAGTTGATTGTTAACAGAAGATTAAAATCAACCCTTTTAGAAAAGAACAAAAACAAATACTCGATCCAACGTCGAGTCTTTTTTTTTCCAAATCAAATCCAAATTGATTGCAAAGTCGAGCACTACCCCCGCCACATCCAAACTATTTTCATAAAGTCAACTTCAGACGCTTGATCCAACGTCAAGTTGTCCCCCTATTTTCAAAAACTTTTCACAATAAAAATGGAAGAAACTGATTAAGTTTAGACTTTCTCTGTTTCGAATGTTAGGATACTGTTGTAGAGCTCAATGTTCAAACATTCGTCTTCCATATTAACATACAGTAATTACCAGAATTGGGTCATTTCTCTTATAGAAGAAAAAGATTGATTGGGTATCGACCTTCTCTTTCTCGATTATTTGGACACTGATGTAGAGCTCTCTGTCTGACTAATCGTCTTCCGTTAATGAACTTTGGCCTAATTTGCCATACATTTTCATAATAAATTTTGGATGAAAAGAGAGTGATTGGGCTTAGGCCTCTTCCTTTTCGAGCATCTGAGTACTGCAGTAGAGCTCCCTGCTTAGATGCTTGTCTCCGCTTAAAATCAACTCAAACTCATCAAACTTGTTTTCCGCCCTTGTGCGACTCCGAAAACATTTTCAGAAAAGAGTATGAAACATCCATTTTGATGCGAAACAAACAAAGACTTCAGCCTCCAAGAGTGAGCAGCAAGTAAAGGTTTAATCGCTCAAATGTGATCTAAGCATCAATCTCTTTAAAAGAAATCTACTCAGTAGTTCTCAGGGGTAGAACTACGTATGGCTTGAGTTCTTCATAGCACCTGGAGATACGTAGGAGCAGGATTACGAAATCTTGTCAGGCACATTAATATTAAAAACCCTAAGTCTTTCCTTTCTTTCTTTCTCTTTCCTCACCCGATAAGTAGAAGATCGCAAATGATATCACGCTAACACTCTAACACGAAACTAACTAGATGGGTCCCATCGAGTACGATGGATGTGAGGGGTGTAATACCTTCCCCTTGCATAACCGACTCCCGAACCCGATTTGGTTGCGACGACCATTTCTTTTTGATTTTTGTGGGTTTTATCGATATTTCCCCTTTCCCTCTTTGGGAATAAATAAAGTTCGGTGGCGACTCTGTTTCATTTATATTTCGAGCGTTCCTTACGCTCGGGTATTTTTCGCGCCACGACAAGGGTGTCCCATTGGGTTGAACATGGTGACTTGTAACTGAAGAAATTGCCATTGCCCGAGTTTTGAACTTCACTAATCTCAATGCGAAGCCAAATTAGAACTTTTTTGGACCTAAACATGTTTAACCAAGTCTCCATAAGTTAATTGACCCTTTAAACGCATCATTTGGCTGAGTTTTGATGAGTTTCAAGTCACACTTTTCACACACCGGATCAAATTCTTTTTGCATGAATTCTACATCATTGCACATGTATTTGGATCCAATCACATTCCCTATAAATAAAGGAAGCTATTACCTTCATTTGCAAGCTTTCGAGAGCCAAGAAATCCCTGCTGCAACTTGAAATTTTTCCAGAAAATTCAACTATCGTGTTTTGAGTTTCAATTTGTTTCAATCTAATTTCTTGATTCCATTAGCACCTTCGGCATCCTCTGAAACTTTTGCAACAATTCCCAAGCTCTGAGACCTCCTGAAGTGCTTTAACCAGATCAAGCTTATCAACTTTTGATCACCATTTGGACAAGGTAGTTTTGAGCATCATTAGAACAATCATTCGCCTTAGATTTACATAGTAACCTCATACCACGATACGTTCGATTATTAGTCTTTGTGGGTTCAATAATCTTTAAAACTATGCGATAGGATTGTGCACTTGCAGTCACGATTCACATAGACTTACCAAAGTCGCGATCAAGTTTTTGGCGCTGTTGCCGAGGACTAATTTAGTCGATATCGTAACTCTGGCGTTACCCAGTATAGACTAAGGCAAACAATTCTTTGTCCCTTTCTACATCTATTGAGTGTATGCCAAGTACTCGCTCTCAAGGCGAGAAATTAAAGCTATAACTCGACGAACCCGAGCGTTATCTTAGGTTAGAACGCAGGATACGAGACTTGATACGGGAACATCGTATCAAGCTAAATCTTCCTGACCTTAACATTCCTACTTCTGCATCAGTTGTTCAACTAGATATGGTTGAACCAGTGCAAAACCTTCCTCTTAAGTATTATGCAATCCCTTCACATGATGAACCTCATAACAACATCGTTGCCCCTGCGATCGAAGCCAACAACTTTGAACTAAAACCCTCACTGTTGTCATCCGTACAGCAAAACCAGTTTTCAGGTAGTCCCACGGAGGACCCGAACCTACACTTATTAGTATTTTTGCAATACGCAGACACGGTAAAAGCGAATGGTGTCAGCTCAGAAGCTATAAGACTCCATCTTTTCCCATTTTCATTAATAGATAAAGCTAGAGCTTGGCTCCAGTCTCTACCATCCAACTCTGTCACTACGTGGAACGAGTTGAAGAAAGTCTTCTTAGCCCGATATTTCCCACCTAGTAAGACGGCTATGCTAAGAGCCTAAATAAACAGGTTTAAACAAAAGGATAATGAATCACTTTTTGAAGCTTGGGAGAGATATAAAGACATGATGAGGCTATGTCCACATCACGGTCTAGAAGAATGACTGATAATCCACACCTTTTATAACGGTCTCTTGTACAATACAAGATTGACAATAGATGCCGCCACAGGTGGCGCATTGATGGATAAACCATACAACGAGGCCTATCAACTCATTGAAAGTATGGCCCAAAATCATTACCAATGGGGAAGTGAAAGAACCTCTGTAGAAAAACCTCAACCGAAGGGCGGCATGTACGAATTGAGCAGTCTTGACAATGTCAACGCCAAGGTAGATTCCCTGACTCAGAAGATAGACAGCTTGACCATAACACCAGCAGCCACCGTGGCTGCCGTAACACCAAACTACGAGATATGCGGAGTTCCAAGGCATACTCCCCCAGAATGTCAACTCTTGACAGGAACTTCCATAGACCAGGTGAACTATGCTCAAGGAAACCCCTACTCAAATACCTATAACCCAAGTTGGAAGAACCATCATAACTTCTCATACAAACACAATAATGCATTGTATGCACCTAATCAAGCACCTGATGTACCACCAGGATATCAAAAAGCTGCCACAAATACTCAAAATGCTCATAGGAAATCAAACTTAGAAATAATGATGGAAAACTTTATAGCTACCTAAGCTCAAACAAATAAGGATTTCTTAAATCAAAACATACACACTAGCGAGCAAATCAAGCAGTTAGCAAACAAGGTAGACGCTTTAGCCACCCATAATAAAATGTTGGAAACTCAAATATCACAAGTGGCTTAACAACAAGCACCTACCGCTTCTCCTGCAGGCACATTTCCTGGACAGTCGCAACCAACCCCGAAAGGTCATGAAAATGCTATTATACTACGAAGTGGGACAGAACTAGACGGACCGACCGACCCTAGAACTCAAAACCCATCCATGCATCAAGACCCAGGTAAGGTGGCCGAGAAGGAAGACGAACAAGAGGAAGATAAAAACGAAGAGACCGTAGAGAAAGAAGAACCTTATGTGCCTCCACCACCATATAAACCCCCTATCCTTTATCCTCAAAGACTTGTTAAATCTAAAAGTGTTGGGCAATTTAAAAAATTCGTAGAGCTTCTAAAACAATTGAGTATCACAATATCCTTTATAGAAGCCATAACTCAGATGCCCTCATATGCTAAGTTTCTCAAAGAAATCTTATCTAACAAGAAGAAGATAGAGGATAACGAAACTGTTATACTTACTACTGAGTGTAGCGCCATAATACAAAACAATATGCCTCCTAAGCTGAAAGACCCAGGTAGTTTCTCCATACCCCGCGTAATCGGAAAGTTTGTCATCGACAAAGCACTATGCGACTTAGGAGCTAGTATTAGTTTAATGCCCTTATCCATATGCGAAAGGCTAAAAATGGGAGAACTAAGACCTACGAGGATGACTGTACAACTTGCAGACCGTTCTGTTAGATTTCCCGTAGGTATGCTGGAAAATGTTCTGGTGCGAGTAGGACAATTCTATATTCCTACAGATTTCATAATCATGGATATAAAAGAGGATTCCAGCATCCCTATCATATTAGGAAGACCATTCCTAGCCACAGCCGGAGCTATCATAGATGTTAAAAGAGGCAAGCTAACCTTCGAAGTTGGTGAGGAAAAGGTCGAATTCATTTTGACACAATTCCTAAAGGCACCAGCCATAGACGACTCCTGTTGTCTACTAGATGTCATCGACGAATGCATAAGAGAGATGGAGAATGAACAAACATCATACTCCGAAATACGGAAAAATCCAAGGCCTCCTACTTATGAAGATGAAAATTTAAGCAAGGAATACCAAGATGACAACCTAAGCGAATGCCTAGCACTAATGCCCGATCATATGCCTTGCCCAAAGAAACCAGCCGTAGAACTTAAGACGTTACCAAAAAATCTAAGGTACGAATTCCTAGACACTGAACTTGAGCGACATGTAATAGTAAATGCAGATTTAGGGCAGATAGACACCGAAAAGCTTCTACACGTTTTGAGAAAATACCTAACCGCTTTAGGCTACAATATCTCAGATCTAAAAGGAATAAGCCCTTCCATATGCATGCATCGCATAATGCTAGAGGAAGACAGTAAGACCTCTAGAGAACATCAAAGAAGGATAAATCCCATTCTGAGTGATGTGGTAAAGAAAGAAGTGCAAAAGCTGTTAGAAGCAGGTATTATCTACCCGATATCCGATAGTCAATGGGTCAGCCCAGTACATGTCATACCAAAGAAGGGAGGCGTCACAGTTGTTAACAATGAAAAAGGAGAATCTATAGCACAAAGAGTAGTTACTGGAAGTAGAATGTGTATTGATTATAGAAAATTAAACAAAGCCACTCGAAAGGATCATTTTCCTTTACCTTTTATCGATCAAATGCTTGAAAGATTGGCTAAGCATTCTCACTTCTTCTACCTAGACGGTTACTCGGGATTCTTCCAAATTCCTATTCATCCGGACGACCAAGAGAAAAAAACCTTCACGTGCCCCTATGGTACATTCGCCTACCGACGAATGCCATTCGGACTGTGTAAGGCTCCCGCAACATTCCAAAGATGCACGATGGTAATTTTTGTAACACCCTAAACCCCACACATAATTTATCGCGTAAATTAAATATAAAATAAAACCATGTAGGGTGTCACACATTCATAACACACATGACCTGCTCCGTAACACGGGTTTAACAGTAAATTTCAATACACACGTTTGTAATAAGGATGTTTACACGACATCCCACTTATCTGAATCATACCTGGGATGTTTACACGACATCCTTCTCATCTGATCGGTACTATGTATTCACATAATAAGAGATTCACAACTTGTCACTACATGCTCACTTCCATTTTAAAGTATCATCGCAGCGAAATTATCATCACAGTTATGGAAGATAAAGCAAGTAATAACATTTAGTCTCAACTTCAATTTTAATAACAAAATAAGAGAGTTGTAATAAATCAACTCAACATCTTAAGAATTCTCAGCAACAAAATTAGTCTTATGACTTCAACATGATCAACATACGGAATAAAGTAAACGTTTAACCCAACCCGATGTTACATGATCAAAGCAAGGTACCACTAGTAAAAGCGACAAAATAAAGAAGTAATCCAAGAGCTACCTTTCACTTACTTCAGCAATACTACTCTTGAGTATCTGCATGATGCCCATGCAAAAGCAACATTCAAACAGAAGGGGTGAGAATTCATTTCAATAATAATGATATAGAATGAAGAATAGAGTACAACATCTACACAATCATGCACAACAATATATCACATTCTTACATCTAAATTATAATCAACATCATACATGACAACTTATCAATTATCATCAACATCCTACAAAACCACATCTCATTTATCATTAACATCATATGCAACAACATCTCATCCAACAACACATCAATAACAACCAATACAAATGCAACACTTATGCAATGTACTTAACACCGACTCAACATGCACATGGTACCAAAATGAACACTCGGGTTCATCTCACTCCATGATCCCCACCATAGGATTGATTCCCTCTTGGAACCGGAGCACACCAAAATCGCTACCATCACCATAGGTAACGCTTCACTAATCCCCTATAATAGGAATGAGCTACTCGCACCCGATCCATCATCATGGGATTGAGGCTCACCAAAATTCGTTACCATCAACATATGTAACGCTTCACTAATCCCTCATAATAAGAATTAGCTAATCGCACCCGATCCATCACCATAGAATCGAGGCTCACCAAAATTGGATCGAAGCCCGTACACCAAGATGCATGACTCTCAAATAACATGCATTAACATAATAAGGTTCACATAAAGGATCCCCACACACATATCATCATTTATGCATCACACCATTCATCATGCAACAAAAAATTCATGTTACCACATGAATAATATCAACAAATAACAACAGCTCATCAACATTTTAGCATCATCAACATAACAACATAATTATCACACAATGATATTACAACAATGCCACGATTCATCAACCAAACGTATAAACCAATATATTTATCAATACAGTAGGCATGTGAATATTATTTAAACATATCAACAATCACTACCATGTTTTAGGTCTAAGCATTATCTTTCTAACGCTTCAAACGCAATCAAAATCGGACTTACAAAATGAAAGTTATGACCGAAATCGTCGGGATGTGTCAACAATTCATTAACCGAACGTAAGAACAAAAACTTCACCAACATAGTAGGCATAGGAATAATACTCAATCAATTCACTTATCACCATCACATTATATCTCTTAGAGTCTCCCTTCTAATGCTTTAAACCCCAACCCAAAATGATTCACGAGTTTCCAACATAATTTTCATCTTCTTCAACCCCAAAAAAGTCCATGAAATAATCTCCAAAATTATTTTATTCCTGAAATAAAGTTATATCCCTCTTTTTCAAATATCCAACACTTCAAACGACACTCGATTTGGACTTACGGATCAAAAGTTATGACCAAAACGATTTCGACCGAAAAACATAAAAAAAATGCTCGCGATTGCGACGGGCAGAATGCAGAATTTTCTGCATTTTTCATCGTTTGAGGCCTTTTGAACCTCCGATTTTGATTCCGTAAAAAGTCAAACGCTCATAAAATTACAACCCATGTAATACTACAATTATATAAAGTTAATTTACACTTTTAACCCAATTAAATAATTTAATAACAACTTTAAGATTATGCCCAAAACCTTCGAAATTGCAACAATGGTGAATATAAGTTTAATCATCAAAACAGAAAACTACACACATGTAAAACACATGAAATTCATTATATCATCATCATATAATAATCACCATAACATCCAAATTCAAAATTATGAATCAAAACACTCAACCCTAAGGAGGTTAAGGGTTCCTCCATTCTATCCTTCTATCATATCATTTACTATTGGAACAAGTTCTCAGCCTTACCTTAGATTTTTCAACAAGATGCATACTTCAAGCTTTAACAGTGGAGTTTTCCTTTAGCCCTAACTCTTGCCTCTTCTCACCACAAAATTCTATTTTACGTAAAATCCTCCAAACTCTCTTACTAACCTTTTTATCATTAAGTTAATTCCCCCTCAATTAGGAACTTCCACCATTGCCCTCACTTATCATCTTATTTACCACCATATCTCTCTTGGCTCTAATTTTCTTTTAATAATATAATACTAATAATATTCTTCTTTTTCTCCATACTATTTCTACTCTTCTATTTTATTCCAACAAATAAAATAAAATAGTTATAGGATAATTATTAAAAATTCTCATTATCCCCATTAAATAAGTAAAATAACCAAATTTCATTATTTAATTAAGATGCTCATATTCTAGTTATTTTATTATTTATTTAATTAATTCGAATAAAACACTATTTATTTCAATCACTAATTAAAATTCTAATTAATTATCAACAACTATATCAAACTCTTACTCCCTCCATACTTCTATTTCAAGGATACATGCCCCCACAATCATACACAATTAATTTAAAATACTCATTAATCATAGAAAAATCTAAATAATTCAAATTATATAATTAATTAAATTCGGGGTGTTACAATTTTCGCAGATTTCATAGATGACATCATGGAAGTCTTCATGGAAGATTTCTCTGTATGCGGACAGAGCTTTGAAGGCTGCTTATCGAATCTTGAAATGGTACTAAAAAGATGCGTAAAAGTGAACCTAGTGCTAATTTGGGAAAAATGCCATTTCATGGTCCGACAAGGAATCGTGCTCAGACACATAGTATCCAACAAAGGGATTGAAGTCAACAAGGCCAAAATAGAAGTTATAGAAAACCTCCAGCCTCAGAAAACCGTAAGAGAAATACGAAGCTTCTTAGGACACGCCAGTTTCTACCGACAATTCATTAAGGATTTCTCAAAAATCACAAAACCACTGACTGGTCTATTGATGAAAGACGCTGAATTCATCTTTGATGAAAAATGTCTAGCGGCATTTGAACAACTGAAAACAGCTCTTATTACCGCATATATCATGCAACCGCCCGATTGGAGATTACTGTTTGAAATCATGTGTGATGCTAGTGACTATGTTGTAGGCGCAGTCTTAGGACAAATAAGGGACAAGAAACTTCATGCAATATACTATGCAAGTAGAACCCTAGACCCTGCACAGATGAACTATGCCACCATAGAAAAGGAACTTTTAGCCGTAGTGTTCACTCTGGATAAATTCCGTTCCTACCTAGTAGGAACAAAGATAATTATCTATACCGATCATGCTGCAATTAGATACATGTTAAACAAAAAAGACACCAAACCAAGACTCCTAAGGTGGATATTACTATTACATGAGTTTGACATAAAAATCAAGGATAAAAGAGGCACGGAAAACGTTGTGGCCGATCACTTGTCAAGAATGGAAGGTATTGAACCTAAACGAGTGCCTATAAACGATGATTTTCCGTACGAAAGACTCATAGCCCAATTGGAAAGCAATACAACTAAAGATGCGTTAACCCATAAGGATACCAAAACAAACGAAGTAGTGGAAGCAATTTACATCCAAACCACACTACCATGGTACGCTGACTTCGTCAACTACTTAGCAACTAGGGTACTTCCGCCAGACTTAACCTACCAACAAAATAAAAAATTCTTCCATGATCTTAAACATTACTATTGGGACGAGCCTATACTTTTCAAGAGAGGCGCCGACGACATTTTCCGCCGATGTGTCCCAGAAGATGAGGTAGAAAATGTAATTTCCCACTGTCATTTTTCCCCCTATGGAGGACATGCAAGCACCTCGAAGACTTGCACTAAGATCTTGTAAGCAGACCTCTTTTGGCCCACTCTGTGGAAAGATGTCCATATCGCGATCACAAATTATGACCGGTGTCAACACACTGACAACATATCTAGACGCGACGAGATGCCTCTTAAAGGCATTTTGGAAGTAGAAGTCTTCGATGTTTGGGGAATCAATTTTATGGGACCTTTCCCATCTTCTTTTAGTAACAAATACATCATTGTTGCGGTCGATTACGTATCAAAATGGATTGAGGTCATTGCCTCTCCAACGAACGACACACGAGTGGTAATTAGACCCTTTAAGCGAATAATCTTCCCTAGATTCGGAGTGCCGAGACTTGTCATCAGTGATGGTGGCTCCCATTTTATTTCAAGAATCTTTGAAAAGTTATTAGTTAAATATGGAGTCCGGCACCGCGTAGCAACACCCTACCACCCACAGACGAGTGGGCAAGTAGAAGTCTCGAACCGAGAAATTACACAAATCTTAGAAAAGACAGTTGCCACCTCTAGGAAAGATTGGTCCTCAAAATTACCAGAAGCTTTGTGGGTATATAGGACAGCTTATAAGACCCCAATAGGAACCACACATTTTAAGATAGTTTATGGAAAATCATGTCATATGCCGGTAGAATTAGAACATAAAGCATATTGGGCCATTAAGACCCTTAATCTCAATTATACTACCGCATGCGAGAAAAGAATATTAGATATCCACGAACTAGAAAAACTTAGGTTAGATGCGTATGAGAATGCCCGAATCTATAAAGAAAGAACAAAAAAGTGGCATGACAATCGCATATTAAGGAAAGAGTTTAAGGAAGGCGACAAAGTACTCCTATTTAACTCCCGCCTCAAACTCTTTCTCGGAAAACTTCGTTCTAGATGGTCCGGTCCCTTCGAAATTACCAATATCTTTCTGAATGGAGCAATAGAGATAAAAGGAGAAACGAGCGAACCATTCATAGTAAATGGCCAACGTTTGAAACATTACCACAACGGTGATAACAACGATTTCATTGTAAATCTTAAGTTTGCAGAGCCTCACGCTCATTTGAAAGAATAACACCTATCCTATTTTTGTCGAGCTTACGATAATAAACAAAGCGCTTGGTAGGAGACAACCCACACTCTGTCTTTAACTATTTAATTTAATCATAAATTTATAATTATTACTATTGTTTAATCTTCATTTCTTTATTTTCTTCTTTATTTATTTCTCTTAAAGTTAATCAGTACATTTCTGTATTATTGACCATTATTAACTTAATGCTATCATCTACTTGATTTTATCTAGCTACTGACTATCACAATGCAACAAGTAGATTACATGGATATAGTCTTCAGAGGCAGAGCTCAAAGGAGACGTTTTGAGGCTCTAGCTCAGAGAGAAATGACACTAACCTTGTACCCAGATGGACGCTCCATGACCAAGTTAGATATGAGAGACAGTGTTACGTTCCTAATTAACCAACAAGGCTGGGACACCTTCGCTATGAAGAGAAAATTTAGTTCCTACAGTAGGTTGACCTTAGAATTCCTAAGTTCCCTAGTGCACCTGCCAAACCATGGTATTGGACTTAACAAAGGCCTAATCACCTTTAGGTTGTTTAATATGGATTACCGCTACACCCACAGAGAAATGGTTGAACTCCTAGATTGCCCTCATGGTCCTGATACCTTTACCATTACCCAGGAAGACAGGCTAGTAGACCATCAATTAGATCTCTTCTGGGGTAGCATCACAGGAAACGACCACCCCGAGCCAGACCTTATGCATTCAGAGAATATCCATAACCCTGTGACTCGTTACTTCCATAAGATCCTAGCTCACACCTTGTTTGGAAAGGAACAGAATAAAACCTTTGTGTCCAAAGACGAACTTTTCATAATGTACTGTGCATCACAGGCCCGACCTGTTAACGCTGCTACATTTATGATAGCTAATATGTACCGTATGGCACAAGAGCACTATGGACCAATCTTAGTGGGAGGTTTAGAAACCATGATAGCAAATGCCATCGGACTGAGACAGCCACTTATTAGGCTCACCCCTTTAGGTGGAATACGACCAATGAATATTGACTTTTGCTTCAACACCGGTATCATTAGGAACCTAGGTCCAGACGTGTTTGAGTTTCTAATCAATCGCGAAGTGGTACACCTGTTTACCTTGCCAGACCCTAGGACGAGTGTACATGATAGGAAAAATTGGCTCTATGATTTGGATGGACCACCAGATGCACCACCCTCTCTACCAGAGACACCCAAATATACGACCACTATGACAATTATCTCTCTGATGCTGAATCACATGCCCCAGTTATACCTGTTGCACCTCTCACCGATCATGTTGTTACCATCGAAGCTGTTCAGACAAATGTCACCAATCTGAGAGGCGAGCTGAGCACCCTACGCGTGGAATTCCACGACTTTATGGATGTAGTGATAGAGAACCTGGATCACATTTACCAGCACTTCTACTCGTCCGCTCCTTCTACTAGCAGTCGCCGTAATGGCTAATTTATTATAGAGTTACCGATTTACTGACTTTCATTTTATTTTATTTTCATGTTGGAACTTTATTGTTATTTACTTCTACACATTGGAATTTATTTAACTATTTCATTTACTTTTATTTCAGTAGACAGATTATTTCACCTTTTCTCGTCTAACCGATTCTTTTATTCGTCAATGTTGCAATTAAATTCCATTCCAATGTAGCATGTTTATTATTTCCCATACACTATATTTATTGGTAAATCAAAAATTGCATGGTCAAAGAAAAATATAAAAGCACACGCATGGGAAGCCACACTACATGTGGCGCCTGCCACACGCAGTTGTGGCACCCATGTGAGGGTTGTGGCGCCCGCCACACACATGAAAAGTGGTGCAGGCTACTACACAAGCCTGCACGCACAAGTTGTGTTCTTTGGTCCATTCAACTCACCTTTAATGAAATGTTCCTTGCATGCAGATAATGCTTAATGTCATTCAACCAATTTTCAAATCTCGTGGACCAAGGCATTGAATATGATTAATGTTATTTATCTACCAATTAATTTTCCAACCACCTTAACCTCTATATAAACCACCCACATTACCTAAACAATTCACAACTATCACTCACATATTTCTCTCCTCTCTTGCTCTATTCTCACTATATTATACAAGGGGTGTAAAATCCATTATGGCACAGATGAGGGAATACGAAATAGTGTTCAAAAACGGCGAGTCGGGCGAATTACAAGAGGAGATGTACACGTCTCTAAGCGCCAGAAAGATTGAATCGACAAGGTATGCCGATGAACACTGTTTATATGCCTTAGGAATTCAAGATAGTGTTAACTATATGCTAGACATTTTAAATTTAAATTATTTTCTATCTCTCAAGGACCCTGTCTATGCTCAACTAACATTAAAATTCCTAAGCTCATTAATTTTTAGTCCCACACCCAACACAAACTGCTCTAGTGGGAATGTCCATTTTTATTTATTTAACGTAGAATACGCCCTTACATTTTCCCAATTAGCGGACCTGCTACATTTTCCCCATGGGGATGGTGTAGTAAGTGAGGTCCTAGATATTGAGGGTTGGCAACGCACCTTCCAACCATTTTGGAAGGCAATAACCGGTTCAGTAACCCATAGTTTTGAGGGAAACCGAATCACTTCAATTCAAAATCCAGCTATTCGATATGTCCGCCAATTATTGGGGTGCACCATTTTTGGCCGAGCAAATTCTAACAAGGTGAATGAAAAAGAACTCTTTTATTTGTTCGCCATATTTTTGCCACAAAAGGTGAATACCGTCCCGTTTATGCTATCTCACATGCAGGCCATTATCAATGCGAAGTGAGGCCCGATTATTTTTGGAGGTTTAATAATCTCCATAGCCAGAGTCCTAGGACTCGAAGAAAAAATCTTCAGACTAACCCCGCTCCCGCATCATGCCATTGACATTGACATGGCAACCAACATGAAACTAGTAAAACGAAGGAGTGACGGTAAATTTAATTTAATAATTGCTAATAATGTGTTACAAGAATTTATCCTCCCTAATCCAAATCGCACAGACGTGCGCAACCCGGATAATTATTGCTATACTAATAATCCAACTCCTAACCAAGTCCTCGCGCACATTTTTGAGAATGTAGTTGCTGGCGGGGACACCGATGATGATCACATTCTGGAGCAAACTGCTCCCGCTATTGACCAGCACATCACACACACTTCATTTGAAAATGTTGCAGGTACATCTTCCAGTCAGAGACCAAGAAGAAATGTGGCACCAGCCACTCTTGATGATATCTATGCTGAACTGCTGCGGCATAGAGAATTAGATGCTCAGTGTGAGACCTACAGCTTCAAACCATGGGAGCTCAGCAAATTGAAATGATGCAAATCCTTCGCCAAATGCAGCATGATCAACACGACTATGCCTTCAGGGCCGAACAGAACATGTCTGACTTGGTCGATGAAATGGCAACACTGACAATGCGTGTAGAAGATCTCCAGAACTACACGCCACCTAACAGCCAGGGAACGATGGACGTCCACGTACACGTGGCATAAGACGTCAGTAGCAGAATAAACTAGATTCTACCTTTCTTTCCTATCTTACGTCATTGCATTGGGGACAATGCAAGATTTAAGCATGGGGGGATGAAGCTTTACCGCTTTTTATTTACCGCTTTCTAGTTAGATTTATATTATTGCTATTTATTTTTGTTATTTTATAATTTTTATGGTTATTTTAATTTTTGTTAAAGTGTCAGTCGAGTTAAATATCAATGTGTTGTCGAGTCTTTATGCGTGGTTTCCATTGTTTACTAATTCTCATGTTTACTTGAGCCATACAATTTTTTTGCAAAAATCTAGACTTAGAAATACAGTGCATCTTTTGAAAATTCTGAACTATAAACCAAACTGAGGTTGAATTGTAGAGATTTGGAAAAGCTTTATAAGATCGGTGTCGCTTTAACACCTTAAATCTCCCAAGTATTAGATCGATTTGAGTACTTGTCATGCCATAGCCTTAAATTCTATCCTTTAATATTTCCTTAAGTAGTTTATCTAGCAGTCAACACCATCCTAAGCACACACTACGCAAGAAGTCGATGCAAATAAGTGCATGATTTTCAGGGCTTAAGAGAAGAAAAGATTACAAAATGTATGAAAAACGTTGTTCCCTCTAAGTTAGGTGACCCTCACCCGGTCATTTAGCCCAACGGTATAACCAACTTCAAATGTTATTTGAGCCAAAGTGCGAAAAAGAAAAAAAAATTATGAGATCATAGTCACTAACAGACTATCTTGCTATGGATGTGAAAGGATAACGGGCTTAATGTGTTTGCGCCAGAATGAAAAAGGATAAAAAGAAGGTTTAGTAAGGTAGGCTTAGGCATGACAACATGATTCAGATTGGTTTGTATATGAGGGAGACTTATGGTTGCAACATTGCAACTTTGTGTTTTAACGATACCCTTAGTATGGAAGTGAGTACCTGTTAATAGAAATTTGAACCAAAGTAAAGTTTATAGACTAGAATGAGTATCCGAATGCAACTGTGTTTTCTACGAGTCTTGATAATGTATGCTGCAAATACTTTACAACTTTTTCATGTATGCAGCATTTGCTTGAGGACAAGCAAAGGTTTAAGTATGGGGGAGTTTGATAACGCGAAAACGTATCGTATTTTTGGCCCTATATGCACTGCTTTTTACTCGATTAACACTATTTATTACACATTATTTTATGCTTATTTGCAGTTATTCATCGATTAAAAGGTTTACCGCAAGAAAAATGGGAAATAGCAAAAAGGAAAGAAAAAAGGCAAGAAAAGAGAAGAAAATGAACCATCCAATGGGATAATGGGCCACCAAAGCAAATGGGCTTGTGGCGCCCATTACCGAAAGGATGTGGTGCCCGCCACATTAGGCCAAAAGGAAGGTGGTGCCCGCCATCAGCCCTTGAAAAGTGGTGTGCGGTTGCTACAAGAGTGGCGCTCGCCACTCATCATAGATTTAGGGTTGTGGCAACCGCCACAACCAAGTCTCCCCACTTTTCCTAATTTTTCTCCACTCTTTTAGCCACGGTTTCCACTACTCTTGCTACAATTGAGGAATGTGAAAAGGATATAAAAAGGGGAACCATTCAGACTCGCCTACCTCTCTCTTCTTCAGTTTTTAGTTTACGCTTAATTTTTGTTCTGCTTTATTTTTCTTTTAGTTTTCTAGGCAGTTTCTTACCATTGTAAAAGTGATAGTTTCTCCACATCGGGGACTATTACGGTTTATTATTTTTCACGCATTTGGGATTCAGTTGTAAGGGGTATTCATTTCCAAAGCCTGCCGGAATTATTTAATCGAAGATTCAAGATTCAATTCCAGTTCTTAAATTGCAATCCAGGTTTATTATTGTTTACTGTTTTATTTATTTATGCCTTACTGTATGTTTAATTCCCCAATTGCCATGTCTGTCACCGGATCTATGTCCGGCTAAACCCTTAGGGATCGGTATGTAAAGACCGTCGAAACGACGGGATTCAATAAATAATTGGTGTTAGTTTTTATAAAATTTATTTTTCCAGTTTTAGTTTCTTATTTTAATCAAACTGTTTTTCGTACGAGAGTACAAAACAAACTAAGGTTACGGTCAATAAAAACGAGAGTTTGAGATTTTAACCAGATAGCTAAAACTAGGCATTGATCATAAATACAGCGAGAGCGCTTTAGGATTAATTAGACTTTATCTATATTCAAAAAGTACTTTTAAATTCAAAATGAGACCGCGATAACCAAACATTCTGGTTTAGGAGTATGGTCGAAGTCAATAAAACGAGAGTGTGAGGCTAAGTCCTTTCTATAAATAATTTCTACTGAAGAATATTTTAACCAATAAGATTACACCAACTATCTATCGAATCCCCGAGGATTGATGTATTACATACTGATATCCCATATATCTTATATCTTTATCTTTATTCTATTCTATAGTTATTTCTCTTCATCCCTTCAATCTTAGAACAATCATTCGCCTTAGATTTACATAGTAACCTCAGACCACGATACGTTCGATTATTAGTCCTTGTGGGTTCGATAATCTTTAAAACTACGCGATAGGACTGTGCACTTGCAGTCACGATTCACATAGACTTACCAAAGTCGCGATCACTCTTGAGAATTTTTACTTTAAATTCATGTCCTCCTTTTTTATTTTGGTGATGGTTGAAGGTGGATCCGGTAAGGTCCACCGAAAATAGCGCACTTTGATCCACTTGATCTGCCACCTCAATTAATGAGGGAGATCAAGTGGTCCACGTTTTTTTGTATTTTATGATTTATGTTTTAATTGCTTTATTTTTATTAATTCATATTAATTTTAATATTGATCCAAAAAATATGGGACTTTCACAATAAAATTTAAAATATTTTTCTCTTTCATTTTCTGAATTAAAATTATTTTTTGGATCAATATTAATATTTTTCATGATTTAATTGTTTTTATGCATATTTTTAATTGTTTAAGAATACTTTTAAGTTTCCAAAAATTATGAAATTTTTTCTTCAAGGTCCTTTGACCTTGTTTGACCTATGATAAATCTCTTAGTCATTTATTTGGTGTCTTGAAGAGGTTTTAGGATTTTGATTAACCATAATTTAATTTAACGCATTTTTAATTGATTTTTAATTGTTTAATTGTAAATAAATGGTGTTGAGCCATTTGTGTTGACTTGTTGAGTTTGACTATGTTGTTTGGACCTTGGTCAAGGTTGATTTGACTTTGTTGGATTAAAATCATTGGATTTAAGGGATTGATGAAATGTACATTTCATCTCCCAATATGAATGAATGATTTTAATTTGATAAAAGTCTTCCCATGACCAATTTGTATTTGTCTCATTTCCCCTCCTTCTTCATCTTCAATCCCTTTATATCCCATCCATTTCATTGACCTATGATATCTCTACATCCTAAGGCTAATTGGTTCATAAACCAATATAAGTATGGATGAGATTAGGTCCACCCTTTTGCCATTTTCTTTTAAGTGTGGTATGTTTTAGGAGTATGGTTCATTATACCATATCTCTAACATGCATTAACACTAAAATTTCTATTGCCCGACCTCAAATAGTTGTGACTTCTACATAAGTCCAATTACGATTGCTTAACATAACGCTAAATTTTGACCCAAAAGCATAACATTCTAGTAAGTGAGATTGTAAGTCTCCCCCCTTTCATGGTATTGTATGGAAACATGGCCTTTTTTCCTTCCTTTGGAAGATGTCTTGGTTCAAGGATCCATGCTTGTGAATAGAGGGTTGAGTGTTCTACAAAGAATGACTTAAACAATTGAAAAACAAAAGCAATACTAACTTCTAATTAACTAACATTTGACTAACTTTTAATTTCAATTCATTTACTTTATGCACTTTAAATTCAAGTCTTTATCATTTGCCATTATTCATACCATTTAACTTGTTTCTTTTAATGTCATTTTCACTTTGCTCACTTCAGCCATATCTTATGATTATATTGTGATTGTATATACTTGTTTGTGTATTTTGTTTGTGTTTGTGGTCTTTTGAACTTAATGTACATAATAATAACAAAACCCCCTAAAAATGTTTTGTGTGGACTGTTGGATTTGATCTGAGACATTGGAATTAGAATTAGGCAACCTTCCCTATGCAAAAAGGACTTGGCCAATGCTAATTTTTTTGAAGCCAGTCATTGTGAATTGAACTTTCATCTGATACAAGTATTGAGATCCCTTTTAAGTCCATCTGCTACATGGTCTTGATGTAAATGTTATTTTGAACCTGTGTCTAATGCCTTATTCTGAGCCATTTAAGGAGTATGTCATCTGATGCATGAGAGATTATGAAGAAGACTATGAAGTTGCTAGTTTGTATGGGGCTATCTTTATTTGATGCCTTGCTCTCCACCTTGCTACTTGTGTATTGATATTGCTTGATTTCTAAAGTCCAAGGGAAAATTGGGTTTCTATATGACATTCTTGTCTATTGGATTGCATCCCATTGGTCAGATCTTTTCAACTCTTAACTTTTAAATTTTTGCTTAGAATTAGTCTCTTCATCTCCTCCCACTTCTTTAATTTCAAATCTCTCCCCCCTTTTTAAAAAAAACTTCTTTGCTTGTGATTTCTAAACTTAGACTTTATTGTAAATTAGAAACTTTGGCCTTATGCCATTGCATTTTCAAACTTCTTTTTTCTTAATCAAACTTGTAAATGAACTTAACCATATTGACTTAAAATTTCAAAAGACAAAAAGAACTAACACTCATTCAAACTCTTTTAGGCCTTTTGTGCCTTTGTTAAACTTAAAATTTTGTTTAAAAAACAACTCACTCATTTTGAAATTGTTACCACGAACTACGAGGTTTTGATCCCTCATTTTATGTTGGTACGTAGGCACAAGTCTGAAGGTCTTGTCAAACACAAAAATATAATTAATGAATTATTTTCTCACCCCACACTCTATTTATTGCAAACATCATTTCATACCAAAAACACATGTACATAAAAAAAAGGGCTCCCTAGGAGTACCTAGGACACTTTGGGTGCTAACACCTTCCCTCTGTGTAACCAACCCCCTTACCTGTAATCTCTGGCATTTTATTAGTTTTGATTTGAAAACTTCTTATCTTTGGGTTTTGTTCGTACTTTTCCTTTTTCCCTTGGAAACAATAAAAGCGCGGTGGCGACTCTGGTTTTATTGACATTAAATTTATCCATAGCTTAATTGTTATAAATTTACCGCTACACAGACAGCCAATAAAAATTCCGCCATCCAAAACCTCTATGGAAAAATAAAGACTTTGTTTGTCCAACTTCCTTTTAAGCTCAATGAAGATGTTAATTCAACCAAGACTGCTTATCCAGGAATGAGTCTATAAGATAATACATTAGCCTGGGAAGAATGCAACTAACTGCTCAGACAAGGTTTGATAGAACCAACCAAATCAGAATGGGCTTGCCAAGCATTTTATGTAGAAAAGAGATCTGAAAAGTTGAGAGGAAAAAAAAGGTTGGTAATTGATTACAAACCTCTAAATCATTTTCTTAAAGATTATAAATTTCCCATTCCAAATGTCTCATCCTTAAATGTTTTCATCAAAGATAACAAGATCTATTCCAAGTTCGATCTTAAGTCAGGATTTTGGAAATTGGGTATCGACCCTGAGGACCGTTACAAAACAACGTTATGCATTCCTAAATTTGGGCTTAAGATAGCTCCATCATTTTTTCAAAAGTCCATGACTAGAATTTTTGAGCCCGTTCTCAATAGTATCCTCATCTATATTGATGATGTGCTATTATTCTTAAAAGATGAAAAAACCCATAAATAATTATTAGGCCAATTCCTTCAAATAGCCCAACAACATGGAATGACGCTCTCTGAAAAGAAAAGTTGATTGGGCAAAACATAAATTGATTTTTTAGGGATGTATTTCTCCCAAGGGAGATATCAACCCCCAACCTAATTGCTTAATAATTGTTAAACTTTCCTGATGAAAATCTCACAGTTAAGCAAATTCAACAATTTTTTGGTATAATTAATTATATCATAGATTTCCTATCAAAACTGACGAGATACACGAGTCCTCTATCCCAAATGCTGAAGAAAAAACCCCCACCATGGGAAACAAAGCAAACTGAGACAGTAAGGGCTTTGAAGAAGATTTCACAAACTCCACCTGCCTTAAAAATCCTAGGGAATGGTAAAATAATCCTACAAAGTGTTGTGAGTGATAATTATTGGGCAGCAATCTTGATAGAAGAACTTGAAGGAGAAAAATACTACCGCGGTCATGTCAGTGGCCAATTAAAGAAGCTGAAAAACACTATCACACCACCTACAAGGAAACTCTCGCCGTAAAAATGGGAATCCAAAAGTTTTACTTCCACCTAAGAGGTTACTAGTTTGAAGTCCAGATGGACAATTCCTCTTTCCCAAGATCCTTGAATTCAAAAATAAGATTCCATCAAATCCTCAAACCCTTCGCCTCAAAGATTGGTTTTCCAGATATGATTTCTCTGTAAAACATATCAAAGGAGCTCAAAATATGATCCCTGATCTACTATCCCGACCTATGAAACCTATCCAGATAATCACAACTAAGCACAATTTCCATCTAATTCTTATGGTCAAACCACTACCAACCCATGCATCCACAACCAAGAATCTTCCTCCAAGAATCATGGTATCTTCTTCACCGTCCTAGCTCAATCAATATGCTAGGAACAATCTCTTTTATTACATGACAAAAATCATATAAAAGAGAAATCAATTAAAACCAGTCATAGACAAGGTTAAAGAGAGAAGATAAGACTTAGAAGCTATTAGCCAACTCAAGACTGTTTTCTTTCTACACAAACCTTATCAAACAGATCCTGCAACAAAGCTACTTGATTCTAAGAGTTATGTTCACCTATGGGAAACCATTGATGATTATCCTCCTAGTCTAAAAAATCACAAAGAAATTAATGGAGCATGTTAAATTCATCAATCTCCATGATCCAAAGAACATAAATGATAATACAACTTGCATAAGTCATGAAAAGTCCAGAAGACCAAAAGTTGGAGAAAGCTCAACTCAAGCCACACAGCAGAAACCAGATTCTCCAATGAAAGCTGAATTTGCAGAAGGACATGTTGAAGAAACTCATAAAAAATTAATGGATCACACTTACATGATGGATGACATCTGGCAGCACGAGTCATCTCGCTTTGGAGATTGTTTTTTGATGAAAACTTATTCGATCAGAATATGTCTCCAATAACATTCTCTCAGCAAAATCATATGTGACACATGTTACATACTTTGTAGCGGCAGATGGAACCTCATGAAATACATATAACCGTATTGCTATTCAATTTTATAAAATAAATTTGTTATTTCAATAACAAAAACAACTTCATAATAATTATTCTTTTATTAAATATAAATATGTATTATATATTTCAATTTTATTAAATATTAATAATATAATTAATAGGTGATTTAATATATAAATTTGACTATGCTATCTTTTTTATTTAAATATATTTAATATTAATTTTTCATATTTTAAAATAAATTAATTATAAATCTAGTTTATCAACTACATGACTGACTTCTATAACAACAATACTTATTTTAAGGCTTATCGTACTTTTTTGCATTTTGGTCCGATATGTTAATCTCTAAGTTTTTTTTAGTTTTATAATTAAAAAGATATCTATATTAGTTTATTAACTATTCAAAATATTTTATATTATTCTTTTTTAAAATTAATAATAAAAAAACTTAAAAATCAATCAATAAATAAATTCACCATTTATTAGATAAAAATGATTAATATAGTAGGTTTTGAAGAAATAAGAAAATAATATGAACATTTTCAAAGATAATTTATGAAAATGAATTCAAGATTAACATACATAAATATTAAACCTATTTTCAATTATGTTATTGACTTTTAATCTATAATAAATATTTATAAATATGTTAATTAACTCTTTGACAAAAAAGAAATTAAAAAAAAAGCATATAAATTATTTAAATATTCAATATAACAAACAATTTTTTTAATTCATAAGATATCAACTCTTATATTTAAGGGGATGGTGATATAGTATTAATCAAGGTTTATTTTAAAAAGCAATTGCATATAAAAAAAGAACTTTATATTTTAAAAAAAAATTAATGAATTTTTTTTATAATTAAATAAAAGTAATTTCTAAATAAAAAATAGAAAAACAAATTGTAGATGTTGTTTTTCTTTTTTGAACAAGGTTTACATAAATGAAAAAGAAATACTGACAAATACGCTAAAAGAAACATAAAATACCCTTTCTTTGACTTTTAATAAAAATAATAATAAAATGTCACTTTGAATGCAATATTTTTCCACAAAGTTACTCTTGAGACATTAACACTATGGAAACATCAAAACCGATATTAAATGCATAGTTTCAATGTCTTCTACCCCAGTTACACCGACCGCACTAGAAAACCAAAAGGATAAGCATTGAGATCCCTTATTAGCCAAAAGACAATTCCATTCTCTTTTTTGGATTATAAATTCTCTCTCTCATTTTCAGCATAACCCACAAAACTTTCATCCTCTTTTCACCAATGGATAATCCTTCCACCAATGAAAGTTCCAACATTTCTTCTATTCATTTAGAGTCTGCTTCAAACCGAAAACCAACCCCTCTCATTAAGATGATAGCAGTTGCTTCCATCGCAGCCGGTATCCAGTTTGGTTGGGCCCTACAGCTATCTTTGCTAACACCATACATCCAGCTGCTTGGCGTCCCACATAAATGGGCAGCCAATATCTGGCTGTGCGGCCCAATTTCTGGCATGATCATCCAACCGATCGTCGGTTACTACAGTGATCGGAACCGTTCTCGTTTCGGTCGCCGCCGTCCATTCATCTTCTTCGGCGCCATTGCCGTCGCGGTCGCAGTCTTTCTCATCGGGTTCGCTGCTGATATCGGTCACTCATTCGGCGACGATCTCAAGAAGAAAACACGACCCAAAGCGGTTGTCATCTTTGTATTTGGTTTCTGGATACTCGACGTCGCTAATAACATGCTCCAAGGACCATGTCGTGCCTTCATCGGGGACCTCGCTGCTGACGACCATAGAAGAATGAGAACCGGTAATGCTCTGTTCTCATTCTTCATGGCAGTAGGTAATGTCCTTGGTTATGCCGCGGGCTCTTACCGTAAGCTCTTCATGATGCTCCCTTTCACAAAAACCGAAGCTTGCAACGAGTTTTGCGCAAATCTTAAAACTTGTTTCTTCATTGCAATATTTCTCCTTATCTTACTTTCAACCTTCGCTCTTCTTTACGTAGAAGACATCCCGTTACCATCAATAGAATCACAATCGCAGACGCAAACACAGACACAGTCGGAACCAGAACAACAGGTTTCGTGTTTCGGAGAGATACTAGGTGCATTCAACGGACTACAAAAACCGATGTGGATGTTAATGTTAGTGACAGCTATAAACTGGATAGCTTGGTTCCCATTTTTCTTGTTTGACACTGATTGGATGGGTCACGAAGTGTACGGCGGCAATCCCGGAGACGATGCTTACAACCGTGGCGTCCGTGCCGGAGCAATGGGACTCATGATCAATGCTGTTGTGCTTGCTTTAATGTCGTTAGCGGTGGAGCCATTAGGGCGTTTTGTGGGGGGTGCAAAGAGACTTTGGGGGATTGTGAATATTATTCTTGCAGTTGGACTTGCCATGACTATAGTCATTACCAAGGCAGCTCAGCATGAACGCCACGTCAGCAATGGTAATACGCCTTCGGCTGGTATTTCGGCTGCCTCGTTCGCTTTCTTCGCTCTCCTGGGAATCCCTCTTGCGGTATAATTTTTTCATTTTACTTCAATCCTATTTTTATTTTAAATTTGATAATTACGTTTTTTTTACTGTTTTTATTAAATTAATTGTTATTCACTGTCATCCGTCTGTATTACTTTTTAAATATTTAAAATAAAAATTAAAAAATTTAAATAAATTATTGGTTGTGATTAACTCATAATATAAAAAGTCTTTAGACTTTCACTATATATCAATTAATCTCATTTTTTATTATAATTTTATTTATATTTTTTCAATATACAATGTATTCAACTTTTTTTTTTTAAATCTTTAAACTATTATTAACATAATTTATTGAGTTTTTTCTTCAAAAAATTATAAGTAATTTACTGTCCATAGACCTCTTTAACTCTATTATTTAAATGAGTTTAACAAATATATCATCTTGTATTTTTTTTAAAAGTGATATTAATATTAACACTTTATCTATATTAATATATAAATATAAATAAAATCGCCAAAAATTAAATTATAAATTATCAATTTACATTTATTTAATTTAATTTAATATATCATCATGTGTTAGTTTACATCAAAATGCAATGCTTAGTTTTTTTCTTTTACACCAATGCTATTAGACTTTTATGAATAAAAGGGGATAATTTTAAGGTGGAATAGGAAACTTGTAGATAAGTTATTCCATAGTCAATGAAAAAGAAATACATTCAATTCAATGAATAAAACTTGAACAGTTTCTAATTTATTTTTTATAAATTAAAATATAGTCAAAATTATTTCAAATTCATTTTTTATAAATTAAAAGAATAATTTTAACATTCAATAAATTTTTTATAAAGTTTTATTTTATAAAAATATTTTAAATATAGTTTTATATTTAAGTTTTTTTTTAATATTTATAAAAGTCAAAACTAAATGATAAAATATATAAATTAATATTTCATAAGACATTATTTTAAATTAATTTCTTATTTGAATTTTCTTATAACATATTTGTAAATTTTTTATAATAAAAATATATAATATTGATTTTTTTTAAATTCTTGAACAAATCAATTATTTTAAATTTATCTTATGTGCTCAAAAGATTTCCAACGGAAATATGTTAATCCAAAACAAATTATATAAACAAAAAAAATATTACAATTTCTTTAATTAATCATTATAAATTTAGTTCAATGTTAATTTTTTCATATACAACACTTTTTTAAATTTAAGAGGAGGAGACGTCAATTGACATGACGTGAGATGAATTGAGATTCTTTTAAAATCATAATTATTTTAGGAAGTTTTTTAAAAATTTGAGGTATTTTGATAAAAAATTCTACTTCTTATATTTAATTTATTTTTAGCACATTTGACAAAGATTTAGTTTTTATACACTTGAAAGTGACCAAAATAATTTATTAAATTTTTAATAAAATCATTTTATTGGAACAATAATTTCATTGATTTATAATGAGATGATAAATGAAATGAATCACTATTATAAATAATACTAAAAAATCATTTTATTTGAACACCAATTTTATTAAATTATTCATATAAAAAATATTCTTATTAAACATTATAATAAAATAAAATTATAAATATGTATTTTCATCTAGACTCTCTCATCACTATAATAAATAAATTTTATATATTTTTGAATTTATTCAATATTTAGATTATATATGAATTAAATACATCAATAATTGAATTAAAGCAAATTCAAATTTATTTATAATATTTATCGAATGGTATATTGTTTTAAATGGTAAGAAGAAACTATGGCATCTTAAATATTTTATATAAGATGTCTCACTTTTTATTTATAAAAAAACTTGTAAGACTTTCTTTTTGTATAAATTAAATTTTGTTATTTTTTATATTAAATTTTGCTTAAAAAGTCATATATTTTTTAAGGCAACAAAACAATATCACATATATTTGTCTATTTATCAATTAAATCATAAACTAATTCACTTTTATGAATACTTTGCAGATTAATTTCAGTGTCCCATTTGCTTTAGCATCTATTTACTCCAGTGCTTCTGGGGCTGGACAAGGTAAAACAACTCCTATAGTTCACTCATTTTTAAAAACTACTATTATAACTTTTTTTATTAATGTTTCAAAATTTTCAGGTTTATCTTTGGGAGTTCTCAATATTGCAATTGTGGTTCCACAAGTAAGATTTCATTCACTTCTTATAAGTGTCTTATAACTGTCGCTTATCTTTTTTAGAACTTTGTTGGAATTCGACTCTTAAAAGTTAATAGAAGCGTTGCGTCCCTGTACGGCTACTAAATAAGTAGACTAAACTAGTCTTGTCGCTTCATTACTTTAGAATATTATATATATATATATATATATATATATATATATATATATATATATATATATATCATTTTTTTATCTATTATATGATTAGTTAACTTTTTATATGATATTTATATACACATTTCAGATGATAGTATCCGCATTGAGTGGACCATGGGACTCTCTGTTTGGCGGAGGCAACTTACCGGCGTTTGTGGTCGGTATCGGGGCGGCCGTCATCAGTGGTGTATTAGCAATTATTATTTTACCTACCCCAAAGGCAACCGATGTGGCCAAGGTTCCAATTGCGGGTGGATTTCATTAGTCAAGAAGGTTTAGAATTTTTTTTTAAAGAAAATCATCGATCATTTTTATGTTAAATATGTTGTGTACTGGGTATACTACAGAGTCCCACCAAATTCCATTCTGTGGCATGCCCTAAAGCATCATGTTAATTGTAAAAGGCTGGTGTGGTCCAAAAAAAAGTTCTTTTTATGGATTTGGATAACTTGGTTATGGATTTGAGCAATGAGTTATCAAAATTGTTTGAAATTAATTAACTATATGAATTATCGGAATTGTTAAATTTCAATTCAATGGCTGAAATTCTCTATAAAATCTAAATGTGTGAATCTTAGGTTAAGGTTTGTACTTAAAAGATACATCAATGCAATTTTTCTAATCATTTTATAAATAAGGCTTCAATTGTATAGAAATATGAATTGTTTGCCTTCTACCATGAGTATATATAAGTCTCATTAAATCATTGTCTATTTACGGTGGCCTTCTCCGACCTAGTTTCAAGTAACCCATAACTCGATTATTTATAAAGTGTATAAAAATGAAGTGTTTTGCATGGAAGAACATAATATTACACAGTACCTAGGCACGAGGCATGGGGACGAAATGTTTTAAGTGACAAGTCTATCATTCTCCTTGGTCGTGATCTTTTTATGGTCGAGCTTAGTAATTAGCCGTTATCCTCGTGTTTTAGATATCTGAACTATATTGTGTCTTTTGTTATACCTTTTGTTAGTTTCTAAGTATCTTTTTAATTTGTTGTAATGATTGAAGTTGCTCTGCTCCCTTAGAGTTTGTTGTTTAGAGTTTTGTTGTTTGTTTTATTGGTTTTTGCTTTATCGTTTTAGTAATTGAGTCTCCTCTCAACTAGATTATTACACATCTTTTTAAATTAAAAGTCTTTCGCTAAATCGTATTTTGCATGCATAAATTAAAACATTGTGTCTAAATTCGATGCAAAATGGTCCAAGTAATAAGTATACAACTTGGATCAAGAAACTCATGAATGCATTATTTTAATCCAACAAACTATTGACTCAATCATGCACACTTTACTTTTCTGAAAATTTCAAATCTAGAAGTGTGATTCGAATTAGAGTTATGTGTGATTCGAATCATGAAATGAATGTGTAAAACAAAATTTACTTCTATAAGTGTGATTTGACTCACAAGATCCCCTGATTCGAATCATAACCGAGATTTGAAATTTGGAGCTCCTCTTTGGTTGTATGGTTCGAATGATATTATTCTTTGACTAGAATCATGACTCGAATCAAAGGTGAAAATTTTGGTTTTTATATTTTGATTCAAATGATTCTCTCACTTTACTCGAATCATAATCTTTTCTCTTGACTCAAAACAATATTATCTAAGTAAGGTCTTCGTATAATCCTAATGAGGAAGGCTCCCTGCGATCCAATACTACACAACCTTCGACTCAAAGGTTCTAAAAGGTCCCTATAGTAATCAACCCAACTTGAAAATATTATCGTCGTGAAGAAGGCTCGTCACACAATAACATCTCCAAGAGAATCTACTCTAGGCGGGTTCTTCATATCGTCCCAACGAGGAACGTTATTCGCAGGCTAATACTACACAACCACCATCTTATCTCATGGTTTTCCTCAGATTTGGGTAGAGATTCTATCTCACAAATGCCAATAATCAGAGAGCCCCCAAAATGGTATCATGAGAACCAACAACAGATAACAGATAACAATAATACAATGAGATAAAAAGAATAAGATAGAAGAAAATAAGTAAACAAAGTTAACGTTCATCGCAAATTGAACTAAATTAGACTTGACTCTCTCTTGCATGGAGCAAACATCCTTAGCAGATTTGCCAACTGTCGCATCTCAAAAAACACGATTCTCCGGGAAGTCGTATTAAAATTGATTTGAACAGAGTCACCACCGAGCTTTATTTATTCCAAAAAAGGAAAGGGAAATTATTGATAAAACCTTTGAAAAGGAAGATTGTCGTCGCAGCCAAATTCGGGTTCGGGAGTCAATTACGCAAGGGAAATGTATTAGCACCCCTCATGATCGTTGTACTCAACGGGAACCTTTTAGTTAAACTTGCGATTGAGTGTTAACTTATGTTAAGTGTTTTCTTCGAATGATAAAAGTGCAAAAGGTAAAATAAAAGGGGCCACACAAATGTTTTTATTATGGTGCTTGACGAGATTGCAGGTCTCGCTCCTACATATCCTCGGGTACAATGAGAACTCAAAGCTTCGTAGTTCGGGGTGAAGGCTACGGTTGATTGGTTTGTTTGTTTTAATGGATAAGTGTTTATATCATATTCTAATGGTTAAACGTTGCTTGTGCTCACAATTGGAGACATAAATCGTTTGTTTGTATTCACATTAGAATAGACTAAACAATGTTCTTTCTGAAAAGGTTTTCGATCGCACAAGGGCGAGAAAAAGACATGTTTGACGTGTTAAATATTTTGTTGGATGATTGCTCGAACGGTCGAGTAAGGTAACTTGTATCCAAAAAATCGAAGAGAGGAATCAAAGACTCTAGACCATCTCCCATCTCCCTTTTCACCCTTAGTTGTAAAAGGATCTAGGTATTGTTTGTTAGAACAAGATTTGATTCTACATCTATACCTTGAGTTTTGATGATAAAAATATTGTATTTATGTGAGAACAATTTTGGTACTCTAATGGTTTGTTATTGTGTAGATTTAACAACCAGTTATGATTCTGAATATATGATGTGCAACATCATCAGTTTCTGAACTATGTGTTCCAAATCCGCTTCTGCGCCTGCTATTAGAAGTTCTGATCGAACCTAATATTGATGCTGCAATGTTCTTTATGCTTCCGTGTTATTTCACTCGTCAGAAGCTTCTGAGGAGACAATATGTTGTTGTTGCAATATTCTCTCAGTTCATGCTTCTGGATGTTACTCTAATCACCTAACTTCTGAAGAATGGAAAACTTTTGAATTTGTGTTATGAAGATGAAGATTCTGAAGATCTCAAGCCAGACGATTGAAGTTATCAAGGTTCTGACTGAAGATTCTGAAGACTCTAAAGATTCAGAAGATACTGAAGACCTCAAGCCAGACTATTGACGTTGTCAAGGTTCTGACCCAAGGTTCTGAAGTTTCTGAAGCAAGCTCACTATTTCTTCACTTCATGCTTCAATCAACTTTCATCAGAAGCCAATGAATTTGAAGATAAGATCAAAATGGGAACGTGATCAAATAGTACATGGTACAAAACAAACAACCTTTCACACTACCTGATTTCGTGGATAAGAACAGTACTATACATCACACCCGTCACTGAATTTGTGGGTGAAAGGACAGTACACAATATAATTCCTTTCCCATCCAACATTTGAAAATCGCTCAAAGGAGTTTTCCCTATTTTTCCCTCCAACGGTCACATGCTTATGCTATATTAGCATGCATTGGAGACTTGAAGAAAATGTTGGTTGCACAAGTATTTTGACAAGCTATTTTTCTTTGTGAAAAGCTATCATTCTTTGTATACAATTTTCTTTAAGTGTGTGTTATTCATTTATGTAAAAATATGATTGTGTAGAAGCATCTTGTAACACACAAAATATTCTTCAAACTATTTGTTTGAGTCCTTAAGGAGATTATCTTTGAGAAGATAAAGAAAATTGTTCTTTGTGAATCCTTGAGGAGACTAAGGTTTAGTTGGATCCTTGAGAAGACAAAAAAGGTTATTCTTTGTATTTGTTGTAATCTGTTGATTATAGTGGATTAAGTCCTTGTGTTTAAGTCAAAATCACCTTGGCGGATGTACTGGATTAGCTTTGAGTTCAAACAAACCGAGATAAAAATCATTGTGTTTTTATCTCTTTGTTATTAACTTGTTAGTGGTTTTTTTTGTTTTGGAAAAAGCTTTTGCTTGTAAAACCCAATTCAAATATCCATTTCTTGTGTTTTCACACCTTTAGTTGGTATCAGAGCTCCAGTTCTGATTGTGATAAAAAGTTTTATCAACACCTTACAGTTTTCAGTACCGATCCAGTTGTGTGAGAAACAATGGTTGTTGCTAAAGTTGCTAACCTTGTTAATAATAATGATAGAGATCATTACAGTGCAAAACCACATATTTTTTATGGTGACAAATTTGACTAATGGAAAGACATAATATATAGTTTCTTTCTTGGTTATGATGTTGATCTCTGGGATCTCGTAGTTGATGGCTATGTTCACCTAGTAAATGCCGAAGGAAATACTTTAGCAAGAAATGCTATGTCTCATCAACAGAAGAAAGACTTCAAAAATCATCATAAGGCCATAACCATATTGCTTAATGTTGTCTCTTATACAGAGTATGAAAAGATAATAAACAGGGATTCTGCCAAATCCATCTTTGACTCTCTGAGAATGACTCATGAGGGAAACACTTAAGTAAAGGAGATAAATGCCTTGACCTTAATCCAGAAATATGAGGCTTTCAAAATGGAAGATGATGAGAAAGTTGAGACTATGTTCTCAAGGTTTCAAATGCTTATCGCAGAGCTTAAAGTTATGGACAAAGGGTATTCTACAGCTGATCATGTCAAGAAAATTATCAGAAGTCTTTCCAAAAAATGAAGACTTATGGTAACTGCCTTGAAGATGACAAAGGATCTCAACAACATCAGTCTTGAAGAACTTGTTAGTTCTTTAAGAAGTCATGATATTGAGCTATAAGATGATGAACCTCGGAAGAGAGATGAATCAGTTGCTCTAAAATTCAAGCCTGAGAAGACTAAAGTATATCAAGCTGAGGAAGAATCAGAAGGATCTGATGAAGACTCAAAAGATGAAGATGAGATGTCTCTAATCTCAAAGAGAGTCTATAGATCTGGAAACACAGGCAAGGTGGTCAAGGTAAGTTCAGAGGAGTCAGAAGGATTGTTGGTCGCTTCAAATCTTCGTCTATACAAAAGATACAAGCTTCTAGAAAAGAAGTTATATGCTTGGAGTGCAAGAAGCCAAGCCACTACAAAAATGACAGTCCTAAGCTGAAGAAGGATAAAAGGCCCAAGAAGAACTTCTCCAAAGTCAAGAAGGGGCTGATGGCTACCTGGGATGAATCAGAATCTGAAGAAAAAGATTCTGACGAAGAAAAAGCCAACGTTGCACTGATGGCAACTACTGAGGATTCCATAAGCTCTGAGGAACCAGAAGATAAGGTATTATCAGAATCAGAATTCGACTCCGATTCTGAAGAGGTATTTTCTAACCTATCTCGTTCTGATATTGAATCACGTCTCTCTGAAATGCTGGAAAAGTACCAGAGTCTTCAGAGTAAATACAAGGACCTTAAATAAGTTCAAGTAATTGCTTCTGAAACTTAGAAAGAACTTGAGAAAGATATTTCCTCTCTTAATGAAAAGTATTTTCTTTAGAAAGTAACAACTCTGGTTTGAAAAGTAAAATTTCAAAACTAGAGGAGGAAATAACTTCATAAGCTTCTGGTACTGATTGCGTCATCAGATATGACAGAGCATTCCAGTACTTTCTGGCTAAAAGCATAGATAGAAACAAAATGTCTTCCTTGGTCTATGGAGTTAGCAGAAATGGCAGGAAAGGTTTAGGTTGTACAAAATCTATAAAACCTGACGAAAGTCAGAAGGTCAAACTAAAACCTCTCTATGTGCATTTCGTGTCTACTAGCATTGAGCTTGATACTTTTGCAGAGGCACAGAAGCATACTAAGGATAAGAACTTTGTTCTGAAACCTAAGTATCATGCATGAATCTCTCGTGATTATCCTTCTGCTAAAACACCCAAAGTTGTAAGAAACTCTTTGAAAACTAACAAAAGAAGACCCAAAAAGTGGGTACCTAAGGATAAAATAATTTATATTGTAGACATCCTTAACAACTCAGTTGAGACACCGGTCATGGTACCTGGATAATGGATGCTCACAACACATGGCAGGCAGAAGGTCTATGTTCCAAGATTTGGAACTTAAGCCTGGAGGCTTCGTTGGTTTCGGAGGAAACCAGAAAGGAAAGATCATTGGCTCTTGAACCATTGGTAACGGTAAACTTCCTTCTATTACTAATGTTCTTTTAGTTGATGGTCTGATGCATAACCTATTGTCCATTATCCAACTTAGTGACAATGGTTATGATATCATATTTAATCAAAAGCCTTGTAAGGCTGTTAGTCAGAAATATGGTACAATCCTTTTTAACGGAAAGAGAAAAAACAACATTTATAAAATTAGAATTTCTACTCTTGAAGATCAAAATGTAAAATGTCTAATGTTTGTTAATGAGGAGCAATGGGTCTGGCGTAGGCTTTTGGGACATGTTAGCATGAGAAAGATTTCTCAGCTTAGTAAGCTTGAATTAGTCAGAGGTCTACCCAAACTGAAGTTTGCTTCAGATGCTCTTTGTAAAGCATGTCAGAAAGGCGCGTTTTCTAAAACTTCTTTCAAAGTAAAAACTGTTGTTTCTACCTCTAGATCGTTAGAAATTCTGCACATTGATTTGTTGGGAACAGTGAAAACTACTTTTATCAATGGAAATAAGTATGGATTGGTCATAGTTGATGACTACAGTCGTTGGGCATGGGTAAAGTTCTTAAAGCACAAGGACGAGTCACATTCTGTGTTTTCTACCTTCTGCTTACTAGTGCAAACATAAATAAATTGCAAAATAGTCAATGTTAGAAATAATCATGGTGGCGAATTTGAAAACAAACATTTTGAAAATCTTTTTGGTTCAAATGGTATTTCCCATGATTTCTCCCGTCCTAGAACTCCACAACAAAATGAAGTTGTAGAAAGGAAGAATAAGACTTTGCAAGAAATGGATCACACCATGATTCAAGAAAATGACATGGCTAAGCATTTCTAGGAAGAAGCAGTTAACACATCGTGTTATATTCTGTCGCAACCTGAAAAATACAGTGTGCGAAAAAACAACCGGCGAAAGAAAATGACAGAAGAGTCGTCGCCGTGTGTTATTTATCCCAAAGGAGGGAAAGGAAACGCTCGAAGTAAACCTGAAAAGAGGAAAGGAAAAGACAAGGTATCGCAACCAAATCTTGGGTTCGGGAGTCGATTATGCGAAGGAAGGTATTAGCACCCCTACGCATCCGTAGTACTCTACGGGGTCCACTTTTGTAGTTCTTGTCTAAAGGGTGTGAGTTTATCTTGTGTTGTTTACTAAAAAAGGGGTTAAATGAAAATGACTCGCGCGGATGTCGCATCTACTGCATACGTATCTCATCAGAATATGAGAATCAGAGTCTTCGTAGCTCGGCTGACCTATGGGTTGGGGGGATGTGTGCTCGCCAAGACATCGCGTCTTATGCCTACGTATCTCATCTGGAATGAGAATCAGAGCAAGCCGTAGTTCGGCTAACTACGGGGTTATGGATTGGGTTTTGGATGAACGACGTTACTACGCAATCTACCAGATGCTCGACCTTTGGAGACTTACTCGCCTGTAGTAGAAGGAGTAAATGTGTGTTTAGGAGAAGAAAAATCAATGAGTTGGTAGGGTTAGGGATGCTCATGCAAAAAAGAGTCCTGGACGAAGGGACCTATAAAAAAAAATAAACACACAAAAACATTGCCTCCTATCGAGGTCTTCCAGCTAGGAAAGAAGTAAAATGCGGGAAAAATATAAAAGTACCACGCGGATGAAGATCCGAGGTAACAACAATTAAAGGAACGATAAACCATGAGATCCTTCCAAGCTAACATCATCAAAGAAAGTGGGTCAGTACAGGTAATCGGAATGAAACCTCCAGGCGGTATCCCACAAATAAAGTGGAACACCAGGCAAACCATCTCTGCAAGAGTCATATGAGCCCCTCACAAAACAAAACTCAACAAACAGGTTAGAGAAACAAAATAAGGTAACCAAGAGTTGCCCCCAAATCAAAATGTAACCACATGAATCATGCCATTAAAATTCACAAAAAGCTCACAAAAAGCAACCAAGGGTAGGAGGCCTAAACCTCTTGTCAAACACATGCATCAAAAGGGTATCAAATTCACCTATAATACCTCATGCATTTAGAGCATTAAAATTAAAGGCATAAAGATAATGGATATAGGGCAAACCTGATTGGAGAGCTTGATTGAAATTGAGTTGCACCCGTGAGGTTTACAAAATAATCTTTAGGGTTTATGTGAGGCAGAGGTGATTCTGTGCAGCTGAGTTCCCTTCAGGGTTTGGAGGCTGCTCTGAACTCTGTTAGCTCTTCTCTCACTATCTTTTTCCAGCCAGGGTAATAGGAATAGAATTGCCTTTTGTTTCACTGAAACTCTGAATTTATAACCTGATTTTTGTGGACCTGTGGGCTCAAATGAGAGAGGTCCAAGTCCAAGATTTTTTTCTTTTATTTATTTATTTATTTAATTTTTTGTTTTTCTTTTTTCGTTTTTTTTTTTGAAATTTTTTTCCTATTGCCATGATGAAATGCAAATGTTAAATGACCTAAAAATGAATGCATGCATGAGGTGTAAAGCGTATGCTTCCAGGAAAAATGAAGTGTAAATTTTGGGGTATTACAACTGCCCCTATTCAATCAACTGGAGACCTGGAAAGAAGATAGCAGCGGCTTTCGTGCTTTCGAGGTATCAAGGGATTGAATATAATAAAAGCCCGAAAATTTGCACTGAAGTGAAGTGAAGTAACAATGCCTGTCAGAATCGGCAAAGAGGTGGTCTTGAAAGAAGAATCTGTCTGGTACGGTGAGAGTCAGTCTGAATACTGAAAAAGAATGTTAACCTGGATACCAAAATAAATGGTAACACAGAAATAACCATGGCCTGAATGGCGCTCATCAGTCTGAATACTGGAAATGACTTCGATCTGAACATCGGGAGATATGAGATTATTAATATCGGTCTGAACACCGAGGGGCTGGCCTGAATGCCACAAGTTGCGTCGACCTGAACGTCGGAAACTTCTTCGATCTGAACATCGGAAAACTGGCCTGAACGCCACAAGTTGCATCGACCTGAACGTCGGAAACTTCTTCGATCTGAACATCGTAAAATTGGCCTGAACGCCACAAGTTGCATCGACCTGAACGTCGGAAACTTCTTCGGTCTGAACATTGGAAAACTGGCCTGAACGCCACAAGTTGCATCGACCTGAACGTCGAAAACTTCTTCGATCTGAACATCAGAAAACTGGCCTGAACGCCACAAGTTGCATCGACCTGAACGTCGGAAACTTCTTCGATCTGAACATCGGAAAACTGGCTTGAACGCCACAAGTTGCATCGACCTGAACGTCGGAAACTTCTTCGATCTGAACATCGGAAAAGCTGGCCTGAACGCCACTTCGATCTGAATACCGGAAACTTCATGCCTGTCAGCATCGGCAGAAATAGGGAACGATAATAGAGGCGGCACATGGGCCAATGACACTTGCTGGGGATAACAAAGGTAAGTCATGAACAATCTTCAGTTTGAGTACTGGAAACAACTTCTGGCTTATCACTTGGGATACCGAGAATGTTTTATGCTTATATGCGTATGTTTGATTTTTTCAATGGCGTAATGCTCCATGTAAATGGAAATGCTACGCAATTTGGGAGGATGCAATGCAATATGATTCTACATGCAGGGATGCGAAATGCTGGGTAGGATGCCAAGCTGAGGCAAGGGGATCTGCTGGGGAAATGATCACTATCTTCTGGACCCTGGCAAGGCTGCTGGAGATGCACAACGCAAAGAATTCTGTGGGGAAATGACCCGCCACACGGTGTTCTAACAATGACGAAATACCGAGATTCTGACTGGGGAGAGAACGGCACTGAAAACCTGCTGTTGGGGAAAGCGATAGTGGTTCTGGCAACCATGATCTGCGAGAGATTACTCAGTAGGGGAAGCAAACACCGATACGGTACCAAGGTTCTGCTTCAAGGAAAGAAACCATGGATCTGGCATTGGGATTATCGATTCGGCCTCGAACTCTGAGGAGCAGCCGCTTCTGCTGGGAAGATACAGTCTGGCACTGTCAACTCCGCTGGGGGTATATAGTCTGACACTGTCAACTCTACTGGGGAGTGTATAATCTGAAACCACCGCTTGAGGGGGAGGTACAGTGGTGAGAACCTGCTGGGGATTGAAGAATCCAACGCTCTGATCAGCTTTGCAGGGATAAGATACCGAATTCGTCTGTTGGGGAAAACATTCACGATCATCTGCAGGGGATTTTAAGGAAATGCCCCGAGGGTACCTGTTCTGAATAGACGATCCAAAGCACTTAAAATTTACAGCAATTTTAAATGTTTATTAAGCATGTACTTGTAAAGCTCTTATGTGTCATGATGCAATGTTTATCAAAAAATTCGGACGTCATTTTTGCAAACAAAACAGAAAAATGAAAATGAAAACAGAGATATACTGAATAACATGATTTTATTCATTGAACGACCTCTGAATAGGCATTTACATCAGGAAGAAATCCCTGGAAAGAGGTAATCGCACAACAGATAAAAAACATACATTAATCTAATGGCAATGTGAAATGGATTTCTATTGGGTTCCAATTCTGCTAGGACTTGCTCATCTTCAAGATCCTCCAGATGATCAGCTTTCTGAAAGAGTGATTGGACTGTTTCCTATCCTTCAAAAGTTTCCAGTCATTGACACAAGATGAGATTCAGAACTACTCAGAACGCAGTCATTCGCTTAATCCCTAACTTTTGCCGGGATCGCCCTTTTCGGGTTTTCAATCCACCGGGATACCCATTTTTGCCTATGTTGCCTTTTCAGGTTTTCAACTTACCGGGTGTACAATCTTTTCACTTTTAATCCCTAATTTTTGCCCGAACCTTTTTCATTTTCTTGGTTCGCCGGGAGGCCCATTTTTTCCTGGACTACTCTTTTTATTGTCCAGCGGGTCTATTTCATGCGAAGTATTTTTTAACTGCGTCTGAGTTCACTGGGGAAGTGAAGTTTTCACCATCCATCGTTGCAAGCATTAAGGCCCCACCACCAAAAACCTTGGTGACAATATACGGTCCATCATAGTTAGGAGTCCACTTGCCCCTGTGATCTGTCTGAGGAGGAAGGATCCTTTTCAACACCAAATCTCCGACCTGGAAGCATCGAGGATGCACTTTCTGATCAAAGGCTCTCTTCATCCGACTTTGATACAACTGCCCATGACAAATGGCTGCCATTCGCTTCTCTTTGATAAGACTCAACTCATTGAACCTTGTCCGAATCCATTCAGCTTCGTCTAACTTGACATCCAACAGGACTCTTAGAGAAGGAATCTCCACTTCAACAGGTAGGACTGCTTCCATACCATACACAAGGGAGTAAGGGGTTGCCCCGGTTGATGTACGTACTGAAGTACGGTACCCATGCAAGGCGAAGGGTAGCATCTCATGCCAATCTCTGTACGTAACGAACATCTTCTGCACAATCTTCTTTATGTTCTTATTTGCCGCTTCAACAGCGCCGTTCATCTTAGGGCGGTAAGGGGAAGAATTGTGATGCTGAATGTTGAAGTTCTGGCACAACTCCTTCATCATTTTGTTGTTGATATTAGAATCATTATCGGTAATGAATCTTTCGGGAATCCCATAGCGACAAATGATTTCTTTCTTGATGAGTCGGGCAACCACATGTCTGGTGACCTTCGCAAATGACGCTGCTTCGACCAACTTGGTGAAATAGTCTATGGCAACAAGGATGAAGCGATGCCCATTGGAAGCGGTCGACTCAATCTTTCCAATCATATCGATGCCCCACATAGCGAAAGGCCACGACGAAGACATCACATTCAAAGGATTCGGCGGCACATGCACCTTATCAGCATAAATCTGGCATTTACGGCACTTCCGAGCATATCTGAAACAATCAGATTCCATGGTCGTCTAGTAATAACCTGCTCTCAACAATTTCTTAGCCATTGCATGTCCGTCGGCATGAGTACCGAAGGAGCCTTCATGAACTTCCTGCATTAACATGTCTGCTTCGTGTCTATCCACGCATCTGAGCAAAACCATGTCGAAGTTCCTCTTATACAACACATCGTCTTTGTTCAAGAAGAAACTGCCTGCCAATCTTCTCAAAGTCTTTCTATCATTGTTGGATGCCCCTGCAGGGTACTCTTGATTCTTCAGAAAGCACTTGATGTCGTGATACCAGGGCTTGTCGTCAACTACCAGCTCAGCAGCAAACACATACGCGGCCCTATCAAGGCGCATCACGTTGATCTTGGGAGCATGGTTCCAACGGATCACCGTGATCATGGAGGATAGAGTAGCAAGAGCATCTGCCATCTGGTTCTCATCACGAGGTATATGGTACAGCTTTACTGTGGTGAAGAAAGTCAACAGTCTTCTCGTGTAATCTCTGTAGGGGACCAGAGTAGGCTGGAGAGTGTTCCAATCACCATTCACTTGATTGATTACCAGAGTTGAATCTCCGAAGATGTCCAAAGTCTTGATTCTCAAATCAATGGCTTGCTCAATACCCAAGATACAGGCTTCATACTAGCTTCATTATTGGTGCACTCGAAAGTCAGACGAGCGGTGAAAGGCATGTGGGCACCTTTCGGAGTTGTAATGACAGCACCAATTCCACTTTCTCTGGCGTTGACGGCCCCATCAAACATTAAAGTCCACTTTTCGTCTGGATTAGGTCCCTCTTCAACAACTGGCTCTTCACAGTCTTTCATCTTAAGGAACATGATGTCTTCATCTGGAAAATCAAACTTCATCGGCTCATAATCTTCAACCGGCTGTTGAGCAAGATAGTCTGACAGAATACTCCCCTTGATGGCTTTCTGGGAAGTATATTGGATGTCGTACTCTGTCAGTACCATTTTCCAACGAGCAACACTTCCGGTGAGAGCTGGCTTCTCAAATATATACTTGACTGGATCTATTTTGGAGATCAGTAAGGTTGTGTGAGACAACATGTATTGTCTCAATCGCTTCGCAGCCCATGCAAGTGCACAACATGTTTTTTCAAGCATTGAGTATCTCGACTCGCAATCTGTGAATTTCTTACTCAGGTAGTAGATGGCATGCTCTTTCCTACCTGTCTCGTTGTGTTGACCGAGAACACAACCCATGGAATTGTCCAGTACTGTCAAATACATAATCAGCGGTCTTCCTGGGACCGGAGGCACAAGGATAGGAGGATTCTGCAAATACTCTTTTATCTTCTCGAACGCCCTTTGACAATCATCATTCCACCTGATAGCCTGATCTTTTCTCAACAATTTGAGTATTGGCTCACACGTGGCTGTTAGGTGAGAGATGAACCTTGCAATGTAGTCCAACCTCCCTAAGAAACCACGGACTTGTTTCTCTGTTCTTGGCTCAGGCATTTCCTGTATCGCTTTCACTTTGGCCGGATCCGCCTCAATCCCTTTTTCGCTAACAACAAAACCCAGTAGTTTTCCAGATCTCACCCCAAAAGTACACTTGTTCGGATTAAGCCTCAGCTTGAATTTCCTCAAACGCTCAAATAGTTTCTGCAAATTCACCAAATGTTCTTCTTCTGTCTGAGATTTGGCAATCATATAATCAACATAAACCTCGATTTCATGATGAATCATATCATGGAACAGAGTCACCATCGCTCGCTGATATGTTGCTCCGGCATTTTTCAGACCAAACGGCATCACCTTGTAGCAGAAGGTGCCCCATGGGGTTATGAATGTTGTCTTCTCCATGTCTTCTGGTGCCATCTTAATTTGATTATAGCCAGAAAAGCCATCCATGAAGGAGAATACCGAGAACTGAGTCGTGTTATCCACCAAAACGTCAATGTGAGGTAAGGGGAAATCATCTTTAGGACTAGCCCTGTTCAGATCCCGGTAGTCAACACACATCCGTACCTTTCCATCCTTCTTAGGTACCGGAACAATATTTGTAACCCATGACGGATAATTTGTGACTGCTAGAAACCCTGCATCCAACTGTTTTTGCACTTCTTCCTTTATCTTGACAGACATCTCTGGTCTTGTTCTTTTGAGCTTCTACTTGACCGGAGGACAACCTTCTTTGAGCGGCAAGCGATGTACCACGATGTCTGTGTCAAGCCCTGGCATATCCTGATAAGACCAAGCGAAGATGTCAACATACTCTTGCAGCAATTCAATCAACCCCTTCTTCACATTGTCTTCCAAAGCAGCCCCTATCTTGATTTCTCTCTTGGCGTCCTCGATGCCGAGATTAATCACTTCAACAGACTCTTGATGCGGTTGAATGACCCTTTCCTCTTGTTTTAATAACCTGGTAAGTTCTTCATGGAGTTCACAGTCTTCATCACCCTCTTCTTCAGCTTGAAAGATTGGATTTTCAAAGTCGAAGCGAGCCATAGCAGAACCGTTATCAATAGGATCCGGTGATGTGCATCTGCATGAGTCATGGTATGTGCTTATGAGTGTGGAAAAAAAAGTGGAAACTAAACAAAACATTGCCATTTTTTTTGAAAAACTGCAAAAATAGAAAGACAGGGAACGAAATATTTGAATGCAAAAAGACGTCCTTTATTTATGATAAAAAATGCAAGTGTCACATAGATGAGCCCTACAATGAGTCATTACGCCCTGGCGGAACGTAAGACTTGGATATGCATGAATAAACAAAGAAAATTACTCCTCCAGACAAGTGGCTTGGACAATCTCCTCAGAAGACCAGTTGTTGAGAACTTCACCCGGGATCCTCGGATGCACCCAGTTATCGATGTCGCAATCACTATCCCCATCTTCATTGTTGACCGCAGAGACTAATTTGACTTCTCCTTCAACCATGTTAACGTTGGCTCCACCATGATAGGGCATGGGATTGTTGACGACATTAGGAGCTGGTGCAAAGTTAAACGACCTTTGAATCAATGAGGTTCTGAACTACGTGCTTAAAAGCTTTGCAGTTCTCAATATTGTGGTCAGGTGCCCCAGAGTGGAAGATACACCTAGCGTTGGCGTCATAACCCACCAGAAGCCTACCAACGGGAGGAGCCAGAGTGCGCAACTGCACAAGTTGTAGTTGTTGAAGACTAGAAAGCAACTGAGCGTACGACATTGGAAGAGTGTCGAAACGCCGGTCCATCGTCCTTGGCCTCAGTTGATAGGCGGGTCTGTTACCCGGTTGTTGTGGTTGGTACTGAGCTGGTTGACGATGTGGTTGTTGTTGTTGTAGTGGTGCTGCAGCTGGAATGGTCACAGCCGCAACATACGGTTGCTGATGATAGTTCTGAAAGTTATTCCTTCGGTTATCCCTGTTCTGATAAGAAGATATGGCACTTGTATCCCCTTCTCTCCTCTTCTGTCCCTGAATGAACGACTTCTTCACCCCTGATGAGGATCCACCTCCACTCTGGGTCTTGTATGTCCTCAGGTAATTCTCCACCCTCTCTCCGGTAGAGACTACATCAGCAAAGTTGGAGGCATTGCAACCCACCAGGCGCTCCAAATAAGGTCCTGGCAGAGTGTTCATGAACATGTTAGCTATTTCCTTCTCCAACATAGGAGGTTGAACACGGGAAGCTGTTTCTCTCCAGCGTTGAGCGTATTCTCTGAAGCACTCATTGCTTTTAAGAGACAGATTTTGAAGTTGAGTTCTGTCCGGAGCCATGTCTGCATTATACTGATACTGCTTCACGAAAGCCTCAGCCAAATCCCTCCAGCAACAGATGTGGGCTCTGTCCAGCCTCATATACCATTCCAGGGATGCCCCAGCTAGGCTGTCCTGGAAAAAGTACATAAGCAACTTTTCGTCATCGGAGTATGCATGCGGATTTTCATCTCGGCGAACTCTGCCTGTAGGCTTTCCATTACTCTCTGTTGGTTTCTGCGGGTACCGTACCGGTGAATGCCTGGGTCAGCTATCCTGATAATGGAACACCAAACAAACTGAGAACACTGTGGCGGTACCTGTTATGCAAGACATGCTAATGAATATGTAAATGAAATGACATGTTTATCAATTCCAAAGGTATTCTACCCCCTTGATTCCAGTCTCTCAATAGATAAACGATGTAAAAAAAAGACTAAGCTGTTGATGAGAACCAAGAAAATTCCGACTAGAATCAAGTAGAAGATATAAACCCCACAGAAATGGATAAACATGTGTGAATGATTATGAATGCAAAATGATGTGATGCAAAATGATGTGAATGCAGTATAGTGGCATGGGAATCAGGATCGCTGTATCTGCTTGAACATCTGTCAGGTTGCACTGTCTGGAGAGAAATTAAGAGCACACCAAACAAAGGTTAAGGGATGGATCATGTTATCCTTAATATCAACCACCCATTTTGGTGGATTATGGTTTACACCTTATCAACACCCAAGTTTCATTGATATTAAGGATACCTGATCGGATCAACCATGAATCAAGGGTTTGTTGCAAGTCACGAGCATGGAGTTTAGGTTAAGAACCACCCAAAAGGAGTGTACTAAGGTTTAAACCTGCCAAACAAGTTCTACAAAAGGTTCCCATAGTCATAATCCCATCTTTCGGATATTATCGGAGGAACGACTACTCGTATTCCAAAAATATTCTCAAGAGAGACTCTTATGAGTGTAGTATCACGTAACAATCGTATCAAATCTTACACTTGAACGACTTTCGCGCTACGTCCTGCGAATAGGCCAAGATGGGTTTGGTAAACTAAGGTCCTCGGCTTCTAAGGTCTATATTGGAAAAAGTAATGTCTAACCACAACTTACTTGTGTGACATTATTGATCTCAACATGACCTCCACCAAGTGAATGGGCTTGCAAGTCAACTTGCTAAGGAATAACTCCACACAAGTCGACAAGACTATGCCATTCTCCTATCCTAAGTGCACTCGAGTTTGGGTATAGAACTCATCTCACAAAGATCACCAAGCAGCCATAGCCAGCCAACAGATACAGCAATGATATGTACACAATGCAATAAGGTAAAGTAGGTAAATAAATAACTGTACAAAAGCATGAACACCCAATAAACAAACAAACTACAAAAGCTAGGAGGGACTCGCTTAGGGAAACCGGGTCCCCAGAAGAGTCGCCAGCTGTCGTAACCTGAAAAATACAGTGTGCGAAAAAACAATCGGCGAAAGAAAATGACAGAAGAGTCGCCACCGTGCGTTATTTATCCCAAAGGAGGGAAAGGAAACGCTCGAAGTAAACCTGAAAAGAGGAAAGGAAAAGACAAGGTCTCGCAATCAAATCTTGGGTTCGGGAGTCGATTATGCGAAGGGAAGGTATTAGCACCCCTACGCATCCGTAGTACTCTACGGGATCCACTTTTGTAGTTCTTGTCTAAAGGGTGTGAGTTTATCTTGTGTTGTTTACTAAAAAAGGGGTTAAATGAAAATGACTCGCGCGGATGTTGCATCCACTGCATACGTATCTCATCAGAATATGAGAATCAGAGTCTACGTAGCTCGGCTAACCTATGGGTTGGGGGGATGTGTGCTCGCCAAGACATCGCGTCTTATGCCTACGTATCTCATCTGGAATGAGAATCAGAGCAAGCCGTAGTTCGGCTAACTACGGGGTTATGGATTGGGTTTTGGACGAACGACGTTACTACGCAATCTACCGGATGCTCGACCTTTGGAGACTTACTCGCCTGTAGTAGAAAGAGTAAACGTGTGTTTAGGAGAAGAAAAATCAATGAGTTGGTAGGGTTAGGGATGCTCATGCAAAAAGGAGTCCTGGACGAAGGGACCTGTAAAAAAAAATAAACACACAAAAACATTGCCTCCTATCGAGGTCTTCCAGCTAGGAAAGCAGTAAATGCGGGAAAAATATAAAAGTACCATGCGGATGAAGATCCGAGGTAACAACAATTAAAGGAACGATAAATCCTGAGATCCTTCCAAGCTAACATCATCAAAGAAAGTGGGTCAGTACAGGTAATCGGAATGAAACCTCCAAACGGTATCCCACAAATAAAGTGGAACACCAGGCAAAGCATCTCTGCAAGAGTCATATGAGCCCCCACAAAACAAAACTCAACAAACAGGTTAGAGAAACAAAATAGGGTAACCAAGAGTTGCCCCCAAATCAAAATGTAACCACATGAATCATGCCATTAAAATTCACAAAAAGCTCACAAAAAGCAACCAAGGGTAGGAGGCCTAAACCTCTTGTCAAACACATGCATCAAAAGGGTATCAAATTCACCTATAATACCTCATACATTTAGAGCATTAAAATTAAAGGCATAAAGATGATGGATATAGGGCAAACCTGATTGGAGAGCTTGATTGAAATTGAGTTGCACCCGTGAGGTTTACAAAACAATCTTTAGGGTTTATGTGAGGCAGAGGTGATTCTGTGCAGTTGAGTTCCCTTCAGGGTTTGGAGGCTGCTCTGAACTCTGTTAGCTCTTCTTTCACTATCTTTTTCTAGCCAGGGTAATAGGAATAGAATTGCCTTTTGTTCACTGAAACTCTGAATTTATAACCTGATTTTTGTGGACCTGTGGGCTCAAATGAGAGAGGTCCAAGTCCAAGATTTTTTCTTTTATTTATTTATTTACTTTTTTTTTTCGTTTTTTGTTTTTTTTTTAGTTTTTCGTTTTTTCTTTTCGTTTGTTTTTTCAAAACACGTGGGCTTCGCCTAGCGAGCATAACAGCTTCATGAACAAACCTTTCCTCCTTAACGTTTTGACTGACGAATAGACCCCTGTTGGAAGTAACTCAAGTCTTTCCCTTGTGTTGATTGATCATCTAAATAGAGCCCACAAAGTGTCCTGCATGATGTTCAAGCTTCTTGGATCCGATTTCGATTGCCATGATGAAATGCAAATGCTAAATGACCTAAAAATGAATGCATGCATAAGGTGTAAAGCGTATGCTTCCAGGAAAAATGAAGGGTAAATTTTGGGGTATTACTTATTCAAAACAGGATTTCTATCAGACCTATTATGCGTAAGACTCCTTATGAATTGTGGAAGAGCAGAAAGCCCAACATTTCTTACTTTCATCCTTTTGGATGTGAATGTTTTATGTTAAATATGAAAGAGAATCTTGGCAAGTTTGACTCTAAAGCACATAAGTGTTTACTGTTACGATATTCTGAACGCTCTAAAGGCTACAGAATCTTTAACACAAAAATACGAATCATTGAGGAATCAATTCATGTTAGATTCAATGATAAGCTTAACCCTGAAAAGTTAAAACTAGTTGAGAAATTTGCAGATCTAAAGATCAATCTTTTAGAATCCAAAGATACTGTCTTTGGAGAAAAAGACTCAGAAGGAAAAGCAAAGGAATTTGAAGAATCGACTCAAACAGAAGAAATCATTGATCCAACTCATCAAAAGAAAAGTAGATCAAGAACTTCTCATTATGAAGAACTGATTCTGGGAGACAAGAATTCTCAAGTCTGAACTAGATCTTCATTCAAACCTTCTAAAGAGACTCTTCTAGGTTTGAAGTCTCTAATAGAACCCACATCAATTGATGAGGCTCTTCTGGATAATGAATGGATTATGGCTATGCAAGAATAACTGAATCAATTCACCAGAAATGATGTCTAGGATCTTGTTCAAAAACCAAAAGGCTTCCATGTCATTGGAACCAGACGGGTCTTCAGAAACAAACTGAATGAGAAAGGAGAAGTTGTCAAAAACAAAGCTTGACTGGTAGTACAAGGTTATAGTTATCAAGAAGGTATAGACTATACAGAAACATTTGCTTCAGTTGTTAGGTTAGAGTCTATTCGTCTTTTAATTTCTTTTGCAGTCAATCATAATATCATCCTTTATCAGATGAATGTTAAGAGTGCATTATTGAATGGATATATTTCTGAAGAAGTATATGTGCATCAACCTCTTGGTTTTGAAAGCTCTCAAAATCCTGAATTTTTTTTTAAACTGGAAAAATCTTTGTATGGTGTAAAGCAAGCTCCTAAAGCTTTGTATGATAGACTAATCAACTTTCTTTTGGAAAATGATTTTACCAGAGGGGAAGTGGACACAACTCTCTTTTTTAAAACCTTCAAGAATGACATTCTGGTTGTGCAAATATATATTGATTATATTATTTTTGGTTCGCTAATGCATCATTATGCAAGGATTTTGCTAAGTCTATGCAGACAGAATTTGAAATGAGTCTGATGGGAGAACTTAAGTTCTTTCTGGGAATCCAGATTGATAAAAGATCAGAAGGTACTTATATTCATCCGAGAAAATACACAAAGGGACTTCTGAAGAAGTTCAACTTATCAGAATGCAAGCAAGCCAATACTCCAATGCATCCTACGCGTATTCTGGAGAAAGAAGAGGTAAGAAGTAAGGTAAATCAGAAGCTATTCAGAGGTGTGATAGGTTCTCTTCTATATCTAACCGCTTCTAGACCTGATATTTTATTCAGTGTCTGCTTATGTGCTTGCTTCCAATTAGATCCTAGGGAAACTCACTTAACTGCTGTTAAGAGAGTCTTTAGGTATCTGAAAGGTACTACTAACCTTGGTTTGTTTTATAGAAAATCAAGTGAGTATAAATTAGTAGTCTATTATGACACTCTATGCTGGAGACAGAATTGAGAGAAAAAGTACTTATGGAAGTTGTCAATTTCTGGAAGATAACTTGATATCATGGTCCAGCAAGAGATAGTCAATAATCGCGCTCTCAACAGCCGAAGCTGAATATATTACAACTTCTATATACAACAGTCAGATACTCTGGATAAAGAGTTAGCTGGAAGATTATCAGATATCTGAGAGTAACATTCCTGTTCTCTGTGATAATACTTCTACTATTTGTTTATCTAAGAATCATATCTTGCATTCTAGGGATAATCATATTGAAATAAAACATAATTTTTTACGTGACTATGTTCAGAAGGGAATTTGTCACTTAAAATTTGTTGATACAGACCATCAATGGGCTGATATATTTATAAAACTCCTTGGTGAAGATAGATTCATATTCATTATGAAAAACTTACTTATGAAACTATGTCCAAAATGAAAAGATGTATTTCATAATGTTTAAGTCTTCAGAACTCTAGATTAGATTATGAGATTGTTATGCTTTCTGACTCTGAAATATGAGCTTTCTGAAGTAAGGAAGTTATCATGAATCAGAAAGGTTCTGATCAGAAGAAATCTTATCAATTTGGTTTCCTGATTCTGAACAGTTGCTACATTAAATGGTTGTCTTGTCATTTAATTTCATGTGGTTCTTAGTGGCGACAATTGTTCCACTTTCTGAGCATGCATGATAAAAGTGTGACACGTTGGGTTTAATAATTCTTAGAATTAGGTCTAAACTCTTATGCTTCCCCCTATGGTTGTGTATTCCCTTTTTGTCATCATTGCAAAAAAATTCTATTTAAACCCACTTCACTCACATTTTCACACTACGCGCATATTTCTCTCACACTTTTGATTTTCAAACTTTAAATAACCTTCTCTCTCTAAAACTGTTCTTCATCTTCATCTTCATCTTCTTCAAATGGTTGGACAACAACAACAACAATCTTCAAGCTCTTAAAAATCAACTAAAAGTAACACCATTTTGGAAGGGATTCCATAGTTAACCCTTCATACTCCAGTAAATGAGTTAATGGTGTCATGTGAAACCATTGTTGATTTCAATAACTTGAAGGAAAACAGTTTTGTTTTACTGAAACTTTGGAAATTCAAGGCTGGAAAAGTTTCTTCGAGAGACTCACAGGCCCAGTCTACCCCGTGTTAGTGAAGTAGTTTTGGGTTCATGTAACTGCTGAGAAGGAAACTATTACTTCCTATGTCATGAATAGGAAAATAGTCATTATTTAGAAGTCCATTGCTGATCTCATTGCTCATGATGGTAAAGGGAAAAGGATTCACAGTGCTAAGATCACCGTTAAGAGAGAAGATGCCATCTCTCCTGTTATCTTCAAGGAAGAAACCAACTTTGCTGATGAAAAAGGTCATAGTGCTAAGGACTTAACAAGGAACCTAAGAGTTAGGTTCAAGATTATTTTGGGTTGTATTCACCACAAACCAAGTACAAATAGTTTTGACTACATTAGCACGCATCAGAAATTCATGTTATTCTTTTTGGAGAAGGGTGTCAAGCTGAGACTTCCTTCAATTTTGTTTAAGTTCGTGAGGGATTCTATCAAAGAATCTAGAACTGGTGGCTTTTCCAAAAAGACAGAGAAAATTCATTCCCAACAGCAGATTAATTTATGATATTCTTATGGAAAGTGGTTTAGTGGATGACCTTCTGGTCAGTGGTTTGACAGAAGAGCTGGTGAAGGATGATGGTAAAGTCTTCTGAGGGATGAATCTGAAGAGTATGGGTCTCATCTCATGAATTCAAAGGCCAAATTTCATTCTGTCTAAGGATGATATCTGTGGTACAAGGAATCTCATTGATGACAACCCACTCTTCACCAAAATTGATCCTCTACAGGTTCTGATGGCTTACTTAGAAAGTTGTTTGAAGGATGGAGCCTTTGGTGGATCCTTTTAACCTTCCAGAGACTTGCCCTGATGTTCATGGGAAGAGAGAGAAGGAATTCAGAGGAGAAGGATCTTCTAGGGCTCAGAAGAAGAAAAGATTGTTATCTTTCAAGATAAAGACGAGGTGCCTCTAAGTGAGCGCCAAAAGGAAATGATTCTAAAGGATACTTTTATAGTAGTCCAGTCTTCTTCAAGAGCTTCTGATATAGCATATGGTAAGCTTCCTTCTGATAGCACTCCATTAATTTATGATTCAATTTTCTCTCAAAGGATCTTACCAATCCCTCCTCCATCTCAATCCATTATTTCTGAACCAATCCCACTTCCACCACCAGAATCAACTTTTATCAATCCTATCATAGAAAATCCCATCATATAAAGTCCTATTATAGAAACCCCTATCATAGAAACTCCTTTAGTTTCTTCTCCTTTGTTAGAACAACAACAAATACCACCACCATCGTCTCCTCCAGAGTTACAAAATTCACCAATCTCACCACTAAATGTTAATGTTCCCCAACCAACAAATCCAAATATAACAACTTCTAGAACATCTCCCTCAAGAGTTTCTGTCAGACACGTTTATGATGGAACTCCTGAAGGAATGTTCAATTTTGAACTAGAACCCACTTCACCAGAATCACCTCCTGTTATTCCACCATAAAATCCATCTGTATATGGTCATGACTTTGATGAGTCTAGAATCAACCTTACAGTCAAATACCCCAAACTACCAACAAAATACTCCCCTAACTGTGGTAAGGCTCTGAGGAAATTTGAATCGGAATCTAAAAGTCGTTTGCATGAGGCAATGACTGTCAGTCATTCTTCTATAAATCCTGTTGTGAGTGATTCAACATAGGAAGAGTACAAAAGCTGGATGAACTCCAAGATTTCCAAGCTGAAGGATATTGGGTATACTCTTGATAAAAGCAAATTCCGTTATGGGTTCGTGCCCTTAATGGAACTCTGGAAGCTAAGAAACTCCCAACTCTGTCTTTCAACTCCATAAATCAAGGAAGCTTCTCCTGAAGCTATGGAAGAAGAAGCTGCTCTAGAAACTGAGACAGTCCAGCACATTGAGTCTACTAGAGAACCTGCTGCTACTTATGAACCTCAAGATTGTGTTATGGAAGAAGCTTCTACTCAGATAATCGTCTCAGAAGCTTCTGCCTCTCAGCCTATCCCTGTTTCCCTTCTAAAGACAATCGAGGAAATCAAGGTTGATAATGCAAAGGTCAATGAGCATCTGAACATGAAAGATCTCATGTTTCAGCTGATTCTTTCAAGGCTTCCCCCTCCTCCTCCACCTCTTCCACCTCCTCCCTAGAACCCTTAGTTTTTATCTTTTACTTTCGTTAAAATTTTCCTTTGCTTTTTTTCAATTGTACTCTGCACTGCCTGTTGGCATTTTATCAATGAAAAGTGTTTTGTTTCTCTTTATTTTTTTGTCTTATGTCTTTTTGATTGATGAAAAAGGGGGATAAAACATAACGTTTTAAAGGGGAAGAATTATAGTTTATTTTGATATCTAAATTCCTTGAGTAAAAACCCAAATATTGTTTAATGCTTCTGCTAATAAATACTTCAAAAAAGAGTTTGTTAAATATTATTGCAGGGTTATCTCTCAAGAATCAGAATGGTTCTGAATATGCTCTTTTTGAAAATCATGGATTTGGAATTAAGATAAGAGAGATTTTCTGACTTGAAAAGTCAAGGTTTCAATAAGAAAACCTGCTCTTTTAAAATCTTCTGAAGTGAAGCCTATCAGAACGATGATGCTATCAACCAATGCTATGGACAACATCAACTAACTTCTGAAGATAAACCAGATTCTGATTGAATATTCACTTTGGTACTTCAAAAGGTAAATCAGGAAAGTGTTCTTTCATTTTGATTTTATCTTTATAGGATTATACATCTGCAATATTCTCTCAATTCATGCTTCTGGATGTGACTCTGATCACCTAACTTCTGAAGAATGGCAAGCTTCTGAAGTTGTGTTATGAAGCTGAAGATTATGAAGATCTTAAGCCAGACGATTGAAGTTATCAAGGTTCTGACTGAAGATTCTGAAGACTCTGAAGATTTTGAAGATACTGGAGACCTCAAGCCAGACTACTAATGTTGTGAAGGTTCTGACCCAAGGTTCTGAAGTTTCTTAATCCAACTCACTATTTCTTTACTTCATGCTTCAATCAACTTTCATTAGAAGCCAATGAATTTGAAGATAAGACCAAAACGGGAACATGATCAAATAGTACATGGTACAAAACGAATAGCCTTTCCACTACCTGATTTCATGGACAAGGTCAGTACTATACATCACACCTGTCACTGAATTTGTGGGTGAAAGGACAATACACAATATTATTCCCTTCCCATCCAACAGCGGACAACCACTCAAAGGAGCTTTCCCTATTTTGCTCTCCAACGGTCACATGCTTATGCTATATAAGCATGCATTGGAGACTTGAAGAAAATGCTGGTTGCACAAGTATTTTGACAAGCTATTTTTCTTTGTGAAAAACTATCATTCTTTGTATACAATTTTCTTTAAGTGTGTGCTATTCATTTGTGTAAAAATCTGCTTGTGTAGAAGCATCTTGTAACATACAAAATATTCTTCAAACTATTTGTTTGAGTCCTTAAGGAGGTTATCCTTGAGAAGACAAAGAAAATTGTTCTTTGTGAATCCTTGAGAAGACTAAGGTTTAGTTGGATCCTTGACAAGACAAAAAAGGTTATTCTTTGTGTTTGTTGTAATCTGTTGATTATAGTGGATTAAGTTCTTGTGTTTAAGGAAAAATCACCTTGGCTGGTGGACTTGACTAACTTTGAGTTCAAGCGAACCAGGATAAAAAATACTTGTGTTTTTATCTCTTTGTTATTAACTTGTTAGTGGTGTTTTTGTTTTGAAAAAAGCTTTTGCTTGTAAAACCCAATTCAAACCCCATTTTCTTGTGTTTTTCTTACCTTTATTATTAACGTGTTTTGGATGAACGACGAATACTTAAATGGTCGAGTAAGGCAACTCGTATCCTCATATTCTGGGAAGAGAATAGAAAGCTCTAGACCACTTCCTTTTTCGTCCAAGTAGTTACGAAAAGGAGTTCGTGTAAGTCCAGATTATGAGTTTTTAATGGACGACTATAACTCGAATTGTCGAGTAAGAGAACTCGTATTCAAATAATCGAGGAGAGAAATCGAAGGCTCTAGACCATCTCCCTTTTCATAGTTAATTGTAAAAGAATTTTGATAATGTTAATGTGTTTTTATTGGACGATGAATACTTGAATGGTCGAGTAAGGCAACTCGTATTCGAGTATTCGGGGAAGAGAGTAGAAGGCTCTAGACCACTTTCTTTTCCGTATAAGTTATTGTGAAAATGGGTTTGATTTGATTTAATTGTAAAAAAGATTTAAAGTGAATCAGATTAGAAGTTTTTAATGGATGACGATTGCTCGAATGGTTGAATAAGGGAACTCATATCCAAACAATTAAGGAGAGGAATCGAAGACTCTGGACCATATCCCTTTTCGCCCTTTGAAATGATGTTTAAGTATTTATTAAGTTTTTAAATTTGATTTAGAGAAAAGCACTCGATATTAATCGATGTTTTAATTTGCATTGAGGCGAAATGCGGGAATTATTTGAGAGAAAATCACTTGGCGTTGGACCAATGATTTTGATTTTATTTAACATAAAAGTTACTTATCGATTTATGATCATGTTTATTATCTTTATCATTTATTGATTTGTTATTATTAATATTTATTTAATTAATTTTAACAAACTAAAAAAATAAATAATAATAAAGAAATAATTTGATAAAATATTGGAGGTGTAAGAGTGATGAAAGGATCATGGACATCAACCAAAAATAAGCATGTGGTCTAAGATCCATATAAATTTTACAAATTAAACACTAATAGAAAAAGAAAAATATAATTTTAAAATTTACACAAGTTATACTAAACACGGGTGTAAACAAGAAATATAGTGACAATTTTATAAATAAAGTGTCATTTTAAATATTAGCACATGACAATAGAGACTATTTAAAAAAAAACGGGTGTACATTTAAAATATTATTATAATCAAATCTCTATCATTCTCGTTAAATTTTAAACCAGTGTAAATATAGATGGACAGAAAAAAATTGTTTTCTCAAAATTTAGATTTATAATTTTTTTAATCAAATAAAAAAAAAGAACTTAATTAATTAAAAAATATGATTTCCAAAATATTTCATGTCTACTAAAAAAACTCTCTTAATAAAAAATAAAAGTAAAAAAAAGTATATTCTGAATAAAAAATAGGTTCTTCCAAAGGTTGCTATAATTTATCTTTGATATTAATTAATAAATGTCCCCTTAAATGCTTACAAAAGGTTACATTTTTCAAGTGTTTCATATAAATTTCAATAAAAACAAAAAACAACATTATAATATTTTATTTAACCTTTTCTTTAAATATTATAAAAATTAATTAATTTAATAATGAAAAAAATATTTTATAAAGTTAATATATATATATATATATATATATATATATATATAATATATATATATATATATATATATATATATATTATATATATATATATATATATATATATATATATATATATATATATATATATATATATATATAATATATATATATATATATATATATATATATATATATATATATATATATATATATATATATATATATATATATATTATATATATATATATATATATATATATATATATATATATATATATATATATATATATATATATATATATATATATATATATATATATATATATATAATGAGGTTCTTAATTTAATAATCAAAAATGTATATTTTTTATTAGGTTAAATTATTTATAAAACAAACATTCAGTAAAAAAATTCAACTGGACCATCCAAATTATGTAAGGCACATTATACAAGCCTCAACTGGTTCACACGTGAAATATTGGGAAAGAAACCCTAACTGCGAAACCTATTCTCACGAACGAGAGAAACGAATTCACGAACGACTAAATAAAAAGTTTGTTGTTGTGCGCCGTCGATCATGTTGCTGTCCTCCGTCAGTCGTATTGACACGAGTGTGTTGCTATGATTGATTCTCGTATTTCTGGTTGTTGTGAGTGCTCCGGTTGTATTGTTCGTTTCTTATTTTTCAATAAATATTTATGTGTGACCGTGTTATTCTTTTGATTGAGGAATGAGTTGCTGTTGTATGTGTTTGCTTACATTATTATGTAGTTCTTCATGTTGATTATTCACTATATTTGGTGAAACACTTTCATTAGATTGATTATGTTCCTTCACTAAATTATGCTGCATCATACCATTCTCCTCGTGTAAACTGATTAATGTTCTACTTTTTGTACCTCCAGTATCATTCAAAAAATGTTTCATTAAGAGAAAGGATAAACTTTCATTAGTTGTATATATTCTCACATCTTGTTTAGGGGTATGAGTGAAAAAATGTTTCTATAAGAGAAAGGCTAAACATTCACCACCACATTTTATTAATTCTTGATTTGTTTAAATTACTCATTGCTGTTTGATACCAGGTTGAATTTCTGACATTTGATCATTGTTAATGTTGTTTTGGTTCATTGTAGGACATTATCGACGAATTTTCATGGAGTTCTGCTAATGAAATTCATCGGATATTTCGGACCTCTAAAATATTTGGAGTGACTTTGTTTCAGTAGGAGACTTGGAGTAGAAGACTGGTATTTATGTTGTTTACTTATGTACAGATGACATATCAAGTTGAGTGCATTTTTGTTTCTTATTGGAGATGAAGTTGAATAAGAATGAGGTTGCAGAATGGTGTTGCCAGATTTTATGACATAATGGATAAAACCTCGTGTGGAATTAAAGGCTTCTACTTCACTTCACAATCCTTACAATTACCTACTCATGATAAGAGGAGCACATGTTTACTTGGCTGTCAGCAGGTTGGTGAAAATGTTATACTTTGATTTTCTTAATAAAGTATGGAAGTGTTTGGCATCATAAGTTTTAAAAGAAATAAAGCCAATTTAGTAAATAAGAAACCACAATGAAATGTTAGGAATGACCCTTTTGCTTTGCATTTTTATGTGTTTATAGATTTAGGACATTTTGACTATACATTTATATTTTTATTAGAATGTGATACATTTATATTCATGCAAATTGAAATTGATAAAATGTGCATATATTTGGATCTCTTGATCATTATTTTTTAATAAGGATCCATCTCTAAGGTTATCTGGCTATGACTTTCAAAATGGTATGACCCTTAGAGGATGAATAAAATGTACATTGGATAAGGATTATGTAGCAATGTTAACACGACTCTTATCATCTTTTATAGTTGCACATTTTGGTCTTCAAATATTATAAATAGCTTGCAGTTTTATATTATAATCTAGATAATAATTTATTTAACATGAGGCATTCATTACAACACCAATAGAAGACTATTGTAACATCCTGCCATAGTGCATAATTTTACAATTTTATTTCCTGCAAAACGTCTGAAACATAGCAGTAGACGCTTGCCAAAGCCCATTTTTACAGGCCTTCGATATAGACCACCCCTTTGTTCTTCATCCAAACATTACCCTGGATAAGCTCTGCAACTGTAAACTTCCTTGCCTTTGCAGTATTTATGACATGATAACCAGACCAATTCACTCTTTTGCCGGTACCAACATCCGGTCACTGTTCATGTACACCCGTAATACAATGTTTTGAGAAAGCCCTTACTCACGTCATCCCATTCAGGTCATCCCTTGGGTCAATGTGGTTGCCTATTAAGGACTGAATCACAACTGTCCTAGAGTGGTTTTTCCACTGGCGGCCTAGGTATGTTTTGATGGAGCTTGAGACAAATTTGAGATTCGTGCTTGGTATTATGTCACACTTATGAATTGTCCAGTTAAGTATTTTGTTTTCATTTTCTTATGTTGTAAGGTATCTATGAAGATGATAAAGAGGGCGACAATGTAAGTGAGGAATTTTAAGAGGACGACAGAAGTGATGAATATAAGGTAGATGATGATTCAAGAGAACGGTATAAGTGATGAACTTCAAGAAGATGACATAGATGAAGAGGATGATGAATTCGAAAAACTTAAATGAGTTGGATGATGCTCTTTTAGGTTTGTACTTAAGTATTAAATTACGTATTTTGTCATTTTTTTTTACTTATATTAATAAGTATTAAACGTATAATATTAATTAATGTTAGATATTTTGTGTCTATTGAGTGTATTTGAGTTAATGTTTGAAGATTTTATTAATACATTTTTGTGGTACATGCAATTTATGTTTGGTGCAATTTTTCTTTCTATCTTTAACGACACAAGTGTGAATGTGAGTGTATTTATAAGGGTTATGATAAGTTATATAATTGTTACTCATTTGACTCATTTCATCAGCGATTGAAGGTGTGTTTTGGATGATAATAATTTGTTTATTGAATGTCCCGCGGTATATAAAAATATTTGGTTGAATGAAATAGGACGTAAATGAAATTAAATATAATATAATTATCAAATATTTTACACCCATGATAACTAAAATATGGTGTAATATACTATATTTTTACATCTTATTTTAAAGAAACTAATGTGTAAATTTGTTGACATTCATAGTAAGCATTATTCAGTTTACGCACGATTTTTTATCAAATGAGGTGTAAATTCGTTTGATTTAAATGTATATATATATGTAATAATTTATACCTATTTTTTTAAATGGGTGTAACAGGCTATATTTTTACATCTACACACATTTTAAAACGGATGTAAATTCGTCACATTTCTCACCCTTTAAATTTGCACCCTCTAATAACGTGTGTAAATTCCTCTTTCTGCACTAGTGAAAATAGAAACTAAATATATGAACAACAGTTGCAAAAATAATAAAATGGGCGTGCGTTTAAGAATTGAGAAGAAAGTATCAAGGGCCCAAAGTCTATTAGCTTTCATAACCCTAGTGTCATACCTCAATTTGTTTCCTCATTCAATAAATCGATACATTCATCGAGCCATTAAAATCATTTGTATATCATAGCATCCATTTCATCATGCATAATGCCTAAAATATCTATAAGAATAAATTTTCGGATCTATAGACCGGTTGGACTAATTCACAAATGTAAGTGAAATTAACGGATGGAAAATTTCGAAATCGAGCTTGCAAACGTCAATTTTGTTACTCTACGGTTCACATAGTTTAACTTGTCGTGCTCGTTTTATTTTTTTGGGTTTTTTCTGTCACATTTTAATTAGCCTGAGCCTTTTAATCGATCATTTTTTACTTCAGAATTTGATCAAAACATGTCTATTTTCTAGAGGTTCATTTCACGTTGATCACTTTGGTGCATTCATTTTAATTTTTTGAGCATTTTTACCCTATTTTATTTATTTTACGTCCTTTAATTTTTGCATTTTTGTCATAGCGTTTAAAAATAATAATTAGAATTATTGGTATTTTTATTTTGGTTTTGTTTTAATTATTTTTTAGTGTTTAATTTTATTTTCATTTGTCTCTAAAATAAGCATCAAGGATATTTATGGATTTTCAAAATTACTAAAAACCCTAAAGTGACTTGATATATATTAGTAATGCTGATTGGGAGAGACCAGAAAAATCCACCAAGCGACGACTGAACATATGTGTCCTTTTTCTTCATTTGTTGATTCGGAATACAAAATTAAGAAGGAATCAGTTTGGACTTAAAAGAAAAAAGTAGAAAACTTAGAGTAAAAAAAAGGATCTTCTTTGTTTCATTTGTTTCAACCAACATTGCTCTTGAGTTCTTCTTCTTCAAATATGAATCTTATCCCTCCACATATCATAACTTTTTACTGTATGTGCTTCTTTCGATGTTTTCTATTATTCATTTATTTATTATTTTGGCGCATAATAACATAAGGTATTTGTTAACCCAGTTCGATGCAACGCCACCTACATCTGGGGGCATGCAAGCCAGGAAGAAAATCCACTATAATAGTATTAGTTTGAAGTCCTATGTAAGCAACCTCCGGTTTACAGACTTCGCACCTAATTGCTACCAGTGATATTTCTATCTAAGACTCTCCTAGATATGAGACCTCTCTCTTCCTTTCAATCACACAACCCGTGATAATAGAGAAAATAATCAAAGAGGAAACACACTCCAATAAACAGAATTTGCTCTTGCTTAAAAGCTTATGAGTGATTCACAAAATACAACTCAACTATCAGTCCAGCTCTAACATCAAGGTGATACAAGAGGGGATCACAAGCAACAAACAGACTAAACCTAATTCACACTCTCACGCAGGACGCCATACCTACTTAGGTTTAGAGTCTTCCTTTTTAAATAGCCTGAGAGACGCATGGGCTGGATGAACAATTCGGCCTAAACAAACAACAAATCCAAAACAATCTTCAGCGCAAATCAAGGAATAAAATATAATGTTTCCTTAAATGTTTTGACATCCATTCTCAGGAAACACGACAAACCTTGAACCGAACTTTGTTGCTTTTAGAACCATACACTTCTTGGACCGCAGAATACATGAATCATATCTTTAGTGATATCACGCTTGAAACAAAACTTCCAATAATGCGAAACAAGGCACGCTACGATGTCGTACCAACCTGTCAAGACGTCTTGTCCAACATCTTTCTAGAACACTTGTTTTAACAAAATGCGGCCAATCATAGTACAACCAACCTAACAATATCCCCCTTTAGCAAATTTTGGCTAAAATAACCTTTGCATAACTCATCTTGCATAAACCAAAAACTTGCACAAACAACCAAGAACAAGAGGGATACACTAACATACTCATCTTGAAAGAATGTAAAAATTTTAGCATTACCTTAATAGAATGTCTTCAAAAAAAATAATGCACAGAAAAAAACACTTCACTAAGATACATCAGATGCATACGCAGGAAAAAAAGATAAGACTCAATCTCACAGAACACATCATTAGAGAAAAATAAACCCTCACAAAAGTGAACCTTCTTCAGAAAAAATCTTATAGACAGGATGTCAAGACATTAGGTATGACCCCTCATGCAACCTTATATCAAGCACACAAACTAGAACTAAATTATCATGGCATCATCAAGCTAGATTATCATGACATCATCAAGCTAGAAAAGAGAAAACATGCTCCCCTTAAATAGTATATCATAACCAAATAATACTCCCCCTTAAGGGAAAAATGCTAAATAATGAAATCTACCAAACTACTTCCCCTTTTTAGCCATAATTTTGACAAAACACCCATGCATGCATTTATCAGGACAAAAAAATAGTAGCATATGATACGGAGATATAAGTTACAGACCAGATGCAGTCAAGGTGCACAAATATCTAGGGCATAACCTAAAAAAGAAAAAAGATACAAAAAAACATAACACATCAGATGTAAGAACTAACATCTGTTTCCTCATCTTTGTCACCATCAACAACATTTTCTTCATCCTCATTTCCCTCTTTCTCATTACCATCCAAGTTTTCATCAGCATCCACTTCAGACAAGGCTTTGATCAGGCTCACAAGTCTTATTTTTTTCTCAGTACAAGACTTGATGGTCTCATCTAAAGCTTTGCAGGTATCCTTTAGCTCAATAATGTTTCCTACCCTTGAAGTTGAGCTGGTAACATCCTTCCCAGATGTCATAATAATGTCTGAGACATGTGTCCCTGCAAACAACCTATAATGCAAAGATAGAAGAGATCCCCTCTTACTTGCAACATTAGAGTTGACCAAAATATCAGGATGCTGACTGAGAATTATACCACAAATAAGAGAGGGGAATGCAATGGGCATCTTCATAACAAAAGAATTGGCATGTTTCATGGTTTGCTCAAACACATAGGACCCCAAAATCAAACTTAGGTTTCGTTCCAACAATGTAGATAAATTTTCCCAAACCTGTAGCAACGGTAGAGGTATGATTGGTGGGAACCCAATTTACAACCCCAATCATATGAAACACATCGTATTTCACACTCAACCTACTAGCTGACAACTTACCCTTCCTTGTCCATTGTTTAACCTATTTTCTAGTGATCTCCTTATAGACAACATTATCAGTTACTTCCACCTCAGCTTTCTCCTCATCACTCCTACCCATAAACCTGTTGATAACTTTCGGAAAAAACTCCACACACTTACCTCTAACATAAACCTTCATGTACTCCTTGCTCATCTTACTTTCATAATCATTAGAAACATTCACAATGATTTCCTTCACCAGCATCTCATAACAGTTACCAAAACCAACAATACTCTTCATCAAACCAACATCCTCAATAAGATCCACCACTTCCTTGAATTCAAGAGCATCCTTACCAAGATTTCTTTCCAAAGCTAGTCTTCTTTGGTACACATATTTCCATTTTTCAAAATTTTCCACATAATGAAAAGAAATGTTGTTAATGGGGACTTCATGCACATTTGCAGGGATATTTTTCCCAGCAACTCCCTTCTTAGCTAAAGGCATGATGTCTAGAACATTTTGTTCGACATCATACTCAGACTCACTTGAGGAAACCTCATTCCTTTTCACTAACCTTTTCTTGGTAGTCACAACTTTTCTCCATCCTTTTGCAGGTCCAACACCAACACTTTTCTTGGATGCCTTAGAAGGCTTACTTGCAGACACAACAACCTTCCCTTTCCTTTTCTTTAATCTTTTATCAATACCAGGAGCCAATTTCTTACCTATATATTCATCATCAGAATCTAGATCATCTATATTGACAATATATGTAGACTGATACTTCTTCACACCAACACTTTCCTTCTTGTCTTCTTTATCAGACAAAGCTTTCTCACCTTCAACATACATACTTTTATCATTCAAATCATCTTTCTCACTACTAACTGAATTAGCTTCAGTCACATCCTCTTGGGAGTTCTTATCAGACACATCCTCTTGAGGTTTTTCAGGAAACTCAATAGAAACAAACTCATTGTCAGACTCACCATAAGAGTTTTCTTAAGTGGTTTCGATAGGATGATCAGGTTAGACCAAAGATGTTCCGACATCGGGCACAACACCAGACTCAGGGTCAACAACCAGAGTTTTAGAGAGTGATGTAACAACCCAATTTTAGTAATTATTTCTTATATTATTATTACTATATTTTATTTTATTTATTTGGAGTGTTAATTAATTAATTGGTTGTTAGGTAGTATAATAATCGATTATATTAATTAATTTGGTGTGTTAATTAATTATTTAGTTGATATGAGATATAATGAATAATTGAATTAACTAACTTGGTGTGCATATGGTGTTAGTTTAATTTAATTAAACTAATTAGAGATATTTTAATATTAGGTCTTATTGGGCCTATTAATTAAATTAGAGATATCATTCTCTTAAGGCCAAATATAATACTATAAATAAGAGGTAGGAGAGTGAGAAGTAGGATTCATTAGCTCATTGAAGGCAATAGAGAAAGAGAAGAGGAAAAGTAAGGAGAAGAGGGGAAGAACAAGAGAGGAGCTAGGGTTTTCAGAAAATCGAAGAGGTAAGGGGGAGAATCCTTATTATTATGGGTTAGTATGATTAGGGCAATGGGTAGAAGTATGTTAGGTTAAAATCCCTAATTTTGTATGGTTGTTTGAAATTGTTAGGTTTGATGAGTATTCGTGAATTGTGGTGATTTGATTGTGTTAAACTGCAAATTAACGTTATATACTTAGAGTATTGTATGAGTTATAATTTTCTGAATGTTTGGCTTTTTACGGAATCGAAATCGGAGGTCCGAAAGTCCTCCAACGATGAAAAACGCAGAAAATTCTGTATTCTATTTTATGTTAACCAGTTACCCACCGAGCGTTAACCGGTTACTTGCTTAAAAATCTGCATTTTGTTTTATGTTAACCGGTTACCCACCGAGCGTTAACCGGTTACTTGCTTAAAAATATGTTGATTCTGTTTTTGTGTTAACCGGTTACCCACCGAGCGTTAACCGGTTACTTGCTTGAAAATCTGCGTAGAAATTTAATTCTGTTTTATGTTAACCGGTTACCCACCGAGCGTTAACCGGTTACTTGCTGTGAAAAATGAAAAATTGAGATTTTAAAAGTTGTATTCAATTTGGAATGAAATCTAAGTGTGCGTATTTGATAATTAGCCTGTATTTATGAATGATATATTGTTATGAATGTGTATATGTACCATTGGTGGATAATTTATAGAGTTGAATTATGGTGATATGGGGAATGTTAAGATGGTAGAGATGATCTTAATTGCATATGTATTGATATTTGTACATTCATTCATGGCATGGTCGGCTTCATAGTGGAAGCGGTGAAACCGTGGGTTCACATGGTATTAGACGTTGATCCTTGAATGGAAATAGGCGTAGCATACATTGATCCTTAATTGGAAATAGGTGTAGTAGTAGACGGTGATCCTTAATTGGAAATAGACGTAGCATACGTTGATCCTTAATTGGAAATAGACGTAGTAGGCTTTGATCTTGTCCGGATCGGAAGCGTGGCTTGGATTCTAGATATTGAATCGGAAAGCGGTGAAACGTTGGGTTCACATTGAGGTACCGCATGCATAAAGTCACATGTCTTGCATTGAGTCACATTAGAGTTAGGTGATAATTGAATGTATGCATTGATGTGATTGTGAGGTGTGTATGAGACATGGTAATTGAATTGGGTGACGTTGGATACATAATTTTGCAAAATATGTGATTATGTGATAATTGTATTTATGTGTATATTTGGGAATATAGTACTGGATTTTGATATTGTACCCCTTGAGTTTTGATGTATGTTCGAAACATGTGAACTAAATGTTGGTTAGTATTATTCACATGGTTATACGAAGTGTGATGAATTCCTTTAATTGTTGATTTAATCATTGTGCCTTGTTATACTTCTTCATAATGATTTGAATTCTCACCCTTCTGTTGGAATGATGCTTTACACGGCATCGTGCAGATACTCCGGAGTAGTATTGCTGAAGTAAGTGGACGGTAGCTCACTCGAGATTAGCTGGAGAGTTTTCGTATTTTAGTTGAAGACTAGGTAATGAGTCAATGCTCTGGTCATGTAACACTGGGTAGATTAGTAGTATTGAACTCATATCTGATTTGGATGAGTATTATATTATTACTTGTGAACATGTTTATTTGCAACTGCTGTTTGAGAGGCCATAGTGCCAAATATTCTGGTTATGGTTTTATTTTATCTTGAGGAGATTACTGAGAGATGATCATGGTATGGGACATGGATCATTTTATGAAATACATGAGTATTCATTATTTTCCGCTGCGAACGCATATTCTTGAATATTCATGATGATTGAAATGTGTTATTTTAAATGACCAGGTGTATTATATATTGATGATGAATGATGTTGGTTTTTGAAAGCTTTTAGTTTTTGAAAACGTCGATGTGACGCCCTTTTGTTTATATGCGTACTTATTTACTCTGATTATATGTTAAGTATTTTGGGGTAGAAAAAGGGGTGTTACATTAGTGGTATCAGAGCAGGTCGGTCTGTCCGGCCAGGTTGTTTAATTATGGTTGTTCCCTAGTATGCGACATGTGTGTGAGAACACTGTCGATGCTTGTTTTTATTCTCCACTGCAGGTTGGGAATGAAATAAGTGTGTGAGAAGCGTCTGCTTCTCTTGGATGTTCCAATTGTATCGAGCTTGGACATTATGTTGTTGCATGCAAGAGTGCAGTGTTGGCCAGTTAACCTGTTTTGAGAATGTTGTGCTTTTCCTGAACCCGAAGAGAGGTCGGATTCGAGGATGGTGTTGGTTAGAAGTTAATCGGGTGTATATCAACTGTTTCGAGAAGACAATTATTTTCCTGAGGTTGGTGCTAAGGAAGATTGGTTTGTGTCTGCTAAGCAAGTTGATGAATCGGTGCAAGATGGTGCCGAGTTGTTTATGTTGTTGGCAACCTTAGATATTCGTGAGAAGAGGACGATTGAAGAATTGCCAATAGTTTGTGAGTTTGCGGAGGTATTTCCGGAAGATATAAGTGATTTACCGCCGGAACGTGAGGTTGAGTTTTCGATTGATTTAGTTCCTAGAACTAGTCCTGTATCGATGGCTCCCTATAGAATGTCTGCTTTTGAGTTGAAAGAGTTGAAGAGTCAACTTGAAGACTTGCTTGAGAAGAGGTTTATTCGTCCTAGTGTGTCGCCGTGGGGTGCACATGTTCTATTGGTCAAGAAGAAAGAAGGTTCTATGAGATTATGTGTTGATTATAAACAACTGAATAAAGTGACGATTAAGAACAAGTATCCACTTCCGAGGATTGACGATCTGATGGATCAACTGGTTGGAGCTTGTGTGTTTAGAAAAATTGATTTGAGGTCTGGGTATCATCAGATTCGTGTAAAGGATGGGGATATTCAAAAGACTGCTTTTCGGACAAGGTACGATCACTACGAGTACTCTGTGATGCCTTTTGGTGTGACTAACGCACCTGGTGTATTTATGGAGTATATGAATAGAATTTTTCATGATTATCTGGATGAGTTTGTTGTTGTGTTCATCGATGATATATTGATTTACTCCAAGAGTAAAGAGGATCATGCCGAGCATTTGAAGGTTGTGTTATCGGTGTTGAAAGAGAGGAAATTGTTTGCTAAACTCTCTAAATGTGAGTTTTGGTTGAGTGAAGTAAGTTTTCTTGGACATGTGATTTCGAGTGGTGGTATTTCTGTGGATCCTACGAAGATTGAAGCTGTATCTCAGTGGGAAGCTCCTAAGTCTGTTGCTGAGATTAGAAGTTTCCTTGGTTTGGCTGGTTATTATAGGAAGTTCATTGAAGGATTTTCTAAGTTGTCGTTACCGTTGACGCAGTTGACTAGGAAAGGTCAAGCTTTCATTTGGACTTCGCAGTGTGAAGCGAATTTTCAAAAGCTTAAGAGAAGATTGACTACAGCTCCTATTTTAATTTTACCAGATCCGTTAGAAACTTTCGTTGTGTATTGTGATGCTCCTTTGTTGGGTTTGGGAGGTGTTCTGATGCAAAAAGGGCAAGTGGTAGCTTATGCTTCAAGGCAACTTAAAGTTCATGAGAGGAATTATCCGACGCATGATTTAGAGTTGGTCGCCGTTGTGTTTGTGTTGAAGCTTTGGAGACATTATTTGTTTGGATCGAGATTTGATGTGTTTAGTGATCACAAGAGTTTGAAGTACTTGTTCGATCAGAAGGAATTGAATATGAGGCAAAGGAGATGGTTGGAATTCTTGAAAGAATATGATTTTGGTTTGAATTATCATCCTGGAAAGGCGAATGTTGTAGCCGATGCATTGAGTAGGAAGGCATTGCACATGTCTATGTTGATGATTCGAGAATTTGAATTGTTGGAGCAATTTAGAGATTTGAGTTTGGTTTGTGAAGAGACGCCTTTGTGTGTTAAGCTTGGTATGTTGAAGCTTACGTGTGGCATTATTGACGAGATTAGAGAACGTCAGAAGTCAGATTTGAAATTATTCGATGTTATGACATTGATTAATCAAGGCAAAGGTGGTGACTTTCGGATTGACGAGAATGGTATCATGAGGTGTCGTGATCGAGTTTGTGTTCCGGATGTTGCGGATTTGAGAAAGAAGATTCTTGAGGAAGGGCATAGTGTAACACCCTTCTAACATACCCCAAAATTTTAATTACAATAATAAACATATAATCAGAGTGATAGTGCACCAAGGGTGTCACACAAACATTCCACACCATTTAAACAACATAACCATCATGCTCTTTTATTTAAAGTTAAATATAAAGTATTTGCACAATTACGCAGCGGATAGAGATCAACTCAATCATGCAAAACATGTAACATCACATGTAATTTAGTTCAACAACAACAACAATAATAGTCAAAGTTTTCCCGCCCGATGTTACATCTATCAGAGCATGACCCACTAGGGAGACTACACTAGACTCCAAGCATTTGCTTCTACTCAACTCATTTCTCGTTACCTGAAAAATAGTTGTAAGGGTGAGTTCCTCAATCAATATAATAAGCATTATAAAACAACATGTAATGCCAAGTAATTAACACATCAATCACCCTAATTGCAATACACATTCAGTAATAGCTCATTGGCTTAAACATCATTCTCAACATCAATATACAATACCAGTATAATCTCAAATCATACTTAACAACAACACAACACACGTATAATATTGGAACACATCCATTCATATTATACGCCATACATATTTTTATGCAATGAGACTCTAAACATGCGGTACCGACTATCCTTGAACATATAGTTCAAGCTCACCGATCCCTCCGGATACGGCTACTAAGCTCACTAGTCCCACTCATTGAGATCTAATGACTCACTCACTAATTCCTCACCATGGGAATTAGCTACAGCCCCAAAGGCTAGACTATGCAAGCTAATCATCTAGCATGCAAACATCAACAACAATTCACAACGATTCACTCACCAATTCCTCACAATGGGAATTAGCTACAGCCCCACAGGCTATGCCATGCACACTAATCATCTAGCAATGCAGCATCAACAACAACTCACAATGGACATATGCTCACACTCTAAGCCATACGACAGTCCATTCACAAATACATGCATAATATATACATTCACAACATTTTGCATATCATCATACATCATCAATACACGCATCAACACTTCATCAACACATATATAAAACACTTCCTCAACACATGTATGAAACACCTCAGCAACACATGTATAAACACTTCTTCTGCCTTGCTCGCTAGGCGAGGCAGTGGCGAAGCTCTGGTTCGCTAGGCGAGCTCAAGGCGAACAGCTCCAGGAAATTGGTAAATTAATTCGCTAGGCGAGCTCAAGGCGAAGGTAATAGCGAACTCATTCTGTTTTGGTGAAAAACACAGCTAGCACTCACTCGCTAGGCGAAGCTCCAGCGAGTCCACAGCGAACATTACAGTAGCAAAACCTCTCAATCTCGCTGGGGCGAGGTTGAGGCGCGTTCCTTCGCTAGGCGAAGGTTATGTTCGCTAGGCGAACATGACAGTTCACCAGACGCGTTTTCTTTGGGCAGGGATCTCATGTGCCCATTCCAGACCCTTCCCACTCAAACTTACTCGTCGCCATTCATCACCAATTTATCGGTTTGATTACACACACAATTATCAATTTGATTACGGTTTTCACTCAACCTATTCATCACAAATTTTCAGCATTCCAAATCCCAATTAGGGTCGATTCAACGGTTTCTCACTACCCATTACATATTATCCCATAATACCCATTAATCGACGATAAACCCCCCTTACCTTAACAATCCGGCGAATCTTTGAGCTGCAAGCCTTTCCGTTCTTCTCCAACTTTCTTCCTCTTGCTCTGCCTCTGCCCTTTTCCTCTTCTCTGCAGTTTCTCTGTTTTCACGTGAAAACACTTCTTTACCAAATGGGATTCTCTTTCCTCATTTCACACTTATATATTTCCAATAATAATTATTATTCCAAAATAATTAAAATAATCCAATAATAATAATCTAATTATTTAATTAAATTAATAATATACTATTAATTCAATTTTTTAATAATTATTTTATTTTATTGGGGTGTTACACATAGAAGTGGTTTGAGTATTCATCCTGGTGCTACTAAAATGTATCAAGACTTGAGGAAGGTGTTTTGGTGGCAAGGTATGAAGAAGGATGTAGCGGAATTTGTGTATTCATGTTTGACTTGTCAAAAGTCAAAGATTGAACATCAAAAGCCGTCTGGTTTGATGCAACCGTTATCTATTCCCGAGTGGAAGTGGGATAGTATCTCTACGGATTTTGTTTCGGGTTTGCCGAGAACATCGAGTAATTGTGAGGCAATTTGGGTCGTTGTGGACAGGTTGACGAAGTGTGCTCATTTTATTCCGATGAGGATGGATTATTCGATGGAGAGACTTGCTAAGTTGTACATCGAGAGGATTGTGTGTTTGCATGGTATTCTGTCGAGCATTGTTTCGGATAGAGATCTGAGGTTCACTTCGAGATTTTGGGAAGGTTTGCAAGGTGCTTTGGGCACGAAGTTGCGTTTGAGTTCGGCATATCATCCACAAACTGATGGTCAAATGGAGAGGACTATTCAGTCACTTGAAGATCTTTTGAGGTCGTGTGTTTTGGAACAAGGGGGAAATTGGTATAGTTTCTTGCCTTTGATCGAGTTTACGTATAACAACAGTTTCCATTCGAGTATTGGAATGGCACCTTTTGAGGCTCTTTATGGTAGAAGGTGTAGAACTCCTTTATGTTGGTACGAATCGGGAGAGAGTGTTGTGGTTGGACCCGAGTTGATTCAAGAGACTACGGATAAGATTAAGATGATTCGAGAGAAGATGAAGGCTTCTCAGAGTCGTTAAAAGAGTTATCATGATAAGAGGAGGAAAGCTCTTGAGTTTGAGAAAGATGAGCATGTGTTTCTTCGAGTTACGCCAATAACGGGTGTTGGTAGAGCTTTGAAGTCGCGTAAGTTGACGTCGCGTTTCATTGGTCCGTATCAGATTTCTGAGAGGATAGGTGAAGTGGCATATCGGATTGCATTACCACCGTCACTTTCTAATCTTCATGATGTGTTCCATGTGTCTCAATTGAGGAGGTACATTGCGGATCCATCGCATGTTGTTCCATTAGATGATGTTCAAGTGCGGGATAATTTGACGGTTGATACATCACCTATGCGAATTGAAGATCGAGAAGTGAAGAAGCTTCGTGGTAAGGAGATTGCTTTGGTTAAAGTGATATGGGGCGGAGCCGCCAATGGCAATATTACTTGGGAACTCGAGGATAAGATGAAGGAATCGTATCCGGAGTTGTTTGTTTAAGGTAAATTATCGAGGCCGAAAATCTTTTAAGTGGGGGGGAGTTGTAACAACCCAATTTTAGTAATTATTTATTATATTATTATTACTATATTTTATTTTATTTATTTGGAGTGTTAATTAATTAATTGGTTGTTAGATAGTATAATAATCGATTATATTAATTAATTTGGTGTGTTAATTAATTATTTAGTTGATATGAGATATAATGAATAATTGAATTAACTAACTTGGTGTGCATATGGTGTTAGTTTAATTTAATTGAACTAATTAGAGATATTTTAATATTAGGTCTTATTGGGCCTATTAATTAAATTAGAGATATCATTCTCTTAAGCCCAAATATAATACTATAAATAAGAGGTAGGAGAGTGAGAAGTAGGATTCATTAGCTCATTGAAGGCAATAGAGAAAGAGAAGAGGAAAAGTAAGGAGAAGAGGGGAAGAACAAGAGAGGAGCTAGGGTTTCCAGAAAATCGAAGAGGTAAGGGGGAGAATCCTTATTATTATGGGTTAGTATGATTAGGGCAATGGGTAGAAGTATGTTAGGTTAAAAACCCTAATTTTGTATGGTTGTTTGAAATTGTTAGGTTTGATGAGTATTCGTGAATTGTGGTGATTTGATTGTGTTAAACTGCAAATTAATGTTATATACTTAGAGTATTGTATGAGTTATAATTTTCTGAACGTTTGGCTTTTTACGGAATCGAAATCGGAGGTCCGAAAGTCCTCAAACGATGAAAAATGCAGAAATTCTGCATTATGTTTTATGTTAACCGGTTACCCACCGAGCGTTAACCAGTTACTTGCTTAAAAATATGCATTCTGTTTTATGTTAACCGGTTACCCACCGAGCGTTAACCGGTTACTTGCTTAAAAATCTGTTGATTCTGTTTTTGTGTTAACCGGTTACCCACCGAGCGTTAACCGGTTACTTGCTTGAAAATCTGCGCAGAAAATTAATTATGTTTTATGTTAACCGGTTACCCACCGAGCGTTAACCGGTTACTTGCTGTTAAAAATGAAAAATTGAGATTTTAAAAGTTGTATTCAATTTGGAATGAAATCTAAGTGTGCGTATTTGATAATTAGCCTGTATTTATGAATGATATATTGTTATGAATGTGTATATGTATCATTGGTGGATAATTCATAGAGTTGAATTATGGTGATATGTGGAATGTTAAGATGGTAGAGATGATCTTAATTGCATATGTATTGGTATTTGTACATTCATTCATGGCATGGTCGACTTCATAGTGGAAGCGGTGAAACTGTGGGTTCACATGGTATTAGACGTTGATCCTTGAATGGAAATAGGCGTAGCATATGTTGATCCTTAATTGGAAATAGGCGTAGTAGTAGACAGTGATCCTTAATTGGAAATAGACGTAGCATACGTTGATCCTTAATTGGAAATAGGCGTAGTAGGCTTTGATCTTGTCCGGATCGGAAGCGTGGCTTGGATTCTAGATATTGAATCGGAAAGTGGTGAAACGTTGGGTTCACATTGAGGTACCGCATGCATAGAGTCACATGTCTTACATTGAGTCACATTAGAGTTAGGTGATAATTGAATGTATGCATTGATGTGATTGTGAGGTGTGTATGAGGCATGGTAATTGAATTGGGTGACGTTTGATACATAATTTTGCAAAATATGTGATTATGTGATAATTGTATTTATGTGTATATTTGGGAATATAGTACTGGATTTTGATATTGTACCCCTTGAGTTTTGATGTATGTTCGAAACATGTGAACTAAATGTTGGTTAGTATTATTCACATGGTTATACGAAGTGTGATGAATTCCTTTAATTGTTGATTTAATCATTATGCCTTATTATACTTCTTCATAATGATTTGAATTCTCACCCTTCTGTTGGAATGATGCTTTACACGACATCGTGCAGATACTCCGGAGTAGTATTGCTGAAGTAAGTGGACGGTAGCTCACTCGAGATTAGCTGGAGAGTTTCCGTATTTTAGTTGAAGACTAGGTAATGAGTCAATGCTCTGGTCATGTAACACTGGGTAGATTAGTAGTATTGAACTATATCTGATTTGGATGAATATTATATTATTACTTGTGAACATGTTTATTTGCAACTGCTGTTTGAGAGGCCATAGTGCCAAATATTCTTGTTATTGGTTTATTTTATCTTGAGGAGATTACTGAGAGATGATCATGGTATGGGACATGGATCATTTTATGAAATACATGAGTACTCATTATTTTCCGCTGCGAACGCATATTCTTGAATATTCATGATGATTAAATGTGTTATTTTAAATGACCAGGTGTATTATATATTGATGATGAATGATGTTGGTTTTTGAAAGCTTTTAGTTTTTGAGCGTCGATGTGACGCCCTTTTGTTTATATGCGTACTTATTTACTCTGATTATATGTTAAGTATTTTGGGGTAGAAAAAGGGGTGTTACAAGTGACACATGAATACTTTTATCAACAATGTCATTAACAACAACATTCAAACTAGATTGACCTAGGGTCTTTTCAGCTCTATGGTTATCTAGACTTACAGTTTCAGAGGCATATTTTTCAGATGTTCGAATACTACCCACAACATTCACGATGACAGGACCTTTAGTAGAGGTAATAACATTTGGTCCGACATTAGGGGTTTTGATAGGTTCAAGATACAAACTTGTCATAGTATGGGGTTTCTTGTTAGCAACATAAGATTTAACATTCCTGACCTTACTAGGGTTTTTTGAACTAACATAGAGGGAGTAGAGGATCCACTTACATTTGAAGGCTTAGCCCTTTTCACAACAGGTGTTTTAGTCTCTCTTTTTATTGGAGCGCGTCCTGGAACAACGGAGATGGGAGTGGTATCAATTATAACATCTGAAGAACACTTTTTAGAATTTGCATGCGTAGCCCTAGCCTTTGATGGAGTTGGGGCCGATTGATCTTTGGAACATTTGTTGGGTGTTAAGTCTGAGGCTCTAGACATCTTCGATTCTTGGTCTTTTACAAATTTAATGTTGATATTAATGTATGAGAGGATGTTGGGAGATGAGAAAAAAGTAAGAACATTGTTGAACAGTTTTCTGATATTAGAGAGAATGAGATCGATGATGTAGGTAAAAAAAGAGTTGATGGTGTGTTGGAAGTAAGTTATGGAAAGTTTGTAATGATTTCCATGAAATATGTGCACCACTAAATGGGGGGAAGAGAAAGTATCTGTTGCACACCTCGAAACCTGTAATTGCTATAACTCCTCAAAAGTACAAATTCCAAATTCGCCCATTAACTTCTCAAACTGATTTGCATCCAAAGCCTTAGTAAATATATCTTCCAGTTGCTTCTCGGTGGTCACACGCTCAAGAGTAACGATTTTGTCCTCAATAAGATCCCTAATAAAATGGTGACGAATGCCAATATGCTTTGTCCTGCTATGTTGAATGGGATTCTTGGATATATTAATTGTATTCAGATTGTCACAATATAATATCATGACATCCTGTTTGACATTATATTCCTTTAGCATTTATTTCATCCAAACCAATTGAGAGCAACTACTTCCTGTTGTGATATACTCAGCCTCAACTGTAGACAAGGACACAAAGTTTTGCTTCTTGTTGAACCAAGATATAAGATTATGTAATAAGAAGAAACATCCTCCATAAGTTCTTTTTATATCATCAGCACTACCTGCCCAGTCTGCATTACAATACCCTACAAGCATGGAATCAGTGCTATGTGTATACAACATGCCATACTCACTAATACCATTGATGTATTTCAAGACCATCTTCACTTGAATAATGTGACTAATTTTAGGCTCATCCTGATATCTAGCACATACTTCTACAACAAAAGTTATGTCTGGTCTGCTAGCAGTGAGATACAAAAGACTACCAATCATACTCTTGTACGAACTTTGATCCACATCAACACCTTTTTCATCTTTAGTTAATTTCAAGTGTGTTGTTGTAGGTGTCCTTTTGTGACTATCATTTTCTAGGCCAAACTTCTTCACTATGTTCTTAGCATACTTGCTTTTAGAAATGAAGATAGTGTCATCCATTTGTTTAACATGGAGACCAAGAAAACAAGTTAATTCACCTACAAGACTCATCTTAAATTCAGTCTGCCTTTGATTGACAAAGTGTTGGACCATCTGGTTCAACATCCCTCCAAACACAATTTCATCAACATATATTTGAGATATCATGAGTTTACCATGCTCTTCTTTAACAAACAAGGTCTTGTCTATTCCCCCTTTCCTGTAGCCATTATTGACAAGAAACTCAGTTAACCTTTCATACCAAGCCCTGGGTGCTTGCTTCAATCCATATAGAGCTTTCCATAGTTTGTAAACATGATCTGGAAAACTAGGATCTATGAACCCCTTGGGTTGTTCAACATATACTTCTCATTTAAGTACCCATTCAAGAAGGCACTTTTCACATGCATATGAAATAACTTGAATTTTAGCATGCATGCCACTCCTAAGAGAAATCTTATGGATTCAAGACGGGAAACAAGAGAAAAATTCTCATCAAAATCAACTCGTTTAATTTGGATCCTAGAGCAACAAGCCTAGCCTTGTTTCTATTCACAACTCCCTTTTCATCAGATTTGTTCTTGTAAGTCCATTTTGTGCCAATAATATTTGTTCCTTCAGGCCTAGGTACTAAGTCCCACACTTCATTTCTTTTGAATTGAACTAGTTCTTCTCGTATATCATTGATCCAAAATTCATTAGTTAAGGCCTTATTTACATTTTTAGGTTCAAATTTTGAGACAAAGCAGGAATTGGATATCACATCTCTAGATCTAGTGGTGATCCCTTCATATACAATTCCAATAATGATTTCCTTTAGATGATTTGTCTGAATTCTAATGGAGAGACCTTTGTTTACTTGAGGATTATCTAGTTCTGTACTTACTGGCTCAATGTTGGACTCAAGGCCTGCCTTATTTTCTAGAACATCAGTCTGCTGAGATGATGTTTCAACATCTTCGTCGACATCAATCCCTTTCTCAATGGTCGAATCATCAACCATAATATTAACGGATTCCATCATGACTTTGGTTCTTGAGTTGAAAACCCTATAAGATATGCTATTTGTAGAGTAACCAAGAAATATCCCTTCATCTCTTTTGGGATCCATCTTTCTCATTTATTCTCGATCATCCAGGATGTAACATTTACTCCCAAACACATGAAAGTATTTAATAGTAGGTTTCCTCCCTTTCCAAAATTCATTGAGTGTAGATGATGTACCAGTTCTCAGAGTGACACAATTGTGAATATATCATGCGTTGTTCATAGTGTAGTGGTAAATTCATGACCATCACGCTATTGATTAACTCGACATCAATAAAACCAGAGTCGCCACCGCGCTTTTAATGTTTCCAAAGGAAAAAGGAAAAAGTAAGAACAAAACCCAAAGATAAGAAGTTTTAAAATAAAAACTAATAAAATGTCAGAGATTACAGGTAAGGGGTTTGTTACACAGAGGGAAGGTGTTAGCACCCAAAGTGTCCTAGGTACTCCTAGGGAGCCTTTTTTTGTGTGCAAGTGTTTTGGTCAAAATGATGTTTGGTAAAAATATAGAGTGGGGGGATGAGAAAATAATTCATTAATTATATTTTTATGTTTTACAACATCTTCGGTCTTATGCCTACGCACCCAAAAAAAATGAGGGATCAAAACCCCGTAGTTCGTGGTAAAAATTTCAAAGAAGATGGTGAATTGATTTTAATCAAAAGTTTTAAATGAAAAGGCACAAAAGGCCAAATATTTTAGTATGGTTGTTAGTTCTTTTTGTCTTTTTGAAATTAAAGTCAATATGATTAAGTTCGTTTGCAAGTATGATTTAAGAAAAAGTTTAAAAATTCAATGGCATAAGGCCAAAGTTTCTAGTCATTAAAACATGTCTAAGTTTGAAATCACAAGCAAAGAAGATTTTTGAAAAGAGGGGAGGATTTTAAAATTAAAGAAGTGGGAGGAGATGAAGGGACTATCCTAAACAAAAATTAAAAGTTAAGAGTTGAAAAGATCTGACCAATAGGATGTAACCCACAAGACAAGAATGTCAGATAGAAACCCATTTTACTTTGGACTTTAGCAAGCAAAAAGCATAAGCAATATCCAAGCAAACCATATGAAGACCAAGGCATCAAATAAAGATAACTACAATATCCAAGCAAGCACTCCAATAGTTAGCAGTCTTCAGTATCTTTCAATGTATCAAATGAAAACAATCCTTGTGGTAAACTTAGAAACAATCAACAAATATCAGTCATAAAGTCAAAATAACCACTTGATTATAGAGATCACATAATGGATGAATCAGAAGCACTCAAGGCTTGCATTAGATGAAAGGCACATTCAGGGATAACTCAGTCTCAGATATTGGCATTGGCGAAGTCCTCAAAGCATAGGGAAGTTGCCTATCCTAAGTACAAAAGTTCAGATCAAATCCAACAGTCCACCAAGATGTTTTTAAGGGTTTTTTTGTTGTTACTAGTTATTTTTAAGGTCCTAAGACCACAAACAAAAACAAAATCCCAAGTACACAATATATACAATCACAAGATATTGGTCAAGTGAGCAAAGTGAAAAGGACTGAAATATAAACAAGTTGCATGAAATGTAAATGACAATGAATGATAAAGGTACCAAAACTTAAAGTGCATTAAGTAAATAACTTAAAAGTAAAGAAACATTAATAAAGAGTTAGTCAAAGGTTAGTGAAGAGTTCAATTGTTTAAGTCATTCCTTGGAGAACACTTAACCATCCATACACAAGTATGAATACATGAACCAAGACATCATCCATCAGAAGGGCTCCAACTTGGATAAATCAACAAATATGCCACTAGCTCTCATGAAAGGAAAAAGGTCAAGTTTTCATACAATGCCATGAAGAATGGGAGACTTACAATCTCAGTTACAAGAATGATATGTCTTTTTGGATAAATTTAGCTCTATGTTAAGCAATCATAATTGGACTTATTTAGAAGTCACAACTATCTGAGGTCGGGCAATAAAAATATAGGTGTTAATGCATGTTAGAGATTTGGTACAAAGAACCAAACTCCTAAAACATACCACACACTAAAAAAAGGGAGGGACCTATCTCAGTCAGGCTCATGTTGATTCATCTGACACAAGATCATTGATGAATTAACTAGCATTAGACATGAAGATAATTCATTGATCAATGATGAATTGGGGAAGAATAGGGATGAATATGAAGAGGGAAGGGGAAAAAGAAACCCAAATTGATCATAAGAAGAATTTCATCCGATCAATACTATCCATTCATTTTGGAGGATGACATGTACATTTCATTAACCCCCCCAAATCCAATAGTATTGCTCAAACAAAAGTCAAATCAATCATGACCAAGGCCCAACAGAAAGCCAAACATCACAAAGTCAATAACATGGCTCAACAATATTTTTAATCAATTAAACAATTAAAAATCAAATTTAAAATGAATTAATATGTAATTTTAAATGGACAAAAACCTCAAATCCCTTCAAATTACCAAATAAATTGCCAAGAGATTTATCCTAAGTCAAACAAGGTCAAAGGACCTTAGACAATTTTTTTTAGAATTTTTGGAAAGTCAGAAGTATTTTAAAATATTTAAAAACAAGTCAAAAATCATTTAATTCACAAAAAATATCAAAATTAATCCAAAAAATGGTTTTAATTCAAAATATGAAAGAGGAAAATATTTAAAGATTTTTGGTGAAAGTACCATATTTTTTGGATTAAAAATGAAATTTTTATGAATAAAATAAAATAAAAGGATTAAAAGGAAAATCAGAAAATAAAAAGAAAATAGAAAAAAACATGGGCCATCAGATCTCCCTCATTAATTGAGGTGGTAGATCTGATGGCCACAAGCACTCGCTCCATTGTAACACCCCGATAAAATATGATAATTATTTAATTTAAGTTAATAGTATATTTATTAATTTAATTAAATAATTGGAATATTATTGGATTATTATTATTGGAATAATAAAGTTGGAATATATATAAAGGTCCCATTTGGTAAAAAGGGTTTTCACGTGAAAGCAGAGAACACGTAACATTGAGAGAAAGAGAAGAAACTGAAAAAGGGAGAAGAAGAGGCTAGGGCTCAGGAGGAGAATTCTCGATTGTTGAAGGTCAAAGAATCAATTGCCGGATTAACTCAGGTAAGGGGGGTTTATCGTCGTTTAATGGGTATTATGGGTTAACATGTAATGGGTAGTAATAAGCCATTGAATTGGCCCTAATTGGGATGAGGAATGCTGTAAATGATGATGAATAAGTTATGTTAAAACTTTAATTGAATCTATATGTGGGTGAATCGTAAATTTCTGGACGTGTAGCTTTTTACGGAATTGAAATCGGAGGTCCGGAAGTCCTCCGACGGCGAAAAATGCGGGTAATTCTGCATTCTGTTCGTGTTAGCGCAGGAACAGCTTTCTGTCTTGCGTTAACCGGTTAACCCAGGGTGTTAACCGGTTAACACTGTTATGATATTAAAATAATTAAAGTCTGTCTTGCGTTAACCGGTTAACCCAGGGTGTTAACTGTAACACCCTTCTAAAATACCCCAAATATTTAATTAAAATAGCAATATATCAATCAGAGTAATTATGCAATTAAGGGTGTCACACAATCATTTCACACCATTCACCAAAGCACTGTCATGCTCTTTTATTAATTCAAAACATAAAGCATTTGCATAATACGCAGCGGATAGAAATCAAATCAATCATGCAAAACATGTAACACATTACATGTAAAATTATTCAACAAGGTAAAACATCCCGTCCCGATGTTACATCTATCAGAGCATGACCCACTAAGGAGACTACACTAGACTCCAAGCACTAGCTTCTACTCAATCACTGCTCGTTACCTGAAAACATAGTTGTAAGGGTGAGTTCCTCAATCGATATAATAAGCATTATAAAATATCATGTAATGCTAAGTAAATAACACATTAATCACCCTAATCATATCACACATTCGGTAACGGCAACCTCCACTCAAACATCATAATCATGCTCAACATAAACATCAAAACACACGTATAATATTGGAACACATCCATTCATATTATACACAAGACATACATTATGCGATGAGACTCCATGCATGCGGTACCGACTATTCGTGAACATATAGTTCAACCTCACCGATCAAATCCAGATGCGGCTACCAAGCCCACTAGTCCCACTCATTTGAGACCTAGTGACTCACTCACTAATTCCTCACCATGGGAATTAGCTACCACCCCAAGGGCTATGCTATGCACGCTAATCACCTAGCATGCAAACATCAACAACAATCTACAAAGATTTACTCACTAATTCCTCACCATGGGAATTAGCTACCACCATAAAGGCCACAATATGCATGCTAATTCACCTAGCAATGCAACATCATCAACAACAATCCACAATGGACATATGCTCACACTCTAAGCCATAAAACAGTCCATTCACCAACACATGCATAATATATACATTCACAACATTATGCATATTTTCACACATCATCAGCATATTTATCACATAATCATATCATGTCATGCCAAATAATTCAATCACAGTATTAGCACACTCTACTAATACCTATCCTACTCAAAACAACGGGAAATAATCCCTACTATATCACACACCGATATAGGCCAATCGCCAATTATGTTCACAACATTAAAATATCAATTTTTTTCCAATTTCCAACAGTGTTAACCGGTTAACGCCCTGGGTTAACCGGTTAACGCATGACAGAACACGCTTCCTGGCCAAATTCAACAGTGTTAACCGGTTAACGCCCTGGGTTAACCGGTTAACGCAGACAGAACAGCAATTTCTCAGAAACCACAACAGTGTTAACCGATTAACGCCCTGGGTTAACCGGTTAACGCAAGCAAAACAGCAATACCTCACAATTCCTAACAGTGTTAACCGGTTAACACCCTGGGTTAACCGGTTAACGCAAGACAGAAAGCTGTTCCTGCGCTAACACGAAGCAGAATGCAGAATTATCCGCATTTTCCGCCGTTGGAGGACTTCCGGACCTCCGATTCCGATTCCGTAAAAAGCTATACGTTCGGGAAATCACAACTCACACAAATACAGATTCAATTACAGTTTTCACATCATCTATTCATCACAATTTTTCAACATTCATAATCCAATTAGGGTCAAATCAACGGCTTATCACTACCCATTACATGTTAATCCATAATACCCATTAAACGACGATAAACCCCCCTTACCTGAGTTAATCCGGTAATCCTTTAGCCTCAAGCTCTTCTCTTCTCCAACCTTCTTCCTCTTGCTCTGCCTCTTTGCCCTTTTCCTCTTTTTGAGCCGCTTCTCTGTTTTCACGTGAAAACTCTTTTTACCAAAAATGAAACTCTTTTTCCTTATTTCCAACTTATATATTTTCCAATAATTATTATTCCAATAATAATAATAATAATCCAAAAATTCCAATTATTTAATTAAATTAATAAATATAATATTAACTTAAATTAAATAATTATCTTATTTTTATCGGGGTGTTACAACTCTCCCCCACTAAAAGAGTTTTCATCCTCGAAAACATACCTCAAGCGAATAGCTCCGGATAAGACTCCTTCATCTGACTCTCAAGTTCCCAAGTCACATTGCCACCTGCTGGTCCTCCCCAAGCTACCTTTACCAAAGCAATCTCTTTACCCCGCAACTGCTTCAACTCTCGATCCTCGATCCTCATAGGTGATGTTTCAACAGTCAGGTTATCTCTCACCTGTACATCATCCACTTGGACCACATGCGACGGATCAGGAATGTACCTCCTCAACTGAGACACATGGAAAACCTCATGCAAATTCGCAAGTGACGGCGGTAAAGCGATACGATAGGCTACCTCCCCTATCCTCTCCAAAATCTGGTAAGGACCAATAAATCGAGGTGTCAACTTCTTCGACTTCAAAGCTCGACCAACCCCAGTTATCGGAGTAACACGAAGAAACACATGATCTCCCTCTTGGAACTCAAGTGACTTCCTCCTCTTGTCGTGATAACTCTTCTGACGACTCTGAGCAATTCTCATCTTCTCCTGAATCATCTTAATCTTTTCCGTAGTTTGTTGAACAATCTCCGGTCCAACCACAACACTCTCACCGGACTCATACCAACATAAAGGCGTCCAACATCTCCTACCATACAAAGCTTCAAACGGTGCCATACCAATGCTCGAATGAAAACTATTGTTGTAGGTAAACTCAATCAAAGGCAAATAACAATCCCAAGCACCTCCCTTTTCTAAAACACAAGCCCTCAAAAGATCCTCCAGCGACTGAATCGTCCTCTCAGTCTGACCATCAGTCTGCGGATGATATGCAGAACTCAATCTCAGCTTAGTTCCCAAAGCCCTCTGCAAACCTTCCCAGAACTTCGATGTAAATCTAGGATCTCTGTCCGAAACAATACTCGACGGAATACCATGCAAACTTACAATCTTCTCAATATACAACTCGGCTAATCTCTCTAACGGATAATCCATTCTGATCGGAATGAAATGAGCCGATTTTGTCAATCTGTCAACAATCACCTAAATAGCTTCAAAATTCTTAATTGTCCTCGGTAAACCAGAAACAAAATCCATACTGATACTATCCCACTTCCACTCTGGAATAGCCAACGGTTGCATTAGCCCAGACGGCTTCTGATGCTCAATCTTTGACTTCTGACAAGTCAAACAAGAATAAACAAAACTCGCAATTTCTCTTTTCATTCCCGGCCACCAAAATAACTTTTTCAAATCATGATACATCTTCGTAGCTCCAGGATGAATACTCAGGCCACTACGATGTCCTTCCTCAAGAATACTCTTCTTAAGTTCGGTAACATCCGGAATACACACCCGATTACCAAATTTCAAAACACCATTCTCATCAACTCTGAATTCACCACCTTGACCTTGATTCACCAGAGTCAACTTATCAACCAAAAGCACATCGGATTTCTGACTCTCTCTAATCTCATCCAGAATACCACTCGTTAACTTTAACATTCCCAATTTAACGCTATTGTGAGCACTCTCACACACCAAACTCAAGTCTCTAAACTGCTCAATTAAATCCAATTCCTTAACCATTAACATAGACATATGCAATGATTTCCGACTCAATGCATCAGCCACCACGTTTGCTTTACCCGGATGGTAATTCAAACCAAAGTCATAATCCTTCAGAAACTCTAACCATCTCCTCTGTCTCATATTCAGCTCTTTCTGATCAAACAAATACTTTAAACTTTTATGGTCACTGAAAACCTCAAATCTTGACCCGTACAAGTAATGCCTCCATAACTTCAGAACAAATACCACAGCTGCCAACTCTAAATCGTGTGTCGGATAGTTCCTCTCATGAACCCTCAATTGTCTCGAAGCATAAGCTATAACCTGCTTATTCTGCATCAAAACACCACCTAAACCCAACAATGAAGCATCACAGTAAACCTCAAATGGTTCCGATGGACTTGGTAATATCAGAATAGGAGCAGTATGAACTTTGGGTTGTAACACCCAGAGACTTTGGGATGGACCTCGTGTGTCTTCCACTAGTGCAGATTGATGTTATCCTGGGTATGAACTGGTTGGTGTTTAACCGAGTTTATATCAACTGTTTTGATAAGACTGTGATTTTTCCTGAGATTGAGGAAGGAAAGAGTTTGTTTCTATCAGCAAGGCAGGTGAATGAGGCAGTAGCAGATGGGGCAGAGTTGTTTATGCTGTTAGCGACTTTGGAGGCTAAAGATAAACTGGTGATTTGCGATCTAGCCGTGGTGTGTGATTTTCCTGATGTGTTTCCAGAAGAAGTGAATGAATTACCGCCAGAGCGTGAAGTTGAGTTCTCGATTGATTTGGTACCTGGTACTAGGCCGGTGTCGATGGCTCCGTACCGTATGTCTGCTGTTGAGTTAACTGAATTGAAAAGTCAGTTGGAAGATCTGTTGGATAAGAAATTTATTCGTCCGAGTGTGTCACCGTGGGGTGCACCAGTGTTATTGGTTAAGAAGAAAGAAGGTACTATGAGGTTGTGTGTAGATTACAGGCAACTGAATAAAGTGACGATCAAGAATCGGTATCCTTTGCCGAGGATTGATGATTTGATGGATCAGTTGGTTGGTGCGAGTGTGTTCAGCAAAATAGATTTGAGATCGGGGTATCATCAGATACGTGTGAAAACTGAGGATATTCAGAAGACTACTTTCAGAACAAGGTATGGACATTATGAGTATTCTGTAATGCCTTTTGGTGTGACTAATGCGCCTGGGGTATTTATGGAGTATATGAATAGGATTTTCCATCCGTACCTAGACAAGTTTGTTGTGGTGTTTATTGACGATATTTTGGTGTATTCGAAATCTGAAGAAGAGCATGCTGAACATTTGAGAGTGGTTTTAGGAGTTCTACGAGAAAAGAAGTTATTTGCTAAACTGTCCAAGTGTGAATTTTGGTTAGAAGAGGTTAGTTTTCTTGGTCATGTGGTTTCAAGAGGTGGTGTTGCTGTTGATCCTTCAAAGATAGAAGCGGTATCTAAGTGGGAAGCTCCGAAGTCAGTTTCTGAGATAAGGAGTTTTCTTGGACTTGCAGGTTATTATAGGAAATTCATTGAGGGATTTTCTAAGTTGGCGTTACCGTTGACGATGTTGACTAGAAAGGGGCAAGCGTTTGTTTGGGACTCAAAATGTGAAGAAGGTTTCCAAGAGTTAAAGAGAAGGTTAACTACTGCTCCTATTATGATATTACCAAGTCCATCGGAACCATCTGAGGTTTACTGTGATGCTTCATTGTTGGGTTTGGGTGGTGTTTTGATGCAGAATAAGCAGGTTGTAGCTTATGCTTCGAGACAACTGAAGGTTCATGAGAGGAACTATCCGACACACGATTTAGAGTTGGCAGCTGTGGTATTTGTTCTGAAGTTATGGAGGCATTACTTGTACGGGTCAAGATTTGAGGTTTTCAGTGACCATAAAAGTTTAAAGTATTTGTTTGATCAGAAAGAGCTGAATATGAGACAGAGGAGATGGTTAGAGTTTCTGAAGGATTATGACTTTGGTTTGAATTACCATCCGGGTAAAGCAAACGTGATGGCTGATGCATTGAGTCGGAAATCATTGCATATGTCTATGTTAATGGTTAAGGAATTGGATTGAATTGAGCAGTTTAGAGACTTGAGTTTGGTGTGTGAGAGTGCTCACAATAGCGTTAAATTGGGAATGTTAAAGTTAACGAGTGGTATTCTGGATGAGATTAGAGAGGGTCAGAAATCCGATGTGCTTTTGGTTGATAAGTTGACTCTGGTGAATCAAGGACAAGGTGGTGAATTCAGAGTTGATGAGAATGGTGTTTTGAAATTTGGTAATCGGGTGTGTATTCCGGATGTTACCGAACTTAAGAAGAGTATTCTTGAGGAAGGACATCGTAGTGGTCTGAGTATTCATCCTGGGGCTACGAAGATGTATCATGATTTGAAAAAGTTATTTTGGTGGCCGGGAATGAAAAGAGAAATTGCGAGTTTTGTTTATTCTTGTTTGACTTGTCAGAAGTCAAAGATTGAGCATCAGAAGCCGTCTGGGCTAATGCAACCGTTGGCTATTCCAGAGTGGAAGTGGGATAGTATCAGTATGGATTTTGTTTCTGGTTTACCGAGGACAATTAAGAATTTTGAAGCTATTTGGGTGATTGTTGACAGATTGACAAAATCGGCTCATTTCATTCCGATCAGAATGGATTATCCGTTAGAGAGATTAGCTGAGTTGTATATTGAAAAAATTGTAAGTTTGCATGGTATTCCGTCGAGTATTGTTTCGGACAGAGATCCTAGATTTACATCGAAGTTCTGGGAAGGTTTGCAGAGGGCTTTGGGAACTAAGCTGAGATTGAGTTCTGCATATCATCCGCAGACTGATGGTCAGACTGAGAGGACGATTCAGTCGCTGGAGGATCTTTTGAGGGCTTGTGTTTTGGAAAAGGGAGGTGCTTGGGATTGTTATTTACCTTTGATTGAGTTTACCTACAACAATAGTTTTCATTCGAGCATTGGTATGACACCGTTTGAAGCTTTGTATGGTAGGAGATGTCGGACACCTTTATGTTGGTATGAGTCCGGTGAGAGTGCTGTGGTTGGACCGGAGATTGTTCAACAAACTACGGAAAAGATTAAGATGATTCAGGAGAAGATGAGGATTGCTCAGAGTCGTCAGAAGAGTTATCACGACAAGAGGAGGAAGTCACTTGAGTTTCAAGAGGGAGATCATGTGTTTCTTCGTGTTACTCCGATAACTGGGGTTGGTCGAGCTTTGAAGTCGAAGAAGCTGACACCTCGATTTATTGGTCCTTATCAGATTTTAGAAAGGATAGAGGAGGTAGCCTATCGTATCGCTTTACCGCCGTCACTTGCGAATTTGCATGAGGTTTTTCATGTGTCTCAGTTGAGGAGGTACATTCCTGATCCGTCGCATGTGGTCAAAGTAGATGATGTACAGGTGAGAGATAACCTGACTGTTGAAACATCACCTATGAGGATCGAGGATCGAGAGTTGAAGCAGTTGCGGGGTAAAGAGATTGCTTTGGTAAAGGTAGCTTGGGGAGGACCAGCAGGTGGCAATGTGACTTGGGAACTTGAGAGTCAGATGAAGGAGTCTTATCCTGAGTTATTCGCTTGAGGTATGTTTTCGAGGACGAAAACTCTTTTAGTGGGGGAGAGTTGTAACACCCCGATAAAATATTATATTTATTTAATTTAAGTTAATAGTATATTTATTAATTTAATTAAATAATTGGAATATTATTGGATTATTATTATTGGAATAATAAAGTTGGAATATATATAAAGGTCCCATTTGGTAAAAAGGGTTTTCACGTGAAAGCAGAGAACACGTAACATTGAGAGAAAGAGAAGAAACTGAAAAAGGGAGAAGAAGAGGCTAGGGCTCAGGAGGAGAATTCTCGATTGTTGAAGGTCAAAGAATCAATTGCCGGATTAACTCAGGTAAGGGGGGTTTATCGTCGTTTAATGGGTATTATGGGTTAACATGTAATGGGTAGTAATAAGCCATTGAATTGACCCTAATTGGGATGAGGAATGCTGTAAATGATGATGAATAAGTTATGTTAAAACTGTAATTGAATCTATATGTGGGTGAATCGTAAATTTCTGGACGTGTAGCTTTTTACGGAATTGAAATCGGAGGTCCGGAAGTCCTCCGACGGCGAAAAATGCGGGTAATTCTGCATTCTGTTCGTGTTAGCGCAGGAACAGCTTTCTGTCTTGCGTTAACCGGTTAACCCAGGGTGTTAACCGGTTAACACTGTTATGATATTAAAATAATTAAAGTCTGTCTTGCGTTAACCGGTTAACCCAGGGTGTTAACCGGTTAACACTGTTAAAATGTGCCAGGAAGCGTGTTCTGTGTTGCGTTAACCGGTTAACCCAGGGCGTTAACCGGTTAACACTGTTGGAAAAGTGAAAAATTGATATTTAAATATTGTGGACATATTTGATGATTGGCCTATATTGGTGTATGATATAGTAGGGATCATTTCCCGTTGTTTTGAGCAGTATAGGTATTAGTAGAGTGTGCTAATACTGTGATTTATTATTTGGCATGATATGAATATGATTCTGTGATAAATATGCTGATGATGTATGATGGTATGCATAATACTGTGAATGTATCTGTTATGTATGCAATTGTGAATGGACTGTTTATGGCTTAGAGTGTGAGCATATGTCCATTGTGGATTGTTGTTGATGGTTGCATGCTAGGTGATTTAGCGTGCATAGTATGGCCTTTATGGTGGTAGCTAATTCCCATGGTGAGGAATTAGTGAGTGAGTTATTGTGGATTGTTGTTGATGTTTGCATGCTAGGTGATTTAGCGTGCATAACATAGCCCTTGGGGTGGTAGCTAATTCCCATGGTGAGGAATTAGTGAGTGAGTCACTAGGTCTCAAATGAGTGGGACTAGTGAGCTTGGTAGCCGTATCCGGGTTTGATCGGTGAGGTTGAACTATGTGTTCACGAATAGTCGGTACCGCATGCATGGAGTCTCATTGCATAATGTATGTATGGCGTATAATATGAATGGATGTATTCCAATATTATACGTGTGTTTTGTGTTGGGTTGAGTATGATTATGATTTTGAGTTGATGTTGCCGTTGCTGAATGTGTGATCTGATTTGGGTGATGAAATGTGTTAAATTACTTAGCATTACATGATATTTTATAATGCTTATTATATCGATTGAGGAACTCACCCTTACAACTATGTTTCAGGTAACGAGCAGTGATTGAGTAGAAGCTAGTGCTTGGAGTCTAGTGTAGTTCCTTAGTGGGTCATGCTCTGGTAGATGTAACATCGGGACGGGATGTTTTACTTTGTTTTCATTTTGGTTGTTGAACAACTTTACATGTAATGTGTTACATGGTTTGCATGATTGATTAGATCTCTATCCGCTGCGAATTGTGCAATGTTTTATTTTGATTAATAAATGAGCATGACAAACTATTTTGGTGAATGGTGTGAAGTGTCAAGTGTGACACCCTTAAATTGCATATCTACTCTGATTTATATTTGTTGTTTTAATTATTATTGGGGTATTTTAGAAGGGTGTTACATCCATCATGCACCACAATCAACGCATGTACACGCTTGGTAATCAGAAGCGAAAGCTAAGATTAAAACATTCAAATGAGATCAAATTATTGGAAGGGTGCCAATGCACCACCGGAGCCCTAGCTCCGGTCTTCTTCTTTGGTGGACCTTACCGGATTGGTCCACCACCAACCTCCACAAAAATGAAAAACAAATACACTAATTTAAAGAAAAAATGCTCAGGAGTCCAAATCTGACCTCAATTTCTTCCAATTCCACGTATACTGAAAGATACATGGATTTGAAATTTGAGATATGTGATATGAGTTACTTCGATTTGACCTCAAAGTAACTCAATCTTGTTGCCTATATTTGTAGGACTTCAGCCAACAAAAAATTATTGGAAATGATGGAGAATTGAGAGAGAATCAAAGAGAGAAAGTTTCATAAAAAGTCACCTTCTGCAGGCAGTGGTGAAGCTCGACCTGGATCTGAATTTGCTTGGGCTTGCTTCTACTTGTTTGCAGGAGATGAAATGAGAGCTCAAATTGATTGGACTCTTGGAGTTTCAACTTCAAAATAGAAGTGAAATTGAAACTCGATTTTGAAATGAAAACCTCCTAGATTCATTTCTACACCATTCGAAAAAAATTGTCAAAAATAGAAATGTTAGTGTGCATGCTTGTATGGGCGTACGATAGGCCCATGAAATGATTGGAAATGGTCCAAACTTGTGTTCATGTGATGCTGAAAGCTTAACATGAGACCATGCAATTGTATTTGAGAATTGGTCATGAGAATTATCCAAATGGGACCATGTAATGTAACCATGCGCAAGTCCTTGAAAAATGATCCAAATGCCATGATCTTGTACTCTTTGGTCATGTGTCATGAAGGGGAACAACTTTGTTATTGAACACTTTTCCATTTGGAATTTGGATCATGATTAATTTGGAGGTGGAAGTTGGAGGAATCAAACACAGCTGAAAACATTCTAAGTATAAAGTCAAATGATCACCGTTTCCACATTGAATAACTTTTGTTATGAGCTTCAAATGAAAATGGTTTATTCACCAAACTTGTATCAATTTCATTCCTATTTAATATGATCACAAATTTGACAATATTTGAATACTTCATGCGGGAGTTATGGATTTTAGAAGTTGAGGAAAATTGCTTGTCCTGGTGATGGCCCAAAAAGACCAATAATATTTCCTCTTGCACATGCCCTTTCATGTAGAATTTGACATTTCTCAAAGTATAAAAGTTGGATAAGACATCTTGAAATTGATCATGAAACATGGATGGCCTTCATATCATAAAAATTGAGCAAGTTATGGTTCTTGGAAGTTGACCTTCCATCTAGGGCACATACAAAATGACCTATAATCTTTCACCATAAAAAATGACTTTCCAAGAAAAATTAGCTCTTGATCCCAACATGAAAGCTGTTTGGAATGTCATAAAGAGTAAAATTTATCTTTGAATCATTTTCATATGACAAAAATTGTAGGAGATAGGGTCTAGGGAACCCTATATTTGACTAGTGGAGTTTCTCTGGTCAACCTCTTTGAACCAACTTGAAAACTTGAAGTTCTTTTGATCTTTGGGACTCATGGGGTATCATATATGCTTCTTATAATGTATAATGAAGTATCCTTTGAGATATTTGACCAAATGATGAAGAAACTTGCTGAGGAAGTCACATAAGATACCCAAATGAATTAGGGCTTCCAAGGAAAACAAGCTTCAAATTCTTGATGAACTCTTGATCAAAATGATAAATGAAGAACATGGAGATCCATATATGATGCTTAGAACCATTGTGAACCTTTCCTTGATTGATCTCTTGCATTGAGGGTCTCAAACCCTAGATGTGAGTTTGATGAGGCATATATGGACACACATAACCTACAAAAGCAACAAAGCTACATATAGACATATTTTTGGCATTTTGGTTAGTAAACGAATAAAAACAAAGTATGATACCATTTAAAGTGCTTGGTGATCTCTCCCAATGAAAAACCAAATGAATGAGGGGTGAGGAGGATACCAAGGTGTGATCCCAAAGCTAATGCAAATTATGAGATAGCATGAGGGATCTTAGGGTCAAAATTGATGTCTTACAACTACCCCTATTTAAGGACATTCTAACTGAGGATGTGAAGGTTAAAATCTTCATATTAACTAAGTAGAATGGATATAAATAACAACATCAAGAAACAAATATTTCCACAAAGGAACAGAATCCGGAGAGACTGAAATTTCACAAGAGCACAATGCATTCCATAAGGAAAACTCACTGGGAAGACAAAGACTCTGGGGATAAAAGCTATGCGTATTCCAAGCTACGACTTGAAAATTATTGGAGACACGAGGGGATTTTCCATGAAAATAGATCAGCAGAAAGACTCGGACTAGGAAAGAAGAATCTGCATGTATCAGGATAACACCAATACAACAAGAAACACCCACTGGTGAAATCTGTAAATCAGAACGAGGCTGAAATACTCAAATGCAAAAGGGAAATCGATTTCACAAAGAAATACGAAGCCAAACTCAACTGGGGAAGAAAAACTTCAACACAAGAGTAAAAGAGATATATTCACTCGGATAGAGGGACATCCGTTACCGGTTAGGGTAAACATATCAAGGATGACTCGTTGAGGAAAATGAGGCATATTCATTACCGGTTACTGGGTAAGAATACCCTAATGGGAAAAGAAACCAAATGGGATTTACAACTACCTGCTACTGGGTAGAAGACCAAAGAGAGAGTATCAGCCACCGGTTAAAGTGGAGAATATGATATATTTCTACCATTTATAGGGCAGAATACCGCAAATAGGAATTACAACTACCGGTTACTGGGTAGAATACTAGAAAAAGAGAAAATCCGTCACTAGTTAAAGTGAACATATCAAGGATAAACTCTCTGGGGAAAGAAGGAATTACAACTACCTTTTTACTAGGTAGAATACCAAACAGAAAGAATATTCGTCATCAGTTAAGATGAACATATCAAGGATAAACTTGCTGGGGAAACGAAAAAATGAATCTGCTAGAGAAAATTAAAGAAGTACATTACCTTTTTACCAGTTACAAGGTAAGTTAACATAGGTAAAGTAATCAACATCAAGAAGAATATTACCAGTTACTGGGTAATAAACTCTCGGGGGACCAAAAGATCTATCTAGGTAAGAACTAGAAAGAAACTGTCAAACAAGACTCAACCCAATGAGGATATAGCTCAAGGGAAGTGGTTCCATCCAGATAATGAACTGGTGAGGAGAATGAAATAACAATCATCCACGAGGAAATAACTCAGCGGGGAAGAAGAAAGAATAGACTCTTTCTGCTTAAGGGGCTGACACTCTATAATTGAAGGAGAACTGACACACCAAATCTACATGGGGAAATAATATCACCGAAGCAGGAGATCAGAAGAAAGATCAATGCGAAAAAATGAATAGTGAAATATTTGACATTATGTTGTATGCATGTATGTGTATGAATATGTATATGATTATGCTGACAAACTAGCACAAATGATACAAATAACGAAGATTTGAATCATTATAGCTAGATACTCGACTAATCTCGACAAGATTGAAACACCAACTGGAGAACCTGCTAGGGATGAAAATAAATCACTGAGGATGTAAATCTTGACTCAAAATAAATCCAATTTCCGGGGATGGCACACAACCACGACTCAAGGGAGAATCAAAGATCAACTCTGGATAGGGAAGGCATGGAGAACATACGTCCAACCTAAAGTGATGAAGATAAAGAGGGATCTGCTGAGGATCCTTATCAGAATAACAAGTCATTACTGTGGGGAATTTTAGGTCAACAACATATCAAATGGGAGACAACCCTGCAGGGGACATCATCAATACTGCTCATAACCGAATACTGCCTGGAGGAAGAAATCTTCTATCAGAAAAATGGAATTCCGTTGGGTTCTCAAGTCACAATAAGAGGTAAAAACTATGAGTGAGGATAACCAAACGATCTAATGGGGGATTCCATTCAAAAACATCTATGTGGGGCTTCACTGGGGATACAACAATCTGCCATGACAAATCAAAGGCCACACGAGGATATAAAGATCAACAAAAAATTCCTTAGAAGGAAAGTAATAGTCATCAGACTCTTCTTGGAGATTGAGAAATAAAACAATTACAAGGTACCAAAATATTAACCAGATCTATAGACTCACACAGGGGAGAAACTGTCACGGCTATGCAACATACAAATAAATGCGTTGGGGATCTGGAGACCAAATAAAGGTTCAAAGATGATCCAGGGTTCATTCACCAATACACAAACTGAGAAATGCAAAAACATGAACACCTCAGTTGAGGAAGGATGAATTGCAATGGGAACAACACATCAGCTCTTCCGGGGATGAAAACCTATCAATCCTGCTAAGGATGAACAACAAACTATTGTGGAGGTAAAGTCACTAAACCATTGCTCGGGGAAGACCAACAATGCTTCACACATTAAGACTTACCATCCTTGAGATTGTTGTTGACATTCCTTTTTTGTAATTGACCATTCTTAAAGTAAATGCCTTATTATTTAGGAAAAATGATTGTTCATTGATTTATTTATTTCAAAATTATCATCATAAAAATTCAATTTTAAAACAGAAACAAATAAGGATAACAAATAATTAGATAAAAGCTCAACTTTATTTAATAGAATGGTAGTCCATAAATGGGGGGACTCCATGGATCTTTAAAAAGTTTGAAAATGGTAATTTACATGGAAAAGGGCTACATTGAATACAATGACCACTACTCTTCCTACCAACATCGAAATCTACTGTACTTGTCTTCGGTTGAGAATGATGAATTGAACCAAATGACTGCTCAAAACTTCTTCAAAGATCTGGACCAACTGAATGCAGTTATTTGCCATAATCCCTAATTTTTGCCTAGATTGCCCCAAGGTGGGGTACTCTATCTACCGGGATGAATTTTCTATTTTTTGTCTCTAACTTTTGTCTGGATCGCCCTTTCGGGTTTTCAATCCACCGAGACGCTCATTTTTGCCTAAGCTTCCCTTTCAGGTTTTCAACTTAGCGAGTTTTTCTTTTATTTTTAGGTGAAGTTGTTCTTGACTGCATCGACATTCACAAGATGTATGAACTCTTCACCATCCATAGTTGTAAGAATCAAAGCACAACCTGAAAAGGCTCTCTTAACAACATATGAGCCTTCATAATTAGGAGTCCATTTTCCCCTAGAATCAGGTTTGAAAGATAAAATCTTCTTGAGCACGAGGTCACCTTCTCTGAACACACGAGGCTTGACCTTCTTATCAAAATCTTTCTTCATTCTCTGCTGATATAACTGACCATGACACATGGCAGTCAATCTCTTCTCTTCAATCAAATTCAACCGATCACATCTGGTCTGACACCATTCAACTTCTGTCAACTTGGCTTCCATCAAAACACGCAATGATGGGATCTTAACCTCCACGGGGAGCATACCTTCCATGCCATAAACAAGAGAGAAAATGGTTTCCCCTTTTGTAGTGAGGATGGACGTACAATACCCATTCAAAGCAAATGAGAGCATCTCATACCAATCTTTGTATGTCACAACCATCTTCTGAATGATCTTCTTGATATTCTTGTTCGCAGCTTCAACATCCCCGTTCATCTTGGGTCTGTAGGGAGAAGAATTATAATGTGCAATCTTGAAGTCCTTGCAAAGAGCTTCCACCATATTGTTGTTCAAGTTCGATCCATTGTTAGTAATGGTCTTACTTGGCACACCATAACTACATATAATCTGATTCTTGAGAAATCGGACCACAACCTGCTTGGTCACAATTGCATACGATGCCGCTTCAACCCATTTTGTGAAGTAATCAGTAGCCACCATAATGAAACGATGTCCGTTCGAAGCTTTGGGCTCAATCATGCCAATCATATCAATTCCCCACATGGAGAAAGGCCATGGAGAGGAAATGACATTCAACAATGTCGGAGGAACATGAATCTTATCTGCATAGATTTGAGACTTGTGGCATTTCTTCACAAACTTGCAACAACCAGATTCCATTGTCAACCAATAGTAACCTGCTCTCAACATCTTCTTTGCCATAGCATGTCCATTGGAATGAGTACCAAAGAAACCTTCATAGACTTCAGTCATCAACAGGTCTGCTTGGTGTCTATCCATGCATCTAAGTAAAACCATATAGAAATTTCTCTTATAAAGCACATCACCATTCCGGTATAAGTTACCAGCTAATTTTCTCAAAGTCTTCTTATCTTTCAAAGATGCCCTAGACGGGTAAATCTGACTTTGGAGGAAACATTTGATATCAAAATACCATGGCTTTTCATCTTTGACCTCTTCAACAACAAATACATGAGTCGGCCTATCAAGACACATCACAGTCAAATTGGGAACTTCATTCCAAAATTTCACCACAATCATGGAAGCCAAGGTTGCAAGAGCATCTGTCATCCGGTTTTTATGTTGAGGGATATGATGAAACTCAACCTTTGTAAAGAAAGTTGATATCGTCCTTGCATAATCTATGTACGGTATCAAACCGGGTTGATTCGTCTCCCATTCACCTTTAATCTGGTTCACAACCAAAGCTGAATCTTTATAGACGTCAGGATATTTGATTATGAGATCAATGGCTTCTTCAAGCCCTATAATGCAAGCTTCATACTCAGCCATATTGTTTGTACATTTGAAGGTCAATCTAGCTATAAACAGAAAATAAGTGCCTTGAGGAGTAATAACCACTGCCCCAATGCCATTACCATACGAATTAACAACTCCATCGAATACCATGCCCCAGCGAGAACCAGGTTCTGGCCCTTCTTCAAGCAATGGTTCATCACAATCTTTCATCTTCAAGTATAAAATGTCTTTGTCAGGAAAATCGTACTGCACTGATTGATAATCTTCAATAGGTTGGTGAGCCAAATGGTAAGCCAAGGCACTACCTTTAACAGCTTTTTGAGATTAGTATTCAATATCATACTCAGATAACAACATCTGCCAATTGGCGATCCTCCCAGTTAAAGCAAACTTCTAAGAAATGTACTTGATTGGATCCATTTTGGATATCAACCAAGTAGTATGATTCAACATATACTGGCGCAAACGCTTAGCAGCCCAAGCCAATGTGCAGCATGTCTTCTCAAGCATAGAATACCGAGTCTCACAGTCGGTGAACTTCTTACTGAGGTAGTAAATTGCATATTCTTTCTTCCCATATTCATTTTGCTGACAAAGAACACAACCCATACTCTCTTCAAGCACAGTCAAATACATGATCAAAGGTCTTCCTTCAACAGACGGAGACAAATTCGGAGGCTCAAGCAGATATCTTTGATATTTTCGAAAAGCTTTCTGGAAATCCTCGATCCAATCACAAGACTGACCTTTCCGAAGGAGCTTGAATATAGGCACACATGTGGCAATCATATGCGATATAAATCTTGAGATATAGTTCAAGCGGCCGAGAAAACCTCTGACTTGCCTCTCAGTTTTGGGCGCAAACATCTCTTGTATTGCTTTGACTTTGTAGGATCAACTTCAATACCCTTCTCGCTGACAATGAAACCCAACAACTTACCAGAACAAACACCAAAAGTACACTTATTGATATTCAAGCGGAGTTTATATTTCCTCAAACGCTGGAATAACTTCAACAAATTCTCAACATGTTCTTCTTCGGTTCTTGATTTAGCAATCGTATTATCAACATACACTTCAATCTCTTTATGCATCATATCATGAAAAAAGTGGTCATAGCTCTGTGGTACATTGCACCAACATTCTTTAAATCGAAGGGCATCACTCGATAACATAATGTTCCCCAAGGTGTAATGAATATGGTATTCTCCATATCTTCAGGTGCCATCTTGATCTGATTATAACAGAAAAATCCGTCCATAAAGGAAAAGACTTTGAATTTAGCTATATTGTCTACCAACATATCAATGTGTGGCAGAGGAAAATCATCTTTCGAACCGGCCTTATTCAAATCTCTATAATCAACACATATACGGACTTTTCCATCTTTCTTAGGAACATGCACAATTTTGGACATAGTTGAGACCCAATCTTGACTTCCTTCACATCATCATCGGAACCCAAGTTGACTAATTCAATCTGCTCTTCAACCGACTAAATGGATTTTTCCTCGTGCTCAAGCAAACATGATAACTCATCATATACTTCTTCATCATCATTCTCTTCCTTAGCTTCAAACACAGGAAAATCAAAGTTTGGAGAGGGAGTAGGATCATAACATTCAATGGGTTTGAGAACCAACTTGCATAATGATTTGATATTTTGATTTTAGAGAAGTGGAGTGCAAACAAATATTATATAGAAGGAAAGATTATTATTTATTTATGTTTTTTATGATTACCATTTAAAAAAAAGCAAAAAATAAAAACAAACATCATAGATGTGGATGAATACAATTGTATTTTATTGATGATAATATTGAAAACGCCCAATAATGTTTCACTTCTCTCTTAGGCATAGGAGAAGGATTTTTCTTAAAATAATAAAACAAATTACTTTGAACGGTGCATAACAACGGAACATCAACAATCCAACTTTTGCAAGTCTGGCCGTGTGTTACAAAGTTGGCACAAACTTTATCTTCATCATTATCATCAATAATGACAGATGAGTGTTGATCATCCTTGTGAATGAACCCCCACTATGGAAAATTTCTTGCATAGCCTTGACATTGGAATTGAATGGCCCTTGCTAAAATACCAGCCATGCTCTATTCTTGTTTTCAATAACTTCCACAATGCGACCCTATTTGTCGGTGCTACCAGCCTGAACAACCTCTTTGGCACCCTTCAGAGAAGACATGGGTGCCCTAGTCTTCTGAATTCCATCAGCAATGATCAAAGCTTGGAACGACATTCCAACTTCTTCTTCAGCATCTACATAGGTGAATGATGACAAGTGGCTTACTAACAACACTTTCTCCCCACCAACAACGACAAAATTACTGTTCTTCACAAATTCAACTTCTGGTGCAATATAGATATCACAGTGCCAGCTTCATGGATCCATGGCCTTCCCAACAAACAGTTGTAGGCCGGGTGAATATCCATCACTTGAAAAGTAATTTGAAAATCACTCAGACCTATCTTAACTAGAAGGTCCACTTCTCCAATGACATTTTTTCGAGAATCGTCAAACGCTTTAACCACCACACCATTGTACCTCATCGGTGCCCCTTGATACGACAATCTTTCTAAAGTTGACTTGAGCAACACATTTAATGATGAGCCAATATAACCCAACACATTGGACAAAGCATCCTCCTTGCAGTTCGTTGAAATATGAAGCGCCAAGTTGTGATTTCTACCTTCCTCAGGAAGTTCTTCATCACAAAAGCTCAGGTTATTACAATAAGTGATGTTGGAAAAAATGTGGTCAAACTGATCCACAGTAACATCGTGTTCCATGTAGGCTTGTTCCCATACTCTCTGCAAAGCCTCCCTATGGTCTCAGAATTCATCAATAACAATAGCATAAATTTTTTTGAAGGTGTTTGAAGCAATTGCTCCACAAGATTGAATTCACTTCTTTTAATCAGGTGCAATATCTCATCATCATCGTTAGTCTTCAACCTGTTGGACTCACCAGACTGAAAAGTTAGAGCACCAACCGAATAAACTGCAGGAACTTCTGCCTTCTTACCCACTGAAACATCTTCTACAATTTTAGGAGATACCGAGCTTAACACACGACCACTACAGGTTACCTTCACTACACCCGCAATACTCACCAAACATAGAAAAATGTGCCTGATCCAATGCCAATTGAAATTCTGGATCATAAAGATCATATGTCGTATATGATGTCAGAACACCAAGATGTCAAAGTCAATTTCCAGACATCGTAACGACACAAACAACAATAACCAACTTAAAGTAAATTGCGGTAAGTAACTAACACAAGGTATTTGTTAACCCAGTTCGATGCAATGTCACCTACATCTGGGGGCGTCCAAGCCAGGAAGGAAATCCATTATAATAGTATTAGTTTGAAGTCTTATATAAGCAACCTCCGGTTTACAGACTTCGCACCTAATTGCTACCCGTGATATTTATATCTAAGACTCTCCTTGATATGAGACGTCTCTCATTTTGCTTTCAATCACACAACCCGTGATAACAAAGAAAACAATCAAAGAGGAGACACACTCCAATAAACAGAATCCACTCTTGCTTAAAAGCTTATGAGTGATTCACAAAATACAACTCAACTATCAGTTCAACTCTAGCATCAAGGTGATACAAGAGTGGATCACAAGCAACAACGAACAGACTAAATGTAATTCACACCCTCACGCAAGACGGAAGACCTACTTAGGTTTAGAGTCTTCCTTTTTAAATAGCCTGAGACACGCATGCGCTTGATGAACAATTCAGGCTAAACAAGCAGCATATCCAAAACAATTTTCAGCACAAATCGAGGAACACAATATAATGTTTCCTTAAATGTTTTGACATCCATTCTTAGGAAACACGACAAAGCTTAAATTGACCTTTGCTGAATTTAGAACCATACGCTTCTTAGACCGCAGAATACGTGAATCAAATCTTTAGCAAATCTTCAATGATATCACGCTTGAAACAAAATTTCCAAGAATGCGAAACAAGGCACACTATGATGTCGTACAAACTTGTAAAAACATCTTGTTTCAACAAAATGCGGCCAATCACAATACAACCAACCTATATATATATATATATATATATATATATATATATATATATATATATATATATATATATATATCAAATATATATATATATATATACATATACATATATATATATATATATATATATATATATATATATATATATATTTGATATATATATATATATATATATATATATATATATATATATATATATATATATATATATATATATATATATATATATATATATATCAAATATATATATATATATATATATATATATATATATATATATATATTATATATATATATATATATATATATATATATATATATATATATATATATATATATTTGATATATATATATATATATATATTTGATATATATATATATATATATATATATATATATATATATATATATATAATATATATATATATATATATATATATATATATATATATATATTTGATATATATATATATATATATATTATATATATATATATATATATATATATATATATATATATATATATATATATATATATATATATTATATATATATATATATATATATATATATATATATATATATATATATATATATATATATATATATATATATATATATATATATATATATATATATATATATTTGATATATATATATATATATTTGATATAATGTTATTTCTATATTTCTATTTCTATTTTTTATTTTTTTCGTCTATTACTTTTTTAACTCTTTTTTTAATTATGTAACGATGCATAATTTTGTTGGATAGTGCGTGTGTGTTATACTGTTTCAATATAATCTGTGTGGGTTGTTGTTGTTTATTTATGCTTTGGTTATATTGTTCGGACCAAATCATGTCGATACACTGTTTACATATATGTGTGCATTATGCATGGCATTTGTGTTAGTTCGATTCGGTTGCGATGATCGCATTCTTGTGTTAGCAACATTGTTGAATTTTTGCTTAACGTTTAATATTCACTTTTTCTTTGCGTTTGATTTTGATAAATTTGAATCCACACGATTTTGATCCATCTTGCGATGATCACGTTAAGTTTAGCAAGCTAAGGGGCTAATTTTATTGGTTTATGTGCATTTCTTTAATTGGTTATTATTGCATTTTAATCTTACATGCATATGATAGTTTAGCATAGCAACAATCCTTTTTTTGTGCGCTTACCATTTCATGTTTCAAATTGCAATTCGTGTTTTCATTTGATTTTATTACATTTTTGCTTCTTGGTTCGACTTGCGATTAATGCTTACACATTAGGAGTTTTTCATTTTGATTTATGTTAAGATTCAACGATCCAGCGTCTTTATTTTTAGACCAGATTTAAGTTCTTGTGGTAGCCTTTACACGTCTTTGGGTTATGATTTTAATCTGAGCATGTTTACTTTAATTTTTCATTTTCGATTCATTTATTATGGATGTGTGAGGTAAATATTGTGTTTGCTCTTGTATTTTTATTTTTATCATTTTTGAATGCTTATAAGTATATTCGATTCAATACTTGTGGCATTTGATTACGCCTTGTACTTGAGTTCACGTCACTACACTTGAACTCACACCCCTTTGCGATCCAATTCGCACCCATTGTGTTATTTGTTCGCATCCATCATCTTTAACCATCGATTTCCATTCATTTCTAATCACGTACCAAATTCATTTTCAAACTATTTTGATATACAAGTCAAAAGCTTGATCCAACATTTAACTATTTTTGAAATCATCTCAAAACCAAGCCATTTTAAACCTTTCTTTTCAAATCGTTTCCACTAATTCAACTTCTCAATATTCCATATTCAAATCATTTTCAAACTTCCAAAGCATTTTGTCAAATCGCATTTGCAAACGATAATCAAATGCTTGATCCAATGTCAATCCCATTTTCTCAAATCAAAATTAAAAACACTTAATTCTTATTAAACACTTTTCAATAAAGATGGAAAAGGAAGATGGTGGATACCACGAGCTCCAGAGGATAGGATTCAAGATGAATATCTCACTCATCCAAGCTCTCGCCATATATAAAAACCTTTTATTACGACTTTCGCAAACCTTTTCTCAATCAAAAACCTAAAAACATCTAAAAATATCAAACCCTTTGCAAATAAGATGGAAAATGAATATGTTGGATACCACGAGTTCTTGAGGCTAGGATTCGAGATGGATATCTCACCCACCCAAGCTCTCGCCATCACCTAAAATAATTCCAACACATCAAACTCTTTTCTCGTAATAACTTTCAAACCCTTTTAAAAAATGAAAGGTATTTTGTCTCGAGATGATGCCAGACAATTCTTTGTCCACAATCGTGTAAGTTGAAATAAGTGACGTTTTCCTGTGAATATTGATTCGTAAATCCATTCAATGTGATGCAAACGCTCGTTCCTCACCTTTTTTGGGGTAAGTAGTTTTTTTCCGTCGATTGCACAAAATAACTTTTGCTTAAATCGACCAATAAATAAACATTTTCTACCCAAAACTACGTAAGTCTTGAGTTCTTTATTGCACCCATAGTTTTGGGTAGAAAACATTAGATAGGACGAGGTTGAGTAGTGTGGACTCCCGAGGTGAATACCTCATAAGGGTCGATACGAGAACCTCACTTAAAGTAGATCCTTTTGAAACTTTTGTTGCCTGACAAGTATTTGCCGTAACCTTTGATGTTTCAACGGGGTCTATGACTCTAAGGACTTTTTAGAACATTGAACCCTTTGGCTAACTAGGAATAATGGTTGTGTAGTATGGATTCTCGTTGTGAATACCTCGTAAGGATCGATACAAAAGCCTTGCACATAATAGATTCCCTTGAAGGAGTTGACGACCGACAAGTTTTTTTCCATAAATGGTAAACATTCTTGTGAATCCATGACTCTAGGAACCATGTCTAGAACCGAAGTCAATGGTTTCATAGTGCGGATCCCCGAGGTGGATACCTTGTAAGGGTCGGTACCGGAACCTCACCCATAATAGATTACCTTGAAGGAGTTGACGACCGACAAGTATTTGCCATAAGTGGAAAACAATCTTGTGGATCTATGACTCTAGGGTCCTTTGTAAAAACCCTAGATCATACCCGGTAAGAACCCTGTTATGGAAAGCAATCTGATTCATATGTACCTCAGACCTATGAACCCATGTACCACAAAAAATGCATTGCATCACATATCATTTCATTTGCATTCACCAGCATCCATTTCATATCATTCAAAGTAAAACTCATCCATTTTTTGTCCATAACCAGCAAGGTAATTCCCGACACGCGTCTAGAACAAAGAACCATGTCTCAAGAGATGATGGACGAGCTAAGGAAAGGTCAAGAAGCATTGAAAGAGGAACTTAATCTTTTGAGGAGTCAAATGGGATGGGTCTTGGAAGCCCTACAAGCCTTGTTAATAAAAGAGGGTCACCCCGTACCATTGCTGCAGCAGATGGAGCTACCTCTCCATATCCATCAAGTGTTGCCCCAAGTCAAGGGTAATTCCATGTGACAACTCCTCATTTGTTGGCATATGGCCCTCCCCTAGGATTTCATCTTCAGCCTTTGACTGCCAAATCAGCACATCAATGTCCTCTGGCTATTCCTCCTCAAAATCACCAAAGTCGGGGTCAGAGCAGGGAATCAAAATTAGAACAAGGGGAACAAATATCACAACGACTCGATTCATGTTCCTTATAATAAGCTCTACCCGCAGTTAATCCAGAATTCTTTGGTGACTCCTCGAGATCTCATGCATACGACCACACCTTACCTGCCATGGTACAAACCAAATGTAACATGTGAATTCCATAAAGGGGTAACGGGACACGACTTGAATACTTGTTTTGTGCTAAAAGCCCTGGTACAAGATATGATCAACAACAAGAGCCTATTCTTCGAAGAAGACCATTTGAGGGTCAAATGCAAATTTTATACCGGAACAGTGGGGCATTCCATCGAGGAATGCAAGAGTTTTAAGCTCAAGTTTCAAAAGTTGATTGATATGAAGTCAAAAACACTGAAGGAAGAAGGCTCAAGTGCATATGATTTGATTTTTAAGCCAAATAGTGAGAAAGGCAAGGGACCTCTGAACCCCCTTAAGATTTTGTTCCACAAGGAAAAGGTCGAGGATATGGCTAACGAGATACCATTGTTTCCTTGCAAGAGCATTGAGATACCTCAATGGAATTTCAATGTCATAACCCACGCCAGCAGAAGTAAAGGAGAAGTGGGATATGGATAAATGAGGCTATGTCAAGAGATAAGGTTAAAGGAAAAGAACTTGAAGACCGTCATGCTAACATCAACGAGTTTGCTGACCCCAATCTTCAAATGGCTAAAAATGAGCAACACGTAGTGACCACTGCACCCTATCAGCAACCACTACTTCCCAGACCTTAATGCCAGCGAGAGTGGCCAAGACCACAAGATCAACCGTTTAAAGCTTCGAAGCAGCATCAACAATAGATGTCACAACAACATCCACACCAATAGCAGTATGCTTCACATCAATAACACCAATACAATCAAAGGTCAAAAAGACAGTTTGATCCTTTGCCAACGCCATACAATCACATACTACCATACTTAATCAATTATGGACTGATAGTGCAAAAGGAATTGAATCCAGTGCCTTTTCCGTACCCACCCAGCTTTGACGCCAAGAACCGATGTGTTTTCCATGTTGGTGCACCAAGACAATCAGTTGAGGATGTAAGACCCCAATTTTGACCCTAAGATCCCTCATGCAATTTCATCATATGCATTAGCATTGGGATCATACCTTGGCATCCTCCTTACCCCTCTTTCATTGGGTTTGTTTTGGGAGAGATCACCAAGCACCATGTGATTGTGTCATACTTGTATATCATCATTTCACTAATCAAAATACAAAAAAATACGTCTTTGTATTTGCCTAACTCTTTTGTAGGTAGAGCATGATCACCATTGATCTATCAAGTTCACATCTAGGGTTTAAGACCCTCATGGTTAAGAGCACAATCAAAGATTGATCCACAATGTCTCAAAGCATCATATATGAGTCCCAATGATCTCTACATGTCATATTGATCAAATATTCTTCAAGAGTTTGGATGTGATTTTCCTTGGAAACCCTAGTTTGATTGGGTATCTTGAGTAACTTCTCCAACAAGCTATCTCACCAATTGATCAAATTTCTCAAGGGACACTTCAAAATTCATCATCTTATTCATATATGATCTACCATGAGCCTAAAAAGTCAATAGAATTGAAGGTTAGCAAGTTGGTTGATGGTGGTTGGCCAGATGAATTCATCTAATTAAAATTGGGTCTCCCTAGACCCTATCTCCTACAATTTTCACCATATGAAAATTATTACAAGATCAAATTTACTCTAAATGACATTCCAAACAACTTTAATGTTGAGACCTAGATCTTGTTTTTCTTGGAAAATGATTTTCCATGTTGAAACATTATAGGTCATTTTGTCTAAACCCTAATTTGAAAGTCAACTTCCCAAGGCCATAACTTGCTCAATTTTTATGAGATGAAAGATTTACAAGTTGCACAATCAAATTAAAGATGTCTACTTAAACTTTTATTTTTGTATTAAGATCTAATTCAACTTTTATGAGCATGTGATATGAGGAAACATTATAGGCCATTTTTGACCTATACCATTGAACAAGTGATTTTCCTCAACTTCAGAAATGCATAACTCTATCATTATAAATCCAAATGACATGAAATTGGTGACCATTTTGAAGGTATTTTAAAGAGATAAAACTTTTATGAAGACACTTTTCTCATTTGAAGCTCACATAAAAAGTTAAGCAAGGTGGAATATTGAGATATATGGCTTGACACTTAGAAAAAATTTCAACATGTTGAAATTTCCAAACTTCCACCTCAAAATTCACCATGATCCAAGCTCCAAATGAAAATGTTTCCAACATCAAAGTTGTTCCCCTTTATCTAAGCTTTCCAAAGAACCCAAGTTCATGCATTTTGGATAAAATTTGGTAGGGCTGCGCATGGCTTTAACAGGTCTGCATGATTGGAAGAAATCAAATGCTAAAAACTCCACATATCATTGCCTTGACATCCAAGCCTCATTTGAACTTCAGAACAGTTGCAAGTGGATCAAATTGGATTGCTTCATGGGTCTGTACACGCCCATGCAAGCTTGTGCATGAAATGTCCAAATTTAGCAATTTTTCAAGTGTGCAAATATCAGTCCCAATTGCTATAAATACAGGCCCTTGGAGCTCATTTCAAACACATCTTGCACGTCAGCTTTGCCCCATAATTGAAACCCTCACCATTCAAAGGAAAACCTGAGAATTTTCAACTTGAAAATTGAGTTTGAATCTCACTATTTAGAGATTCAGAAACTTTAGGATCCAAAGCTTTGTACCATTGCCAAACCTCTCCTGCAAGCTTCTCAAGTGTGATCAGATCAAGTTTGAAGCAAGCAAGATCCATTTCTGCATAACATTGAAGGTAAATTTTAGAAAACTTCTTCTCTTGGATTCTCACTCAATTCTCTTGGATCTTTGGTCGTCTGAAGTCCTACCAATGTAGGCAAGAAGATTGAGTTGCTTTGAGGTCAAATCGAAGCAACTCAGTTGTCACACCTCAAAATTCAACTCCTCATATCATTTTATATATTTGGAGTTAGTTGAAATTGAGGTCAGATTCATGCTCTACGTCATTTTTTCTTTCAGATTGTGTCCTCTTTTTTTTATTTTGGTGATGGTCAGTCCGATGAGGTCCACCGGAGAAGAAGACCGGAGCTCTGGCTCCGGCGGTGTGTTGACACGTCTTCAGACCACAGGATCCATTTGAAATGTTTTAATCTTAGGCATTGGTTTTGATTACCACGCATGTGGCGCGCTGACTAAGTTCCACCATGGAACGCGCATTTCCATCCACTTGATCTGTCACCTCAATTAATGAGGGAGATCAAGTGGCTCACGTTTTTTTGATTTTTGTTTTAATTCATTTGATTTTCATTAATTCATATTAATTTTAATATTGATCCAAAAAATATGAGAGTTTCACTAAAAAAATTTAAATAAATTCCTCTTTCATATTTTGAATTAAAATTATTTTTTGGATCATTATTAATATTTTTCATGATTTAATTTATTTTGTGAATAGTTTTAATTGTTTAAAAATACTTTTAAGTCTCTAAAAATTCTGAAATTTTTTCTCCAAGGTCCTTTGACCTTGTTTGACCTATGATAAAACTCATGGCCATTTCTTTGATGTTTTGATGAGGTTTTATGAATTTGACAAACCATATTTAATTTAATGCATTATTTTTAGTATTTTTAAATTGAATAAATGCCAAATAATTGTGTTGAGCTATCTTGATGATTTGTATAAGTTTGACTTGTGTTGTTGGGCCTTGGTCAAGGTTGATTTGACTTTGCTAGGTTAAGATCATTGGGTTTAGGGGATTGATGGAATGTACATTCCATCTCCCAAAATGAATGAATGATCTTAATTTGGTAAAAGTCCTCCTTTAACCAATTTGTGTTTTGATCCATTCCCATCCCTCTTCATCTAATTCCCCTTCTTTATGCATCCATTTCATTTGGTCTATGATGTCTCTAAATCCTAAGGCTAGTTGATTGAAAAATCAACATAAGTATGGATGAGATTAGGCCACCTCTTTTGCATATTATTTTTGTGTGTGGTATGTTTCATGAGCATAGTCCATTATACTATGTCTCTAATATGCATTAACACCAAAATTCTATTGCCCGACCTCAAATAGTTGTGACTTCTACATAAGTCCAATTTTGATTGCTTAACATAGCGCTAAATTTTGACACAAAAGGCATAGCATTATAGTTAGTGAGATTGTAAGGCTCCCCTATTTCATGGTATTATGTGGAAACTTGGCGTTTTTCCTTCCTTTGGAAGATGTATTGGTTCAAGGATCCATGCTTGTGATACGTGGGTTGAGTGTTCTCCAAAGAATGACTTAAAAAGAAAAAACAATACTAACTTCTAATTCATTAATCAGTAACATTTAATTTCAAGTCCTTTATTTTAATGCACTTTAATTTTTATTCTCTTCATACCATCCTAATTGTTTATATTAATGCCTTTTCACTTTGTCCACTTGGACCATATTATGTGATATATCTTGTTTGTGTATATTTTGTTTGTTTGTGTGGTCTTTGGCCATTAATGTACATAATAAAAACAAAAAACCCTAAAAGAATATTGTGTGTACTGTTGGTTTGATCTTGAACAATTGGACTTAGAATCTAGGCAACATCCCTAAGCAAAGGACTTGGCCAATGCCAACTATCATGTAACCAAGTGCTTGCGATTTGAACTTCATCTGATACATCATTGAAGATTCCTCTGAGTTCATCTGCAACATTATCATTAATGAGCTAGTATTTTGAACCTGTGCCTTATACCATCTTTGAAATCATCTGATACCTGGGAAATTTTGAAGAAGATCATGGAGTTGCTAAGCTTGGATATGGCTATCTTTATTTGATGTCGTGCTCTTCAAGATAACATTGTATGCATTATTTGTTGCTTGTTCTAATATCCAAGGGAATTTGGGGTTTCTATATGGCATTCTTGCCTATTGGATTGCTACCCATCGGTCAGATCTTTTCAAATCTTAACTTTTAAATTTGTGTTTAGGATTAGTCCCTTCATCTCCTCCCCATCTCTTTAATTTCAAAATATCTCCCTCCTTTTAAAAACTTCTTTATTTGAACATGTTATTTTCTAAACTTAGACCATTTTGCAAACTAAAAACTTTGGCCTTATGCCATTGCATTTTCCAACTTCTTTTTCTTAAATCAAACATGTAAATAAACTTAACTATACTTGACTTAAAATTTTCAAAAAAAATCCAAAAAGAACTAACTCATTCAAACCATTTTAGGACTTGGTGCCTTTCAAACTTAATTTTTGATTAAAAGCAATACACCCACTTTGAAATTTGTATCACGAACTACGAGGTTTTGATCCCTCATTTTTATGTTGGTACGTAGGCACAAGTCCGAAGGTCTTGTCAAACACAAAAATATAATTAATGAATTCTTTTCACATCCACCCATTCTATTTATTTGTAAACATCACTTTGTCCAAAATACATATGCACACAATAAAGGGCTCCCTAGGAGTACCTAGGACACTTTGGATGATAACACCTTCCTTTGTGTAACCAACCCCCTTACCTGTAATCTATGGCATTTTATTAGTTTTGATTTGAAAACTTCTTACTTTTGGGTTTTGTTCGTACTTTTCCCTTTTCCCTTGGAAACAATAAAAGCGCGGGCGACTCTTGTTATTTGATGTCTTGCTTACCCATAGCTTGATGATCATGAATTTACGGCTACAGAAATTAAATGGCGACTCTGCTGGGGAGTAGTGTCTAGTGGTTTAGCCTACTTTTTTTGTGTGTGTATATAATTGTATATATGTGATGTATGTATATTTGTATGATATAATCTGCTTGTTGTGCTTGGTGATCTCTAAGTGGTGAGATAAGTTCTAACCCGAACTTGAGTGCATTTAAGATAGGAGGATGGTATAGTCATGCTCGACTTGTGTGGAGTAGTCCTTAACAAGTTGGTTTGAAATCCATATGCTCAGTGGAGACCCTTTTGGATTTGGAAATGTCACACAAGTATTTGTGGTTAGGCATTACTATCTCTAATTTGGGTCTGAGAAGCTGAGGACCGTAGAACATTTACCCCCTCTTAGCCTATTTTAGGACGTAGTGCGGAGACTGTTCAAGTGTAGACTTGATAACAATTGTTACACGATCCTACACTCATACGAGTTTCTCTTGAGAATATTATGGGTCGATGAGTCAGTCATCTTAACCTGTAATATCCGATAAATGGAATTAAGACTCTGGGAACTTTTTAGAACATGATCTACAGGTTATTATCCTAAGTTCACTCCTTTGGGATGGTTCTTACCCAGACTCCATGCTCGTGACTTACAACAAACCCTTGATTCTTGGTTGATCCAATCAAGTCTTGTCAATATCAATGGAACTTGGGTGTTGATAAGGTGTAAACCATAATCCACCAAAATGGATGATTGATTTTGATAAAGACTTGATTCATCCCTTGACCTTTGTTTGCTTGCCTTGTGTGTGATCCCTTATTTGTGATCTTTGCATTCATGCATTTATGCGCATCATAACATTCATCACAAGAAAATTTCAAGGAACTGAGGCATTATTTGCAAATATTTTCAGACCATGGATTGTGGACGAAGTAACACTAAGAAGTACAATTTCAGATGTCCCGACTTGAAAGAGTTAAGAAAGCTAGCATCTTTTGTATTAGATCCCTTGGAATTTAAACAACATCATGGGAAGCTTCTATTTATCTTGTCTGCTGATGTGGTTGAAGGACTTCTGAGTGTGTTAGTGCAGTTCTACAACCCTCTCTACCGCTGCTTCACTTTTCCTGATTATCAGCTCGTGCCTACGTTGGAGGAGTATGCCCATCTCTTGGGAATACTTGTTTCTAGCAAGGTACCTTTTAGTGGGTTGGAAGAGATCCCCAAATCTCATCTTTGTAGCGGGGTATTCGTTATCTTTAGATTTATTGACTAAATCAAAAGTAAATCATACAATTTGAGTCGCCACCGCACTTCTATTTATCCAAAGGAAAGGTTAGAAAGCGAAAAAAAACCGAGAAGTTTTATCAAATAAAAAACTAATAAAAATGTCAGAGATCTGGGTAAGGGGGTTGGTTATGCAATGGGAAGGTTTTAAGCACCCAAAACATCCTTAATACTCTAAGGGAGCCCTTTTTGCAAATGTTGTCTGGTAGGTTGGTATTTGTGAAAATATTTGTGCAAACATGATTGGGGAGATGAGAAGAGAATATATAAATTATTTACAATTTTGTTGTTTGAATGGATGAACCCATTGCCTACGTGCCATTACAAAGGTAGGATCAAAACCTCGTAGTTCGGGGTAAAAATCTCAAAATAAGTGGGTGAATTGATTGGTCAAAAGCCTTAAGGTCTTTTGTTATCAAAGGGAGAAAACTCAACCTAAACCACAATCCACCATGTGAGGAGAGCTTCAACATACTAGTGAGGGATCCACCCTATAATAAGTATGGAAGACTTATAGTCCAATCACTAAGGATAAGGTGAGGTTTACATCAACCTCTATGATAACTCAAACCTAATAGCTAATGTTTATGAAAAGCTTTGGCCAAATTGGTCATTGGAACCACAAAACAATTTGAGTGAGTTGTATTTACAAAAGAAAAGTATTCACACAATAAAGTCAAAGTTGACTTAAGATTCAATTCAAAATAATTATTATGAAAAGAGTTTGAAAAATCAAAGGCATAGTGCCTAGGTTTCTAATTTTGAAAACAATGTTAATATTTGCACAAAAAGTTTGGCTTGGGTTAGAATGGAGAGAAGAAGAGAAGGGCTAGGTCCTAAACATGCAAAGATGAGGGAAGAGAAATAAAACCACTTGGAGTTCCCTTCTTGAGATCATAAAGATGATCGAAGTTGCTCCTTCCCTTTGGACTTAGCAAACAATAAGCAAATAACTCAAGCAATCAAGCAAATATTCAATCAAGCTCCTAGGAATCTTCCAATTGGCTTTGTCTCTTTTATCTTGGATACTCATGACAATGGTCCTTCTAAATAGCTCAAGTTTAGGATCCCTATCGCACAATAACACACAAATCAAAAAGTTCCACAATGCAATAAAAGAATGGACAAAGAGAGAGTTTAGAATTAAAGGTCCTTTCAAATCATCTTCAAGATTAAACATTCTAAAGGCATGAGGCCTAATTGCTCTTCAACATATTTTTAGCATTCTAAAGGAATGAGGCCTAGTTGCTCTTGAAACTCCATTAAGCATAGGTAAGGTCCTAATTCTAAGTCCTTTCTCCTTTTTGCATTGGTTCACACAAACAAAACAAAACAAACACAAGGCAATAGTATATACACAATAATATGCTCAAGTGAGCAAAAGGCAAATGACATAAACATAAACATGAGCTCAAGTGAGCAAAGGGAAAAGACAATATGAACTAATGGACAAGAAATTAAATTGCATTAAATTAAATTGCAAGGATTAAATGCTTGAATTAAAAGTTAGTCATTAGTAGTTAGTGTTAGTGTGCCATAAGACAATTTAGTGCTATGTTAAGCAATCGTAAGTGGACTAATGTAGTAGTCACACCTATCTGAGGCTGGTCAATAAAACTATAGGCAAATAAACACAAGTTAGAGACCATGACTAGTAAGCCAAGCTCCTACAACTTGCCTTGCCAAAAGAAAAGAAGAATGACCTTGTATGGATTGTTAGGTTTTTTTTGCTTGACCAAGAAGCAACCTATCTTGGACACAAAGCAATTCACTTGATCTTTGATCAAGATGAATTTGATTTGGATCAAAGAAGGTTAAGCCTCTCATATGTCAAAGCTAACCATAAATCATTAACTCATTGGTCAAAAGAAAAAGAAGAAGATGAAGATGGGAATGGAATGTACATAATTGAAATTCAAAAGATATAACCAAAACACATTGATCAAACATGAATGGAATCAACATCAATCAATGGTAAACAGAAGTGAAATGAAGGTTAGAAGTCAAGGAATAACAAAAATATTTTTGGTATTTTTGGAATTAAAATAATACATGAAATAAAATGAACAAATAAATGTCAAACTTCAAATCCAATTCAAATCAACTTGAAAAAGTCCAATTGGATCATCATAAGTCTAACATGGTCAAACAAGGTTTGACAAATTTTCTCAACATTTTTTGAAAATAGAAACTAATTTTAAACAATTAAAAATGAAGAAAAGTAACATAATTGGACTAAAATCTCAAATCAATTAAGAAATTGATGAGAATATTTTTCATAGATCCATCATCATCCAAAGATGTTAAGAAAATATTTTTGGCATTTTTGAATATCATCAAAAAGTATTTTAAATGAATTAAAAATAACCAGAAAAGAAATAATTCACAAAAATAACTAAAAATGATTTTTAGAAACTAGAATTTAAGAGATTTTTTTTGCAATTGATCCCATATTTTTATGATTCCAAATAAAGAAGTTATAAATTTTTAAAAATAACTGGAATAAAAGAAATTAAAATGGAAATTCAAAAAATAGCAAAAAGCCTGAGGCGTCAGATCTCATTTCATTAATTGACGTGGCTCATCTTGTGGTTGGGAAATGCGTGCGCATGGTGCACTCTAGTCAATAGCGTGGCACAATAATTTAAATAAAGTCATAACAATGAAGCGCTACGATTAGATCTGGAAACATGGATCCAAGGGTTGAGGCTAGGACGCGTGGGGACGATGGTGGAAACCACCGTCTTTTCTGGTGAGAAGGCCAGTTCGGCCGCCAGTTGCTGGTTTTCAAACCTCAACCATAGAACGCGATCTATATACCATTTGAAAGTTGGGGTGATGTACATCACCCCTGTGACCTTAGTTTCTTCTCAAGATTCCTATGGAGGAAGAAATCTGAGGTGTTCAATTTGAACTTGTTCAATTCTCAAAATTAAAACCACAAATCAATTGCCTCTCACATGAGGACTTCAGAGATGCCAACCAATACAAATAATGTTTAATATTCAAAGAGATTCGAAGGAAAATAGTTGGAGTGAAAACCTTTGAAGTGCAGCTTGTGTGAGCTTGATCCAATCCAATCCTCGTGTGCAGCTTGATCTTGAATTAACAAGGAAGCAAGGCTAAGGAATTTAGAAGCCAAAGATCAACCAATGAAGTTGAAATTTGAGCTTGAAAAGTGAAGAGAAAAATTTAGAATTCCTTTAATGGAGGGTTGGGGAATCAGTTGTGCAGAGCTTCAGGTGCCTTTAGGTTAGTTTTCAAGTGAAGCAAGCATGTCTATTTATAGCCAAGGTTGATGCAATGCATGATCAAACTCGTGTGTGCATGAACTTGGGTCCTCCATGCATGGGCCTGTACATGCCCATGTGAGGCCCAAACTCAATTGGTTTTGCATGTTGAACACAAATGAAAGCGAAATGGACGTGCAAATGGCAATGCATAAGCTTGTGCATGGAATTTTAATATGTTATGCATAATAGAATCAAAAACTTCACCTCTTCAAAAATGCCATTTGGAAAATTGAAACATAAGCATATGGGTAATGGTTGGAAAGGTCTTGACATAAGGAACAAATGTTATGTTGAACCAAAATTCATTTGGAGTTGGGAAAATATTGAAAACTAGCCATGAAGTTCAAGGTACAAAACATACATTTGAAAATTTTGCCAAAATGGACCAACTTCAAGCCCTTCTGTTTTAATGATGTAAGACTCAAATTACAAAACTTCCAACATAAAAGTTGTAGATCGTTTCAAGACAATAAATTTGGACTTAAATTTTGCATCATTTGGAATTTTGATGACAAAGTTATGGGCACTTGAAGTTGGACTTTTTCAAGATTCAATGGTTTTGGTCCAAACTGACCTATAATGTTTTGTATTATCACATGTACTTATTTTAGGATTATGAAATTTTGTCCAACATAAAATTTAAGTAGACATCTCAAACTTTCCAATGCACTTGGTCTCACCTAAAAATCATAAAAAATGAAGGAGTTAGGTCCTTGGGAAGTTGACCCAAAATTAGGGTTTCAGTCAAAATGACCTATAATGTTTTGAAATGAATGATGACCTTCCAAGTTTCAAATGGATTTTTTATGAACATGAAAGTTGTCCATATGGTTCTTAAGAACATTTTTTCTCTTGGGGTCATCATCATTTGACAAACACATAAAAAGTTAGGTCTCAGTGGATTTTAAAATAGTCAGATGAATTGACTGATCAACTTCTCAAGTCCAAACTCCAAATATTGATGAATGAATGATAGAGGATACTCACATAAGCTCATATATGCATAAAATGATGAATTAAAGAACTTACCTTGATTGTATTTGATCATAGGTTGAGTTTGCTTCATGAGCAAGGCACAACCAATGCACAGTTGAATTAGGGTTTCCTTGGGAAACAATCCTCAAGCCCTTTGGTTTATCTTGATAAAATTGTCAAATTGAGATACTTGGGAGGCATATATGATGATTGAGAGCTTTGGGAACCAATGTCATGCTTGCTTTCAACTTCATCTGGCCATTTCAATGGGCATAAGGGCCTCCTAGGAGCCTTGGATCAAATGACTGCTTAAGCTTCAAAGTAAATAAAGTTAGTGACATATTTTTGTGCTTTTGATTAGTAAACAAAGTAAGAAAAGCAATAATATACAATTCAAGCATGCTTGGTGGTCTCAAACCAACTCACACAAGTCCCAACCCAAGGGTTAAGGAGCTAAGATGCTATGATCCTTGAGGCAAGATGCAAAGAGCAATGATATGATGCCATGAGGGATCTTAGGGTCAAAATTAGGGTCTTACGATCTTATTTCTGAAGCTCTTCACTTGAAGAAGTATGAGATAGAGGCTCATTGGGTTAAGAAATGAGGGTTGTTTGGGTTGCCATCTGATTTCCTCATCAAGGAAGCTACTGCCTTTGCTAAAGCTGGTAGTGTATACGCTTTTGAAGCTATCTTTGTGTTGCTCATTTATATTAGATTTGGTCCGTAACATTGACGGTTTTGTTGATGTTAACGCCATTAGAATTTTCTTGATTGGGAATCCTGTGCCTAGATTATTGGGTGATATGTATTTCTCTTTGCATCTAAGGAACTCTAAAGGTGGTGGAACTATTGTCTGTTGCATTCCTCTTCTGTACAAGTGGTTTATTTCTCACTTGCCTCAGACACCTACTTTTGTGGAGAACAAACAATGTCTACGGTGGTGTCAGAGACTTATGTCTCTCACTAATGATGATATAGTTTGGTATGATCCTTCATTAAGTAGTTTGGAGATTATTGATTGTTATGGTGAATTCTCTAACATGCCTCTCATTGGTACACACAGAGAAATTAACTACAATCCTGCTTTGACTCGTCGTCAACTTGGGTTCCCCTTTAGAGACAAACTTAATAACACTTTGTTAGAAGGCCTTTTCTATAAAGAGGGTAAAGATCCCCAACATTTGAAGCAGAAGATTGTGCATGCTTGACATAATGTGCATAGGAAGGGAAGATCTGAGCTTGGTTCGTGCAATTGTGTAGCTTTGGAAGCTTACACTCTTTGGGTGAAGAAGAGAGCTTTGGAGTTGAAGATGCCTTATCCTTGTGAGAGACCTATATCTATGGTTGTGGTTGAGCAATTAACTCTCCATAACCAAGACGTAGAGGAGTTGGAAGACGCACTCGCCAAGATGAAGCAAGAGAAAGATATGTGGGAAGAGCGTTTATGTGCTTTGAGTAAGAAGCATGAGGAATTGCAGTTGGAGTCTAAGGAAAAAGATGCACTCATTGAGCTACTTGAAGACCGAGTGACGAAGAGACAGAGAGAGCCGAAGGTTTCATCTTCTAGCATGCCTCAACCTTCCGTTGTTTGGAAGAAGATTGTTGATCAGCTTGTCCTCGAGAAGACTCAGATGAAGGCTTCTTTCGAGACCGAGATACGACACATTCGAGGGAAGTACGAGCCTACAGCCAGATGTTCTGACGTTGTTGTTAGGGATCCTTAGGATAACTAGTCTCCTTTTCTCTTGTATTTTTATTTGGTTTCTGAAATTGTACTCAGTGTAATCCTTCCAATTATATAAATAAAAGAGATTTTTGGTCATATCAAATTGTTGCAATTATTATATATATTTTCAAATAATATAGTAAGTTCCTTGAAAAAATGAAAATAAACAATCAAGCATTTCATTTCATGCATCATTTTCATAAGCAGGTTTCTCTTTCGCCAGATGTCTCATTGGTGTTTCTTCTGTGCTTCAGCCAAGCTGACTCATCGGTACAACACTCGTGCCAATTATCTGAGAATCATGGAACATCTTGAGCAAGACAATAGAAAGCTGAAGGATGAGATCGCCTGCCTGAATGCCATGATGGAGTCAGTGCTAGCTGCCTAGAGCCAGTCTTCTCCCACACCCGCAACTCCTCCTCAAATGACTGTTATTTCAGAGGTGGATACCTCTACCATGCCTGCTGCTACCGCTCATTTTGCGCCCGTCATGCTTGCCGGATTCCTATGGGGAATGCCGCCGAACTTCATGCCTGAAGGCTTTGCACCTACTATTGCTTCCATGTCGGCATCTAGCCCGGTCATGTCTGTGCCACCTCCCGTTGTACACACCTTACCTCGCGTAGAAGGCATCATTTATCATTCCGAGCCATATGAGGGCCCAGATGTTTATGAGAAAATGGATGAGATGAAGGATCAATTTCTTGAGCTGCGTAAGGAATTGAAGATGTTGAGAGGAAAAGATCTTTTTGGGAAGAGTGCTGCTGAGTTATGTCTGGTGCCAAATGTGAAGGTTCCGGTGAAATTCAAAGTGCCTGACTTTGAAAAATGCAGAGGGAACTCATGTCCACTCAGTCATTTGGTGATGTATGCCCGCAAGATGTCTACTCAAACAGATAATGACCAATTGTTAATCCACTACTTCCAAGATAGTCTGACTGGTGCTGCGCTCAGATGGTATATGGGGTTGGACAGTGCAAGCATCCGCACTTTCAACAATTTGGGAGAAGCTTTTGTCAAGTAGTATAAGTATAATATGGATATGGTGCCGGATAGAGACCAGTTGAGGTCTATGTCTCAGAAAGATAAGGAGCATTCAAAGAATATGCGCAGAGATGGAGAGAATTAGCAGCTCAGATCCCCCTCCTTTAGAGGAGAAAGAGATTACAAAGATCTTTTTGAAGACCCTGAGTTCATTTTACTATGAACGTATGATTGCCAGTGCCCCCATTGACTTTACCGAAATGGTAAATATGGGGATGAGGCTTGAAGAAGATGTCCGAGAGGGACGATTGTCAAAGGAGGAAGCATTATCAAGTAAGAGATATGGAAGCAGTTTTGGGAAGAAGAAAGATAGCGAAGCCAACGCAATAACCAGTGAGAGGAAGAGGAGGCCTCAGATCAGAAAGAGCCAACCATCCCGTCAACACCATCATCAAGTATCCTCAGTAATTCCATTATTTTCAAACAGTCAATCAACACCAATTCAACAACAACTACAACGTCAACAACAACAACCACATCAACGAGCAAACACCTACAACAACAATACCAACAATCGTCATCAGCAAAAGTTCGAGAGGAAGAAGGTCTCTTTTGACCCGATTCCTATGACATATGCAAAACTATATCCGTCTTTGGTTCTCAAGAACCTACACCAACCGAGGAATCCGCCACAAATTCCAGAACCACTTCCATGGTGGTACAAACTTGAACTTCGTTGTGCTTTTCATCAAGGGGAACCCGAACATGACATTGAGAATTGTTATTCGCTCAAGTACGAAGTTCAGAAGCTGATAAAGAGTGGAATGGTATCCTTCGAGGACCGTGCACCGGACGTGAAAGCAAATCCACTACCCGCTCATGGGATTTCTTCTGTTAACATGGTAGATGGATGTCCTGGGGAGTCCAAGGTGTTTGATGTCCGTTTCATCACAAGGTCCTTCGTGACGATGCATAAGGACATTTGTATGGTGAGTGATTATGAGCATGACCATGACGGTTGTGCTATCTGCAGTCTCAACCCGATGGGTTGTATGATTATGAAAAGGGACATCCAATGGTTGATGGATGAAGGAATGATTCAAATTGTTCAATCCCGTCATGTAGATGACGATGTGAATGTCATAGTGCTCGTTTTCAAGAATCCGGAAAGAGTAGTCATTCAGTATGACAGCAGTAATAGTAACAAAAACAGTCAAAGATCGGTATCGTCGTTGGTTATAAGGTTAGCAGCCCTAGTCCCGTATTCATACGATAAAGCTGTTCCGTATCAGTACAATGCAACAATGTTGAAAGATGGCCAAGAGGTTCCATTGCCTACGGCCAGTTCGGTGGTGAGTATTGCTGATGTTACTAAGGTGACCCGTATCGGTCGAGTGTTTGGGCCGGTGTTCCCATAAGATAAGGGAGAATCAACTATCAATAAGAAGGTGGAAGTTCCTGTTGTAGATCTGATTAGTGCTTCAAAGTGTCAGTCTGGTGAATCCAGCAATTTGAAGGCTAATGATGATGATGAGGTACTTCGTCTAATAAAGAAGAGTGAGTTTAATATGGTGGAGCAGCTGCTCCAAACCCCCTCGAATATTTCAGTGATGTCTCTACTAATGAACTCAGAAGCGCACAGGAAAGCACTACAAAGACTTCTAGAGCAAGAGTTTGTGGAACATGATGTTATGGTGGATCAGTTTGATCATATAGTAGCTAACATCACTTCTTGTAATAACCTCAGCTTTTGAGATGAAGAACTCCCTGAGGAGGGTAGGAATCATAATCTGGCTCTGCATATCTCCATGAATTGCAAAGATGATGCTTTGTCCAATGTGCTTGTTGACACTGGGTCTTCATTGAATATGTTGCCAAAGTCAACATTGTCGAAGCTATCATACCAAAGAGGGCCTATGAGGTATAGCGGTGTAATCGTCAAAGCTTTTGACGGTTCATGCAAAACAGTGATAGGAGAAGTGGACCTTCCAGTGAAGATAGGTCCGAGTGATTTTTAGATTACTTTTCAAGTAATGGTTATCCACCCGACCTACAGTTGTCTATTGGGAAGGCCATGGATCCACGAGGCAGGAGCTGTTACCTCCATATTGCATCAGAAGCTCAAATTTGTGAAGAATGGGAAGCTTGTTATCGTTGGCGGGGAAAAGGCGTTATTGGTTAGCCACCTGTCATCTTTCTCTTACGTCGAAGCTGATAATGAGGTTGGAACTCCGTTCCAAGCCTTATCTATTGCTGCTGAAAAGAGAGTTGGGGCACCTATGTCCTTATTGAAGGATGCAAGGAAGATTGTTGAAGAAGGAAATGTTGATCAGTGGGGGCGCATGGTAAAGAAAGAAGATACTTTGGCTATTGAGCCAGAGCCTCTAGATAAGTCAGCTATGACTAAAGGAAACGTCAACATGCAACGTTTAGATTGCATTTATGACGATGAACCTTTAAGGTTTGAAAAGGATCCAAAGGCGCCAGAAAAGATGCGACCACAAGACCCCTTGGAAGAAGTCGACCTTGGCGAAAATGGCGACAAAAGGCCAACATACATCAGCGCCAACATAGACAAAGAGTTAAAATCTGAGGTAATATCTTTACTTAAAGAATTTAAGGATTGTTTTTATTGGGATTATAACGAAATGCCTGGTTTAAGTAGCGATTTGGTAGAGCTAAAACTGCCAATAAAAGCTGGAAGAAAGCCAGTAAAGAAGACGCCTAGGCGTTTCGCACCAGATATCATGGCAAAGATAAAAACAGAGATAAAAAGGCTCCTCAAAAGCAAGTTTATACAAACTGCAAGGTATGTTGAATGGTTGGCCAATATTGTGCCAGTAATTAAGAAAAATGGGTCTTTACGAGTATGCATTGATTTTAGAGATCTAAATGCTGCTACCCCCAAAGACGAGTATGCCATGCCCGTAGCAGAAATGTTGGTCGACTCTGTCGTTGGTTTTGAATATTTAAGTATGTTAGATGGTTATTCTGGATATAACCAAATTTTTATTGCAGAGGAAGATGTGCCGAAGACGGCGTGTCGATGCCCAGGAGCCTTAGGTACATATGAGTGGGTTGTCATGCCATTCGGCCTGAAAAATGCCGGAGCAACATATCAGAGGGTAATGAACTCAATGTTCCATGATTTTATTGAAGATTTCATGCAAGTATACATCGATGATATCGTGATAAAATCAAATGGTCAACTTACTCATGTCGAACAGCTCCGAAAGGCCTTTGTAAGGATGAGAAAATGTGGATTAAAAATGAATCCATTAAAGTGTGCTTTTTGTGTGCAGGCAGGGGATTTCCTTGGCTTTGTGGTGCATAAAAAAGGTATTGAAGTAAACCAAAGCAAAACAAAAGCCATTATGGACGTCAAGCCTCCGTCGACCAAAAGGGAACTACAATCTTTGTTGGGCAAGATAAATTTTCTTAGAATATTTATATCCAATTTAAGTGGTAAAACTAAAGCTTTTTCACCACTCCTTCGACTGAAGAATGAGGATTTTAAGTGGCAAGAAGAGCACCAAGAGGCTTTCGAAAAAATTAAAGAATATTTGACTAAGCCTCCAGTACTGGCCCCTCCTGTTAGGAATAGGCCAATGAGGTTGTATATTGCAGCTTCAGAATCGACTATAGGAAGTATGTTAGTCCAAGAGGATGGAAAAAGTGTCGAAAGACCTGTGTATTACCTTAGTCGAATGCTTAATGATCCTGAAACTAGGTATAGTGATATAGAGAAACTATATCTATGCCTGTATTTTTTTCTTGTATGAAACTAAAACAATAAATTACGCCCGTTGATGTGTATGTATCTTATCACTTTGATATTATTAAGCACATGTTGTCTAAACCAATTTTGCATAGTCGAATTGGTAAATGGGCTTTGGCGTTAACTGTGCATTCTCTGACGTACGTGCCTTTAAAAGCGATGAAAGGGCAAGTAGTGACAGATTTCCTTGTCGACCATTCAATGGTCGAAATGGCTCAAAATTATATAGACATAGTGCCATGGAGATTGTACTTCGACGGTTCAAGACATAAGAACGGATCTGGGATGGGGGGAGTCATAATTTCTTCAGATGGAATTCCAGCAGAGTTCAAATACAGAATTGAAGGAGTGTGCACAAAAAATGAAGCAGAATATGAATCTTTGATCACAGGTGTCATACCTCGGAAAAGGAGAACACGACCTAGCGAAGCGTAATCGCACGCTCGTAATAATGGACTGAATAAAGTCGCCACCGAACTTTATTTATTCCTAGAAAGGAAAGGAGAAATATCGATAAAACCCAAGAAAGAACGACAATGATATTGGTCATCGCAACCAAATCAGGATTCGGGAGTCGATTACACAAGGGGAAGGTGTTAGCACCCCTCACGTCCGTTGTACTCAACGGGAACCGTTAGGCTAGTTGTGCGCATTAGTGTTAGTTTGAAATGTTAGGCTTTAAGTTATTAGATGGGAAAGAAAGAATAGAAGAGAGAAGAATGTTTTTTTATTAGTGGGCCTGACAAGATTTACAAATCCTGCTCCTACATATCTCAACAGAGAAATCAAGGCTTACATAGTTCTGGGTAGAAAAATGTTTGTTTGTTGGTCAATTTTAGCGAAAGCTACTTTGTGTCAATCGACGAAAACATTGTTGGACTACCCAAAATAGGTGGAGAAACATTGCCTTGCATTGTCTTGAAACAAAGTAACTTTCGTTTGAGAAAAGGTTTAAGAGTCAATCGCACGGCGGCGAGAAAATAAATTGATTGGTTTGATGTGTTTTGAGTAATGGCGAGAACTTGGATGGGCGAGATATCCATCTCGAATCCTAGTCTCAGGAGGGCGTGGTATCCACCACGTTCCATTTCCATCTTATTTGCAAAAGTATTTAATAAGAGTTAAGTGTTTTCGAATTTGATTGAGAAAGGGTTTGAAGAAACCGCATTGACAATTTTAAATGACAGCGAGAGCTAAGATAGGCGAGGCATCCACCTCGAATCTTAATCTCAGGAGTGCACGGTATCCACCATGTTCCATTACCATCTTTATTGAAAAAGTGTTAAATAGGAATTAAGTATTTTGAGTTTTATTATGAAAATGGCTTGACGTTGAATCAAGCATTTGATGAGTGATTGAGAAAGGTTTGAATGAAGTGGTTTGAAAGAAAGGGAATGGGTAGAAATGGATGAATAGAAATGGATGGATTTGAGAAAAATATCCGACGTTGGATCGAGTTTTTATTTTTGATCTTTCGGAAATGGTTGATTTTATTCTTGTGTTAGTAGCTAGCTAAACAGTCAAGCAAATAAAGAAATAAAATAGTAAAATTATTACACATCATGGGAGTGGGGGTACATTTTATCGAATGGGGATTCAAAATAATGAAAGAATTAAATTGGGACTAATCAACGAATAAACAATGCATGAGTGTAGGTGCGAGAGAACGGTCTCATTGTAAGAAAGCCCAAGAGTAAGCTATGTGAGGTTGATGGTGATGCTTAAAAGCAATCGACTTACAAAGGTATTTGAAAAATGGGCTCGACATTGAATCGAGAATTGTGTGATCTTTTAAATGGCTTAATGGTTTTGAATTGATGATGAAATGAAATTGATTATAAAATCGAGTTGGCATTTTAAAAATGATTGTGAAATGTGGAATTGGAGGAAATTATGGTGAAATGTTAATATAATTATTATTATTCTAAAAACATCTAATTCTAAAATCAATTTTATTCTTAGTCAAAAAAGAAGGGAAAATTAATCCTAATTCCAACACCCTCCTAAATTCTAAAAAAGTCCTAATAATCTAAAACTTCTAAAAAAAGGGGTAATGCCCTAAAATTCTCAAATTAAATTCTAACTCAATTTTTTTAAATAAATTCTAACACTAATTCTAAAGACTAACAAAGATTAATTCTGACACTACATGTTAAAATCTAAAAATTAAAGCAAACACGTTATTATAAAACAAAATTAAAATCTAACCATCAAAATTATTCTAAAGACTAAAAAATAAAAATAAAATTAACTTAAATCCATAACTACCACTAATCGGTGCTTATTGAAGTCTTTTTCTAAAACTAGAACTAAAATTGTTTAATACTAATTCTTTATAATATTAAACTATCTTACCATAAACTAAAAAATAAACCTAGTTATTTTAATAATAAAATTCTAAAACTATTTAATGTTATCTTTATATGAGAGAGGGAAAAAAATAGATGCCAAAAACACAAGGATACAGAAATCTCAAACTATAAATTCAATGAAACTAATATATGCTTATATAATGTGCATCTCAAAATTGGAAAAACATTACATAAATAATACACACACCCATGGTCATGTCTATTATTTATAAAAAAAAACTATGAAGAGAGATATAACATGAACAAGTAACAATGCACTAAGATTACATCAGAGTTTCTTCGTAAACTCTTCCTTCAAACTGATGTCTATAAAAAAATTATAATATCCAAGTCTACATCACCTACTGTCATTTTCAAGTCATGTGGCATTTTCAAGTCTAAAAACTTCAAAGAGTGAAGTTTCTCATTCTCACAACTTTTATTCCTAACAAAACAAATTCAAGTTTCAAATGCAGTTTAACCACACTAAAGTACATTAAAAATATAATATCAACATAAAAACTTAAATTCAGATATACATCAAATAAAATCAAACATTGGAGATAAAGTATGAAAAGAGACAGAAGCTACCAACGGTGCGGACGGATTTGCGGAGTGCGGAGGTGGTGAGCTGTTTGCGTCGGTTGAGAGCGAATCGAAGGAGAGTACGTGTTTCCTTACTTACCGGAAGAACGAAAACAGTAGGTGACGAAACCAATCAAGAGATCCAGATTCACACTGTTGGGTTTTCGACGGAAATGGCAGAATAAGGAAAGGATTTTGGCGGTTCGATGGTTTATGAACGGAGATTATGTTTGAGTTGTTTTAATGGTGGTCTTGTATGGAAGCAGAAAAATGAAATGAAATGGACGCTGGTCGAAGGAGTACGGTGGAGTGGCGTGGGGATGCGGAAAAGTTCTGGTGAAGGACTGTAGGCTTTTCTTTTTTATGGCGCCTTGTTGTTGTGTTGAAAAACCAGAAGAAAAGGAAGCTCCTTTTCTCTTCCTATCTTTTTCTTTTCTTTTTCTTTTCAAATGACAACAGAGGAGCTTTTTATCCTTTCTTTTGGGAAGGAATCAGAAGAGGTTTTTATGAAAAATGAAAAACAACATATCCTACAGGACCTCTTTCGTGTCCCCCTTCCTAATGCATTGTCTCCTCCTTATTGGAGGGAGACTTTTTGTCCTCTTGCCAAAATCCCGAGAGAGAGGGAGAGAGGGTTAGATACCACATTGTGAGTGGAGAGACAAGGTGGGGGCGCGTTGCTTGAAGCTGATGGTGGTGGCAGGAAAGGAATTTTTCTATTTTATCTTTTTTCAATGTCAGCTTGTTTTTCCTTTTCCGTTGAGAGAGACCATGTGAGGAGAGGAGCGAGTGGTACTATGGTTGGCAAAATGGGATCCAATGCAAATACTGATCTTGTTTTTTTTAAAATAATTAATATCATTTTATTGCTAAAGAAAAGAATATGCTTATTAAAAATCTAATCTAATTCTAAACTAAATAATAGAAAAAAAAACCTAATTAATTAAGTTGGATATTTGGACAAAGAAACAAAAATAAAAAGGACTGATTACGAATAAAAATTGGGTGAAAATTTGCTCAAAAAATTAAATCGGACGCACTAGAATTATCAGTACAAAATATACTTATTGAAAAAATATAACATTTCTTTTAATTTTGAAATAAATTTTGACCGGTTAAAAGGCTTAGGCGGGTCAAAAGGTGACCGAAAACTTAGCCGAAAAATAAATCGAGCATACTAGATTAAACTACGTGAAACGTAGATTAATAAAACTGGTATTTACAAGCTTGATTCGGAAATTTTTTGTCCACTGATTTGACTGACCTCTGTCAATTAATTCAACCGGTTTGATTGTAGTTCCAACAATTTATTTCGATTGATATTCTAGGCACTATGCGGTATGGAATGCATGGTATGCTATGTAGATGTGCAATAGCTATGATGAATGTATTGAATCAGCGATTCAGGGTCAAAATCGGGGTGTGACAACAGGACTTGAACTTCTGCTGGAATTGGGGGCAAGGAATGTCGAAATCATGGGAGACTCTGAGTTAATAATTAAACAAGTATCAAAAGAATATAGGTGTGTCAAAGAAAATTTAATCATGTATTTTGTGATTACCATCAGACTACTCAAGAGGTTTGAGCAAGTAAGCCTCCAGCATATACCCCAGAAAGAGAATCAGAGAGCAAACGATTTGGCACAGGAAGCTTCAGGGTATAAAGCGTCGAAAGACCAGAATGAAGAAGAGGTCCAAGTAAGAGAGAAGGTACGAGCAACATTGTTATCACCATCAGATTTGTCGATTATAAAGTTAGGAGTTGTAGATAGATATCATTTTGAAATTCTGACCGTCGACGGCGAGGGAGAAAATGTTGGCGCAAACCGTTAGTCGATTATTTACGTAATCCTATAGGGTCGACAGATAGAAAGGTAAAATATAGGGCCCTCAGCTATGTCCTGGTGAATGATGAATTGTTCAAAAAGACAGCTGAAGGAGTTTTGCTAAAGTGCCTTGGAGAAAGTGAGGCCTATATGGCTGTGTCGAGTGTACATAGTGGAGCGTGTGGGGCGCATCAAGCGGGACTGAAGATGAAATGGCTTTTGATGCGCTCAGGAGTTTATTGGCCTTCAATGTTGAAAGATTGCATTGAGTTTGGTAAAAGTTGTCATGAATGCCAAATGCATGGGGGCATACAACATGTGCCTGCAAGCGAGTTGCATACAATTGTGAAGCCCTGGCCTTTTCGAGGGTGGGCATTGGATGTGATTAAAGAAATAAAACCAGCTTCGCCGAAACAACAAAGGTATGTTTTGGTCGGCATCGACTATTTCACAAAATGGGTCGAAGCCGTAGCATTGATAAATGTGGATCAAGAGGCTGTGATAGACTTTGTCCAAAGTCACATCATATGCATATTGGGTATCCCAGAAACAATTACAACCGACCAAGGGTCAGTGTTTACTGGTCGAAAGATGCAAGATTTTACAAAAGAGACTAGAATCAAATTATTAACTTCTACCCCATATTACGCACAGGAAAATGGCCAAGTCGAAGCGGCCAATAAAGTGATCATTAGCCTAATAAATAAGCATGTAGGCAAGAAGCCAAGAAATTGGCATAAGACGTTAGATAAAGCTTTAAGGGCATGTCGAACATCGCCAAAAGAAGCAACCGGAATAACTCCGTTTTGACTGGTATATGGGCACGATGCAGTGTTACCAGTAGAGATTCAGGTTCATGCAGTCAGAATCCAGAGGAAACATGAAATACCTTCTGAAGATTATTGGAGCATGATGGAAGACGAACTGGTCGAGTTAGATGAGGAAAGAATGTTAGCCTTGGATTCATTACAAAGGCAGAAAGAAAAAGTCGCCAGAGCCTACAATAAGAAGGTGAAGGGCAAAATGTTTGCTGTCGATGATTTAGTTTGGAGAGTGATCTTGCCTATGGATAAAAATGACAGAGTCTTGGGCAAATGGTCCCCAAATTGGGAAGGACCGTTTAAGGTTTTGCAGGTTTTCTCTAATAACGGCTACGAAGTCGAAGAGTTGGCACCAGATAGGAGAATCTTGAGGGTAAATGGAAAATACATAAAAAAGTATAGGCCTCTCCTTCAAGAGGTCAAGATTTTGACAGGCTAAATGGCTGTCGAATAAGCTAGGTTGGAGAAAACTATGTTTGAAACCATTTATAAAAGCACAGAAAATTAAACATACACGATGCTGGAAAATAAAGTAGTGGCATAAAAGTTGGCAAAAGCCATTGTTCAAATATTACATCAAAATAAAATCAACTAAAGTTGGCCGAATCTAGACTGAAATGATTGAAGCTCAAGGTTGTAGTGCAGAGACTTAGGTTCAAAGTTGTCGGCCTGGACCCTAAGCTGTTCAAGTTTCTTTTCAACGTTGGAAAGTTCTTCATCTACGGCCAAGGCATCTGTGGTGGTTTGCTCGACAGTATCTTGGGCCGGCTTCACAACCTTGTTGACAATACGGGATTCCTCCTCAGTAATTGACCTTAATTCACTGTCCATAGCAACAATTTGACGTCGAAGATCATCAATTTGGAGGCGTATCTCAGCAGCTCTTGTTTGTTTGGAGGCCAATTCCTTCTTCTTCTCCTCAATCATTCCCAGCATTTTGGTGACCTCTTCGTCGGCTTTCATCACCAGCTCTCATTTCTCCTTCACAAAGGACTCTATAGTTACAATCTGGTGTTCATTTTCCCTAACATTGTCGAGATGACACAACATGGGAACCAGAAGTTTTTCAAAGGTGGCCATCGCACACTTAGCATACTCAGAAAGGTGAAACTCCTTGAGTTGGGCAAGCACATGCAAGAGTTCTGGGCCGACAGTAGGTTCACTCATAAGCACATGGGGTAGATCTGGATTCAAGGAGTAAAAACGAACCCTGTCCATTAGAGCTTTGACCTTTGTCGCTTCAGGACCCATCTTATCAGAATGGAGTTGGTGAAGCTGCTTAGAATCTGAAGAAGCATCACGTGATCTTACTAGGCTACGAAGCCTAGCAATTGCTTCTAGAGCAAAAGGCTTTATTGCCATCCCCTAGGAAGATGAAGGGGAAGCAATTGGTAGAGGAGCAGTTTGAGGAGGCTGGATTTTTGTGATGTCAGCATTTCCTTGTCCCCTTGAATCCTGCAAAGGCAAGGAACCTGAAGAAAGACTAGAGTCAGAACTAGTCGAACTAGAATCCATGTGCGTTGCAGGGCTAGTGACTAAACCAGAATCACTATCACTAATCTGGATAGGGGAGCCAGTGAACTCACCAGTATTGTCGACAGAAGTTTCTTGGTGAGATGGAGAAGAAGTTGTCGACAGGGGAGTATAGTCAGCAACATGGTGAGGTTGCTCACCAGAAGCATCAGCCTGTTTTAGAACAAGAGGATGTCTGTAAGAAAAGTCCAGCAATTCAGGGAAAAAGATAGTAAAATAAGTGATTACCTGTGTCGGTGTAGGAAGAACAACATCTGGATTCCCTTCCTCCAAGATAGCAGCAGCAGGGATGTTGGTTGGCTTCGAAGTCCCCACAGCTGGATCAGGGACCTTATTGAGGATGGACATGTCGACCACAATGGTGTCAGCGTCTAGAGAAGAAGGAGCCTCTGTAGTGAGCACTTTGTGTTATTTTTTCTTCTTTGCTTCACCACCCTTAGAGGGAGAATCATGCTTCTTCCTTTTATGGCCCTGATGGTCTTTGGATTTGTGGGATTGTTGAGAGGACGGCTGAGTCGGTTATGGAGTCAGCTGAAGACAGGAAGAGAGGTTATAAGTAGATATTCGAGTCAGAAGATTGGACAAGCCGACAAGAAATACCTCAGGTCTTGTGGCAGCAGAACGCTTATGTTTTTTGGATTTCTTGGACTGAGTAGAAGAGACAGGTAAATCTGTCGAACGTGGTTGACCCTGCACATAGGTAAAAGATTAGAGGCCAAGTATTGTTTCTCTTAGAGAAATCACAGGGTTGAATGAGATTGCTACATATAGTTGCATACCGAAGAACTGGGTTTTTTCAAAACTTGGGAAATGGGTCGCTCATCATCATCAGAGGACTTCTCAGGAGTAGCCTGCAAGAGTGGAAATGATAGTTAAGAATATATACTAAAGTAAAAGAAAATGGAAAATCAGCCAGATTTAAACCTGGGTCTTTTTTGTCAAAATGGTAGGTTCATTGACAGAAGCGTGATCCACAGGGTCTATGGGGATTACTGTAAAGAAAACATAGAAAATCAAGTAAGCGACAAAATCCAAATAAAAGGAGGTGCTAACTTTCTAAAAAAGTGTTATCGATTTGTGTGGTATCGAGCACTCTAACATATTGAGGATCAATATGAAGTGGCCCTGAGTAGTAGGGAAGATAATGCTTCGTCGGTACCACTTTGTCGGCCTTTTTCTTATAAGCATTTTGTACGTCTGAAAAGGGACAAAATACCAATCTGGAATTGAAGAACCGAAGGCCAAAGCCAATGGGCTAGATGGAAAAGGAGGGAATTTGATAGTTCCAAAATGAAGGGCGTAAAGATACTTGTCTTTCGTGTAACCAGGGATTTTAAGCTTTGGGATCCTGTCGGTTACCTTCTCCTTTAATTCGGCAGCGGCCTCAGAAATGGTCCGAAGAAGATTATTAGGTCGATACACAACTCGAAAATATTTCTGGAAAGCTTGAATTTGTTTGGAATGGAGAGCCTTACACTTGGTCGATTTTGCCTGCAAATGGACAAGAGCGTGAGTTAGTTCAGATAATTTGGCCTCAGGAGCGCCAACGTAAGCAGCTAAATATGATTGCCACCAATCATTAAATTCTTTGGTGCAGAAGAAGGCTGGTTGAAATGGGATGGAATGAAGCTTGGGTCGGTTTTTCCAAAGGGCCTCAACATCTTCTTGGATCATACTCCAGGGCTGATCACAAAGGATGTTTGTGAGTATGTCGAGAGAAGAAAATAGGGACTTGGGAATAAACTGACAAAGTCCAAACTGTCTAGCTACCAAGTTAGGTTGGTAAGCAACTAGTCCAGGGTTGACGCCGGATGTTACAGCCGACAGAAACTAGGGGACCAGAAAGCATCTCCAGATAACAGAAGTTTCAGTCCTGTGTTCATCTTCAAAGAGTTTGATTTGGCAGACAACTTCAGATAAATACTAATAAAGAGAGGCTAGTATTAATTGGCCAAGAGCGATGTCACGCTCTTGGTGTAGATGAGTTGCCAGGAGAGCAAAGTGTTTAGCTATCTGCATTGATCTAGAGCAAAACACAAAGTGAGACAGCCAGAGAGTTAGAAAGGCCACATGTTCTTCAGTGGTCATATGGCCCGAAGATGTAGCATGATTATCAATGAAGTTATTGTATGTCGGTTTGCGAGAATCACCGACGTCAAACCTTAGAGAGACTGGTGCTATGACTTCACAGCCAAAGACTTCGTCGGTCAGTTCTAGGCATGTAATGGCAGCAATATCTAAAAGCGCCGGTGTAATCATGCCACACTTTGTATGAAAGGAGTTGGTCGAGCTTTCCCAGAATTGGAGGGCAGCCAGCAACATGCCACAGGATTGAGGGGGGCCACAACGGGCAATCTGCAAAAGGGTATATATACCTATTCATTTCCAGTGGTCGATTTTCTCTGCCTCTAAACGATCCATCCAAGCGCAAAACTTAGGACAGTTCTTGGGGGGAGCAGTTCTAAAGTTACTTTCGACATAACGGAGGGAGACAGGTTTTTGAGAAGAAACTAGTGGTTCAGAAAGAGGACTGGTAAGAAAAGGGATTAATACCTAAGAATGCTAGAGGTTTGTCAGATAAGGAGAAAGGGATTAATACCTGAGAACGCTAGATTTTGGCTTTTTCTTCAGCAAAGGGAGGTTCAGGAACATATTCCTTGCCATCAATGGTGAGTGGTTGCATGAGCTTCGCAGCAGAGGGAAGTGTTTTGTTTTTGCTTCAGCTAGCCATGGAAGAAGTTGAGGGTTTGAAGAAGAAAGGAGTTTTGTTGTTTTCGTTTACTGAAGTAGAGGGCGAAAAAAGGAAAGAAGAAGAAGAAACAAAGGTTTTGAAAGAGTTTAAACCCTAGGAAAAGGAAAAAGGGACATTTGATTTTCTTTTGCTAATGCATGTACCCATGTTCCCACATCTACAGACACGTGGAGGCGAAGGGACAGTCGTGGGTCGAGACACGTTTCTGTCATAAAGACGTGAAATGATGGAGACTTGATTTTGTGAGTCTCGAGAGAAAAATGAGATGTTTGTCATGATTAGATGACATCAGCAACATGGGACAAACAGGTGTACCACCAAGTATAAGTGGAAACGGTAAAGAGCAATTCGACATCTCAAAGATGCCATTATCTCATAAAGAGTCGACATTCGAAAATGGCATCTCTGGGGGGCATTTTGTTACCACAAGAAATTGATAGGGTATGTTGAAGGCGTAATTAATGAAAGCTCCCTATGGATTTCAGGATTATACCCCACCAAGGGGAGGTTTTAAAGAAAAGCTAAGCCCAAGATAAACAAGAGCTGGGAAACCACAAGTTACCAGAAGATGAAATCGACGGAAGAAGCAAGTTTGGTCGAAACCCATTCTGTCGGTTGAACCGGAGATGGGGACTTAAGAGATTCTGGATTACATCAAACACATAGGGGATGGTGCCGACATAAATACCTGAGCGGGATAAATTTGAAATTCAAAATGGCTAGCAGTTACAAGGAGAACAAGCGCCAAAGAAGGAGCAGTTTTTAGATCGTGTGGCACGACGTCTGTCTACAGACAGTTATTTTTTGAGTAGTTTCGCGTGTAGACAGTTTCTTTAGTTCATTATAAATAGGGGATCCCACAGAGGACTCGGGGTGTTCACTTTGTACCAAAATCACTTGTAAAAAACTTCACATTCCCAGCGCGAGGAAGCAAGAGTTTTTAAGAGTGCTATGTACGTGAATCACCACATTTACTTCAATGCAACTTCCTTATTTTTCAATTGTTCTCGTTGAATACTTTATTTTAATTTCTTTTACGTTTGAATTATCCTTTTATGTTGTTGTCTACGTTGTCGACACTGATTCTATTACGATAATAGAATTCACTAAAAGTGTGTTCGTCGTGTATGTCTTTTGAATGTTATAGCAATGTCGGTCACGAGTCACCCATAGTCTATAGCATCATCATTTCGTGTGGAAAAAACCTTTGCTTGTTCAATATTTTGTCAGAAGCCGTTTCTCACAAAGTTAATAGTCCGTCGAATTAAACGAGTTACCATGTTACATTAGCACATGTCTTAGGATCAACTGGTCGATCCTGCAAGTAACCCTTAGTTTTAAGGCTTAGGGAGGACCAGCGGTTGTTTACCAATTTCCACAGTAAACAAAGGTTGGCCTATTAAAAAGCATCTTCCTGCTGGGAAGTTGACTGTCAAGTATGCTATATTGCATAAAATAGGAGCTGCAAATTGGGTGCCCACCAACCATATTTCCACCATTGCTAATTTTAAGATCCTAATTTTGACCCTAAGATCCCTCATAGCATCATATCATGGCTCATTGCATTTGCCTCAAGGATCATAGCATGTGTGGCTCCTTAACCTTTAGGTTGGGACTTGTGTTAGAAGTTTGAGACCACCAAGCATGCTTGAATTGTATATTATTGCTTTTATTATTTTTTTTACTAACCAAAAGCACAAAAATATGTCACTAACCTCTTTTGTTTTGAAGCTCAAGTGATCATGTGCCCTAATGCTCATAGGAGGCTCCTAAGCTCAATGAAATGGCTAAATGAAGATGAAAGCAAGCATTAAAATGGTCCCTAAAGTTCCTAATCATCATATATGTCTCTCAAGTATCTCAATTTTCCAATTTGATCAAGATAAACTAAAGGGCTTGAGGATTGTTTCCCAAGGAAACCCTAATTCAACTATGCATTGACTGTGCCTTGCTCATGAAGCAACCTTAACCTATGAGCAAATTAAATCAAGGTAAGTTCTTTAATTCATTATTCTATGCATATATGATCCTATGTGAGTATCCTCAATCATTCATTCATCAAGATTTGAGGTTTGGCCTTGAGAAGTTGACCAGTCAGGTCATCTGACCAATCTGAGGATCCCTGAGACCTAACTTTTGATGTGTTCGTCAAATGAAGATGACCCCAAGAGACAAATTGTTATTAAGAACTATATGAACAAATTTCATGTTCATCAAAAATCAATTTGAAACTTGTAAGGTCATCATTCATTTCAAAACATTATAGGTCATTTTGACTGAAACCCTAATTTTTGGTCAACTTCCCAAGGACCTAACTTCCTTATTTTTTGTGATTTTGAGGTGAGGCCAATTTCATTAGAACGTTTAAGATGTCTACTTAAAATGTTATGTTGTGCAAAATTTCATAATCCTAAAATAAACACATGTGATAATACAAAACATTATACGTCACTTTGGACCAAAACCATTGAATTTGAAAAAAGTCCAACTTCAAGTGCCCATAACTTTCTCATTAAAAATCCAAATGATGCAAAATATAAGTCCAATTTGATCATATTGAAAATATCTAAAACTTTTATGTTGGAGGTTTTTCCATTTGAGACTTGAATCAATGAAACATAAGGGCTTGAAGTTGATCACGTTTGGCAAAAAAATTCAAAGACATGTTTTGTACCTCAAACTTCAAAGTTAGTTTTCATAAATTTCCAAACTCCAAATGGATTTTTTCCCAACATAGCTTTTGTTCCACATGTCAAGATCTTTCCAACCATTACTCACACCACCATGTTTGGATTTTCCATATGGGACTTTCGAAGAGCTAAAATTTTATGTCCAATTATGCAATTCACTTTGTAACTTCATGCACAAGCTAACACCAGGCCAATTGCACGTCCAATTCAACTCATAGTGATCTCAGCTTGAAATTTCATCCACTTTTGGGCCTCACATGCGCCTGTACAGGCCCATGCATGGAGGATCCAAAGCTCATGCACACGAGCATTTCATTGCCTTACCTTCAGCTCAAGTATAAATACATGGCCTTGCTCATTCAAATCTCAACCTTAAGGTGATCTGAAAGGCTGCTGAAGTGAAAACCCAACCTTACTCAAAGGAATTTCCATTTTCATTTTTCAAATTCAAGCTTTAATTTCAACACAATCAGTTGATCTTCAAGTCCTAATTCCTTAGCCTTGCATCCTCATCATCTCAAGATCAAATTGGAAGCAAGAACTTGAGCAAATTGTGTTGTTTAAAGTTTCTCTTCAAAGGTATATCACTCAACTGTTTTAATCTGAATCTCATCATACAATATGAATTGCCTTGATTGGAACTGTTTTCTGAAGTCCTCGAGCAAGAGGCAGGCCAGTGGTGGTCTTGATTTCATGATTTGAACCATTTCAGTTTGCATACCGTGATTTTCAAGCTCAGATTTCTCACTTAATAGAAACATTGAGGACAATCCAAGGTTACAGGGGTGATGTACATCACCCCAGCTTCATTTTGGTACCATAGTTTTTCATTTTGGTTGAGGTTCAAAAACCTGTGCGCGGTGGCCGGAAGTTGTTTGCTGGCCGGAGAAGATAGTGGTTTCCACCACCATCCCTACGTGGATGTTTCAGCGCCCTTGGATCTGTTTGAAACGATCTAATCGTGGCCATGCGATCTATTGACTTATTTTAATTAACTTTGTTTCGCGCTTGACTTATGACCATGGTACATCAGTGCCTTTGAGCCCTTGGATGACGCCATGTAATTTAATGAATTAGATCCAAGCGCTCCTGATTTTTCTTATTTTCTATTTTTTGTTTTATTTTCTTTTAATTCCTTTTAATTTCAAAAACTCATAACTATTTTATTTGGAATCACAAAAATATGAGACCAATGGCAAAAAAAATCTTGAAAAATCTAGTTTCATAATTTGATTTTTAATTATTTTTGTGATTTCATTTAATATTTTTTGTGAATTATTTTGTTTTTAATAGTTTTTAATTCATTTTAAATACTTTTTGATATCTGAAAATTCTAAAAATATTTTCTTAACACATATGGATCATGATAAGTCAATGAAAAATAGTCTCATCAATTTCTTAATTGATTTGAGATTTATTTGAGATTTTAAGTCATAAGGTGTTATTTTTATTATTTTTAATTGATTTAAAATAGTTCCTGATTTCAAAAAATGTTGAGAAAATTTGTCAAACCTTGTTTGACCATGTTAGACCTATGAGAATTTAATTGGACTTGTTTGATTTGATTTGAATTGAATTTGAGGTTTGACCATATTTTGTCCATTTTAATTTTGCATTTATTTGAATTTCAAAAATACCAAAAAAATATATTTGACTTGTTGACTTCTAATCTTCATATCTATTCTGTTTTACTTTGGTTGATGATGATTTGATTAACATTTGATCATTGTGTTTTGATATTTCATTTGAATTCTCTTTTTATTCATTTCATCTTCATCTCACTTTTTTTTTTTTGGCCAATGAGTTAATGATTTGTGGTTGGTCTTGACATATGAGAGGTTTAACCTTCTTTGATCCAAATCAAACTCAACTTGATCAAAGATCAAGTGAGTTGCTTTGTGTCCAAGATAGGTTGCTTCTTGGTCAAGCAAAAAACCTAAAGTCCATACAAGGCCTTTCTTCTTTTCTTTTGGCATGGCAAATTGTAGGAGCTTGGCTTACTAGTCATGATCTCTAACTTGTGTTTATTTGCCTATATTTTTATTGACCGGCCTCAGATAGGTGTGACTACTACACTAGTCCACTTACGATTGCTTAACATAGCGCTGAATTGTCTTATGACACACTAACATTTACCACTAGCTACTAAATTTAATTCAAGCATTTAATTTCTTGCAATTTACTTTAATGCACTTTATTTCTTGCTCATTTATTCATATTGCTTTTCCCTTTGCTCACTTGAGCTCATATTTTATGTTTATGTCATTTTCCTTTTGCTCATTTGAGCTCATTATTGTATATAAATATATTGTTTCTTGTGTTTGTTTTGTCTTTGTTTGTGAACCCAATGCAAAAAGGAGAAAGGACTTAGAATTAGGACCTTACCTATGCTTAAAGGAGTTCAAGAGCAACTAGGCCTCATGCCTTTAGAATGCTAAATTTGTTGAAGAGCAACTAGGCCTCATGCCTTTAGAATGCTAAATCTTAAAGTTGATTTCAAAGGACTTCCTAATCTAAACTCATTCTTTGTCCATTTCTCTTATGGTGTTGTGAACTTTTTGATGTTTGTTCTTGTGTGATAGGGATTACATCTTGAGATAGTAAGAAGGACCATTGTCATGAGTAGCCAAGTTAAGAGAGACAAGCCAAATGGAGATCCTAGGAGCTTGAATATAATCTTTGTTTGATTACTTGAGTGATTGCTAAGTCCAAAGGAAAGGAGCATCTTGAATCATCTTTATGATCTCAAGAAAAGTAACTCCAAGGGTTTTATCTCTTCTCTTATCTTTGCATGTTTAGGACTAGCCCTTCTCTTCTTCTCCTCACTCTAACCCAAGCCAAACTCATTTTGTGCAAACTTTGACTTTGTTTCAAATTAGAAACCTAGGCCATATGCCTTTGATTTTGCAAAATCTTTTCATTAATACTCATTGTGAACAAACCTTAATTCAACTTGACTTCATTTTGTGAATACTTCTAACTTATAAATACAACTCACTTCAAGTTGTTTTTGTGGTTCCAATGGCCACCTTTGCTAAAACTCTTTTTCATATACATTAGTCATTAGGTTTGAGTTATCATAGTGGTTGATGTAAACCTCACCTTATCCTTAGTGATTGGACTATAAGCCTTCCATACTTATTATAGGGTTAACCCATCACTAGTATGTTGAAGCTCTCCTCACATGGTGCATTGTTGGTTTAGGTTGAGTTTGCTCCCTTTGATAACAAAAGACCTTAAGGCTTTTGATTAAATCAATTCACCAATCTTTTGAGATTTTTACCCCGAGCTACGAGGTTTTGATCCTACCTTTGTGATGGTACGTAGGCAATGGGTTCATCCATTCAAACAACAAATTGTAAATATAATGTATATTCTTTTCTCATCTCCCCAATCTTGTTTGCATAAATATTTTCACAAATACCAACCTACAATACACATTTGCAAAAAGAGGTTCCCTTAGAGTACTAAGGATGTTTTGGATGCTTAAAACCTTCCCATTTCATAACCAACCCCCTTACCCAGATCTCTGACATTTTTATTAGTTTTTGATTTGATAAAACTTCTTACTTGGCTTTTGTTCGCTTTTTAGCCTTTCCTTTGGACAAATAAAAGTGCGGTGGCGACTCGAATTGTATGCTTACTTTTGATTTAGTCAATAAATCATAAGGTAACGAATACCCCGCTACAGAAAAGTGGCAACTCTGCTGGGGACTACTATTCATTCCTAGTGGGTTTAACCTACTTTTTGCTTGTTGTATTGTATGTTTATATTTATTTTGTGACATATTCTTGTGCAAATTTGGGATGACTGTATTGTTTGTAATGTATGAATTGCTTGATATATATCAATTGCTTGTGTGCTTGGTGGTCTCTTGTGAGACGAGTTCTATACCCAAACTCGAGTGCACTTATGATAGGAGAATGGCATAGTCTTGTTGACTTATGTGGAGTTATTCTTTAGCAAGTTGACTTGCAAGCCCATTCACTTGGTGGAGGTCTTGTTGGGATCAATAATGTCACACGAGTAGTCGTGGTTAGGCATTACTCTTTGCAATATATGCCTTAGAAGTCAAGGACCTTAGATTACCTAGCCCATATTGGCCTATTTTAGGACGCAGTGCGAAGGTCGTTCAAGTGTAAGATTTGATACGATTGTTAGGCGATACTACACTCATAAGAGTCTCTCTTGAGAACCTTTTTAGAACATGATTGACAGGTTTAACCATAGTACACTCCCTTTGGGTGGTTCTTAACCGAGACTCCACGCTCGTGACTTGCAACAAACCCTAGATTCGCGGTTGATCCGTTCTCGTATATTCTCAATATCAATGGAACTTGGGTGTTAATAAGGTGTAAACCATAATCCACCAAAATGGATGACTGATATTGAGGATGACTTGAGCCATCCCGTGACCTTTGTATGGTGTGACTTGCTTGATCCTTGAGTGTGATTGTTGCATCCATGCATTCATGCATTCATTTGCATCCATATCATTAACAAGAAAATTTTCAAGGAACTTAAGAGATCTATTTGCAAATTTTCAGACATGGATAAGCAAAGAAGGAATACAAAGAAGTACAGTTTCAGACAACCCGACTTGAAAGAGTTAAGGAGTTTGACATCTTATGTATTAGATCCCTTGGAGTTCAAAGCTCGTCATGGGAAGCTTCTGTCTATTCTTTCTACTCAGGTGGATGAAGGTTTGATGAGTGCGTTGGTGCAGTTCTACGATCCTCTGTACCGTTGCTTCACTTTTCCGGATTTCCAGCTTTTGCCTACTCTTGAGGAGTATGCCTATCTTATGGGTATACCTATCTTGGATCAGTTGTCGTTCAGTGGCTTGGAGAGGGTTCCTTCTTCCCAAGAGATTGCTGACATGCTTCATATAGAGGTATCTGAGATTGTTGCTCATATGACTACCAAAGGTGGAATTCAAGGTCTCCCATTTGATTTCCTCATTGCCCAAGCTACTCTGTTTGGGAAGGCCCTGAGTAAGGATGCCTTTGAAGTCGTGTTTGTACTTCTCATCTATGGGCTAGTGTTGTTTCCCAACATCGACAATTTTGTGGATGTGAATGCTATTAAGATTTTCTCTACTCTTAATCCCGTTCCGACTCTGTTGGGAGACACTTATTTCTCTCTGCATATGAGGAATGCAAAGGGTGGTGGGTCCATTGTGTGTTGTTTGCCTCTGTTGTACAAGTGGTTTATTTCGCACTTGCCTCAGACGCTCACCTTCAAGGAGAACAAGGGATGTCTACGGTGGTCTACGAGACTTATGTCTCTCACTAATGGTGATATCTTTTGGTATAACCGTGTGTATGATGGTGTCCAGGTTATTGACTCTTGTGGTGAATTCTCCAATGTGCCTCTTCTTGGTACATGTGGTGGAATTAACTACAACCCTATTTTAGCTCGCCGTCAGCTTGGGTTCCCCTTAAAGGATAAACCTAATAACATTTTGTTAGAAGGTGTGTTCTTTCAAGAGGGTAAAGATCCCCAGAACTTGAAGGACAGGATGGTCCACGCCTGGCGCAAGGTTCATAGGAAGGGAAGGAAAGAGCTTGGTTCGAAGAACTGTATTGCTTTAGAACCCTACACCGCTTGGGTGAGGAAGAGAGCTCTTGAGTACCGCATGCCTTATGATTATCCGAGACCTACCCCTATGGTTATGGTTGGGCCTTCAACCCTCCCTAATCAAGGAGTAGAGGAGTTGAGAGATGAAGACCGTTCGCGTGCATGAGTTCGTGAGCGAGAGGAACTACTTCAGTAACTCAGAGATAAGGATGTTGTGATAGAATTCCTGGAGCATCGGGTTATTAATGAGCCTGATGATGTGGTTACTTCTCTTCTTCCTCAGTCATCCAGTTTTTGGAAGAGGAAGTATGATCGACTCGCCAAGGAGAAGGCTGACATGGAAGCAGCCTATGAGAGAGAGGTGAGGAGGCTTCGTGCAGCGTATCTTCCGGTCTCGAGAGCTTTGGACGATTGTTTCTAGGGCTCCATAGGATGTTTATTCTCCTTTCCTCTTGTATTGTATTTGGTTACCAAAACTGTACTACTTCTTTGGTGTAAAAGTTTTTCCAAATATTATTGCTATAAAGTTCCTCAAATAAAAATAAATCATATGCACAAACATTGCATGCATCATATGCATAAGCAGGTTTTGCTCTAAGCTCTTGATCAGTGGTCTAACTCTTTGTTCTTCATTTATTTTGAAGACAAGCTGACGCACCGGTATAACACCAGAGCTAATCTTCCAAGACTAATGGAGCATTTAGAGCAAGAGAACCGGGAACTAAAGGATGAGATAGCTAGGCTGACTGCCATGATGGAGTCAGTGTTGGCTGCCCAGAGCCAATCATCGCCAACTCCTGCAACTCCTCCCGTGAGGACGGTCATTTCAGAGGTAGCCTCTTCTATTGTGCCTGCCACAACAGCCCATTTTGCACCTACCATGCCAGCCGGGTTCCCTTGGGGAATGCCCGCCAACTTTGTGCCCGAGGGTTTTGCTCCAACTCTCGCTTTTCTGCCGGCATCTAGCCCGGTCCTTTCTGTGCCACCTCCCGTTGTGCACCCCTTACCAAGAGTTGAAGACACCATCTATCATTTTGAGCCATCTGAGGGCCCAGATGTTTATGAAAAGATGATGAAATGAAAGACCAATTCCTTGAGCTGCACAAGGAACTGAAGACTCTGAGGGGTAAGGACCTCTTTGGTAAGAGTGTTGTTGAGTTGTGCCTTGTGCCCAACGTCAAAATACCTATTAAATTCAAAGTACCTGACTTTGAAAAATATAAGGGAAACACATGCCCTCTCAGCCATCTTGTGATGTATACTCGCAAGATGTCAACGTAAACAGACAATGATCAGCTTCTTATCCATTACTTCCAGGACAGTCTTTCCGGTGCCGCTCTCCGGTGGTACATGGGTCTGGAGAGTGCGAACATCCGCTCTTTCAACGATCTTGGTGAAGCTTTTGTCAAGCAATACAAATACAATATGGATATGGCTCCTGATAGGGACCACTTGAGGGCGATGTCTCAGAAAGAGAAGGGGACCGAGGATTGCCAGAAAGCTTTCGACAGTATCAAAGAGTATTTGTCTGAGCCTCCGATTCTGTCTCCGCTTGTTAAAGGGAGACCCTTGATTATGTACTTGACCGTGCTTGATGACTCTATGGGTTGTGTATTGGGTCAGCAAGATGAATCAGGGAAGAAAGAATATGCAATATACTACTTGAGTAAGAAGTTCACTGATTGTGAGTCTCGGTATTCAACGCTTGAGAAGACATTATGTGCTTTGGCTTGGGCTGCTAAGCGTTTACGCCAGTATATGCTGAATCATACGACTTGGTTGATATCTAAAATGGATCCAATAAAGTATATCTTTAAAAAGCCTGCTTTAACTGGGAGGATTTCCCGTTGGCATATGTTATTGTCTGAGTATGACATTGAGTATCGAGCTCAGAAAGCTATTAAAGGTAGTATCTTGGTTGACCACTTGGCACATCAACCAATTGAAGATTATCAGTCTGTTCAGTATGACTTCCCTGATGAGGAGATTCTGTATTTGAAGATGAAAGATTGTGATGAGCATACGCTTGATGAAGGGCCAGAGCCTGGTTCCCGATGGGGAATGGTGTTCGATGGCGTTGTTAATCAATATGGAAATGGTATAAGGGCAGTGATTATCACTCCTCAAGGTACACATTTTCCTTTTACAGCAAGGCTAACTTTCAAATGCACGAATAATATGGCGGAGTATGAGGCTTGTATTATGGGTTTGGAAGAGTGTATTGATCTTATGATCAAACATCTTGATGTTTATGGTGATTCGGCTCTTGTTGTTAATCAGATTAAGGGTGAATGGGAGACGAATCATCCCGGTCTCATCCCATACAGAGATTATGCAAGGAGAATTTCAACTTTCTTTACTAAGGTTGACTTCCATCATATTCCTCGAGATGAGAATCGGATGGCAGATGCTCTTGCTACATTGGCATCAATGATTGTGGTGAAATATTGGAATGAAGTCCCTAATATTACTGTGATGCGTTTGGATAAACCAGCTCATATATTTGCAGTTGAAGAAGTGAAAGATGATAAGTTATGGTATTATGATATCAAGTGCTTTCTCCAAAGTCAGACTTACCCGCCTGGGGCATCTATTAAAGATAGAAAGACTTTGAGGAGATTATCTGGCAGTTTCTACCTCAATGGCGATGTGCTTTACAAGAGGAACTTTGACATGGTTCTGCTCAGATGCGTGGATAGACACGAAGCATACCTGTTAATGACTGAAGTCCATGAGGGGGTTCATTTGGTACTCATTCCAATGGACATGCCATGGCAAAGAAGATGTTGAGAGCAGGCTACTATTGGCTAACAATGGAGTCTGACTGCTGCAAATATGTGAAGAAATGCCACAAGTGTCAGATTTATACAGACAAGATTCATATTCCCCGACACTTCTGAATGTTATTTCCTCACCATGGCCTTTCTCCATGTGGGGAATTGACATGATCGGCATGATAGAGCCAAAGGCGTCAAACGGTCATTATTTTATTCTCGTAGCTATTTATTACTTCGCCAAGTGGGTTGAAGCGGCATCATATGCGAATGTGATCAGGAAGGTGGTTGTGAAGTTTATCAAGAATCAATTCATATGCCGTTATGGTGTGCCAGACAAGATCATTACTGATAATGGATCTAACTTGAACAACAAGATGATGAAAGAGTTGTGTAGCGAGTTCAAGATTGCACATCATAATTCTTCTCCCTATAGACCCAAGATGAATGGGGTTGTTGAAGCTGCTACCAAGAACATCAAGAAGATTATCCAGAAGATGGTTATTACGTACAAAGATTGGCATGAGATGCTTCCATTTTCCTTGCATGGTTATCGTACATCCGTTCGCACTTCAACAGGGGCAACCCCTTTCTCCCTTGTATATGGCATGGAGGCTGTGCTCCCTGTGGAGGTTGAGATCCCATCAATGAGAGTCTTGATGGAAGCCAAGTTGGCTGAGGCTGAATAGGTTCAGAGTCGTTATGACCAGTTGAACTTGATTGAAGAAAAGAGATTAACTGCCATGTGCCACGGTCAGTTATATCAACAAAGGATGAAGAAAGCCTTTGATAAGAAGGTCAAGCCTTGTGTGTTTCGAGAAGGTGACCTCGTGCTCAAGAAAGTTTTGTCTTTCGCGCCCGATTCCAGGGGCAAGTGGACTCCAAACTATGAAGGTCCATATGTTGTTAAGAGAGCCTTTTCAGGCGGTGCTTTGATACTTACAACTATGGATGGGGAGGATTTCACTCGTCCTGTGAATTCAGATGCAGTCAAGAAATACTTCGCCTAAAATAAAAACATAATAGCTCGCTAAGTTGAAAACCCGAAAGGGCGACTTAGGCAAAAATGAGCGTCTTGGTGGATTGAAAACCCGAAAGGGAGGTCCAGGCAAAAGTTAGAGACATAAAAAAAAAGAGAATATATATATCCCGCTAGATTGAATACCTCACCCTGGGGAAATCTACGCAAAAATTAGGGATTCGGCAAGTAACTGCATCCCCACAAGACTTTGCTTTACAACTGTCTTCTGTCAAAGATTCTCGCTCAGTCATCATCAACTGAAGCTTCAAATACATTGGATTCAGAGTTGGTGGAGAAATGGCCATTATGTTCAATGTTGCCTTTTTCCAATATATATCACCAATTTCAAATTTGTAAAGATCCATGGAGTCTCGCCATTTGCGGACTACCATTCTATCAAATAAATTTGAGCCTTTATCTAATTCTTTGCACTCTTATTTGTTTTTGTTTAACAAATATTTGCATATTTTAATTGATAAATATCATTGTTTTAAACAAATAAAGTTTTTATAATCTGTTTTAAACAAAGTGAACATTCACAATGACAAAAAGGATAGTTGGAATGTCTTCAGTGCTCTCCCGAGGATAGTATGATCTCCAAAAGGTAAGACATTTGTTCATACTTCTGGCATGTTTATATCCTCTTCATCAGCTTTCAAGTTGTCTCCCCAGTGAGCGCAGAGAAGAGTGATGCATCCTGAACTCCCCAGAAAATTTGGAGTTTTGGCCTTGATCTTTTAGAGATGGGTATACCTCTATATCAGACACTAGCATTTGTGTTTTATCAATTATATGGTTGTCATCCCTTGTGTGGACTGACCTAAAATCCCTTATAGATTGATAAAAGTTGATATGTTATCTATTCATGAGGAAGTTTGTCTTTCCCCAGTGAGCAGAAATCCCAACATGAATAGTAATCTCCAGCCGAGTAAGCATGTGCTCTCTGCAGAGCTATCTTTCGGATATCTCCTCAGCAGTAGTTGCCTAGAGAAATTGGTGAAAGGTTTGTTCCCCTTTTCATCCCTAGCATGGCATGTGTCGACGAAGGATTCGTTTCCGATTCCCTCAGCCAGGGCAGTTCCCCCAGAGGTACTTGTAGTTATCCCTAGCAGGTTGGCTTACAACTCATCCCCAATAGGGTTGCTTGCAGCAGACTATCCTCAGTATGGTCACCTATAGTCCATTCCCAGTGGAGTTTCCAGATCCTAGCTTGACGTTTGTATCCCCTCTATGGTTGAATATTTTCTTCCAGTATTTGACGGTGATGAGGAAGATGTGTTATCTCCTTCCCTAGCGGAGCAGTTGTTCTCTCTCTCCCCTAGCAGAGATGTCTCTTCAACGATTAGAAGGGAGTGTTTGGTTGGTCGTGTATCTGTTTGGTGGTTGTTCCCCACAGAGTTTCATATCATTCCTTGTTAAGTTCCCCAGTAGAGTTTCTTCTACGATGGATCTTATCCGTGTCAAGATCCTCAATAGAGTTCTTCTATGACAGATCTTATTGATACATCTGCATGTTCCCGAGAATTGTTGGAAGATCCCCGACAATTGGTAGCTGTGACTTTGCCTATCCCCGGCAGTGACTCTGCATGATCCCTAGCGGCGGTCTGTAGCTCTTGGAATTTGATGCATTCCCCACCAGATTTGATTTCTCCTGTGGGCCTGGCCTTCTCTTTTTGAGATGTTATACCGGATGTCTGTCCATTGATTCTCGGACCTGTTTGTGTTAGATATGTTTGTTTGTCAGTATTAATCATACATAAACCACACATATACATGCATAATTATAGCATTCAGATATTCATGTTGCATTCTTTGCCATATATCTTTGCTCGTTATCTCCTGCTATTGGTGAAACATTTTCCCCAAGTAGATGTCTGTGTCTGATCTCTCCATATAGAGTCAGTCCCATAAGCAGAAAGTGTCTATCTTTCTTTCCATATTCCCCACTGAGTTATGTCCTCGTGGATAATTATTGTTTCAGTTTCCTCCCCAATTATATATAGGGATGGAATTACTCCCCTGAGTTATATCCTCATCGGGTCGAGTCTTGTTAATTGTGTCTTTCTGGTTTGTTCCTGGATTGACTCCTTTCTTGTTATTTCCATGTAGTTCCCTGGTGGATTTAGTTGTTCAGTTGCTCAGTAACCAGTCATTGTCCATCTTTTCCCCAGTGGATTTTTGCGGCCTTCTACCCGGTAACCGGTAGTTGTAAGTCCTATTTCTGTGGTTTTCTACCCAGTAACCGGTAGATGTAATCCCCTCTTTGTTGGTTATCTTTATCCAATATTCGGTATTGATATTCCTTCGTTTTGAGTATTTCACCCAGTAACCGGTGATATGTCTCTCCGATAATTGCTTTTTGTCAAGCAATTTATCCCCCGTGAGTCATCTTTCATTTACCCTTGTTTGGTAATGATTGTTTCTCCCTTTGATTGGTCATCATTTTATACCCAGTAACCAGTATCCAGATGTCCTTTCTCTTCGGTTGATTTATCCTTTATTAACCCAGTAATCGGTTATGGATGATCTTCCATGCGAGTATGTTATCTACGTTCTGACAGTAATAGATAATATATCTCATGCGCTCTTCAGTCAAAGTCTTTGTTCTTCCCCAGTTGAGTAAGGTTCGTATTTCCTTATGGAATCGAATGTCCATCCTATAAATTGAGTTTTCTTTTTTAGCCCTCCTTTTCAGATGATGAGTGTCTTGGATATGTTCCCAATTCACGCCTGGTTAGTCACCTATTATATGCCCAGTAACCAGTATCCCTGGTGTTCCTTTCTTCTGCTCCCTATTATGACTTTTTGTCCCCTGCGGAGTCAGACTTTCCTGAGTTGAGATATGCCTTTTGGGTCCTCCTCAGACGTTTCGGATGATTGATATCTCTCACCCTTATACCGGTCTTAGATATTCTTTATCCTCGAGCATGTTGTCTTCTCACCCAGTAACCGGTGTTTCGATGACATGTCTCTCCTTGAGTTTATTACCCAGTAATCGGTAATATCTCGTTTATTTCTTCCTCAGCTGAGTCCTTTATGGATTTCCCCATCTGAGTCCGAATTTTTATCCGAGGTATCCTTTGTGGATAGTCTTGATGTATTGGCATATTCCCTAATACATGCATCTTTGTGTCAGCTCGAGTCTTTCCATCGATTTATTTTCGTGGAATCCCTTCGTGTCTCAAATCAAGTTCTCAAGTCGTGACCTGCTCACGCATTCTTATCCTATCTTCCCCAAAGTCTTTGTATCCCTAGAGAGTGTGTTGCTCCTATGGACTTTCAGTCTTTCTCTGATTTCTTTTTCCTTTGTGGCCATATTTCCCCATAAAGTATTAACTTTTGCATTCATACATTTGAATCATGAGGTCTCTTAGGGACCAAAATTCGTCTCTTTGTTATTATTTAAGCTCATTCTACCTCGTCGAGATGAAGATTTTAACCTTCATATCTCCGGCTAGAATGACCTTAAATAGGGGCATCTCTAAGACCCTAATTTTGACCCTAATATCCCTCATAGCATCATATCATTGCTCATTGCATTTGCCTCAAGGATCATAGCATGTGTGGCTCCTTAACCCTTGGGTTGGGACTTGTGTGATAAGTTTGAGACCACCAAGCATGCTTGAATTGTATATTATTGCTTTTCTTATTTTGCTTACTAACCAAAAGCACAAAAATATATCACTAACCTCTTTTGTTTTGAAGCTCGAGTGATCATGTGCCCCAATGCTCCTAGGAGGCTCCTAAGCTCAATGAAATGGCTAAATGAAGATGAAATCAAGCATGACAATGGTCCACAAAGTTCATAATCATCATATATGTCTCCCAAGTATCTCAATTTGCCAATTTTATCAATATAAACCAAAGGGCTTAAGGATTGTTTCCCAAGGAAACCCTAAATCAACTATGCATTGACTGTGCCTTGCTCATGAAGCAACCTTAACCTATGATCAAATTAAATCAAGGGAAGTTCTTTCATTCATTATTTTATGCATATATGAGCCTATTTGAGTATCCTCAATCATTCATTCATCAAGATTTGAGGTTTGGCCTTGAGAAGTTGACAAGTCAAGTCATCTGACCAATCTGAGGATCCCTGAGACCTAACTTTTAATGTGTTTATCAAATGAAGATGCCCCCAAGCTAAATAATGTTCTTAATAACTATATTAACAACCTTCATGTTCATCAAAAATCCATTTGAAACTTTGAAGGTCATCATTCATTTCAAAACATTATAGGTCATTTTGACTGAAACCCTAATTTTGGGTCAACTTCCCAAGGACCTAACTTCCTTATTTTTTGTGATTTTGAGGTGAGACCAATTGCATTGGAAATCTTAAGATGTCTACTTAAAATTTTATGTTGGGCAAAATTTCTTAATCCTAAAAGAAACACATGTGATAATACAAAACATTATAGGTCACTTTGGACCAAAACCATTGAATTTGAAAAAAGTCCAACTTCAAGTGCCCATTACTTTCTCATTAAAAATCCAAATGATGAAAACTTTAAGTCCAAATTGATCATCTTGAAAATATTTACAACTTTTATGTTGGAGGTTTGTCCATTTGAGACTTGCATCATTGAAATAGAAGGGCTTGAAGTTGATCACTTTTGGCAAAAAAATTCAAAGACATGTTTTATACCTCAAACTTCAAAGTTAGTTTTCATAAATTTCCAAACTCCAAATGGATTTTTGCCCAACATAGCTTTTGTTCCTCGTGTCAATAGATTTCCAACCATTACTCACACCACCATGTTTGGATTTTCCATATGGGACTTTCGAAGAGCTAAAAGTTTATGTCCAATTATGCAATTCACTTTGTAACTTCATGCACAAGCTAACACCAGGCCAGTTGCACGTCCAATTCAACTCATAATGATCTCAGCTTGCAATTTCATCCACTTTTGGGCCTCACATGCATCTGTACAGGCCCATGCATGAAGGACCCAAAGCTCATGCACACGAGCATTTCATTGCCTTGCCTTCAGCTCAGCTATAAATACATGGCCTTGCTCATTCAAATCTCAACCTTAAGGTGATCTGAAAGGCTGCTGAAGTGAAAACCCAACCTTACTCAAAGGAATTTCCATTTTCATTTTTCAAATTCAAGCTTGAATTTCAACACAATCAGATGATCTTCAAGTCCTAATTCCTTAGCCTTGCATCCTTATCATCTCAAGATCAAATTGGAAGCAAGAACTTGAGCAGATCGTGCTGTTTAAAGCTGCTCTTCAATGATATATCACTCAACTGTTTTAATCTGAATCTCATCATACAATGTGAATTGCTTTGATTGGAACTGTTTTCTGAAGTCCTCGAGCAAGAGGCAGGTCAGTGGTGGTCTTGATTTCATGATTTGAACCATTTCAGTTTGCATACCTTGATTTTCAAGCTCAGATTTCTCACTTGATAGAAATATTGAGGACAATCCAAGGTTACAGGGCTTCATTTTGGTACCATAGTTTTTCATTTTGGTTGAGGTTCAAAAACCTGCGCGCGGTGGCCGGAAGTCGTTTGTTGGCCGGAGAAGATGGTGGTTTCCACCACCATCCCCACGTGGATGTTCCAGCGCCCTTGGATCTGTTTGAAACGATCTAATCGTGGCCATGCGTTCTATTGACTTATTTTAATTCACTTTGTTTCGCGCTTGACTTATGACCATGGTACATCAGTGCCTTTGAGCCCTTGGATGACGCCACGTAATTTAATGAATCAGATCCAAGCGCTCCTGATTTTTCTTATTTTCTATTTTTTGTTTTATTTTCTTTTAATTCCTTTTAATTTCAAAAATTCATAACTATTTTATTTGGAATCACAAAAATATGAGACCAATGGCAAAAAAATTCTTGGAAAATCTAGTTCCATAATCTGATTTTTAATTATTTTTGTGATTTCATTTAATATTTTTTTGTGAATTATTTTGTTTTTAATAGTTTTTAATTCATTTTAAATACTTTTTGATATCTGAAAATTCCAAAAATATTTTCTTAACACATATGGATCATGATAAGTCAATGAAAAATAGTCTCATCAATTTCTTAATTGATTTGAGATTTATTTGAGATTTTAAGTCATAATGTGTTATTTTTATTATTTTTAATTGATTTAAAATAGTTCCTGATTTCAAAAAATGTTGAGAAAATTTGTCAAACCTTGTTTGACCATGTTAGACCTATGAGAATTTAATTGGACTTGTTTGATTTGATTTGAATTGAATTTGAGGTTTGACCATATTTTGTCCATTTTAATTTTGCATTTATTTTAATTTCAAAAATACCAAAAAAATATATTTGACTTGTTGACTTCTAATCTTCATTTCTCTTCAGTTTTACTTTGGTTGATGATGATTTGATTCACATTTGATCATTGTGTTTTGATATTTCATTTGAATTCTCTTTTTATTCATTTCATCTTCATCTCACTTCTTCTTTTTTGTATTTTGGCCAATGAGTTAATGATTTGTGGTTGGTCTTGACATATGAGAGGCTTAACCTTCTTTGATCCAAATCAAACTCAACTTGGTCAAAGATCAAGTGAGTTGCTTTGTGTCGAAGATATGTTGCTTCTTGGTCAAGCAAAAAACCTAAAGTCCATACAAGGCCTTTCTTATTTCCTTTTGGCATGGCAAGTTGTAGGAGCTTGGCTTACTAGTCATGATCTCTAACTTGTGTTAATTTGCCTATAGTTTTATTGATCGACCTCAGATAGGTGTGACTACTACATTAGTCCACTTACGATTGCTTAACATAGCGCTAAATTGTCATATGACACACTAACATTGACCACTAACTACTAACTTTAATTCAAGCATTTAATTTCTTGCAATTTACTTTAATGCACTTTATTTCTTGCTCATTTATTCATATTGTTTTTCCCTTTGCTCACTTGAGCTCATATTTTATGTTTATGTCATTTTCCTTTTGCTCATTCGAGCTAATTATTGTATATAAACATATTGTTGTCTTGTGTTTGTTTTGTCTTTGTTTGTGAACCCAATGCAAAAAGGAGAAAGGACTTAGAATTAGGATCTTACCTATGCTTAAAGGATTTCAAGAGCAACTAGGCCTCATGCCTTTAGAATGCTAAATTTGTTGAAGAGCAACTAGGCCTCATACCTTTAGAATGTTAAATCTTAAAGTTGATTTCAAAGGACTTCCTAATCTAAACTCATTCTTTGTCCATTTCTCTTATGGTGTTGTGAACTTTTTGATGTTTGTTCTTGTGTGATAGGGATTCCATCTTGAGATAGTAAGAAGGACCATTGTCATGAGTAGCCAAGTTAAGAGAGACAAGCCAAATGGAGATCCTAAGAGCTTGAATATAATCTTTGTTTGATTGCTTGAGTGATTGCTAAGTCCAAAGGAAAGGAGCATCTTGAATCATCTTTATGATCTCAAGAAGAGTAACTCCAAGGGTTTTATCTCTTCTCTTATCTTTGCATGTTTAGGACTAGCCCTTCTCTTCTTCTCCTCACTCTAACCCAAGCCAAACTCATTTTGTGCAAACTTTGACTTTGTTTCAAATTACAAACCTAGGCCATATGCCTTTGATTTTGCAAAATCTTTTCATTAATACTCATTGTGAACAAACCTTAATTCAACTTTGACTTCATTTTGTGAATACTTCTAACTTGTAAATACAACTCACTTCAAGTTGTTTTTGTGGTTCCAATGGCCACCTTTGCTAAAAATATTTTTCATATACGTTAGTCATTAGGTTTGAGTTATCATAGTGGTTGATGTAAACCTCACCTTATCCTTAGTGATTGGACTATAAGCCTTCCATACCTATTATAGGGTTAACCCCTCACTAATATGTTGAAGCTCTCCTCACATGGTGGATTGTTGGTTTAGGTTGAGTTTTCTCACTTTGATAACAAAAGACCTTAAGGCTTTTGATCAAATCAATTCACCAATCTTTTGAGATTTTTACCCCGAACTACGAGGTTTTGATCCTACCTTTGTGATGGTACGTAGGCAATGGGTTCATCCATTCAAACAACAAATTGTAAATATAATATATATTCTTTTCTCATCTCCCCAATCTTGTTTGCACAAATATTTTCACAAATACCAACCTACAATACACATTTGCAAAAAGAGGTTCCCTTAGAGTACTAAGGATGTTTTGGGTGCTTAAAACCTTCCCATTTCATAACCAACCCCCTTACCCAGATCTCTGACATTTTTATTAGTTTTTGATTTGATAAAACTTCTTACTTGGCTTTTGTTCGCTTTTTAGCCTTTCATTTGGACAAATAAAAGTGCGGTGGCGACTCGAATTGTATGCCTACTTTTGATTTAGTCAATAAATCATAAGGTAACGAATACCCCGCTACACTAATACCCTTGGAAGGTTTATTTTTATTGTGGGAACCAAAGTGAATTTTGATTATGGTAGATTTATGTTTGAACAAATCATCAAGCATGCATCTACTAATGCAGTTAAGCTGCCTATTGCCTTTCCCTATTTGATTTATGGGATTATCCTGAATCAACACCCTGGTATTATGTGTTCTAATGACTTACCTAGTAGAAGAAAACCAGCTCTGTCTGTGCACTATAAATTGTTTGAAGGCAGTCATGTCGAAGATATTGCCATGACATCTGCCATGAAAAAGCCAGCCTCAAAAGTTGGAACAATTGCTGAGCTTAAGGAGACTTGTAAAGAGTTGGGTGAAGGGATAAGGGTAGCAACAGCTAGGAAACAATCGTTGTAAGCCTTGATTGCAATCTTGGAGCAAGCTGAAGGTGAAAATATTGAACATGCTAAGGAAGCTGAAGCCCACACCTCTAGTGAGAGGTCTGCAAACAATGATGAGACAAGTGACAATTCTGTTTCTGGTGTTGATAAAGCTGCAAGCTCAAGCTCTACTAATTAGCTCCTTTGACTTTGGTCCCTATTGACTTGATGGTTTTTGTTGCTGTTTTGATGGATTTACTTGTTTTGGGGTATTACTTTGTTGATCTGTTTCTCAGCTTGCTTACAGCTGATTATGTACTTGGTTTTGTAACCCTTTAACTTTTGACATTTCGTTTAGTGACTAAATAAACATTTATTTTGTCGCTTTGGTCTCTTTTGGATAAAAAGGGGGAGAAGTAGGTAGTTGCTATAGATGATGTTTGTTTGATACAAAGAGGGAGAACTGTCTGGTGCGTTATTGTTTGGCAGAGGGGGAGAACTCTTTGTGTTCTGTCTATATGAAGTAGGTTGTCGCTGAAGGGGGAGGTGGTTTGTTCTGAGCACAAGCGCATGTGTGTTTACTAGTTGCTTTTTCTGCTAGTAATGTGTGTATGTTTACTTCTGCTGCTGAACTGATACTTTGATTGATTTCTTATGAACGTATGATCTGATGTATGTTTTACCCAAAATTTGCCAAAGGGGGAGTTTGTTGGTTCTATGTGTTGGCATCAATTTTGGTAAAACTTAGTGTTATCACAAGATGTCACGTGTGTTGTCTTGACATATGATATCAGCTTCTTGCAGGTTGCTTAAATATGGTTGTGCAGGATTTAGTCAAGATGTCAGACCCGATGTTAAGACATATGCATACAGAACATTTAATCTGAATGTTATGTGTTTTGTTGTTGCGCTTTTCATGCAAATCTTTGGGTGCTTATGTGGAGATTGCATGCGTTATTCAAGAAGTAATTCTATTTAAAATCAGAATGTTCTATTTTACAAAAAGGAATGATTAGCTGCTATTTCTTAGGAGATACGCAATTAAAATAGAATTAGGGTTTCATGCTGCCCAAGCCCATTCAAAAAGCTTCTATTTAAAGGCCATGTAAAGCCTGTTTTAGACACACAAGATATGAACGATGAAGTGAGAGAGTTTTAGGGTTTTAGTCTTGTGTGAACTTATGAATTGTGAGCCATTCATTCATCTTGTTGATGTATGAATTGGACTGAGTTTTGTGTTGTAATTTGTCCACTCTAAGCTTTGAAGTACGAGTGTATTTGTTTACTTAGTTGAAGCTTTTAAGAAAGATCAAGTATGTGTCCTTGAAGTGTGTCTTCTTTCTTTTTGTATTTGTTCTTATATCACTGTTGTGATTGAGGGGGAGTGAGTAGGGTCTCATATCTAAGAGTTCTTAGATAGAAGGCACATGGGTAGGGATTAGGTGAAAAGATTGTAACTTGAAGCTGTTTACTGAGAGTCTTTGAACTAATTTTACTTAGTGGATTTCCTTCCTGGCTTGGTAGCCCCCAGACATAGGTGAGTTTGCACCGAACTGGGTTAACAATTTCTTGTGTCGCTTGTTCAATTATTTCTCTGTTTTTATCCTATTTATATTCCACTTGTTGTTCAGATATTAGTGTTGTGACATTACCTTCGAAATCTCTTATCTGATACCAGAATTTCAACAACAAAAACCCTAAAAAATGTTTGGTGGATTGTTGAGCTTGATCTGAACTTTTGGACTTAGGATTAGGCAACATTTAATATGCAAATGGACTTGGCCAATGCTAACATTTTGAGACCAAGTTATTGTGATTTGAGCCTTCATCTTATGCAAGTATGGGGATTTATATGAATTCATTTACTACATTATCTTGATGCCAACTATTATTTTGATCTTGTGTCTGATGCATTATTCTGAGTCAATCAAGGAGTATTTCATATGATACATGAGAAGACAAAGAAGACTGCTAGCTATAGGATTTGCTTGCTTGGATGTGACCATCTTTATTTGATGCCTTGATCTTCATGATGTCTAATATTGCTAATTGCTTGCTGATTGTTGCTTGATTCAAAATCCAAAAGGAAAATGGGTTTTCTATATGACATTCTTGTCTGTTGGATTTCATCCCATTGGTCAAATCCTTTCTACTCTTAACTTTTAAATTTTATGCTTAGGATTAGTCTCTTCATATCTTCCCACTTCTTAAATTTTAAAATCTCCCCACCCCCTTTTCAAAATCCTTCTTTGCTTGTGATTTCAAACTTTGACCTTACTTCAAAAATGAAAACCTTGGCCTTATGTCATTGAGTTTTCAAACTCTTTTCTTAAATCAAACTTGTAAATAAATTTAATCATATTGACTTAAAATTTCAAAAGACAAAAAGAACTAACAACCTCATTCAAACTTTTGGCCCCTTTGTGCCCCTTTTTTAAAAACGTTTGATTAAAAGCAACTCATCCATTTTGAAATTGATACCACGAACTACGAGGTTTTGACCCTTATTTTTATGTTGGTACGTAGGCATAAGTCCGAAGGTCTTGTCAAACACAAAAATATAATTAATGAAATCTTTTCTCATCCTCACACTCTATTTTTCCTCAAACATCTTTTATACCAAAACACATACACACATAAAAAAGGGCTCCCTAGGAGTACCTAGGACACTTTGGATGCTAACACCTCCCCTCTGTGTAACCAACCCCATTACCTGTAATCTCTGGCATTTTATTAGTTTTGATTTGAAAACTTCTTATCTTTGGGTTTTGTTCGTACTTTTCCCTTTTCCTTTGGAAACAATAAAAGCGCGGTGTCGACTCTGGTTTTATTGACGTTAAGCTTACCCATAGCTTGATGGTCATGAATTTACCGCTACAGTGCTAATACCTTCCATTTGCGTAATCGACTTTTGAACACTGATTTGGTTGCGACGATAATATCTTAGTCTTTCTTTTAGGGGTTTTATCGATATTTTCCCTTTCCCTATTTGGGAATAAATAAAAGTTCTGGGACGCCTCTGTTAGTCCATTTCGCGAGCGTGCGATTACGCTTCACGATATCGTGTTCTCATTTTCCAAGGTACGACAATAAACATGGGATTTATACAGTTCCCTTAAATAAGTATCCTGTTGGGATGCCAAACCATTCACACTCCTCTCCAATCGAATCCTTTCCCCATGCATACGGTCTGACAAAAAATCTTCCTAGCATCTGGATCCACCATGGACAAAGCTACAAAGTTAGCTTAGCATAAAGAGCCAAAGCATACAACTCTTCCTATAGGGATTACCCAGAGAGGCTGACAAAAAATGCTCTGTCATGATCAAAGGGAGAATCGCGACAATCATGAGAATGGTCGGGGAAAGAGTCGGGATACTCATGCGAACCAGAAAGGACCACGTCTTAAGAAATCCTAGAAGAGGAAGAAAATTTACAATAGGTCGAGGTGGTTCTATTCTCCCCTTTAAGACATGACCCTTACTTCATCCTCCATTACACCTGTATAAAAATATAATCGTTATTCCAAGACAAACATAACGAAGGGAAGTTAATAATGAAGAATAACGATCATTTCGAACTTACCAAAGGTAGGTCGACGACCTTCACGAGAACGAGACTCCATCAACAAGGAAACATCTATCAAATGCTTTTGGCGCTTCTTCCCAGCCTTGTCTGAAGGGACCACACCCTCGACATAGTCCAAACGGTTGATAAATTATAACAGTTTCTTCTTCTAAAAAGAATCCTCAATGGTAAATTCACATTCTCAATAACATAGAAGCAATTTTCCAAAGAGAAAGTGTTTCACCGACTAACTATGGGGAGTCAATGGCTAACATTTACCTCCCACCCAGACTCAATCACACAAACAATTACGTGAGCCTCGGGGTGAAGGGGGGTGACAAAAATAATTGGTCCATAAAAGATGGTGGTTCATGGAAAGCTTCGAAATTCCGCACAGTCGACACTAAAAGAACTAAATTGCGCCCTCTTGGTCGAGCCATAGTGCTTCAGTTACAGTGAAAGAGATGAAAGAATAAAATATCAAAGGATTTTCCCTTCAGATACTCACACCGGTGTTGATAGGCTTTAACGTACCCCTAACTGGTGGAATGGAGTTGAGATGAATCTACCATCAAATAGTTGAGAACGTCCATTTCGAAAGCGGTATAAAACAAACGAAACCCCCATAGATGAAAAGAGATACTCATACAGAAGAATGATATAGTTACCATACTCATTACAAATTTTATATTCGTCACTAGGAATGGTAAGTCCACAAAGCGATGGTTCACCAACGTCAGAAAATGCCATAACTAAGTTTCCCTCTTTGGTGAAGATTGAGATGGTTGAAGAAAACATGGAACCTTCTCACGGAGAAGATGGGTTCACAATTTTCCCCATAACTTTTTGAGGTTTCTTCGCCATATCACGATAGCAAATTAAAGAAAAAAAGAAATACTTCAGAGGAGAAGAAGAGACAAACGAATCAAAAACAAGGGGAAATAAAAACCTAGAATAAAGAAATGACTCTAAAAACATCATATAGTCATTTCTCTTACACGTAATAATTGCGTATTTAAGTTCCCTAAAAACATCCTAATCACTCCTCCAAAGACATTCGGAGTTACAAAGTTCTAGACCGAGGCCTTGAGGGCAACTGTTATGGGCCGAGCATATCCTCAGTGATCAAACCACACCTTCAAAGATCCGACCACCATAAAAAAGACCTCCTCAGATTGCTTTGAGCCAGGTATGTTCATTTTGTGAGTCGGTCACCACAAGGTGCAACATCTCGGGTCCATCTCAAGTATTTACTAAAGTTTTTGGAATACTCTCCTGACCACTGAACCGTCAGTAATCTAGAAGTAGGAGATTCGTTCCTCCATGTTGTTGGTGTAAGCCCTAGAGGCCAATACTTTTGGTACTTGTATCGAATTATTTAAAGGCATTTTCTTTATTATGGTTGATTAATAAAGTCCCTGGAATAGATAGTCCGTTTAATGTATTAAGTGTGACTTAATCATGAGAACACATTAAACATAAGGACACTATTCTTAAAGTATCCGTAGTCGAGCTTTAATGTGAAGTGGGATAACATTAAAGCATTAAGACTATTATGTTTGTAGACTGATGATCACATCTCATGGATCATGGATAAAAAGTTATCAAGTCTTAAACATAGGTATGAATATTAGGAGTAATATTTATACCGGATTGACCCTCTATGAGAATACTATATAGAAAGTTATGCAAAGTGTCATAAGTTATTCTCATGGTGATAATAGTGTATACCACTCTTCGACCTGAAACCACTATGGATCCTAGATGTAGAGTTGAGTGCTTTATTGCTGATCCAACGTTGTCCGTAACTGGATGACCATAAAGACAGTTGATGAGTACTCCACGAAGCATGCTGAGGGACATGAGTGTCCTAGATGGAATTTGCCAATCCTGCGTAACAGAATAAATGTCTATGGGTCCAATATTGAACTGGACAAGGGTGACACGGTCTATACCTTGTGTTCAATATAGACATAAGGGCAAAGGGGTAATTATACACATAATTATTATCACAGGAGGTTTTGTCAGATCACATGACATTTTCGTGACTTGGGTAGCAGTGATGTGTTGCTAGATACCGGTTACTGTTTATTATGTTAAATGCGTGATTTAATATAATTGTCAACGCCGCGAAAACCTATAGGGTCACACACAAAGGACGGATTGATGAGAGATAGAGTAACTAAGGAACACCGTAAGGTACGGTGCACTTAAGTGGGAGACCAAATATGGTAAGGTACCAAATACTTAAGTGATTTTGGGCATATTATAAGATATGGGCCAAAATACACTTAAGTGGGCTTTTTAGCTTGAAGCCCACACAAGTGGCTCTATAAATAGAACCCCTTGGGTAGAAGCATTGACACTCCACTCCACTCCACTCAGACTGAAATTCAAGTAGAGACTTGGAATTTTGTTTCCCTCTTTCTCTCACTCAAAGCCTTCATTCATAACAGCTAGCACTGCGATTGAAGGAATCCGTTCGTGTGGACTGAGTAGAGACGTTGTCATCGTTCAACGTTCGTGATCGCCCCGTGGATCTGTATCAAAGGTTTTGATCATTATCAGAGATCTGCACCAAAGGTTTGAATCGCCACAAGAGGTAACGATTCTATCACTGATCATGCCCATTCGTAAGGATCACTAAATGGAGAAATTTTTAAATTCCGCTGCGCCTTGGATGGCAGTTCTCCTACAGTGGTATCAGAGCCACTTACGAAACCATGAATCTGATATTTGTTTTTGTTCTGTAATAATATGATTAAAGACAAAATGAATCAAAGGTTAAATTGAGATCGATCAAGTTACATATATGTGATATATGTAATCCTGATGCAAGATACATTATATATGATATAGTGTTCTCGTTTCGTTCATTCAAACCCTCGATGATTGTTTTCCTTTGAGCGATCAATGGTCGTTTGCTTCTTGATCTGACATTAGTATGGTGAAGCAATGACGTGTTGATCAATCATACTGAATTAACAATCAAGATGTGTTTGACGGTCTGAAATTGGTGCATCAGGGTTAGTGACGGCACAAGGGTTGTGTTGTCAGAGAGTTATGCGATTGGGGTTTGACTGCACAAGAGTTGTGCGTTCTAAACACTTTTCCGAACAGTGTTAACCGGTTAACGCGTATGGTTAACCGGTTAACGAGAAACTGAATACAGCCTTCTTAACATTTTTGGAACAGTGTTAACCGGTTAACGCATATGGTTACCGGTTAACGGAATGAGAAATAAATTTTTTGAGATTTTCAAACAGTGTTAACCGGTTAACGCATTTGGTTAACCGGTTAACGCAAGGCGGAAAACAGTTTTCCAAGACATTTTCAAACAGTGTTAACCGGTTAACGCAAGGCAGAAAAGAATTTTCTAAAAGTTTTCAAACAGTGTTAACCGGTTAACGCATATGGTTAACCGGTTAACGCAAGGCAAAATTCACCCGTTCGGCTGGAAAAAGTGCTTTGAAGTATCAAGTGTTGATACGAAAAACGACGTCAATTTTAAATGAATTGTTCATTAAAATTTTCGAGCAGGGGCGCTGCCCCTTCGACCCCTGCTAACTCTGCGTAGTGTGATCGGTCGTCGAAATTTAATTTGATTTTAATTAATTAAAGGAATTAATAATAATAATAATAAAGTGTTTATTATTGTCTTGTGGTGATCGGTTATGGCCTTAGTTTTCCTTTGTTTTGTTTTGGGTTTTTAAAATACGACCTGCGTGTCGTGCCTCTCTCTTAATCTCCCAATGGTAACTTCTTTTCTCATCTCACTCCCTCGTATGTAAAACGAGTTTCTTTCATGTAATGTAATGATATGAAGAAAGCAAAGAAGTCAGTGCCAAAGGAGGACAACCTTGAAGATATTGCTTGGAGAAGCTTAGATCGTTGTAGGTTAGCTTAGGTTCTCTCATTGGCTTGGGAGAACAATTGCGCTAGGGGCCATAACTGTTTCATTTTGTTTGTATGTATGTTGATGCATGTGAATGTATGTTGATGCATGTGAGAGACGATTTATATGATAAACAAGCCGGTGAGATCAGAAAAATTGCAATTCCCTCAAAATAAATATTAAGTTTATGCTTTCCAAGTTTTAACACTCATCAAGACTAGTAATGGATAATGTAGGTTTTGCCTACGCGAGGTGCATGATCTATATATTAGTAAGGTGTGTAGGTGTTTAATTGGCTGCATTGTATGGTAAAACACTAGCTGGATTCTAATGTCTTGACTGATGTCATGACATGGTGTGAAGGTGTTTGTGTGACTGCATTGTAGATTAGAATATCTAACTGTACTCTGATGTCTTGACTAATGTCATGACATACCTGAGTAACTTACTGCAGGATTAGCTAATACAGGATTTATTGAATGTCAAATTGGATGTGGTGACATTCATCCCTGTCAGCAGATACTGAGGAATAGAACAGTTGGTGTTCTGTTAGAGCTCAGTATTCATTTGCAGTCTGGTTATCAAGGAAATACCAGACCTGGCATAAGGCCTCTATATGAATGTCAAACTGGATGTTATGACATTCATCATGGACAGCATATACTGAATAACAGACAGAGTGGTGTTCTGCTACACTTCAGTATATTTCTCAGTCTGCCCTTCAAAAGGATAAAAGAACTGACTTAAGGCTAAATGTGTAAATGTCAAATTGGATACTTTGACATGTATTGATGTAAGCTGCTACTGTAGAATGGACAGTTTGGTCTTGTACAGTTCAGCAAAATTGTACAGTCTGCTTTCAGGAAAAACAGACTTAGCATATGGTCCTTGATGTCAAGCTGAATGTTGTGACATTCATTCCTGACAGCATATGCTATATTGTAGGTTGTATAGTTTTCTGTTTCAGCTTTTTCTCAGGCTATTCTTCAGGGATTCAACAGCTGAGAGAAAATCCAGGAAATCAACAACCAAGCTACATTTAATGAACCTAACAAATAGCCTATTTGTTAGTAACCTAGATGTGGAATTTAGGGAAACTCGGGTGACCTTAAATTCAGGAAAATACAAGTGCAAAGGCCCAAGTGCTGCAATATAAAAGGAAGTCGTTCCTTCATTCAGAACTGGGGATTTTGAGGCGTGAAGATTTAGTGTGTCCATCATACTTCACTGCTGTATTTTTGTGAGTCTTGTATTAGACATATCTTGTAAACCAAGTTGTTATCTCGTAGATGATTGATTTGGTGTAGGGTGTTCATTGAGTTGTAAGTGTTGTGTCACTCTAAGCTTTTAAGCGTGAGTGATGTGTATCTTGATTAAAGCTGTTAAGCACAATCAAGAGTTGTTTGAAGTGTGACTTCAAAATTGTCTTTAATATTGATTAAAGGTAGTAATCACTGAGGTGATTGAGGGGGAGTGAGTAGGAACTCTGATCTTAGTGTAAGATTGAAATTGCATTGGGTAGGGATTAAGTGAAGAGTTGTAAACGGGTGAGTTTAGCTTTGAATTAATACTACTGATAGTGGATTTCCTCCCTGGCTTGGTAGCCCCCAGACGTAGGTCATGTTGGAATGAACTGGGTAAACAATTACTTGTGTTATTTACTGCACTTACTTTTAAGTTCTGCATAATTCTTGTTTGTGCAGAATTGGGTGTCATAACAACCCGTGTGACATCGAAAGTCTGATAACTAGAATTTCAAGGTGCGATGGGATAATTGAAATATCCAACTGTTAAAACAATGGGTCAAACTTAACTAAACAAATTATAATAAGATTATATATATGTTTAGAAGCAAGAGTTGGGAATAATCCATATGATGGATTGGAATAAGGAGTTATTCACCCAACTGAAATTTTCGAGAGTTGTATGAGATACAATTGGAAGGAGTTCTTACCTAAATAACCTAGTTTTGTGTAATCCGCCTACGCGGACTTAGAACGAAGTGAAATATGGATCTCGACCCACTAGAAAATCTTCCAACGGGATTTTCCGAATCAAATAATGAGGGTCATTTGTTTTGAATAAAATAGTGGGAGCATATTTAATTAAAGGCCTAATTGAATATGTCAATGATACTTATATTTTCATTAATTCTTATGTAGATTACCATGACAGCAAACACCTCTAACAACATCCTGCGATCAATCCTTGATAAGGAAAAATTGTCTGGGACAAATTTTCTGGATTGGCACCGAAACCTGAGGATTATCCTCAAACATGATAAAAAGCTGTATGTCTTGGAGACACCTGTTCCTGAAGAGGAACCTCCTAGTTCTGCACCTAAGGCAGAAAGAGATGCTTATAAGAAGCATGTCGATGATGCCAATGAAACTGCTTGTCTCATGCTGGCTACCATGAACTCAGAATTGCAAAAGCAACATGAGAACATGTCAACGTTCGATATGATCGAACACCTGAAGTTGCTCTATCAAGAGCAAGCAAGGCATGAGAGGTTTGAAGTTTCAAAAGCCTTTTTTCAAAGCAAGTTAGCTGAGGGAGCCCCTGTAGGTCCCCATGTACTCAAGATGATTGGGTATGTGGAAAACCTTGAGAGATTGGGTTTTCCCCTCGAAAAGGAACTTGCAACTGATTTGATCTTGCAATCGTTGCCAGATAGTTTCAGTCAATTTGTCCTAAATTTCAATATGATTGATATGGACAAATCTCTTCCTGAACTGCTCGCCATGTTAAGAAATGCCGAGCAGAATCTGAAGTCAAAAGGGAAGTCCATTCTGATGATCGGAAATGGAAAGAGACAGAACAAAAGGCCCACTAAGCAGAGTGATAAGGGGAAGGGCAAGGAAGTTGCCAATCCCAGATCCATTGCTGCTTTGAAGCCTAGTGGAGGCATAGCAAAAGAAGGCACCTGCTTCCATTGCGGTAAGGCCGGACACTGGAAGAGGAACTGCCCAAAGTACCTGGAAGATAAGAAGAATGGAGTAGAGACTTCAACTTCAGGTATTTTTGTTATTAATTTATCTACTTCTGCATCATGGGTATTAGATACTGGATGCATTTCTCACATTTGTACAAATGTGCAGGAACTAAAAGGGAGTAGAGATTTGGCAAAAGGTGAAGTCGACCTACGAGTTGGCTATGGAGCAAAGGTTGCTGCTTTAGCCGTAGGAACTTTTGTATTGACTTTACCTAGTGGTTTAATAATTCAGTTAGAGAACTATTATTATGTACCTGCAATTAGCAGGAATATTATTTCCATTGCTTGTTTGGACAAGTTTGGTTTTTCATTTATAATAAAGAACAATTGTTGCTCAATTTATTTGAATGATATATTCTATGCTACTGCATAAATGAACAATGGACTATATGTCCTTGATCTTGAAATGCCTATTAATAACATTAATACAAAAGGGTAAAACCTAACGAGTTAAAACCAACTAGGTAAGAATATTAAAACTCTTCGATCAGATCGAAGTGATGAGTATTTAATCCTAGAGTTTGATGACCATCTGAAAGAGTGTGGGATCCTATCCCAACTTACTCCTCCTGGAACATCCCAATGGAAGGGTGTATCTGAGAGAAGAAATCGAACCCTGTTGGACATGGTCCGATCCATGATGAGTCACACCAATCTTCCAAACTCCTTCTGAGGATATACACCATTGACATCAGCTTACACACTTAACCGTGTTCCATCCAAAAGGGTGAAAAGACACCATATGAGATATGGAGTGGTAAGAGACCACATATGTCTTACATGAAGATTTGGGGTTGCGAAGTTTATGTGAAACGACAAATTTCAACTAAGCTTGAGCCCAAATCTGACAAATGCTTATTTGTGGGGTATCCTAAAGAAACAAGAGGATATTATTTCTACAATCCTTCTGAGGGCAAAGTGTTTGTCGCTCAAACTTGAGTTTTCCTAGAAAGGGATTTTATTTCCAAAGGAATCAGTGGGAGGAAAGTAGAACTTGAAGAAATTCAAGAATCACAAAGTATCGATACACCTATGGAGGAATTAGAGCAGGAAACACAAGTAGTTGTGTAAGAGCAACCTGCTCAAATAGAACAAGACCAGCGTAGGTCAGGCAGGATACGTCACCTACCTGAGATATATGGATATCTGATCAAGGTGATGTATTACTCATGGATCAAGATGAGCCTGTGACTTACTCATGGAATCTTCGTTTTGATGAAACAGTAAAACTGTATGGATTCATCAAGAACGAAGATGAGACTTGTGTCTACAAGAAGGTTAGTGGGAGCATGATCGTATTCCTGGTATTATATGTAGATGACATATTACTCATTGGAATTGATATCCCTACCCTGAAACAAGTAAAGTCTTGGTTGGGGAAATGCTTTTCTATGAAGGACCTAGGTGAAGCAGCCTATATATTAGGAATCAGAATCTATAGAGATAGATCACAAAACTGCTTGGCCTAAGTCAGAGTACATACATAGACAAAGTGCTGAGACGCTTTAATATGAATGATTCCAATCTGGTTATGTGTTTTGCTTAAATGGTGGCACTGTGAGCTTGAAAAGTTCAACGCAAGATGCAGTTGTTGATTCTATAACCGAGGCCGAATATATTGCTGCCTTAAGTGCAACAAAGGAAGTTGTTTGGATCAATAAACTTGGCATAGTCCCTAGCATTGTGGATCCCATTGGTCTCTATTATGATAACAATGGTGTTATCGCACAAGCTAAGGAGCCTAGATCTCACCAACGATCCAAACACATACTTAGGCGTTGTGCGAAAATATGTAAAGTACCTACACTTGACAATATAGTTGACCCACTGACAAAGCCTCTTGCGCAGCAGAAGCATGATGGCCATACTAGATCAATGGGCATACGGGGTATGCCTGATTGGCTCTAGTGCTAGTGGGAGATTGTTGGTGTAAGCCCTAGAGGCCAATACTTTTGGTACTTGTATCGAATTATTTAAAGGCATTTTCTTTATTATGGTTGATTAATAAAGTCCCTGGAATAGATAGTCCGTTTACTGTATTAAGTGTGACTTAATCATGAGAACACATTAAACATAAGGACACTATTCTTAAAGTATCCGTAGTCGAGCTTTAATGTGAAGTGGGATAACATTAAAGCATTAAGACTATTATGTTTGTAGACTGATGATCACATCTCATGGATCATGGATAAAGAGTTATCAAGTCTTAAACATAGGTATGAATATTAGGAGTAATATTTATACCGGATTGACCCGCTATGAGAATACTATATAGAAAGTTATGCAAAGTGTCATAAGTTATTCTCATGGTGATAATAGTGTATACCACTCTTCGACCTGAAACCACTATGGATCCTAGATGTAGAGTTGAGTGCTTTATTGCTGATCCAACATTGTCCGTAACTGGATGACCATAAAGGCAGTTGATGAGTACTCCACGAAGCATGCTGAGGGACATGAGTGTCCTAGATGGAATTTGCCAATCCTGCGTAACAGGATAAATGTCTATGGGCCCAATATTGAACTGGACAAGGGTGACACGATCTATACCTTGTGTTCAATATAGACATAAGGGCAAAGGGGTAATTATACACATAATTATTATCACAGGAGGTTTTGTCAGATCACATGACATTTTCGTGACTTGGGTATCAGTGATGTGTTGCTAGATACCGCTCACTGTTTATTATGTTAAATGCGTGATTTAATATAATTGCCAACGCCGCGAAAACCTATAGGGTCACACACAAAGGACGGATTGATGAGAGATAGAGTAACTAAGGAACACCGTAAGGTACGGTGCACTTAAGTGGGAGACGAAATATGGTAAGGTACCAAATACTTAAGTGATTTTGGGCATATTATAAGATATGGGCCAAAATACACTTAAGTGGGCTTTTTAGCTTGAAGCCCACACAAGTGGTTCTATAAATAGAACCCCTTGGGTAGAAGCATTGACACTCCACTCCACTCCACTCAGACTGAAATTCAAGTAGAGACTTGGAATTTTGTTTCCCTCTTTCTCTCACTCAAAGCCTTCATTCATAACAGCTAGCACTGCGATTGAAGGAATCCGTTCGTGTGGACTGAGTAGAGACGTTGTCATCGTTCAACGTTCGTGATCGCCCCGTGGATCTGTATCAAAGGTTTTGATCATTATCAGAGATCTGCACCAAAGGTTTGAATCGCCACAAAAGGTAACGATTCTATCACTGATCATGCCCATTCGTAAGGATCACTAAATGGAGAAATTTTTAAATTCCGATGCGCCTTGGATGGCAATTCTCCTACACATGCATCCAACGATCCTCCACATTCTACGCCGAAAAGTTAGTGAGGTAGTTATTCTACTCTCTTATATTTGCAGATGATGTTTAGGTAATAAATTTCAAATATAATTTGAATACTCTTTCATCATTCAAATATTGACTTGAGCGTCAACTTTACAAATACACTTGTTACCACAAGAAATTGATAGGGTATGTTGAAGGCGTAATTAATGAAAACGCCCTATAGATTTAAGGATTATACCCCACCAAGGGGAGGTTTGAAAGAAAAGCTGAGCCCAAGATAAGCAAGAGCTGGGAAAACCACAAGTTACCAGGAGATGAAATCGAAGGAAGAAGTAAGTTTGGTCGAAACCCGTTCTGTCGGCTGAACCGGAGATGGGGACTTAAGAAATTCTTGATTGTACTAAACACATAGGGGATGATGTCGACATAAATACCTGAGCGAGATAAATTTGAAATTCAAAATGGCTAGCAGTTACAAGGAGAACAAGCGCCAAAGATATGGAGCCGTTTTTAGATCGTGTGGCACGACGTCTGTCCACAGACAGTTATTTCTGGAGTAGTTTCGCTTGTAGACAGTTCCTTTAGTTCATTATAAATAGGGGATCCCACAGAGGACTCGGGGTGTTCACTTTGTACCAAAATCACTTGTAAAAAACTTCACATTCCCAGCGCGAGGAAGCAAGAGTTTTTAAGAGTGTTATGTACGTGAATCACCACATTTACTTCAATGTAACTTCCTTATTTTTCAATTGTTCCCGTTGAACACTTTATTTTAATTTCTTTTACGTTTGAATTATCCTTTTATGTTGTCGTCTATGTTGTTGACACTAATTCTATTACGATAATAGAATTCACCAAAAGCGTGTTCGTTGTATACGTCTTTTGAATGTTATAGCGTTGTCGGTCACGAGTCACCCATAGTCTATAGCATCATCATTTCGTGTGGAAAAACCTTTGCTTGTTCAATATTTTGTCAGAAGTTGTTTCTCACAAAGTTAATAGTTCGTCGAATTGAACAAGTTACCCTGTTACATTAGCACATGTCTTAGGATCAACTGGTCGATCCTGCAAGTAACCATTAGTTGTAAGGCTTAGGGAGGATCAACAATTGTTTACCAATTTCCACAGTAAACAAAATGGCATGCCCAGTGGGACAAGTGCTAGTGTAGTTACGCAATTGCATGAAACTTCAAAGTGGCAAACTATATAGTAGACCACAAGAAACTGTGAAAATGTCAAACTCCAATACGGATGAAGTGCCACAAGGGATTTTATCCACTACGGAAATAGTAATTTCACCGGTTGCAACTGTGCCTCCGATGACAATTGCAGCCTCAACGATGTCGACTACATGTGCGGTTGGAGCATCAATTCCTTTACCTCCACCGGGAGGTTCAGGATCAACGATAACGACGTTCATACCTTATGTGCCTCGCTTTGGCACCACAGATCCTCTTTATGGAATGTCGTATTTCTTAATGCCATGATATCAATTAACATCAAGTGCAACATTGTTTTTAGACAACGCTCAAAATACGAGTCCCTCCTTACAAGGATTAGCGCAAGGGGGCAATGCTCATAATAGGAATAATACTCAGAATAGAACCATGCCGCTGTCGAATACTTCAATAGTGGTGTTGAGGCAGCAAACGGATGATAGTAATCATGAGTTGGTTAATATGTTAACTAATCAAATAGGTATAGTTTTTAATCATGTGATACAGGAATCTGCTGAAACAAATAGGTAGTTGGCTAATCAATTGACACACTTGTGTAACTTCCTAGGGGCACCGGCTCGACAGATGGCACAAGTGGTTAGGCAAACCATTCCTGTTCAAGTAGAGATAGGGGAAGCAGAAGAGGAGACAGTCCATGACAGACAAATCCTTAGACCCCGACAGAATCAAGGTGTTGAGTCAGGAATAACATGATGTAACCAGATGGTGTTAGTTAACCGACATTAGGATGCTGATCAAATTGTCGATCAACATCGGCAAGAAGACTTAGCAGTGGAAAATAATTTGATAACTATTGTCGAGAGAATTATGGCTAGGAATGGTATGAGTGCCACATTGCAAAGGCCACTGTATGCTTCCCAATTGGCTGAGTTTATTCTCCAAACCGAGGCACCTAGAGGAATGGAGGTGCCTAAATACACCAAGTTTGGGGGAGAATCTGGTGAGTCGACAATGGAACATATTGCCAGATATTTAACAGAGTCAGGAGATTTGGCTCACAATGAGTGTTTGAGAGTAAAAAACTTTCCTTCCTCTTTGACTAAGGTTGCCTTCACATGGTTCACTTCGTTGGCCCCAAATTCGATTGATTCGTGGGCCAAGTTAGAAAAGAAGTTCCATGAACAGTTTTACGAAGGGCACTCCAAAATCAGTTTGGCAGAATTGTCTAGCATTAAGAGAAGGTTTGCTGAGAGTATTGACGATTATCTGAATAGATTTAGATCATTAAAGGCCATGCGCTTTACGCAAGTACCGGAACATAAACTTGTTCAAATGGCTGCTGGGGGGTTAGATTATTCCATTAGGAAGAAAATAGACCCGACCTTTGTAAATAGTATGTCACAATTGGCTGATAGAGTTCGACATCTCGAACGGCTAAGGTTAGAAAAGGTTAGACACGGTAAGGCTAAGAAGGAAAAAATAGCTTTCGTCGATTATGACGCGACAGATCCAATCTATGAGGCTGATTATGCTTCATCGACCGAATTGGAAATTGACGTGGCTGAGTTAAAGCCAGGATCTGCTTATGAGTGTCGGTTATTACTTCCCGCACAAGGGAAAAATCCTGTCGAAAACAATCCAAAATTCCCTTCAAAAACTTATACATTTGATGTGACAAAGTGTGAGGAAATTTTTTATTTGTTAGTTAAAGATGGTCAAATGGTGGTGCCACCTGGTACTAAAATACCACCATTAGAACAAAGACAGAAAAGAGGATTTTGTAAGTATCATAATTATCTTAGTCATATACCTCTAATTGTTATCTTTTCATGGATCTGGTTCAAAAAGCAATTCAAGAAGGAAGGCTGAAATTTGTTGGCCGCAACATGAAGATCGATGCTGACCCTCTCCACCAGGAGGAAGCTCTATTCGTTGAGCCAGTCAAGATCAACATGGTCGAGATCACTGAATATGATGAGGCTGACATGCTAGAGGAAACTGGTGAAAGCCCAGATGTCGACATAGCTGAAGTCTATCCAAGGGCTGATGAAGATTTGGTAGATTTCCTGTATCGCTGCAAGAATAAGGGTTCACAAGTCTGCTTATGCCCTAGATATGGCAATGTCATCGACAAAGTTGCTGTTGAAAATTTCCAAAAGCTACAATTGTGAAAAAGCAAAGGAAGTGGGCTGAACAAAGCACGCCAGAATGAAAGAATCCCAAGGAAAGTGGTGGAAAATGCTCAAGCAAGGCCTAGAAGCTTCGTACCATCGGCAAGTGCTCCTGGAGGCACCTGGATCAAGCCTCAGGGAAAACTAGAAACGCCACAAGGTGTTGCTATTGTTAGAGGAAGTTTAGCAATCAACTACAGGCGTGAGTTCAAGTCTGAGAAAAGGACTCATGTTTCTGAAAATTATTTGGGGAAGAACCCCATGTCCACAACTCAATAGAGACGTTTTCAATGTCGCAAGCAGGCTGAAAGAGAAGCCGCTGGGGAAATGGCTGGAAAAGGCATGGCTAATGGGGCTGATTCTGGAAAGAGAGTTGTTGTGAGGGTCGACACTGCAGCTAAAGAACGGATCAGGGAGTATGTCCGTCGACCAAGTGAAAAATGTTCTAATGAGGTTACTGATGACTTCAATTCAGAATCAGAAGCAAGTTTGGATATCTTAGTCAACGTGGTGTCAATTTTACCAGAAGAATACAATTATGTTACTGAGGTGAAGGATTCGGTAGACGATGTTGACGCTGAAGAAATGGCATTACATAAGCCAAGATGTTACTTTGTGTTGAATGATGGTGTTGTTGAGAGCCAAGAAGCAATTTTTGAGAGGCCCACAATGACTATGAAGAGTCACCTGAAACCTCTGTTGGTCAGGGCTAAAGTGGAAGGTGTGACTATCAACAAAGTGTTGGTAGATTGTGGTGCTACTGTTAACATCATGCCACACCATATTTTGAAGAAAATTGGCAAGTATAATACTGATGTTAGATCCAACAACATAGTTTTATCTGACTACGAAGGAAAAACAAAAAGCACCATGGGTGTGATCATGGTGAACGTCACTGTCAGCTCAATCACTAGGCCAACATTGTTCATGGTAATAGATGCCAAGCCTAGTTACAATTTGCTAGTCGGCAGAGAATGGCTCCATGGTGTGGGAGTTGTACCATCTTCAGCACATCAGAGATTGGTAATTTGGAGAGAAGATGGAGTGGTCGAAAACATTGAAGTTGATCAAGGCTATTTCATGGTCGACGTGAACAATGTCAGCAAGAAGGAATTCGAGAGAAAGTTGGCTAACATTTCTCCTTGTTTACCAGCTGAGGATGTATATTCTAATCTGAGTGAAGCTTTTGTTTCTCTAACTTTGCACGAAACTCGTGGCTTCATTTGGGATGTGGAACGTTTAGAGGAACCACCTTATCTAGAAATTCGGTTGACAGGCTAGGGGGATATCACTGATGATGTCTGAGCTAGAAGCTCTAAAGAGGATTTCGGCATACGTTACCGAGAACAAAATAAAAGCAGCCCTAGAGGTTGAAGAAAACATGGTTGTCGAAGCCTATGTTTTAAAGAAAGAAGATACCTTGGCTATTGAGCCAGAGCCTCTAGATAAGTCAGTTGTGACTAAAGGAAACTTTAACATGCAACGTTTAGATTACATTTACGATGATGAACCTTTAGGGTTTGAAAAAGATCCAAGGGCGCCAGAAAAAATGCGACCACAAGACCCCTTAGAAGAAGTCGACCTTGGCGAAAATGGCGACAAAAGGCCAACGTACATCAGCGCCAACATCGACAAAGAGTTAAAATCTGAGGTAATATCTCTACTTAAAGAATTTAAGGATTGTTTTGCTTGGGATTATAACGAAATGACTGGTTTAAGTAGGGATTCGGTGGAGCTGAAACTGCCAATAAAACCTGGGAGAAAGCCAGTAAAGCAGACGCCTAGGCGTTTCGCACCGGATATCATGGCAAAAATAAAAGAAGAGATAGAAAGGCTCCTCAAAAGCAAGTTTATACAAACTGCAAGGTATGTTGAATGGTTGGCCAATATTGTGCCAGTAATTAAGAAAAATGGGTCTTTATGAGTATGCATTGATTTTAGAGATCTAAATGTTGCTACCCCCAAAGACGAGTATGTCATGCCCGTAGTAGAAACGCTGGTCGACTTTACCGCTGGTTTTGAATATTTAAGTATGTTAGATGGTTATTCTGGATATAACCAAATTTTTATTACAGAGGAAGATGTGCCGAAGACGGCGTTTCGATGCCCAGGAGCCTTAGGTACATATGAGTAGGTTGTCATGCCATTCGGCCTGAAAAATGCCAGAGCGATATATCAAAGGGTAATGAACTCAATGTTCCATGATTTTATTGAAGATTTCATGCAATTATACATTGATGATATCATGATAAAATCAAATGGTCGACTTACTCATGTCGAACATCTCCGAAAGGCCTTTTTAAGGATGAGAAAATATGGATTGAAAATGAATCCATTAAAGTGTGCTTTTTATGTGCAGGCGGGTGATTTCCTTGGCTTTGTGGTGCATAAAAAAGGCATTGAAGTAAACCAAAGCAAAACAAAAGCCATTATGGACGTCAAGCCTCCGTCGACCAAAAAGGAACTGCAATCTTTGTTTAGCAAGATAAATTTTCTTAGAAGATTTATATCCAATTTAAGTGGTAAAACTAAAGCTTTTTCACCACTCCTTCAACTAAAGAATGAGGATTTTAAGTGGCAAGAAGAACACCAAGAGGCTTTCGACAAAATTAAAGAATATTTGACTAAGCCTCCAGTACTGGCCCCTCCTGTTAGGAATAGGCCAATGAGGTTGTATATTGCAACTTCATAATCGACTATAGGAAGTATGTTAGTCCAAGAGGATGGAAAAAGTGTCGAAAGACCTGTATATTACCTTAGTCGAATGCTTAATGATCTTGAAACTAGGTATAGTGATATAGAGAAACTATGTCTATGCATGTATTTTTCTTGTATGAAACTAAAACAATATATTAAGCCCGTTGATATGTATGTATCTTCTCACTTTGATATTATTAAGCACATGTTGTCTAAACCAATTTTGCATAGTTGAATTGGTAAATGGGTGATCGGCCACCATTTACACTCAGTTTTCATCATCTATCCAGCAGGGAATCTTCATGAATCGGTAACTTTTGCGTTTTATTTTAGTGATTTCTTCAGTTTATTGCATTGTATGGATTTCTGTTTGTTTTATGTTTCATTAGTAGTTTTTCGCATTTTGTCGCATTTTATGCGTTTCTGTGTAGAATGTTGGTTTCCAGGTTAGATTAAAAGTCTGAAAGTGTGTACCAGAAGAAGGGAGGTTAGAGACTTAACGAAAAGCGAAAAACGGACAAAACAGGGGGGTTGGCACGGGTGCCCGTGTCAGCATGGCGTGCCTTGTGAACCTACAGAGGAGCCAACACGGGCAGCAGTGTCACCTGACACGGCCCGTGTTGGCCATTTCGCTCAAAATTCTGATTTTTCTTATTTTAACTCCTGTGGACATCTGGAGGGCATTTTGGGCATTTGGAATTATTTTTAGCTGTTTGGAAACTATTTAGTTGGATCTGAAGCACTGAGAAAGGGACTTTTGGATCGTAAAAAGAAAAGATACGAAAAGAGGAAGCAACCTTGCAAGGTGTGGAGAAGAGAAGGGATCTTTAAGATCGGAAGAAATTGAAGATCAACTTTCACCAACAACAACTTGTAATGTCTTTAATTTGTAATCTTTTGTCTTTGAATATTATGAGAGGCTAAACACCCCAATGCTAGGGGGTGTCCCTGAATTGCTACTGTATGAATATTTTATCCCTGTTCTTATAATCATTGATGTTTGCGTAATTCAAATTATTATACAACGTGCTTAATGCTTAATTTTATCGGACAAATGAAATTCTGATCTCTGGTTAAGGTTTAGGTCGGATAAACCGCCTTATCATGTGTTGTATAATAAAACCTGCGTTTAATCACTTAGGAATGGGGATCAAACTGTGGTTACCGTAAATTCTTGATACAATAAATGTATTTCTTAACAGCAATTTGACTGACTAAGGAATTAGGAGTGAAATTGCCTGTTAAATGGTTTTGGCTAAGGAATTAGAGAAAACTACTCTGGAGAAACTGTTTTGAATTATAATAGCATTGATGTTATATGATATGGAAAAAATGGAATACACAGCAATTCATACACCTGGCCTTAGCATTATTTCTTATATCGACTAAAAGAGTTTTATACGCTTTATATTTTTATTCCTTATCAATTGTGAAAACAATCATCTAACCCCATATGAACTTTTGTTTAATTGAATTATTATAAAAATTGATACTTTCTACGTAGTCCTCGAGACCGATACTCGGGATAACTCCCTTTTTATTACTACATTGGTGCAAATAGTACACTTGCTATTTTACCGATCAAGTTTTTGGCGCCGTTGCCGGGGACTGCCAAAAGTATAAGTTGAAAAATAATTCAATTGGAATTTTGTTGCTCTGCAGCTAATTTTTTTATTTTTATTGTTTAATCTAATAATTGTTTAATCTGTGTATGCGAGGTAAGGCCTCAGCTGAATTTCTTTTTGACGCAGAACCCGAAAGATTATTGCGTGCAAGAGGACGAAAAGCTAGGCTGGAACTTTCAGAATCAGCACCTATTGTTTCTGAGTCCGAAAAAGAAGAAGCTATTTATGTTCATTCAAAAGACTCAAAAGTTGTTTCTGAACCAATGGCTGAACCACAGGGTGAAGCCCCACCACCTCGTGCAGAAAGACTTTTGCGTGACTATGGGGGTGCAAATGCTCCTACTGGAAGGTTAACAATTGTGAACCAACCGGTAAATGTTGATCACTTTTAGCTGCACCCGTCAACGATTCGTCAACTCGAGAGAAGACCGTTCTCCGGAAAAATCAATGAAGATGCCAACAAGCATTTACAAAGATTTCTGACCATGACGACATTGTTGAAAATTGAGGGACACTCAAAAGAAGCAAAAAAGTTGGTTATGTTCATGTTTACACTGTCAGAAGATGCCGAAGAGTGGTTTTACTCTTTACCCGCGGGAAGCATAACAGCTTGGCAACAAATGGAGACAACATTCCTGAATGAGTACTTCCCTGCTTCTGTGTATATCCATAAGAGATATGATATTGTTAACTTTAAACAGAAAGAAGGAGAGTCACTCGGAGACGCTTACAAGCGGTTCAAGCGGCTGTTGGTTGCCTGTCCTACTCATAACATGGATGCAATTGAACAGATGCAAAACTTTATGAATGGACTTAGAATGAAGACTAAGCAACTCATAGACACAGTTGTCGGTGGTTCAACAAACTTTACAACAGCCACTGGAATAAAGAAAATCATTGAAGTCATTGCAACAAATGAACATCTGGAACTCTATGACCGCAGTGTAAGTCAACCCGAAGGTATCATTGATCTTAAATTGGCAAATCAAGTTGTGAAGATGGAAGATCAAATAACAGCTGAAGTAGAGAGAAGGCTCGAGAAAATGACTCTTGACACTCAAACTGTGGCACAAGTGCAACCGGTCCAACCATTTAAAGCTGTTAGTTGTGAAATTTGTGGAGGTCCGCACTTCACCATGCATTGTGTGGCAACTGCTCAACAGGTAGAAGAGATTAATTTTTTGAAGCAGAATAATCCGTACTCCAATACATATAATCCTGGATAGAAAAATCATCCAAATTTTTCCTGGAAGGACCAGCAAGGAAATGCTCAGAAGCAAGCGCCCACCCAGTATCAAAGTCAACCACAACAGCAGTACCGTCCACAACAACAACAACCTTACCAGCAGCAGCAGTTTCATCCATCTCAACAACAATTCCAACAACAGGTTCCAAGAAAAGCATATTGGGAAATTGCCATTGAAAAAAATGGCAGCTCAAAGTTCTCAATTTCAAGAGGAGACTATAAGTAATCTGAGAAACACTGGTGCTTCAATAAAAAATATGGAAGTGCAAATGAATCAGATTGCTCAATAACTTGCGGGTTCGCAAACACCAAGTGCATTACCGAGTGCTACAGTTACAAATCCAAGAGAGCATAATAATGTGAGTGTTGTTACCACAAGGAGTGGTAAGGCAAAAGAAGTCCCTGAAAAAGATGATGAACAAGAAGACCAATTGCTTGAAGTTGATTTGGAGATAAAAGAGAATGAAGTTGTTAGTGAAGAGGTGACAGTACCTGAACCGGTAGCTAAAGAAAAAGTTAGTGAACCAAAGCCGGTTGTCAAACTCCCGTTCCCAGCAAGAAATAAGAAGAAAGAGAAACATGAGAAGAACTTTGGAAAGTTCTTGGAGATGTTCAAAAAGCTTGAAATCAACATTCCGTTCTTGGAGGCACTTGAGAAAATGCCCTCTTATGCTAAATTCATGAAAGACATTATTTCAAAAAAGAGGAGCACTGACACTGACTCTATTGTACTAACCGAAACTTGTAGTGCTATTTTGCAGGGTATGAAGATCCCGATAAAGAAAAAAGATCGAGGCTCGGTAACTATCCCTTGCACTATCGGGGATAGATCTTTCAAGAAGGCCCTTATAGACTTGGGGGCAAGTGTGAGCCTCATGCCTTTATCCATTTACAAGAGGTCGGGGATTGGAAAAGTACAGGATACCCGAATGACACTTCAATTTGTTGACCACTCTGTGAAGAGACCTTATGGAGTGGTGGAAGATGTTCTTCTGAAGATTGATAAGTTTGTCTTTCCGGTAGACTTTGTGATCTTAGAAATGTCGGAAGATGAAGAGATACCGCTCATTCTTGGTAGACCATTTTTGGAAACCGGGAGGTGTTTGATAGATATAGAAGAAGGCACCATAACTCTAAAGGTTTATGACGAAGAGTTAAAAATTGATGTGCGCAACACCATGAAATACAAAGATGATGTGGCCACCAGCCAACACATAAAGGTTATTGATCAAATGGTTCTGCAAGAAAATCACCTAGGGGAACAAAAATTACCCTTGGAGAGAGTCCTAAGTCTCTCAATTTTTGAAGACACTCAAGAAGTGGGTGACAAGGAGATGGAAGTGTTAACTCTGATGGCAACACAACAGCCCGTTAAGGGATCCTGATCACTCAGATGGGAAAACTTAAGGGAAACTTAAGTCGAAGAAAAGAAAGATGAGACCAAGAAAGTGCCTGAGCTGAAACAGTTACCTGACAATCTCAAGTATGTTTTGTAGATCCCGAAAAGAAATGCCTGGCTATTATAAGCTCTCATTTAGAGGTTTCTCAAGAAGACAAACTTGTCAAGGTTTTGAAGAAACACAAAAGTGTCATGGGATGGGCAATAGAAGACCTGAAGGGAATTAACCCTACGGTGTGCATGCATAAAATTCTCATGGAGGATGGTCACAAACCGGTGGTGCAAGCACAAAGAAGACTAAATCTTGTGATGAAGGAAGTGGTCAGGAAAGAGGTTGTTAAACTGTTAGACGCCGGGTTGATTTATCCCATTTCCGATAGCTCTTGGGTGAGTCCAGTGCATGTGGTCCCGAAGAAAGGAGGAACCACAATTATAAAGAATGAAAAAAATGAGTTACTTCCTACTAGGACGGTCACGGGTTGGCGTGTGTGCATCGACTACCGGAGGTTGAATTTGGCAACCAGAAAGGAGCATTTTCCGCTACCATTCATTGATCAGATGTTGGAAAGGTTGGCAGGTCAAGAGTACTATTGTTTCCTTGATGGATACTCTGGATACAACTAAATAGCTGTTGCGCCGGAAGATCAAGAGAAGACAGCTTTTACGTGCCCCTATGGTATCTTCACATACAGAAGAATGCCATTCGGGTTATGTAATGCTCCAGCCACCTTCCAAAGATGCATGGCCTCCATTTTTGCGGACATGCTTGAAAAGCATATGGAGGTCTTCATGGATGAATTTTCGGTATTTGGTTTTTCTTTTGATAACTGTTTAACTAACCTTTCCCTTGGTTTAGAAAGATGCCAACAGACGAATCTGATCCTCAATTGGGAGAAATGTCACTTCATGGTTCGAGACGGAATAGTCTTAGGTCACAAAATCTCTCACAAAGGGATAGAAGTGGACCAAGCCAAGATTGAGGTAATCGAAAAGCTGCCACCTCCTGTGAATGAAAAAGGTATAAGAAGCTTCTTAGGACATGTGAGTTTCTACCGCAGGTTCATAAGAGATTTCTCAAAGATAGCTAAACCCTTAACTACCCTGTTGGTTAAGGACAAGGCTTTCAGTTTTGATAAAGACTATGTCATTGCTTTTGAAACAATAAAAAATAAATTGGTGACAACACCTATTGTCATTACTCCTGACTGGTCTCTACCCTTTGAGATTATGTGTGATGCGAGTGACATCACAGTGGGAGCAGTGCTTGGGCAACAAAGGGATAAGCTCCTGCATGTTATCTATTATGCAAGTCATGTGTTGAACCCTGCGCAGAAGAATTATGCAACTACCGAAAAGGAGTTGTTAGCTGTAGTTTATGCCTTTGACAAGTTCAGGCAATATCTGTTGGGTTCTAGAGTCATTGTTTATACTGACCATGCTACTTTGAAGTATTTGTTTGCTAAACAAGACTCGAAACCAAGACTGTTGCGGTGGATCCTGCTCCTCCAAGATTTTGATGTGGAGATCCGGGACAAAAGAGGGTGCAAAAACACTGTAGCAGATCACCTTTCCCGGATGTCCCTAATAGAAGAGAATGAGGAAAAGCTCCCAATAAAGGATGAGTTTGTTGATGAACACATCCTTGTTGTTATTGGAATGCCTTGGTTCGCAGACTATGCGAACTATCTAGTGGGCGGGGTGATCCCGAATGATTTTGACTCTAACCGTAAGAAAAAGTTTGTTCATGATTGCAGGTTCTATTTGTGGGACGACCCCTTCTTGTACAAGAAGGGAATAGACAGTTTGGTCCGAAGATGTGTTCCAAAAGAAGAACAGAAGGATGTGCTGAAAGCTTGTCACAATTCGGACTATGGTGGACACTTTAGTGGTGATAGAACTGCTGCTAAAGTCCTCCAATCAGGTTTATACTGGCTGACACTATTCAAATATGCTCAACAAATGATCAAAGAGTACGATAAATGCCAAAGGATGGGAAATATTTCGAAAAGAAATCAGATGCCACAAAATCCCATGCTGGAAGTTGAACTCTTTGATGTGTGGGGTATTGACTTTATGGGTCCGTTTCCACCGTCATTTGGAAAGAACTCCATTCTGGTGGCGGTGGATTATGTATCCAAGTGGGTAGAAGCAGTCGCGCTACCTACAAATGATGCAAAAGTGGTGGTCAAGTTTTTGAAAGAAAACATATTTGTCAGGTTTGGAGTGCCAAGAGCTCTTATTAGTGATGAAGGAACTCACTTCTTAAATCACCTTAATGGAGAAGCTACTCTTGAAATACAATATGAAACACCTGATAGCCAATCCATACCACCCGCAAACAAGTGGTCAAGTTGAAGTGTTGAATCGGCAACTGAAACAAATCCTAGAAAAGACGGTCAATGCTTCTCGCAAGGATTGGGCGAGTAAGCTTGATGATGCACTGTGGGCATATCGTACTGCTTTCAAAACACCGATTGGTATGTCCCCATATCAATTGGTATGTGGTAAGGCCTGTCATCTACCTTTGGAACTAGAACATAAAGCCTTATGGGCTTCCAAATTCCTTAACTTTGATCTTGAGAAAGCAGGAGAATCCCGAATCCTTCAACTCCACGAGTTGGAAGAATTCTGGAACCTGGCATATGAAAATGCGAAGATCTAGAAAGATCAAACGAAGAAATGGCATGACAGAAAAATCCAAAGGAAAGAGTTCTGGGAAGGACAAAGGGTACTACTATTCAATTCAAGAATGAAGCTGTTTGTAATACCCCAAAATTTACCCTTCATTTTTCCCTGGAAGCATGGAATTTTGTTTTACACTTCATTAGCATCATATTAGGTCATACTCATTGCATACTGCATTAGTGACATGGAAATCAGATTTTGATTGATCACTCCTTAACATAAAGAGCCCACACAAAGAAATATTGAGAATTGGACTTCATTTCTCTAAGTATACAAGTCTCAAGGGTCTCAGGGGGCTCCAGGTATCTTATTGTGGTCCTCAGTTCATCAGTGAAGGATTCAGAGCTATCAGGGTGTTCATCTGGATTTAATCAAGAAATTAGGGTTTCATGGTTACCTGCAATAGGCAATGTTTGGTTGGAAGTAGAGGAGGCATCTTGGCCTAAGAAGACTCACCATTATCTCAGAAAGATCCATTGGCAAACAGTGTAATCAGTTCCTGATCAATTTTGCCCTAAATTAGGGTTTGCTATAAAATCAGTTTGTTTCTGATTCATTGGGTGAAATTCTTCTCCATGGCCCTCCATATGTCCACAAGGGTCTACATATAAAAAAATCAGCTCTTTATTTGAGCCAGAGGTGCTTCAATTGATCATTGAAATCGAGAATCAAACAGTTTGAGAAAAGTCAACTATGGGGACAGAAAAGTCAACTCCTGACTTTTTGAGAGTGGAATCTCAAAATTAATGCCTAGGGGATCCTACATGTGAAATTTGATCAAGGTTGGATCTTGGATTCATCATTTAATCAGGAATTTGAAAAGTTACTTAATTTTGAAATGGTTTACTTTCCATTTAGGGCAAGTTTTCACGATTGTTACACTCACTTTAAGCCCATTTTCCATCAGGATAAAAGCTCTATTTGAAAATTTCTCCAACATGAAAGTTATTCCTATTGTTCCAAGCTTTTTAGAGATATAAAGTTTGCTCCATTTGGATTATAATTGAGAAAGTTATGCTTAGTCAAAGTGAGACATTTTTCTAGGACACTTAGAAAAATTTCTAAGTCCAAAATCTTCAAAGTTTGTCAAGACTTCTTGGCCAGTTTACTTGCACTTCAAGGCATCATTTGAAAATGTTTTCTTCACAACAATTGTACCTTGCCATGTCCTCTTTCACATCCTTTTGGAATCATCTCATTTGGATCCATGGTTTGAGAGATACATTCACCTAAAGTGGGCACCATGACATGACTTTCTAGGCAGATTTTAGGCCAAACTGGCCCAGCCAGTTCTGCATGATGAAACTTGATCTTGAGTGCCATTTTTCACCTCCTTCCATTCATCATTTCAACTTGTGATCAACATGAAAGTTGCTAAGCTCCATGATATCTTGCAACTGTTTGCATTATTTCTCCAATTGGTGACTTGAGCATCAAGTTACATGGCCATAAAGTCACCATCTTTGACTATTTTCTTACTTGCCAAGCCATGCATAAAATCAGCACACGTTTTTTCCTCATGTGGCCATGCTTTGGATATTTAATCACTTAAATTTGGCCAAAAATAACAATATTTCACATGCCCTAATACACCTCACTTGGCCTTATTTTAGATTATGGACAAATCACTTATTTCAAGGCCCATTTAAGCATGTGATCATCATATTTAAAGGAGGCAAACCCTAAACCTAGAAGGGAGCATTGGAATTTCGTGGCAAGGAGGCAAAGCTTCATCACATATCAAATTCCATTCCACTTCTATTTTCCACTAGGTAATCATCTCTTCCATGGCCATGAATCAATTACTATGCTTATCATTATCATGTTTTCTATGCTTGCTTACCATGCCAATCATATGCTTGTGTTAATGCTATTGATTTGTGTTGCTGAATTTTTACCTTTGCCCGTGGCCATGTTGACCTCTTGTGGTCAACTTTTCTCCATGATTAAGCCATTATTTTTACTAAAACAAGTCACCATGATGATCTACACATTTCATACTTGAATTTTGGTTTTTATTTCGTGGTATTTGGTGCACTATAGCGCTCGCAATCTTGAGTGGAAGTTTTGAAAAATCCACTGCATGTGTTGCATTTTTGTGTTGCATGGCATTAGGGTTTTGTCTTCATGAAGAAGATGATGACGTGGCGCTGCATGGACCCTTGGATCATTCATTTTTGTTTTAATCTGGGTTGTCCAAGTTTTTTTGTCTTGTAGTCACTTAAGTGACCTTAACCTATTGATACCATGTTGACATGTTTTTTAAAATAAAATGTTATTTAGTGGTGTCACATGCTGAATTATTTGTTTTGGATCTTGGGCCCTGCGTTTTGCTCTTCACACCCTCCATTTCCAGGCCCATTAACACTAACACATGTCCACTTTTATTTTCTTTCTTAATTCACATCTATTTTTCTGTTTTGATTTTAATTATTTAAAATATTTTCTTCGTCCATAAAATTACCCAAAAATATTTTTCACTTTTCTTAATGTCTTACTTAATTTTATTTAATTTTTATTTTCATATTTATTTAATATTAGTATTTTATTTTAATTATTTATTCCAAGTGGTCCATTTTATTTACTATTGATTTTATTTTCATGACTTAAAATTCTTTTTAGCTTTTGATTTTTGGGATGAAGGTTGACCAATGTCCCATGGTCAACCTGACCTTTTCTTGGAATTTTATTTCCCATTTTCAATTTATTTTGGATTTATTTTTGACCTAGTTTGGTTGGTTGACTTTTGTTTTGGCCTCTAGTTTATTTCAATTCATTTATGAACTTATTTTCATTATTTTTAAAATATTTTTGGGGGATGATGATGTCCTGACCCCACCTTACTTAGTTTAATGTTTCATAATTTTCTTGATTAATTTACTATTTATTCTTGATTTATTTCTAACCTAGTCTTGTTGGTTGACTTTTGGTTTGACATTCGTTTTATTTTATTTAATTCATAAACCAATTTTTATTATTTTTAAAATCTTTTTGGGGGATGATGATGTCATGACCCCACCTTATTTAGTTTAATTTTTCATAATTTTCTTGATTAATTTGCTATTTATTTGATATTTTTTAAGTTGACTTGAATTTTCAGTTGATTTCTTTATGATCGATGTTTGACTTAGGGATTGCTTATGGCAATTGAAGAGATCTTTTGATCCTTCCTTGTTCATCTCATATGCCATGTATTAGAGGCCTTTCATCTTGATTTTATTTGATCCTTGCATCATTTCCTGATTTAATTATTTAGTGGACCCTTTGTGTGCATCTTTTCATGTGTCTGATTCATTTGTTATCTGTTACACTTGATTCTTTGACTTGATTACACACTTGTTTACTCATCTTATTGTTTGATTAACTGTTGCCTACTTGTATGATGTATGAGGCATATATTCTTATTTTTGATTGCCATGAACCATCCCCATTCATAACAAATGTACCCCTATCCCATGAAGTATATAATATTTATTCTTTCATTCTTTATTCATCTGTTAATACAAGAATTAAAACGAACATCTGATAATCATTTCGAAACAAGATCAAAAGCTCGATCCAACGTCGAGTAATCATTTTCAAAACTTAACAGAAACAGCATCCGATAATCATTGCTTCTGGCATCTCCATCTACCCTTATCCGTGGTTCCTCTCCTTGCTCCATCCGTCGACTCTTGTTCCGTTTAGGTAGCACCCATTAGGTAGAACCCTTTGTATGATAACATAGGTAGAATTCCCTTATTCTTTGCATGCTAACATTAGGTAGTTATTCCCATTTGTAAGTCATAACACATAGGTCAACATTGCATGACAACTCTAGGGCAGAGCTTCCCCAGTTTTAGACCTTCTGTGCATCTCCGATCTTGTGGCATGTCAGACCGTTCTATTGCAAAGAGGTAACTGCCTAAGACTCGATTCAGCGAGCTGCGACACCTATTGCTAGGACGTGAACACATTGCCCACTTTCCTTTGACACGGATGGTGTCCTCTTTTGTAAGTCCATGTTCAGATGGCAATCCTTAACCCATAGGTAGTCGAACTACGACAACTCTGATTCTCATGTTCAGATGAGATACGTAGGCACGAGATGCGATGTCTTGCCGAGTTTTTGACTAACAACTAACAACTAATCCTTGTTTGCTTTCGCCCTTGTTGCGATTCTTTTCTCTCGCCCTCGTTGCGATCGAGACCTTCCCTCTCTCTTGCCCTAGTAGCAAACGAGACCTTTGTTTCCGTAGTTAGCTGAACTACGTTTTACTCTGATTCTCATTCCAGATGAGATACGTAGGCATAAGATGCGATGTCTTAGCGAGCACACTTCTCTTTAACCCATAGGTAGCCGAGCTACGAAGACTCTGATTCTCATACACAGATGAGATACGTAGGCAATGGATGCGATATCCTTGTGAGTCATTTTCATTTTCTTTTAACCTTCTTTTAGTAAATAGTACATTAGATATACCTACACCCTTTAGACTAGAACAGCAAGAGTGGATCCCGCAGAGTACTACGGATGCGTAGGGGTGCTAATACCTTCCCTTCGCATAATCGACTCCCGAACCCAAGATTTGGTTGCGAGACCTTGTCTTTTCCTTTCTCTTCAGGTTTTCTTCGACCGTTTCCTTTCCCTCCTTTGGGATAAATAACGAACGGTGGCGACTCTTCTGTTTTCTTTTTTCGCCGGTTGTTTTTTTCGCACTAGTTGCGACAGCTGGCGACTCTGCTGGGGACTTTGTTTCCCTATGTGAGTCCCTCCTAGCTTTTGAGGTTTCTTGTTTGTTGGGTGTTTATTCTTTTGTACAGTTATTTACTTTCGGCTTTTATCTGCTTTATCTTATTGCATTGTGTACATATGATCGGTGTATCTGATGGTTCGGATCTGTTGGTTGTTTGTTGGGATGGGATGTTCTATGAGAGATAAGCCCATTTACCCAGGCTTGAGAGTACACACAGGTTTTAGAGTGGATAGTCACGAGGCTTGTGTAGTAAGTTGCTACGTTAAGTTGTTCATGAAGACCCACACCCAGACGAGGTTTCTTTTGGATATATTCTGTCCTACGGGTGTTCCGTAATGACATGATGTTCCTTTAGAAATTGTCGACTCTGGGGACCATTTCCTGAGGACTCAGTCGAGGCCTCTCCTCTAAGACACGGTTATGTTAGCTCTAGTGGGCGCATTCTCGCTGCTCAATCCGAGGACGCCGAGGCTGGGAACTTGCTTTTAGGATGTCCTGTTGAGGGGAGTCAGTGGAGGTCTTTTGTCTCGTAATAATGCCAAACCTTCAGTGGTAAACGTATTATTCTCGACTAAAGGGCTAGAAGCTTACAAACTTCTGTTCTTAGAACCTACCAGTGAGGGGCGGGCTAAATTCAGGAAACCTTAACCTTCAACCAACCCGGTTTTCTGGTATTCTTGTTGGAGCAGAACTTTGATCTCTTATATGTTCCTCAGTGGGTTTCTCTTCAGACAGTGCAACCTGACAGTTGTTCAAGCAGATACAGCAATCCTGATTTCCATGTCACTGCATTGCATCACATCATTTTGCATTCATATCATTTAAACACATGTTTATCTATTTCTAGGGGTTTATATCTTCTTCTTGATTCTAGTCGGGGTTTTCTGGTACTCTTAAAATGGATATTTCATCTAATGAGAGACTGGAATCAAGGGGTAGAATACCTTTTGGAATTGATAAACATGTCATTGCATTTGCATACTCATTAGCATGTCTTGCATAACAGGTACCGCCGTAGTGTTCTCAGTTTGTTTGGTATTCCACTAACAGGATAGCTGACTCAGGCATTCACCGATACGGTGCCCGAAGAAATCAACAAAGAGCAATGGAAGGTCTATAAGCAGAGCTCGCTGAGATGAGGATTCGCATGAATCAGTTCATGGAAGTGGTCCAAGGAGTGGCTCAGGGACAGCAGGAGCTTAGATTGTTGGTACAGAGGGATCCCCCTACCATTCAACTGGAGGTTATGGCTGATCCTCCAGTTGGAGAGGCTAATGGACCCAATGGACCGGGGCCTATCCCGATCCCACATGTCAACCTTGATCAACAACCCATCCATGATGATCAGGAGGATCAGTTCCCCCTGCTTCAGGAGGGCTTTGGCATGGGCCATGGTATGGACCCTATGTTTCGAAGACTGGAAGAGAGGTTGAAAGCTATGGAAGGGCAGAATGCTCTAGGTGTGGATGTTGCTGACTTGGGGTTGGTCCCAGGTGTGAGAGTTCCACCAAAGTTCAGAGTCCCAGTTTTTGATAAGTACAATGGCAACTCTTTCCCGAAGACTCACGTACAAGCTTACTTCCGCAAGATGGTTGCGTATTCTGATGATGAGAAGTTGCTCATGTACTTCTTCCAGGACAGCATAGCGGGGGCATCCTTGGAATGGTATATGAGGCTGGACAAAGCCCACATCCGTTGCTGGAGAGACTTGGCTGAGGCCTTTGTAAAGCAGTATCAGTACAACGCAGATATGGCGCCTAACAGAACCCAACTCCAGAATCTGTCTCTCAAGAGCAATGAATGCTTCAGAGAATATGCTCAACGTTGGAGAGAGATGGCTTCCCGTGTTCAGCCTCCGATGTTGGAAAAAGAGATGGCCAACATGTTTATGAATACACTACCCGGGTCTTACTTGGAGCGTTCGTAGGGTTGCAACCCCTCCAATTTTGCAGATATGGTCTGTACAGGTGAGAGGGTGGAGAATTACTTGAAGACGTGTAAGATCCAAAAGGGGGTTGGATCATCTTCGGGGACGAAGAAGCCGTTCTTAGGAGGACAGAAAAGGAGAGAAGGGGATGCCTGTGTCTTCTTATCAGAGCAGGGGTAACCAGAGGAATAATTTTCAGAATTACCATCAGCAACCTTATGTTGCAGTTGTGACCATTCTAGCTGCAGCACCAGTGCAACAACAACAACCACAGCGTCAACAAAATCAATACCAACAACAACATGGTAACAGACCTGCTTATCAACAGAGACAGAGGATGATGGATAGGTGTTTTGACCCTCTTCTGTTGTCGTACGCCCAATTGCTTCCCAACCTTCAACAGTTGCAACTTGTGCAGTTACACACTTTGGCTCCTCCTATTGGCAGGCTTCTAGTGGGTTATGACGCCAATGGTAGGTGTGATTTCCACTCTGGGGCACCTGGCCACACTATTGAGAACTGCAAAGCTTTTAAGCACGTAGTTCAGGACCTTATTGACTCAAAGGCCATTAACTTTACGTCAGCTCCTAATGTCGTCAACAATCCCATGCCGCAGCATGGTGGAGCAAATGTTAATATGGTGGAAGGAGAAGTCAAATTAGTCAAGGAGGTGTTGAAGCTGAAGACTCCGCTGTTAGAAATCAAAGAATACTTGCTGAAGGCAGATGTTTTCCCCGGTTGTGGGAGCGGTTGTTTGGGTTGTGTTGCACAGAGCGGAGGTTGTATGAAGCTGCAGCAGGGTATCCAGACCTTGCTTGACGATGGTATCCTCCAAGCTGAAGACCTATCTGCCCAAAAGTCTGTTGAAGGGGTTGTTGAGAATGCAAATGCTAATCCTCTCTTGTTTGAAGATGCTGTTGAGGATTTTACAAATGTTGTTCCTGCTGATTTTGTAATTCCCTGTGATGTAATTAATTTTTCTAATGTTGTTGCTGATATTTCAAACATTGTGCTTGATTCTGATGTACTTATTGAACTTGATTCCAATGTTTCAGATGTTTGTACTTCAATAAATAAGATTTCTGAGTATGACTGTGACGTTGCCACTATCACAATTTTCTACCTGACCGCTCAGATCAGTGTGCCAGTAGCGCAACCGGTACCACCGGTGCGATCGCATCAATCCACTATGACCATCACGACCCCTGGTCCTTTACCTTTCACCAGCAAAAGGGCCATTCCGTGGCATTACGGGGGGAGTGTATACACACATGATCATGGAGTGGAGCAGCCACTGAAAATAGAAGAGGTGCAGGATCAGAAGTCTGAACTTGGAGTTGAGGTAAAAGATCCCGCAGTGGACAATGTTGGTGGAATCAGGCGATTCACTAGAAGTGGTAGACTAATCTCACCACCGGTTACCCAAACTGATAGTGCTGACGCCGCGGCGAAGACCAAAGGCAAGCAAGTTGTGAATGAGGGTACCTCTGCACCACAGGCTGGCTCTGAGCCTACTTTTGCGAAGGATGTGGACGAGCTCTTGAGAATCATAAAAAAAAGCGACTACAAGGTAGTCGATCAGTTGATCCAGACGCCGTCTAAGATATCTATTCTCTCACTCTTGCTGTGTTCGGAGGCACACAGGGAGGCACTTCTGAAGGTCCTTAATGCGGCGTATGTGCCTCAGGAGATCTCAGTGAACCAACTAGAAGGGATCGTTGCAAATGTTCATGCAAGCAACGGGTTGGGTTTTACTGATTCTGACTTGACGCCAACTGGACGCAATCATAACAAGGCTTTGCACATTTTGATGGAGTGTAAAGACATTGTTTTATCCCATGTTCTGGTGGATACAGGTTCCTCTCTCAATGTGCTACCCAAGAGAGCCCTGTCAAAGTTAGATGCAAAAGGTTTAATCTTGAAGCCTTCCGATCTTGTGGTGAGAGCCTTCGATGGCTCTAAGAGGTCGGTGTTCGGAGAGGTAGAATTGCCCATTCATTTTGGATCACAAACCTTCAACATCGTCTTCTATGTGATGGATATCAGTCCTTCGTATAGCTGCTTGATGGGTCGTCCTTGGATCCACAATGCTGGGGCAGTCTCCTCGACCTTGCATCAGAAGATCAAGTTCCCGATCAACGGAAGAATTACTGTCTGTGGTGAGGAGGATATTTTGGTCAGTCACCTGTCTACATTCAAGTATGTAGAGGTAGAAGGTGAGATTCATGAGACTTTGTGTCAGGCCTTTGAGGCAGTTCAAGTCAAGGATGCAACTCCAGTGGAAGAGGTTGAAGCAGGTATCTCTATTTCGTCTTACAAGCAGGCACAAGCCTTGGTAAATTCAGGTGTTGCTCCCAGTTGGGGACGTCTGTTGGATTTACCTATGAAGGAAGACAAGTTTGGGATTGGGTATCAGCCAGTATTGACTTCTACAACTTCAACGCCTCAGACTCGTCAGGGGCCGATTACTTTCTCTAGTGCTGGCATCATTCAGTATGGCCAGATTTCTGCAATCAACGAAGAAGATGGGGATAATGATTGCGACATTGACAATTGGGTGCGTCCAAGGGTCCCGGGTGAAATACTTCACAACTGGTCTTCTGAAGAGATTATCCAAGTCACTCTTCTTGAAGAGTAATTTTCTTTGTTCATTCATGCATATCCAAGTCTTACGGTCCGGCCAGGGCGTAATGACTCATTGTAGGGCTCATCTATGTGAATACCTGCATTTTTTATCATAAATAAAGGACGTCTTTTTGCATTCAAATATTTTGTTCACTGTCTTTCTATTTTTGCAGTTTTCAAAAATAAAAAATATATATATTTTGGCAATATTTTGTTTAGTTTTCACTCCTTGTTCACACTCATAAGCACATACCATCACTCATGCAGATGCACATCACCGGATCCTATTGATAACATTTCTGCTATGGCTCGTTTCGACTTTGAAAATCCAATCTTTCAAGCTGAAGAAGAGGGTGATAAAGACTGTGAACTCCCTGAAGAACTTGCTAGGTTGTTAAAACAAGAGGAAAGGGTCATTCAACCGCATCAAGAGTCTATTGAAGTGATTAATCTCGGCACCGAGGACGTCAAGAGAGAAATCAAGATAGGGGTTGCTTTGGAAGATAATGTGAAGAAGGGGTTGATTAAATTGTTGCAAGAGTATGTTGACATTTTCGCTTGATCTTATCAGGACATGCCAGGGCTTGACACAGACATTGTGGTACACCGTTTGCCTCTCAAAGAGGATTGTCCTCCGGTCAAGCAGAAGCTCAGAAGAACGAGACCAGAGATGGCTGTCAAGATAAAGGAAGAAGTGCAAAAACAGTTGGATGCAGGGTTTCTAGCGGTTACAAATTATCCGCCATGGGTTGCGAATATCATTCCAGTACCTAAGAAGGATGGAAAGGTACAGATGTGTGTTGACTACCGTGATCTGAACAAATCTAGTCCTAAAGATGATTTCCCATTACCTCACATCGATGTTTTGGTGGATAACACGGCTCAGTTTTCGGTATTCTCCTTCATGGACGGCTTTTCTGGCTATAATCAAATTAAGATGGCACCAGAAGACATGGAGAAGACAACTTTCATAACCCCATGGGGCACCTTCTGTTACAAGGTGATGCCGTTTGGTCTGAAGAATGATGGGGCAACATATCAATGAGCTATGGTAACTCTTTTCCATGATATGATTCATCATGAAATCGAGGTTTATGTTGATGATATGATTGCCAAATCTCAGACGGAAGAAGAACATTTGGTGAACTTGCAGAAACTGTTTGAGCGTTTGAGGGAGTTCAAGCTGAGGCTTAATCCAAACAAGTGTACTTTCGGGGTGAGATCTGGAAAGCTACTGGGTTTTATTGTTAGTGAAAAAAGGGATTGAGGTAGATCCTGCCAAAGTAAAAGCAATATAAGAAATGCCTGAGCCAAGAACAGAAAAACAAGTCCGTGGTTTCTTAGGAAGGTTGAATTACATTGCAAGGTTCATCTCTCACCTAACAGCCACGTGTGAGCCAATATTCAAATTGTTGAGAAAAGATCAGGCTATCAGGTGGAATGATGATTGCCAAAGAGCTTTCGAAAAGATAAAAGAGTATTTACAGAATCCTCCAATCCTTATGCCTCCAGTCCCAGGGAGACCGTTGATTATGTATTTGACAGTACTTGATAATTCCATGGGTTGTGTTCTCGGTCAACACGACGAGACAGGTAGGAAAGAGCATGCCATTTACTACCTGAGTAAAAAATTCACAGATTGCGAGTCGAGATACTCAATGCTTAAAAAGACATGTTATGCACTTGCATGGGCTGCTAAGCGATTGAGACAATACATGCTGACTCACACAACCTTACTGATCTCCAAAATGGATCCAGTTAAGTATATATTTGAGAAGCCATCTCTCACCGGAAGGGTTGCTCGTTGGAAAATGGTACTGATAGAGTACGACATCCAGTATACATCCTAGAAAGCCATCAAAGGGAGTATTCTGTCAGACTATCTTGCTCAGCAGCCGATTGATGATTATGAGCCAATGAAGTTTGATTTTCCGGATGAAGACATCATGTTCCTCAAGGTGAAAGACTGTGAAGAGCCAGTTGTTAAGGAGGGACCTGATCCAGATGAAAAGTGGACTTTAATGTTTGATGGGGCCGTCAATGCCAAAGGAAGTGGAATTGGTGTTGTCATTACCACTCCGAAAGGTGCCCACATGCCTTTCACCGCTCGTCTGACTTTTGAGTGCACCAATAATGAAGTTGAGTATGAGGCATGTATCTTGGGTATTGAGCAAGCCATTGATTTGAGAATCAAGACTTTGGACATCTTCGGAGATTCAGCTCTAGTGATCAACCAAGTGAATGGTGATTGGAATACTCTCCAGCCTAATCTGGTCCCCTACATAGATTACACGAGAAGACTGTTGACTTTCTTCACGACCGTAAAGCTGTATCATATACCTCGTGATGAGAACCAGATGGCAGATGCTCTTGCTACTCTATCCTCCATGATCAAAGTGACTCGTTGGAACTATGTTCCCAGGATCGATGTTATGCGCCTTGATAGGGCCACATATGTGTTTGCTGCTGAACTGGTAGTTGATGACAAGCCCTGGTATCACGACATCAAGTGCTTTCTGAAGAATCAAGAGTACCCTGCAGGGGCATCCAACAATGATTGAAAGACTTTGAGAAGATTGGCAGGCAGTTTCTTCTTGAACAAAGATGACGTGTTGTATAAGAGGAACTTCGACATGGTTTTGCTCAAATGTGTGGATAGACACGAAGCAGACATGTTAATGCAGGAAGTTCATGAAGGCTCCTTCGGTACTCATGCCGGCGGACATGCAATGGCTAAGAAACTATTGAGAGCGGGTTATTACTGGATGACCATGGAATCCGATTGTTTCAAATATGCTCGGAAGTGTCATAAATGCCAGATTTATGCTGATAAGGTGCATGTGCCGCCAAATCCTATGAATGTGATGTCTTCTCCGTGGCCGGAAAGATTGAGCCGACTGCTTCCAATGGGCATCGCTTCATCCTCGTTGCCATCGACTATTTCACCAAGTGGTTCGAAATATCGTCATTTGCGAAGGTCACCAGACATGTGGCTGCCCGATTCATTAAGAAAGAAATCATTTGTCGTTATGGGATTCCCGAAAGAATCATCTTTGATAATGGTTATAATCTCAATAACAAAATGATGAAGGAGTTGTGCAAGAACTTCAACATTCAGCATCACAATTCTTCCCCTTATCGTCCTAAGATGAACGGTGCTGTTGAGACAGCAAATAAGAACATAAAGAAGATTGTGCAGAAGATGGTCGTTACGTACAGAGATTGGCATGAGATGCTACCCTTTGCCTTGCATGGGTACCGTACTTCAGTACGTACATCGACCGGGGCAACCCCTTACTCCCTTGTGTATGGTATGGAAGCAGTCCTACCTGTTGAAGTGGAGATTCCTTCTCTAAGAGTTCTGCTGGATGTCGAGTTAGACGAAGCTGAATGGATTCAGACAAGGTTCAATGAGTTAAGTCTTATCAAAGAGAAGCAAATGGCAGCCATTTGTCATGGGCAGTTGTATCAAAGTCGGATGAAGATGGCCTTTGATCAGAAAGTGCGTCCTCGATGCTTCCAAGTCAGAGATTTAGTGTTGAAAAGGATCCTTCCTCCTCAGACAGATCACAGGGGCAAGTGGACTCCTAACTATGATGGACCATATATTGTTACCAAGATTTTTGATGGTGGAGCCTTAATGCTTGCAACTATGGATGGTGAAGACTTCACTTCCCCTGTGAACTCACACGCAGTTAAAAAATACTTCGCATAAAATAGACCCGCTGGACAATAAAAAGAATAGTCCAGGCAAAAAATGGGCATCCCGGCGAACCAAGAAAATGAAAAAGGTTCAGGCAAAAGTTAGGGATTAAAAGTGAAAAGATTGTACACCCGGTAAGTTGAAAATCTGAAAAGGCAACTTAGGCAAAAATGGGTATCCCGGTGGATTGAAAACCCGAAAGGGCGATCCAGGAAAAATTTAGGGATTAAGCGAATGATTGTGTTCTAAGTGGTTCTGAATCTCATCTCGTGTCGATAATTGGAAACTTCCGAAGGATAGGAAACAGTCCAATCACCCTTTTCAGAAAGCTGATCATCTGGAGGATCTTGAAGACGAGCGAATCATAGCAGAATTGGAACCCGATAGAAATCCATTCACATTGCCATTAGATTAATTTTTGTTCTTTTCTTTTGTGCAATTACCTCTTTCCAGGGATTGCTTCCTGATGTAAATGCCTATTCAGAGGCCACTCAATCAATAAGATCATATTATTTAGTATATCTCTGTGTTCATTTTCATTTTACTGTTTTGTTTGCAAAAATGACGTCCGAATTTTTGATAAACATTGCATCATAAAACATAAGAGCTTTACAGGTACATGCTTAATAAACATTTAAAATTGCTGTAAATTTTAAGTGTTTTGGATCGTCTATTCAGAACAGGTACACTCGGGGCATTTCCTTAAGGTTGCCAGCAGATGATCGCGAGCATTTTGCTTCAACAGTTGGTATTTGATATCTTATCCCTGCAAAGTTGGTCCAAGCATTGGATTCTTCAATCCCCAGCAGGTTCTCACTACTGTACTTCCCCAAGCATGTGTTTCAGACTATACACTCCCTAGTAGAGTCGACAATGTCAGACTGTATATCCCCAGCGGAGTTGACAGTGCCAGACTGTATCTTCCCAACAGAAGCGGCTGCTCCTCAGAGTTCGATGCCAAATCGATGATCTCGACGCTAGACCCATGGTCTCTTCCCTGGAAGCAGAATCTCGGAACCGTATCGGTGTTTGCTTCCCCTGCTGATTCGTCTCTCTCGTAGATTATGGTTGCCAAAACCACTGTCGCTTTCCTCAGCAGTAAGCCTTCAATATCATTCTCTCCCCAGTCAGAGTCTCGGTACTTTGTTATTGCCAGAACACCGCGTAGCCGGTTATTTCCCCACAGAGTTCTTTGTGCTGTGTATCTCTAATAGCATTTCCAGGATCCAAAAGATTGTGATCATTTCCCCAACAGAATTCCTTGCCTCGGCTTGGCGTTCTCTCTAACCTAGCATTTCGCATCCCTGCATGTAAAATCATATCGCATTGCATCCTCACAAAATCACGTAGCATTTCCATTTTCATGGAGCATTACGCCATTGAAAAATTCAAATATACGCATGTGAAGCATAAGACATTCTTGGTATCCCAAGTGATAAGCCAGGAGTTTGTTTCCAGTACTCAGACTGAAGTTTGTTCATAACTTATCCTTTATCATTCCCAGCAGGGGTCGTTGGCCCACATGCCGCCTCAATTATTATTTTCCCTATTTCTGCCAACACTGACAGGCATGAAAGTTCCCGGTATTCAGACCGAAGTGGCATTCAGGCCAATTTTCCGATGTTCAGATCAAAGAAGTTTCTGACGTTCAGGTCAATGCAACTTGTGGCATTCAGGCCAGTTTTCCGATGTTCAGATCGAAGAAGTTTCCGACGTTCAGGTCAACGCAACTTGTGGCATTCAGGCCAGTTTCCGGTATTCAGACCGAAGTGGCATTCAGGCCAGTTTTCCGATGTTCAGATCGAAGAAGTTTCCGACGTTCAGGTCGACGCAACTTGTGGCATTCAGGCCAGTTTCCGGTATCCAGACCGAAGTGGCATTCAGGCCAATTTTCCGATGTTCAGATCGAAGAAGTTTTCGACGTTCAGATCGATGAAACTTGTGGCATTCAGGCCAGTTTCCGGTATCCAGACCGAAGTGGCATCCATGTCAATTTTCCGATGTTCAGATCGAAGAAGTTTCCGACGTTCAGTTCAATGCAACTTGTGGCATTCAGGCCAGTTTTCCGGTATTCAGACCGAAGTGGCACTCAGGCCAATTTCCCGGTGTTCAGACTGATGTTTGATAATCTCGTATCTTCCGATGCTCAGATCGAAGTCATTTTCAGTATTCAAATTGATGAGCGGCACTCAGGCCATGGTTATTTCTGTGTTACCTATTATTTTGGTATTCAAGCTAACATTCCTTTTTCGGTGTTCAGACCGACTCTCACCGTACCAGACGAATTCTTTTTTCAAGACCACTTCTTTGTCGATTCTGACAGGCATTGTCACTTCATTTTTTCACTTCAGTGTAAATTTTCGGGCTTTTATCGTATTCAATCCCTCGATACCTCGAAAGTGGGAAAGCCGCTGTTATCTTCCTTTCGGGTTTCTAGTTGATTGAATAGGGGCAGCTTTAATACCCCAAAATTTACCCTTCATTTTTCCCTGGAAGCATGGAATTTTATTTTACACTTCATTAGCATCATATTAGGTCATACTCATTGCATACTGCATTAGTGACATGGAAATCAGATTTTGATTGATCACTCCTTAACATAAAGAGCCCACACAAAGCAATATTGAGAATTGGACTTCATTTCTCTAAGTATACAAGTCTCAAGGGTCTCAGGGGGCTCCAGGTATCTTATTGTGGTCCTCAGTTCATCAGTGAAGGATTCAGAGCTATCAGGGTGTTCATCTAGATTTAATCAAGAAATTAGGGTTTCATGGTTACCTGCAACAAACAATGTTTGGTTGGAAGTAGAGGAGGCATCATGGCCTAGGAAGACTCACCATTATCTCAGAAAGATCCATTGGCAAACAGTGTAATCAGTTCCTGATCAATTTTGCCCTAAATTAGGGTTTGGTATAAAATCAGTTTGTTTCTGATTCCTTGGGTGAAATTCTTCTCCATGGCCCTCCATATGTCCACAAGGGTCTACATACAAAAAAATCATCTCTTTATTTGAGCCAGAGGTGCTTCAATTGATCATTGAAATCGGGAATCAGACAGTTTGGGAAAAGTCAACTGTGGGGCCAGAAAAGTCAACTCCTGACTTTTTGAGAGTGGAATCTCAAAATTAATGCCTAGGGGATCCTACATGTGAAATTTGATCAAGGTTGGATCTTGGATTCATCATTTAATCAGGAATTTGAAAAGTTACTTAATTTTGAAATGGTTTACTTTCCATTTAGGGCAAGTTTTCACGATTGTTACACTCACTTTAAGCCCATTTTCCATCAGGATAAAAGCTCTATTTGAAAATTTCTCCAACATGAAAGTTATTCCTATTGTTCCAAGCTTTTTAGAGATATAAAGTTTGCTCCATTTGGATTATAATTGAGAAAGTTATGCTTAGTCAAAGTGAGACATTTTTCTAGGACACTTAGAAAAATTTCTAAGTCCAAAATCTTCAAAGTTTGTCAAGACTTCTTGGCCAGTTTACTTGCACTTCAAGGCATCATTTGAAAATGTTTTCTTCACAACAATTGTACCTTGCCATGTCCTCTTTCACATCCTTTTGGAATCATCTCATTTGGATCCATGGTTTGAGAGATACATTCACCTAAAGTGGGCACCATGACATGACTTTCTAGGCAGATTTTAGGCCAAACTGGCCCAGCCAGTTCTGCATGATGAAACTTGATCTTGAGTGCCATTTTTCACCTCCTTCCATTCATCATTTCAACTTGTGATCAACATGAAAGTTGCTAAGCTCCATGATATCTTGCAACTGTTTGCATTATTTCTCCAATTGGTGACTTGAGCATCAAGTTACATGGCCATAAAGTCACCATCTTTGACTGTTTTCTTACTTGCCAAGCCATGCATAAAATCAGCACACGTTTTTTCCTCATGTGGCCATGCTTTGGATATTTAATCACTTAAATTTGGCCAAAAATAATAATATTTCACATGCCCTAATACACCTCACTTGACATTATTTTAGATTATGGACAAATCACTTATTTCAAGGCCCATTTAAGCATGTGATCATCATATTTAAAGGAGGCAAACCCTAAACCTAGAAGGGAGCATTGGAATTTTGTGGCAAGGAGGAAAAGCTTCATCACATATCAGATTCCATTCCACTTCTATTTTCCACTAGGTAATCATCTCTTCCATGGTCATGAAGAAGACGATGACGTGGCGCTGCATGGACCCTTGGATCATTCATTTTTGTTTTAATCTAGGTTGTCCAAGTTTTTTTGTCTTATAGTCACTTAAGTGACCTTGACCTATTGATACCATGTTGACATGTTTTTTTAAAATAAAATGTTATTTAGTGGTGTCACATGTTGAGTTATTTGTTTTGGATCTTGGGCCCTGCGTTTTGCTCTTCACACCCTCCATTTCCAGGCCCATTAACACTAACACATGTCCACTTTTATTTTCTTTTTTAATTCACATCTATTTTTCTGTTTTGATTTTAATTATTTAAAATATTTTCTTCGTTCATAAAATTACCCAAAAATATTTTTCACTTTTCTTAATGTCTTATTTAATTTTATTTAATTTTTATTTTCGTATTTATTTAATATTAGTATTTTATTTTAATTAATTATTCCAAGTGGTCTATTTTAGCATACATTTTACTATTGATTTTATTTTCATGACTTAAAATTCTCTTTAGCTTTTGATTTTTAGGATGAAGGTTGACCAATGTCCTATGGTCAATCTGACATTTTCTTGGAATTTTATTTCTTATTTTCAATTTATTTTGGATTTATTTTTGACCTAGTTTAGTTGGTTGACTTTTTTTTTTACCTCTAGTTTATTTCAATTAATTTATGCACTAATTTTCATTATTTTTAAAATCTTTTTGGGGGATGATGATGTCCTGACCCCACCTTACTTAGTTTAAGTTTTCATAATTTTCTTGATTAATTTACTTTTTGTTCTTGATTTATTTCTAACCTAGTCTTGTTGGTTGACTTTTGGTTTGACCTTCATTTTATTTCATTTAATTCATGAACCAATTTTCATTATTTTTAAAATATTTTTGGGGGATGATGATGTTCTGACCCCACCTTATCTAGTTTAATTTTTCATAATTTTCTTGATTAATTTGCTATTTATTTGATATTTTTTAAGTTGACTTGAAGTTTTAGTTGATTTTTTTATGATCGATGTTTGACTTAAGGATTGCTTATGGCAGTTGAAGAGATCTTTTGATCCTCCCTTGTTCATCTCATATGCCATGTATTAGAGGCCTTTCATCTTGATTTCATTTGATCCTTGCATCATTTCCTGATTTAATTATTCAGTGGACCCTTTGTGTGCATCTTTTCATCTGTCTGATTCATTTGTTATCTGTTACACTTGTTTCTTTCATCCATGCTTATTATTGCTTGATTGTTTAACATGTTCATACTTCCCATACCTTGTTTAATGCTCTATTATTTCATTCTTTGATTCTTTGACTTGATTACACACTTGTTTACTCATCTTATTGTTTGATTAACTGTTACCTACTTGTATGATGTATGAGGCATATATTCTTATTGTTTGATTGCCATGAACCATCCCCATTCATAACAAATGTACCCCTCTCCCATGAAGTGTATAATATTTATTCTTTCATTCTTTATTCATCTGTTAATACAAGAATTAAAATGAACATCCGATAATCATTTCGAAACAAGATCAAAAGCTCGATCCAACGTCGAGTAATCATTTTCAAAACTTAACAGAACCAGCACGTATTCATCCATCCTCTTGTAAGTCGATTGCTTCATGCATCGCCATTTCTTTTGTAAGTCGGCTGCTTCATGCATCACCATTTCTCTTGTAAGTCGATTGCTTCATGCATCGCCATCTACCTATAAGTCGATTGCTTCTGGCATCACCATCTACCCTTATCCGTGGTTCCTCTCCTTGCTCCATTCGTCGACTCTTGTTCCGTTTTGGTAGAAACCATTAGGTAGAACCCTTTGTATGATAACATAGGTAGAATTCCCTTATTCTTTGCGTGCTAACATTAGGTAGATATTCCCATTTGTAAGTCATAACACATAGGTCCACATTGCATGACAACTCTAGGGCAGAGCTTCCCCACTTTTAGACCTTTCGTGCGTCTCCGATCTTGTGGCATGTCAGTCCATTCTATTGCAAAGAGGTAACTGCCTAAGACTCGATTCAGCGAGCTGCGACACCTACTACTAGGACGTGAACACATTGCCCACTTTCCTTTGACACAGCTGGTGTCCTCTTTTGTAAGTCCATGTTCAGATGGCAATCCTTAACCCATAGGTAGTCGAACTACGACAACTCTGATTCTCATGTTCAGATGAGATACGTAGGCACGAGATGCAATGTCTTGCCGAGTTTTTGACTAACAACTAATAACTAATCCTTTTTTGCTTTTGCCCTTGTTGCGATTCTTTTCTCTCGCCCTCGTTGCGATCGAGACCTTCCCTCTCTCTTGCCCTAGTAGCAATCGAGACCTTTGTTCCCGTAGTTAGTTGAACTACATTTTGCTCTGATTCTCATTCCAGATGAGATACGTAGGCATAAGACGCGATGTCTTAGCGAGCACACTTCTCTTTAACCCATAGGTAGCCGAGCTACGAAGACTCTGATTCTCATACACAAATGAGATACGTAGGCAGTGGATGCAATATCCTTGCGAGTCATTTTCATTTTCTTTTAACCTTCTTTTAGTAAATAGTACATTAGATATACCTACACCCTTTAGACTAGAACAACAATAGTGGATCCCATAGAGTACTACGGATGCGTAGGGGTGCTAATACCTTCCATTCGTATAATCGACTCCCGAACCCAAGATTTGGTTGCGAGACCTTGTCTTTTCCTTTCTCTTCAGGTTTTCTTCGATCGTTTCCTTTACCTCTTTTGGGATAAATAACGAACGGTGGTGACTCTTCTGTTTTCTTTTTTCATCGGTTGTTTTTTTCGCACCAGTTGCGACAGCTGGCGACTCTGCTGGGGACTTTGTTTCCCTATGCGAGTCCCTCATAGCTTTTGAGGTTTCTTGTTTGTTGGGTGTTTATTCTTTTGTACAGTTATTTACTTTCGGCTTTTATCTGCTTTATCTTATTGCATTGTGTACATATGATCGTTGTATCTGCTGGTTCGGATCTGTTGGTTGTTTGTTGGGATGGGATGTTCTATGAGAGATAAGCCCACTTACCCAGGCTTGAGCGTACACACAGGTTTTAGAGTGGATAGTCATGAGGCTTGTGTAGTTTGTTGCTACGTTAAGTTGTTCATGAAGACCCACACCCAGACGAGGTTTCTTTTAGATATATTCTGTCCTACGGGTGTTCCGTAACGACATGATGTTCCTTTAAAAATTGTTGACTCTGGTGACCATTTCCCGAGGACTCAGTCGAGGCCTCTCCTCTGAGACACAGTTATGTTAGCTCTGGTGGGTGCACTCTCGCTGCTCAATCCGAGGACCCCGAGGCTAGGAACTTGCTTTTAGGATGCCCCGTTGAGGGGAGTCAGTGGAGGTCTTTTGTCTCGTAATAATGCCAAACCTTCAGTGGTAAACGTATTATTCTCGACTGAAGGGCTAGAAGCTGACAAAGTTCTATTCTTAGAACCTACCAGTGAGGGGCGAGCTAAATTCAGGAAACCTTAACCTTCAACCAACCCGGTTTTCTGGTATTCTTGTTGGAGCAGAACTTTGATCTCTTATATGTTCCTTAGTGGGTTTCTCTTCAGACAGTGCCACCTGAAAGTTGTTCAAGCAGATACAGCAATCCTGATTTCCATGTCACTGCATTGCATCACATCATTTTGCATTCATATCATTTAAACACATGTTTATCTATTTCTGGAGGTTTATATCTTCTTCTTAATTCTAGTCGGGGTTTTCTGGTACTCTTAAAATGGATATTTCATCTAATGAGAGACTGGAATCAAGGGGTAGAATACCTTTTGGAATTGATAAACATGTCATTGCATTTGCATACTCATTAGCATATCTTGCATAACAGGTACCGCCGCAGTGTTCTCAGTTTGTTTGGTATTCCACTAGCAGGATAGCTGACTCAGGCATTCACCGATACGGTACCCGAAGAAATCAACAAAGAGCAATGGAAGGTCTACAAGCAGAGCTCGCTGAGATGAGGATTCGCATGAACCAGTTCATAGAAGTGGTCCAAGGAGTGGCTCAGGGACATCAGGAGCTTAGATTGTTGGTACAGAGGGATCCCCCTACCACTCAACCGGAGGTTGTGGCTGATCCTCCAGTTGGAGAGGCTAATGGACCCAATGGACCGGGGCCTATCCTGATCCCACATGTCAACCTTGATCAACAACCCATCCATGATGATCAGGAGGATCAGTTCCCCCTGCTTCAGGAGGACTTTGGCATGGGCCATGGTATGAACCCTATGTTTCGGAGACTGGAAGAGAGGTTGAAAGCTGTGGAAGGGCAGAATGCTCTAGGTGTGGATGTTGCTGACTTGGGGCTGGTCCCAGTTGTGAGAGTTCCACCAAAGTTCAGAGTCCCTATTTTTGATAAGTATAATGGCAACTCTTGCCCGAAGACTCACGTACAAGCTTACTTCCGCAAGATGGTTGCGTATTCTGATGATGAGAAGTTGCTCATGTACTTCTTCCAGGACAACATAACGGGGGCATCCTTGGAATGGTATATGAGGCTGGACAGAGCCCACATCTGTTGCTGGAGAGACTTTGCTGAGGCCTTTGTAAAGCAGTATCAGTACGACGCAGATATGGCGCCTGACAGAACCCAACTCCAGAATCTGTCTCTCAAGAGCAATGAATGTTTCAGAGAATATGCTCAACGCTGGAGAGAGATGGCTTCCCGTGTTCAGCCTCCGATGTTGGAAAAAGAGATGGCCAACATGTTTATGAATACATTACCCGGGTCTTACTTGGAGCGTCTGTTAGGTTGCAACGCCTCCAATTTTGCTGATGTGGTCTCTACAGGTGAGAGGGTGGAGAATTACTTGAAGACATGTAAGATCCAAAATGGGGTTGGATCATCTTCGGGGACAAGAATCCGTTCTTAGGAGGACAAAAAAGGAGAGAGGGGGATGTAAATCCCGTGTCTTCTTATCAGAGCAGGGGTAACCAGAGGAATAATTTTCAGAATTACCATCAGCAACCTTATGTTGTAGCTGTGACCATTCCGGCTGCAGCACCAGTGCAACAACAACAACCACAACATCAACAAAATCAATACCAACAACAACAGGGTAACAGACCTGCTTATCAACAGAGACAAAGGATGATGGATAGGTGTTTCGACCCTCTTCCGTTGTCGTATGCCCAATTGCTTCCCAACCTTCAACAGTTGCAACTTGTGCAGTTACGCACTTTGGCTCCTCCTATTGGCAAGCTTCCAGTGGGTTATGACGCCAATGCTAGGTGTGATTTCCACTCTGGGGCACCTGGCCACACTATTGAGAACTGCAAAGCTTTTAAGCACGTAGTTCAGGGCCTTATTGACTCAAAGGCCATTAACTTTGCGCCAGCTCCTAATGTCGTCAACAATCCCATGCCGCAGCATGGTGGAGCAAATGTTAATATGGTGGAAGGAGAAGTCAAATTAGTCAAGAAGGTGTTGAAGTTGAAGACTCCGCTGTCAGAAATCAAAGAATACTTGCTGAAGGCAGATGTTTTCCCCGGTTGTGGGAGCGGTTGTTTGGGTTGTGTTGCATAGAGCGGAGGTTGTGTGAAGCTGCAGTAGGGTATCCAGGCCTTACTTGACGATGGTATCCTCCAAGCTGAAGACCTATCTGCCCAAAAGTCTATTGAAGGGGTTGTTGAGAATGTAGATGCTAATCCTCTCTTGTTTGAAGATGCTGTTGAGGATTTTACAAATGTTGTTCCCCCCAGGTGCCAGGTAAAAGCAAACTGGACATGGCAGCCTTGATCCAACAAGGCATGATCACGGTAAAACAAGACTACATTTCTCTTTTGTGCCAAAAAGTACATTTTCTTGATTTACCTGCTTTTGATTTTATCAGTATCACTAACAGAGCCAACTGGCTCTATGACTGTCCCGAACCGGAAGAAGGGGACGAAGATTTGTTTGACTCTTTTACTGCAGATGAACCGATGGAAGGTGCACCGAGCACCGAGGAACCTTTTTACCAACAACCGCCGGAACCAACTCAAGCCTCCGGATCCTACTCGATGCCATCAGACCAATGGGGCTGGATCCAGGATGAGATTGGCCACCTTCGCACTGAGCAATCTAGGCAAGGTGAAGAGCTCACCAGGTTTGGAGCTGAACAACACCGTTAAGGGACGGTTTTGGACGAGATGAACGCAATGATGCAACGTAAGATGTTGCATTATCCATACCCGCCACCACCTCCTCAGTAATCGCTGTAAGTGCTCATCATATCTTAACTTTAAACATTACGGACAATGTTTGGTTCAAGTGTGGGGAGGTTTTTAATTGAATTGCTTTAAATTTCATTGTTATTGCATCTGTGTGTTATTTTGTTCGTCGTTGTGTGGTTGTTTTTATTTTTGTAAGTTACAGATGAAAGTAGATGATGCTGGAGAAATGAGAGACTAGTGGACAGTGAGTAAAAGACGCAATCCTGAACTTTCTCCCGAGGCAACCTGGAAGGTGACACAGTTGAGAAACAAAAGGTTGGACACAACTTGGAAATCCAGACCGAAAAAGAAGAAGGTAAGCCCAAGCTGATAAAGAAGTTGTCTATCATAAAGAATGTTTGAAGTCTGCAAGCTTACCCAATATGGTGAGATTTTAGCTTAACCAAACACAAAAAGAGCGCATTCAGGTATGACTCTATCTCTCTAATTTTGCATAAGTTCTACTGATATAGCACAATACAAAAACACACACTGAGGCACGTTGTTTGTTTTCAACCTTTGAGCCTTTCTAGCCACCCTTAATGTTGTTTTCATCCGTTGTTAACCCCTTTGAGCCTGTAACCCTTTGTTTGTGTAAACCATCATGTTAACCCTTAGCCATACACTCCCTACCATAGCTCGGCATGACTGTGTAATGTAAAACTTATGCAAAAAGATAAGTTTGGGGTATGCATCCGTAGATTAAAAATGTTGTTGAAAAATGGCAAGTGCAAGGAAAAGAAAGAAGAAAATAAAAGAGAAAAAGTGTGTAGAAACATCTGCTTCTACCGAAAAAAACAAAGAGAAAAAGAAATGAAAAAAAAAGCACTTGCCTTAGAAATATACTCATGCATTAAAATGAATGTGAGTGGAAAAAAAGTCAAGATTTGACGACACTCCAAAAATTAAATTCTTGCACAAAGAAAAACAAAATCATGAATGCCAAGATGTAAAACCTTTTGTAATCCATTTTGTTGTTTACTCTCCCACCGTACCTAAGCCCCGTTACAACCCTGAAGACCTCTTAAAGTGTGTGAATTGTGTTTGTGCAGTTGACGTAGAATCTATTCAAAAGTAAGAGTTGATATTGCATACCTTGATTTAGTGAGTGCTAAACACCTTAACCTCGAGAGATTTGGTGAGTAGTGTGAATAAGCTTGCAGGTAAAAGAACTCTCTGAAATGATAAGGCAGTGGAAAATGTCGAATGGATGAACCAGAAATTAATCGGGAAGGAGAAAACCAAGTTGCGAATAACATCAGCTGTGTTGAGGAAAGAATATAATCCATGGTTGACCTCCGTTTGGTCTCTTGCATCACTTGAGGACAAGCAATGAGACAAGTTTGGGGTTGTGATCGGCCACCATTTACACTCAGTTTTCATCATCTATCCAGCATGGAATCTTCATGAATCGGTAACTTTTGCGTTTTATTTTAGTGATTTCTTCAGTTTATTGCATTGTATGAATTTTCGTTTGTTTTATGTTTCATTAGTAGTTTTTCGCATTTTGTCGCATTTTATGCATTTCTGTGTAGAATGTTGGTTTCCAGGTTAGATTAAAAGTACGAAAGTGTGTACCGGAAGAAGGGAGGTTTGAGACTTAAGGAAAAGCGAAAAACGGACAAAACAGGGGGGCTGACACGGGTGCCCGTGTCACCTGACACGGCCCGTGTCAGCATGTGCAGAACAAACTTCAGGAACACAGTAAAACAGTGGGCTGACACGGGTGCCCGTGTCACCTGACACGGCCCGTGTCAGCATGGTGTGCCTTGTGAACCTACAAAGGAGCCAACACGGGCAGCAGTGTCACCTGACACGGCCCGTGTTGGCCATTTCGCTCAAAATTCTGATTTTTCTTATTTTAACTCCTGTGGATATCCGGAGGGCATTTTGGGCATTTGGCATTATTTTTAGCTGTTTGGAAACTATTTAGTTGGATTTGAAGCACTGAGAAAGGGACTTTTGGATCGTAAAAAGAAAAGATACGAAAAGAGGAAGCAACCTTGCAAGGTGTGGAGAAGAGAAGGGATCTTTAAGATCGGAAGAGATTGAAGATCAACTTTCATCAACAACAACTTGTAATGTCTTTAATTTGTAATCTTTTGTCTTTGAATATTATGAGAGGCTAAACCCCCCAATGCTAGGGGGTGTCCCTGAATTGCTACTGTATGAATATTTTATCCATGTTCTTATAATCATTGATGTTTTCGTAATTCAAATTATTATACAACGTGCTTAATGCTTAATTTTATCGGACAAATGAAATTCTGATCTCTGGTTAAGGTTTAGGTCGGACAAACCGCCTTATCATGTGTTGTATAATAAAACCCGCGTTTAATCACTTAGGAATGGGGATCAAACTGTGGTTACCATAAATTCTTGATACAATAAATATATTTCTTAACAACAATTTGACTGACTAAGGAATTAGGAGTGAAATTGCCTGTTAAATGGTTTTGGCTAAGGAATTAGAGAAAACTACTATGGAGAAACTGTTTTGAATTATAATAGCATCGATGTTATATGATATGGAAAAAATGGAATACACAGCAATTCATACACCTGGCCTTAGCATTATTTCTTATATCGACTAAAAGAGTTTTATACGCTTTATATTTTTATTCCTTATCAATTGCGAAAACAATCATCCAACCCCATATGAACTTTTGTTTAATTGAATTATTATAAAAATTGATACTTTCTATGCAGTCCTCGAGACCGATACTCGGGATAACTCCCTTTTTATTACTACATTGGTGCAAATAGTATACTTCCTATTTTACCGATCAATGGGCTTTGGCGTTAACTGAGTATTCTCTAACGTACGTGCCTTTAAAAGCGATGAAAGGGCAAGTGGTGGCAGATTTCCTTGTCGACCATTCAATGGTCGAAATGGCTCAAAATTATGTAGACATAGTGCCATGGAGATTGTACTTCGACGGTTCAAGACATAAGAACGGATTTGGGATAGGGGGAGTCATAATTTCTCCAGATGGAATTCCAGTAGAGTTCAAATACATAATTGAAGGAGTATGCACAAACAATGAAGCAGAATATGAATCTTTGATCACAGGACTTGAACTTCTACTGGAATTGGGGGCAAGGAATGTCAAAATTATGGGAGACTCTGAGTTAGTAATTAAATAGGTATCAAAAGAATACAGGTGTGTCAAAGAAAATTTAATCATGTATTTTGTGATTACCATCAGACTACTCAAGAGGTTTGAGCAAGTAAGCCTCCAGCATATACCCCAGAAAGAGAATCAGAGAGAAAACGATTTGGCGCAGGACGCTTCAGGGTATAAAGCATCGAAAGACCAGAATGAAGAAGAGGTTCAAGTAAGAGAGAAGGTACAAGCGAAATTGTTATCACCAACAGATTTGTCGATTATAAAATTAGGAGTTGTAGATAAATATCATTTTGAAATTCTGACCGTCGACGACGGGGGAGAAAATGATTGGCGCAAGCTGTTAGTCGATTATTTGCGTAATCCTATAGGGTCGACAGATAGAATGGTAAAATATAGGGCCCTCAACTATGCCCTGGTGAATGATGAATTGTTCAAAAAGACAGTTGAAGGAGTTTTTCTAAAGTCCCTTGGAGAAAATGAGGCATGTGTGGCTGTGTCGAGTGTACATAGTGGAGCGTGTGGGGCGCATCAAGCGGGACTGAAGATGAAATGACTTTTGATGCGCTCAGGAGTTTATTGGCCTTCAATGTTGAAAGATTGATTGAATTTGCTAAAAGTTATCAGGAATGCCAATTGCACGGGGGCATACAACATGTGCCTGCAAGCGAGTTGCATACAATTGTGAAGTCCTGGCCTTTTCGAGGGTGGGCATTGGATGTGATTGGAGAAATAAAACCAGCTTTGTCGAAACAACAAAGGTATGTTTTGGTCGGTATCGATTATTTCACAAAATGGGTCGAAGTTGTAGCATTGACAAATATGGATCAAGAGGATGTGATAGACTTTGTCCAAGGTCACATCATATGCAGATTTGGTATCCCAGAAACAATTACAACCGACCAAGGGTCAGTTTTTACTGGTAGAAAGATGCAAGATTTTACAAAAGAGATGGGAATCAGATTATTGACTTCTACCCCATATTACGCACAAGCAAATGGCCAAGTCGAAGCGGCCAATAAAGTGATCATTAGCCTAATAAAGAAACATGTAGGCAAAAGCCAAGAAATTGGCATAAGAAGTTAGATCAAGCTTTGTGGGCATGTCGAATGTCGCCAAAAGAAGCAACTGGAACAACTCCATTTCGACTGGTATATGGGCACGATGCAGTGTTACCAGTAGAGATTCAGGTTCATGCAGTCAGAATCCAGAGGCAACATGAAATACCTTCTGAAGATTATTGGAGCATGATGGCAGATGAACTGGTCAAGTTAGATGAGGAAAGAATGTTAGCCTTGGATTCATTACAAAGGCAGAAAGAAAAAGTCGCCAGAGCCTACAATAAGAAGGTGAAGGGAAAAATGTTTGCTGTCGAAGATTTAGTTTGGAGAGTGATCTTGCCTATGGATAGAAATGACAGAGTCTTGGGCAAATGGTCCCCAAATTGGGAAGGACCATTTAAGGTTTTGCAGGTTTTCTCTAATAATGCCTATGAGGTCGAAGAGTTGGCATCAGATGGGAGAATCTTGAGGGTAAATGGAAAATACTTAAAGAGGTATAGGCCTCTCCTTCAAGAGGTCAATATTTCGACGGGCTAAATGGTTGTCGAATAAATTAGGTTGGAGAAAACTATGTTTGAAACCAGCTATAAAAGCACAGAAAATTAAACATACACGGTGCTGGAAAATAAAGTAGTGGCATAAAAGTTGGAAAAAGCCATTATTCAAATATTACATCAAAAGAAAAACGGCTAAAGTTGGCCGAATCTAGACTGAAATGATTGAAGCTCAAGATTGTAGTGCAGAGATTGAGGTTCAAAGTTGTCGGCCTGGACCCTAAGCTGTTCAAGTTTCTTCTCAACGTTGGAAATTTCTTCAGCTACACCAAGGCATCTGTGGTGGTTTGCTCGACCGTATCTTGGGCCGGCTTCACAACCTTGTCGACAATGCGGGATTCCTCCTCAGTGATTGACCCTAATTCACTGTCCAGAGCAACAATTTGACGCCGAAGGTCATCAATTTGGAGGTGTATCTCAACATCTCTTATTTGATTGGAGTCCAATTTCTTCTTCTTCTCCTCAATCATTCCCAGCATTTTGGTGACTTCTTCATCGGCTTTCATCACCAGCTTCCATTTCTCCTTCACAAAGGCCTTTGTAGTTACAATCTGGTGTTCATTTTCCCTAACATTGTCGAGATGACGCAACATGGGAACCAGAAGCTTTTCAAATGAGGCCACCGCACACTTAGCATACTCAGAAAGGTGAAGTTCCTTGAGTTGGGCAAGCACATGCAAGAGTTCTAGGCCGACAGCAGGTTCACTCATAAGCACATAGGGTAGATCTGGATTCAAGGCGTAAAAACGAACCCTGTCCATCAGAGATTTGACCTTTGTTGCTTCAGGACCCATCTTCTCAGAATGGAGTTGGTGAAGTTGCTCAGAATTTGAAGAAGCATCATGTGATCTTACTAGGTTACGAAGCCTAGCAATTGCTTCTAGAGCAGAAGGCTTTATTGCCAGCGCCTGGGAAGATGAAGGGGAAGTAGTTGGTAGAGGAGCAGTTTGAGGAGGCTGGATTTTTGTGGTGCCAATATTTCCCTGTCCCCTTGAATCCTGCAAAGGCAAGGAAGCTGAAGAAAGACTAGAGTCAGAACTAGTCGAACTGGAATCCGTGTGCGTGGCAGGGCTAGTGACTGAACTAAAATCACTATCACTAATCTGGATAGGGGAGCCAGTGAACTCACCAGCATGGTCGGCAGAGATTGCTTAGTGAGATGGAGAAGAAGTTATCGACAGGGGAGTATAGTCAGCAACATGGTTAGGTGGCTCACCAAAAGCATCAGCCTGTTTCTAGAGCAAAAGGATGTTTGTAAGAAAAGTCCAGCAATTTAGGGGAAAAGATAGTGAAACAAGTGATTACCTGTGTCGGTGTAGGAAGAACAACATCCGGATTCCCTTCCTCCAAGATAGAAGTAGCAGGGATGTTGGTCGGCTTCGAAGTCCCCACAGCTGGATCAGGGACCTTATTAAGGATAGACGTGTCGACCACAATGGTGTCAGCGTCTAGAGAAGAAGAAGCCTCTAGAGTGAGCACTTTGTGTTGTTTTTTCTTCTTTGCTTCACCACCCTTAGAGGGAGAATCATGTTTCTGCCTTTTATGTCCCTGGTGGCCTTTTGATTTGTGGGATTGTTGAGAAGAAGGCTAAGTCGGTTGTGGATTCGGCTGAAGACAGGAAGAAAGGTTATAAGCAGATATTATAGTCAGAAGATCGGACAAGCCGACAAGAAATACCTCAGGTTCTGTGGCAGCAAAACGCTTATGTTTTTTGGATTTCTTGGACTGAGGAGAAGGGACAGGTAGATCTGTCGAACGTGGTTGACCCTGCACATAAGTAAAAGGTTAGAGGCCATGTATTGTTTTTCTTGAAGAAATCACAGGGTTGAATGAGATTGCTACGTATAGTTGCATACTGAAGAACTGGATTTTTTCAAAACTTGGGAAATGAGTTGCTCATCATCATCAGAGGACTTCTCAGGAGTAGCCTGCAAGAGTGGAAATGACAGTTAAGAATATATACCAAAGTAAAAGAAAATGACAAATCAACCAGAGTTGAACCTGAGTCCTTTTTGTCGAAATGATAGGTTCATTGACAGAAGCGTGATCCACAGGGTCTATGGGGATTGCTGTAAAGAAAACATAGAAAATCAAGTAAGCGACAAAATCCAAATAAAAGGAGGTGCTAACTTTCCAGAAAAGTGTTACCAATTTGTGTGGTATCGAACACTCTAACATATTGGAGATCAATATGAAGTGGCCCTGAGTAGTAGGGCAGATAATGCTTCGTCGATACCACTCTGTCGGCCTTTTTGTTATAAGCATTTTGCAGGTCTGAAAAGGGAAAATAATACCAATATGGAATTGAAGAGCCGAAGGCCAAAGCCAATGGGCTAGGTGGCAAAGGAGGGAATTTGATGTTTCCGAAATGAAGGGCGTAAAGATACTTGTCTTTCGCGTAACCAGGGATTTTAAGCTTTGGGATCCTGTCGGTTACCTTCTCCTTTAATTTGGCAGCGGCCTCAGAAATGGTCCGACAAAGATTATCAGGTCGATACACAACTCGGAAATATTTCTGGAAAGCTTGAATTTGTTTGGCATGGAGAGCCTTACACTTGGTCGATTTCGCTTGCAAATGGACAAGAGCGTGAGTTAGTTCAGATAATTTGGCCTCAGGAGCACCAATGTAAGCAGCAAAATATGATTGCCACCAATCATCAAATTCTTTGGCGCAGAAGAAAGTTGGTTGAAATGGGATGGAATGGAGCCTGGGTCGGCTTTTCCAAAGGGCCTCAACATCTTCTTGGATCATACTCCAGGGCTGATCACAAAGGATGTTTGTGAGTATGTCGAGAGAAGAAAACAGGGACTTGGGAACAAACTGACAAAGTCCAAACTGTCTGGCTACCAAGTTGGGTTGGTAAGCAACTAGTCCAGGGTTGACACCGGATGTTACAGCCAACAGAAACTAGGGGACCAGAAAGAATCTCTAGATAACAAAAGTTTCATTCTTGTGCTCATCTTCAGTCGGAGGGAAAGCCCTGGTGAGCCATTCAGGACCTTCAATTCGACTACTGAAAGGAGCCATAGAAGGGTGAAAGTCGACGCGCGTTAACATAATGTCGAACAATAGGCGAAACACCTTGACATCAGGAAAGGTTCTGTCGATGGGGGTCAGAGGGATCAGTCGCTTCCAAAGAAGGTGTTGCTCTTCTGGGGGACACGCGACGCTTCTCATCCCATGAGACGTTATATCTTTAGAAAAAGTGGCCTTGAGTCACAGTTGTAGGAACCAAAAGGGACCATGAGCCAAGACATTCTTCTTTTTTGAGTTCTCAGGGTCAAAGAGTTTGATTTGGCAGACAACTTCAGATAAAGACTCATAAAGAGAGGTCAATATTAATTGGCCAAGAGCGATGTCAACGCTCTTGGTGCAACTGAGTTTCCAGGAGAGCAAAGTGTTTAGCTATCTGCATTGATCTAGAGCAGAACACAAAGTGAGACAGCCAGAGAGTTAGAAAGGCCACATGTTCTTCAGTGGTCACAAGGCCCAAAAATGTAGCATAATGATCAATGAAGTTATTGTATGTCGGTTTGCAAGAATCACCAACGTCAAACCTTAGAGAGACTGGTGCTACGGCTTCACAGTCGAAGACTTCGCGGTCGGTTTTAAGCCTGTAATAGCAGCAATATCCAAAAGCATTAGCGTAATCATGCCACACTTTGTATGAGAGAAGTTGGCCGAGCTTTCCTAGAATTAGAGGGCAGCCAGCAACATGCCACAAGATTGAGGGGGGCCACAACGGGCAATCTGCAAAAGGGTATATATACCTATTCGTTTCCAGTGGTCGATTTTCTCTGCCTCTAAACGATCCATCCAAGCGCAAAACTTAGGACAGTTCTTGGGGGGAGCAGTTCTAAACTTCCTTTCGACATAACGGAGGGAGAAAGGTTTTTGAGAAGAAACTAATGGTTCAAAAAGATGACTGGTGGGAAAAAAAGGAATTTTTCTGTTATCTCAGGTTGACGATTCTCTGGGAGTGGGCCTAAGAATGCTAGAGGTTTATCAGATAGGGAGAAAAGGATTAATACCTGAGAACGCCAGATTTTGGCTTTTTCTTCAGCAAATAGAGGTTCAGGAACATATTCCTTGCCATCAATGGTGGGAGGTTGTGTGAGCTTCGCAGCGGAGGGAAGCGTTTTGTTTTTGCTTGAGCTAGGCATGGAAGAAGTTGAAGGTTTGAAGAAGAAAGGAGTTTTGTTGTTTTCGTTTACTGAAGCAGAGGGCGAAAAAAGGAAAGAAGAAGAAGAAACCAGGGTTTTATAAGAGTTTAAACCCTAGGAAAAGGAAAAATGGACGTTTAATTTTCTTTTTCTGACACATGTACCCATGTTCCCACATCTGCAGACACGTGGAGGCGAAGGGGCAGTCATGGTTGGAGACACGTTTCCGTCATAAAGACGTGAAGTGATGGAGACGTGATTTTGTGAGTCTCGAGAGAAAAAGGAGATGTTTATCATGATTAGATGACGTCAGCAGCGTGGGACAAACAGGTGTACCACCAAGTAGAAGTGGATACGATAAAGAGCAATTCGAAATCTCAAAGATGCCATTATCTCATAAAAAGTCGACATTCGAAAATGGCATCTCTGGGGGGCATTTTGTTACCACAAGAAATTGATAGGGTATGTTAAAGGCGTAATTAATGAAAATGCCCTATGGATTTAAGGATTATACCCCCACCAAGGGGAGGTTTGAAAGAAAAGCTGAGCCCAAGATAAGTAAGAGCTGGGAAAACCACAAGTTACCAGGAGATGAAATCGACGGAAGAAGCAAGTTTGGTCGAAACCCGTTCTGTCGACTGAACCGGAGATGGGGACTTAAGAAATTCTTGATTGTACCAAACACATAGGGGATGGTGTCGACATAAATACCTGAGCGGGATAAATTTGAAACTCAAAATGGCTAGCAGTTACAAGAAGAACAAACGCCAAAGATATGGAGCAGTTTTTAGATCGTGTGGCATGACGTCTGTCTACAAACAATTATTTCTGGAGTAGTTTCGCTTGTAGACAGTTTCTTTAGTTCATTATAAATAAGGGATCCCACAGAGGACTCGAGGTGTTCACTTTGTACCAAAATCACTTGTAAAAAACTTCACATTCCCAGCGCGAGGAAGCAAGAGTTTTTAAGAGTGCTATGTACGTGAATCACCACATTTACTTCAATGCAACTTCCTTATTTTTCAATTGTTCCCGTTGAACACTTTATTTTAATTTCTTTTACGTTTGAATTATCCTTTTATGTTGTCGTCTACGTTGTCGACACTAATTCTATTACGATAATAGAATTCACCAAAAGCGTGTTCGTTGTATACGTCTTTTGAATGTTATAGCGCCGTCGGTCACGAGTCACCCATAGTCTATAACATCATCATTTCGTGTGGAAAAACCTTTGCTTGTTCAATATTTTGTCAGAAGTCGTTTCTCACAAAGTTAATAGTTCGTCGAATTGAACAAGTTACCCTGTTACATTAACACATGTCTTAGGATCAACTGGTCGATCCTGCAAGTAACCCTTAGTTGTAAGGCTTAGGGAGGACCAACAGTTGTTTACTAATTTCCACAGTAAACAAAATGGCACGCCCAGTGGGACAGGTGCTAGTGTAGTTACGCAATTGCATGAAACTTCGAAGTGACAAACTATATAGTAGACCACAAGAAACTGTGAAAATGTCAAACTCCAATACGGATGAATTGCCACAAGGGATTTTATCCACTACGGAAACAGTAATTTCACAGGTTGCAAGTAACCCTTAGTTTGTAAGGCTTAGGGAGGACCAACGGTTGTTTACCAATTTCCATATTAAAGCAACTTCCATAACACAAAAAAAATAAAAAGAGATAACCTTAAACCCTAAATTCACACGACACCTAAATTCACACCACACTCTAAACCTCCCCCATTGCAGTCTGTCACTCTTTTAACTGCAAAAGAAGACAGGAGCAATGCGGTTCACCATCTTCATCCCCCGACACAACACCACCTTTCCTCCCCCTCCTCACCGTCAACACCTCCGAACCCTATTCGATGGAGATTTCACCCTAGTCCGAGACCGTGGCCTTGACCACGCCGTGGAAAGAGAGAAGAATCTCAAACCGTTGCTTAATCTCAGAAACCTAATCAAACACGAACCTTCAAAGTCTCTTCCAGTTTCGTTAATCAGGGAATCCATCCAACTTCCTTTCCGTCCCATAGATTTCGTCCGAAAGTACCCTTCCGTATTTGAAGAGTTCAACCTTGGTGGTGGATTTGAACCTCACATTAGACTCACTCCTGAAGCAGTGGAACTCGACGTCGATGAAGGGTTTATGTATAATAGTGAATTGTTTAAGCATCAAGTTGCTGATAGGCTTTTGAAGCTTTTGATGATATCAAAGATTCATAAGATTCCATTGAGAGTTATTGAAGGTTTGAGATGGGACCTTGGCCTTCCTCAGGATTTCGCCAAGTCCATGATTCCGGAATTTCCGGATTATTTTCGGGTAATTGGTACGGGCGGAAATGCTGTTTTGGAGCTGGTTTGTTGGAACAAGGATCTTGCTGTTTCAGTGTTGGAGAAAAAAATGGGTAGCAAAGGGAAAGAATTGGCTTTTCCATTGCAGTTTTCCACGGGTTTTAAGATGGATAACAAGTACGAGAAATGGTTAAGAGAATGGAACAAATTGCCTTATGTGTCCCCTTATGAAAATGCAGGTCATTTTTCGGCTTCCAGTGATGAATCTGATAGGTGGGTTGTTGGTGTTTTGCACGAGATACTTCACCTATTGGTTTCTAAGAAAACTGATAAAGATAATGTATTGGTGCTCGGTGAGTGGTTGGGTTTAGCGTCAAGGTTTAAGAGAGCTATTTTGCAGCATCCGGGTATATTTTATTTGTCTAGTAAGAATAGAACCTACACTGTTGTTCTTAGGGAGGGTTACAAGAGGGGTTTGCTCGTTGAAGATAATCCGGCGATGGAGTTTAGGAGAAAGTATATTCACCTCATGAACACTGTTAAGAAAGATAGCAAGAAACAAAAGGTTGTGAAAGGAAAAAGCAGCACGAAAGAGGGTATTGTTAAAGACTGTGAAGGAAAGGAAGGTGAGGAAAAGTGTGACAGAGATGAGAATCGCAAGGAGGAGCAAGAAGAAGGGAGTTCTGAGTTGTCTGATTCTGAAGATGAGGATGCTAGTGAAACTGTCGTTGATGATGACGAAGAGGTGTCTGCGAGGGGTAATCGTAGATCTTCTGCCAATAGAAGGGGAAGAAACCTTGTGGAAATGAAGTTAGGTGATAAGAAACCTTCGAGAGATTCTCGTAGAGAAAGACCAGGTGGGAAGATTACACGAAAAACGTGGAAGAAAAATCCATCAGAAGGTTCTAAAAGAATACAAACGCGTGGTGAATATAAAGATGTTAGGAGTTCACCACAACGATCAAGACTGTCTAAAAGCAGAGAAAGGACATTTACTAAGAATACTGTTGTTTAGTGAAGATTCATCTTTTTCCCGACTAGTATGCAGGTTGGTTAATCCTCCTATTGACCCTTTCATGTTATAACTTAACATCTTAAAAGTTACAGATTTGGTGTTTTACTTTGTGCTGTTGTTTTTCAATGCAATACGTAGTAATAAAATAAAGGATAGCATTTCATTATGTTTACAATGACTCATGAATTCACTACACTTTTCACATCTATACTAGGATACAAATTCTCCAAAAATTGATGAAAAAAATAATTATGAAATGTAACAAAGTGTAGTATTCGTGCTTCTTTGGTTGGTCTTGTCCTTGTTCTTGGATTTTTTCTATTAATGTTTTCCTTTTTTTTTTTTTTTATATATTTAGAGAGTACCTTATAATCCACACTCTTTGTAATTTGTTCCATTTGCATTAGTCAATTTCTAATTTTTGTGGAAATACATATCAGCCACATGGATTTTCACCCATCAAATACAACACCTCCCACTGTCCTAATTTTTGGATGATCGGATGGATATTCTCTTAATGGATTTTATTGCCACCCTAATTTGAACATTGTGGTCCTTCAGCTGTGACCATCAGCATATTTATTAGGTTTCTGGTAGAAAAGTTTGATAGAAAGGGGATTTTTCTCCCTCTGAGCTTTATTCATGAACAAAGGAAAAGTTTGCACAAAAGAGAGCTATTTCATCTCACTGGTATTCCAGCCAAGGTGCAATCTAAATGTCTGTCTGCCATCAACTAATCACATAATCCTATTTAAAGAAACCAAGACCGTAGATAACTATCTAAAACAAATAAAACTGTACACACAGAAGTAACTGCCTCCACAGAGGCTTAACAGCTAAACCCAAAATAAATTATTGATGTTTCCCCTATAATAGATTTTTGAAGTCTTCTGTGCAGGAACGGGTTCAGGGCCCTGTCTAACAAAATTTCACCTTGCTATTGTCCCTTTTATCAAGATTGACACAAACCACCCTTTACTCTAGTCATATGGTACCCAGTGTCCAAACACCAACAATCAGATTTTTCAGATTCTGTTTTTGTCACCATGAGTAGAGCATGATAAGAATCTGAATCATCACCAACACCTTGTGCCAATTGAACATCCACCTCCTTCACTTGCTTTCCCTTATTGCTGTAGCACTCATCTCTAAAGTGACCTCATTTTTTAATAGTATAACACTATTTGTTAGGAAAAACATCTGTTATGCATGATTGTTTCCTAATATAGAAAAATGGGATCATTCGCTCCTGAGGTTATTAATTCTTAAAAAAATAAAAATAAAAATACACGGAGGACTCAAATCCCCAATGAGTCTAACTAACCTAACAGCCAAAACAACTCCTAACTATCTTAACTAATTAAAATTGAGTATTTACAATATTTCCTATTCTCTTAGAGTATATTCTAGTAGTTCTGTTTCTATCAGATTCATTAGTTTGATCTCTCTCAATATTCCTCTTATTCCTCGACCCTCCTCTGTTTTGATCACATCCCTTGCCAAATTTTCAACGGCCTCCATTCTTCTTGTGACTCTCATCACTAGAATTCTGATTTGAGACCCTGCTCTGGCCTGCACCGGACACTTTCCATTTTCCTTTTTGATTTTGCTTTTGCCACCATCATTTTCCTGAAAGGTATGTGCCTGCAAGGCCCTATCAGCGGCTCTCTCTCCGCTTATCTCAGGAAGCATATATTCTTGAGCTTCAAGAGAATTCTGCAGCTGCTAAGTAACTAACTAACTGAATTATCTACCACATAATTAGCCTTGCAATGTAATGTAGTTAGCCTTGCAAAGCCTATACATAATTGCTTCATATTGGGTTTTAATATTACAAATGTGTTTAATTTTGAGCTTTTATCTGTGTATCGTATAAACTTCTGGTATTATTTCCCAAAACTTTGAGGTAGCTGCCGGCTATATACTGCTTTGGTATTTTACAAATAGGAGCACCTCTCACGATTCTCAAAAACGCTTCTGGCCAAACTTACCCATCTATACTGTAAAAGAAAATATTTATCCAGATTTATCCATCTGGACGTGAGAAAAAGGTGTTTTTTTCAGCCCGAATTGGTAAATCTGGAGGGCGTGGGGGTAAAAAACAGCTCGAATGAACCAAAATCCATGCCACTGCTTTAGCGCAGTAATAGTCAAGCATCTAAAATAAGCCGCGAGATAGTGGTTAACCACTTTTGTTCAGCCGTGTACATTTGTTAGGGTTTTTATGTTACTTTCACTGTCTCTTTTTTGAAATTTTAAATTGAGTTTTTTTTTTTGGGTTTACAGAAAGGCATTCCTTGGGTCAACCCTGTTTTTTCAGAGGGAGGAGATGTTCTAAATCACAAAGAGGTAGTTTTGGTATGCTCTCTACACGATACTACAAATTTACAATATCTTCATTATCCTTCACCTCCTATTTTTATCGCATGCTCAAGGTGGCTTCAGAGTTCGATTGTTATTATTCTTAGTCAAGTGTAACACCAGAAATGAGAAAACCTACAAGTTTGTATCTTGCATGTCAATTAACGTCTGCAACTGTTAATTGTGAGTTTAAGATCTTCTCTGTTTCTCAAAAGAAATAGAAACTCAATTGCCAAATATTTAACTGTATAATATTTTCTTAGAACTAGTGACATAAATTTTCATAATTTGACTTTTATACACTCATAACATTAGTAATGGACAAAACTCCATTTTTTTCGAGAAATGAAGAGGATCCCATGATTGTCTTCAATTGCTTATGTATGGTAGAGTCAGTTTTCCTAAGTTTATTTCATTGAAAATATTAAGACTTACCATTAAGAATGTATTTTAGGCTTACTTACTGGCCTATATAAACAAATAAAAATAATTTTTTTATTACTACTGTTATTTCTTTTCTTTTGAGATGACTATTGTTGTTATTACACTAGTCTACAATACATTTTAAAAGTTTCTGTCTACTTTCAAGTGCAATCTGTATGTTGCTTACATTTCTGCGAAGAACTTGAACGACTTGGTATGTTAACTTCGTATGCATGTCAAATTAAGTATAAAAAAATGGGAAATTACTAGCATACATTGCATTATTTAATAAAAGTTTTTGTAAAAAATATAACACTTCATATTCGAAGCAAGAACTCTTTGAAAAATATCAAAAGAAAGAGGTAAAGTAAATATAACACTTCATATTTGAAGCTTAAGAACTCCTTGAATAATGGCAAAAGAGAGGTTAAGTTTTGAATATAAAGCTTAAGAACGGTTGAGGGAAGTTATGGATTTAAAAAAAGACTATGTCAAGAGAGAGAAGTCGAGAGGTAAAGTAAATATAACACTTCATATTTAATAAAAGTTATTTTTTTTTTGTCTATAACTTAGTAAAAGAAATTCTACTATTCAATAAGTTTCATTTTTCATTCCAAATTTATCAAACGATCAAGGATCCAAGGAAGCCAAATATTTTTACATTATCAACTAATGGCGTGCATCCTGTTGAATTGTAATTTCTTTTGTTGAAGTAGGTTGCTCGATAGAGGCAAAGAAGTCTTGTTTAGAAAGAAATCAAACTTAACCTATAAATAGGGAGTAACCCCTATTATTGATTGTATAACACAATAAATAGTATAGTTGCACAGTTGAATAAAATTTTGTTTAAGAGCAGAGAGAAATTATGTATAAACAATTTCTTCTTTTTCTTTCTCTCGTTAAAACCCTAGTTCTATTTCTTTCCCACTTTTCATCTTTTCTATTCTTCTTTCATTATCAATTGTGTAGTGAAATTCTCCATAGATTTTGGTGAATTTCCAATATCTGGTATCTAGAGCATTGACTCAGCGATTCTTGGAAGCATAACATGATGAATCATCCGAACAAGCATTTTCTGGCGAGTCTCCCAATTTTGAAGAATCAAGATTACGAGAATTGGTGCAAGCAGATAAATATTGTCTTTTGCTATTAAGATCTTTGGGATCTTGTGAAGGAGAGAGTGACACCGCTTGCAGCAAACACGACGAATGAAGAAAAGGATGCACACAAAGAATTGAAGAAGAAAAATTATAAAGTTCTCTTTATGATCCATCAATGCTTTGATGCAGATAATTTCGAAAATGTTAGTGATGTTGAATAAGCGAAAGAAGTATGAAAAATTCTGAAAAAATCATTTGGAGGCACAAAAAAAGTGAAAGAAGTGAGGTTACAAACTCACAAAAAAACGTATGAATTGCTTTAGATTGAAGACAATGAAAGCATAACTGATTTTTTTCACTAGACTTACAAAATTGGTGAATCAAATCAAGGTATGTGGAGAAGTGTTGACATCAATATCAACTGTTCCAAAGATCCTGAGGTCATTGGCTCCAAAGTTCGACCACGTGGTAGTAGCCATAGAAGAGTCAAAAGATTTGTCAACATCGACAGAGGAAGAGCTTCAAGGGATGATTGAATCTCATGAACAAAGAATAGCCGAAAGAGCTGCAAACAAGTCAAAGTGTGTGTGGCTTTTCAGGCACAATCAACAAGAGAAAAGAAAGGTAAAGGAAAGTGGCTCGACAATAAAGGTATAGGAGACTACAACAATTTGACTGATCGAAATCAACAAGAAGGAGGCTGGTCAAATCAGAGAAAGTCCTCCTATCAAAGAAACCAAAGATGTGGTATTGTAGGTAGAGGAATAGGTGGTGGTCGAAAAACTGACAAAAGTCACATTCAGTGTTTCAATTGTCAGAAGTATGGTCACTACTTTAGTGATTGTCCTAAAAAACAAAAGAATCAAGAAAATAATGCAAAGTTTGCAAAGCATGAAGAAGAAGAGATGTTATTAATGGTCACAACAAGAGATGAAGAAAGATTCCAAGACCAATGGTACTTGGACTCAACATGCTCATCACACATGACTGGTAGGAAAGATTGATTTGTCAACATAAAACTCTAAATGAAGAACATGATAAAATTTGCAAATGACAATACTCTAGTGTCACTATCGGAAAGTTCAGAGCGAGGAACCGAGACTACGAACTAAAGGATGCCTCCTCGACCAAAGAGAACGGGAGAATGAAAAACAGAAGAGTCGCCACCGAATTTTATTTGGTTTGCCTCTATGGGAGAGGCGAGGGGAAATAGACGATAAAACCCTAGAAGAAGAAAAAGGTGCACACGGGTAGTGCAAAGATAAGGGAACAGTCTCGCAACCGAGATTTGGGTTCAGAAGTCGTTACGCAAGAGGAAGGTATTAACACCCCTCATGTCCATGGTACTCCATGAGAACCATTTGGATTGTTTACGCATGTGGGCATTTATCTCGTTTATTCTTATTTACTTTCTAAAGAGTGTAAAAAATGATTGGACTTTAGGAGTTTTTATTTATTATGCCCGCCAAGGATTGGGGCCCTTGTGCCTACGTATCACTCATCGGGTGATGAGGAATCAGAGCTCCGTATTTCAGAGTAGAAAATGTTTGTGTGTTGGTTAATTTTACCTTTGAGAAAAGGGTTTTCGGGGTGGTTCCCTAAGGCACAAAAGTAAGGTTTGATGGGTTATGTAGATTTTACATTGAATAAGGATTTATGAAAAGAGTTTGTGATTAGATTGCACTAAAGTCTATGGACGGAGGTGAATATTCTAGACAACAAACCAAACGTCTTGCATCCAAAATAATCAGAGTAAGGGTAGGAATGCTCCATTCTTACTCATTCTCCACCACTTAAGGCTCGTGGCGCACAATGATAATCATAGTTTTATTGTATTTGTAATTTGATTATGAAAATACCGCTTGACGTTGGATCAAAAGTTTATTTATTTGATTATGAAATTGGGTAGTGCAACAGGTATGCAAAGTAACCAACAGGAAAGTAAATGGTCTCATTGTAAGGTAATCCAAGAGAAAACCTTGTGTGTGCAAAAATGACCTAAGCTAAACAAAGAATAATGGTCTTACAAACATGTCCCCCTAGGATGGTGCCATGATGCCATTCTTACAACCGGTATGCAAGTTATAAATGAAATTCAAAGTTAATAGAGTATCACAAATATATGGAAAAGGTCCTCCAAGCAAAGGTCCTAAATGAGATCCTCTTAGTCCAAGTTGATTAAGTGGAAAGAATCTTTTTTTTTTGTTTTATCATTTTATCATGTTTTTTTTTGTTGTTTTTAATGTACGATGACAATAAAGATAAATGACAATAATAAACATGTATGATGAGTTTATATAATGATGATGATTAATACTTGAATATAAAGTAACAACATAAAATTAAATAACAAAATAACAATGGTTAGTGGTAATCAAAGTTAGTAGAGTTAAGTATGGTTAGTATTATTTACAAGTTCAACACTTGAGGATTATCTATCCTTAGGTCAAAAGATTCAAAATATGGTGCATCAAGGGATAACTTATCACCGATGCAAAGAATTGAAGATGATCAAATGATCAACTTGTAATAGGTTTGAAACAATGAAAGTTATGCAAACCCCAAGTCCATCTAATAGCTTGACAAAAGGAAGACTATACCAACTCAAGGGTTAAAAGTTAATGTTTTGATTAAGTGATTAAGTTTAGACAAGTTATAAAGATCAATGTATAATATGCACAAAATAGTAAGGATTAGTGTACAATATAGACAAGTTAGCATAAAAGTTAGTGGGTTAGTATAAGCAAAAGTAAAAACATGAATCAGATGAAACCAACATGTTAGTATGTGCATAAACAAGGCTTCATCTACATGTCAAATGACCCAAGTTGGTTGATGTAGGGATAACTTATCCATGTTTCAAAGTACCATGAATGAACTCTTGATCATTCATTAGTAGGTTTGAAACATGAAAGGTTCAAGCAACCCTAAACAATCCAACATCATGACAAACATAAACTTCATTAGCCACTAAGTTCAAGACCTCAAAAGTAAACCAAAAAATATCAAAATGACATGAAACAAAGCATAAATAAATAGTAGAGGCAAAAATAACAAGGGTCCATGATGGAAATGTTTTCAGAATAATAAAAATAAGTGGGGTAAAAATTTAAATAAAATTGGAAATAAATATAGAGAAAAATAAATAAAATAAGAGTGAAAAAAATAAAAACAAAGAAGTGCATGCGCTGGGGGTTAAACCCCTGACCTTGGGGTTATGGGGGATCACCCCCCCCCCCCCCCATCCATTGGGCCAAGCGCCCATTGGTGATTTAAAAATGCGCTGAACAAATAAAATAATAAATTAAAGGCTACAAATAAAACACGTGCGAGAATCAACCAATCAGAGTGGGACACAAGATTCTTTTGAATTCAAAATTGCGTGAAGAACATCGTCTTCTTCCTCAAAATATCCAAATCAAATCCTCAGAACTCAAGTTTTTCACTGGATTTGATCATAGAAATAACTTGTATACACATATTTGAATCAACCTTCACACTCATGAGCCACTGATTGGCTATGAGTGTGGCGTATTTTCAAGAAACTAAGATGAACAAGTTAACCTAATTTAAAAATTAAATGGTGGATAATGGTTAATTACAACTCAAAGCACATGGTTAATGATCAGTGAGTGATTTCGAGTTGGGTGGTATAAGTTGTTTGAGTGAAGGGGGTGAGTGGAACTACCTGATCGTAATCGGTTTCAGAGTGGTGCTCTGATGACTTGGTGTAACTCAGGTGAGGTGTTGGGAATGTGAGTTAAGACTTGGGAAAGTTTGAGTGATGTTCAAGGATGGATTCTGGGTGGTTATTTGGAACTAAAATGCTTGAATCTCAAAAATGGTAACTCTGTTTTCAATGGTTCAACTCGGGTTTGCAGTAGGTTTTTTTGGCTTATGAAACTTGTAAAATGAATGGAACACCTTCCCCTATTTATAGGGAAGGTGATGAAGTGGTTTGGAGGGAAAATGGAAATGATTTGCTTCAGAAAGGTGTGGAGCTCGAAACATCCTTAAGGTGGAACTTGGGGAGACATGGAATGGTACAATCTGACCTTGCTTGCACTCCAGACCAGTTGGTTTTGGTTCTTAGCATCAATTAGGAACAAACAAAGGCTTTGATATGACCTGCTGTGCATTTGAACTTTGGCCATTTTGGTATTTTTTTTCACTTTTCACATGGTATCAAGTTTTCAAATGTGAGAGGTTTTTCCATCCAAGTTGACTTCCATTCTTGTCCTAATGTGTTTTGCAATGTGTCTAGGATCAAAGCGGATCAGAACAAAGTGTTTTGAGGACTTGGTGGATCAAATTGCAAAATCTGACTGACTTGGTCTGGTTTGTGCATCAGGATGATTTCCAATCTTTGAACCAAGGCCAATTGAAATTGGCTCGTGCATTTTGTATGAAACATGTGCCAAGTGTTCCTTTCCATGTCCTTGATTATATGAAAAAAGAACTAGGTCAAAAGGAGTAGTGGTTTGGAAATGGCAATGTGGTAAAGTAGTGGTCTTGGTCATGTTTTAGGGCATGATAGGCATGTTGGACCAACTTGGCCAATGCAAAAATTGAGGTCCATGCTCAATGAATTCGGTCTTGGAACTTGAAACAAAGTTGGAGAGGAATTTAATTACGACATTTGGCTCAAATAAGATCTTGAAAATCTTGTAATATGAGAAATGTATGGTCTTTGGAACTTGCCATAGACCATTCTTGCCAAGATGTGACCAACCAACATGACCTAAAGATGTGACCAACCAACATGACCTAAAGATGTGACTTTATGATTTCTTGATTTTCAAGGAATAATGGTGGATGTTTTAAGTTCATATGATAATATCATGATGGGAAATGAGACTTGGAGATTTGTGGAGTGATGTTAAGTCAAGTTCATAGGTGAAACAAAACATTGAAAATGGATGAATCAAGACCAAAACAAAGGCATTGTCCCATGGTGAAATGGATGTTTGTTTGATGTAAAAATGGTTGCAATTGACTTGAATTGGAGGTTAATGATGTGTTGAATGATGGGATGGTCAAATGGGGCCAAGCAAAGAATCAAGAGATTGCACAAACTAGGGTTTCTTGGACCATAAATTTCATAAAGAGCCATAGCCAGTCAAATTAGGGTTTTGAGGTGTAAGAGATGTATTGAGGTGATTTAAAGAGTTGTGGCATAAACAATATTTTTATATTAGGGTTCCTCAATGGTATGGTCAAGGCATAAAATGAATCATGACTTGTACAAGCCACTGAAGGTCAAGAGCTAGGGTTTAGGTCCTTGGATGACCAGATGAATCTTAATGTGTCTTGAATGGGACTCATCATCCAATTAGGGTTTTGGAGAGTGAATGAGATGTCTTGAATGATCCTCCAAGCTTGTTGGATGGTTGAGGATAAAGATTAGGGTTAAGGTGGCTTGGGCACACCTCAACATGATCAATGGGTCTTGAGGCTTCATAGATGAACCACATGCCTTGGGTTTCTGGATTATTGAAAGTCAATAAGTACAAATGAATATGAGATAAGGTGTATATGATGTATGCTCATGGATTAGGGTTCAAGAGGATGATGTGTGAAGCTAGCGGAAATATACCCGAATGCAACGCATGTTCGAACATACAACAGAGTCTCCACCAAACTTTATTTATTCCCGAAGGAAAGGGAAAACATCGATAAAAACCGGGGAAAAGAGATATATTGGGTAAGGAAGTCGGTTATGCAAGGGGAAGGTATTAGAACCCCTAACATCCATGGTACTCCATGGGAACCGTTTTGATTGTTCTTGATCGGATGGGTGTTATATCTAAAGATTACCCGCGAAAGAATAAGGGAAAAGGAAAAGAATAAATAAAGTCCCCGGTGAGGATTAGGGCCCTCATGCCTACGTATCCTCATAGTGGAAATTTGGAGTTCAGAGCTCCGTAGTTCAAAGAACTAGTAGTGGGAGATGAAAAGAATTGTGATAATAGATATGGTCTGAACCAAAGGATAATCTGATTTGAACTCCAACAAGGGATAAAATATGAACCCAAGAGTAAAACTGGTATGAACTAACAAGTGAGGGGACCGAGGCATGATATCACTGTATTGTAAAAACCAAAAACAAAGAGGATTTCCTGTATACAACTGCAAAGTAAGTAAAGAGATATTCGTCTAAGCAACTAGGACTGACAAGACAAAAAAATAGGCTCTTGGCTCACAAAGAGATATAAGATGGAGCTCAAAGATATACTGTATTTGGCTCAAAGAATAGGGTATATCACATGAAGTGACTGAAGGTAGAATATGAATGCATTATGGAAATGAATGGAATGAATGATCAAAGTCATAGAAATGAAGGATTTGGTAATAGTGATAGAAGAGGTATAATTTGAAACCAAAGGTAAATGCGTATTGGAATCCATAGGAGAAATGAAATTTGTACCATAGAGGGAATGTGGAATGAACCAGAAGTGAGGGGATTAGGGCATGTTATCACTGTATGGTTGGGCCGAAAACAAGGAATTAAATGTCTGACAATAAGCCAAACAACTCTTGGCACAAAAGTGGACTTTTCATTAGGCGTCCTAAAAGGGTATATATGGAATTCCAAGTAAAGTTGTATTTTAGTTTCAAAGAAACAATATGTCACTGGAGTGAGTGGTTTATAATTCAAGAGAAATAATGGATTATGAAAGATATGAATGGTGCCCTAAGGCAGGAGAAGGAAGTCGGAGTGAGCACTTTCATAATCCATGATTTATCTTCAATCATAAACCACTCACTCCAGTGACATATTGTTTCTTTGAAACTGAAATACAACTTTCTTTGGAATTCCATATATACCCTTTTAGGACGCCTAATGAAAAGTCCACTTTTGTGCCAAGAGTTGTTTGGCTTATTGCCAGACATTTAATTCCTTGCTTTCGGCCCAACCATACAGTGATACCATGCCCTAGGCCCCTCACTTGTGGTTCATGCCACCTTCCCTCTATGGTACAAATTCCATTTCTTCTATGGATTCTAATACGCCTTTACCTTTGGTTTCAAACTATACCTCTTCAGTCACTGTTACCAAATCCTTCATTTTTATGACTTTGGTCATTCATTCCATTCATTTCCATGACACATTCATATTCTACCTTCAATCACTTCATGTGATATACCCTATTCTTTGAGCCAAATACAGTATATCTTTGAGCTCCATCTTATATCTCTTTGTGAGCCAAGAGCCAATTTTTTGACTTGTTGATAACGTGAAACTATACCATTTATTTTACTTGATTCACATGCATTTTAGTATGATTTTGTGTATGTTTTATTGTATTATATCGGTGTTGGTGCCCTGTTTCAGGTATTTATTGATGCAAAACTCATGTGTGAGAAAGAGGTAAAGAAAAGAGAAGAAACGAAGAAAAAGGGAAGAAAAGAAGAAAATGATGAAAATGCATGTTTTGGGCTTGTGGCATTCGCCACGCCCCTTGCCATGTCATTTCAGACTTTTAGTACCATGGCGTTTTCCATGGCCCTATGGCGTTTGCCGCAGACACCCAGTGCTGTTTTTCAACAACTCCACAAAACATGGTCAAAAACTCATCCTATTTTCCCTCCACCACTTCCACACGAATTTAGGGAAGTTCAACCCTTTCACCAATATAAAAAGGTAGAATCGGAAGGAAAAAAATATCCAAGTTTTTATCGTGTAATTTGATTCTTAGTTTTAAGCAGAAACACTCTAAAAGTGATAGTTCTTCCATATCGGGAAGCTATTGCACTTTGTTCTTACATTTACGAGTTGCTCGGATCAAGCGTGCCGACATCGTTGTAATTTTTCAGTTGTTATTTGTACTCGAAGACTTCTCCGATGTTTAATCCAATTATTATTATTTTCATCAAGTTTATTTTAATTGCTTAATTCTTTACTTTCTGCTTCCATTTGCAATTCTGAATTTTAATTATGTTTATGTTTAATGATTGTATCTGTATGATTAAGTTTAAAACCATGTTCGGCTAAACCTTTCGACATCGGTATGTAAGGACCGTCGTTCTGACGGGATTCGGTTATAATTAATGATAATTTTTGTAAGTTATTCTTCTAAATATGGTTTCCAATTCTAATTTAAAAAGGTTTTTGCACAAGAGTGAAAAGTCAATAAGGTTATAAATCAACAGAGCGAGAGTTTGAGATTTTAACCGGATAGTGATTTCTAGGCATTAATCCTAAACACAACGAGATCGCTTTAGGATTAATTAGGATTTATCAATTTCCAAAAATTACTTTTAATTCAGGTGGGTGAGCGAGAGCAAAACATTTTGGCTTAAGAGTATAGCCCAAGCCAATAATACGAGAGTGTGAGGCAAAGTCTTTTAATTTGATATTTTCTACTGGAAAGTGATTTACCTTTTTTAGTGTTAATTATTTACCGAATCCTCAAAGAATTATGTAATTTACATACTGATGCCTCTTTATTGAATATTTTCATCATATTATTATTTTCCAGTTGAATTTTATTTCCCCGTTTCCCTTAATCTAATTAAAAAAAAGAAAACAATCATTATCCTTAGCTTTAAATAGTAACTTTAGATAACGATAGTTTGGTTTTTGGTCATTTGAGTTCAATATCTCATTAAAACTACACGATACGACTGTGCACTTGCAGTTAGACATTTCGATAAACATACTAAGTCATGATCAAGTTTTTGGCGCCGTTGTCGGGGACTAATTAAGTCAATATCGTAACTCCACTATTGCACGGTATAAACTAAGGCAACTATTTTCCTTTTTATTTGTTTCAGTTGCATGCCAAATACTCGCTCATAAGGGAACAAGTTAGAACAACCGATAGACGAAGTCGAGCGTTATATTAGACTAAGACGTCGACTTAGACAATACCATTTAAAATACAACCTTCTTGATCCTGATATACCCGGACCAGATATGGATTCCCCTGCTAACCGTCCTTTAAGGGACTATGAACCATAAAATAACATTGTTGCCTCTGCCATCGACCGAAATGATTCCGAGTTGAAACCTTCGCTGTTTCAAGCTATACAACAAAACCAATTCTCTGGCATCCCTACAAACGACCTGAATCTCCATTTGTAAGTATTCGTACAATATGCAGATATGGTAAAAGCTAATGGTGTTAATCCCAAAGCAATACGATTACATCTTTTTCCTTTTCTTTAAGAGACAGAGCTAGAGCTTGGCTCCAGTCTTTACCGTCCAATTCCATAACTACACGAGACAAATTAAAGAAGGTCTTCTTAGCTAGATATTTCCCACCTAGTAAAACGGCTATAAGAAGCCAAAATCAATGGATTTAGGCAAAAAGACAACGAATCACTTTTCGAAGCGTGTGAGAGATATAAGGACATGCTGAGGATTTGCCCGCACCATGGGCATGAACCATTGCTTATTATCCACACCTTCTATGGTGGTCTCTCCTATTACACCAAATTAAACTTAGATGTTGCAGCTGCCGGCGCTATAATGGACAAACCATATGAAGAGACTTATCAACTTAGTGAAAATATGGCACAAAATCACTACCAATGGGGAGGAGAGTGCACTTCTATAGAGAAACCTCAACCAAAAGGAGGTATATACGAAGTCAGTGGCATAGATCACGTCAATGCTAAGGTAGACGTCCTGACTCAAAAGATTGAAAGTTTGACCATAACTCCCACGGCCACCGTAGCTGTCGTAGCCCTAAGCTGCGATATATGTGGAGTACCTGAACACAATGTTTCCGAATGCCAATTTCTAGCAGGCATCGCGCCTGACCAGTTAAACCATGCTCAAGGAAATCCGTACTCCAATATTTACAACCCAGGTTGGAAAAACCATCCTAACTTCTCTTATAAGAATAAAAATGCCTTGTATGCTCCAAATGAACCACCTCCTGGTTACCAGAAGCCAACTCAGAGTGCACCTTAAGCCGCTCCTCAAACGCCTAGAAAATCTAATCTTGAGTTAATGATGGAAAACTTTGTTGCTTCTCAAACGCAACAAAATAAGGAGTTTATGAACCAGAACGTCCATACCTCAAAATTAGTTTAACAATCAGCAACTAAAATAGATGCTTTGGCTACTCATAACAAATGCTGGAAACTCAAATTTCTCAAGTAGACCAACAACAAGAAACTACCGCAGCTCCAGCTAGAACTTTCCCCGGTCAACCTCAACCTAACCTGAAATGTCAAGATAATGCTATCACATTACGAAGTGGGACGGAGTTAGACAGGCTAATTGATCCCATAACACAAATTCCGCTGATGGCTCAGAAAAATGACCGACCTGATAAACCAGATGCAAAAGATGAAACCAAAAAGGCAGTTGAGAAGGCGAAACCATACGTGCCTCCACCGCCATATAAACCACCAATTCCTTACCCTCAAAGACTAGCTAAGTCCAAAACCGAAGGACAATTCAGGAAGTTCGTCAAACTTTTGAAACAACTTAATATTACCATCCCTTTCACCGAAGCTATTACATAGATGCCCTCATATGCCAAGTTCCTAAAAGAGATCTTATCTAACAAGAAGAAACTTGAGGATGATGAGACAGTGGCGCTTAATGCAGAGTGTAATGCTATCATTCAGAATAACACGCCACCTAAACTAAAAGATCCTGGCAATTTTTCCATACCCTGTGTGATAAGGAAGTTTGTAATAGACAGAGCCCTCTACGATTTAGGAGCTAGTGTCAATTTGGTGCCCCTTTCCATCTGCGAAATACTCAAATTGGGAGAGTTAAGACCAACAAGAATGTCTTCTAACTAGCAGATTATTCTGTTAAGTATCCCATAGGAATGCTAGAGAACATTCCCATCCAAGTCGGTAAATTCTTTATCCATACCGATTTCATAATAATGGACAGCAAAGAAGATTCTAACATCCCAATCATCCTAGGAAGACCCTTCCTAGCAACTACAGGTGCATTATAGATGTGAAACGAGGAAAAATGACTTTCGAAGTGGGAGAGGAGAAGATTGAATTCATTTTATCGCAATTTCTGAAAGCACCTGTCATAGATGACACGTGTTGTTTTATAGACATCATTGATGAGTGTATAAAAGAAATAAAAGTGGAACCATCCAAGGATACTGAAATCCTAAAAATCCCAGCATTGCCCATTCTTGAGGATGACCAATGGAAAGAACCATCCGTAGATGACAGTTTAAGGGAATGTCTAGCATTAACTCCAAATCCTATGCCATGCCTGAAGAAACCATCTATAGAACTTAAAACACTACCAAAAAATCCGAGATATGAATTCCTGGACATAGAGCTTGAGCACCTGTAATAGTCAACGCCGATATAGGACAAATAAAAACTGAAAAACTATTATATGTCCTAAGGAAATACCCTATTATATTACATAGAGCTTGAGCACCAGTAATAGTCAACGCCGATTTAGGCTATAACATCTCAGAATTAAAAGGAATTAGTCCCTCTCTATACATGCATCACATTATGCTAGAAGAAGACTCGAAAACCTCTAGAGAACACCAAAGGCGACTAAACCCGATTATGAGCGATGTTGTAAGAAAATAAGTGTTGAAGTTATTAGAAGCATGTATTGTATATCCCATATTTGATAGTAAATGGGTCAGCCTAGTACACATGGTACCCAAGAAAGGTGGTGTTACGGTTGTCGATAACAAAAAGGGAGAGGCCGTAGCTAAACGTGTAGTAACTAGATGGAGGATGTGCATTGATTATATAAAATTAAATAAAGCCACTCACAAGGATCACTTCCCCTTACCTTTTATAAATCAAATGCTGGAACGATTAACTAAGCATTCTCATTTTTTCTATCTGGACGGTTACTCAGGATTCTTTCAAATTCCCATCCATCCTAGTGACCAAGAAAAGACAACTTTCACATGTCCTTATGGTTCATTTGCCTATAGACGAATTCCGTTTGGACTTTGTAATGCTCCCACAACATTTCAAAGGTGCATGATGTCAATTTTCACAGACTATATAGACAATATCGTGGATGTATTTTTGGATGATTTTTCCGTTTGTGGGCAGAGTTTCCAAGGTTCTCTAAAAAACCTAGAAATGGTACTTGATGATGTGTGAAGGTTAATCTCATGCTAAATTGGGAGAAATGCCATTTCATGGTTAGATAAGGGATAGTACTTGGACACATAGTGTCTGATTAGGGGATTGAAGTCGACAAAGAGAAAATAAAGGTTATAGAAAACCTTTAACCCCTGAAAACTATTAGAGAAATACGAAGCTTTTTAGGACACGCCGATTTTTACCGCCGGTTTATTAAAAATTTCTCTAAAATAAAAAAACCATTAACCAACTTATTAATGAAAGACGCGGAATTATTCTTTGATGAAAAGTGTCAGGAGGCATTTGAATTATTGAAAAACATCATAATAACTACGCCCATCATGCAACCATCTGATTGGAGTAGACCTTTTGAGATAATGTGTGACGCGAGTAATTATGCTGTAGGCGCGGTTTTGGAACAAAGAACTGATAAAAAGCTTCATGCGATCTATTACGTAAGTAGAACCTTGGACCAAGCACAAATGAACTACGCCATGACTGAAAAGGAGCTCCTAGCCGCCGCTTTCGCATTAGATAAATTTCGTTCCTACTTAGTAGGAGATAAAATATTTATCTACACTAATCACGCTGCAATCAGGTATCTATTGAATAAAAAGATGCCAAACTAAGACTCTTAAGATGGATTCTTCTCTTGCAGGAATTCGACTTGGAGATCAAAGACAAGAAGGGAATTGAGAATGTTGTTGTCGACCACCTATATAGACTTGAGAATATGAAAATCAAGCAACAACCAATCAACGATGATTTCCCATATGATCGACTTGTAGCTCAAATTGATAGTAACACAACTGACTACCCTTTAACCTATAAAGATGCATAAACTGATGAGGTTGTAGAAGCCATAATTACTAAAACTACCATGCTGTGGTACGCTGACTTTTTCAACTACCTAGCAGCCAGAGTACTTCCTCCAGAGCTAACTTACCAGCAGAAGAAGAAATTCTTCCACGACTTGAAACACCACTACTGGGATGAACCCCTTCTTTTTAAAAGAGGCGCCGATGGTATCTCCCGTCACTGCATCCCAGAGGAGGAAGTCGACAACATCATAAATCATTTCCATGCGGCACCCTATGGGGGCATGCTAGCACCTCAAAAACTTGCGCAAAAATCTTACAATCCGGCTTCTTTTGGCCTAATTTGTGGAAAGATGTCCATTCCGCGGTTATACACTACGACCGATGCCAACGCACTAGGAACATCTCTAGACGCGATTAGATGCCTCTAAAAGGTATCTTGGAAGTAGAAGTTTTCGATCTGTGGGTGTAGCAGTAAATTCATGACCATCAAGCTATGGATAAACTTAACGTCAATAAAACCAAAGTTGCCACCGCGCTTTTATTGTTTCCAAAGGAAAAGGGAAAAGTATGAACAAAACCCAAAGATAAGAAGTTTTCAAATCAAAACTAATAAATTTCCAGAGATTACAGGTAAGGGGGTTGGTTACACAGAGGGAAGGTGTTAGCACCCAAAGTGTCCTAGGTACTCCTAGGGAGCCCTTTTTATGTGTGCATATGTATTTGGTATAAAAGATGTTTGAGAAAAATAAAGTGTGGGGATGAGAGAAGAATTTATTGATTATATTTTTGTATTTGACAAGACCTTCGGACTTGTGCCTACGTACCAACATAAAAATGAGGGATCAAAACCTCATAGTTCGTGGTAAAAATTTCAAAGTTGGTGAATTGCTATTAACAAAAATTTAATTGAGAAGGGCACAAAGGGCCAAAGTTTTGAATGAGGCTGTTAGTTTTTTTTGTCTTTTAAAATTTTAAGTCAATATGATTAGATGGCATAAGGCCAAAAGTTTCTACTTGAATTTTTTTTGTCTGATGCTTTCTTTTAAGTAAAATTTTTGTAACAGTTATTACTTGTAACAAAAATTTAATTGAGAAGGGCACAAAGGGCACAAGTTTGATTTAGGAAAAAGGAAGTTAAAAAATTCAATGGCATAAGGCCCAAAGTTTCTACTTGAAATAAGGTCTAAGTTTGAAATCATAAGCAAAGAAAGTTTTTGAAAAGGGGGAGAGATTTTGAAATTTAAGAAGTATGAGGAGATGAATAGGCTATCCTAAGCATAAAATTAAAAGTTGAGAGTTGAAAAGATCTGACCACTGTGATGCAATCCAACAAACAAGAATGTCATATAGAAACCCATTTTCCTTTGGACTTTGAATCAATCAATAATCAACAAGCAATTAGGAATATCAGACATCATGAAGATCAAGGCATGAAATAAAGATAGCCACATCAAGGCGAGCAATTCCCATAGCTAGCCGTCTTCTTTGTCTTCTCATGTATTAGATGAAATATTCCTTGATCAACTCAAAAGAAAGCATCAGACACAAGATCAAAATAACAATTAGCACCAAGACAAAGTAGCATATGGATTCAAACCATTCCCAAGACTTTCACGAGATGAAGGCTTAGTTCACAATAACTTGCTCTATAAAATGTTGGCACTGGCCAAGTCCTTTTGCATATGGAATGTTGCCTAGTTCTAAGTCCAAAAGTTTAGATCAAGATCAACAGTCCACCAAACACTTTTTAGGGTTTTTGTTGTTTATTAAGTGTTTTAAGGTCCTAAGACCACAAACAAAATCAAAATGCACAAACAAATATATACAATCACAAGATATGGCTCAAATGAGCAATGTGAAAATGGCATAAAGATAAACAAATTAAATGAAATGTAAATGACAATGAATGATAAATGACTGAAAATTAAATTGCATAAGGTAATTGACTTGAAAGTAAAGCAATATTAATAAGAGTTAGTCAAATGTTAGTTAAGTGTTAGTGGTGTTTTGCTTTTTAATTGATTAAGTCATTCTTTGGAGAACACTCAACCATCCATTCACAAGAAGGATCCTTAAACCAAGACATCTTCCATAGGAAGGAAAAAAGGTCAGGTTTCCACACAATACCATGAAGGATGGGAGAATTACAATCTCACTTACTAGAATGCTATGCCTTTAGGGTCAAATTTAGCTCTATGTTAAGCAATTGTAATTGGACTTATCTAGAAGTCAAAATTATCTGAGGTCGGGCAATACAAATTTAGTTGTTAATGCATGTTAGAGATTTGGTATAATGAACCAAACTCCTAAAACATACCACAAATTAAAAGAAAAAATCAAGAGGGATGGACCTATCTCATCCATACTTGTATTGACTCATCTGACACAGGGTCATTGATGAACCAATTAGCCTTATGACATTTTAGATTTCATTGGTCAATGAAAATAATGGGAAAGAATAGGGATGAAGATGAAGGGGGAGGGAAATGAGAGAAACACAAATTGGTCATGGGAGGAATTTTATCAAATTAAAATCATTCACTCATTTTGGGAGATGAAATATACATTTCATCAATCCCCTAAATCCAATGATTTTAATCCAACAAAAGTCAAATCAACCTTGACCAAGGCCCAAACAAATAGTCAAACATCACAAGACCATAAAAATGGCTCCACATAGTTTTTACACAATTAATCAATTAAAAATCAAATTAAAAAATGCATACAAATTCAATTTAATTTGGTCAAAACCTAAAATCTCTTTAAAACACCAAATAAATGGCCAAGAGATTTATCCTAGGTCAAACAAGGTCAAAGGACCTTAGACAAAAAATTTCATCATTTTTGAAAAGTCAAAAGTATTTTTAAACAATTAAAAATATGCACAAAAACATTTAATTCATGAAAAATATCAAAATTAATCCAAAATATAATTTTAATTCAGAAAACGAAAGAGGAAATTGTTTAAAGATTTTTGGTGAAAGTCCCATGGTTTTTGGATTAAAAATGAAATTATTATGAATTAAACAAAATAAAGCAATTAAACATAAAATCAGAAATTAAAAAGAAATTAAAAAAAACAAGGGCCATTAGATATCCCTCATTAATTGAGGTGGCATATCTGATGGCCAGAAGGGCGCATTCCACCAACTCTTGAGTCAAACGCGTGGCATAAGTGGTAATCACATTGGATGATCGGGATTAGAACGTGGAGGGAAAATCTGATGGATAGGAGCAAGCCACCACACCACCGGAGCTAGGGCTTCGATTGTCTTCTCTGGTGGATCTCACCGGATTGGTCCACCACCAACCACCATGAAAATGAAAAACAAGGACATCAATTTAAAGAAATAATGCTCAGGAGCTCAAATCTGACCTCAATTTTCTTCAATTCCAAATATATATCAAGACATACAGGGATTTGAATTTTGAGGATTAAGAACTGAGTTGCTTCGATTTGACCTCTAAGCAACTCGGTCTTGTTGCCTACATTGGTAGGACTTCAGCCAACCAAAAATCACAAAGAATAATGAATAATTGAGAGAGAATCGAAGAGATGAAAATTCTGAAAAATTACCTTCGAAGGAGCTTCAACCTTGCTTGATCTTGATTCCAATTGTCCTTGGCTTGGTTTCAGAAGCTCCTAGGAGGTGATTAGGATCAAAGAAAAGCTTGGACTCTTGGAGTTTCAATCTCAAAGTAGAATGATATTTGAAGCTCGGTTTTCAAATGAAAACCTTCAAGATTATCCTTTAATGGTGAGGGTTTGGATTGCAGGTTCAAAGCTGGGGCATGAGGTCCTTAATTCTGAGCCATGAGGGTTGTATTTATAGCCAATGTGATTCATTTCCACACACTTCCAAATTTTGCCAAATTTAACAATTTGTATTGCATGTTGCATGGGCGTGTGATAGGCCCATCAAGTGATGTATTCAGGTCCAAAAATGCTTGTGTACAATGCTGAAATCATGTCATGTGGCCATGCATTTGAATTTGAAATGTGAAGGTGAAATCCATCCAAATGGTCCTTTGAAAAGAACCCATGCGCAAGTCCTTCATTCCTTGGCCAAATGAGGTGATCTTAGACTTTTTGGAAAGGTGAGAACAAGGGGAACAACGTTCATGTTGAACACTTTTCCATTTGAAGCTTGGATAATGAAGAATTTTGAGGTGGAAGTTTGGAAAATCAGACATATTTGAAACTTTTCTAAGTACCAAGTCAAATGTTCACTTCTTCCACCTTGAATAACTTTTTCTATGGACTTCAAATGGGAAAAGTTCCTTCATAAAAGTTGTATCTCTTTAAAATATCTTCAATTTGGTAACAAATTTGTCCTTATTTGGATTTAGCATGAAGGAGTTATGCATTTTAGAAGTTGAGGAAAATCACTTGTTCAATGGTAATGACCCAAAATGACCTATAATGTTTCCTCTTGACACATGCATTTGCAAGTTGAATTTGAACTTCTTCTAAACATAAAAGTTATAAAGGACATCTTGAATTTGATCATGGAGCTTTAATGGCGTTCATATCATAAGAATTGAGAAAGTTATGGTTCTTGGAAATTGACCTCCTAACTAGGGTTCAGACAAAATGACCTATAATCGCTCACCATACAAAATGACTTTACAAGCAAAACTAGATCTTAACATAAACATGAAAATTGTTTGGAATGTCATAAGGAGTAAGTTTTATCTTGTAATCATTTTCATATGACAAAAATTGTAGGAGATAGGGTCTAGGGAACCCCAGTTTTGACCAGTTGACTTTCTCTTGTCAACCACCATGAACCAACTTGCAAACTTGACATTATCTTGATATTTGGGACACATGGAGGATCATATATGCATAAGATGATGTAATATGATGTATCCCTTGAAATATTTGATCAAATGTTGAAGAAACTTGCTGAGGAAGTCACACAAGATACCCAGATGAATTAGGGCTTCCAAGGAAAACAAGCTTCAAGATCTTGATGAATTCTTGATCAAAATGATATGTGAAGACCATGGGCTAGAATTAATTTAAACCATGTATTGATTAGTCTCCTTGCATTGTGAGTCTCAAACCCTAGGTATGAGCTTGATGAGGCATTGGTGGATGCACACACTACCTATAAAAGCAACAAACTATACATTGACATATTTTTGGTATTTTGGTTATTAAATAATGACAAACAAAGTATGATACAATCAAACGTGCTTGGTGAACTCTCCCAATGCAAACCAATGAATGAGGGGCATAGAGGATGCCAATATGTGACCCCAAAGCTAATGCATATGATGAGATAACATGAGGGATCTTAGGGTCAAAATTGGGGTCTTACAGCTGCCCCTATTTAAGGACATTCTAACTGAGGATGTGAAGGTTAAAACTTTCACATCAACTCAATAGAATGGACTTAAATAACAACATATAGAAACAATTTTTGGTCCCTAAGAGACCTCATGATGCATATGATATGAATGTTAAAAATAATCTATGTGGGGAAAATATTGCCACAAAGGAAAAGAATCTGGAGAGACTGAAAGTCCACAGGAGCATAATGCATTCCGTAAGGAACACTCACTGGGGAGAGAAAGACTCTGGGGGATAAAAATTTATGTGTAGGTCAGGCTACGACTTAAACTGCTGGAGACATGAGGGAAAATTTCCATGAAAATAAATCAATGGAAAGACTTGGTTGGGGATAAGGGAAATTTGCAGGGGAGACGAGTAAATCAGAACAAAGCTGAAATAATCGAACCAAACAGGGGATGGCGATTTCACTGAGGAAATACACACTCAAACTCAATTAGGGAAGAATGAACTTCAACACAGGAGTACCAGAAGTATATTATCTATTACCGGTTACTGGGTAAGAATATAGTGTACTCTGATAGAGGGACATCTGTTACCGATTAGGGTATATATATTAAGGATGTCTCGCTGAGAAAAAGGAGGTACATTCGTTACCGGTTACTGGGTAAGAATGACCTACTGGGGAAAAATATCAAATATAGTTTACAACTACTGGTTACTGGGCAGAAGACCAAAGAGAGAATATTTGTCACCGGTTAAAGTGAACATATCAAGGATAGACTCAAAGGAAGAATATCCGTCATCGGTTAGGATGAACATATCAAGGATAAACTGCCGAGGAAAAATAGGAATTATATATATCAGTTACTGGATAGAATACCAAAGAAGAGAATATCCGTCACCGATTAAGATGAACATATCAAGGATAAACTCAGTAAGGGAAAACAGGATTTACAACTACCGGTTACTGGGTAGAAGACCGCAAAGAGGAGAAAATCCGTCATCGGTTAAGATAAACTTATCAAGGATTAAATCTCTGGGGAATAAAAGTAAGGATTACAACTACCTTTTTACTGGGTAGAAAACCAACAGAGGAAGAATATCCGTTACCGGTTAGGATGAACATATCAAGGATAGACTCAGCAAGGGAAAACAGGAGTTACAACTACCAGTTACTGGGCAGAAGACAGCAAAGAGGAGAAAATCTGCCATCGGTTAAGATGAACATATCAAGGATAGACTGCCCGGGGAAACGTGAAAACGAATCTGCTGGGGAAAGCAAAGGAAATAGATTACATTTTACCGGGCATTGGGCAAAAGTAAGGTACTAGAAAAACGAGAAGAAAATTACCAGTTATTGGGTAATAGACTCTCAGGAGACCAAAATATCCATATAGGTAGTAACTAGAAAGAAACGATCAAACAAATGACTCAACCCAATGAGGATATATCTCAAGGGGAGTGGTTCCATCTAGATAATTAACTGGGGGAGGAAACTGAAATAATAATCATCCACGAGGGAATAACTCAGTGGGGAATGAGAAAGGTTAAACTCTTTCTACTTAAGGGGATGGCACTCTATGATTGAAGGAGGACAAACACACCGAATCTGCATGGGAAAAATTATCACCATAGCAGGGGATCAGAAATAAGAAATCAAATGCGATAAAAATGCATAATGAAATATCTGATGCGGGAATATGTATGTATACAATTGATGATTATGCTGACAAAACAATCACAAAGGATACAAATATCACAGATTTGAGTCATCACTGCAACACTCGGCTAATCTCAACAAGATGGAAACACCAACTGGAGAAAAATGTCGGGGATGAATATAAATCATCTGGCTTTGAATAACTCAATCGTGGTTGGGGAAAGAGAAAAGATCTGTTGAGGATCTAACTGTCAATTCTGTGGGGAATTTTAGGTCAATACCATATTAAATGGGAGACAACCTCGCAGGGGACCCAATCAAATAATTCTCAGAATCAACACTGTCGTATCTGAAGATGAACTCCGCCGGGGAGTACAAGAGATAAAACTCTATAAGGAGGATCTAGGCAAACTGCTGAGGAGGTGAACCTATAACTCAGTTGGGGGAAAAGATATGGAAAAGAGACTGATCACCAGCTCCATTCTACTGGGATAAATGATGAATTATTTGGGAAAAATCACTAAACCAACTGCTTGGGGGATAACCAACAAGGCTTCACATTTCAAGACTTACCGGTTCTCAAACTACTATTGATATTCCTTGCTGAAATCGATTATTCTTAAAGTAATTGATTTTATATTCTTAAGAAAAAAATGATTTTAATTTATTAATTCCTTTCAAAATTATCATCATAAAAATTCAATTTTATTTAGCTGAAAATGAATAAGAGTAGAAATAATTGGATAAAAAAAGCTCAACTTTATTTAATTGAATGGTAGTCTGTAAATGACAAGACTCCATAGATCTTTTTTACAAAGTTGAAAATGGTAATTTACATGGAAAAGGGCTACATTGAATACAATGATCACTACTCTCCCTACCAACTTCAATATTCACTGTGCTCTTGGTTTTGGTTGAGAAATACGAATCAGAACCAAACAACTTGCTCCAATGATCGGGACCAACCAAATGCATTTACTTGTTATAATCCCTAACTTTTGCCTAGATTGCCCCAAGGTGGGGTACTCAATCTATTTCTAATTTATGTCTCTAACTTTTGCCTGGATCTCCCTTTCGGGTTTTCAATCCACCGAGACGCTCATTTTTTCCTAAGCCGCCCTTTCGGGTTTTCAACTTAGCAAGCTGCTCTTTTCTTTTTTTAAGTGAAGTATTTCTTGTCAGCATCGACGTTCACAGGACGAGTGAACTCTTCACCATCCATAGTTGTGAGAATCAAAGCACTGCCTAAAAAGGCTCTCTTAACAACATATGGGCCTTCATAGTTAGGAGTACATTTTCCTCTAGCATCAGGTTTTAAAGATAGAACTTTCTTGAGCACAAGGTCACCTTCTCTAAACACACGAGGCCTGACCTTCTTATTAAAAGCCTTCTTCATTCTCTACTCATATAACTGAGTATGACACATGGTAGTCAATCTCTTCTCTTCAATTAAATTCAACTGATCATATCTGGTCTGGCACCATTCAGCTTCAGTCAACTTGGTTTCCATTAAGACACACAATGATGGGATCTCAATCTCTATTGGGAGCACAACTTCCATACCATAAACGAGAGAGAAAGGGGTTACCCATGTTGAAGTGCGGATGGATGTACGGTATCCATGCAGAGCAAATGGGAGCATCGCATGCCAATCTTTATACATCACAACCATTTTCTAAATGATTGTCTTGATGTTCTTATTCGCAGCTTCAACAACCCCATTCATCTTGGGTCTGTAGGGAGAAGAATTATGATGTGCGATCTTGAAGTCTTTGTAAAGAGCTTCCACCATATTATTGTTCAAGTTCGATCCATTATCAGTAATGATCTTACTCGGCACACCATAACGACATATAATCTGATTCTTGATAAACCTTACAACAACTTACTTGGTTACATTCGCATATGATGCCGCTTCAAGCCACTTTGTGAAGTAGTCAATAGCCACCAAAATGAAACGACGTTCATTAGAAGCTTTTGGCTCAATCATGCCAATCATATCAAATCCTCACATGGAGAAGGGCCATGGAGAGGAAATGACGTTCAACAGTGTTGGAGGAACATGAATCTTATCTGCATAAATTTGACACTTGTGGCATTTCTTCACAAACTTGCAATAGTCAGATTCCATTGTCAGCCAATAGTAACCTGCTCTCAACATCTTTTTTGCCATAGCATGTCCATTGGAATAAGTACCAAAGGAACCTTCATGGACTTCAGTCATCAATAAGTCTGCTTCGTGTCTATCCACGCATTTGAGCAAAACCATATCGAAATTTCTCTTGTAAATCACATCACCATTCAAGTAGAAGTTGCCAGCTAATCTCCTCAAAGTCTTCTTATCTTTTAAAGATGCCCCGGGAGGGTAAATCTTACTTTGGAGGAAACACTTGATATCAAAATACCATGGCTTTTCATCTTTTACTTCTTCAACAACAAATACATGAGCTGGCCTATCAAGACGCATCACAGTCAAATTGGGAACTTCATTCCATAATTTTACCACGATCATTGAAGCAAACATTGCAAGAGCATCTGCCGTCCGGTTTTTGTCTTAAGAGATGTGATGAAACTCGACTTTTGTAAAGAAAGATGAAATCCTCCTCGCATAGTCTCTATATGGTATCAAACTGGGTTGATTCGTCTCCCATTCACCTTTGATTTGATTCACAACCAAAGCTGAATCTCCATAGATGTCAAGATACTTTATTCTGAGATCGATGGCCTCTTCAAGCCCCAGAATGCAAGCTTCATACTCAGTCATATTATTCGTACACTTGAAGGTCAACCTTGCTGTAAATAGAAAATGAGTGTATTGAGGAGTAATATTCACTGCCCCAATGCCATTACCATACGAATTAACAACTCCATCAAATACCATGCCCCAACGGGAACCAGGTTCTGGCCCTTCTTCAAGCAATGGTTCATCATAATCTTTCATATTCAAGTATAAAACCTCTTTGTCAAGAAAATCATACTGCACTGACTAGTAGTCTTCAATCGGTTGGTGAGACAAATGGTCAGCCAAGACACTACCTTTGATAGCTTTTTGAGATCGGTATTCAATATCATACTCAGATAACAACATCTGCCAGCGGGAAATTCTCCCAGTTAAAGCAGGCTTCTCAAAAATGTACTTGATTGGATCCATTTTGGATATCAACCAAGTAGTATGATTCAATATATACTGGCACAGACGCTTAGTAGCCCAAGCCAATGTGCAACATGTCTTTTCAAGCATAGAATACTGAGTCTCACAGTCGGTGAATTTCTTACTGAGGTAGTAAATTGCACATTCTTTCTTTCCAGTTTTGTCTTGCTGACCCAGAACACAACCCATACTCTCATCAAGCATAGTCAAATACATGATCAACAGTCTTCCTTCAACACGCGGAGACAGAATCAGAGGCTTAAGCAAATACTCTTTGATACTGTCAAATACTTTCTGGCAATCTTTGGTCCAATCACAAGACTGATCTTTTCGAAGAAGCTTGAAAATAGGCGCACATGTGGAAGTCATATGAGATATGAATCTTGAGATGTAATTCAAGCGGCCGAGAAAACCTCTGACTTGCTTCTCAGTTTTGGGCGCAAGCATTTCTTGTATTGCTTTGACCTTGGCAGGATCAACTTCAATACCCTTTTCACTGTCAATAAAGCCCAACAACTTACCAGAACTAACACCAAAAGTACACTTATTGGGATTCAAGTGGAGTTTGTACTTCCTCAAACGCTAGAATAACTTCAACAAATGCTCAACATGTTCTTCCTCATCACTTGACTTGGCAACCATATCATCAACATAAACTTCAATCTCTTTATGCATCACATCATGAAAAAGAGTAATCATAGCTCTCTGGTACGTTGCACCAACATTCTTTAAACCGAAAAGGTGTCACTCTATAACAGAATGTTCTCCAGGGTGTAATGAATGTGGTCTTCTCCATATCTTCAGGTGTCATTTTGATCTGATTATAACCGAAAAATCCATCCATAAACAAAAAGACTTTGAATTTAGCTGTATTGTCTACCAACATATCAATGTGTGGCAGAGGAAAATCATCTTTCAGACTAGCTTTGTTCAAATCTCTGTAATCAACACACGTGCGTACTTTTCCATCCTTCTTAGGAACAAGCACACTATTGGCCACCCACTGCGGATACTCGGAGGTAACAAGAAAACCGGCATCAATCTTCTTCTTCACTTCCCCTTTGATCTTTACTGCCCTATCAGGATGAGTCCTCCTCAACTTCTGCTTGACCGGCGGGCATTCTGGCTTCAACGATAATCTATGCTTCACAATCTCAGAATCCAACCCAGGCATGTCTTGATAGGACCAATAAAACACATCTAAATACTCTTGAAGAAGATCAATCAACCCCTTCTTAGCTTCTAGACACAGTGGAGACCCAATCTTGACTTCCTTCACATCATCCTCGGAACCCAAGTTGACTAGTTCAACCTGCTCTTCAAATAGCTAAATGGCTTTTTCCTCATGCTCAAGTAAACGAGATAATTCATCAGATGCTTCTTCATCATTGGTCTCTTCCTCAACTTCAAACACAGGGAAATCAAAGTTTGGAGAGGGAGTAGGTTCATTGTATTCAATGGGTTTGAGAACCAACCTGCATAATAATTTGATATTTTGATTTTAGAGAAGTGAATTATGACCAAATATTATGCAGATGAAAGATTATTATTTATTTATGGTTTTTTTGTGATTACCATTTTCAGAAAAGGAAAAAGTAAAAAACAAAACATCATAGATGTGGATGAATAAAATTGTATTTTATTGATGATAATTGAAATGCCCAACAATGTTCACTTCTACCTTAGGCATAGGAGAAGGATTTTTCTTAAAAATGAAAAAAAATTACTTAGAGAAATGAATAACAGTAGGAACATCAACAACAACCCAATTGTTGCAAGTCTGGCCATGTGTCACAAACTTTGCGCAAGCTTTGTCTTCATCGTCACCATCCTCAGTCACAACAACTGAGTGTTGATCATTCCCATGAATGAACCTTCCACTATGGAAACTCGGTTGCATGACTTCAGTTTTGACGTTGAACGACCCTGGTTGAAATCCCAATCCAACCCTATTCTTGTTCTCAACAATATCTATCATTCGGCCCCATTGATCAATGCTGCCAGCCTCGATAGCCTTTTGTGCATCCTTTAGAGAGGACATAGGTGCCCCAGTTTTCTTCTCCTAAGCAATAGACAAGGCTTGGAACGACATTCTAACCTCATCCTCAACATCAACATAAGAAAAGGATGACAAATGGCTCACCAATAATGCCTTCTCTCCACCAACAACGACAAGCTTTCCGTTCTTCACAAATTTCAACTTCTGGTGAAGAGTAGACGTCACTGCTCCTGCTTCATGAATCCATGGCCTTCCCAATAAACAACTGTAGGTCGGGTGGATATCCATTACCTGGAAAGTAATCTGGAAAGGTTGCACCAACTTCACTAATGACGATCCACTTCACCAATGAAGGTCTTACGAGAACTATCAAACGCTTTGACAATCACGCCACTGTATCTCATTGGGGCGCCTTGGTAGGAAATTATGGACAAAGTTGATTTAGAAGTACGTTCAAAGATGACCCAGTGTCAACCAACACATTGGACATAGCGTCCTCCTTGTAGTTCATAGAAATATATAGTGCCAAATTGTGAATTCTGCCTTCCTCAGGAAGCTATTCATCACAAAAACTCAAATTATTGTAAGAAGTAATATTGGCAACTATGTGGTCAAACTGATCCACAATCACATCATGCAGAACATAAGCCTGCTCGAGCACTTTCTGCAATGCCTCCCTATGTGCCTCAGAATTCATCAATAATGACAGCAAATAGATCTTTGACGGGGTTTGGAGTAGCTGCTCCACCAAATTAAACTCACTTCTCTATATTAACTTCATAACTTCATCATCATCATTAGCCTTCAGTTTGTTGGATTCACCAGACTGACACACTGAAGTGCTAACCAGATTTGCTAATAGAATCTCGGCCTTCTTACTGACTGCAACATCTTCTACCTCCTTTGGAAAAACCAGACCAAATACACGACCACTACAGGTCACCTTTGCAATGTCATAAATATTTACCATGGAGTCTGCAACTGGTAAAGGAACCTCTTAACCATTTTCTACCATTGTGGCATTGTACTGATAAGGCACATCTTTATCGGATGCATACATAACAGGGCCCTATAACCATATAACCAACGGTGATACCGATCTATTGACATTGTTGCTGTTGCTGCTATCAAATTGAATAACTACCCGCTCAGGGGTCTTGAACACTGGAACAATCACATTCACATCATCTATATCCCTAGACTATTGAATCTGTATTACATTCTCATCTATAAATTTCTGGATATCTCACTTGACGATCATGCACCCACGGGGGTTCATAGTGCAAATTGCACAACCATCATGGTCGTGCTCACAGTCACTAATTAAAAGAAGGTTCTATGCATTTCCACCAACAACCTACGGATACATCATACATCGAATACTAAGAAATTCCCTGGAAAGCCGTCCACCATGTTGATAGTAGCATTAACATGAGCAGGAAATGGATTAGCTTTCACATTGGGTGCTCTGTCCTCAAAGGCACCATCCCACTCTTTATAAGCTTTTGTACTTCATACTTCAATGAATAACAGTTTTCTATGTCGTTTCAAGGGGCTCCCTAGTGAAAAACACATCGAAGTTCAGGTTTGAACCACCATGGAAGCGGCTCAAGAATCTATGGAGGATTTATGGGTTGGATGAGATTCTTGAGAACCAAGGATGGATATAATTTTGTGTACGACATAGGAATAGGGTCAAAGGAGACCTTCTTCCTCTCAAAGCTTTGCTGGTTATTATTGGTGTTGTTGTAATTGGTTCTTTGTTGCGGTTGTTGTTAACGTTGTTGTTGTTGAATCAGAACAGATTGATTGTTTGAATAGTTGTAAAAAACTGGAATTACTGAAGAAACTTGAAGTTGATGTTGGCGAGGTTGAGAACTCTTTCTTACATGAGGCCTCCTCTGTCTCCCCACTGACACTGAATTAGTTTCCCCCTCCTTCCTCTTGGAGAAACTACCCCCATATTTCTTGCTAGATGATGCTTCTTCTTTGGACAAACGTCCTTCACGGACTCCCTCTTCTAACCTCATCATCATATTTACCATTTCGGTAAAGCCATTAGGGGCACTGACAATCATACGTTCGTAGTAAAACGAACTCAACGTCTTTAAGAAGATCTTCGTCATTTCTTTATCTTCCAATGGTGGGATTATCTGAGCAGCAGGTTCCCTCCACCTCTGAGCATACTCTTTGAATGTCTCCTTATCTTTCTGAGACATAGACCTCAATTGGTCTCTTTTGGGCGCCATATCAACGTTGTACTTGTACTGCTTAATAAAGGCTCCACCCAAGTCATTAAAAGTATGAATACTTGCACTGTCTAAACCCATATACCATCTCAAAATGGCACCAATCAAATTGTCTTGGAAGTAGTGAATCAGCAACTGATCGTTATCAATTTGAGTTGACATCTTTCTGGCGTACATAAGAAGGTGACTTAGCAGACAAGTCTTTCCTTTATACTTTTCAAAGTCAGGGACCTTGAACTTCATCGGGATTTTCACATTAGGAACTAGGCATAGCTCAGAAACACTCTTACCAAACAAGTCTTTTCCTCTCAGAGTCTTCAACTCTTTACACAACTCGAGGAACTGATCCTTCATTTCGTCCATCTTCTCATACACGTCTGGACCCTCAGATGACTCAGAATGGTAAATAGTATCCTCAACATGAGGAAGAGTATGAACAACTGGAGGTTGCACTGACATGACAGGGCTAGATGCCGACAAAGAGACAAAAGTGGGTGCGTATCCTTCAGGCATAAAGTTTGATGGCATTCCCCAAGGGAATCCAGCAGGCATGAAAGGACCGAATTGGATGGCAGCAACAAGAACAGTCGAGGTAACAACCTCAGAAATGACAGTCCTCTGGGGAGGCGTTGTAGGAGTTGGTGAAGTATGGTTCTGTGCAACAATGACGGATTCCATCAATGTTGTTAACCTAGAAATTTCATCCTTCAACTCTCTGTTCTCTTTCTCTAAATGCTCCATTATCTTCGGTTAATTAGCGTGAGTGTTGTATCGGTGAGTCAACTTGGCTGAAGCACATAAGAATAACTGATAAGACATATGGCTGAAGAAAACCTACTATGCAAATGATGCATGAAATGCAATGTTTTTATTTTTTTAATAATAAAAGGCTTTTTCTTTATTATGTTTGTTTAATAAAGTCCCTAGAATAGCTAGTCCGTTTAATGTATCGAGTATGACTTAATCATGAGATCACATTAAACATAAGGACACTATTCTTAAAGTATCCGTAGTCGAGCTTTATTGTGAAGTGGGATAACATTAAAGCATGAAGACTATTATGTTTATAGACTGATGATCACATCTCATGGATCATGGATAAGGAGTTATCAAGTCTTAAACATAGGTATGAATATTAAGAGTAATATTTATACTGGATTGACCCGCTATGAGAATACTATAGAGAATGTTATGCAAAGTGTCATAAGTTATTCTCATGGTGATAATGGTGTATACCACCCTTCGATCTGAAACCACTATGGACCCTAGATGTAAAGTCGAGTGCCTTATTGCTGATCAAATATTGTCCGTAACTGGATGACCATACAGACAGTTGATGGGTACTCCACGAAGCAAGCTAAGGGACATGAGTGACCTAGATGGAATTTGTCCATCCTGTGTAACAGGATAAATGTCTATGGGCCCAATATTGAAATGGACAAGGATGACACGGTCTATGCCTTGTGTTCAATATAGACATAAGGGCAAAAGGGTAATTATACACATAATTATTATGACAGAAGGATTTGTCAGATCACATGACATTTTCGTGTCTTGGGTAGCAGTGATGTGTTGCTAGATACCGCTCACTATTTATTATGTTAAATACGTGATTTAATATAATTTCCAATGCCGCGAAAACCTACAGGGTCACACACAAAAGGACGGATTGATGAGAGATAGAGTAACTAAGGAATACCGTAGTGTACGGTGCACTTAAGTGAATTGTAGAACATCGTAAGGTACGGTGTGCTTAAGTAGAATACGAAATATGGTAAGGTACGACGCGCTTAAGTGATATTGGCATATTATAAGATATGGGCCACATACACTTGAATGGGCTTTTTAGCTTGCAGCCCACACAAGTGGTTCTATAAATAGGACCCTTGTGTAGAAGCATTTGTGCAGTTGCAATTTCGTTTCTCTCTCTCTCTCTCTCTCTCTCTCTCTCACTCAAAGCCTTCATTTGTAGCAGCTAGCACTGAGATTGAAGGAATCCGTTCGTGTGGACTGAGTAGAGGCGTTGTCATCGTTCAACGTTCGTGATTGCTCCATAGATCTGCATCAAAGGTTACAATCGCCACAAGAGGTAACGATTCTATCACTGATCATGCCCATTCGTAAGGATCATTAAAGGAGAAATTTTAAATTCCGCTGCGTTTTGGATCACCCTTCTCCTTCAGTGGTATCAGAGCCACTTACGAAACCATGCATCTGATAGCTGTTTATTTTCTGTATTTTCTGTATTAATACGATTAAAAGACAGAATGAATCAAATAATAAACGAGTAATTAAATTGAGATCGATCAAGTTATATATATGATATAAGTAATCCTGATGCAAAATACGGTATATATGATATACTCTTTCTGTTTCATTAATTCAAACACTTAATGGTTATTTTCCTTTGAGCGATCAATGGTCGTTTGCTTCTTGATCCGACATTAGTATGGTGAAGCAATAACGTATTGATCAATCATACTGAATCAACAATCGAGATGTGTTTGACGGTCTGAAATTGGTGCATTAGGGTTAATGACGGCACAAGGGTTGTGTTGTCAAAGAGTTATGCATTAGGGTTAATGACGACACAAGGGTTGTGTTGTCAAAGAGTTATGCATTAGGGTTAATGACGGCACAAGGGTTGTGTTGTCAAAGAGTTATGCGATTAGGGTTGTGACTGCGCAAGAGTTGTGCTTTAAAGTATCAAGTGTTGATGCGAAAAACGACGTCGATTTCAAATGAATTGTTCATTAAAATTTTCGGCCAGGGGCGCTGCCCCTACAACCCCGCAAGGGGCGCTGCCCCCTTGACCCCCGTCCACTGAACGGTCAACGGAACCACCGTCCGCTGACCGGGTAGCGGACCCCCCGCTAACTCTGCGTAGTGTATTCGGTCGCTGAAATTTAATATGGTTTTAATTAATTAAAAGAATTAAAATTAATAATAATAATAATGTGTTTTTTATTATTGTCTTGTGGTGATCGGTTATGGCCTTAGTTTTCCTTTATTTTGTTTTGGGTTTTAAAATACGACCTGCGTGTCGTGCCTCTATTTTAATCTCTTAATGTAACTTCTTTTCTCATCTCACTCCCTCGTATGTAAAACAAGTTTCTTTTATGTAATGTAATGTTATGAAGAAAGAGAAGAATTCAATATCAAAGGAGGACAACCTTGAAGATCTTGCTTGGAGAAGCTTAGATCGTTATTAGCTTAGCTTAGGTTCTCTCATTGGCTTGGGAGAGCAATTGCGCTAGGGGCCATAACTGTTTCATTATGTATGTATGTTGATGCATGTGAGAGACGATTTATATGATAAATAAGCCAGTGAGATCAGAATAATTGCAAATTCCCTCAAATTAAATATTAAATTTATGCTTTCCAAGTTTTAACACTCATCAAGACTAGTATCGGATAATGTAGGTTTCGCCTACGCGAGGTGCATGTTCTATATTAGTAAGGTGCAATGGGATAATTGTAATATCCAATTGTTAAAATAATGGGTCAAACTTAACTAAACAAATTATAATAAGATTATATATGTTTAGAAGCAAGAGTTGGAAATGATCCATGTGATGGATTGGAATAAGGAGTTATTCACCCAACTAAAATATTCGAGAGTTGTATTAGATACAATTGGAAGGAGTTCCTACCTAAATAACCTAGTTTTGTGTAATCCGCCTACGCGGACTTAAAACAAAGTGAAATATGGATCTTGACCCACTAGAAAATCTTCCAACGGGATTTTTTGAATCAAATGGTGAGGGTCATTTGTTTTGAGTAAAATAGTGGGAGCATATTTAACTAAAGGCCTAATTAAATATGTTATTGATACTTATATTTTCATTATTTTCATGTAGATTACCATGACAACAAACACCTCTAACAACATTTTGCGATCAATCCTTGACAAGGAAAAATTGTCTGGGACAATTTTTTTGGATTGGCACCGAAATCTTAGGATTATCCTCAAACATGATAAAAAGTTGTATGTCTTGGAGAAACCTGTTCCTGAAGAGGAACCTCCTAGTTCTGCACCTAAGGCAGAAAGAGATGCTTATAAGAAGCATGTCGATGATGCCAATGAAACTGCTTGTCTCATGCTAGCTACCATGAACTCAGAGTTGCAAAAGCAACATGAGAACATGGCAGCGTTCGATATGATCGAACACCTGAAGATGCTCTATCAAGAGCAAGCAAGGCATGAAAGGTTTGAAGTTTCAAAAGCCCATTTTCAAGATAAGTTAGCTGAAGGAGCCCCTGTAGGTCCCCATGTGCTCAAGATGATTAGGTATGTGGAAAACCTTGAGAGGTTGGGTTTTCCCCTCGGAAAGGAACTTGCGACTAATTTGATCTTGCAATCGTTGCCAGATAGATTCAGTCAATTTGTCCTAAATTTCAATATGAATGATATGGACAAATCTCTTCCTGAACTGCTAGCCATGTTAAGAACTGCTGAGCAGAATCTGAAGTCAAAAGGGAAGTCCATTATGATGATCGGAAATGGAAAGAGACAGAACAAAAGGCCCACCAAGCAGGGTGATAAAGGGAAAGGCAAGGAAGTTGCCAAACCCAAACCCACTATTGCTGCTTTAAAGCCTAGTGGAGGCATAGCAAAAGAAGGCACATGCTTCCATTGCGGTAAGACCGGACACTGGAAGAGAAACTGCCCAAAGTACCTGGAAGATAAGAAGAATGGAGTAGAGACTTCAACTTCAGGTATTTTTGTTATTGAAATTAATTTATCTACTTCTGCATCATGGGTATTAGATACTGGATGCGGTTCTCACATTTGTACCAATGTGCAGGGACTAAAAAGGAGTAGAGATTTGGCAAAAGGTGAAGTCGACCTACGAGTTGGCAATGGAGCAAAGGTTGTTGCTTTATCCGTAGGAACTTATGTATTGACTTTACCTAGTGGTTTAATAATTCAGTTAGAGAACTGTTATTATGTACCTGCAATTAGCAGGAATATTATTTCCGTTTCTTGTTTGGACAAGTTTGGTTTTTCATTTATAATAAAGAACAATTGTTGCTCAATTTATTTGAATGATATATTCTATGCTACTGCACAAATGAACAATGGACTATATGTCCTTGATCTTGAAATGCCTATTTATAACATTAATACTAAAAGGATGAAACCTAATGAGTTAAATCCAACTTACCTTTGGCATTGTCGATTAGGCCACATAAATGAGAAACGCATTTCAAAACTCCATAAAGATGCACTGTTGGAATCTTTTGATTATGAATCATATGAGACATGAAGATCTTGTTTAATTGGAAAGATGACAAAGTCTCCATTCACAGGAAAAGGTGAAAGAGCTAATGATCTTTTTGCCCTCATACATACTGATGTATGTGGACCACTGAACATACCAGCCAGAGGAGGTTTTCAGTACTTCATCACATTTATTGATGATTTCAATAGATATGGTTATGTGTATTTAATGAAACACAAATCAGAGTCCTTTGAAAAGTTCAAGGAATTCAAGAATGAAGTACAAAACCAACTAGGTAAGAATATTAAAACTCTTCGATCAGATCGAGGTGGTGAGTATTTAAGCCTAGAGTTTGATGACCATCTGAAAGAGTGTGGGATCCTATCCCAACTTACTCCTCTTGGAACACCCCAATGGAATGGTGTATCTAAGAGAAGAAATCGTACCCTGTTAGACATGGTCCGATCCATGATGAGTCATGCCGATCTTCCAAACTCCTTTTGGGGACATGCACTATTGACAGCAGCTTACACACTTAACCGTGTTCCATCCAAAAAGGTTGAGAAGATACCATATGAGATATGGAGTGGTAGGAAACCACATATGTCTTACATGAAGATTTGGGGTTGCGAAGTTCATGTGAAATGACAAATTTCAACTAAGCTTGAGCCCAAATCTGACAAATGCTTATTTGTGGGGTATCCTAAAGAAACAAGAGAGTATTACTTCTACAATCCTTCTGAGAGCAAAGTGTTTGTCGCTCGAACTGGAGTTTTCCTAGAAAAGGATTTTATTTCCAAAGGAATCAGTGGGAGGAAAGTAGAGCTTGAAGAAATTCAAGAATCACAAAGCATCGGTACACCTATGGAGGAATTAGAGCAGGAAACACAAGTAGTTGTGGAAGAGCAACCTGCTCAAGTAGAACAAGACCAGCGTAGGTCAAGCAGGATACATCACCAACCTGAGAGATATGGATATCTCATAACTGATCAAGGTGATGTATTACTCATGGATCAAGATGAGCCTGTGACCTACCAAGAGGCCATAACTGGTCCCGAGTCTGAGAAGTGGCTAGAAGCCATGAAATCTGAAATGGATTCCATGTACACAAACCAAGTTTGGACCTTGGTAGAGCCTCCTATAGGAGTTAACCCTATAGGATGCAAATGGGTATTCAAAAAGAAGACTGACATGGATGGTAAGGTACATACCTATAAGGCAAGACTGGTTGCAAAAGGATATAAACAAATTCATGGGGTTGACTATGATGAAACCTTTTCACCAGTTGCAATGCTTAAATCTGTTCAGATTTTACTTGCTATCGCTGCATATCATGATTATGAAATATGGCAAATGGATGTCAAAATTGCTTTCCTTAATGGGAATCTTCTTGAGGATGTGTACATGACACTGTAGCACCTCAAATTTGCACCTCCCATTTTGTACATTCATTTTCATGATTAGGTCATTAACATAACATTGTCCACTGCATAACATTGCATTGTCCTTTGCCCAAGTGCAAGTTCATCAGACAAGATTAGGTCAAGATGATCAGGAGAATCAGTCAATCAAACAAGCAAGTGTATTTCTCAAGGAAACAAAGCCCTATGGTTGATTCAACAAGTTCACATGATTTAGGGATCATTTTGAAGTGGTTTGACCAAAGATTGGATGTTCAGAAGTCATCAGTCAAGCTGGATTTCATCTGAAACCCTAGAAAGTCAATTGTGGTCAACTATGCAAGAAATCAAGGATTTGAAGGTGGGAGTTGGTTTGAAAGGCTTCATTCATGTACATAAAAGTATCATTTGACATTTCAAAGATCAAAATTGAAGAATTTGAGGTCAGATGAAAAGTTTCCAAAAATAGTAAGTGACCTGTAATTTCAAACTGCCAAAAATGGAAAGGTCTTCTCCTCAAATTTACATCATCATACAAGATTCAAATGGACTTTTGTCCAACATGAAAGTTGAAGATCTTGCTCTCACCTTTCCAAAAAGTCCAAGAACACTCATTTCTCATTTGTGGTTAGCAAGTTATGATCAAATCATTTTCAGGAAAAGTTGAACTTCAAGGAGGCATAACTCTTGAACCATTTGGCCAATTTGAGTGATTCTTTTTTGAGCAAGTCACATTTGACATGTACTATCATAATCCATCATCACATTTCATCAAAAATCATCACATCAAAAGTCCATTTTTCAAGTGATCAATTTGCATTTTGGTGGGAAAAATAGTGAATTTGAAAACTAAATGCAATTTTCACTCCAAACCACTTCCAACAACTCCTAAACAGAAATTTGGATTTGCCTCAAATGCATTTTTACTGTTCCATTGGTTCTATTTGAAAAAGGGCATTTTTGCCAAATTGCATAACATGTTCATTTGCACTAATCTCATTCACTTTGCCTAATCATGATTAACAGTTGGATTAACACATCATATAAGTTCTTAATTGTAACAGAATTCACATTAACACAATCACAATTTCAGATCCAAACAGAAAAATCACCAAATTCTCTCAAATTCTCTCCAACTTTTTTCACTTTTGTTCATCAAAATTCATCACTCTTTCCGCTTGTTCTCGTATTGATCATCATTTGCAGGCACAATAGAACATCTGTTGAAGAAGAAATCGTGAAGAATCTTGCTAAATCACCACTGTTGAGGAATTGCACATGAACATGGCAGTTGGAGATCTATGCTGATTCAAGTTGTGTTGAGCTAAAATTCCACTTCCATTCATTTTCCTCATCATCGTAGGCTATCTGTTTTCAACCTCCAAGTCCTGAAGAACACGAAATCAAGAGCTGCATCTTCAAGAGGTAGGAATTCGATGCTTCCAATTCTTGCAATTATGATATGGTTTTGGTAGGTCTTAGTGCATAGATCATTCTGCAACTTGAATCGTGCGAATCCATTAAGATTTGAGCAAGTTATGCTGATTTGAACATTTGAATGTGAAACTTAATTTGATCGATCCCGTTGATATGGGTAGAATTAGAACAAATGCTTGCTGGATTATTGATGTGTATGTTAAGACGAGTCTATTGGTATATCATTTGTTAATTTCTGGAACAAAAGTTCATGATGATGATGAACACGTATGAACGTCCAAGAACCCTAGCTTCTGCGTTTTCCAGAATTCCTTGATCTTCCTTGTACGCGTTTTGCATGCTTTTGATGTTTTTCTCCCATGAAGCGAATCAGACCATGCCACACGTGTTAGTGAAACGCGGCGTTTCACTTAGTGAACGCCTGAATTACGTTTTTTCCATTCTCATTTTAATAATTCATTTTATTTCATTTTCTTTTCAATTTTTATTTCATTTTGTATGCTGATTTTCCAAAATTCATAACTCCTTCAATATTTGTCCAAATTGGCTGGGATTTTTTGCACCTTGCTCTTCATGATCTCTAGTTTTTTATGGTGATTTTTCCAGAATTTATGCACGTGTGGATTTCCGTTTTGCCTAGGGTTTGTTCATGTGTATCCAATTTGTACCTTCCATGCCATTTTGCTTGTGAAATAATGATGCTTAATTGGATGAGGCTGAAAATATTTGTGCTTATTCTAGACACCTTTAGGAGCATTTTGATATGTGGTTTGTGATTTTTGAGTTTTTGGATTGAGAGATATGATTTTTCGAATAGAGGTGTGACAATTTGTGTCACACCATTCATATCCAATTTGATGATTCTTGTTACCATGCCATATGAACATAAATTGAGCTGGAATTTTGCATGAGGATACTTTTGAATGTTGAGAATGCTTATGATTTTTTCTGGAATTTTTGAGTGCATTTCCTATTTGATTGAGATTTTCTCCCCTGTTTGACCAAATGTGGACTTCTTGCGAGACATGATGTTATTTGATTTGTGAAATTCTGGAGGTTTATTGGATGGACTTGAAATTTGGCATGTGTATTATAGACATATTGAAGTTTGCCATGGCTTTGATTTCATTCATTTATCATGCTTGGTCTCTGTTTTATGATTGCTTGAAGTGGATGCATGTTTTGATGCTTTGTATGAGCTTGTTTGAACTTGGCTTAACTTCATGAATTTAATTGACTTACTTCCCTTGGTCCAAATAACTTGAAATTTGGTATGATTGTCATGTTATGAATGCTGTTTGACCATGAATTCTTTGGGGATTTATTGAAATGTTTGTGAATTGATTTGAGTTGAATCTTTCTGTTTGGTTCTTTGAGGTTCTAAATTGCATATTTTGTACTCTTTGCTTCATGAAATGATAATGATGAATGATATGAATGTGGAACCACTTGGATTTGATTCTTGATTGTTTGATCTTGATTTTTGATAAGTTTCATGTTCTGTTTTGGTTTTTTGTTATCATTTTGACCCTAGTCTTGTACTAGTGGTTTGTGTTCTCACATTTGAGCTATGTTTCAGGTCAAAGAGCACAATTGCTTATACTTGATGATGTGCACTCAATTGGAGTTGGTTTATTGCTTGCTTATGACTAACTTGAGTTTGTTTTGTAGGCATTGAAGCTTATGCTTAGGCATTGTGGCTTGCACCTTTGTGCATTGATGTTGTTTGACTGTATAGTTAACTGTAGACCATTGTCTGTTTGTTTTTTGTTTGAGCTGAGTACTGATTATATTGGATTGATTTCAGGTACCTTAGTTGCTTTAGTTCCCTTGTGAACTTGTGTTTGCTTTGCTTGCTAGCTTGAGCACTGAGGTATAATGATCTCTTCTCCATGTAGTCTGGAAGACCTGGCCTGTTACTTGGCCAGGCACCTGTCTGAAGTCCTCCTTAAGAGGCAATGTTTGTGCTTGTTTATTTTTGTCCCCAAGCAGGAAAAGACCTTTGTTAAGGCAATTGGCAGACACAAGAGGTGTGTAGTCCACCTCCTGCTATTCTGTTGAGTCGTCCCTTGGCTCACATCACATGTTGATGCCTTGTGGACATTAACCCAAGATCAGTTGAGTCAGTGTCACAAGTGTAGAAGGATTCCCACTTTCTGGACCCACACTTCATTGTCTGAAGCTCTCCCTGACCAGGGATAAGAGCTGTGAAGTCTAACCTTCACTCACCTTTCATCTGGATTCACCTTGACTCTCAATTTCAAGGTTAAGAGCTAACATTACCCTTCCAGTTGGCTTGCTCTTGCAGCCTAACCTTTTGTTTGAGCCCCACTTGGTGTGTATATAGTGTGTGCTATCTGTAATTGTTTGCTTTACTATTGCCTGTGCTTTAGGTTTAGCTTGCTTCCTGTGCAAGTTAGATAGCAACCTTGACTTAGGGATGATATGCATGATAACATTTAGGCTCGAGTCGTAGTCTCCCTAGTTGTGTCTCCCTCTGTTATCTGGTTAGGCTAGTCCTTTGTCCCTGCGTAGGGGAACTACGTCGCCCTGATCCTCATACCAGATGAGGTACGTAGGCAGGAGATGAGCTGATCTCTCCGGGCGCCCTTTTTGTTTTGTCTTTGTGTGTGTTAGGAGATGGATGTAAGCCCAACGATTGGCATTCCGTATCCTCTTGTTGTGTGCTTGGAGTCCGGTATAAGTCCATCAAGTGGCATCTGGTTTCCAGTGTGCGTGTGTTTGGTTCGGAAGCTGATATAAGTCCAGCGATTGGCATCCGGGTTCCAGGTTTTCCTGTTTGTGTGGAGTTTGACGTAAGCCCAGCGATTGGCAGTCGATTTCCTGTGTTGTTTTGTCTTGCGTGCGTGAGCCGAGCTACGGATGCTCTGATTCTTCTTCGTCCGAGAAGATACGTATGCATAGGATGCGACATCCTAGCGAGCATGTGTTTTCCCCTAGTCCGAACTACTTTGACTCTGATGTCTATGCCTGATAGACTAAGTAGGCCCAGGATGCGATATCCTGCCGAGTCAGTCTTGTTTGTTTTCTTGTGTCTCTTTCAGCCAGTGTTTGTTTGTTTATGAGCAGTGTTTTAGCAACCATTTTCCTTCCTTTTGTGCGTGGATCCCGTCGAGTACGACGGATGCGTAGGGGTGCTAATACCTTCCCTTCGCATAACCGACTCCCGATCCCATTCTCTTTGGTCGCGAGATCATGTTCTTTCCAGGTTTACTTCGAGCGTTTCCTTTCCCTCTTTTGGGATAAATAACGCACGGTGGCGGCTCTGTTGTTCTTTGTTTCCCGCCGGTTTTTCGCGTAATGCGACAGCTGGCGACTCTGCTGGGGACCAAGAAGTTGACCTCTTGCTGGTCCATCTTCCCTAAGCGAGTCAGTCCTAGCGCTCTCTAGGTTAGGGTTTTGGTTGCTGTTTGCTGCTTTATTTATTGCATTCATTTATTCATTGTTTGCATTTATGTGTGCATTAATGTTTGCATTCATTCATATTCATCTGCTGGTTGTGCTGTGTTCTCTCTGTTTGGGGTGGGAGTTACTCGAGGTAAAAGGCCCAATGCCCAGGCTATGAGTGAAATCTAGGAAACCTAGGAATAGAGTGATACATGGGAAGCGGGTGGTATGCGCCACTTAGCGGAACATTGATATCACGAGCAGTTCAGACCCTGGTGGGATATTATCGTTACATACTTCGGGTGTGTATATGATGATATTCCGTGAAAGGTTATTTATGCTGCGTTTCTCTCGACCTTACCCTGGCCTAGATGACACCTGCGAGTGGGGAGGGATGATCATTATTACAGGTACAGTTGGTGACTCTCGGTACTGATGGTGACTATGAATTATGGACATTTATTTCTGGACGCCGGAGGTTTGACCCTGGTATTGATCAGAGGGTTCCGTTTATTTCGGATCCCTGGGCTGAATTTGAGGGTACTCGTTCAGATGATGATTTGGTTCCTAAGAATGGGTTCAGATGACAGTTCCTCAGATGACTTTGGGTTTTAGATGAATTGTGATACCAGAGTTCAAGCCGAAGCTTTGACCCTGTGCCTTGAGACGCACAGCCTGACCAGTCATGTTCGCATCATTTGCATCATAGCATGTTTATTTTTTCAAAAAAAATAATAATGCATGAAAAAACCGAAAAAGTTAACTCGCATACGCATATCCTTTATCAGGATCATTCATGATAAAATAGAATCCGCATCCGCATCATGCATATCATGCACATATCATCCTTGCATTACAGACATGTTTGGAGAGACTTCTCACTTTGGTTCCTGACTGAGACAGGATTGCTGACCGTCGACCGCATCGTTACTCAACCAGACTCAATCATCAGAGAAGTATGGATCAGGTCCAGACTGAGTTGGCTGAGATGAGGGCAAACATGGCCCAGTTTATGACGATGATGCAAGGGGTTGCGCAAGGTCAGGAAGAGCTACGAGCCCTGGTTCTGAGACAAGAAACTGTGATTCAAACGTCCAACCGTGCTTCACCTGTTGGTGCACCTGTTCATGAGAATGCCACTGCTGCTCCCGCTAACGACTATGCCGTCGGGGATGAACTCAGAGGAATAAGGATCAATGGACAGCCTCTTGCTGCAGAGACTGTCAATGTCAGAGCTACCCGGGCTCCTGTTCATCATCCTGCTCCGCTTGTTGATAGGCAGGAGGACATGTTCACTCTGCTCAGTGAGGATGATGAAGTTGTAAGAATCGGAGAGAGGGATAGAAAAGTGGATGCCCTTGCTGAGAAAATCCGTGCCATGGAGTGTCAGAACTCTCTGGGGTTCGATGTAACTGATATGGGTCTGGTGGATGGACTGAGGATCCCCTACAAATTCAAGGCACCGTCCTTCGACAAATACAACGACACTTCCTGTCCTCGCACCCACGTGCAGGCATATTATCGGAAGATCTCAGCATATACTTATGATGAAAAGATGTGGATGTACTTTTTCCAAGACAGTTTGTCTGGAGCGTCTTTGGACTGGTACATGGATCTGAAGAAAGAATCAGTCAGAAGCTGGAAAGATCTGGGTGAGGCCTTCTTGAGGCAATACAAGCACAACACGGACATGGCGCCAAGCCGAACCCAACTGCAGAGCTTATGTCAGAAGACTGGTGAAAGCTTCAAAGAGTATGCCCAGAGGTGGCGGGAGCTAGCCGCGAGAGTGCAACCTCCGATGTTGGAGAGAGAACTGACTGACATGTTCATCGAGACCTTGCAAGGTGTGTTCATGGACCGCATGGGGAGTTGCCCGTTCAGTAGCTTTTCTGATGTTGTTGTCTGTGGAGAGAGAACTGAGAGTCTCATCAAAGCAGGAAAGATTCAAGATCCTGGCTCTTCAAGTTCTTCGAATTCTAAGAAGACATACTCTGGGGCACCCAAAAGGGGAGAGAGTGAAACGAATGCTGTGCACCGTCGGAGGAGTGCAAACAAAGGATATTATCTTCAGGCTGCTGTTGTGACTATTCCAGCACCTCAACAACAACAGAGAAGACCAGCTCAGCAATATCAGCATCAACAACCTCGTCCTCAGTAGCAGGTTTACCAGCCTCACAATGGTAATCAAGCCAGTACAAGTAATGAGAGGAAGAAGATCATTTTTGATCCGATCCCTATGTCATACGCAGAGCTGTATCCCTCGTTGATAGAGCGGAACTTGATTACTCCCAGAGACCCGCCGGCTATACCCGTCAACCCTCGGTGGTGGTATAGGCCTGGGCAGCATTGTGTGTATCATTCGGGTGCTCCTGGTCATGATGTGGATAGTTGCTTTCAGTTGAAGGTGAAGGTTCAAGACCTTGTGAGGTCAGGTATCCTGAACTTTGAAGACTTAGGTCCCCGTGTTAATCAAGCTTGAAAGATAACAAGTCCCGGGCTGACGTTGACTTTTCTTCTGAGATCTTCAACAAAGAGGGTTGTTCAAAAGCAGAAGATGCTAGTGCAAGAGATTCTGACATTTGTCATCCCTGGTGGGATCTATCACAATTGGGTCACTGTGGACGTTCCTACAGTTGTTCATAAGTCAGAGTAATAATCACTTTGTTTAAAAACCCTTCTCCCATGCCAAAAGGAGAAGTGATGACACTGTTGGCAACATTTTGTGCAATGATATTTTCATTCAAATAAAAGCATGTTAAAACATTTGTTTTTCCATTTGTTTTCCCTTTTTGCTTTTTACATGAAATTGGTGATCACAAAAAACCCTAAAAACAAGAATAAAAGCAATCTTTTTATCTGCATAATGATTGTCTTGTTTGATTTCCAAAAAGCTTTTATACTCAAAATCTTTATGCAGGTTGTTTCTTAAACCCATTGAACATAATGATCCGACGTTATCTCCCAATTTTGAATTCCCTGTATTCGAAGTGAAAGAAGATGATGTTGAAGGGATTCCTGACGAGATTTCCCGACTTCTTGAGCAAGAAAAGAAGATCACTCAGTTGCATCTCGAGAATCAGCAGAACAACCAACTGGGGCATTACAAAAAAAAAAGAAAAAAAAAGAAAAAAAGAGAAAGAGGAGGGTGCAAAATCAAAAGAAATCAAAAGAAATCCAAATCAAAAGAAAGAAAAAAGAAAGAAAGAAACAAAAGGAGAAGCACCCTCGAAGTCCCAAGTTGGCTGATGCTGAACGGATTCAGAGTCGCTACGACCAAGTGAATCCGATCGAAAAGAAGAGATTAACTGCCATGTGTCATGGTCAGTCACATCAGCAGAGAGTGAAAGAAAGCATTCGATAAGAAGGTCAAGCCTCGTGTGTTCCGAGAAGATGACCTTGTGCTCAAGAAAGTCTTGTCTTTCGTGCTCGATTCCAGGGGCAAGTGAACCCCAAGCTATGAATGTCCATATGTTGTCAAGAGAGCCTTTTTCAGGCGGTGCTTTAACACTTACAACAATGGATGGAGAAGTTCACTCGTCCTGTGAATCCAGATGCAGTCGAGAAATACTTCGCCTAAAATAAATAAATAAAAGCAGAACAACTCGTTAAGTCGAACACCCCAAAGGGCGACTTAGGCAAAAAGGAGCGTCTCGATGGATTGAAAACCCGAAAGGGGGATCCAGGCAAAAGTTAGAGACATTGAGAAAAAAAAAGAGATTTTGCATCCCGCTAGATTGATCACCTCACACTGGGGCAATCTAGGCAAAAATTAGGGAGTTGGCAAGTAACTGCATCCTGACAAGATTGTGCCGTACATCTGTCATCCGTCAGGGATTCTCGATTTGTCGTCGACTGAAGCTCCGGATACATCGAAAATTCGGAATAGTAGAGGAAAGGTCAGTATGTTCAATGTAGCCCTCTTCCAATATATATTACCGATTTCAAACTTGTACAGATCTATGGAGTCCTGCCATTTACAGACTACCATTCCATCACATCAATTTGAGCTTTTATCCAATTATTTGCACTCTTATTTGTTTCAACTCAATGAATGTTTTGCATGTTTTAATTGATAAAGTATCATTGTTTTCAAAATAAACAAATTTTTCACAAATTGTTCTTAAACAAAGTGAACATGCACAATGATGGAAGGATACTTAGGAGATCCGCAGTGCTCTCCCAAGGGTGGTATGATTACCAACAGGTAAGACATTTGTTCGTATCTCGAGCATAACTGTGCTTTTTCCTGTAGAACCTCTTATGGTTTCTCCTCAGCGAGGTTGCTCAGTGCAGTGTTGGTTGAAGTTGTTCATCTTCATGTCCCCGGCAGTGCAACATTCTTCCTCCAAGTCCCTGTTAGCCCTATTGTGGGGCATCTCCAGTAGAGGGTTGTTTGAGCCCTACCGTGGGGCATTCCCAGCAAGGTTGCTGTTGAAATACTGTTGTGGGGCAGTTCCCCAAGCAGAGTGTTTACTGAAGACTTCAACTTTCGTCTCTCCAGCAGAGCAACCTTCTCCTTTCCCCGGTATGGGTGCTTGTCTTTGGAAGATTCAGTACTTGGTGGATTGACATCCCAGTACTCTCCCTCGGATAGATTCCTCAACAGGGTTGCTGGCATGATGAACTTTATCAATGCCTGTCTATCCTCACCAGAGATCTGGTTGATTCTTGGTATCTCTTGCTTCAGCATGAGTGAGAAGTCGTTGCTCTCCCTGCAGAGTTTTCCTCAAGCAGATTTCTTCAAGCGGAGTCTCCCCACAAAGTTGGAGTATCTGATCTTTGGGCTCCCCAACGGAGTTTTCATCATTTGCATTTTGCATATAGTAATCATTGCATCCTCAAATGGCGTAGCATTTCCACTCAATATGGAGCGTTACGCCATAGAAAAATTCAAACATATGCATTCATGTGTTACCCACCAGACCGTATCCCCGGCAGAGGCGGATTCTCGTTCAACATCTGTACGGCACATTTGCTACAGTTGCTCCTGACAGCATTCAGGATTGATACCCCCCAGAGAGGTTTATTTCCTCATCCGTTGGTGAAAGGAAAACCAGATCTCCCCAGTAGATCCTCCCCTAGCAGGTGTGGGTATGTCTGATCTCTCCATATAGAGTCGACCCCTTAAGCAGAAAATGTCTGTCATTTCCTTCTGCGCTCCCCACTGAGTTTTATCCTCGTGGATGACGGTTGTTTCCGTTCCCTCCCCACACCTAATGGGATGGGTTTTCCCTATTGAGCTCTTTCCTCATTAGGATGAGTCTTGATTCAGTCTGCCTTTTTGGATCGATCCTGAATTGGCTTCCTATTGGCTGTCTCCTGTGCCTCCCTGTGGTATAAATGAATAGTTGCTCACTAACCGGCACTCATTCATCTTATCCTCAACAGATTTTGCTGGCCTCTGCCTACAAACCAGCAGTTGTAAGTCCTACCTTTGCGGTATTCTACCTACTAACCGGTAGATGTGAATCCTCTTTCCTCCCCTTTGTGGAGTCTACTCTTGTGCTCATCCTAGTGATGGCGGTTACTGTTCCTTGGTTTTCTACCTACTAACCGGTAGATGTAATCCCCTCTTTGTGGTTATCATTATCCAGTCGGTATTGATATTCCTTTTCACCTTTCGGATATTTGCTCCGAGTCAGCAACTTTATCCCCAGTGGGTCCTCTTTCACTCACCGTTTGCTGGTAATGTTTGTGGTTTCCCCTTTTGATTGGTCATCTTTGCATACCTAGTCCTGGTACCCCGATGCCTTTCTTTTTTGGTCGATTTATCCTTTAACAACCTACCAACCGGTTAGGATGATCTTCCATGCGAGTGTATTGTCTACGTTTTGACGACTATAGATAATATATCTCATGCGCTCTTGGGTCGAAGTCGTCCTCCCCAGTCGAGTAAGATTCGTATTCCTTTGTTCGGAATCGAATGTCCATCCTTTAATAAGATTGCTTTGCTCGCTCTCTTCAGGATGTTGAGTGTTTTGGAACACACACCAATTCACGATTTCGGTCGATTTATCCTTTAACAACCTACCAACCGGTTAGGATGATCTTCCATGCGAGTGTATTGTCTATGTTTTGACGGCTATAGATAATATATCTCATGCGCTCTTGGGTCGAAGTCGTCCTCCCCAGTCGAGTAAGATTCGTATTCCTTTGTTCGGAATCGAATGTCCATCCTTTAACAAGATTGCTTTGCTCGCTCTCTTCAGGATGTTGAGTGTTTTGGAACACACACCAATTCACGATTTCGGTCGATTTATCCTTTAACAACCTACCAGCCGATTAGGATGATCTTCCATGCGAGTGTATTGTCTACGTTTTGACGGCTATAAATAATATATCTCATGCGCTCTTGGATCGAAGTCGTCCTCCCCAGTCGAGTAAGATTCGTATTCCTTTGTTCGGAATCGAATGTCCATCCTTTAACAAGATTGCTTTGCTCGCTCTCTTCAGGATGTTGAGTGTTTTGGAACACACACCAATTCACGATTTCGGTCGATTTATCCTTTAACAACCTACCAGCCGATTAGGATGATCTTCCATGCGAGTGTATTGTCTACGTTTTGACGGCTATAGATAATATATCTCATGCGCTCTTGGGTCGAAGTCATCCTCCCCAGTCGAGTAAGATTCGTATTCCTTGTGGAATCGAATGTCCATCCTTTAACAAGATTGCTTTGCTCGCTCTCTTCAGGATGTTGAGTGTTTTGGAACACACACTAATTCACGATTTCGGTCGATTTATCCTTTAACAACCTCCAACCCGGTTATGGATAATCTTCCATGCGAGTGTATTGTCTACGTTTTGACGGCTATAGATAATATGTCTCATGCGCTCTTTGGTCAATCTTTTGATTGTTTTCTCCCGCAGAGTAAGATTCGTATTCCTTGTGGAATCGGATGCTCATCCTTTAACAAGTTTGCTTTCGCTCTCTTCAGGATGATGTCGGTCGATTTATCCATCTAACAACCTACAACCCGGTTATGGATAATCTTCCATGCGAGTATATTATCTACGTTTTGACGGCTATAGATAACGTATCTCATGCGCTCTTTGGTTGAACTCTTTGTTTGTTCCCCAGCTGAGTAAGATTCGTATTCCTTTGTTCGGAATCGAATGTCCATCCTTTAACAAGACTGCTTTTCTAGCCCTCTTCAGGATGATGAGTGTTTTGGAACACAAACCAATTCACGCTTTGGTCGGTCACCTGTTTCATGCCTACAACCCGGTATCCTTGGTGTTCCTTCCTGTCGGCTCTCTGTCGTGACCTTGATCCCCAGTGAGCTACCTCTCCGTTGGTTTCGATAAACGTCGAGTTTTTCCTATTCGTCCGATGACGTTTAGTTGTACCCTTCCCCATACGGATTTACCTCTCCGTTGGTTTCGATAAACGTTGAGTTTTTCTCATTCGTCCGTTGACGTTTGATTGTATATCCTATTCCCAGTCATTCGTTAATGTCTGGTTGATTCCCAGCCAGATTCCCCAGTAGAGTCGTCGGTGACGTCCTATTCGGTTTTCGGTTGTTATATCCCTTCCTTAGTGAAGATTCCTCCTCGCCGTTGGTGTCGATAAACGTCGCGCTTCTCCCGGTCGTCCGTTGACGTCTGGGCGAGTCTTCCCAGTTCATCCGTCGTCCGTTGATGTCTGGTCTCCTTCTCCGTTGGTGTCGATAAACGTCGAGCTTCTCCCGGTCGTCCGTTGACGTCTGGTCGAGTCTTCCCAGTTCATCCATCGTCCGTTGATGTCTGGTCTCCTTCTCTGTTGGTGTCGATAAACGTCGAGCTTCTCCCATTCGTCCGTTGACGTTTGGTCGAGTCTTCCCAGTTCATCCGTCGTCCGTTGATGTCTGGTTACCTCTCCGTTGGTCTCGGTAAACGTCGAGTTTTTCCTGGTCGTCCCCAGTAGAGTTACCTCTCTGTTGGTTTTGGTAAACGTTGAGTTTTTCCCACTATGTCCGCTGACATGTGGTTGTATCTCTTCCAGTCATTCATTAATGTCTGGTTACCTCTCCGTTGGTCTTGGTAAACGTCGAGTTTTTCCTAGTCGTCCGTTGACGTCTAGTTGCGATTTCTGTTCCCATTCATCGTCTTGAGATGTCTGGAGGTGGTTGTACCTTTGAGAAAAAACCAGAAAAATCAAAATTCCCAGTAATAAATAGCAGATCCCAGTGGATGTTTCCGTTGGTGGATCCCCGCACTGTGCAAATTTCTACGGTTCTTTGGTATTCAATCCCTGTTTACCCTGAAAGTCTGACAGCCGTTGCTCTCATCCCTTCGGGTTCCCAGTTGATTGAATAGGGGCAGCTGTAGCACCTCAAATTTGCACCTCCCATTTTGTACATTCATTTTCATGATTAGGTCATTAACATAACATTGTCCACTGCATAACATTGCATTGTCCTTTGCCCAAGTGCAAGTTCATCAGACAAGATTAGGTCAAGATGATCAAGAGAATCAGTCAATCAAGCAAGCAAGTGTATTTCTCAAGGAAACAAAGCCCTATGGTTGATTCAACAAGTTCACATGATTTAGGGATCATTTTTAAGTGGTTTGACCAAAGATTGGATGTTCAGAAGTCATCAGTCAAGCTGGATTTCATCTGAAACCCTAGAAAGTCAATTGTGGTCAACTGTGCCAGAAATCAAGGATTTGAAGGTGGGAGTTGGTTTGAAAGGCTTCATTCATGTCCATACAAGTATCATTTGACATTTCAAAGATCAAGATTGAAGAATTTGAGGTCAGATGAAAAGTTTCCAAAAATAGTAAGTGACCTGTAATTTCAAACTGCCAAAAATGGAAAGGTCTTCTCCTCAAATTTACATCATCATACAAGATTCAAATGGACTTTTGTCCAACATGAAAGTTGAAGATCTTGCTCTCACCTTTCCAAAAAGTCCAAGAACACTCATTTCTCATTTGTGGTTAGCAAGTTATGATCAAATCATTTTCAGGAAAAGTTGAACTTCAAGGAGGCATAACTCTTGAACCATTTGGCCAATTTGAGTGATTCTTTTTTGAGCAAGTCACATTTGACATGTACTATCATAATCCATCATCACATTTCATCAAAAATCATCACATCAAAAGTCCATTTTTCAAGTGATCAATTTGCATTTTGGTGGGAAAAATAGTGAATTTGAAAACTAAATGCAATTTTCACTCCAAACCACTTCCAACAACTCCTAAACAGAAATTTGGATTTGCCTCAAATGCATTTTTACTGTTCCATTGGTTCTATTTGAAAAAGGGCATTTTTTCCAAATTGCATAACATGTTCATTTGCACTAATCTCATTCACTTTGCCTAATCATGATTAACAGTTGGATTAACACATCATATAAGTTCTTAATTGTAACAGAATTCACATTAACACAATCACAATTTCAGATCCAAACAGAAAAATCACCAAATTCTCTCAAATTCTCTCCAACTTTTTTCACTTTTGTTCATCAAAATTCATCACTCTTTCCGCTTGTTCTCGTATTGATCATCATTTGCAGGCACAATAGAACATCTGTTGAAGAAGAAATCGTGAAGAATCTTGCTAAATCACCACTGTTGAGGAATTGCACATGAACATGGCAGTTGGAGATCTATGCTGATTCAAGTTGTGTTGAGCTAAAATTCCACTTCCATTCATTTTCCTCATCATCGTAGGCTATCTGTTTTCAACCTCCAAGTCCTGAAGAACACGAAATCAAGAGCTGCATCTTCAAGAGGTAGGAATTCGATGCTTCCAATTCTTGCAATTATGATATGGTTTTGGTAGGTCTTAGTGCATAGATCATTCTGCAACTTGAATCGTGCGAATCCATTAAGATTTGAGCAAGTTATGCTGATTTGAACATTTGAATGTGAAACTTAATTTGATCGATCCCGTTGATATGGGTAGAATTAGAACAAATGCTTGCTGGATTATTGATGTGCATGTTAAGACGAGTCTATTGGTATATCATTTGTTAATTTCTGGAACAAAAGTTCATGATGATGATGAACACGTATGAACGTCCAAGAACCCTAGCTTCTGCGTTTTCCAGAATTCCTTGATCTTCCTTGTACGCGTTTTGCATGCTTTTGATGTTTTTCTCCCATGAAGCGAATCAGACCATGCCACACGTGTTAGTGAAACGCGGCGTTTCACTTAGTGAACGCCTGAATTACGTTTTTTCCATTCTCATTTTAATAATTCATTTTATTTCATTTTCTTTTCAATTTTTATTTCATTTTGTATGCTGATTTTCCAAAATTCATAACTCCTTCAATATTTGTCCAAATTGGCTGGGATTTTTTGCACCTTGCTCTTCATGATCTCTAGTTTTTTATGGTGATTTTTCCAGAATTTATGCACGTGTGGATTTCCGTTTTGCCTAGGGTTTGTTCATGTGTATCCAATTTGTACCTTCCATGCCATTTTGCTTGTGAAATAATGATGCTTAATTGGATGAGGCTGAAAATATTTGTGCTTATTCTAGACACCTTTAGGAGCATTTTGATATGTGGTTTGTGATTTTTGAGTTTTTGGATTGAGAGATATGATTTTTTGAATAGAGGTGTGACAATTTGTGTCACACCATTCATGTCCAATTTGATGATTCTTGTTACCATGCCATATGAACATAAATTGAGCTGGAATTTTGCATGAGGATACTTTTGAATGTTGAGAATGCTTATGAATTTTTCTGGAATTTTTGAGTGCATTTCCTATTTGATTGAGATTTTCTCCCCTGTTTGACCAAATGTGGACTTCTTGCGAGACATGATTTTATTTGATTTGTGAAATTCTGGTGGTTTATTGGATGGACTTGAAATTTGGCATGTGTATTATAGACATATTGAAGTTTGCCATGGCTTTGATTTCATTCATTTATCATGCTTGGTCTCTGTTTTATGATTGCTTGAAGTGGATGCATGTTTTGATGCTTTGTATGAGCTTGTTTGAACTTGGCTTGACTTCATGAATTTAATTGACTTACTTCCCTTGGTCCAAATAACTTGAATTTTGGTATGATTGTCATGTTATGAATGCTGTTTGACCATGAATTCTTTGGGGATTTATTGAAATGTTTGTGAATTGATTTGAGTTGAATCTTTCTGTTTGGTTCTTTGAGGTTTTAAATTGCATGTTTTGTACTCTTTGCTTCATGAAATGATAATGATGAATGATATGAATGTGGAACCACTTGGATTTGATTCTTGATTGTTTGATCTTGATTTTTGATAAGTTTCATGTTCTGTTTTGGTTTTTTTTATCATTTTGACCCTAGTCTTGTACTAGTGGTTTGTGTTCTCACATTTGAGCTATGTTTCAGGTCAAAGAGCACAATTGCTTATACTTGATGATGTGAACTCAATTGGAGTTGGTTTATTGCTTGCTTATGACTAACTTGAGTTTGTTTTGTAGGCATTGAAACTTATGCTTAGGCCTTGTGGCTTGCACCTTTGTGCATTGATGTTGTTTGACTGTATAGTTAACTGTAGACCATTGTCTGTTTGTTTTTTGTTTGAGCTGAGTACTGATTATATTGGATTGATTTCAGGTACCTTAGTTGCTTTAGTTCCCTTGTGAACTTGTGTTTGCTTTGCTTGCTAGCTTGAGCACTGAGGTATAATGATCTCTTCTCCATGTAGTCTGGAAGACCTGGCCTGTTACTTGGCCAGGCACCTGTCTGAAGTCCTCCTTAAGAGGCAATGTTTGTGCTTGTTTATTTTTGTCCCCAAGCAGGAAAAGACCTTTGTTAAGGCAATTGGCAGACACAAGAGGTGTGTAGTCCACCTCCTACTATTCTGTTGAGTCGTCCCTTGGCTCACATCACATGTTGATGCCTTGTGGACATTAACCCAAGATCAGTTGAGTCAGTGTCATAAGTGTAGAAGGGTTCCCACTTTCTGGACCCACACTTCATTGTCTGAAGCTCTCCCTGACCAGGGATAAGAGCTGTGAAGTCTAACCTTCACTCACATTTCATCTGGCTTCACCTTGACTCTCAATGTCAAGGTTAAGAGCTAACATTACCCTTCTAGTTGGCTTGCTCTTGCAGCCTAACCTTTTGTTTGAGCCCCACTTGGTGTGTATATAGTGTGTGCTATCTGTAATTGTTTGCTTTACTATTGCCTGTGCTTTAGGTTTAGCTTGCTTCCTGTGCAAGTTAGATAGCAACCTTGACTTAGGGATGATATGCATGATAACATCTAGGCTCGAGTCGTAGTCTCCCTAGTTGTGTCTCCCTCTGTTATCTGGTTAGGCTAGTCCTTTGTCCCTGCGTAGGGGAACTACGTCGCCCTGATCCTCATACCAGATGAGGTACGTAGGCAGGAGATGAGCTGATCTCTCCGGGCGCCCTTTTTGTTTTGTCTTTGTGTGTGTTAGGAGATGGATGTAAGCCCAACGATTGGCATTACGTATCCTCTTGTTGTGTGCTTGGAGTTCGGTATAAGTCCATCAAGTGGCATCTGGTTTCCAGTGTGCGTGTGTTTGGTTCGGAAGCTGATATAAGTCCAGCGATTGGCATTCGGGTTCCAGGTTTGCCTGTTTGTGTGGAGTTTGACGTAAGCCCAGCGATTGGCAGTCGATTTCCTGTGTTGTTTTGTCTTGCGTGCGTGAGCCGAGCTACGGATGCTCTGATTCTTCTTCGTCCGAGAAGATACGTATGCATAGGATGCGACATCCTAGCGAGCATGTGTTTTCCCCTAGTCCGAACTACTTTGACTCTGATGTCTATGCCTGATAGACTAAGTAGGCCCAGGATGCGATATCCTGCCGAGTCAGTCTTGTTTGTTTTCTTGTGTCTCTTTCAGCCAGTGTTTGTTTGTTTATGAGCAGTGTTTTAGCAACCATTTTCCTTCCTTTTGTGCGTGGATCCCGTCGAGTACGACGGATGCGTAGGGGTGCTAATACCTTCCCTTCGCATAACCGACTCCTGATCCCATTCTCTTTGGTCGCGAGATCATGTTCTTTCCAGGTTTACTTCGAGCGTTTCCTTTCCCTCTTTTGGGATAAATAACGCACGGTGGCGGCTCTGTTGTTCTTTGTTTCCCGCCGGTTTTTCGCGTAATGCGACAGACACAACCTGAAGGATTTGACATACTAGAAGAAGCCCAAAAGATATGTAAGTTACAAAGATCAATCTATGGATTGAAGCAAGCTTCCAGAAGCTGGAATCTTCGTTTTGATGAAATGGTAAAACAATATGGATTCATCAAGAACGAAGATGAGCCTTGTGTCTACAAGAAGGTTAGTGGGAGCATGATCGTTTTCTGGTATTATATGTAGATGACATATTACTCATTTGAAACGATGTTCCTACCCTGCAACAAGTAAAGTCTTGGTTGGGGAAATGCTTTTCTATGAAGGACCTAGGTGAAGCAGCCTATATATTAGGAATCAGAATCTATAGAGATAGATCACAAAAACTGCTTGGCCTAAGTCAGAGTACATACATAGACAAAGTGCTAAGACGCTTTAATATGCATGATTCCAAGAAAGGATTCATACCTATGCAACATGGCATGTGTCTATCAAAAACACAATCCCCTTCAACTAAGGAAGAAAGGGATCGCATGAATAAGATTCCATATGCATCTGCAATAGGATCTATCATGTATGCCATGTTATGTACTCGACCAGATGTCTCGTATGCTTTAAGTGCAACGAGTAGGTACCAATCTGATCCTGGTGATGCTCATTGGGTAGTTGTCAAGAATATGCTTAAGTATTTGAGAAGGACTAAGGACTCATTCTTGATATATGGAGGTCAGGAAGAGTTGGCTGTAATTGGATACACCGATGCTAGCTTCCAGACAGATAAGGATGACTTTAGATCGCAATTTGGTTATGTGTTTTGCTTAAACGGTGGCGTTGTGAGCTGGAAAAGTTCAAAGCAAGATACAGTTGCTGATTCTACAATCGAGGCCGAGTATATTGCTTCCTCAAGTGCAGCAAAGGAAGCTGTTTGGATCAAAAAGTTCATTAGTGAACTTGGCATAGTTCCTAGCATTGTGGATCCCATTGGTCTCTATTGTGATAACAATGGTGCTATCGCACAAGCTAAGGAGCCTAGATCTCACCAACGATCCAAACACATACTTAGGCGTTATCACCTCATTCGAGAGATAATAGATAGAGGAGATGTGAAAATATGCAGAGTACCTACACTTGACAATATTGCTGACCCACTGACAAAGCCTCTTGCGCAGCAGAAGCATGATGGCCATACTAGATCTATGGGCATTAGAGGAATGCCTGATTGGCTGTAGTGCTAGTGGGAGATTGTTGGTGTAAGCCCTAGAGGCCAATACTTTTGGTACTTGTATCGAATTATTTATTAATAATAAAAGGCTTTTTCTTTATTATGTTTGTTTAATAAAGTCCCTAGAATAACTAGTCCGTTTAATGTATCGAGTATGACTTAATTATGAGATCACATTAAACATAAGGACACTAATCTTAAAGTATCCATAGTCGAGCTTTATTGTGAAGTGGGATAACATTAAAGCATGAAGACTATTATGTTTATAGACTGATGATCACATCTCATGGATCATGGATAAGGAGTTATCAAGTCTTAAACATAGGTATGAATATTAAGAGTAATATTTATACTGGATTGACCCGCTATGAGAATACTATATAGAATATTATGCAAAGTGTCATAGGTTATTCTCATGGTGATAATGGTGTATACCACCCTTCGACCTGAAACCACTATGGACCCTAGATGTAAAGTCGAGTGCCTTATTGTTGATCAAACATTGTCCGTAACTGGATGACCATAAAGATAGTTGATGGGTACTCCATGAAGCATGCTAAGGGACATGAGTGACCTAGATGTAATTTTCCTATCCTGCGTAACAGGATAAATGTCTATGGGCCCAATATTGAATTGGACAAGGATGACACGGTCTATGCCTTGTGTTCAAGATAGACATAAGGGCAAAAGGGTAATTATACACATGATTATTATCACAGAAGGATTTGTCAGATCACATGACATTTTCGTGTCTTGGGTAGCAGTGATGTGTTGCTAGATACCGCTCACTGTTTATTATGTTAAATACGTGATTTAATATAATTTCCAATGCCGCGAAAACCTACAGGGTCACACACAAAAGGACGGATTGATAAGAGATATAGTAAATAAGGAATACCGTAATGTACGGTGCACTTAAGTGAAATGTAGAACATCGTAAGGTACGGTGTGCTTAAGTAGAATACGAAATATGGTAAGGTACCACGCGCTTAAGTGATATTGGCATATTATAAGAAATGGGCCACATACACTTGAGTGGGCTTTTTAGCTTGCAGCCCACACAAGTGGTTCTATAAATAGAACCCTTGTGTAGAAGCATTTGTGCAGTTGCAATTTCGTTTCTCTCTCTCTCTCTCTCTCACTCAAAGCCTTCATTCGTAGCAGCTAGCACTGAGATTGAAGGAATCCGTTCGTGTGGACTGAGTAGAGGCGTTGTCATCGTTCAACGTTCGAGATCGCTCCGTAGATCTGCATCAAAGGTTACAATCGCCACAAGAGGTAACGATTCTATCACTGATCATGCCCATTCGTAAGGATCATTAAAGGAGAAATTTTAAATTCCGCTGCGTTTTGGATCGCCCTTCTCCTTCAGGGATTATGGTTTTCACCTTATCAACACCCAAGTTCCATTGATATTAATGAGACTTAATCAGATCAACCAAGAATCAAAGGGTTTGTTGTGAGTCACGAGCATGGAGTCTGGTTAAGAACCATCCCAAAGGAGCTTACTAACGATAAAAACTTGTAGATCATGTTCTAAAAAGTTCCTAGAGTCTTAATCCCACCTATCAGATATTACAGGTTAGGATGACTGACTCATCAACCCATAATATTCTCAAGAGAAACTCGTCTGAGTGTAGCATCGTGTAATAACTGTTATCAGGTCTACACCTGAACAGTATCCGCACTACGTCCTAAATAGGCCAAGTTGGGTTAAATGTTCTACGGTCCTCAACTTCTCGGACCCCAAATCATAGAAAGTAATGCCTAACCACAAATAACTTGTGTGACATTAGTAACTCCAAAAGGGTCTCCATTGAGTAGATGGGTCTCAAGACAACTTTTTAAGGACTACTCCACACAAGTTGAACATGACTATACCATCCTCCTATCTTAATTACACTCAAGTTCGGGTTAGAACTTATCTCACCACTCAGAGATCACCAAGCACAATAGACATGTTATATCATACAAACAATTTTATACAATATAAGAAAGTTTTATATTTATAGAACCACCGCGCTTTTATTGTTTCCAAAGGAAAAGGAAAAAGAACGAACAAAACCCAAAGATAAGAAGTTTTGAAATCAAAACTAATAAAACGCCAGAGATTACAGGTAAGGGGGTTGGTTATACAGAGGGAGGGTGTTAGCACCTAAAGTGTCATAAGTACTCCTAGGGAGCCATTTTTATGTGTGCATATGTATTTGGTATAAAAGACGTTTGAGAAAAATAGAGTGTGTGGATGAGAGAAGAATTTATTGATTATATTTTCGTGTTTGACAAGACCTTCAGACTTGTGCCTACGTACCAACATAAAAATGAGGGATCAAAACCTCGTAGTTCGTGGTAAAAATTTCAAAGTTGGTGAATTAGTTTTAAAAAAAATTAAATGAGACGGGCACAAAGGGCCAAAGATTTGAATGAGGTTGTTAGTTCTTTTTGTCTTTTAAAATTTTAAGTCAATATGGTTAGATTTATTTACAAGTTTGATTTAGGAAAAGGGAAGTTCAAAAATTCAATGGCTTAAGGCCCAAAGTTTCTACTTGAAATAAGGTCTAAGTTTGAAATCATAAGCAAAGAAAGTTTTTGAAAAGGAGGAGAGATTTTGAAATTTAATAAGTAGGAGGAGATGAAGACGCTGTCCTAAGCATAAAATTAAAAGTTGAGAGTTGAAAAGATCTGACCAAATGGGATGCAATCCAACAGACAAGAATATCATATAGAAACCCATTTTCCTTTGGACTTTGAATCAAGCATTAATCAACAAGAAATTAGCAATATTAGACATCATAAAGATCAAGGCATCAAATAAAGATAGCCACATCCAAGCGAGCAATTCCCATAGCTAAGAGTCTTCTTTGTCTTCTCATGCATCAGATGAAATATTCCTTGATCAACTCAGAAAAAAGCATTAGAGACAAGATCAAAATAACAATTAGCACCAAGACAAAGTAGCAGATGAATTCAAACCAATCCCAAGACTTGCATCAGATGAAGGCTTAGTTCACAATAACTTTCTCTAAAAAATGTTGGCATTGGCCAAGTCCTTTTGCATATGGAATGTTGCCTAGTTCTAAGTCCAAAAGTTCAGATCAAGATCAACAGTGCACCAAACATTTTTTAGGGTTTTTGTTGTTTATTAAGTGTTTTAAGGTCCTAAGACCATAAACAAAATCAAAATGCACAAACAAATATATACAATCACAAGATATGGCTCAAATGAGCAAAGTGAAAATGGCATAAACATAAACAAATTAAATGAAATGTAAATGGCAATGAATGATAAATGACTGAAAATTAAATTGCATAAGGTAAATGACTTGAAAGTAAAGCAATATTAATAAGAGTTAGTGTAAGACCCTAATTTTTACCATAAGATCCCTCATGCTATCTCATCATATGCATTAACATTGGGATCACACCTTGGCATCCTCCTTACCCCTCATTCATTGGGTTTGCATTGGGAGAGATCACCAAGCACATTTGATTATATTATACTTTGTTTTTATTATTTACTAATCAAAATACCAAAAATATGTCAATGTACAGTTTGTTGCTTTTGTAGGTAGTATGTATACTCACCTATGCTCCACCAAGTTCATATCTAGGGTTTGAGACCCTCAATGCAAGGAGATCAATCAAGAAATGGTTCACATTGGTTCTATACATCATATATGGATCCCTATGGTCTTCACATATAATTTTGATCAATAATTCATCAAGAGTTTGAAGTTTGTTTGCCTTAGAAACCCTAATTCATATGGGTGTCTTGTGTGACTTCCTCAACAAGTTTCTTCATCAATTGATCAAATATTTCGAAGGATACTACATATTCAATCATCTTATACATATATGATCCTCCATGACTCCCAAATACTAAGAGGATGTCAAGTTTGCAAGATTGTTCATGGTGGTTGACCAGAGAAAGTCAACTGGTCAAAACTGGGGTTCCCTAGACCCTATCTCCTACAATTTTTGTCATATGAAAATGATTACAAGAGAAACTTTACTCAGAATGACATCCCAAACAACTTTCATGTTGAAGTATAAAGATATTTTTGCTTGGAAAGTCATTTTTTGTGATGAACGATTATGTATCATTTTGTCTAAACCCTGGTTAGGAGGTCAACATCCCAAGACCATAACTTGCTCAATTTTTATGATATGAAAGCCATTCGAATTCCATGATCAAATTCAAGATGTCTAATTCAACTTTTATGTTTGGAGGATTTTCAAATTAAACTTTAAAATGCATGTGCCAAGATAGGTCATTTTGGGCCATTACCATTGAACAAGTGATTTTCCTCAACTTCTAAAATGCATAACTCCTTCATGCCAAATCCAAATGATGTCAAATTTGTGACCAAATTTAAGAGGTTTGAAATAGGTACAACTTTGATGAATTAACTATTTCCATTTGAAGTCCATAGCAAACGTTATTCAAGGTGGAAGAAGTGAACATTTGACTTGGTACTTAGTAAATTTTCATATATGTTTGATTTTCCAAACTTCCACCTCAAAATTCATCATTATCCAAGCTTCAAATGGAAAAGTGTTAAACACAAAAGTTGTTCCCCTTGATCCCACCTTTCCAAAAAGTTCAATATCATCTCATTTGGATCAATATTGAAGGACTTGCGCACGGGTGCAATGTATGGTACCATTTGGAAAGATTTCATGATCAAACTCATTTCAACATTGCATGGCTTAATTCAACACTTTCAGCATGACCTATGCACGATTTTGGACCTTTTCAAATGATTATTTGGGCTTTTCACATGCCCATGCTAGCTCATGAAGGAACTTGCTAATTTTGGATATTCAATTGGAAGTGTGTGAAAAGCATATGCAATGGCTATAAATACAAGTGCAATATGATCAAAACTTCATCAACACCTTGCCCAAGCTTTGCCAGAACAATCCAAACCCTCAATTCCATATAATTCTTGAAGATTTCATTTGAAATCAAGCTTGAACTTCATCTTCTGTTTGGAAGTTCAAACTCCAAGATATCATTGCCCTTTTCATCTCAATTGGTTTATGCAAGCAAGAGGAAGAGAAAGCAAGTAAATCCAGATCAAGATCAAGTGAATTTGAAGAAACTCGAAGGTGATTTTTTAGAAACTTCATCTCTTCGATTCTCTCTCAATTCTTCACCATTCTTTTTAATTTTTGGTTGGCTAAAGCCCTACCAATGTAGGCAACAAGATTGAGTTGCTTTGAGGTCAAATTGTAGAAACTCAGTTCATGATCCTCAAAATTCAAATCCCTGTATCTTTTTATATACTTGGAATTGGAGAAAATTGAGGCCAGATTCGAGCTCCTGAGCATTTTTTCTTTGAATCCATATCCTTGTTTTTTATTTTAGTGGTGGTTGGTGGTGGACCAGTCTGGTGAGGTCCACCGGAGAAGACAACCAGAGCCCTAACTCCGGTGTGTGGTGGCATGCTCCTATCCATCAGATTTTCTCCCTATATTCAAATCCTGACCTTCGCTTCTGATTACCATACGTGTATACGCATTGACTTGGGGATATGATGGAGCGCACGTTTTGTCCATCAGATCTGCCACCTCAATTAACGAGGGAGGTCTGATGACTCCTATTTTTTTTTGTATTTTCTGTTTTTTCATTTAATTACTTTATTTTGTTTAATTCGTAATAATTTCATTTTTAATCCAAAAAATATGGGACTTTCACCAAAATTTTTTAAATATTTTCCTCTTTCATTTTCTGAATTAAAACTATTTTTTGGATTAATTTTGATATTTTTCATGAATTAATTGTTTTCTTTTGCATATTTTTAATTGTTTAAAAATACTTCTGACTTTTCAAAAATGATGAAATTTTTTGTCTAAGGTCCTTTACCTTGTTTGACCTAAGATAAATATCTTGGCCATTTATTTGGTGTTTTGAAGAGATTTTAGGGTTTGACCAAATTAATTTGAATTTAAATGCATTTTTAATTGTTTAATTGTGTAAAAATTATGTTGAGCTATTGCCTTGGTCTTATGATGTTTTACTATTTGTTAGGGCATTGGTCAAGGTTGATTTGACTTTTGTTGGATTAAAATCATTGGATTTAGGGGATTGATGAAATGTACATTTGATCTCCCAAAATGAATGAATGATTTTAATTTGATTAAATTCCTCCCATGACCAATTTGTGTTTCTCTCATCTCCCATCCCTCTTCATCTTCATTCCCATTCTCTCCCATCCCTTTCATTGACCAATGAAATCTCAATATCCTAAGGCTAATCGGTTCATCAATGACTTTGTGTCAGATGTGTCGCAACCTGAAAAATACAGTGCGCGAAAAAAACAACCGGCGAAAGAAAAAGACAGAAGAGTCGCCACCGCGCGTTATTCATCCCAAAGGAGGGAAAGGAAACTCTCGAAGTAAACCTGAAAAAGGTAAGGACAAGACGGGGTCTCGCAACCAAATCTTGGGTTCGGGAGTCGGTTATGCGAAGGGAAGGTGTTAGCACCCTTACGCATCCATAGTACTCTACGGGATCCACTTTTGTGGTTTTCGTCTAAAGGGTGTGGGTTTACCTAATGTGTTTATTTACTAAAAAGGTTAAGAGAAATGACTCGCGCGGATGTCGCATCCACTGCATACGTATCTCATCTGAATATGAGAATCAGAGTCTTCGTAGCTCGGCTGACCTATGGGTTGGGGGATGTGTGCTCGCTAAGACATCGCGTCTTATGCCTACGTATCTCATCTGGAATGAGAATCAGAGCAAGCCGTAGTTCGGCTAACTACGGGGTTATGGATTGGGTTTTGGACGAACAACGTTACTACGCAATCTACCGGATGCTCGACCTTTGGAGACTTACTCGCCTGTAGTAGAAGGAGATAACATGTTGCTTTGGGTTTTAGGGTTTGGGATGCTCGAGGGCAAACAGGCAGTCCTTGACGAAGGAACCGCACTACCTGTGGGGATATGAATACAAAACACAAAACATGTATCTCAAAGTAAAATGCCACCAAGGGGCTCAAACATTGCCTCCTATCGAGGTCTTCCAGCTAAGAAAGCAGTAAAATGCGGGAAAAATGTAAAAGTACCACGCGGATAAAGATCCGAAGTAACAGCAATTAGAGGAATGGGAAACCCTGAGATCCTTCCAAGCTAACATCATCAAAGAAAGTGGGTAAGTACAGGTAATCAGAATGAACCTCCAGGGGTTATCCCACAAATAAAGTGGGAAACCACGCAAGTTATCCCTGCAAAAGTCATGTGCCTTCACAAAAACTCAACAAAAGGGTTAGTGAAACAAGATAGGGTAACCAAGAGTTGCCCCCAAATCAAAATGTAACCACATGAATAATTCCATCAAAATTCACAAAAAGCTCACAAAAAGCAACCAAGGGTAGGAGGCCTAAACCTCTTGTCAAACACATGCATCAAAAGGGTATCAAATTCACCCATAATACCTCATACATTTAGAGCATTCAAATTAAAGGCATAAAGATGATGGATATAGGGCAAACCTGATTGGAGAGCTTGATTGAAATTGAGTTGCACCCGTGAGGTTTACCAAACAATCTTTAGGGTTTATGTGAGGCGGAGTGAACTTCTCAGGGCTGCCTGAAGGTCGCTGCAGAGTAGTTCCTAGGTTTCCTTCTCTCAAAATCTTTCTCCAGTGAATCTCCCAGTGTAACTCTAAGTGTAACTCCAAATGTGTTTTCCTCTACTGAAACTTCAGTATTTATAGACTGATTTTCGTGGGTAGTGGGCTCAAATGAGGGAGACCCAAGTCCAAAAAAAAAAAATTGTTATATTTTATTTATTTATTTAATTAATTTAATTTATTTATTTATTTTTAACTTTTTTTTTTTCATTTTTTTTTCCAGGAAAAATGAAGGGTAAATTTTGGGGTATTACAGCTGCCCCTATTCAATCAACTGGAGACCCGAAAAGAAGATGGCAGCTGCTTTCGTACTTTCGAGGTATCAAGGGATTGAATACAATAAAAGCCCAAAAATTTGCACTGAAGTGAAGTGAAGTAACAATGTCTGTCAGAATCGGCAAAGAGGTGGTCTTGAAAGAAGAATCCGTCTGGTACGGTGAGAGTCAGTCTGAATACCGAAAAAGAATGTTAACTTGGATACCAAAATAAATGGTAACACAGAAATAACCATGGCCTGAATGCCACAAGTTGCATCGACTTGAACGTCAGAAACTTCTTTGATCTGAACATCGGAAAATTGACCTGAATGCCACAAGTTGCATCGACCCGAACGTCGGAAACTTCTTCGATCTGAACATCGGAAAGACTTGGCCTGAATGCCACTTCAATCTGAATATCGGGAAAACTGGCCTGAATGCCACTTCGATCTGAATATCGGAAACACTGGCCTGAATGCCACTTCGATCTGAATATCGGAAATTGGCCTGAACGCCACTTCGGTCTGGATACGGGAAAACTGGCCTGAATGCCACTTCGGTCTGGATACCGGAAAACTTCATGCTTGTCAGTATTGGCAGAAATAGGGAATGATAATAGAGGCGGCGCATGGGCCAATGACACTTGCTGGGGATAACCGAGGTGGGTCATGAACAATCTTCAGTCTGATTACTGGAAACAACTTCTAGCTTATCACTTGGGATACCGAGAATGTTTTATGCTTACATGCGTATGTTTGAATCTTTCAATGGCGTTATGCTCCATGAAAATGGAAATGCTACGCGATTTGGGAGGATGCAATGCAATATGATTCTACATGCAGGGATGCGAAATGCTGGGTAGAATGCCAAGCTGAGGCAAGGGGATCTGCTGGGGAAATGATCACCATCTTCTGGACTCTGGCAAGGCTGTTGGAGATGCACAACGCAAAGAATTCTGTGGGGAAATGACCCGCCACACGGTGTTCTAGCAATGACGAAATACCGAGATTCTGACTGGGGAGAGAACGACACTGAACACCTGCTGTTGGGGAAAGCGATAGTGGTTCTGGCAACCACGATCTGCGAGAGATGACTCAGCAGGGGAAGCAAACACTGATATGGTACCGAGGTTCTGCTTCAAGGAAAGAAACCATGGATCTGGCATTGGGATTATCGATCTGGCCTCGAACTCTAAGGAGCAGCCCCTTCTGCTGGGAAGATACAGTCTGGCACTGTCAACTCCGCTGGGGATATATAGTCTGGCACTGTCAACTCTACTGGGGAGTGTATGTCCTGAAACAAACGCTTGGGGAAGTACAGTGGTGAGAACCTGCTGGGGATTGAAGAATCCAACACTCTGATCAGCTCTGCAGGGATAAGACACCAGATTCGTCTGTTGGCGACTTCACTGGGGAAGATATTCACGATCATCTGCAGGGGATTTTAAGGAAATGCCCCGAGGGTATCTGTTCTGAATAGACGATCCAAGCACTTAAAATTTACAGCAATTTTAAATGTTTATTAAGCATGTACCTGTAAAGCCCTTATGTGTCATGATGCAATGTTTATCAAAAATTCGGACGTCATTTTTGCAAACAAAACAGTAAAATGAAAATGAAAACAGAGATATACTGAATAACATGATTTTATTGATTGAATGGCCTCTGAATAGGCATTTACATCAGGAAGCAATCCCTGGAAAGAGGTAATCGCAAAACAGAAATTAATCTAATGGCAATGTGAAATGGATTTCTATTGGGTTCCAATTCTGCTATGACTTGCCCGTCTTCAAGATCCTCCAGATGATCAGCCTTCTGAAAAGGTGATTGGACTGTTTCCTACCTTTCGAAAATTTCCAGTCATCGACATGAGATGAGATTCAGAACTAACTCAGAACGCAGTCATTCGCTTAATCCCTAACTTTTGCCTGGATCGCCCTTTTCGGGTTTTCAATCCACCGGGATACCCATTTTTGCCTAAGTTGCCTTTTCAGGTTTTCAACTTACCGAGTGTACGATCTTTTCATTTTTAATCCCTAATTTTTCCCGAACCTTTTCATTTTCTTGGTTCGTCGGGATGCCCATTTTTGCCTGGACTATTCTTTTTACTGTCCAGCGGGTCTATTTTATGCGAAGTATTTTTTTAACTGCGTCTGAGTTCACAGGGGAAGTGAAGTTTTCACCATCCATAGTTGCAAGCATTAAAGCCCCACCATCAAAAACCTTGGTGACAATATACGGTCCATCATAGTTAGGAGTCCACTTGCCCCTGCGATCTGTCTGAGGAGGAAGGATCCTTTTCAACACTAAATCTCCGACTTGGAAACAACGAGGACGCACTTTCTGATCAAAGGCTCTCTTCATCCGACGCTGATACAACTGCCCATGACAAATGGCTGTCATTCGCTTCTCTTCGATAAGACTCAACTCATTGAACCTTGTCCGAATCCATTCGGCTTCGTCTAACTTGACATCCAACAGGACTCTTAGAGAAGGAATCTCCACTTCAACAGGTAGGACTGCTTCCATACCATACACCAGGGAGTAAGGGGTTGCCCCGGTCGATGTACGTACTGAAGTGCGGTACCCATGCAAGGCGAAAGGTAGCATCTCATGCCAATCTCTGTACGTGACGACCATCTTCTGCACAATCTTCTTTATGTTCTTATTTGCCGCCTCAACAGCGCTGTTCATCTTAGGGCAGTAAGGGGAAGAATTATGATGCTGAATATTGAAGTTCTGACACAACTCCTTCATCATTTTGTTGTTGAGATTAGAACCATTATCAGTAATGATTCTTTCGGGAATCCCATAGCGACAAATGATTTCTTTCTTGATGAAACGGGCAACCACATGTCTGGTGACATTTGCGAACGACGCCGCTTCGACCCACTTGGTGAAGTAGTCGATGGCAACAAGGATGAAGCGATGCCCATTGGAAGCAGTCGGCTCAATCTTTCCAATCATGTCAATACCCCACATAGCAAACGACCACGGCGAAGTCATCACATTCAGAGGATTTGGCGGTACATGCACCTTATCAGCATAAATCTGGCATTTATGACACTTCCGAGCATATTTGAAGCAATCTGACTCCATGGTCATCCAATAATAACCCGCTCTCAACAATTTCTTAGCCATTGCATGTCCGCCGGCATGAGTACCGAAGGAACCTTCATGAGCTTCCTGCATTAACATGTACCGAAGGAACCTTCATGAACTTCCACGCATCTGAGCAAAACCATGTCGAAGTTCCTCTTATACAGCACATTGTCTTTGTTCAAGAAGAAACTTCCTGCCAATCTTCTCAAAGTCTTTCTGTCGTTGTTGGATACCCCTGCAGGGTACTCTCGATTCTTCAGAAAGTACTTGATATCGTGATACCAAGGCTTGTCATCGACTACCAGTTCAGCAACAAACACATATGCGGCCCTATCAAGGCGCATCACATCGATCCTGGGAGCATGGTTGTAAGACCCCAATTTTGTCCCTAAGATCCCTCATGATATCATATCATATCATATCATCGCCTCAAGGATCATGGTACACCTTTGCCTCCCTCTTTGTGGGTGGGTTGCCTTTTGAGTGTGGTTCTTGATCACCAAGTATGTTTAGCATTTGTATATCATTGCTTTTATTTCAATCACTAACCAAAAGTACAAAAATATTGTCATCTAACCTTGTTACTTGCAGATGAAGCAATTAGGTCAAGCCAGTCACAGGCAAAGCATTGAGTCATAGATGGTGGCCATTCTTGAAGAATTTGGGCACCATGATCATTCATCAAGAGTTCATATGAACCATGGCATCATTTTGAATCAAGATCTCAAGTGGTGGAGGCTTGAAATTCATCAGAACATGGCTCAGTCAACCAAAACCCTAGCAAAGTCAACTGTGGTCAACTGTGCATTTAATCAGGGATTTGATGGTGGGAAATGGTTTGAGAGACCTTATTCATGTCCATACAAGCCTCATATAACATGTCAAACATCAACATTGAAGAATTGGAGGTCAGACAAAAAGTTTTCAAAAATAGCAAGTGACCTGTAATTTCAAACTGCCAAAAATGGAAAGGTCTTCTCCTCAAATTTACATCATCAAGAAAGCTTCAAATCAAATTTTGTCCAACATGAAAGTTGAAGATCTTGCTCTCACCTTTCCAAAAAGTCCAAGAACATCCATTTCTCATGTGTGGTTGGCAAGTTATGATCAAGTCATTATCAAGAATTTTTGAACTTCAACAAGGCATAACTTTTAAACCAAAAGGCCAATTCATGTGATTCTTTTTTGAGCAAATCTCTTTTGACATGCTCTATCATAATCCATCATTACATTTCATCAAAAATCATCACATAAAAAGTCCATTTTTCAAGTGAATCAATTTGAATTTTGGTGGGAAAAAGGGTCATTTTGAGAAGTACACATGATTTTCACTCCAAACCAATTGCAATGGCCTTAAAACAGAAATTTGGATTTGCTGCAAGTGGAATTTTACTGTTCCATTGGTTAAATTTGAAAAAGGGCATTTTTGCCAAATTGCATAACATGATCAATTCACTAATCCCTCACATTTTGTTAATCATGTTTAACTAGTGTGATTAACAGGTACTATAAAGTCCTAATCCTAACAGAATTCTGAATCAATACTTCACAATCTCAGATCCAAACTCAAAATCTCTCAAATTCTCTCAAATTCTCTCAAACTTTTTTCACTTTGTTCATCAAATTTCACCATTCTTTTTGCTTGTTCTTGTGCTAATCTTGATCTGCAGGAAGTGTTGAAGATCTGTTGAAGCAAAATAGTGGAGAATCCTTGAAGATCGTGGCTGTTGGAACCTTGCACATTCACATGGCAGTTGGAGATTTCTGCGAATTCAAGCTGTGTTGAGCTGAAGTTTTGCTTCCAAACATTCATCCAAACATCATTGAGCATCTGTTTGAACAATTGAGGCCTTGAGGAGCACGAACCAAGATCTGCATCTTCAAAGAGGTAAGAACTCGACCACTCCAATTCTCACAATTATCATATGGCTTTTGTAGATCTTAGCATGTAGATCATTCTGCAACTTGAATCGTGCAATTTCATTAAGTTTTAAGAAAGTTATTTGGATTTGAATCTTTGATGTTGAAACTTCCTTGGATCGATTCTCTTGCCATGAGTAAAATTAGAACAAATTGAAGCTGGATTAGTGTTGTGCATGCTGAGATGATTCGAATGATATGCGTTTTATCCATTTCTGTGGAGTTTGGATCTTGAGCATGATGAACAGCATGAAGATGATGATGAATGTTAGGTTTTGTTTCCAGAATCGTGTTTCAATCTTTCCTGGCCAAGTCTGCATGTTATTTCGTGTTTGTGCACATGAATTGGGCCACTTGTCGCGATATCATTGGGCTGCGTTTCCTTTTAATGAAACGCAGCGTTTCATACAGGCGCCAATATTCAAATGTTCGGCTTAATTACAAGTTTGCCATTCGTTCATTTAAATTCATTTTGTTTTCAAATTTTTGTTTCATTTCATGATCAATCTTCAAAAAAATCATAAGTCATTCATCTTTAATCCAAATTGAGTGGGAATTTTTGCAGTGATCTCCATTTTTCCTCTAGTTTTTTACTAGCATGATAGCAAAAGTTGTGCACGACCTGTTTTTATTTTGGTCTATTGGTTTTGATCATGTATGCTATTTGCCTATGCTTTACCATTTCATTTGTGAAATCATGATGCTTGATCCAAAATTCTTGAAATTTTACATGCATAATCTAGACTCATTCCTGGTCATTTTGGTATATAGTTTGTGATTTTTGCCTTTCTGGATTGTGGGATATGATGTGATCATTAGGGGTGTGACAATGTGTGTCACACCATTTCTTGTTCATCTTCTTGAATTTCTTTACCATGCCATTTGATTGCCAATTGTTCTGAATTTTTGCATGATGACACTTCTGGATGTCTAGTTTGAGCATGATTGTTTGTAGAATTTTTAGATCCATTTCCTATTTGATTAGGATTTTCTTTGTTGTTTAGTCATTTGTGAACTTTTCTTGAGTGTTCAACTTCCATGATTTGTGAAATCCTTGGTGTTTATTGGATGAACCTAAAATTTTGCATGTGCATTATAGAAATCTTGAAGTTTGCCATGGATTTGATTTGGTTCATTTATCTTATGTCATTTCTGTTTTATGTTTGCTTGAAGTTGATGCTTGATTTAGTGCCTTGTATGAGCTTGTATGAGCATGCTTTGACTTAGGGATTTTCTTTGACATACTTCCACTTATCCAAATGCAATGAATTGTGGTGTGTTGCTCATTCAATGTGTTCTGTTTAAGCAGGATTTTTCTTGGAATTTATTGAGCCATTGTGGTATTGATATGCTTGTGTTCATTCTGTTTGCTCCAATGTGTTTCAATTTGCATAGTTTGACATGTTTTGCTTATGAAATGGAATTGGTGCATAGTTTTGACATGAGACCAATTAGACTTTGTTCTTATTTGATAAATCTTGATTTTGGTTAATTTTCATGTTCTGTTTTAAATTTTTTCCCTATTTTTGACCCTAGGCTTTGGCCCTAAGGGTTTACCTCTCATGTTTGAAGCTTTGTTTCAGGTTGCACATGCAAGTTACACAATTGATGATGCCTCATCTTGAGAGCATTTGATATTTGCTTTTGATTACTAATGTGTGTTTTGTAGGTTGAAGTTGATTCAATTGAGATTGACTTGTGGCTTATGCCTTTGCCTATATTGGTTGTCTGTTGCATTAACTGTGGATTGATTGTCTGTATAGTATACTGATTTGTTTGATGTTTCCACAGGTACATTTAGTTGCTATAGTTCATTGTGAACTTGCTATTGCTTTGCTTGATAGCATTAGCATTGAGGTAGAATCTCTTGTCTCCATGTAGTCTGGAAAACCTGGCCTGTTACTTGGCCAGGCACCTGTCTGAAGTCCTCCTTAAGAGGCAATGTTTGTGATTGTTTATTCTTGTCCCTAAGCAGGAAAAGTCCTTTGAATAAGGAAATTGGTAGATAGAAGAGATGTATAGTCCATCTCCTACTATTCTGTGTGTCACTCACCTTGCTCACACCACATGTGTTGATGCATAGTGAGTAAATGCCCAAGATCTATCGAGTCATTAACTTGTGGAGAGAGTTCCAACTTTCTGAACTCCCACACCTTCTGATATTCAATGCTCTCCCTGACCAGGGATAAGAGCAATGAGGCACACCCCTCATATCCTTTCATCTGCTTCACCTTAACTCTCAATGTTAAGGTTAAGAGCACCACTTACCCCATTCCAGTTGACTGAAAAGTCTAACCCTTGCTTGAGCCTAATTGCTTGGTTATAGTGTGTGCTAAATGACTTTGTTTGATTGATTGTTTGATTCCTTTGTACATGTTTGCTTGCTTGCCTTTGTGCATTTATCATCATTAATTGTACATTATTGCATGATCATCATTTCATATCTTTGTGATCCATCTTTGGTTTACCCATTGAGGACAACTGTAAGTCCATTCATTGGCCATTGTTCCTATGATTTGGAAGGGATAGAGTGTAAGACCATTTCATTTGGCCACTCATGTCCATTGCTTAGTGCTTGTTTGTTTGTTGTATGTGAGGATGCAATTGTAAGACCATGTTGTTGGCATTTGTACTCCCATGATCATCTGTTGGAGATTAGAGTAAGCCCAGATAGATTGGCATCTGACATCCATGTTTTGATTTACTTTGAGGAGATTAGAGTAAGCCCATGTATTGGCATCTGATATCCAGGTTTTGTTTTGCTTTTAGGAGGTTGGAATAAGTCCATTTATTGGCATCTGACATCCCTGTTTGTTTTAGGAGATTGGTGTAAATCCATTTGTTGGTATCCGATATCCGCTTTTGTTTGTGAGATTGGTATAAGTCCATTGATGGCCTCCGGTATCACCTTGCCTTTTATTTGCTTCATTGTTTTGTGCCTATTCCTAAGGACACACTTGAATCATCTTCTATATGATTTCAAGAGGTGAATTTCTAGGAAGTTTTACACTCCTTCATCCACATCCCTTTGTCCTAAACCTTTTCACACTTTGCTTTCAAACTTGAATCAACTATTGTGCAAACATCTTCATGTCTTTTCAAATTAGAAACCTGGACCCTAAGTCCTTGACCTTTCAAACTCCATTTCATAACACTTCTTTGAATCAATCCTAATCATACCTTGACCATATTTGTAAATACTCATAATCAATTAACTTCACCCATTCAATTGTTTTGTGGCGTTGTCCATTGTTAATATGCTTTCATACATTAGCCATAGGTTTCAATTACCATAGTGGTTGATGTAAATCTTACCTTATCCTTAGTGAGTTGATTGTAAGTCTTCCATACTTATTATAGGATTAACCCCTCACCAGTATGTTGAAGTCGTCCTCGCATGGTGGATTGTCGATTCAGGTTGAGTTTTCTCCCATTGGTAATGAAAAGCCTTAGGGCTCTTGTTTTAAAATGAACTCACTAATTTTTGGAAATCTTTTAGCCGAACTACGGCATTTTGATCCTTACCTTTGATGGAAGGTACGTAGGCAACGAGTTCATCCGTTCAAACATAAAAACAATAAAAATTGTACATTCTTTTCTCATCCTCCCATTCATGTTTGCACAATATGTCATAAACAAATAAACTTTTTCTTATACAACAAGTGTGAAAAGGGCTCCCTAGGAGTACCTAGGACGTGATGGGTGCCTAACACCTTCCCATTGCGTAATTTACCCCTTACCCAGTTTCTCTGATCTTTTCATTAGTTTTCTATGTGTAAAACTTCTTAGGCTTTTGTTCGCTTTTTAGCCAGTCCTTTGGATAAATAAAAGTGCGGTGGCGACTCGATTCTTTGTATACTTTGCTTATGATTTAATCAATAAATCATATAGCGACGAAAGTGGCGACTCTGCTGGGGGAATTAGACCTTCCCTGGTGGTATTGCCTACTTTTTACCCTTGTTGTACGATATTTATTTATGTGTTATTTGACATATTTTTGTACAATTTGGGATAACTGTATTGATTGTAATGTTTGAATTGCTTGATATACAATTGTTGTTTGCTTTGGTGATCTCTGTGAGATGAGTTCTATACCCGAACTCGAGTGCACTCTAGGATAGGAGAATGGCATAGTCTTGTTGACTGGTGTGGAGTATTCCTTAGCCAGTTGACTTGCGAGTCCATTCACTTGGTGGAGGTCATGTTGGATTAATAATGTCACACAAGTCATTTGTGGTTAGGCATTATTCTTTCAATCATGTGCCTTAGAAGCCAAGGACCGTAGTTTACCAAGCCCATCTTGGCCTATTTTTAGGACGTAGTGCGGAGGTCGTTCAGATGTCAGTTCTGATGCGATTGTTACGCGATACTACACTCATAAGAGTCTCTCTTGAGAATATTTTTGGAATACGAGTATTCGTTCCTCCGATAATATGGGAACCTCTGGTAGAACATGTCTGGCAGGTTTAACCCTAGTACACTCCCTTTGGGTGGTTCTTAACCGAGACTCCATGCTCGTGACTCTCAGCAAACCCGTGATTCATGGTTGAGTCGTTCAGACAACCTTAATATCAATGGAACTTGGGCGTCGATAAGGTGTAAACCATAATCCGCCAAAATGGATGATTGATATTAAGGATGTTCGAGCCGGTTCATGTACCGTTAATATCAATGGAACATGGGTGTTGATAAGGTGTAAAACCTAAATCCACCAAAATGGATGATTGATATTAGGGATTTCCAGTTGGTTTTCCCCTGGAAGTATAGTATCGGGCGTTTGATTCCTGGACCTGTTTGTGTTAGAATTGTCTGTTTTGTCAGCATCCATCAAACATAAATCACGCATATTCATGCATATTCATAAACATTCAGATATTCATGTTGCATTTTTTGCCATATATCTCTTTATTGTTGTTCTCCTGCTATGGGTGATATAGATCTCTTTATAGATCTCCTTAAGCAGATGTCAGGTGTTTAATCTCTCAAGATAGAGTCAGCCCTTAAGCAGAAAGTGTCTATCCTTTCCTGCCATTTCCCCACTGAGATACATCCTCGTGGATGACGGTTTTTTCCGTTTCCTCCCAACACATATATTGGGATGAATTGTTCCTATTGAGTTATATCCTCATAGGACGAGTTTCGATTCAGTCTGTCCTTTCGGATTAATCCCGAATTGGCGTTTTGTCAATTGTTCTTGTGCCTCCCTGTGGAATAAATGAATGAACTGCCCAGTAACCGACAATAATTCTTTTATCCCCAGCGGAACCTTTTTGGGCCTCTACCCAGTAACCGGTAGTTGTAAGTCCTATGTTCCTTCTTCTTGGCGGAATTTATGGTTATATACCTTTTATTCCTCAGTAAGAGTTGTTGGTTTTCTACCTAGTAGTCGGTAGTCGTAAATCCTGTTTGCCTGCTCTCCAGCAGTTTGTGGTTTGTTATAAACCCTATTATTGTTCCCGGGCGGATTTGTGATTTTTCCCATCCCCACGTGGAGTTGTTGGTTTTCTACCCAGTATTCGGTAGATGTAAACCCTAATTTGTGTTTACCCACCAGAGTATGGATACTACCCCGTATTCGGTAGTCGTAAGTCCTATCTCCTTTCCCCTATCAGAGGTAATCTTTGTGGTTCGTTCTGGTTGATGGTGGATTTTGTGCTGTTGTGGTTTTATCCCCAACAGAGTTGATGTCTCCCTGTGGAATAAATTGAATAAGTGCTCATTACTTGGCCTTCATTCACCCTCTCCCCAGTGGAGTCTGTGGTCTTCTACCCCGTATTCGGTAGTTGTAAATCCCATGTTTTGGTTTTTCTCCCCCCATCGGGGTTTTGTACCTTGTGGTACAGTTGGATAGTTGCCGAATGCTTGCAATTTTATCCCAGTTGAGTCTTTGGTTGTCTACCCAGTAGTCGGTAGTGGTAAGCCTCTTGTTTCCTAAGCCATATTTTTGGTATCCTACCCCGTATTCGATAGTTGTAAACCCTAATTTCTCCCTTTGCAGAGTTAACCTTGTTGTTCATCCTAACCGATGATGGTTACTCGTTGTGGTTATCTTCATTCATTGTTCGATGTTGACATTCCTCTCTTTGCTTGTGGATAATTGCCGGTTGCTAGCAATTGTATCCCCAGCAAGTTGTCTTCTGGATCATTGCCGTATGCTTGCAATGTTATTCCTTTTGAAGTCGCCAGTGGGTCTTTTCACCGTTTGCTAGTGATTTGTTCCCCGGATCATTGATTGTTTATCAATGTATCCCCAGATAGCCCTGTGGGTAATTGCCGGATGCTTGCAATTCATCCCCAGTGAGTCTTCGTTCATTTACCCGGTTGCTTGGTAATGATTGTTGCTCCCTTTTGATTGGTCATCTTTATATACCTGGTCGGTATCCCGATGCCTTTCTTTTCGGTCGATTTATCCTTTATTAACCCTGTAGCCGGTTGTGGATAATCTTCCATGCGAGTATGTTATCCATGTTCTGACGGTAATGGATAATATATCTCATGCACTCTTCGGTTGAAACCTTTTGTGTTCCCCTAGTCGAGTAAGATTCGTTATTTCCCTTTGCGGAGTCGAATATTTGTTGTGTTTCGGATAATTGCCGGATGCTTGCAATTTATCCCTTTGAGTTGTCTTTCGTTTACCCGGATGCTTGGTATCGATTGTCTCTCTTTTTGGTTAGTCACCTATTATATACTTCGGTATCTTTGGTGTCTTTTCCTTTCGAGTATATTATTCACGGTCTGCCGGTAATGAATAATATGTCTCATGCGCTCTTTGGTTGGAATCCTTTGTTGATTTTCCTCAGTAGAGTAAGATTCGTATTCTTTGTAGAATCGGATATCCATCCTTTAACCAGTTTGTGTTTCGGATGATGAGTGTCTTGGCATATATACCAATTCACGTTTTCGGTAGATCACCTATTATATACTTCGGTATCTCTGGTGTTTCTTACCATGCGAGTATATTATCTGCATTCTGACGGTAATAGATAATATATCTCAAGCGAGTGTTCTATCCACGTTCTGACGGTAATGGATATTATATCTCTTGCACTCTTTGGGTTTGTGTCCCCAGTTGAGTAAGATTCGTCTTCCCTTTGTGGATTCGAATGTCCATCCTGTAAGTCGATTCGCTTTTTCAAGCCTTCCTTTCAGATGATGAGTGTTTTGGCATATATACCAATTCACGCTTTGGTCGGTCACCTATTATATACCTCGGTATCCTTGGTGTTCCTTCCTTTCTGCTCCCTATTATGACCTTGGTCCCCTGTGGAGTCAGATATTCCTGAGTTGATGTACCTTTTTCAGGTCTTTCTCAGATGGTTGGTTGATTGATATCTCTCACCCGTGTACCGGTCTTAGATATTCATTCTTCCTGAGTTTGTTACTCACTAACCGATAACATCTCATCCTTTGGTTTCCCCTGGAAAGTCTTTTCTAGATTTCCCCAGCGGATTTGTGTTCCTATTCGTGTTGCTGTATTGGTGTTATCCCCAGTACATGCATTTTGTGAGTCAGCTTGAGTCTTTCCAATGGATGTGTTGTCCTTTGGAATTTCTTTCTCTCCCCAGTTTGAGTCCTTTACTTCCCCAGTAAAGTCTCCGGTCTATTTTGTTTTCCCCAACTCAAAGTCGTGTCCTGCTCACGCATTCTTTTTCTTTTTCTTATCCCCAACAAGAATCCCAATAAGAATCCTGTTAGAGTCTCTGTTTCTGGTGAGTGTATTACTCCGATGGATCGTCTTTTCTTCTGTGTGAACCATTATCCCCACAGAGTTTGTGTCTTTTGCATGCATACATCTGCATCATGAGGTCTCTTAGGGACCAAAATTTGTCTCATTACTGTTATTTAAGCCCATTCTACCGCATCGATATGAAGATTTCTAAACTTCACTTCTCCGGCTAGAATGACCTTAAATAGGGGCATCTGTAAGACCCCAATTTTGTCCCTAAGATCCCTCATGATATCATATCATATCATATCATCGCCTCAAGGATCATGGTACACCTTTGCCTCCCTCTTTGTGGGTGGGTTGCCTTTTGAGTGTGGTTCTTGATCACCAAGCATGTTTAGCATTTGTATATCATTGCTTTTATTTCAATCACTAACCAAAAGTACAAAAATATTGTCATCTAACCTTGTTACTTGCAGATGAAGCAATTAGGTCAAGCCAGTCACAGGCAAAGCATTGAGTCATAGATGGTGGCCATTCTTGAAGAATTTGGGCACCATTATCATTCATCAAGAGTTCATATGAACCATGGCATCATTTTGAATCAAGATCTCAAGTGGTGGAGGCTTGAAATTCATCAGAACATGGCTCAGTCAACCAAAACCCTAGCAAAGTCAACTGTGGTCAACTGTGCATTTAATCAGGGATTTGATGGTGGGAAATGGTTTGAGAGACCTTATTTATGTCCATACAAGCCTCATATAACATGTCAAACATCAACATTGAAGAATTGGAGGTCAGACAAAAAGTTTTCAAAAATAGCAAGTGACCTGTAATTTCAAACTGCCAAAAATGGAAAGGTCTTCTCCTCAAATTTACATCACCAAGAAAGCTTCAAATCAAATTTTGTCCAACATGAAAGTTGAAGATCTTGCTCTCACCTTTCCAAAAAGTCCAAGAACATCCATTTCTCATGTGTGGTTGGTAAGTTATGATCAAGTCATTCTCAAGAATTTTTGAACTTCAACAAGGCATAACTTTTAAACCAAAAGGCCAATTCATGTGATTCTTTTTTGAGCAAATCTCTTTTGACATGCTCTATCATAATCCATCATTACATTTCATCAAAAATCATCACATAAAAAGTCCATTTTTCAAGTGAATCAATTTGAATTTTGGTGGGAAAAAGGGTCATTTTGAGAAGTACACATGATTTTCACTCCAAACCAATTGCAATGGCCTTAAAACAGAAATTTGGATTTGCTGCAAGTGGAATTTTACTGTTCCATTGGTTAAATTTGAAAAAGGGCATTTTTGCCAAATTGCATAACATGATCAATTCACTAATCCCTCACATTTTGCTAATCATGTTTAACTAGTGTGATTAACAGGTACTATAAAGTCCTAATCCTAACAGAATTCTGAATCAACACTTCACAATCTCAGATCCAAACTCAAAATCTCTCAAATTCTCTCAAATTCTCTCAAACTTTTTTCACTTTGTTCATCAAATTTCACCATTCTTTTTGCTTGTTCTTGTGCTAATCTTGATCTGCAGGAAGTGTTGAAGATCTGTTGAAGCAAAATAGTGGAGAATCCTTGAAGATCGTGGCTGTTGGAACCTTGCACATTCACATGGCAGTTGGAGATTTCTGCGAATTCAAGCTGTGTTGAGCTGAAGTTTTGCTTCCAAACATTCATCCAAACATCATTGAGCATCTGTTTGAACAATTGAGGCCTTGAGGAGCACGAACCAAGATCTGCATCTTCAAAGAGGTAAGAACTCGACCACTCCAATTCTCACAATTATCATATGGCTTTTGTAGATCTTAGCATGTAGATCATTCTGCAACTTGAATCGTGCAATTTCATTAAGTTTTAAGAAAGTTATTTGGATTTGAATCTTTGATGTTGAAACTTCCTTGGATCGATTCTCTTGCCATGAGTAAAATTAGAACAAATTGAAGCTGGATTAGTGTTGTGCATGATGAGATGATTCGAATGATATGCGTTTTATCCATTTCTGTGGAGTTTGGATCTTGAGCATGATGAACAACATGAAGATGATGATGAATGTTAGGTTTTGTTTCCAGAATCGTGTTTCAATCTTTCCTGGCCAAGTCTGCATGTTATTTCGTGTTTGTGCACATGAATTGGGCCACTTGTCGCGATATCATTGGGCTGCGTTTCCTTTTAATGAAACGCAACGTTTCATACAGGCGCCAATATTCAAATGTTCGGCTTAATTACAAGTTTGCCATTCGTTCATTTAAATTCATTTTGTTTTCAAATTTTTGTTTCATTTCATGATCAATCTTCAAAAAAATCATAAGTCATTCATCTTTAATCCAAATTGAGTGGGAATTTTTGCAGTGATCTCCATTTTTCCTCTAGTTTTTTACTAGCATGATAGCAAAAGTTGTGCACGACCTGTTTTTATTTTGGTCTATTGGTTTTGATCATGTATGCTATTTGCCTATGCTTTACCATTTCATTTGTGAAATCATGATGCTTGATCCAAAATTCTTGAAATTTTACATGCATAATCTAGACTCATTCCTGGTCATTTTGGTATATAGTTTGTGATTTTTGCCTTTCTGGATTGTGGGATATGATGTGATCATTAGGGGTGTGACAATGTGTGTCACACCATTTCTTGTTCATCTTCTTGAATTTCTTTACCATGCCATTTGATTGCCAATTGTTCTGAATTTTGCATGATGACACTTCTGGATGTCTAGTTTGAGCATGATTGTTTGTAGAATTTTTAGATCCATTTCCTATTTGATTAGGATTTTCTTTGTTGTTTAGTCATTTGTGAACTTTTCTTGAGTGTTCAACTTCCATGATTTGTGAAATCCTTGGTGTTTATTGGATGAACCTAAAATTTTGCATGTGCATTATAGAAATCTTGAAGTTTGCCATGGCTTTGATTTGGTTCATTTATCTTATGTCATTTCTGTTTTATGTTTGCTTGAAGTTGATGCTTGATTTAGTGCCTTGTATGAGCTTGTATGAGCATGCTTTGACTTAGGGATTTTCTTTGACATACTTCCACTTATCCAAATGCAATGAATTGTGGTGTGTTGCTCATTCAATGTGTTCTGTTTAAGCAGGATTTTTCTTGGAATTTATTGAGCCATTGTGGTATTGATATGCTTGTGTTCATTCTGTTTGCTCCAATGTGTTTCCATTTGCATAGTTTGACATGTTTTGCTTATGAAATGGAATTGGTGCATAGTTTTGACATGAGACCAATTAGACTTTGTTCTTATTTGATAAATCTTGATTTTGGTTAATTTTCATGTTCTGTTTTAAATTTTTTCCCTATTTTTGACCCTAGGCTTTGGCCTAAGGGTTTACCTCTCATGTTTGAAGCTTTGTTTCAGGTTGCACATGCAAGTTACACAATTGATGATGCCTCATCTTGAGAGCATTTGATATTTGCTTTTGATTACTAATGTGTGTTTTGTAGGTTGAAGTTGATTCAATTGAGATTGACTTGTGGCTTATGCCTTTGCCTATATTGGTTGTCTGTTGCATTAACTGTGGATTGATTGTCTGTATAGTATACTGATTTGTTTGATGTTTCCACAGGTACATTTAGTTGCTATAGTTCATTGTGAACTTGCTATTGCTTTGCTTGATAGCATTAGCATTGAGGTAGAATCTCTTGTCTCCATGTAGTCTGGAAGACCTGGCCTGTTACTTGGCCAGGCACCTGTCTGAAGTCCTCCTTAAGAGGCAATGTTTGTGATTGTTTATTCTTGTCCCCAAGCAAGAAAAGTCCTTTGAATAAGGAAATTGGTAGATAGAAGAGATGTATAGTCCATCTCCTACTATTCTGTGTGTCACTCACCTTGCTCACACCACAGGTGTTGATGCATAGTGAGTAAAAGCCCAAGATCTATCGAGTCATTAACTTGTGGAGAGAGTTCCAACTTTCTGAACTCCCACACCTTCTGATATTCAATGCTCTCCCTGACCAGGGATAAGAGCAATGAGGCACACCCCTCATATCCTTTCATCTGCTTCACCTTAACTCTCAATGTTAAGGTTAAGAGCACCACTTACCCCATTCCAGTTGACTGAAAAGTCTAACCCTTGCTTGAGCCTAATTGCTTGGTTATAGTGTGTGCTAAATGACTTTGTTTGATTGATTGCTTGATTCCTTTGTACATGTTTGCTTGCTTGCCTTTGTGCATTTATCATCATTAATTGTACATTATTGCATGATCATCATTTCATATCTTTGTGATCCATCTTTGGTTTACCCATTGAGGACAACTGTAAGTCCATTCATTGGCCATTATTCCTATGATTTGGAAGGGATAGAGTGTAAGACCATTTCATTTGGCCACTCATGTCCATTGCTTAGTGCTTGTTTGTTTGTTGTAAGACAATTGTAAGACCATGTTGTTGGCATTTGTACTCCCATGATCATCTGTTGGAGATTAGAGTAAGCCCAGATAGATTGGCATCTGACATCCATGTTTTGATTTACTTTGAGGAGATTAGAGTAAGCCCATGTATTGGCATCTGATATCCAGGTTTTGTTTTGCTTTTAGGAGGTTGGAATAAGTCCATTTATTGGCATCTGACATCCCTGTTTGTTTTAGGAGATTGGTGTAAATCCATTTGTTGGTATCCGATATCCGCTTTTGTTTGTGAGATTGGTATAAGTCCATTGATGGCCTCCGGTATCACCTTGCCTTTTATTTGCTTCATTGTTTTGTTGCCTATTCCTAAGGACACACTTGAATCATCTTCTATATGATTTCAAGAGGTGAATTTCTAGGAAGTTTTACACTCCTTCATCCACATCCCTTTGTCTTAAACCTTTTCACACTTTGCTTTCAAACTTGAATCAACTATTGTGCAAACATCTTCATGTCTTTTCAAATTAGAAACCTGGACCCTAAGTCCTTGACCTTTCAAACTCCATTTCATAACACTTCTTTGAATCAATCCTAATCATACCTTGACCATATTTTGTAAATACTCATAATCAATTAACTTCACCCATTCAATTGTTTTGTGGCGTTGTCCATTGTTAATATGCTTTCATACATTAGCCATAGGTTTCAATTACCATAGTGGTTGATGTAAATCTTACCTTATCCTTAGTGAGTTGATTGTAAGTCTTCCATACTTATTATAGGATTAACCCCTCACCAGTATGTTGAAGCCGTCCTCGCATGGTGGATTGTCGATTCAGGTTGAGTTTTCTCCCATTGGTAATGAAAAGCCTTAGGGCTCTTGTTTTAAAATGAACTCACTAATTTTTGGAAATCTTTTAGCCGAACTACGGCGTTTTGATCCTTACCTTTGATGGAAGGTACGTAGGCAACGGGTTCATCCGTTCAAACACAAAAACAATAAAAATTGTACATTCTTTTCTCATCTTCCCATTCATGTTTGCACAATATGTCATAAACAAATAAACTTTTTCTTATACAACAAGTGTGAAAAGGGCTCCCTAGGAGTACCTAGGACGTGATGGGTGCCTAACACCTTCCCATTGCGTAATTTACCCCTTACCCAGTTTCTCTGATCTTTTCATTAGTTTTCTATGTGTAAAACTTCTTAGGCTTTTGTTCGCTTTTTAGCCAGTCCTTTGGATAAATAAAAGTGCGGTGGCGACTCGATTCTTTGTATACTTTGCTTATGATTTAATCAATAAATCATATAGCGACGAAAGTGGCGACTCTGCTGGGGGAATTAGACCTTCCCTGGTGGTATTGCCTACTTTTTACCCTTGTTGTACGATATTTATTTATGTGTTATTTGACATATTTTTGTACAATTTGGGATAACTGTATTGATTGTAATGTTTGAATTGCTTGATATACAATTGTTGTTTGCTTTGGTGATCTCTGTGAGATGAGTTCTATACCCGAACTCGAGTGCACTCTAGGATAGGAGAATGGCATAGTCTTGTTGACTGGTGTGGAGTATTCCTTAGCCAGTTGACTTGCGAGTCCATTCACTTGGTGGAGGTCATGTTGGATTAATAATGTCACACAAGTCATTTGTGGTTAGGCATTATTCTTTCAATCATGTGCCTTAGAAGCCAAGGACCGTAGTTTACCAAGCCCATCTTGGCCTATTTTTTAGGACGTAGTGCGGAGGTCGTTCAGATGTCAGTTCTGATGCGATTGTTACGCGATACTACACTCATAAGAGTCTCTCTTGAGAATATTTTTGGAATACGAGTATTCGTTCCTCCGATAATATGGGAACCTCTGGTAGAACATGTCTGGCAGGTCTAAACCCTAGTACACTCCCTTTGGGTGGTTCTTAACCGAGACTCCATGCTCGTGACTCTCAGCAAACCCGTGATTCATGGTTGAGTCGTTCAGACAACCTTAATATCAATGGAACTTGGGCGTCGATAAGGTGTAAACCATAATCCGCCAAAATGGATGATTGATATTAAGGATGTTCGAGCCGGTTCATGTACCGTTAATATCAATGGAACATGGGTGTTGATAAGGTGTAAAACCTAAATCCACCAAAATGGATGATTGATATTAGGGATGCAATGAGCTTTCCCATGACCTTTGTCTGGTGTGACTTGCTTGATCCTTGAGTGTGATTGTTGCATTCATGCATTCATGCATTCATCTGCATTTCATGTCATCAGAAAAATCAGAAAATTTTCAAGGAACTCAAAGGAGTTTATTTGCAAAAAATTTCAAAACATGGAAAAAACCGGAAATTTTTTTCACCTGATATATCTGGTGAGATATTCTCATATGCAATAAGAGGATTAATATTTCAAAGTTTGCAAATAAAACCCTCGAGTTTCTTTGAAATAAAAACAGAGCATATGCCCAAACACTTCATTCATCATTTGCATAAGCGGGTGTTTTGTTCCGGTCTCCCGTCCTGTGGTCTTACCCTGCGATCTTCATTTATTTTGGAGACGCACTTCGCCGGTACTACACCAGAGCCAACTCTGCCAGATTTATGGACCGTTTTGAGCAAGAGAGTTGTGAACTCAAGGGGGAATTTGCCAGACAGAGTGCTTTTGATGGATTTACTCCTGGTTAGCCATCTGTCGTCTTTCTCATATATTGATGCTGAGGATGAAGTTGGAACGCCTTTCCAAGCTTTATCTATTGATGAACCAATTGAGAAGAAGTCTCCTTCATTTGCTTCCTATCGTGATGCAAAACTGGCCATTGAATGTGGTGCAGTTGCTGGTTTAGGAAAAATGATTGAGCTTGAAGACAATAGATCCCGGGCTGGCATTGGCTACTGTTCTGGGGCATATAATGAGCAAGGCTTGTTCAAGACTGGGGGATTCATCCATGCTGATCAACCTGAGGAAGAAGCTGCTGCTATCTTGGAAGAGGATGCAGAGGATTTGAATAATTTCGTCATTCCTGGTGGTGTCTGCCACAATTGGGTCGCTGTAGATGTTCCTACAGTCATCCATAGATCAGAGTAATTGTTCACTTTGTTCAAAACCCTTCTCCCATGCCAAAAGGAGAAGTGATGACATTGTTGGCAGCATTTAATACAATGATATTTCATTCAATTAATACATTGTTAAACATTTGTTTTTCCATTTGTTTTCACTTTTTGCCTTTTGCATGAAATCAGTGATCACAAAAAACCCATAAAAACAAGAATAAAAGCAAACATTTTTCATCTGCATAATGATTTGCTTGTTTAAATTCTAAAGTTTTTCATTAACCAAAATCATTATGCAGGTTGATTCTAAAACCCATTGAACATAATGATCCAACGCCATCTCCCAATTTTGAATTCCCTGTATTCGAGGCAGAGGAAGATGACGTTGAAGGGATGCCTGATGAAATTACCCGTCTCCTTGAGCACGAGAAGAAGATCATTCAGCCGCACCTTGAAGATTTGGAAACAGTCAACTTGGGGTCTGAGGATTGTGCTCGTATGGTGAAGATTGGGGCACTTCTTGAAGAGTCTGTCAAGGAGAGATTGATTGAGTTGCAACGAGAATATTCCGATATCTTTGCTTGGTCATATGAGGACATGTCGGGTCTAGATACAGATATTGTGCAACATTTCCTGCCTTTGAAGCCTGAGTGCGTGCCTGTGAAGCAGAAGCTCAGAAGAACTCATCCTGATATGGCGGTGAAGATCAAAGAGGAAGTTCATAAGCAAATTGATGCGGGGTTTTTGGTGACTTCTACATATCCTCAATGGGTGGCCAATATTGTGCCTGTGCCTAAGAAGGACGGAAAAGTCTGTATGTGTGTTGATTACAGAGATTTGAATAAAGCTAGTCCGAAAGATGATTTTCCTCTACCACACATTGATATGTTGGTAGACAATACAACTAAATTCAAAGTCTTTTCGTTTATGGACGGATTTTCCGGATATAATCAAATCAAGATGGCACCCGAAGATATGGAGAAGACAACATTCATCACACCTTGGGGAACATTCTGTTATCAAGTGATGCCCTTCGGTCTGAAGAACGCCGGAGCCACGTATCAACGAGCTATGACTACCTTGTTTCATGATATGATGCACAAGGAGATAGAGGTCTATGTTGATGATATGATTGCTAAGTCCCGAACGGAAGTTGAACATGTTGAGCATTTGTTGAAGCTTTTTCAGCGTTTGAGGAAGTTTAGACTTCGTCTGAATCCGAACAAATGTACATTTGGAGTCCGTTCCGGCAAGTTGTTGGGTTTTGTGGTAAGCGAAAGAGATATTGAGGTTGATCCTGCCAAGATCAAAGCAATACAAGAGATGCCTGCACCCAAAACTGAGAAGCAAGTCCGAGGTTTTCTTGGCCGCTTGAACTATATTTCCAGATTTATATCCCACATGACTGCCACATGTGCACCGATATTCAAGCTCCTCCGGAAAGATCAGTCTCATGATTGGACCGAGGATTGCCAGAAAGCTTTCGACAGTATCAAAGAATATCTGTCTGAACCTCCGATCTTGTCTCCTCCTGTGGAAGGAAGACCTCTGATCATGTATTTGACTGTTCTTGAAGACTCAATGGGTTGTGTCCTGGGTCAGCAAGATGAATCAGGGAAGAAAGAATCTGCTATCTACTACCTCAGTAAGAAGTTTACTGATTGTGAGTCTCGGTACTCTATGCTTGAGAAGACGTGCTGTGCTTTGGCTTGGGCAGCTAAGCGTTTGCGCCAGTACATGATAAATCATACAACTTGGTTGATATCCAGAATGGATCCAATTAAGTATATTTTCGAGAAGCCTGCTTTAACTGGGAGGATTGCCCGTTGGCAGATGTTGTTGTCTGAGTATGATATCGAGTATCGAGCTCAGAAAGCTATCAAAGGTAGTATCTTGGCTGACCATTTAGCGCACCAGCCGATTGAAGATCATCAGTCTGTTCAGTATGACTTCCCAGATGAGGAGATTCTGTATTTGAAAATGAAAGATTGTGATGAGCCTACACTTGATGAAGGTCCGGAACCTGGTTCCAGATGGACGATGGTGTTTGATGGTGCTGTGAATCAGTACGGAAATGGTATTGGGGCGGTAATCATTACTCCTCATGGCACACATATTCCGCTTACAGCAAGGCTAACTTTCAAATGCACGAATAATATGGCTGAGTATGAGGCCTGTATTATGGGACTTGAAGAATGTATTGATTTGAGAATCAAGCATCTTGATGTGTATGGTGATTCGGCCCTGGTTGTTAATCAGATTAAGGTGAATGGGACACGAATCAGCCTGGTCTCATTCCATACAGAGATTATGCAAGAAGGATTTCAACGTTCTTTACAGAAGTTGACTTTCATCATATTTCTCGAGAGGATAATCGGATGGCAGATGCTCTTGCTACGCTTGCTTCCATGATTGTTATGAAGTATTGGAATGAAGTACCCAATATTGCCGTGATGCGCTTGGATAGATCAGCTCACGTATTTGCAGTAGAAGAAGTCAATGATGACAAGCCTTGGTATTTTGATATCAAGAATTTCCTCCAGAACCAGGTCTACCCGCCTGGGGCATCTGTGAGAGATAGGAAAACTTTGAGAAGGTTGTCAGGCAGTTTCTACCTCAGCGGTGAAGTGCTGTATAAAAGGAATTTTGACATGGTTTTGCTCAGATGCGTGGATAGACACGAAGCAAACCTGTTGATGACTGAGGTCCATGAGGGTTCATTTGGTACTCATTCCAATGGACATGCCATGGCTAGAAAGATGTTAAGAGCAGACTATTATTGGCTGACAATGGAGTCTAACTGCTGCAAATATGTGAAGAAATTCCACAAGTGTCAGATTTATGCGGATAAGATTCATATTCCTCCGACACTTCTGAATGTGATTTCGTCACCATGGCCTTTCTCTATGTGGGGAATTGACATGATCGGCATGATTGAACCGAAAGCGTCCAACGGACACAGGTTTATTCTCGTAGCAATTGATTACTTCACCAAATGGGTTGAGGCCGCTTCATATGCGAATGTGACTAGACAGGTGGTTGTGAAGTTTATCAAGAATCAGCTGATTTGCCGCTATGGTGTGGCAGATAAGATCATTACTGATAATGGATCTAATCTGAATAATAAGATGATGGATGAGTTGTGCGCTGAATTCAAGATTGCACACCATAATTCCTCTCCCTACAGACCTAAGATGAATGGGGTTATTGAAGCTGCTAATAAGAATATCAAGAAGATTATCCAGAAGATGACAGTGACGTACAAAGATTGGCATGAGATGCTGCCATTTGCTTTGCATGGTTATCGTACTTCTGTCCGCACTTCAACAGGGGCAACCCCCTTTTCTCTTGTTTACGGCATGGAGGCTGTGCTCCCAGTAGAGGTGGAGATCCCATCAATGAGAGTCTTGATGGAAGCCAAGTTGACTGATGCTGAATGGATTCAGAGTCGTTATGACCAACTGAATTTGATTGAAGAGAAGCGATTGACTGCCATGTGCCATGGTCAGTTATATCAGCAGAGAATGAAGAAAGCATTCGATAAGAAGGTCAAGCCTCGTGTATTTCGAGAAGGTGACCTCGTGCTCAAGAAAGTCTTGTCTTTCGTGCCCGATTCCAGGGGCAAGTGGACTCCAAACTACGAGGGTCCATATGTTGTTAAGAGAGCCTTTTCAGGCGGAGCTTTGATGCTTACAACAATGGACGGGGAGGATTTCACTCGTCCTGTGAATTCAGATGCAGTCAAGAAATACTTTGCCTAAAAAGAAAAAGTATATGCAAATGAGAAACAGAATAGCTCGCTAAGTTGAAAACCCGAAAGGGCGGCTTAGGTAAAAATGAGCGTCTCGGTGGAGAACCCGCAAGGGTGATCCAGGCAAAAGTTAGAGACTTGAAAAAAGAGATATTTGCATCCCGCTAGATTGAGTACCTCACCTTGGGGAAATCTAGGCAAAAATTAGGGATTTGGCAAGTAACTGCATCCTGACAAGACTTTCTGTTCCGCAGCCGTCTTTTCGTCAGAAATTCTCGATTCGTCGTCAAACTGAAGCTTCGGATACATCGAGATTCAAATTGGTAGAGAAAGGATCATTATGTTCAATGTAGCCCTCTTCCAATATATCAATGATTTCAAATTTGTACAGATCTATGGAGTCTTGCCATTTGCAGGCTACCATTCCATCAAATCAATTTGAGCTTTTTATCCAATTATTTGCACTCTTATTTGTTTCAATTCAACAAATGTTTTGCATGTTTTAATTGATAAAATATCATTGTTTTAAAACAAAGAATTTTCAAAACTATTGTTTTTAACAAAGTGAACATTCACAATGATGAAAGGATACTCAAGAATGTCTCAGTGCTCTCCCGAGGGTGGCATGATTTCCAGCAGGTAAGACATTTGTTCATATTCCTGGCTTGGTTGTATCCTCTTTCTCCTGCTTTGTTGTTGGGGTTGTTCCCCAGGTAGAGCTGTTGGTGGGGTTGTTCCCCAGTATAGTCGCAAGCAGAGTGTTGTTGAAGGCCCAGTTTTTCTCCAGCAGCAGTCTCTCTCCAGCATGGATGTTGTTTTTGGAAGATTCAGTTAGTGGGTTGACATCCCCGTACTTTATCTGTCTCCTCAGCATGGTTGCTTTCCATTTTTTCCAGCTTAGTCTGCGGAATGGTCGTTGTGGCAGTTTTGCCTGTTGAAAACTCTCTCAATCCCCAGTAGGGTCGGTTGGCGGCTCTAGCATCCCAAAGATTGGAGTGATTTCCTGATTTTCTTGTGATCCCAGTAGAGTGGCTTATTGCAGATTCTACTTGTGCGATCCGTCGGATGTATGTTCTCCCCGAGTAGAGTGGCGTGTTGCAGATTCTACTTGTGTGGTGCTTTCTCCTTCAGTGGTTTGTTCTCTAGAAGGATAGCTGACAGCTTTCCCTAGTAGAGTTGCTTGTGCAGTTAGATTCTACTTGGATGATTCTCCTGCAGTGGGTTGTTCCCCGGAGATGTTTGGAGTTGCTTTTGCGGCAGTTCCTGTTTGTGCCGTGAACTTTTGTTTCTCAGTTGATACTGGGATCCCCTGCAGAATCTCGAGATTCTCTCGTTCCCCTACAGATTGGTCTTTGTGGCTGTTTGCCTGTTGTGACTTTCTGTACCCTGGTTGGGATTTTTGCTGATCCATAACTCAGAGATTTTGTGATATCTCTTGTTTTGCCTCCCTGCAGATCTTTGCTTTTTAGCATAGGGATCTCCAGCAGATTGGCTTTCCAGTTGGTTTTCCCCTGGAAGTATAGTACCGGGCGTTTGATTCCTGGACCTGTTTGTGTTAGAATTGTCTGTTTTGTCAGCATCCATCAAACATAAATCACGCATATTCATGCATATTCATAAACATTCAGATATTCATGTTGCATTTTTTGCCATATATCTCTTGATTGTTGTTCTCCTGCTATGGGTGATATAGATCTCTTTATAGATCTCCTTAAGCAGATGTCAGGTGTTTAATCTCTCAAGATAGAGTCAGCCCTTAAGCAGAAAGTGTCTATCCTTTCCTGCCATTTCCCCACTGAGATACATCCTCGTGGATGACGGTTTTTTCCGTTTCCTCCCAACACATATATTGGGATGAATTGTTCCTATTGAGTTATATCCTCATAGGACGAGTTTCGATTCAGTCTGTCCTTTCGGATTAATCCCGAATTGGCGTTTTGTCAATTGTTCTTGTGCCTCCCTGTGGAATAAATGAATGAACTGCCCAGTAACCGGCAATAATTCTTTTATCCCCAGCGGAACCTTTTTGGGCCTCTACCCAGTAACCGGTAGTTGTAAGTCCTATGTTCCTTCTTCTTGGCGGAATTTATGGTTATATACCTTTTATTCCTCAGTAAGAGTTGTTGGTTTTCTACCTAGTAGTCGGTAGTCGTAAATCCTGTTTGCCCGCTCTCCAGCAGTTTGTGGTTTGTTATAAACCCTATTATTGTTCCCGGGCGGATTTGTGATTTTTCCCATCCCCACGTGGAGTTGTTGGTTTTCTACCCAGTATTCGGTAGATGTAAACCCTAATTTGTGTTTACCCACCAGAGTATGGATACTACCCCGTATTCGGTAGTCGTAAGTCCTATCTCCTTTCCCCTATCAGAGGTAATCTTTGTGGTTCGTTCTGGTTGATGGTGGATTTTGTGCTGTTGTGGTTTTATCCCCAATAGAGTTGATGTCTCCCTGTGGAATAAATTGAATAAGTGCTCATTACTTGGCCTTCATTCACCCTCTCCCCAGTGGAGTCTGTGGTCTTCTACCCCGTATTCGGTAGTTGTAAATCCCATGTTTTGGTTTTTCTTCCCCCATCGGGGTTTTGTACCTTGTGGTACAGTTGGATAGTTGCCGAATGCTTGCAATTTTATCCCAGCTGAGTCTTTGGTTGTCTACCCAGTAGTCGGTAGTGGTAAACCTCTTGTTTCCTCAGCCATATTTTTGGTATCCTACCCCGTATTCGGTAGTTGTAAACCCTAATTTCTCCCTTTGCATAGTTAACCTTGTTGTTCATCCTAACCGATGATGGTTACTCGTTGTGGTTATCTTCATTCATTGTTCGATGTTGACATTCCTCTATTTGCTTGTGGATAATTGCCGGTTGCTAGCAATTGTATCCCCAGCAAGTTGTCTTCTGGATCATTGCCGTATGCTTGCAATGTTATTCCTTTTGAAGTCGCCAGTGGGTCTTTTCACCGTTTGCTAGTGATTTGTTCCCCGGATCATTGATTGTTTATCAATGTATCCCCAGATAGCCCTGTGGGTAATTGCCGGATGCTTGCAATTCATCCCCAGTGAGTCTTCGTTCATTTACCCGGTTGCTTGGTAATGATTGTTGCTCCCTTTTGATTGGTCATCTTTATATACCTGGTCGGTATCCCGATGCCTTTCTTTTCGATCGATTTATCCTTTATTAACCCTGTAGCCGGTTGTGGATAATCTTCCATGCGAGTATGTTATCCACGTTCTGACGGTAATGGATAATATATCTCATGCACTCTTCGGTTGAAACCTTTTGTGTTTCCCTAGTCGAGTAAGATTCGTTATTTCCCTTTGCGGAGTCGAATATTTGTTGTGTTTCGGATAATTGCCGGATGCTTGCAATTTATCCCTTTGAGTCGTCTTTCGTTTACCCGGATGCTTGGTATCGATTGTCTCTCTTTTTGGTTAGTCACCTATTATATACTTCGGTATCTTTGGTGTCTTTCCCTTTCGAGTATATTATTCACGGTTTGCTGGTAATGAATAATATGTCTCATGCGCTCTTTGGTTGGAATCCTTTGTTGATTTTCCTCAGTAGAGTAAGATTCATATTCTTTGTAGAATCGGATATCCATCCTTTAACCAGTTTGTGTTTCGGATGATGAGTGTCTTGGAATATATACCAATTCACGTTTTCGGTAGATCACCTATTATATACTTCGGTATCTCTGGTGTTTCTTACCATGCGAGTATATTATCTGCGTTCTGACGGTAATAGATAATATATCTCAAGCGAGTGTTCTATCCATGTTCTGACGGTAATGGATATTATATCTCTTGCACTCTTTGGGTTTGTGTCCCCAGTTGAGTAAGATTCGTCTTCCCTTTGTGGATTCGAATGTCCATCCTGTAAGTCGATTCGCTTTTTCAAGCCCTCCTTTCAGATGATGAGTGTTTTGGCATATATACCAATTCACGCTTTGGTCGGTCACCTATTATATACCTCGGTATCCCTGGTGTTCCTTCCTTTCTGCTCCCTATTATGACCTTGGTCCCCTGTGGAGTCAGATATTCCTGAGTTGATGTACCTTTTTCAGGTCTTTCTCAGATGGTTGGTTGATTGATATCTCTCACCCGTGTACCGGTCTTAGATATTCATTCTTCCTGAGTTTGTTACTCACTAACCGATAACATCTCATCCTTTGGTTTCCCCTGGAAAGTCTTTTCTAGATTTCCCCAACGGATTTGTGTTCCTATTCGTGTTGCTGTATTGGTGTTATCCCCAGTACATGCATTTTGTGAGTCAGCTTGAGTCTTTCCAATGGATGTGTTGTCCTTTGGAATTTCTTTCTCTCCCTAGTTTGAGTCCTTTACTTCCCCAGTAAAGTCTCCGGTCTATTTTGTTTTCCCCAACTCAAAGTCGTGTCCTGCTCACGCATTCTTTTTCTTTTTCTTATCCCCAATAAGAATCCCAATAAGAATCCTGTTAGAGTCTCTGTTCCTGGTGAGTGTATTACTCCGATGGATCGTCTTTTCTTCTGTGTGAACCATTATCCCCACAGAGTTTGTGTCTTTTGCATGCATACATCTGCATCATGAGGTCTCTTAGGGACCAAAATTTGTCTCATTACTGTTATTTAAGCCCATTCTACCGCGTCGATATGAAGATTTCTAAACTTCACTTCTCCGGCTAGAATGACCTTAAATAGGGGCATCTGTAAGACCCCAATTTTGTCCCTAAGATCCCTCATGATATCATATCATATCATATCATCGCCTCAAGGATCATGGTACACCTTTGCCTCCCTCTTTGTGGGTGGGTTGCCTTTTGAGTGTGGTTCTTGATCACCAAGCATGTTTAGCATTTGTATATCATTGCTTTTATTTCAATCACTAACCAAAAGTACAAAAATATTGTCATCTAACCTTGTTACTTGCAGATGAAGCAATTAGGTCAAGCCAGTCACAGGCAAAGCATTGAGTCATAGATGGTGGCCATTCTTGAAGAATTTGGGCACCATGATCATTCATCAAGAGTTCATATGAACCATGGCATCTTTTTGAATCAAGATCTCAAGTGGTGGAGGCTTGAAATTCATCAGAACATGGCTCAGTCAACCAAAACCCTAGCAAAGTCAACTGTGGTCAACTGTGCATTTAATCAGGGATTTGATGGTGGGAAATGGTTTGAGAGACCTTATTCATGTCCATACAAGCCTCATATAACATGTCAAACATCAACATTGAAGAATTGGAGGTCAAACAAAAAGTTTCCAAAAATAGCAAGTGACCTGTAATTTCAAACTGCCAAAAATGGAAAGGTCTTCTCCTCAAATTTACATCATCAAGAAAGCTTCAAATCAAATTTTGTCCGACATGAAAGTTGAAGATCTTGCTCTCACCTTTCCAAAAAGTCCAAGAACATCCATTTCTCATGTGTGGTTGGCAAGTTATGATCAAGTCATTATCAAGAATTTTTGAACTTCAACAAGGCATAACTTTTAAACCAAAAGGCCAATTCATGTGATTCTTTTTTGAGCAAATCTCTTTTGACATGCTCTATCATAATCCATCATTACATTTCATCAAAAATCATCACATAAAAAGTCCATTTTTCAAGTGAATCAATTTGAATTTTGGTGGGAAAAAGGGTCATTTTGAGAAGTACACATGATTTTCACTCCAAACCAATTGCAATGGCCTTAAAACAGAAATTTGGATTTGCTGCAAGTGGAATTTTACTGTTCCATTGGTTAAATTTGAAAAAGGGCATTTTTGCCAAATTGCATAACATGATCAATTCACTAATCCCTCACATTTTGCTAATCATGTTTAACTAGTGTGATTAACAGGTACTATAAAGTCCTAATCCTAACAGAATTCTGAATCAACACTTCACAATCTCAGATCCAAACTCAAAATCTCTCAAATTCTCTCAAATTCTCTCAAACTTTTTTCACTTTGTTCATCAAATTTCACCATTCTTTTTGCTTGTTCTTGTGCTAATCTTGATCTGCAGGAAGTGTTGAAGATCTGTTGAAGCAAAATAGTGGAGAATCCTTGAAGATCGTGGCTGTTGGAACCTTGCACATTCACATGGCAGTTGGAGATTTCTGCGAATTCATGCTGTGTTGAGCTGAAGTTTTGCTTCCAAACATTCATCCAAACATCATTGAGCATCTGTTTGAACAATTGAGGCCTTGAGGAGCACGAACCAAGATCTGCATCTTCAAAGAGGTAAGAACTCGACCACTCCAATTCTCACAATTATCATATGGCTTTTGTAGATCTTAGCATGTAGATCATTCTGCAACTTGAATCGTGCAATTTCATTAAGTTTTAAGAAAGTTATGTGGATTTGAATCTTTGATGTTGAAACTTCTTTGGATCGATTCTCTTGCCATGAGTAAAATTAGAACAAATTGAAGCTGGATTAGTGTTGTGCATGATAAGATGATTCGAATGATATGCGTTTTATCCATTTCTGTGGAGTTTGGATCTTGAGCATGATGAACAGCATGAAGATGATGATGAATGTTAGGTTTTGTTTCCAGAATCGTGTTTCAATCTTTCCTGGCCGAGTCTGCATGTTATTTCGTGTTTGTGCACATGAATTGGGCCACTTGTCGCGATATCATTGGGCTGCATTTCCTTTTAATGAAACGCAGCGTTTCATACAGGCGCCAATATTCAAATGTTCGGCTTAATTACAAGTTTGCCATTCGTTCATTTAAATTCATTTTGTTTTCAAATTTTTGTTTCATTTCATGATCAATCTTCAAAAAATCATAAGTCATTCATCTTTAATCCAAATTGAGTGGGAATTTTTGCAGTGATCTCCATTTTTCCTCTAGTTTTTTACTAGCATGATAGCAAAAGTTGTGCACGACCTGTTTTTATTTTGGTCTATTGGTTTTGATCATGTATGCTATTTGCCTATGCTTTACCATTTCACTTGTGAAATCATGATGCTTGATCCAAAATTCTTGAAATTTTACATGCATAATTTAGACTCATTCCTGGTCATTTTGGTATATAGTTTGTGATTTTTGCCTTTCTGGATTGTGGGATATGATGTGATCATTAGGGGTGTGACAATGTGTGTCACACCATTTCTTGTTCATCTTCTTGAATTTCTTTACCATGCCATTTGATTGCCAATTGTTCTGAATTTTTGCATGATGACACTTCTGAATGTCTTGTTTGAGCATGATTTTTTGTAGAATCTTTAGATCCATTTCCTATTTGATTGGGATTTTCTTTGTTGTTTAGTCATTTGTGAACTTTTCTTGAGTGTTCAACTTCCATGATTTGTGAAATCCTTGGTGTTTATTGGATGAACCTAAAATTTTGCATGTGCATTATAGAAATCTTGAAGTTTGCCATGGCTTTGATTTGGTTCATTTATCTTATGTCATTTCTGTTTTATGTTTGCTTGAAGTTGATGCTTGATTTAGTGCCTTGTATGAGCTTGTATGAGCATGCTTTGACTTAGGGATTTTCTTTGACATACTTCCACTTATCCAAATGCAATGAATTGTGGTGTGTTGCTCATTAAATGTGTTCTGTTTAAGTAGGATTTTTCTTGGAGTTTATTGAGCCATTGTGGTATTGATATGCTTGTGTTCATTCTGTTTGCTCCAATGTGTTTCAATTTGCATAGTTTGACATGTTTTGCTTATGAAATGGAATTGGTGCATAGTTTTGACATGAGACCAATTAGACTTTGTTCTTATTTGATAAATCTTGATTTTGGTTAATTTTCATGTTCTGTTTTAAATTTTTTCCCTATTTTTGACCCTAGGCTTTGGCCTAAGGGTTTACCTCTCATGTTTGAAGCTTTGTTTCAGGTTGCACATGCAAGTTACACAATTGATGATGCCTCATCTTGAGAGCATTTGATATTTGCTTTTGATTACTAATGTGTGTTTTGTAGGTTGAAGTTGATTCAATTGAGATTGACTTGTGGCTTATGCCTTTGCCTATATTGGTTGTCTGTTGCATTAACTGTGGATTGATTGTCTGTATAGTATACTGATTTGTTTGATGTTTCCACAGGTACATTTAGTTGCTATAGTTCATTGTGAACTTGCTATTGCTTTGCTTGATAGCATTAGCATTGAGGTAGAATCTCTTGTCTCCATGTAGTCTGGAAGACCTGGCCTGTTACTTGGCCAGGCACCTGTCTGAAGTCCTCCTTAAGAGGCAATGTTTGTGATTGTTTATTCTTGTCCCCAAGCAGGAAAAGTCCTTTGAATAAGGTAATTGGTAGATAAAAGAGATGTATAGTCCATCTCCTACTATTCTGTGTGTCACTCACCTTGCTCACACCACATGTGTTGATGCATAGTGAGTAAAAGCCCAAGATCTATCGAGTCATTAACTTGTGGAGAGAGTTCCAACTTTCTGAACTCCCACACCTTCTGATATTCAATGCTCTCCCTGACCAGGGATAAGAGCAATGAGGCACACCCCTCATATCCTTTCATCTGCTTCACCTTAACTCTCAATGTTAAGGTTAAGAGCACCACTTACCCTATTCCAGTTGACTGAAAAGTCTAACCCTTGCTTGAGCCTAATTTCTTGGTTATAGTGTGTGCTAAATGACTTTGTTTGATTGATTGCTTGATTCCTTTGTACATGTTTGCTTGCTTGCCTTTGTGCATTTATCATCATTAATTGTACATTATTGCATGATCATCATTTCATATCTTTGTGATCCATCTTTGGTTTACCCATTGAGGACAACTGTAAGTCCATTCATTGGCCATTGTTCCTATGATTTGGAAGGGATAGAGTGTAAGACCATTTCATTTGGCCACTCATGTCCATTGCTTAGTGCTTGTTTGTTTGTTGTATGTGAGGATGCAATTGTAAGACCATGTTGTTGGCATTTGTACTCCCATGATCATCTGTTGGAGATTAGAGTAAGCCCAGATAGATTGGCATCTGACATCCATGTTTTGCTTTACTTTGAGGAGATTAGAGTAAGCCCATGTATTGGCATCTGATATCCAGGTTTTGTTTTGCTTTTAGGAGGTTGGAATAAGTCCATTTATTGGCATCTGACATCCCTGTTTGTTTAGGAGATTGGTGTAAATCCATTTGTTGGTATCCGATATCCGCTTTTGTTTGTGAGATTGGTATAAGTCCATTGATGGCCTCCGGTATCACCTTGCCTTTTATTTGCTTCATTGTTTTGTTGCCTATTCCTAAGGACACACTTGAATCATCTTCTATATGATTTCAAGAGGTGAATTTCTAGGAAGTTTTACACTCCTTCATCCACATCCCTTTGTCCTAAACCTTTTCACACTTTGCTTTCAAACTTGAATCAACTATTGTGCAAACATCTTCATGTCTTTTCAAATTAGAAACCTGGACCCTAAGTCCTTGACCTTTCAAACTCCATTTCATAACACTTCTTTGAATCAATCCTAATCATACCTTGACCATATTTTCTAAATACTCATAATCAATTAACTTCACCCATTCAATTGTTTTGTGGCGTTGTCCATTGTTAATATGCTTTCATACATTAGCCATAGGTTTCAATTACCATAGTGGTTGATGTAAATCTTACCTTATCCTTAGTGAGTTGATTGTAAGTCTTCCATACTTATTATAGGATTAACCCCTCACTAGTATGTTGAAGCCGTCCTCGCATGGTGGATTGTCGATTCAGGTTGAGTTTTCTCCCATTGGTAATGAAAAGCCTTAGGGCTCTTGTTTTAAAATGAACTCACTAATTTTTGGAAATCTTTTAGCCGAACTACGGCGTTTTGATCCTTACCTTTGATGGAAGGTACGTAGGCAACGGGTTCATCCGTTCAAACACAAAAACAATAAAAATTGTACATTCTTTTCTCATCTTCCCATTCATGTTTGCACAATATGTCATAAACAAATAAACTTTTTCTTATACAACAAGTGTGAAAAGGGCTCCCTAGGAGTACCTAGGACGTGATGGGTGCCTAACACCTTCCCATTGCGTAATTTACCCCTTACCCAGTTTCTCTGATCTTTTCATTAGTTTTCTATGTGTAAAACTTCTTAGGCTTTTGTTCGCTTTTTAGCCAGTCCTTTGGATAAATAAAAGTGCGGTGGCGACTCGATTCTTTGTATACTTTGCTTATGATTTAATCAATAAATCATATAGCGACGAATACACCGCTACAATGGTTCCAGCGAATTACCCTGATCATGGAGGATAGAGTAGCAAGTGCATCTGCCATCTGGTTCTCATCACGAGGTATATGATACAATTTTACTATTGTGAAGAAAGTCAACAGTCTTCTCGTGTAGTCTCTGTAGGGGACCAGAGTGGGCGGGAGAGTATTCCAATCACCATTTACTTGATTGATCACCAGAGCTGAATCTCCGAAGATGTCCAGAGTCTTGATTCTCAGATCAATGGCTTGCTCAATACCCAAGATACATGCCTCGTACTCAGCTTCATTATTTGTGCACTCAAAAGTCAAACGAGCGGTGAAAGGTATGTGGGCACCTTTCGGAGTTGTAATGACAGCACCCATTCCACTTCCTCTAGCATTGACAGCCCCATCAAACAACAAAGTCCACTTTTCGTTTGGATCAGGTCCCTCCTCAACAACTGGCTCTTCACAGTCTTTCATCTTGAGGAACATGATGTCTTCATCAGGGAATTCAAACTTCATCGGCTCATAATCATCAATCGGCTGCTCGGCAAGGTAGTCTGACAGAATACTACCTTTGATGGCCTTCTGTGACGTGTACTGAATATCATACTCTGTTAAAATCATTTGCCAACGAGCGACCCTTCCGGTGAGAGCTGGCTTCTCGAATATGTATTTCACTGGATCCATCTTAGAAATCAACAAGGTAGTATGGTTCAACATATACTGCCTCAGTCGGCGAGCAGCCCAGGCCAAAGCACAGCAAGTTTTCTCAAGCTGCGAATATTTGACTTCACAGTCGGTAAACTTTTTGCTAAGGTAGTATATGGCATGCTCTTTTCGACCAGACTCGTCATGCTGTCCCAATACACACCCCATCGAGTTCTCAGTCACTGATAGGTACATTATCAGAGGTCTCCCAGGAACTGGAGGTATAAGGATCGGAGGTTTCTGTAGATACTCTTTTATCTTCTCTAAAGCCCTTTGACAATCTTCATTCCACCTGATAGCCTGATCTTTCTTCAGCAATTTGAAAATTGGCTCACACGTGGTTGTTAGGTGAGAGATGAACCTTGCAATGTAGTTCAACCTCCCTAAGAAACTACGGACTTGCTTCTCTGTTCTTGGCTCTAGCATTTCCTATATCGCTTTTACTTTGTCGGGATCCACCTCAATCCCTTTTCCGCTAACGATAAAACCCAGCAGTTTTCCCGATCTCACCCCAAAAGTACACTTGTTCGGGTTAAGTCTCAGTTTGAATTTCCTCAAACGCTCAAACAGTTTCTGCAAATTCACCAAATGTTCTTCTTCTGTCTGAGATTTGGCAATCATATCATCCACATAAACCTCGATTTCATGATGAATCATATCATGGAACAGAGTTACCATAGCTCGTTGATATGTTGCTCCGGCATTTTTCAGACCAAACGACATCACCTTGTAGCAGAAGGTGCTCCATGGGGTTATGAAAGTTGTCTTTTCTATGTCTTCTGGTGCCATCTTGATTTGGTTATAGCCAGAAAAGCCATCAATGAAGGAGAATACCGAGAACTGAGCTGTATTATCCACCAAAACGTCGATGTGAGGTAATGGGAAATCATCTTTAGGGCTAGCTCTGTTCAGATCCCGGTAGTCGACACACATCCGTACCTTTCCATCCTTCTTAGGTACTGGGACGATGTTTGCAACCCATGGCGGATAATTGGTGACTGCTAGAAACCCTGCATCCAACTGCTTTTGCACTTCTTCCTTTATCTTGACAGCCATCTCTGGTCTTGTTCTTCTGAGCTTCTGCTTGACCGGAGGACAACCTTCTTTGAGAGGCAAGCGGTGTACCACGATGTCTGTGTCCATCCCAGGCATGTCCTGATAAGACCAGGCGAAGATGTCAACGTATTCTTGCAGCAATTCAATCAACCCCTTCTTCACATTGTCTTCTAAAGCAGCCCCTATCTTGATTTCTCTCTTGGCGTCCTCGGTGCCGAGATTAATCACTTCAACAGACTCTTGATGCGGTTGAATAACCCTTTCCTCTTGTTTTAATAACCTGGTAAGCTCTTCAGGGAGTTCACAGTCTTCATCACCCTCTTCTTCAGCTTGAAAGATTGGATTTTCAAAGTCGAAGCGAGCCATAGAAAAACCGTTATCAATAGGATCCGGTGATGTGCATCTGCACGAGTGATGGTATGTGCTTATGAGTGTGAAAAAAAAGTGGAAACTAAACAAAACATTGCCATTTTTTTATTTTGAAAAACTGCAAAAATAGAAAGACAGGGAACGAAATATTTGAATGCAAAAATACGTCCTTTATTTATGATAAAAATGCAAGTGTCACATAGACGGGCCCTACAATGAGTCATTACGCCCTGGGCGGAACGTAAGACTTGGATATGCATGAATAAACAAAGAAAATTACTCTTCAAGAAGAGTGACTTGGATAATCTCTTCAGAAGACCAATTGTTGATGACTTCACCCGGGATCCTCGGACGCACCCAGTTGTCAATGTCACAATCACTATCCCCATCTTCATTGTTGACCGCAGAGACCTCACTGGGAATCACAAAATTAACAGGAACAACATCTGCGAATTCATCAGTAGCATCTTCAAACCCTTCTTCCTCAACCCCTTCCACAAACTCTTGGACAGACAAATCTTCAACCTGGAGGATACCTTGCCCCACAAACTCTGAGCTGGTTGACGTTGTGATTGTTGTTGTTGTAGTGGCGCTGCAGCTGGAATGGTCACATCCGCAACATACGGTTGCTGATGATAATTCTGAAAATTATTCCTCCGGTTATCCCTGTTCTGATAAGAAGATATGGCATTTGCATCCCCTTCTCTCCTCTTCTGTCCCTGAATGAACGGCTTCTTCACCCCTGATGAGGATCCACCTCCACTCTGGCTCTTATAGGTCTTTAGGTAATTCTCCACCCTCTCTCCAGTAGAGACCACATCAGCAAAGTTGGAAGCATTGCACCCCACCAGACGCTCCAGATAAGGTCCAGGCAGCATATTCATGAACATGTTGGCCATTTCCTTTTCCAACATAGGAGGCTGAACACGGGAAGCTGTATCCCTCCTGCGTTGAGCGTATTCCCTGAAGCACTCATTGCTTTTAAGAGACAGATTCTGAAGTTGAGTTCTGTCCGGAGCCATGTCTGCATTATACTGATACTGCTTCACGAAAGCCTCTGCCAAATCCCTCCAGCAACAGATGTGGGCTCTGTCCAGCCTCATATACCATTCCAAGGATGCCCCAGCTAGGCTATCCTGGAAGAAGTACATAAGTAGCTTCTCGTCATCAGAGTATGCAACCATTTTACGGAAATAGGCTTGCACGTGAGTTTTGGGGCAAGAGCTGCCATGGTATTTGTCAAATATCGGGACCTTGAATTTCGGTGGCACTCTCACACCTGGGACCAGCCCCAAGTCAGCAACATCTACTCCCAGAGGATTCTGTCCTTCCACTGCTTTCAACCTCTCTTCCAATCTTCTAAACATGGGGTCCATGCCAAAGTCTTCCTGAAGCAAGGGGAACTGATCATCCTGACCATCCTGAATGGGTTGTTGATTTAGGTTGACATGCGGGATCGGGATAGGCCCCGGTCCATTGGGACCATTAGCCTCTCCAGCTGGAGGATCAACCAACGTCTCCGGTTGAGTAATAGGGGGATCCCTCTGTACCAACAATCTAAGCTCCTGCTGTCCTTGAGCCACCCCTTGAACCAAATCCATGAATTGATTCATGCGAATCTTCATCTCGGCGAGCTCTGCTTGTAGGCTCTCCATCGCTCTCTGTTGATTCCTTCGGGTACTGTATCGGTGAATGCCTGAGTCAGCTATCCTGCTAGTGGGACACCAAACAATATGAGAACACTGCAGCGGTACCTGTTATGCAAGATATGACAATGAATATGTAAATGCAATGCCATGTTTATCAAATCCAAAAGGTATTCTACCCCCTTGATTCCAGTCTCACATCAGGCGAATAGTGCAAGAAGACTGAGTCATGGATAAACTTCTGAGATCAAGATGCAACAAAGGGAAACCAACATACAAATGAGTTCCAGGAAAGGGGCCTTAGCCAAAAGTACATCAAAAGAGGATCCCCACAACAAGCCTGTGGATTATCACTACACAGCAACAAAAAAAAAAGTAAAGGGAGGAACATAAACCAGGGATCAGCCTCCTGTATACAACCCATAAGGACTGCTCCTCACTTACTCCAGTAATGCCACCGTGTCGGGATGATCTGGAGATTCTGTCAAATGCCGGATAAGAAGATTCCTCTTGTGAATGATCCCATCCAGTTCGTTGATGTGCTCTCTGTAGTAATTCCCATCATCTTCTCCGAATACCTCTTCAAGTCTGGATTTCTTCAAACCTGCCAACACCTTGAGTTCTTCAATCTGTCCTCGAGCCTGATGGAGTTGATCTGTGATGTAGCCATTAGTAGAACGGGCACACAGAAGCTCATTGTTTTTCCCCTTCAGCAAAGTCGTCAATTTCTCTATCTGACTAGTCAGTTCGGCTACTGTCTCCTCCTCCTTTGCCTTCCGAGAAGTTGAAAATGCATCCCATTGCTCCTGCCACCCAGCTAATTTACCATGAGCATCTACTAACTGCTGCTTGACTCGCCTCAACTCAGAACTGGATGATCTCAAGGCTTCGTCTGTCTTCCTGAAGAAGTCTGCCTCCACAACAAATCTCCTCTCTGCTTCCTTTTGCACTCTGACGGCTTCCCCCTTCTGATATTCTGCCTCCTGGAATTGATGCATACAATCTTGCAACTTCTCACTTAACTATGAGTTCTTGGTTTGAAGTCCCTCCATGGCACTCTTCAACTTGTCGTACTCCTCTCGGCTCACCATTGTTGACTGCTCAGGAGTAGGTGGATACAAAGGTTCTTCAATAGGGAACGGCAGACCAAACTCTTCGACTCTTCCTTGAAGCCACTCTTCATACCGAGGGTAAGTTCTACAATCTCCTTTTCCAAGGACGATTCTTCCTCTCTTGATCACCTTGAGCCAGGCCTCAGCTGCCTTACGGGATACCGTCAAATCAGGCGAAGAATGGAAAAACAGAGATTCTTCCACATCCTTTTCCAAAGGCGGAGTTCTTAAAGCATATCCAAACTGTCTAACTGCTAGAGAAGGATTATAGTTGATTCCTCCTCTTCTTCCTACCAACGGAACATTTGGGAAGTTCCCACAACTATGAATAATATCTGCCCGAAGCAAGCTCCGGTCGGACCACCAAGAAATATCTTTAGCTCTCAACCCCATCAATCTCTTCGACCAACTCAACGAGTCCTTGACATTAACGAACACTCCTGATTTGGGTAGGTGAGAACTGAACCACCTATAAAACAAAGGCACACAACAATTCAACAATCCCCCTTTTCTATTCTTATTTCTGTGGTGCACTGAATGAAAGAAATCTCCTAGCAAGGTCGGTACTGGATTTCTCAACACGAAGAGGCGTATTGCGTCCATGTCCACAAATTTGGCGACATTAGGGAACAAGACAATCCCATACACGCAAAGAGCCAACACAGCATTGAAACCCCTCTGGTTACCGTCTTCCAGCTTCTTCTTTGCTTCTCCCAGTAAGAAACTCAGATGAAAACCACTAACTTCTCCCTTCTGACACATATTAGCCTTCCAGACTGATTCCTCCAAATATGTGGCTGAAGCAACCATGCTGAGATCGGGCAGAAACTCAGAACTGTAGAACAATAACTGTGGCCTGATAGGAACTCTGAGAAAACTGGCAATCTCCTCCAGAGTAGGGACCAAGATATAATCCGGGAATGTGAAACACCTCAATGGAGGGTCATAGAACTGTAGCAGTGTGAATAGGGCGTCATGTTGATCTTTGGAAAGAACCGTGACGAAACTTAGAATCAGACCGTAATCCTCTCGGAATCCTTCTAGAGAACCAGGATCCATTAACTGCATCAACTGTTGGATGGGCTCCAGACAGACCACCGGAAACTTGTAGGCGACAAGTCTCTTTCTGCCAATATCCATCTTAAGAGAACCAGAAAAACTCCGACTGGAATCAAGAAGAAGATGTAAACCCCCTTGAAATGGATAAACATGTGTTAAATGATATGAATGCAAATGATGTGATGATGTGAATGCAATGCAGTGGCATGTCAATCAGGATTGCTGTATCTGCTTGAACATCTGTCGGGTTACACTGTCTGAAGAGAAAACCACTGAGGAATATAATACAAGATCGAAGCTCTGCTCCAGAAAACCGGGTTGGTTGGAGGTTAAGGTTTCCTGAATTTAGCCCGCCCCTCACTGGTAGGTTCTAAGAACAGAAGTTCGTCAACTTCAGCCCTTCAATCGCGAATAATACGTTTACCACTGAAGGTTTGGCATTATTACGGGATAAAAGACCTCCACTGACTCCCCTCAACAGGACATCCTAAAGAAAGTTCCCAGTCTCGGGGTCCTCGGATTGATCAGCGAGAATGCGCCCACCAGAGCTAACATAATCACGTCTCGGAGGAGAGGCCTCGACTGAGTTCTCGGGAAATGGTCACCAGAGTCGACGATTTCTAAAGGAACATCATGTCGTTACGGAACATCCGTAGGACATAATATATCCAAAAGAAACCTCGTCTGGGTGTGGTTCTTCACGAACGACTTAACGTAGCAACATGCCACGCAAGCCTCATGATCATCCACTCTAAAACCTGTGTGTACACTCAAGCCTGGGTAATGGGCTTATCTCTCGTAGAACATCCCATCCCAACAAACAAACAACAGCTCCAACAGATACAACAGATGAATGCAAGCAAGTAAGTAAATAAATGTACAAAAGCATGAACACCCAATGAACCAGAAATCACAAAAGCTAGGAGGGACTCGCTTAGGGAAGATGGACCAGCAAGAGGTCAACTTCTATTATCCCCAGTGGAGTCGCCAACTGTCGCAACCTGAAAAATACAGTGCGCGAAAAAAACAACCGGCGAAAGAAAAAGACAGAAGAGTCGCCACCGTGCGTTATTCATCCCAAAGGAGGGAAAGGAAACGCTCGAAGTAAACCTGAAAAAGGAAAGGACAAGACGGGGTCTCGCAACCAAATCTTGGGTTTGGGAGTCGGTTATGGGAAGGGAAGGTGTTAGCACCCCTACGCATCCATAGTACTCTACGGGATCCACTTTTGTGGTTTTCGTCTAAAGGGTGTGGGTTTACCTAATGTGTTTATTTACTAAAAAGGTTAAGAGAAATGACTCGCGCGGATGTCGCATCCACTGCATACGTATCTCATCTGAATATGAGAATCAGAGTCTTCGTAGCTCGGCTGACCTATGGGTTGGGGGATGTATGCTCGCTAAGACATCGCGTCTTATGCCTACGTATCTCATCTGGAATGAGAATCAGAGCAAGCCGTAGTTCGGCTAACTACGGGGTTATGGATTGGGTTTTGGACGAACAACGTTACTACGCAATCTACCGGATGCTCGACCTTTGGAGACTTACTCGCCTGTAGTAGAAGGAGATAACATGTTGCTTTGGGTTTTAGGGTTTGGGATGCTCGAGGGCAAACAGGCAGTCCTTGACGAAGGAACCGCGCTACCTGTGGGGATATGAATACAAAACACAAAACATGTATCTCAAAGTAAAATGCCACCAAGGGGCTCAAACATTGCCTCCTATCGAGGTCTTCCAGCTAAGAAAGCAATAAAATGCGGGAAAAATGTAAAAGTACCACGCGGATAAAGATCCGAAGTAACAGCAATTAGAGGAATGGGAAACCCTGAGATCCTTCCAAGCTAACATCATCAAAGAAAGTGGGTCAGTACAGGTAATCGGAATGAACCTCCAGGGGTTATCCCACAAATAACGTGGGAAACCACGCAAGTTATCCCTGCAAAAGTCATGTGCCTTCACAAAAACTCAACAAAAGGGTTAGTGAAACAAGATAGGGTAACCAAGAGTTGCCCCCAAATCTAAATGTAACCACATGAATAATTCCATCAAAATTCACAAAAAGCTCACAAAAAGCAACCAAGGGTAGGAGGCCTAAACCTCTTGTCAAACACATGCATCAAAAGGGTATCAAATTCACCCATAATACCTCATACATTTAGAGCATTCAAATTAAAGGCATAAAGATGATGGATATAGGGCAAACCTGATTGGAGAGCTTGATTGAAATTGAGTTGCACCCGTGAGGTTTATCAAACAATCTTTAGGGTTTATGTGAGGCGGAGTGAACTTCTCAGGGCTACCCGAAGGTCGCTGCAGAGTAGTTCCTAGGTTTCCTTCTCTCAAAATCTTTCTCCAGTGAATCTCCCAGTGTAACTCCAAGTGTAACTCCAAATGTGTTTTCCTCTACTGAAACTTCAGTATTTATAGACTGATTTTCGTGGGTAGTGGGCTCAAATGAGGGAGACCCAAGTCCAAAAAAAAAAAAAATTGTTATATTTTATTTATTTATTTATTTAATTTTATTTATTTATTTATTTTTAACTTCTTTTTTTTTCGTTTTTTTTTTCATTTTTTTTTTCATTTTTTTTTTCATTTTTTTTCTTTTTTTTTTCAGGAAAAATGAAGGGTAAATTTTGGGGTTTTACAAGATGAACCAATACAAGTATGGATAAGATAGGTCTATCCACCTTGATCTTTTCTTTTAGTGTGTGGTATGTTTTAGGAGTTTGGTTCATTATACCAAATCTCTAACATGCATTAGCACCTAAATTTTTATTGCCCGACCTCAGATAGTTGTGACTTCTACATAAGTCCAATTACGATTGCTTAACATAGAGCTAAATTTTGATCCCTAAGGCATAACATTCTAGTAAGTGGGATTGTAAGTCTCCCCTCTTTCATGGTATTGTGTGGAAACTTGGCATTTTTTCCTTCCTATGGAAGATATCTTGGTTCAAGGATCCATGCTTGTGAATAGAGGGTTGAGTGTTCTCCAAAGAATGACTTAATCAATTAAAAAGCAAAACCAACTAACATCTAATTAACTTTGACTAACACTAACTATTATTAACTTTACTTTACTTTTAAGCCATTTACTTTATGCAATTTAATTTTTAGTCCTTTACCATTCATTTGCCATTTACATATCATTTAACTTGTTTATGTTTATGTCATTTTCACTTTGCTCATTTGAGTCATATATTGTGATTGTATATATTTGTTTGTGAATTTTATTTGTGCTTGTGGTCTGGACCTTAAAATACTTAATAAACAACAAAAACCCCTAAAAATAGTTGTGTGGACTGTTGAGTTTGATCCGAACTTCTGGACTTAGGATTAGGCAAAAAATATAATCAATAAATTCTTTTCTCTTCCCCACACTCCATTTTTCTCAAACATCTTTTATACCAAAAACACATACACACATAAAAAAGGGCTCCCTAGGAGTACCTAGGACACTTTGGGTGCTAATACCTTCCCTCTGTGTAACCAACCCCCTTACCTGTAATCTCTGACATTTTATTAGTTTTGATTTGAAAATTTCTTATCTTTGGATTTTGTTCGTACTTTTCCCTTTTCCTTTAGAAACAATAAAAGCACGGTGGCGACTTTGGTTTTATTGATGTTAAGCCTATCCATAACTTGATGGTCATGAATTTACCGCTACAGAAATTAACTGGCGACTCTGCTGGTGAGTAGTCCTCAATGGGTTTAGCCTACTTTTCTATGTGTATATATTTGTATATTTGATGTTTGTATACTTGTCTGTGTGATATAATCTTCTTGTTGTACTTGGTGATCTTTGAGTGGTGAGATAAGTTCTAACCCGAACTTGAGTACAATTAAGATAGGAGGATGGTATAGTCATGTTCAACTTGTGTGGAGTAGTCCTTAACAAGTTGGATTGAGACTCATCTACTTAGTGGAGACCCTTTCGGAGTTACTAATGTCACACAAGTTATTTGTGGTTAGGCATTACTTTCTCTGATTTGGGGTCCGAGAAGCTGAGGACCGTTGAACATTTAACCCAACTTGGCCTATTTAGGACGTAGTGCGGAGACTGTTCAGGTGTAAACCTGATAACAGTTGTTACGTGATACTACACTCAGACGAGTTTCTCTTGAGAATATTGTGGGTTGATAAGTAAATCATCCTAACCTATAATATCTGATATATGGAATTAAGACTCTGGGAACTTTGTAGAACATGATCTACATGTTTTTTATCCTTAGTACACTCCTTTGGGATGGTTCTTAACCTGACTCCATGCTCGTGACTCACAACAAACCCTTTGATTCTTGGTTGATCCGATCAAGTCTTGTCAATATCAATGGAAATTGAGTGTTGATAAGGTGAAAACCATAATCCACCAAAATGGATGGTTGATCTTGATGATGACTTGATCCATCCCTTGACCTTTGTTTATGTTTGCCTTGTGTGTGATCCCTTGTTTGTGATTGTTGCATTCATGCATTCATGCACATCATAACATTCATCACAAAAATAAGTTTCAAGGAACTAAGGTCTTATTTGTAAATATTTTCAGACCATGGATTATAGACGAAGGAACACTAAGAGTATAATTTCAGATATCCTAACTTGAAAGAGCTAAGGAAGTTGTCATCCTTTGTTGTATTATATCCCTTGGACTTCAAGCAACATCATGGGAAGCTTTTATGTGTGTTATCTGCTGATGTGGTTGAAGGACTTCCAAGTGTGATGGTTCAATTCTATGACCCTCTCTATCGGTGCTTCACTTTTCCTGATTATCAGCTTGTGCCTATGTTAGAAGAGTATGCCCATCTTTTGGGAATACCCGTATCTGACAAGGTACCTTTTAGTGGATTGTAAGAGATTCCCAGATCTCATATCATAGCAGAAGCTCTTCATCTGAAGAAGTCTGAGATTGAGGCTCATTGGGTGAAGAAAGGAGCTATTTTTGGGTTGACTTCTGAGTTGCTCATTGGTAAAGCTATCGTCTTTGCTCAAGCCGGTAGTATGGACGCTTTTGAAGCCATATTTGTGTTGCTTATCTATGGTTTAGCATTATTCCCTAACATTGACGTTTTTTTTGATGTTAACGCTATTAGAATCTTCTTGATTGGGAATCATGTTCCTACTCTGTTGGGTGATATGTACTTCTCTTTACATTTGAGAAATTTTAAAGGTGGTGGGACTATTGTGTGTTGTGTTCCTCTTCTGTATAAGTGGTTTATTTCACACTTGCCTCAGACGCCTGCTTTTTTGGAGAACAAAAAATGTCTACGGTGGTCCCAGAGACTTATGTCTCTCGCTAATGATGATATTGTTTGGTATGATTCTACATTGAGTAGCTTGGATATTATTGAAATTTGTGGTGAGTTCTCTAATGTACCCCTCATTGGTACACAAGGAGGAATCAACTACAACCCCGCTTTGGATCGTTGTCAATTTGGGTTCCCCTTGAGAGGCAAGCCTAATAACACTCAGTTAGAAGGTTTTTTCTATCAGGAGGGTAAAGATCCATAACATCTTCAGCAGAAGGTGATATATGATTGGCATAAGGTGCATAGGAAAGGAAGATCCGAGCTTGGTCTATGCAATTGTGTAGCTTTGGAAGCTTACACTACTTGGGTGAAGAAGAGAGCTTTGGAGTTGAAGATGCTGTAAGCTTGTGAAAGACCTATGTCTTTGGTTGTGGCTGAGCCATCAACTCTCCCTAACCAAGATGTAGAGGAGTTGGAAGACGCACTCGCCAAGATGAAGCAAGAGAGAGATATGTGGGAAGAGCAGTTCCATGCTTTGAGCCGAAAGCATGAGGAGTTGTAACTTGAGTCAAAAGACAAAGATGCGCTTATTGAACTTCTTGAAGACCGAGCAATGAAGAGACAGAGAGAGCCTGGGGGTCCACTTTCCTATAGTATGCCTCAGCCTTCCGTTGCTTGGAAGAAGATTGTTGATCAGCTTGTCATCGAGAAGGCTCAGATGAAGACATCTTTCGAGTCTGAGATTCGACGCATCCGAAGGAAGTACGCGCCAACAGCCAGATCATCTGACACTGTTGCTAGGGGATCCTTAGGATGATTGGTTTCCTTTTCTCTTGTGTTTGTACTTTGGTTTATGAAATTATACTCAGTGTAATCTTTCCAAATTTTATGAATAAAAGAGATTTTTATGGTCAATCAAATTGTTACTATTGTTATTATTTAATACTTGCAAATAGAACTTCATACGTTCCTTGAAATAAAAAATAAACAAAAACATTGCATTTCATGCATCATTTTCATAATAGGTTTTCTTCTGCCAGATGTCTTATCGATTATTCTTTTGTGCTTCAGCTAAGCTGACTCACCGATACAACACTCGCGCCAATCAACCCAAGATCATGAAACATTTGGAACAAGAGAATAGAGAGATGAAGGATGAGATTTCACGGTTGTCCGCCATGATGGAGTCTGTTCTTGCTGCGCAGAATCAGTCTTCACCACTCCTACAACTCCTCCCTAGAGGACTGTTATTTCCGAGGTTGCTACCTTGACCGTTCCCGTTGCTGCTAGTCAACCTGGTCCTTCCATGCCTGCTGGATTCCCGTGGGGGATGCCACCAAACTTCATGCCTGAGGGGTTTGCACTTACCTTTTCTTCTATACAGGCATCTAGCCCAGTTATGTCTATGCCTCCTCCAGTTGTTCACACTCTACCTTGTGTTAAGGATACTATCTACCATTTTGAGCCATCTGAGGGCCCAAATGTATATGAGAAGATGGATGAGATGAAAGATCAATTCCTTGAGCTGCGAAAGGAGTTGAAAACATTGAGAGGAAATGACATGTTTGGTAAAAGTGCTGCTGAACTCTACTTAGTACCGAATGTGAAGATCCCGATGAAATTCAAAGTCCCTGACTTTTAAAATTATAAGGGAAATACTTGACCACTAAGCCACCTTGTTATGTACGCCAGAAAGATGTCGACCCAAACTGATAATGATCAATTATTAATTCACTACTTTCAAGACAGTTTGACTGGTGCTGCTCTGAGATGGTATATGGGGTTGGATAACACAAGTGTTCGTACATTCAATGATTTGCGTGAAGCTTTTTTAAGAAGTACAAATACAATGTTGATATGGCGCCTGATAGAGACCAGCTAAGGTCTATGTCTCAGAAGGACAAGGAGACATTTAAAGAAGATGCTCAGAGGTGGAGGGAACTTGCTGCTCAGATTAATCCTCCATTAGAAGAGAAGGAGATGCCGAAGATTTTCCTAAAGACCTTGAGTTCATTTTATTACGAACGTATGATTGCCAGTGCCCCTAGTGACTTCACCGAAATGGTAAACATGGGGATGAGGTTAGAAGAAGGAGTCCGTGAAGGACGTCTGTCTAAGGAAGAGGCGTCGTCCAATAAAAAGTATGGGAGTATTTTTTCCAAGAGAAAGGAGGGGGAAACTAATTCAGTATCTGTGGGGAGGCAGAGAAGGCCTCATGTCAGCAGAAGTTATCAACCACGTTCGCATCAACATCAAGTTTCTTCAGTGATTCCAGTTTTTTCAAAGAATTCCAACAACCAATCTGTTCCAATTCAATAACAACAACGTCAACAACAACCGCAACAAAGAACCAACTACAACAACAACAAAACTTTGAGAGGAAAAAGGTCTCTTTTGACCCTATTCCTATGTCCTATGCAGAATTATATCCATCTTTGGTTCTCAAGAACCTCATCCAACCAAGGAATCCACCGCAAATTCCCGAGCCACTTCCATGGAGGTTCAAACCTGAACTTCACTGTGCCTTTCACCAAGGAGCCCCTGGCCATGACATCAAGAATTCATACCCGTTGAAGTACGAACTACAAAAGCTTGTGAAGAGTGGGATGATGTCCTTTGAGGACCGTGCGCCTAATGTGAAAGCTAACCCGTTGCCTGCTCATGGTAATGTTTCAGTCAACATGGTGGATGGTTGTCCATGGATTTTCCAAGCATTTGATTTATGACATATTCGTAGGTCTCTGGTCGAGATGCATAGAACTCTGTGTTTGATCAGTGATTGTGAGCACGACGATAATGGTTGTGCAATCTATAGTGTGAACCCCCATTGGTGTATGATCATTAAGAGGGATATCCAGAGGTTGATGGACGAGAATGTAATCCAGATTCAACAGTCGAGGGATATAGATGATGTCAATGTGATTGTACTAGTGCTCAAAACCCCTGAGCGGGTGGTAATCCAATTTGATAGCAGCAGCAACAACAACAACATCAATAGATCAGTATTGTCGTTGGTAATACGGTTAGCGGGCCCCGTCCTGTACGCATCAGATAAAAATGTGCCTTATCAGTATAATGCCACAATGGTGGAGAATGATCAAGAGATTCCGTTACCTGTAGCAGATTTTATGGTGAATATAACCGATATTGCAAAGGTGACCCCTAGTGGTCGTGTCTTCGGTCCGGTTTTTTCGAAAGAGGTAGAAGATGTTGCGATCAGTAAGAAGGTGGATATGCCAGTGATAAATCCAGTTAGTGCTCCAGTATGTCAGTCTGGTGAATCCAGCAAGCTGAAGACTAATGATGATGATGAAGTTTTGTGTCTAATTAAGAAGAGTGAGTTTAATGTGGTGGAGTAAGATCATTACCGATAATGGATCAAACTTAAACAATAATATGGTGGAAGCTCTTTGTAAAGACTTCAAGATCGCACATCATAATTCTTATCCCTACAGACCTAAGATGAATGGGGCTGTTGAAGCTGGAAATAAGAATATCAAGAAGATCATTCATAAAATGGTTGAGACGTATAAAGATTGGCATGAGAAGATCCCATTTGCTCTGCATGGGTACCGTACATCTGTCTGCACTTCAATTGGGGTAACCCCTTTCTCACTTGTTTATGGTATGGAAGCTGTGCTCCCGGTAGAGGTTGAGATCCCATCATTGGGTGTCTTGATGGAAGCCAAGTTGACTGAAGCTGAATGGTGTTAGACCAGATATGACCAGCTAAATTTGATTGAAGAGAAGAGATTGACTGCCATGTGTCATACCCCAATTTTGTCTGGGTAAGGAAAAATCTTCAACCAGCATTCACTACCCAATATTATAAGACATGAATTTTATCTTAAGACATAGGTTCTATTTTAGGGTTTCTCAGCCCTTGGTGACATCAAATTTGCAGTGACATTTTCATCTGTTGAGATCCTTAAGAAGACATTTGTTGCATTTATCTCTTATTTCTATTACTGAAGCATGGGATGGTATGTGCATTTTGGGACTTTCTTGGTTAACAAGGCCCATTTTGGTTTATCCATGAGAACTCTTGGTTTTAAAAAGGTCCATTCACATAAACATGTCCATGATTAGTATTGCAAAGTGTGGTTCAAATCTTTTTACATTACTAATCCAAAATCCATATGATTATTAGTAAGTATTAAGAGACACGATTATTTTTATGATCACTTGTTATTAAGCTCATTTCCACATCCCAAATGTTTATGCCAAAGTCTCGATCCTTCATAAATATCTAGATTCAAATTGCATTTTTAAACATGTATTTGTTTTAAGCTAAGGTGGATTGTTGGAAAAGACTATGGTGATGGACAATATTTTAAAACTCACGTTGGAATTGTTTCTTTTATGGCTTATGATGCACATTTCATGTTGCTCATTTAAGCTAATAACAAATATAATTAGAAGCAACCATTCGTGAATGTCCATTGGTATTATATTATGGCCCAATCCATGTTCAAATTGAGATAAAGTTTAAACATTTTAAATGATTAACATAAATAAGATATTTAGATAAAGCTTAAAATGTTTAAAAAAGATTAATTGCATAATTAATTTTTTAATCCAAGTGTTACAAATAATTCCAAAAAGGCCAATGCATAGTAAAAAAAGGCTTACATAAATAATCCCAAAGTTACATAATACATTATCCAAAAAGTTCCGTTACATCAGAAATAACTTTTTTTTTTTAATTCAGTTGCAAATCCAGCAGGTCAAGCAGCAAATTTTTTCAAAGACATTTCCAAAGCCAACGGTTTGAAATGCACGGCGCCCCCAAATCCATTGTTCTCCAAGAACTGGCACAAAACTTTCTTTCAATCAACATCTCTTCATAAACCTGCAAAAATCAACTTAGAAGTCAAAAGGGCTTATCAAATAAGCGCTTATGGAAAACTGAAAAATAATTGATAAAATGAGCGGATTATTATTTTGCACAGTGAACCAAAGTGAACACCCAAGGGTGCGTTCCAATATCCAATCCAAACAACTCTAAATCCACAGAATAATCATCCCATAAAATCTGGAAAAGAGATAACCTAACAAGTTGTCTCAAAACCAATATTCACCATATATATAACAACAACAAAGATTATCAGTAAGAACACGTTTTTGAGAATCCAAGAAGAAGTGATCAAAATGTTTTTCTGTTAAACATCAAACCCTAAACAACAAAATAAACGTTTTTGAGAATCTAGGAACAATCAAAAAATAATTTGTTAAGCACCAAAACCCTAACATTCAAACCAAGCAACAACAGTACTCAATACCAAAGAAAGAGGAAGACAAAGAGAAGTTAAGAAGACGAAGCGACTTATCTGAAGCACAGTTGGGAGACGTCGCCGGCGTTTGACTCCAACCAAGTAAAATCTCCCTTCCCGTTTGAACTTTTGCACCATTATCTTCACATCTCCACACTGGTTGAAAACCCTTTATCGATTTCACAAAACCATGACTGTAGAAGGTTAAATTTAAGAATTAGGGTTTGAGTTTTTAACTGTTTGTTGTTTAGTGTTTAGGTTTGTTTCGTTGAGAGAACGAACTAGGTTTTGTGGGTCGCGAGAGAAAGAGCGTTAGAGTTAGGTTTTAGGTTTGAGTTCCCTTTTGGAGTGCCGATCCGGCCATTTGAAAAGTTTTTTTAGAAGAACTAAAGCCGGATTTGAAATCACCGGCCAAAAACAAGTAGGGTTCATGTTTAAAAGTTTGGGTTTAAGGGTGGAGGTCGCCGGAGAAGAAGGCGCCGCCGCCGCGGTTGGCCGGCCGCCACCGTCTTCTCCGGCAGTGTTGGTCGGGGGTGGTGACGGAGAAGAAGAAGAAGTTGCAGAGCAACTTTGTTTTCATAAGTGAAGAGAGAGAATGAGAGGAGAAAATGAATGCTCTCTCTCTCAATTTCCGTTTTTATATGGTGATGGGGACGACTGCATGGGCGCCAAGTGGCCCCTCCTTCTAGCGCCATGCAGGGTTGACCATTGGGTCAACCAGGGGATCCTGTGTGGATCCCCCCACCATATGCTAGCGCACCCTCATAGCCCATCCATCTGATTTGTTGACTGGATCAAAGTCCTCTGATCCAGTGGTCCAGAGTCGCCTCACAAGTTCAACGGTTGATGAGGCCTTTAGGGCCTTGCTGACTCGTTTTGGTCCAGAGTCTCCATGTACAAATTAATATGGCTCAACCATTAGCCTCACATTGAAATTAGGCGCTTTGATAAACCTGCAAATTGCCTGACGTCAGCAGAAGAGCCAGATGGTAAACCCTGGTTATTTGATATCAAACAGTATCTGGAGAAGCAGGAATATCCGGCAGAGGCTTCCAACCTTGACAAAAGGACCCTCCGGAGGTTGGAATCGAAGTTCCTCTTGAATGGAGAGGTATTGTACAAGAAAAACTACGACATGGTTTTGTTGAGGTGTGTGGACAAACACGAAGCTAATCAGCTTATGAGGGACATACACGAAGGGTCTTTCGAGCCGCACGCCAATGGGCATGCCATGGCAAAAAACATCCTAAGGGAAGGTTACTACTGGTTGACGATGGAAGCTGACTATTACCATTACACCAGAGCATGCCACAAATGCCAAATCTATGCTGACAAAATACATGTACCGCCTACCCCGCTGAATGTTATAGCATCACCTTGGCCTTTCTCTATGTGGGGCATCGACATAATTGGAATGATAGAGCCCAAAGCATCAAATGGACACAGATTTATCTTGGTGGCCATAAAATACTTTACCAAATGGGTGGAAGCCGCATCTTATACGAATGTTACAAAGCACGTAGTCGCCCGTTTCTTAAAAAATAACATCATATGTCGATATGGGATTCCTAACAAAATCATCACTGATAATGGGTCCAATCTCAACAACAAGACCATGGATGAGTTATGCGCAACATTCAAGATCGAGCATCACAACTCATCACCCTATCGACCTAAGATGAATGGGGTTGTTGAAGCTGCGAATAAAAATATCAAGAAAATCATCCAAAAGATGGTTATCACGTACAAGGATTGGCATGGGATGTTGCCTTTTGCATTACACGGCTATCACATGTCAGTACGAACTTCAACAGGGGCAACCCCTTATTCCTTGGTATACGGTATGGAAGAGTTCTCCCTATAGAAGTGGAGATCCCCTCGATGAGAGTTTTGATGGAGGCTAAGCTAGACGAGGTAGAATGGGTTCAATCAAGGTACGATGAGCTCAACCTTATTGAGGAGAAACGCTTGAAAGCGTTAGGTCACGGTCAACTCTATCAGAGGCGTCTTAAAAAGGCATTCAACAAGAAAGTTCGTCCCAGGGATTTTCAAGAAGGAGACTTGGTGCTAAAGAAAATCTTGCCCATTCACAAAGACTCCAGAGGGAAATGTACACCAAATTATGAAGGTCCATTTGTGGTGGTTAGAGCCTTTTCCGTAGGCGCTCTAATCCTAGCAACTATGGACGGTGACGAGTAGCCGCTTCTCACCAATACTGATGCTGTTAAAAAGTACTTTGCCTAAAAAAATGGAATAATAAAAGCCGGTAAGTCGAAAACCTGAAAGGGCGATTTAGGCAAAAAAAATGGCTATCCCGGTGGATTGAAAACTCGAAACGGCGATCCAGGAAAAAATTAGGGATAAAAATTAAAGAATTGACCCGCTGAATTGAAAACCCGAAAGGGTGATTCCGGCAATGGATCGAAAACCCGAAAGGGCGGTCCAGGCAAAAGTTAGGGATTAATTCCAAAGCGAAGAGCTGTACTTTCAAGTATCTAAAATATCCATCGAAGACAAAGAATCAATCTACCTCACTTTTCAAAAGCAAAGTGCTTGGACTATCAAAGACATAAAGATCATAGCAGTTTAGAAACTCAATAAGTACTCAATTTTCATTGCCATTTTGTTTCTATGCACATCAATGACCTCATTAAGGAATTGCATCTCTATGTACAATCGCCCATTTAAGGGTCAAATCAATAAAAGAGACATTTTCTCAACAAACGTGTGCCCAAAATCATCTTTTGTATTTTATCTGTTTGTTTGCAAAGCACCTTTTATTTTTGATAAACATCACTTTTAAAATTATTGGAGAAAATAAAACACATGTTTGAATAAAGTGTTAAATTGCTTTTAAAACAGTAAGCGGGCGAATCCTTCAGTCTCCAAGTTCATTCTTGTTTTTCATATAGGTGTAGGACTGTTTGCAGATACCTATGTTGCTTTCAAACACTAATTCATACCTCTCATAAATGTACTCATGGTATAGCCAGACCAGGGTAAGGCTCCATTACATTTCTAGCAGAAACATTGATAAATCAAGGATGGAGTATCGCGTGTTGAGAAGTTTGAACCTTTCAGTAACTTTGAGAAACCCAAATATATCCCCAAAACCACCTAGTAGGGGCATCAAAACGTGATTTTCATTAATCACCCCAATAACAAAAGTCCACACTATTGGCATCATACCCCAAAGCAAAAACGTCTTAACCAGGGAATATCCAATTACCCATTTGCATTCTAACATGCATCATATAAATCATTCATAAATGGTTTTCCTACCAAACAGAAAAAAAAAACACAGTCATACCAGTCATCAACATACTCATGCATAATACTCCCACAAAATGGGAATTTCAACAAAACAAAAATCATTCGCATTCCTACATGCACAACCAAATATCCCCAGCTATTGCATACTTGCATACATCCCATGCATCATCCCATGCATGGTGTTTCCACCCAAAGTGGAACATCATACGAAAATCAAACATAAAATATCAAGACCCAAGGTCATTCATATATATCTTGAACATTCCTCATTTCCAAATAAAGTTATTACCCTGCTCGTGGGATTATTTCTCAACAAATCATTTTTCAAACTTTATGATTAATAATGATATTCCCAACATTTTTCTTTACAAACATTGCTCCCCAAGCAGAGGTTACCCTAAAAGGTCTCTTATGAGCTTTTCCCCCTGCAGGGCGTTTCTAGTAAATCTCCCTCAAAAGGAGTCCTTTCTTAAAAATTTCCCCCAACAGACGAACATTTGAGATACTGCTTCATTTATCTGAAGAGTCTCATTTATCTGTTTGAGACACTGCTTCATTTATCTGAAGAATCTCATTTATCTGTTTGAGATACTACTTCATTTATCTGAAGAATCTCATTTATCCATTTCAGATACTGCTTCATTTATCTGAAGAATCTCATTTATCTGTTTGAAACACTGCTTCATTTATTTGAAGAATCTCATTTATCTGTTTGAGATACTGCTTCATTTATCTAAAGAATCTCATTTATCTGTTTGAGATACTACTTCATTTATCTGAAGAATCTCATTTATCTGTTTGAGATACGACTTCATTTATCTGAAGAATCTCATTTATCTGTTTGAGATACTGCTTCATTTATCTGAAGAATCTCATTTGTACTGTTTGAGATGCTGCTTCATCAATATGAAGAGTCTCATTTCAGATTTTTAGAGATACTACTCTAATATCCTCGGAGGGTCTTAGATTCAATTAAGGTATTTTTCCCTTGCTGGAATATCTTAATTCTATCATATAAAATGTTGTTTCGACCCGATATAGAGAATCTCATTTTTACTGTTTGAGATGCTGCTTCATCAATATGAAGAGTCTCATTTCAGTTTTTTTAGAGATACTGCTCTAAAATCCTCGGAGAGTCTTAGATTCAATCAAGGTATGTTTCCCTTGCTGGAATATCTTAATTTTATCATATAAGATGTTGTTTCGACCCAATACAGAGAATCTCATTTTTACTGTTTGAGACGCTGCTTCATCAATATGAAGAGTCTCATTTCAATTTTTTTAGAGATACTGCTCTAATATCCTCGGAGAGTCTTAGATTAAATTAAGGTATTTTACCCTAGCTGGAATATCTTAATTCTATCATATAAGATGTTGGTTCGACTCGATACAGAGAATCTCACTTTTACTGTTTGAGATGCTGCTTCATCAATATGAAGAGTCTCATGCCAGATTTTCTTTATACTATGCTAGCATCCTGGAAAAGTCTTAAGATTTAGCTAGGGATGTCATTCCATTACTAATATATCTCGACTATGACGTCCAAGATACTGTTCTGACGACTCCCGGAAAGTCTTGATTGTTCCATTTTACTATAGGATAATGTCTTTTACCATTTCTCACTGCATTTTCTTCCTGTATTTTCTTCCTTGCATTTCCTAGGACAACATTTGGGTCTTTTTGTATTTAATTATCTCCCACCGTGAATGCACGAAGACTGCTGTCATTCTTACTTTCCGGTTCAAGGTAATTAAATAGGGGCAGCTGTCATACCCCAATTTTGTCCGGGTAAGGAAAAATCTTCAACCAGCATTCGCTACCCAATATTATAAGACATGAATTTTATATTAAGACATAGGTTCTATTTTAGGGTTTCTCAGTCCTTGGTGACATCAAATTTGCAGTGACATTTTCATCTGTTGAGATCCTTAAGAAGACATTCGTTGCATTTATCTCTTATTGCTATTACTGAAGCATGGGATGGTATGTGCATTTTGGGACTTTCTTGGTTAACAAGGCCCATTTTGGTTTATCCATGAGAACTCTTGGTTTTAAAAAGGTCCATTCACATAAACATGTCCATGATTAGTACTGCAAAGTGTGGTTCAAATCTTTTTACATTACTAATCCAAAATCCATTTGATTATTAGTAAGTATTAAGAGACATGATTATTTTTATGATCACTTGTTATTAAGCTCATTTCCACATCCCAAATGTTTATGCCAAAGTCTCGATCCTTCATAAATATCTAGATTCAAATTGCATTTTTAAACATGTATTTGTTTTAAGCTAAGGTGGATTGTTGGAAAAGACTATGGTGATGGACAATATTTTAAAATTCACGTTGGAATTGTTTCTTTTATGGCTTATGATGCACATTTCATGTTGCTCATTTAAGCTAATAACAAACATAATTAGAAGCAACCATTCGTGAATGTCCATTGGTATTATATTATGGCCCAATCCATGTTCAAATTGAGATAAAGTTTAAACATTTTAAATGATTAACATAAATAAGATATTTAGATAAAGCTTAAAATGTTTAAAAAAGATTAATTGCATAATTAATTTTTTAATCCAAGTGTTACAAATAATTCCAAAAAGGCCAATGCATAATCAAAAAAGGCTTACATAAATAATCCCAAAGTTACATAATACATTATCTAAAAAGTTCTGTTACATCAGAAATAACTTTTAATTTTTTTTGAATTCAGTTGCAAATCCAGTAGGTAAAGCAGCGAATTTTTTCAAAGACATTTCCAAATCCAACGGTTTGAAATGCACGGCGCCCTAAATCCATTGGTCTCCAAGAACTGGCGCATAACTTTCTTTCAATCATCATCTCTTAATAAACCTTTAAAAATCAACTTAGAGGTCAAAAGGGATTATCAAATAAGCGCTTATGGAAAACTGAAAAATAATTGATAAAATGAGCGGATTATTATTTTGCATAGTGAACCAAAGTGAACACCCAAGGTTGCGTTCCAATATCCAATCCAAACAACTCTAAATCCACAGAATAATCATCCCATAAAATCTGGAAAAGAGATAACCTAACAAGTTATCTCAAAACCAAAATTCACCATATATATAACAACAACAAAGATTAACAGTAAGAACACGTTTTTGAGAATCCAAGAAGAAGTGATCAAAATATTATTCTGTTAAACATCAAACCCTAAACAACAAAATAAACGTTTTTGAGAATCCAGGAACAATCAAAAAATAATTTGTTAAGCACCAAAACCCTAACATTCAAACCAAGCAACAACAGTACTCAATACCAAAGAAAGAGGAAGACAAAGAGAAGTTAAGTCGAAGCGACTTATCTGAAGCACGGTGGGGAGACGTCGTCGGCGTCTGACTCCAACCAAGTAAAATCTTCATTCCCATTTGAACTTTTGCACCATTATCTTCACATCTCCACATTTTTTGAAAACCCTTTATCGATTTCCCAAAACCATGACTGTAGAAGGTTAAATTTAAGAATTAGGGTTTGAGTTTTTAACTGTTTGTTGTTTAGTGTTTAGGTTTGTTTCGTTGAGAGAACGAACTAGGTTTTGTGGGTCGCGAGAGAAAGAGCGTTAGGGTTAGGTTTGAGTTCCCTTTTGGAGTGCCGATCCGGCCATTTGGAAAGTGTTTTTGGAAGAACTAAATCTGAATTTGAAATCACCGGCCAAAAACAAGTAGGGTTCGTGTTTAAAAGTTTGGGTTTAGGGGTGGAGGTCACAGGAGAAGAAGGCGCCGCCGCCGCGGTTGGCCGGCCGCCAGCGTCTTCTCCGCCAGGGTTGGCCGGGGGTGGTGACGGAGAAGAAGAAGAAGTTGCAGAGCAACTTTATTTTCAGAAGGTGAAGAGAGAGAATGAGAGGAGCCAATGAATGCTCTCTCTCTCAATTTCCGTTTTTATATGGTGATGGGGACGACTGCATGGGCGCCAAGTGGCCCCTCCTTCTAGTGCCACGCAGGGTTGACCATTGGGTCAACCAGGGGATCCTGTGTGGATCCCCCCACCATATGCTAGCGCACCCTTATAGCCCATCCATCTGATTTGTTGACTGTATCAAAGTCCTCTGATCCAGTGGTCCAGAGTCTCCTCACAAGGTCAACGGTTGACCAGGCCTTGCTGACTCGTTTTGGCCAACCCAGGTTGGGCCCAAAGACCTTTTTTTGCCAAACAAGCCCCCTGTTTTGTTCATTAGTTCCCAGATTTGGGCCTTCTCTTGCCTAGCCCATTTTCTTCATTTTTTTTATTTGTTCTTTCTTTTTATTATATTTTTCATAAACACTTATAAAATATATATTAGATAGTTATTAATTTCTAACTGATAATTATTTAATTATTTTTACAATATTTAAATATTTTTATTTACTTTCATTTCATTTATTTTATTTACTTTCTTTCAAAATTATAATTATATATTGTTATTATTATTATTATTATTAATACTTAATGGTAAATATTCAATTATTTGGTTATATCATTATTATTTTAATTACTTATTATTTAATCAAATAATCTATTAATTATTTAATTAATTAATTATATTATTAATATCACTTATAATGTAGATAATTGTTTATTTTTGTGAAGTGTATGTGCATGATTATTTTGTATTTATTTATTTATACCAAGTCTTGAATACATACGTATGGCGTGTTATAATTGTGAGAAGATTATGTCGTTTTCACCGATTTAAAATCATTCGAACCAATTTCAAAAATAAATCACATATTTCTCGATTCAAAGTCGAGCCAATTTTCCAAACACCTTTGTAAGTTGATTACTTGTAAAAGTATCGCCATCAACCTCACATGGCTTACTCTTGGGCCTTCTTACAGTGAGACCTATTCGGTTTTAATTAATCGATTAGATGAACTATTCACTAAATAAATTCAATTCATTCACAAAATACAAATTTAAAATCTTGATCCAACATCGAGTATTCTTTATTAAGAATTAAAATACCTAATCACAATTAAACATTATTTCACTTAGGAATAAAAGAGGAAATGGTTTTGAGTTTTCAACTCCTCTCCTTGATTATTTAAACACTAACTCTTGTACTCGATTAATCGAACAATCGTCATTCTTAATCCACCTAAGCACAGATACATCAAATTCTTTTACAACGAGAAATAAAAAGGGAGATGACTTTGAGTCTTTAATTTTTCTCCTCAACTATTCAAATACAAGTTCTCTTACTTGGTTAGTTTAATAGTTATCGTTCCTCTACAAACCTCCAAACCCCGATTAAATCAAAATATTCTCACAGTAAGCTAAAGGGAAAGGGAGTTGACTTTGAGTTTTCAACTTCACTCCCTAGTTGGTCGAATACGAGTTCTCTTACTCGGTCAATCGAACAATTGTCATTTTTCCACAAACATACAACTTAATCAAATCATTTTCGTAACAAACTATACGAAAAAGGAGATGGTTTTAAGCTTTCAATTCCTTTTCTCAAATGCTTGGATATGAGTTGTCTTACTCAGCCATTCAAGTACTTGTTGTTCATTATAAAATACATCAACCATATATAACCTTATCTTCATAAATATTCAGATGAAACAGAAAGCGGTCTAGAGTCTTCTATTCCCTTTCTCGATTATTAGGATACGAGTTGTCTTACTCGATTATCCGAGTATTCGTCATCCATTCAAAACTCCTTAATTATTATCAAATCCTTTCTATAATTAAGGATGAAAAAGAAGGTGGTCTAGAGTCTTCTATTCCCTTTCCCGACTGTTAGGATACGAGTTGTCTTACTCAACTATCCGAGTGATCGTCATCCAACCAAAAACATCTCAACCAATCAAAACATCCAACATATTAATCCAACTTATCACCTCTGTGTGACCTAGACTCTTTTCAAATAGAACACCATTTAATCCTTTCTAATGCGCATAACAAACCAGTGCTTAAGCCTCCGCCTAGAGTAGACAAGCCAATGTTTAGCCTTTAGGTTGCACCGTAAGGATACGTAGGCACGAGATTGCGAGATCTTGGCGAGCACACTAATAAAAAACCTCCCCATTCCCTTTCTGAGGTTCTCATCCATTTCTATTTTTAAAATTTTATAACCCAAAGATAACAAACAAACATAAATTAACACTCGAAACACAAATTAGAACTAAAAGGTTCCCATTAAGTACAACGGACGTAAAGGGTGCTAATACCTTCCTCTTACATAATCCACTCCCGAATCCGAATATGGTTGCGACGACCATTATTCCATTTCCTAAAGGTTTTGGCGATATTTTCCTATTCCTTCATTGGGATAAATAAAGTTCGGTGTCGACTCCATTCGAACGTAATTTTTTCCGCGACCATCGCGAGGAATCATATTTTTCGAGATGCGACAGACGGCGACTCTGCTGGGGACTAGCTCCAAGCAAAAGAGAGTGAAGCCTAATTTAGTTTAGTTGATGTATTGTGTGTTAATTTTGTTTACTTGTTTGTTATTTATTCTGTTATTATTTTACTGTCATAATTATTATCTGATGTTTTTATTGGCTATGTATTATTGGGGTTCTCTGGTTGGTGATACTTTGTGAGATAGGCTCTCCACCCGAGTCTGAGAAAAAACCATAAGATTAAGTTGGTGGTTGCATAGTGGAGGCCCACAAGGAGTCTTCCTTGTTGGGAAGATACAAAGACCCCGCCTAGAGGAGATAATCTTGAGATATTATTGCCCGACGAGTTTTCGTCATGACGATAGTATTCTCAAATTGGATCAATGACTCTAGGGACCTTTTAACCCATTATATCCGGTGGTTATGTAGTATTTACCTAAAAAGTCTCAAACTTATTGGGTTAATACGAAAGCCCAAATCAGATGAGATCCCTTGGGTGTATTACTACCTTGCAGTAGTATTCCCAACCTCGATCTATGACTCTGAGAACCTTATTAGAACCTTGGACTCGAGAGTTGTGTAGTATGGACCCACTAGGAGTCTTCCTCTTTGGGACCATACGAAGTCCTCACCCAAACGAGACTCAGTTTGGGGATGTTATTGGCGGATGAGTTTTTGTCATGACAATAACCTTCCTAAATAGTGATTGATGACTTTGGGAACCTCTTAACTTTAGCATCCTCCCAAAAGGGTTTTGTTTAGTAACCAAGGATACCCACTCTCACGGCCTGTATGTTGACCTACCTGGGGCATGCATAACATCATTCATAACATGACATTCATATTTTTTTATTTCCAAGGAATCTGTGTGTCATAAGTTGCAGGAATTCAAGAAACATGGAATCAAGCAAAAGAAACATTTACTCTTTCAAGTTCAAAGATCCCGATCTAAGAAGCTTACGTGACTTGGTCTCTCAGATGCACCCGGTGTACATAATCAACTTTGGGAAGAATTATGGCAATCTGCTCAGCATCCTCAACCAACGAGTAGACTATACAACTTTAATCACTTTGGCCCAATTCTACGACCTACCTTTAAGATGCTTCACATTCCAAGACTTCCAGCTAGCACCAACGTTGGAAGAATTCGAGCGTCTTGTTAGGATTCCTATGAAGAACAAGCCACCATTTGAAGGGATAGATGAATATTTCCCCCTTGAGATCATTGCTAGCATGCTTCACATGGATGAAAAGGAAGTAGAGGCTAACCTGGAGACCAAAGGGAATACCAAAGGGTTTTCGCTAAGTTTTCTCTTGGAAAGAGCTCATACCTTACTAAAAGCAGAAAGTTGGGACGCTTGTTACCCTGCTATTGCACTAGCCATCTATGGCATCGTCCTGTTCCCAAATATGGATGGTTTCATAGACATGGTTGCTATTTGCGTTTTCCTTACTGGAAACCTAGTTCCCACTTTTTTAGCTGATGTTTACTATTACATGAGCCATAGGTACACTAAGAAGAAAGGAATGATTGCTTGTTGTGCTCTTTTATTATATCAGTGGTTTCTAGAACATCTTCCGGAGACAGGTGCTTGGGTTGAACAGACAGATGATAGTTGGCCTCAACGATTGGGATAACTCCGATCCGAAGATCTTTCTTGGTATTCCAAAGAATACATCAACATGGACATCATATTCAGCTGTGGGGATTTCCCTAATCTACCACTTATTGGAACTCAAGGATGTGTGAATGCTAACTCGGTTCTATCACTCAGACAACTTGGCTACCGAATGGAAGGCCCTCCAGAGGCGAGGTCTTTGGAAGCTTTCTTGTTACTTGACTTTGGGGTTGATAATCCTAGCTTGTTCTAACGAATCAAAGAGGCTTGGAAGAATGTCAATCAAAAAGGGAAAGTTGATTTGGGGAGAGCAAATAGGATTACAAAAGAACCATATTTTCATTGGGTAAAGGAAAGGGTGGAGATGATCAAAATGCCATTCGTCATTCGAACACCTGTACCTCTTCCTGAACCTAAGCTCACCCATGTCCCTATTGAAGAAGTGGAGGAACTCAAGACCACCATGGAAAAGTTAGAAAAAGAGAATGAAGAGTTAAAGATAAAACTCCAGCAAATCATCAATGAGAAAAACACCATGAAGTGGGAGCTTGAGAGAAAGGATGCACAACTTCAAGCACATGTGGAGAAGTTCAACAAAGAGGAGCATAAGAGGAAAAAGATCAAAGTAGGATTAGAACAAGCTGACCATTGTCTAGATTCTCTTAAGGGTCAACTACGACGAGCTCAGAAAGAATGTCAAGACAATGAGCGTTGGTGGCATCTAGCCACGAAGGAAAACAAGACGATAAGAGATACACTTCGGGCTCAGATAAAAGAACTCACCACTTCTGTTCGTCATGCAAAGGCTGAAGTAGAACAGGAACGCCGACTCAAGAATATAGCCATCGAAGCTTCTAGGGTTTCACCCATGATATGGGAGGAGAAGTGTCGAGAAGTAAGAGATACAAAAGAGTTTGCCAGCTATTGGAAGAACCAGCTAGAGTCATTACACCAAGAAAGCTCCATATGGTTGAAGGAACGAGAGTATGTGATTGAAGACTATGAATCTTTTAAGAAGACCATAGGCTTCTTGCAAGGAGATAAGGATAAGTTCCGTGCAAAGCTCGATGGGCTAGTGGTGTTCTGTAATTGGGCTGCTAAAGAATTACCATGGAAGTTAAGAGATGCAGTTGAAGAGTTAAAGGAAGATAGCACTCTTCCAGCCATAATCAGTTTCATTCTACTATGTAGAGGGTTGTTGAAGAGATTCAAGGAGGAACTAGAAGAGCTCCAAGCCAGAAAGCCTGCAGTTTAATTTTCTTATGTCTTATATTTTATTCCTTTAACAAATGTATTTTGAACTATGGCCTTTTTGGACCCCTATGTTATGTACTTGAATGAATGACGTTTAAAAATTACTCTGTTATTGCTATTCTAAGTATTTCTTGTTTCTTCGAATTACTAACAACTAATGGAACTCGAATGATTCCCTGAAAATAAAATATGCATAACATTCGCATCTTCATTATGCATCACGCTTCATGAAAATTCAAAAAACTTACCCAACCTTTTACCCTTTATCCAGCCACACTGACTAATCAACACCGATACGAGACGCGAAGCAACTACAAGATGACGTTAGAGCAAGTTCAGGCTAACCAAATTACCATGAGGACAGACATCAATACAATCCAAGAGAAAATGGATCAGATGTTGGAGACAATGCTCGCAATTTCCCAAAGAGAGAGGATTGAGGATGAAGAAGCTAGGGAAAAAAGGAATGATAGCACACCAAGTTTGAACCCCCAAGACGAGAGTTTCATCCCCACCAAGAAGAGACTGGCTCAGATACCGGTAGGAGGCAAGGGAGATAGGGATCGTGCAGAGCCTTATGATGCATCTAATCATCATGGATCCGAATTTGGAGATGACCCGTATGATGCTTTCTATGTGCCTGATCAACCGAAGCCTAAGATACTTCCAGATCCTGCTGCAGATAGGCTTCGTACCCTGGAAAAGAAGATCAAAGCCATAGATGGGAATAATATCTTCGGCGCTTCTGCATGAACATGCGTTTGGTATCAAATTTAGTCATCCCGGCTAAATTTAAATTTCCTGATTTCGAGAAATACAAAGGACATACTTGCCCAAGAAGTCACCTGGTAATGTACTTCAGGAAAATGGCTGCTCATACCAAAAACGACAAACTACTTATACACTGTTTCCAAGACAGTCTAAGTGGAGCATCTCTGAGCAGGGGTGGATTCAAAGCTGGGAGGATTTGGCTGATGCATTTCTCCGTCAGTACAAATATAACTTAGATATGGCACCCGATCGAATGCAGTTACAAGGGATGGCCATGAAATAAAATGAGTCATTTAAAGAATACGCCCAGCGGTGGAGAGAGTTGGCTGCTCAGGTAGAGCCACCATTGTTTGAAAAGGAAATTACCGAAATATTTGTAGACACCTTGAAGGACCCATTCTTTGATAGATTGGTGAGTAGTGCAGTGTCTGACTTCGCACATCTAGTCACAAATGGAGATCGCATAGAGAAAGGGTTGAGGGATGGAAAGATTCCAGGAGTTGTGGCAGCCCCTAGCGCGCCGAAAAAATATTCTGGAGGCTTCCCGAAGAAAAGAGAAGGTGAAACGAACGCTATATCCAAAGGCTATAAGGGGAAGCAACAGGCTTCATATGGCCAAGTCGCCGCCGTGGTACCCATACCTTATCAACAACCAATGCAGCAACAACAGGTGTATCAACCACAACATCAACAATATCATCATCAACAAAACGCTGCACTGCCAAGACATTTCAAGCCAAGACTTCCAAGAAGGAAACTCGATCCCCTACCAGTACCTTATAGCCAGATATTCCCATATCTACAAAAGGAGGGCCTTCTAACATTAAGGGAGTTAAAACCGACTGTTTTTCCATATCCACCCGGATACAATGCTAATGCCCACTGTGAGTTTCACATGGGAACACCTGGTCATACCTTGGAGAATTGTTTTGCATTTCAAAATCGGGTACAAGACTTGATCGAAGAAAAGGCTGTCTCATTCACTCCGAGACGCCCGAACGTGAACACCAATCCTATACCAACGCATAAGGATGCTTCCGTCAGTGCCATTGAGGAGAGTGATCAAGGCCAATTGATCTGTAAGGTTGAAGAGATTCAAACCCCTATCACCAGGATATGAGCATAATTGCTGAAGAGTGGTCTAATCCCGGAGGAGCTGGTTGCTGAAGAGAACAATGAAAAGTTGAAGAATTTTCTACAACAAATGTTGGATCGAGGCGAGTTACAGATAAATTGCCGTGTCAAGAGCAAGCGCCAGGAAGAGATAGCCGTGGTGGACATCCCTTATGATGAGGTTAAAGTGGAAATACCTATAAGCCCATTGGTGATAGAGTTTCCAACACCGTTCGCATATAAAGATGAGAAGGCAGTCCCATGGATATATCAGCCCAGAACTTTTAAGCAGGGGCAGGAAGACCGACCTTTGATGATCAACGAACCAAATGTCACTTCAATTGTAGGGTCAGCAGGAATGACACGTAGTGGCCGAGTGTTCGTGCCAAGAATTGCTGATACTTTTGTAAAGACTAAAGGGAAGGAAGCTGCTGTCCAGATCCCCGTCCCTAATCAAGAAATGCAGGACATACACCTGTCTCCTAAAGCTGCGGTCACTCGTGAAGAGGCTGAGGAATTTATGAGGATAATCAAGAAGGGCGATTATAAGGTGGTGGACCAACTGAATCAAACACCTTCAAAAATCTCCATGTTATCTTTATTGCTCAACTCAGAAGCACACAGAAATTCGTTGTTGAAAGTATTGAGCGCCACACATATCACGAAGGACATAGCAATAGAATAGTTTGACGATGTGATAGCTTGTGTGACCACTGGGAATTTCTTGGGTTTTAATGATGATGAATTGCCGATAGAGGGAAAGAACCATAACAAAGCCCTACATATCTCCTTGAAATGCATAGACACTATACTATCAAGTGTATTAGTGGACACAGGTTCCTCATTGAATGTCATGCCGAACACAACTTTGATAAAGCTGCCAATGGAAGGGATAAATATGAAGCCCAACACCATAATCATAAAGGCATTTGATGGCTCAAGGAGAGCAGTGATAGGAGGGGTTGACTTACCAACCAAGATACGTCCAACTATTTTCAATATCACGTTCCAGGTCATGGACATACATCCCGGTTATAGTTGCCTACTTGGGAGACCCTGGATTCACTTCGCAGGCGCTGTCACCTCCACTCTGCATCAAAAGCTAAAATTCATTACAAATGACAAGATGATTGTGATTGGAGGAGAGGAAGATATCTTGATTAGCCACTTGACATCTTTCCGATATATAGAGGTGGATGACGAAATCACTGAGACACCATTCCAATCCTTGGAAGTGGTAAATATGATGGCCATCACTACGCCAAATAAGGGAAAAGAGGGCGCTTATTTTGGCCTATAACAGCGCTTTTAAGCGCCCTCTAAAGTGGCGCTGGCATAGGTAAAGACAGCGCTTTGTTTTCCTGGAGAAAGCGCTGTCTAAAGTGGCCCTTTAAGGGCCACATTATAGTGCGCTTTAAGAAAAAAGCGCCCTCTGGAGTGGTCCATAAAGAGACACCTTAGAGGGCGCTTTCAGGAAAAAGCGCCCTCTAAAGTTGTCAATGTAAAGTGTTTAGAGGGCGCTTTCAGGAATAAGCGCCCTCTAAAGTTGTCAATGTAAAGTGTTTAGAGGGCGCTTTCAGGAAAAAGCGCCCTCTAAAGTTGACAATGTAAAGTGTTTAGAGGGCGCTTTCAGGAAAAAGCGCCCTCTAAAGTTGTCAATGTAAAGTGTTTAGAGGGCTCTTTCTGGACAAAGCGCCCTCTAAAGTGTTAGTTATTTTAAAAAAAATTTGTTTGAAAAACAGTGGATATTTAATTGGTAACCTGTTCGCATGCTGCAAAAGTGTAAAATTCATATTGATTTCATCCTTTAATCCAATGTTATACACCATTAATCCATTGATATATACAACATGAATCCATTTATATACAACATTAATCCTCCATATATACAACATTAATATATGATTCTTTGATCAAAAATATACAACAACATATTCATGATTTAGTAAAATTACAACAACAATATACAACATATATACAACAACAACATACAACAACAACATTCCATACATATATGTACAACAATATACAACCTAGCTATATGATTCTTTGATCAACAATGAATTGACACAATTCATCCTTGATTTCATCCAAATGAGCTCTTGAGTAAGATTTGTATTCCTCAAAGTACTACAATTAAGAGAATAAAACATATTCATGATTTAGTAACAAATTAGATGAAATATCCGATAATATTAAAATAAACCCTAAGTTATTATTCCATACCATTTTTGGGATGTCTATACGATTCAACGCAATGATGTCTCTCATAAATCTCATTACAAAAAATCCGCAATCGACCGAATTATTTTGCTGAGGACACTACACAGAAAAACAAACAATATATATATAGTTAATTTCTTACAAACACTATTATAAGCAAAAAAACAAACACTATTATAAGCAAAAATAAGATACTTAATATATACCTGAACTCTGATCCAGGTAATGTCCTTCCTATTGCGGTATTTCTTTTTCAATCTAAATTTTATTATTGCCCTAACAAAATAAAAACGTATATTGAGATCAATCTGACAGACATAATTAAATATACAAATACACACGATTATTTAGGGGAATTTCACTTACGCGTCAACCGTCTTCTTCATACTCGGATATTTACTCCAATCACCCGATAAAGAATCGAGATAATACACTATTAGTCTCGAAAGATCCATAGCAACCAACACCCAGTGACCACTGTAAAATAAAACAAAAATTTAGATGAATGAAAATTTTCTACGTAAAAGATATACATAGATTAGAATGAAATTATTAGAAAGAAAATCTAACCCGTTGCCAGAATTAAACGGTAAAAAATACAAACTGGGTGTAGACTTATCGCCGGCCGCCATGAATATATCGACTAGATCATTCTTTACGGATGTTGAATTATTCGTTATTAACGTTGCGTTGATACGGGAAGCAGCAATAAAATTGAAACGGTTACACAATTCAGTTCCCCGCATCAATGTTACATACATATACCTTAAATAGAAACATAATAAACATTAGACTACTCATTGAAATGTGTAAATAAATTGTTCAACTAAGTAAATTATAGATTGATCGGAGTACCATATGTATGTATGAATGACAGCGATGCCCAATTCGGTGTGTTCAAAAAGTTGTTGGAAGTCCTCCTTTCCAATTATTTCGAAATGAGCAGCTCCGAAAACACCTTCATCAAAATTTATAGTACGAATGGCCCCCCCATGCATAATATCGGACTCCTCCACCATTTTCTCAAGACGCATCAAAATTTGAGATTTTGTCCCGGACGTCGTTGGAATATCCTTAGCAGCGCTTTTCAACTCTCGACCGGGAACCTAAAAATTCATATAAAATAAATCATGACTTTTTGTGATGCAACAAAATCGTTGCGTATATAATTCAATGGGTATATATATTTGTACCTCTTTTTGAGATGCAACTGACTCGATGCGTCTTGAAATCCCTTTACCAACTTTATGTGTGGGTCTTGTAGGAGTCTAACATTACCATATAATTGATTAAATATCATAATTGTAGCTGAATTGAAATGTGAATACTAAATATTCATAATCATTTAGAACATATATACCTCGGCATCAGGGAAAATTAGCTCTGACGGCCAACCAACAAAGGATCCGACTGCATCTCGCATCAACGTTGTCTCTGAAACAACGTCAGGTAATGGTAGACGGGCGTCCGTATCGAATACGAGGTCAACCGAAACTTTCATAAATCCCACCGGGAGGGGATTATGGTGAAGTAATTCACCCGAAGTATTGTGCACTTTTCCCTTGCCAACCATGCGATAAGTTGGTGACGATAGATACAGCTGACAAGGTGAAATGCCCTAAACCAATAATAAATGTTATTGTTAACTTGTATATGTGTCAAGTAAAAAAGTGCTATTTTAATTTCATAATAACATATATAATTACCTCGGGAAATTTCGGTTGATGATTGATACTAGCTCGGTCACTAGTATCTTTTGCCTCGGAAGCGCACCTTTGCTCTCTATACCTTGCATTCTCGTTTTGCAGTTGGAGTACTTGTGCCCTTAACTCCGCCAAGGTCTCCATCACCTCTTTGTTGGTAGGATTTTTTGTTTTTGTTTTTTTATAAAATGACGACGGAGTCACACCAAAACCCTTACCCCTCACACGACCGGAATACTCAGGAACATTTAGTACTCGACTAAGTACGCTCCTGCAATCCTGGACCTCGGTTGAAGGTACGGTTTGGGATAAAGTCTCCTGAAATATTATTAGAGGAGATTAAAAATGAATTATATGTCTAACAAAATTTTCGATATAATTAAAGAAATAATGTTACATATACTTACACATTCGTCATAAACATTTTGGACCGCTTCAACGACCGCCCCATCCTTCCCAACCCGAGCAGCCTTCCATAATACGTGATCCGGAAGAGATGTTGCGTCACTTTTTTCCTCGGCTAGCTACACATTGAATTAGATTATAAGATCATCAATTATAACATATTGTGACAATGTATAAGCTCATAGTATTTGAATATACTCACAATTCTTTGTTGTAACCGTGCATAACCCATACGCCCTTTTTTGTACGGATACGCGGGTTTTGATGCCCTTTTCCTATTTATGTCGCTTACTTCCTGGATAATAAAGTTTAAGGCATATTAGAACTTAGTAACTTAACAATTGTATAATAGCATAATTAATAGACATTACATGGAATTTTTCGTTTCTTCGTTTGGCGACAAAGTTATTCCATTCATCGGCTGAAATAATCTCGGCATACTTCATTGGCCGTTCTCCTTCAACAAATTTTCCTTCCTCATCCTTGAGAAATTTGTTGCACAAAAAGGATCGAAATCCTCGGAGTCTTTTTCCGGCCAATTGAATACAATATTTTTGCCGACTTTCATCGATGTGAAAGGATCTCTAAAAAACATACAAATGGAGTGTGTTATTATAAAGTAATATTATAACAATATATGGTTAACAAATAGTCAACAAAAAAACATATAACAATATATGGTAAGTACCTTTATCTCCGACCATATTTTTTCCTTGCCAACCTTCAAGTCCGGACTTCTCCAATTATCACATGTAATCGGAATATGTTGGCGAACAAGGAAACCAATGTAACTTGCCAACATTGAACCGTTAGGCTCAATTAGTTGGTCTTCAGCACTCCAATGTACTTCAAATTTTACACCCTTGTCTCTTGCACGAATGATTGACTTCATAACAGTCAATCCTCGTTTGATTTCTTTTTCAACATTATTACGTGATTCATTCGCGGCATTGGTATCGTCTTGGTTAGCCATTTTATCTGTAATATAGAAATGATTCAATAAGACCCAAGTAAGACAATGATTCAATACGTGAACACATTCATATACCTTCCATTTCTCTCATGTTACAACAATCTAAACTCTTTTTTTTTTATCATTATTGAATACAAACTCACACACACCTACTGCATGCAAAAGACCAATGCAAACTTATGGTGTTTGGAACATGAACAAACTTGTATCCATAATCATCAAACTTCCAAAAACAAGCTCAAACACACTTCAAATATATCAGTTTTCAATCAGAAATAAAAAACTCAGTTTGCCCTAAACAACATTAATCAACATAATGCACAAAATGAAAAACTAAGTTTAGAAAATGCCATAATCAAACACATGAAGAAAGTGAACGGTAACGATGGAGAAGAGAAATACCTTAAAGGTGACGGTAACGATGGAGAAGAAAGTGAACAGTGACGGTGGAAGAGGATAACGCAGTGAACGTGAACGGTGAGGGAGGGAGAACGAACGGCGACGATGACAGTGAGGGAGGGAGAACGAACGATGAACGGTGAGGGAGTAATCGCAGTAGAGAGTAATCGCAGTTGAGAGAAAACGAAATAGCTTATAGAGAGGGAAAATAAAGAGACATGCAGTATATGTTATATTTTTAATGTTTACTAAAGGGGACCTTAGAGGGCGCTTTTTTAAAAAAAGCGCCCTCTAAAGGGGGCCTAAGAGGGCGCTTCTGAAAGCGCTCTCTAAGGCTTTCCAAAAGCGCCTTCTAAACTGGAAATGTACATGGACTTAGATAGCGCTTTTTCAAAAGCGCCCTCTATGGGTAACCTTAGAGGGCGCTTTCACAAAAGCGCCCTCTATTGTTGTCCCTCCATTTTTTTTTTGGCTTCACTTTAGAGGGCGCTTTGTTACAAAAGCGCCCTCTAAAGGGGGTCTTAGAGAGCGCTTTAAGCGCTCTCTAAGGCTTTTCAAAAGCGCCTTATAAACTGGAAATGTACATGGACATAGAGAGCGCTTTTTTAGAAGCGCCCTCTAAGGTTACCCTTAGAGGGCGCTTTCAATAAAGCGTCCTCTATTGGTGTCCCTTCATTTCCTCATTATTTTTTCGCTTCACTTTAGAGGGCGCTTTGTTACAAAAGCGCCCTCTAAAGTGCGCTGTCTATTCAAGTTGTTCGCTCCTTATTTTTTTTCTTCACTTTAGAGTGCGCTTTTGTAATAAAGCGCCCTTTATAAAGGGGACATTAGAGGCCGCTTGTGGAAAAAAAGCGCCCTCTAAAGGGGGCCTAAGAGGGCGCTTACGAAAGCGCTCTCTGAGGCTTTCCAGAAGCGCTTTATAAGCTGGAAATGCACGTGGACTTATAACAGCGCTTTATTAAAAGCGCCCTCTAAGGGTAACCTTAGAGGGCGCTTTCTAAAAAGCTCCATGTATTGTTGTCCCTCTATCTCCTCCTTATTTTTTCGTTTCACCTTAGAGGGCGCTTGTGGAAACAAAGCGCCCTCTAAAGGGGGCCTAAGAGGGCGCTTATGAAAGCGCTCTCTAAGGCTTTCCAGAAGCGCTTTATAAGCTGGAAATGCACATGGACTTATAACAGCGCTTTATTAAAAGCGCCCTCTAAGGGTAACCTTAGAGGGCGCTTTCTAAAAAGCGCCATGTATTGTTGTCCCTCTATCTCCTCCTTATTTTTTCGCTTCACCTTAGAGGGCGCTTTGTTATAAAAGCGCTCTCTAAAGTGCGCTGTCTATTGCTCCTTATTTTTCGCTTCACTTTAAAGAGCGCTTTTGTAGTAAAGCGCCCTCTAAGGTGCGCTGTCTATTCCAGTTTTTGGCGTAGTGCATCCAATAGACATTGGAGACCCCGAAATCTGGATCATCCATGGCCTCATGGAAAGGAGCTAAGGCTGTTATGGAAAGTGAAAACGCTCAAGACTGGGGCAAAGTGGTGGAAGTGAAAGTGAAACGAGACAAGTTTGGCCTGGGGTATGACCCATCATCAAACAAAGTCGGTAACCAACATGACAAAGAACAAATTCCTTCTGTGGAGAAAACATTCACCAGTGCAGGCCACATCTTTGGCAAACAGGTGGCGATGATCAATGATGGAGATCGCGAAGGGGGGTGTCTAGCTGGATGCGACAAGCCGCACCTAATGAAGAACTGACAAACTAGAAGGCTGTGGAAGTTCCCCAAATATTTCAAAAGTGATTTTATCATTTTAGACAAAACCCTGTGCTCTGCCCAAGGCACAATGGCGTGTTGTAGGGCCTCCTTTATCTTTTTCAAGAGCTTTTATCATTAATGAAATGATGTTTTGCATCCAAATTTTTGTTCCTTTCCTTTCGTTTTTTTTATTATCACAAAAATGGCATCAATTTTTATGCACGCACTTTCTAAATAAACTGCATAAATCATAACATGCAGAAACACCACCGAGACCATTGATAACGACACTGCTAAATCCAATATGATTTTGATTGTCCAATCTACCAAGCTGAAGACGAAGTGGGGGAAGATTGCGAACTCCCTGAAGAGTTGGCCAGATTACTCAGACAAGAAGAGAAGGTCATTCAACCACACCAGGAAGACGTTGAAGTTATCAATCTAGGAACAGAAGAAGATAAGAGAGAAGTGAGGGTAGGTGCCGCACTTCAAGATACAGTGAAGACAAGATTGATAAAGCTCCTCCACGAATATGACGACGTGTTTTCTTGGTCATACCAAGACATGCCTGGATTAGACACTGATGTCGTGACCCACAAGCTTCCCCTTAAAGAAGAATGCCCCACTGTCAAACAAAAGCTAAGAAGAACTCGACCTGATATGGCTCTCAAGATCAGAGAAAAGGTGAGAAAGCAGTTTAACGCTGATTTCCTGGAAGTCGCTAAGTACCCACAATGGGTTGCCAACATTGTACCGGTGCCAAAGAAAGATGGAAAAGTCCGCATGTGCATAGACTACCGAGAATTAAACAGAGCCAATCCAAAAGACGATTTCCCATTACCTTACATTGATGTATTGGTGGATAACACAGCTCAATTCTCCATGTTTTCGTTTATGGATGGTTTCTCTGGATACAACCAAATTAAAATGGATCCCGAAGACATGGAGAAGACCACGTTCATTACCCCTTGGGGCACCTTTTGTTACAAAGTAATGCCGTTTGGGTTAAAGAACGTTGGGGAAACATATCAATGTGCCATGGTGACTCTCTTTCACGACATGATTCATGAAGAGATTGAGGTGTATGTCGATGACATGATTGCCAAATCCCATACAGAAGAAGAACATATCACCAACCTGGGGAAACTATTTGCTCGTTTGAGGAAGTTTAGGTTGAGACTTAATCCTAACAAATGCACATTTGGGGTTCGATCTGGGAAGCTTTTAGGCTTTATTGTAAGCCAAAAAGGAATTGAAGTAGATCATGACAAGGTTCGAGCCATTCAAAACATGCCTGCACCGAGGACTGAAAAGGAGGTTCGTGGTTTCTTGGGGAGACTAAATTACATTGCCAGGTTTATCTCTCACCTTACTGTAACATGTAAACCAATATTCAAGCTCCTGAGGAAGAATCAAGGCGTGGAGTGGAACGATGACTGCCAAATAGCCTTTGACAAAATCAAAGAATACTTGTGTAACACCTCAAAATTTGCCCTCCTATCTTGGGACTAGCATAACATATTGCATAACATTTTTAGGTCATTAGGCATTACATATTGCATATCATGTGGTTACATTGTGCAATCCATTCTCCCAAGTCTTGTTCAGAAGATGAGGAAGTCAAAGAGCAAAGCTAGGGTTTTATTGACTGATCATTGGCTATCTGAGGATAAGGCAGTTCAAATTAGGGTTTCATGATTCTCAAAGGATATTGGTCTTCATCTTGATTACAATGATTCATCATCATCATCATGGTTTGATTTCATCAAGTGTTGAAGCAGGATTCCTTGAGATTAGGGTTTTGACCACTGGTCAACCCTAATTAGTTGCATTGGGCCAGTCAGGGCATGATCAGGAGAAGGGGTCTATGATGGATATGGGGTTCATTATTTGGTTTTATTGTGATTATTGAGGCTAGGGTTTCACCCTTGAGCCATTTCATCAGAGGATTGGGGCTCAGATTGATCAATGCATTGCCAGATTCATCTATCAGATGGAAAAGTCAATTGTGGTCAACTGTACATGATCTGATGGAATTGGAGGTGGAAATGAGTTGGATACACTTCATTCATGTTGGAACAAGTGTTATTTGACATCTCAAAGCTTAAGAATGAGGAAAATCAGGTCAGAACAAAAACTGCCAAAAATAGAAAGTGACTTGTAATGGAAGTTTCCAAAAATGGAAAGTTTTTGACCTCAAGACCACGTGTCCAAGGAAGCTTCAAATGAAACATTGTTCAACATGAAAGTTGTATATCTTGTTCTCACCTTTCCAAAAAGTCCAAGAACTTGAAAATCCCATGTATGGTTGGAAAATTATGGCTCAGTGAATTTCAAAAATGACCCATAATCAGGAGGGCATAATTTCCACATGGAGCATCCAAATTGGAAGTTCTTTATATGCACAAACTCCATTTGACATGTACTTTCATGGTGCATAATTGGATTTCTTCAAAAGTGGTCAATGCAAAAAGTCAAATTTCAACTGGACAGTTAAATGAACCAGGGGCAAAATTGTCCAGCTTGTGAAATAATTGGAATTTTTGAGTGGGGATTTTTGCAACACTTCACAAATGGTATTTGAAAGTTGTTGGAATCATCATAACATGTTAAAGCTTCATGGTTTGGAAAATAGCTTTTGGAATGAACTTGCAAAAATGGACAAAGTGCCATCACATAGTGAATTTCCAAAATACTCATCCAATGAGGGTGAAACAAGTTGCAACAGCTCACACATGTCATTTTGAGAGTGTGTGAGCTGTCCATGAGGTGGCAATGAGCTGGCATGTGGAAATACAATTTTGCCCTTGCTTGAAATTAACACATTTCACTAACACATTCCAATTGATTAATTAGCATGGTTAATCATGGTTTAAGCTAGCATATATATTGTTAATCACATCTAAATCATAACAGAATTCACAATTCCCCAAAATCAGATCCAAATTCATCACATTCTCTCAAATTCTCAAGAACCACATAACACTTCAATTGACCAAAACTCTTTGAATTCTTGATCAAATTCGAGGATTCTTGTTGTGTTGATCTCTATTCAACTTCTTCTTCATCTGTTTGTGAAGATCCACCTCAAATTCACCACCAATCGTGGCTGTCCAAAGTGCACTCATCAATGGCGAAGTGAGATTGCTCATGCGTGGAACCGTGTTGGATCAAACTGCAAGTTGAATTCACTCTTCCAAACCTTCTACTACATCTGTTTCTCATCCAAACGCGCGAAGAACACCAAGCTCGACACTGCATTCCAGGTAATCGATTTCTTCGACTGTCATGATTCCTCAAATGTTTATGTGTGTTTGGTAGAGTGAAGGACATAGATCATCGCGATGCTTTTAGTTTTAGGAATGATGAACTGTAGAGGAAGTAATCTTGATTAGAAGTTTCGAAACCAAACCCTAAGTCGATCGATCCGTGAGATTTAGGAACTTGTAGGTTAAATCATTGACATATTTGGACTCCTTGTTCTTAGACGATTCCATTGACTATCCGCTTGTGAATTTTGGTGATAGTTTGATGTTCTTCATGTTTGTGCCAAATCTGGAAACGCGTGAGGAAGAGAGAGATTTTCTGAAATTTTAGAGTGTTTGATCCGAAATTCTGTTTGAAAATTTGAATAGGATGTTTCCCGCGGTACTGTTCATGTAATTACAGATTTGCCATTAATGAAATCCATTTAAGTAATATTATTCCAAAAAATTATTAAAAAATCATAAAAAGCTTAGAAAATTCATAAAAAATTAATTAAAAATCAGAAAAATATGTGGATTTTTTTGTTGACTTCCTAATTGACTGTAGAATTTTATTGACCTATTGATTGAAGTTTTGCATGGTGAATTTTTAGATTGACTTAGGGTTGATTAACATGTGTGCCATTTTGATACATTGTGCCATTTTGATTGTGAAATCCTCATGTTTACAAAGAAATGCTTGAAAATTTTTGTGATGATTGTGGACTGGCTAATGGTGATTTACATGTAAATTTCATGAATTTTGGATTCCTGGTGTTTGAGTTATGAATTTTGGAACCTAGGTGTGACAATTTGTGTCACACCTCATTATGTCAACTTGCTGGATTTATTTGAATGACCTAGGCTTGTTGAATTGATATGAAATTTTGCATGGATGTTCATTAACATGTTAAGAAGCTATGTGAATTTTTGTGGAATTTTATGTGGCATTTTCAAATTGATTGGTATTTTTCATCTCTGTTGGTCAAGTGTGCGAGTCCATGTGGTACATGTTTGTAATTTGGATGTGAAATGCTCATATGGTATTGAATGAACATGAAATTTGGCTTGCTGGTTATAGACACATGATAGAACATGATGCTTTTGGTCCCAGTCATTTCTTTATTGTTTTCATTGAATTATGAATTTTTGAAGTGAATGCATGTGTTGAAGTTGTGATTTGGCTCATATAATTGTGTCTGTTTTTGTTGATTTTCATTGACATGGTTTCCTTTGTCCAATTAAGCTAAAATTTGACATGCTAGACCTTGATTATGTCCTGTTTAGGTGTAAATTATTTGAGGATTTTTGGAATTGTTTTGATATGGAATTTAATGCAATAGTTCTGTTTGGATGTTTGGTGTTCCATTTGAACTAGTTTGATTTGTTTTGTGCATAAAAGGAACATGATGAATGATATGGACATGGGACTAATTGTGTTGGCTTTTGTTTGACATTAATTTGACTTTGGTTGGATATCCCTTGCTGTTTAGGAATTTTTCTTGCCTTTGGACCCTAGGCTTGGCCTAGTGGTCTAGTTTCTAACATTTGATTGAGTTTTCAGGATGAAAAGGTGCAATGCTTATGGAGAATGATCCAAGTCAATTCAATTGATGTTGTTTGATGTTTGTACACTAACATAACTTTGTTTTGTAGGTTGTGAAGTTTGGGCTTGAGCTCATAGCTTGCCTTTGTTGTGCATTAGTTTGTATAGTCTGACTGATTAATACTTGCTGTTTATTTTTGTCTGTCTGAGTACTAACTGTGTTTGACTGTTTCCAGGTACTTTTAGTTGCTCAGTTCCTTGTGAACTTTTACTTTGCTTTGCTTAAGCAACTTGCATTGAGGTATAACTTCCTAACTTCATGTAGTCTGGAGACTCGGTCTGTTATTTGACCGGGCAAACTGTCTGAAGTCCTCCTTAAGAGGCGATGCTTGTGGTTGTTTACATTTGTGCCAAGCAGGTGAAGTCCTTAATCAAGGCAATTGGTGGAAGGTAGGGATATGCAATCTATCCCCCACTATTCTGTGAGTCGTCCCTCTGCTCACACGGCTGTGTGTTGATGCATTGGGACACAAACCCAAGATCTGTGCTGTTGCACAATCGAGTCAGAGTCTTCGAGCGTAGAAGGGTCCCTCCATTCTGGACCCACGCTCCCTTGTCTAAAAGCTCTCCCTGGTCAGGGATAAGAGCTGTGAGGTCTGATCCTCACTTCACCTTTCATCTGCTTCACCTTAGCCTCGTAATGGCAAGGTTAAGAGCAAACACAGCCCGTACAGATGACTTGCTGAGGCAGTCAAACCTATTGTGTGAGCCCACTTGTTTGGTTATAGTGCGTGCTATGTGGATATCTGTTTGAGATGCTTGTTCTCATTTGATGTATGCTTGAATTATTTTGTATGCTTGTATGCTTGCTTCTTTCCTGGATAGGAGTAGTTTGCTTATGCAAGTAGGATAGAAAACTGAACTTAGGGTAACGATGCATGACAACACTAGGCTCGAGTCCAGCTCCCTGGTAGTGTGTCTTCCCCTGGTTTCTGGCTAGTAATTCAGTCCCTTTCGGGGGAACTACATCGCCCTGATCCTTGTTCCAGACGAGGTATGTAGGCAGGTGGTCGTGCGAGACCACTCCGGGCAACCTTTTTCTTTTTTGCGTGTGTTTACCTGTTATCTGATTGTGTTTGGCTCGGATGCCGACGTAAGTCCAGTAATTGGCTGTCGGGCTCCACGTTTGCCGTTTTTGTGTTTTGGTTCGGATGCTGACTTAATTCCATCGAGTGGTTGTCGGGCTCCCTGTTTGCCATCTGGTTGTGCGTTTTGTGTTGTTTGGCGTGCGTAAGCCGAACTACAGTGGCTCTGATTCTTGTTCCAGACAAGATATGTAGGCATAGGACGCGATGTCCTATCGAGCTCCCTTCTCTTAACCCCACCTGCGTTCCCTTGTGTGTGTGTGTGATGTTTTAGCAACCTATTCTTTATTTTAGAACGTGGATCCCGTCGAGTACGACGGACGTGAGGGGTGCTAATACCTTCCCCTTGCGTAACCGACTCCCTTACCCTTTCTCTTTGGTCGTGAGACCATTTCCTTTCCAGGTTTCTCTGAGCGTTTCCTTTCCCTATTTTGGGATAAATAACGCGCAGTGGCGGCTCTGTGTTGTGTTTTTATTTGAGTCCCGCCGGTTGTTTTTTCGCAGGATGCGACAGCTGGCGACTCTGCTGGGGAATCCACATGATGTAGACCTGTGCTGGTCCATCTTCCCTAAGCGAGTCTCTCCTAGCGTTCTAGGATAGTTTAGGTTGCTTGTTTCGTGTTATTTATTGCATTTATTATTCTAACCAGTGTATATATTTGCATTAAATATTTGCATGCATCATACTATCATGTTGTTGCCGTCCTCTGTGCAGGTGGTTCCTCTGTTTGGGGTGGGTGTTCTGAGTGGGGCTAAAACACAGGCCCGAGTATACACCTAGGACTAGTGTGGTCTCATGTTCCTCATTTGCTGAATCAGCATATTGTTGTAACGTGACATACCACAAGCCGGACGATGTTCAGTTGATAGTGCTTGCCTCTGTGGATATTCCACTTTGTTTGAGTTACGTCATCTGAACTGTTGACTCTGGTGACCGATCATTTCCCGGATCTTTGGTTTAGACGATCTCAGGAGAGCTACAATGGCACACCCGAAAGGGCAAACCCATTGAGTATCTCCGCCCGATTGTCGAGACTATTATCCGCCTTAGGATGACCTGTTTAGAATTTACCTGTGAGGGGAGGGTGATTCTTTCAGATGCATGATCAGATGGATTCAGATGGTGACTTTTTGTTCCTTGGGTCATATTTATAAGTCGGATTTATGGTCATTTATTGCCAAGACGCCGGAGTGTTGTCCGTGATTCATCAGTGGGGATCCGTTTATTTCAGGATTCCCCGGGCCGAGATATTTATCAGTGGGGATCCGTTTATTTCAGGATTCCCCGGGCCGATTCAGATGGTGGTGGTATGGCTGCTCAGAGACCAGTGATGATGATGATGTATCTGTCTTCCGTTTATTTCGGAACCCGTGGGTCAGATTGGTGTTTATTTGTCTCTTCAGATGATTGTGATCAGTCCAGAGATCAGGCTTTAGTGCACTAGATGATCAGATGACTTGGAGGATGGCAACGCATTGCATTCATTCATCAGCATCATCCCATTTTGCATTTATCTGCATCTAACACATGTTTATCCATATGCAGGGACCTTTTTGATCGAGATCCTGGTTGAGAGACTTTCTGTTCAGATATGAGGACCGGCCTGAAAAACAACATTGCCTACAGTTTCTTCGATCCAGAGATTGGTGCGCTGAAGGAGATGATAGCATTGATTACACCCGACCATGTGGGGATGTTCCGGGAGGCATACGGTAGTATCCTGAAGATGGTTTTCAGACTCGGTGACAGTGACAGAAGCGCCATCCATACCCTTCTCCAGTTCTATGACCCGGGGCTGAGATGCTTTGTGTTTCCAGACTATCTGTTGGGACCTCTGATGGAGGATTATGTTAGCATCCTGGGTATTCAGATCCGAGATCAGATTCCTTTTCATGTCACCAGAGCAGAGCCAGATGTCCTTGGAATTTCACGTGCTCTTTATTTGAGTCCGGAAATGGTCAAGGAAGGGTTGAAGGAAAAGGGATAGCTACCCGGGTTTCATTTGAGTTTCTTGGAGGCTAATGCCAAGGAACATGCTGCTATGGGTAACTGGAAGACGGTTTGTGCTCTGATTGCTGTGAGCATTTATGGGATTGTTCTGTTTCCTAATCAGAAGAATTTTGTGGACCATAATGCCATCAGATTGTTCATGCAGAGAAACCCTATTCCTACTCTGATCGGAGATGTTTATTACTCGGTTCATAACAGGAATGAGAAGCGGCGTGGTGGTTTGATCCGGTGCTGTGCTCAGTTACTCTTCAGGTGGTTTATGGGGTATTTGCCTTCCAGAGGTGCTTTTGCTCATCTTGATCCTTCGGTCAAGTGGTCCTTCAGGTTGATGGGGTTGCGGGCTGAGGACATAGCATGGACTCATAATGGTTTAGCTGGACGGAATTTTATATATAGCTGCGGGGATTTTCCCAATGTGCCTCTCATAGGAGTTCAGGGTTGCATTAATTACAACCCAACGCTTCTTAGGAGACAGATGGGATTTGCTATGGAGGTTCCTCCTCTCGAGTGTGAGACTCAGGAGTCCTTTTATTTTCCTGTGGAGGGCAATCAGGCCAAGCTGATGCAGGTGTCCGGGGCATGGCGCAACATTCAGAGGAAGGGTAAGGTTCCGTTCGGCAAAGTCAACTGCCGGTATTTTCCACTATTCGAAGATTGGTTGCGAAAGAGGATCAAAGCTACATTTCTACCATTTCCTGGAGGTGATCCTGCGTGTCCTATGATTGAGGGTCCAAGTGCTTCTGTCAGCATGGAGGAATTCCTTGAGATGAAGAGGGCCAGAGATCAGCTACTTGCAGAGAAAGCTGAATTGGAGAGAAGTGTTGCTCGGTTCCAGGCAGCTAATCAGGAGATCAAAGTGAAGATGGAAGATCAAGACAAGCGACATGCCCTGGAAGCCAAACGCTTCGAGATGGATACAGCCTACTATGGGAAGATCAGTCAGGCCTTGGCGTCGTCCAACCGGGAGCACGATATCACTAAGGATAAGCTGTTCAGAGCGTCGAAGGTTATTGAAGATGAGAAGAGAAGGCAAATCTTGGTGAAGGATCAGAGAGATGACAGAGTCAGAAGTCTCATTGCTGAGTGGGAGACCAAGCTGAAGATCAAGGAAGCAGAGAAGCTGAAGATCATTACGGAGAGAGATCACTACATGGCAGAAAGAGACCACTACTTCAGGCAGATGAAGATTCACCAGAAAGAAGTTGGAAGATTGCAGCAGGAGAACACCGAGATCAGGTTCGCCGCAGAGTTCGCGAGGATGGAAGAGGAGATAAGGCCATCTGTGGGACCCTCATCTCGCTAGATCTTTCATTTGTGTTGGATTACTGTCCGGCTTGTCGACGGAATTCACTTGCTTGTATTTCTTTCCAATTCTGGAGGATTGTATTTGACTTTATTTGGTTTGATGTATGACTATGGCACTGTTTGTGCACTTTTTGTTATGTGATGGTGATTTTTCATTCAGTGATCAATCTTCAAGCTTTATTTGCTTTACCGTATGCACTCACACAAGCACACACATGGTTGGGGGTATCATGCTAAATCACATATCTCCGATCTGCACGACAAAATCGAATGCTGCACATCAGAATATTGATGCCGGATTATTATTTGTCTCAATGATGCCAGGATCGAGAGACGAAGTGTCCTTCATGTGGATAGACATTGCATCCATGCATGATCATAATAACCTGTGCTTTATTTTGCAGGTGTTTGTTACTAACGTGCTTGATTGTAACAGGAATCATTGCTCGCGCTCGAAGAACTGTACCTTTGCACTCAACACGCCCTCACAGATATTATACCAGAAGAAATACACCCAGACTCATGGAGCTTCCCAGTGCAGATATGCTCGAGCTGAAAGACAAAATGACTGAGCTGATCAACATCATGCAAGGCTTTGCAGTTGGTCAGAAGGCTCTGGCAGATAAAGTTGAAAAGCTCGAGCGGGCTTCTGCAGCCAACAGTGGGGTTAACCTGGATGGAGTCTCCAACCAGGGGCAAGGGTCGCGTGACGGCGGAAAGAGGACGACTGTGGGTCTCGTGAATAATGCTGGTGGTCTTGGTGGTGTTGGTGGCCAACCGGGTCAGAATATGAAGGATAATTTTGTGCCTCCGTTTTATGGGTTCGACGAAGATCAGGAGGAAGATAGAGAGGCTGATCAATTCTCGATGCAGAACGAACCGTTCATGCCTTATAATGCTCCGCCTCAGAACAAAGAGATTCAGCTGCTGGCTGAGAAAATCAAGGTGTTGGAGAGTTATGCCACTCCTGGGGTGGTGAATATGTCTAACATGGGGTTGGTAGAGGGGATCGTTATTCCGCAGAAATTCAAAGCACCTACTTTTGACAGATATAACGGGAGTTCTTGTCCAGAGACGCACTTACAAGCTTTCGTCCGCAAGATCTCTGCGTACACGGCAGATCAGAAGTTGTGGATGTACTTCTTCCAGGACAGCCTGTCCGGAGGCTCCCTGGAGTGGTATACTAAGTTGAAATCTTCTGATATAAAGAGTTGGCAGGATCTTGGAGATGCTTTCTTCAAGCAGTACCAGTTCAACGCTGACATGGCTCCGAGCCGTACCCAGCTGCAGGGTATGTCTCAAAAACACAATGAGGGATTTAAGGAGTATGCCCAGCGATGGAGAGAACTGGCTGCGAGAGTTCAACCTCCTCTGGTGGATAGAGAAATGTCTGATTTGTTTATGGGGACCCTGCAGGGGCCGTTTGCGGAAAGGATGGTGGGTTGTCCTGTCACCAATTTCTCTGATATTGTGGTGGCAGGGGAAAGAATAGAAAGTTGGTTAAAACTGGGTAAGATTCAGGGTAATGCATCTTCTTCTTCTCCCGGATCGAAGAAACCGTTTGGTAATGGTGGGCAGAGGAAGAAGGAAGGAGACACCAGTGCAGTCTATTCACAACGAGGACCCAGTAGGGACCGTTACTTCCAGCACACTGCTGCGGTAACCATTCCTGCTGAGCCTCAACCCGCACCGCCACAACAACAGCAACAACAACAACAGAGACAACCCTTTCAGCAGAGGCAGCAAAGGGCTGGTTATCAGGTCAGGGGCAGAGGTATGGATAGGCAATTTGACAGACCTCCGGTGACCTATGCTTTCTTGTTCAAGAAGTTGCAAGATTTGGGGCTCGTGCAAACCAGAACTCTGGCGCCTTTGAGACCTGACCAAAGGCCAGCCAGCTATGACGAGAACGCCAAATGTGAGTTCCACTCAGGTGCGCCTGGGCATAATATTGAGAACTGTAAAGCTTTTAAGCACACAGTTCAGGATTTAGTGGATTCCAAGGCAATTAATTTTGCACCATCTCCCAACGTCAATGCAAATCCCATGCCTGCGCATGGTCAAAGGGGGGTGAATGCCATTTCTACGGAGAATCGAGTTGGGTTGTCTGATGTTGATCAGCTGAAGACGCCTCTGGCTGAGGTCAAGAGGCAGTGGTTGAAGAATGGGGTTTATCCGGGCTGCGGTCACGTGTGTGCTGAGTGCACTAATTCTGTCAACGGTTGCGAGCTTCTGAGGAAGTGTGTCCAGGGGCTGATGGACAGTGGTGATATCCTGATTGAGAGGGCTGACAAAGAAGAGAAGGAAGAGATCTCCACCATAACCATTTACTACGACCCGGTGGATTTGTCAAACCTTAGTGAGGAGGCTCCAGTTACCATCATGGTACCTGGGCCAATTCCCTACGACAAAGATGATGCCGTGCCGTGGCATTATGGTGGGGAAGTATATTGCAACGGGGAGAAGTTGGAAGAGCAATCTGCAAGTGAAACCACCGTGCTAAAGGTGGATAATGCCGGTCCCAGCGGTTTCACTCGCAGCGGTAGGTTATTTGCTCCTGATGCGTTGAGAAGAGGTGGGGAAGAAAAAGATAAAAAAGAAAAGGCCGAGGCTTTAGCCAGGGCGAAGGGGAAGGCTGTGGTGGATAATGGTGGTACTCCTGTGGTGACACCGGCGCCTGCGGGGTCGGACAACAAATTTGATGATGCCGAAGAGTTCTTAAGAATCATCAAAAAGTCGGAGTATAAACTGGTTGATCATTTGCAGCAAACTCCGTCCAAGATCTCAATTCTTTCATTGTTGCTGAGCTCAGAGGGGCATAGGGAGGCCTTATTGAAAATTTTGAAGAAGGCTTATGTTCCTCAGGAGATCACCATCAATCAGCTGGAGACGGTCGTATCCAATGTGCATGCTAGCCATGGGTTGGGCTTTACGGATATGGACCTGACAGTGGATGGAAGGAATCACAATCGGGCGCTACACATAGCAATGGAATGTAAAGGAGCCGTGCTTTCGCATGTGCTGGTTGATACCGGCTCCTCATTAAATGTGTTGCCAAAGAAAGCCCTGGCTAAACTGAACTGTGATGGGCTGATTTTGACCCCGACTGATCTAATTGTACGGGCATTTGATGGGTCTAAAAGGGCCGTATTCGGGGAAGTTAAGCTGCCGGTGAAGATTGGCCCAGAGGTGTTTAAGTCTACCTTTTATGTCATGGACATCCAACCAGCTTACAGTTGCCTGTTGGGTCGCCCATGGATTCACGCTGCGGGAGCAGTTACATCGACTTTGCACCAGAAGCTGAAATATGTATGGGGAGGTCAGGTTGTCACTGTTTGTGGAGAGGAGGACATTTTTGTCAGCCACCTGTCTTCGTTCAAGTATGTGGAGATGGATGGAGAAATATGGGAGACGCCTAGCCAGGCATTTGAAACCGTTAAGGTGGAGAATGCTCTGTTCGCAAAGCAAGAAGAAGAGAAACCATCCATCGCTTCATATAAGCAGGCTGCTGAGGTAGTCAAGAGTGGAGAAGCTCCTGGTTGGGGCAGAATGATGGAGATCCCGGAGAAGAAAGACAGATTTGGGGTTGGATATCAACCTGGCCGAGGCTCAGGGCGAGGAAGAGGACGTCGTACGTCGGTTACCTTCACAAGCGCCGGAATGCTGGATCCGGATCACATCTGTATGATGAGTGAAGATGCTGATAGTGACTGCGACATTGACCAATGGATAAAGCCGTGCACACCAGGGATGGAAATCCAGAACTGGAAGGCCGAAGAGATCATCCGGGTCACTCTCCTTGAAGAGTAATATTTTTCGTGTTTTTCAGCTTTATATGCATGAAAGCCATGCGTGTTGCCCGACACGTAATGGTTCATTGTAAGGGCCACCTCATGTTTAAATTTGCAAGATTTTTGCATCATTAATAAAAGGATGTTTTTCAATTAAAAGCGGTGTTCCCTGTTTTTCATTTATTTTTGCAGTTTAAAAATAAAAACAAATAAAAATGGCAATGTTTTCATTTTTCTTTTTTCAATTTCTCACACCGGTTCTAAAGCAATGCATGAATCAACATTCATGCAGATGCGATTCTTCCCCGGATCTCATTGATAACAATCCTGTTACACCCTTGTATGACTTCGACAATCCGATCTATCTTGCTGAGGAAGAAGACGAAGAAGATTGTGAACTGCCAGGGGAATTATCCAGGTTGTTAAAACAAGAGGAGAAGGTGATCCAGCCGCATGAAGAGCAGATTGAGGTCGTGAACCTGGGTACCGACGAGGTCAAGAAAGAAGTGAAAATCGGGGCTGCTCTGGAGGAAAGTGTTAAGAGCAGAATGGTGGCGTTGTTGAAAGAGTATGTCGACATCTTTGCCTGGTCTTATCAAGATATGCCAGGGTTGGATACCGATATTGTGGTGCACAAACTACCATTGAGAGCAGATTGTCCTCCAGTGAAGCAGAAGTTGCGCAGAACTCGACCTGACATGGCAATGAAGATTAAAGAAGAAGTGCAGAAGCAGTGGGATGCTGGTTTCCTTGCTGTCACTAATTATCCGCCATGGGTCGCGAACATCGTGCCGGTCCCGAAGAAAGATGGGAAAGTGAGAATGTGTGTGGACTATCGAGATTTGAATAGAGCTAGTCCGAAGGATGATTTTCCATTACCTCACATTGATGTGTTGGTAGACAATACAGCTCAATTCTCGGTGTTTTCCTTCATGGATGGCTTTTCTGGCTATAATCAAATCAAAATGTCGCCAGATGATATGGAGAAAACAACGTTCATTACACCATGGGGTACCTTTTGTTACAAGGTGATGCCATTTGGTCTCAAGAACGCCGGTGCTACTTATCAGAGGGCCATGGTGACTTTGTTTCATGATATGATTCATCATGAAATTGAATGCTATGTTGATGACATGATAGCAAAGTCCCAGACAGAAGAGGGGCATTTGGTAGATCTGGCTAAGTTGTTCGACCGGTTGAGACAGTTCAGACTGAGGTTGAATCCGAACAAGTGCACGTTCGGAGTGCGGTCCGGTAAATTGCTGGGGTTCATTGTGAGTGAGAAAGGAATCGAGGTTGATCCTGCGAAAGTAAAAGCGATAAAAGAAATGCCTGAACCGAGAACAGAGAAGGAGGTTCGTGGTTTCTTAGGTAGATTGAACTACATTTCACGGTTCATATCTCATCTAACAGCCACATGTGAACCAATTTTCAAATTGTTGAGAAAAGATCAAACGGTCAGGTGGAATGACGATTGCCAAGCGGCATTTGAAAAAATAAAAGAATATTTGCAGGAGCCTCCGATTCTGATGCCTCCTGTGGAGGGAAGACCGTTAATTCTGTACCTGACAGTCCTCGAGGGGTCTATGGGGTGTGTATTGGGGCAGCATGACGAGTCTGGTCGAAAAGAGCATGCCATATACTACCTTAGCAAAAAGTTTACCGACTGTGAAACAAGATATTCACTGCTCGAGAAAACTTGCTGTGCTTTGGTCTCGGCTGCTCGCCGACTAAGGCAGTACATGTTGGTTCATACCACTTTGTTGATTTCCAAGATGGATCCGATCAAGTACATCTTCGAAAAGCCAGCATTGACCGGACGGGTTGCGAGGTGGCAAATGATTTTGACTGAATATGATATACAGTACACCTCTCAGAAAGCAATTAAGGGGAGTGTATTGTCTGATTACCTCGCCCAGCAACCCATTGATGATTATCAACCGATGAAGTTTGAATTCCCTGATGAGGACATCATGTTTCTCAAATCGAAAGATTGTGAGGAACCGATCCCGGAGGAGGGGCCTGACCCTGAATCCGAATGGATTTTGATGTTTGATAGGGTCGTTAACGTGAATGGAAGCGGTGTTGGTGCTGTTTTGGTTACGCCGAAAGGATCCCACATTCCTTTTGCTGCCCGGCTAACATTTGAGTGCACCAACAACGTGGCTGAATATGAAGCTTGCATATTGGGGATTGAAGAGGCGATTGGTTTGAGAATCAAGAACCTTGCCATATATGGAGATTCAGCTCTGGTGATAAATCAGGTTAACGGGAAATGGTATACGCATCAATCTCATTTGGTTCTGTATCGAGATTATACGAGGAGGTTGTTGACGTTTTTCACCAAAGTGAAGCTGCATCATGTGCCCAGAGAGGAGAATCCTTTGGCAGATGCTTTGGCTACTCTAGCTGCCTTGATTAAGGTGCAGAGGTGGAATCAGTTCCCCAGTGTGGAGATTGGTCGTCTGGATAGACCGGCTTATGTGTTTGCTGTTGAGACAACGCCTGATGATGAGAAGCCGTGGTATTATGATATCAAACGCTATCTTGAGACTCAAGAGTATCCTGAGGGAGCATCCAAGAAAGATAGAAAGACTCTGCGGAGGTTAGCCATGGTGTTTTACCTGAATAAGGATGGGGTTTTGTATAAGAGGAATTTTGATTGGGTCTTGCTCCGATGTGTTGATGATGCAGAAGCAAGCCAATTGATGAAAGAGGTTCACGAAGGCTCGTTCGGTACCCATGCCAGTGGGAATGCAATGGTAAAGAAGCTGCTGAGAGCAGGTTATTATTGGATGACAATGGAGGCCCAATGTTTCAATTTCGTGCGGAAGTGTCATAAATGCCAGATTTATGCTGACAAGGTGCACGTGCCTCCAAATCCGTTGAGCTTGATGTCGTCTCCATGGCCGTTTGCTATGTGGGGCATTGATATGATCGGAAAGATAGAACCTACAGCTTCGAATGGGCACAGGTTCATATTAGTGGCTATTGATTACTTCACCAAGTGGGTTGAAGCAGCCTCTTATACGAATGTGACGAAGCAGGTTGTGGCCAGATTTCTCCAGAGAGACATCATTTGCCGATATGGGGTTCCCGAGAGAATCATTACTGATAATGGTTCTAATTTGAACAATAAGATGATGGCAGAGCTGTGCCGGGAATTCAAGATTGAGCATCACAATTCTTCTCCTTATCGTCCGAAGATGAATGGGGCGGTTGAGGCAGCCAACAAGAACATAAAGAAGATTGTGCAGAAAATGGTGGTAACCTACAGAGACTGGCATGAGACGTTGCCGTTTGCATTACATGGGTATTGAACGTCGGTGCGTACATCTACTGGGGCAACTCCTTTCTCGTTGGTATATGGGATGGAGGCTGTATTACCTGTTGAGGTTCAGATTCCCTCTTTGAGAGTCCTGATGGACGTGAAATTGCAAGAGGCTGAATGGGTAAGGACCCGGTATGAAGAGTTGAGCCTGATAGAGGAAAAGAGGCTAGCTGCCATCTGTCATGGGCAGTTGTACCAGCAGAGGATGAAGCGTGCTTTTGACAAGAAGGTGCGACCTCGGGTATATCACGTAGGTGATATGGTGCTGAAAAGGATCCTTCCTCCTCAAAACGATCGAAGGGGCAAATGGACACCCAATTATGAAGGTCCATTCGTGGTCAAGAAGGTTTTCTCTGGCGGAGCCTTATTGCTAACGACCATGGATGGCGAGGATTTTCCATCCCCTGTGAATGCGGACGCAGTTAAAAAATACTTCGTATGAATTGACCCACTGGACGAAAAGAATAAAATAGTCCAGGCAAAAATGGGCATCCCGGCGAACCAAAAACAGAAAAAAAAAGGTTCGGGCAAAAATTAGGGATAAAATGAAAAAAACTGTACACCCGGCAAGTCGAAAACCTGAGAAGGCGACTTGGGCAGAAAAGGGTATCTCGATGGACTGAAAACCCGAAAGGGCGGTCCAGGCAAAAGAGGGATTGAAACGAACAGCTGCGTCTAGCGTGATCGTTTGCGCTTTGGTTAAAGCATCGTGGATAATACCCGGTAGGGATCAATCGGAATCGTCTTGTTCAGAAGGCAGAAAGCATGGAGAGTCTGAGGACATATGGGGTGTAACCGAGTTGGAACTCGATGAGGTCACGGGTTTCACATTGCCATTAGGATAGATTTTTCCTTTTGAGCGCAATTACCTCTTTTCAGGAATTGCTTCCTTTTGTATTGCTCATTTGAGCCACACTTTTCCAATCAATAAAATGCATATTCAGTCAAATAATTTTGTTTTTGTTTTTCATTACCGCTTTGATTGCAAAAACATCCAGAGATTTTTGATAAAGAATCTTGCATTTTTAACACATACAGGTTCCTTCCAATGCATGTTTATAAGATTGAAAGCTTGAAATCTTATTTGGAAGGTTGAGTGACCCAAGTGTTGAAATCTTGACACGCCTGGGGCACGGTTTTATCTGACGATCTATTTTGCAGGGACTGTTAGATATTTTCACTCACTTGCAGGCTGTGATGTGGAAGCTTTGTAACAGATCCCCAGAGAGTTCTCAGGGACGAATGAATGAAGAGAATGACGAAGTGACGTTGAGGCGTACGGCGATCCTTGATGGCAATCAAGAAGACTCTTCAAAATCGGCAGATTTGAAAGTGTGTAGAAATTCCCCGCAGAGTCCGACCAGGGACGAGTGCACGAATGAAGAGCGGTAGGAAGAGACGACGAGGGACGTCCGACGACCTTTGGAATTAACCAAGAAGACTCTTCAAAGTCGGAAGATTGAAATTTCTGTATAGTCCCAGGGGTACGTTCTCGTCGAGAGCGGAACGATTTGGAATACAAGATGACGGAGCAGAAAAGGTCCAGACGAGTCTGGGAGTTCTCAAAAGTGGAAAGCTGATACGAGATTGGGGGGTGGATACCATGGTTCGACGAGTCGGCGGGTGTTCTGAACCAACTTTTCTCGTTTCCCAGCTAATCCCCAAGTAGAGTCAGAGGACTAGCTCCCCAGCAGATCCAAGGTCTGTGGACTTCTCCAGCCGAGTCAGGATGGTTACCCGGCAGGTTTACAACGGTGTTTCCTCAGCAGCCAGGCCTGAAGGTTGCTATTCCCCGAGTGGAGCGGGTTTCAATGAAATATATCTCCAGCAGTGTTCATCCTACCAGTGGATTAGATGAGTTTCCGTAGCAGACTGATATCTGCATCCCCAGCTGAGTTGATTCTACCTATGGGTTGCATGGGTTGTTCCTAGCGGAGTAGCATTCGCTTCCCTAGCAGGGTCAGGATGGTTATCCCCAGCAGGTGTCAGATCGATGCTTCCCCAGTTGCCAGACCTGAAGGTGGCTGTTTCCCAGCAGAGTATCTGTGAGCATTTTCCCCAGTAAAGTCGTCAGGTATCTGTGAGGGTTCTCAAAGCAGAGTCGGGATTGATATCCCCAGCAAGTCAAAAAACTGTTGTATCCCCACAGAGTGTTGGTGGTGCTTATCCCCAGTAGTTTCCCGAGCGGATTGGGTGCAAAGGAGGTTCTTCCCCAGCAAGGGTTACCTTTTCCCAGCAGCAGTGGTATTCCCCAGCGGGGTGGAGATTGGAGAAATGACGAGTTTCTCAGCAGAGTGTCTCGTGCTCCTCAGAAGAGTCCTTGAGAGGGATACTTTTTATGCATTCATCATGAAAAATAGCATAGCATCTTGCATAAAAAATAATAATAATAATAATAAATCGCGTAGCATTTCCATAATTATGGAGCATTACGCAGAAAAAGATCATGCATCATTGTTGCAAGCATAGAGCTAGTCTCAAGCCGTGGTTACCGTTTGAGAGGTGGTTGTGCCAGAAAGCGAAGATGTTACTCTGTGGAGTTTAGCATCATGACGTCAGATCAACAATGTTCCCCAGTAGTGCGATATTGGAGGAAATGTTTCCGTCGGACAGAGATGGAAATAACATCAAAGGACGTTACGCGATCAGCGCGATTCAAGCCGTGGTTACCGCTTGGGATTTGGTTTTGCCGGATAGTGAAGACGATACTCCGAGGAGTTCAGCATTGTGAGTTTGGAGCAACAGTATTTCCCAGTCATCAGTAAGTGTCTGGTCGAGTTTTCTTTGATGTCAGGTAAACATCATTGTTCGATGTCCAGTAAACGTCGAGTTTCTTCCCAGTCATCAGTAAGTGTCTGGTCGAGTTTTCTTTGGTGTCAGTCAACATCATTGATTCGATGTCTTGTAAACATCATTGTTTGATGCCTGTAAACATCATTGTTCGATGTCCTGTCGACATCATTTGTTCGATGTCCTGTCAACATCATTGATTCGATATCTTGTAAACATCATTGTTTGATGCCTGTAAACATCATTGTTCGATGTCCTGTCGACATCATTTGTTCGATGTCCTGTCAACATCCTTGTTTGATGTCCTGTCAACATCATTGTTTGATGTCCTGTCAACATCCTTGTTTGATGTCCTGTAAACATCATTGTTTGATGCCTGTCAACATCATTGATCGATGTCCTGTAAACATCATTGTTTGGTGCCTGTAAACATCATTGTTCGATGTCCAGTAAACGTCGAGTTTTCTCCCAGTCATCAGTCAGTGTCTGGTTGAAAATGTTACTCCGAGGAGTTCAGCATCACGACGTCAGATCAGCAATGTTCCCCAGTAGTGCGATATTAGAGGAAATGTTTCCGTCGGACAGAGATGGAGATAAAATCAGAAGACGTCACGCGATCAGCGCGATTCTGGGGTTCAAATGGAGAAAAGAAATGCTGAGGCATGTTCTGGGGTTCAAACGGAGAAAAGGAGATACTGAGGTATTTTCTGGGGTTCAAATGAAGATTGGAGTTGAAGATTGTATCCGGGATGAGGTCCTTAGGATTATCTTCTGTTCATGTGTCACCTTAGACTCTGGCTGAGGCCAATGGAGGTCGTTATAGGTGTCTTCTGAGGAAGAGATACACATGTTACCTTCCTTTGTGAAGGTTTACCCTCTGATATGTCGCCCTCAGAGTGGTGGTTGGTGTTAGTTCCGACGTTGCCAGCGGAATTATCACAGGAGAAAAGGAGATACTGAGGTATTTTCTGGGGTTCAAATGAAGATTGGAGTTGAAGAATGTATCCGGGATGAGGTCCTTAGGATTATCTTCTGTTCATGTGTTACCTTAGACTCTGGCTGAGGCCAATGGAGGTCGTTATAGGTGTCTTCTGAGGAAGAGATACACATGCTACCTTCTTTTGTGAAGGTATACCCTCTGACATGTCGCCCTCAGAGTGGTTTGGTGTTATTTCCGACGTTGCCAGCGGAATTATCACGAGAGATTGGAGATCGGGGTTCAAGCGGAGAAAAGAAGATGTTGAGGCATTTTCTAGAGATGGGGTTCAAATGGAGAAAAGGAGATGTTGCGGCATTTTCTGGAGAACGGGGTTCACAATGGCGATCGTGAGTTATCGTCAGGCGACTGGGGTTCAAACTGGAGAATGGGGTTCATTATTTGGCAAATAGGAGAACGGGGTTCAAATGCAGAGATCCGAGGATCGTTTGCGCAGGAAAATTTCGGGGTCCAAGAAAATAGAAAAAGGAGAAGAGAAAATTTCCGGGGTTCAAGAAAAGAAAAAAAAAGAAAGAAATGATAATCCCGAGCGAGTGGTGTTCAGGCCATGGGTTATCCCTGTGTTACCATTTATTTTGGTATCCAGGTCGACAGTGTTGTTTTGGTACCCAGGTCGACGTTTATGTTTTGGGGTTCAAGCCGAGTTTTCTCCGTACCGGACGAATTCTTTCAGAAGATTGTGCTTCGCCAATTCTGACAGGCGTTGTTAATTATTATCCCATCAGAGTGCAAATTGTTCGTCTGTTCTTGGTATTCAATCACTCTTCATCGTGATCATCTGAAAGCCGAGGCTGTTCATATCGACAGGTTCACAGTGGATTGAATAGGGGCAGCTGTAACACCTCAAAATTTGCCCTCCTATCTTGGGACTAGCATAACATATTGCATAACATTTTTAGGTCATTAGGCATTACATATTGCATATCATGTGGTTACATTGTGCAATCCATTCTCCCAAGTCTTGTTCAGAAGATGAGGAAGTCAAAGAGCAAAGCTAGGGTTTTATTGACTGATCATTGGCTATCTGAGGATAAGGCAGTTCAAATTAGGGTTTCATGATTCTCAAAGGATATTGGTCTTCATCTTGATTACAATGATTCATCATCATCATCATGGTTTGATTTCATCAAGTGTTGAAGCAGGATTCCTTGAGATTAGGGTTTTGACCACTGGTCAACCCTAATTAGTTGCATTGGGCCAGTCAGGGCATGATCAGGAGAAGGGGTCTATGATGGATATGGGGTTCATTATTTGGTTTTATTGTGATTATTGAGGCTAGGGTTTCACCCTTGAGCCATTTCATCAGAGGATTGGGGCTCAGATTGATCAATGCATTGCCAGATTCATCTATCAGATGGAAAAGTCAATTGTGGTCAACTGTACATGATCTGATGGAATTGGAGGTGGAAATGAGTTGGATACACTTCATTCATGTTGGAACAAGTGTTATTTGACATCTCAAAGCTTAAGAATGAGGAAAATCAGGTCAGAACAAAAACTGCCAAAAATAGAAAGTGACTTGTAATGGAAGTTTCCAAAAATGGAAAGTTTTTGACCTCAAGACCACGTGTCCAAGGAAGCTTCAAATGAAACATTGTTCAACATGAAAGTTGTATATCTTGTTCTCACCTTTCCAAAAAGTCCAAGAACTTGAAAATCCCATGTATGGTTGGAAAATTATGGCTCAGTGAATTTCAAAAATGACCCATAATCAGGAGGGCATAATTTCCACATGGAGCATCCAAATTGGAAGTTCTTTATATGCACAAACTCCATTTGACATGTACTTTCATGGTGCATAATTGGATTTCTTCAAAAGTGGTCAATGCAAAAAGTCAAATTTCAACTGGACAGTTAAATGAACCAGGGGCAAAATTGTCCAGCTTGTGAAATAATTGGAATTTTTGAGTGGGGATTTTTGCAACACTTCACAAATGGTATTTGAAAGTTGTTGGAATCATCATAACATGTTAAAGCTTCATGGTTTGGAAAATAGCTTTTGGAATGAACTTGCAAAAATGGACAAAGTGCCATCACATAGTGAATTTCCAAAATACTCATCCAATGAGGGTGAAACAAGTTGCAACAGCTCACACATGTCATTTTGAGAGTGTGTGAGCTGTCCATGAGGTGGCAATGAGCTGGCATGTGGAAATACAATTTTGCCCTTGCTTGAAATTAACACATTTCACTAACACATTCCAATTGATTAATTAGCATGGTTAATCATGGTTTAAGCTAGCATATATATTGTTAATCACATCTAAATCATAACAGAATTCACAATTCCCCAAAATCAGATCCAAATTCATCACATTCTCTCAAATTCTCAAGAACCACATAACACTTCAATTGACCAAAACTCTTTGAATTCTTGATCAAATTCGAGGATTCTTGTTGTGTTGATCTCTATTCAACTTCTTCTTCATCTGTTTGTGAAGATCCACCTCAAATTCACCACCAATCGTGGCTGTCCAAAGTGCACTCATCAATGGCGAAGTGAGATTGCTCATGCGTGGAACCGTGTTGGATCAAACTGCAAGTTGAATTCACTCTTCCAAACCTTCTACTACATCTGTTTCTCATCCAAACGCGTGAAGAACACCAAGCTCGACACTGCATTCCAGGTAATCGATTTCTTCGACTGTCATGATTCCTCAAATGTTTATGTGTGTTTGGTAGAGTGAAGGACATAGATCATCGCGATGCTTTTAGTTTTAGGAATGATGAACTGTAGAGGAAGTAATCTTGATTAGAAGTTTTGAAACCAAACCCTAAGTCGATCGATCCGTGAGATTTAGGAACTTGTAGGTTAAATCATTGACATATTTGGACTCCTTGTTCTTAGACGATTCCATTGACTATCCGCTTGTGAATTTTGGTGAGAGTTTGATGTTCTTCATGTTTGTGCCAAATCTGGAAACGCGTGAGGAAGAGAGAGATTTTCTGAAATTTTAGAGTGTTTGATCCGAAATTCTGTTTGAAAATTTGAATAGGATGTTTCCCGCGGTACTGTTCATGTAATTACAGATTTGCCATTAATGAAATCCATTTAAGTAATATTATTCCAAAAAATTATTAAAAAATCATAAAAAGCTTAGAAAATTCATAAAAAAATTAATTAAAAATCAGAAAAATATGTGGATTTTTTTGTTGACTTCCTAATTGACTGTAGAATTTTATTGACCTATTGATTGAAGTTTTGCATGGTGAATTTTTAGATTGACTTAGGGTTGATTAACATGTGTGCCATTTGGATACATTGTGCCATTTTGATTGTGAAATCCTCATGTTTACAAAGAAATGCTTGAAAATTTTTGTGATGATTGTGGACTGGCTAATGGTGATTTACATGTAAATTTCATGAATTTTGGATTCCTGGTGTTTGAGTTATGAATTTTGGAACCTAGGTGTGACAATTTGTGTCACACCTCATTATGTCAACTTGCTGGATTTATTTGAATGACCTAGGCTTGTTGAATTGATATGAAATTTTGCATGGATGTTCATTAACATGTTAAGAAGCTATGTGAATTTTTGTGGAATTTTATGTGGCATTTTCAAATTGATTGGTATTTTTCATCTCTGTTGGTCAAGTGTGCAAGTCCATGTGGTACATGTTTGTAATTTGGATGTGAAATGCTCATATGGTATTGAATGAACATGAAATTTGGCTTGCTGGTTATAGACACATGATAGAACATGATGCTTTTGGTCCCAGTCATTTCTTTATTGTTTTCATTGAATTATGAATTTTTGAAGTGAATGCATGTGTTGAAGTTGTGATTTGGCTCATATAATTGTGTCTGTTTTTGTTGATTTTCATTGACATGGTTTCCTTTGTCCAATTAAGCTAAAATTTGACATGCTAGACCTTGATTATGTCCTGTTTAGGTGTAAATTATTTGAGGATTTTTGGAATTGTTTTGATATGGAATTTAATGCAATAGTTCTGTTTGGATGTTTGGTGTTCCATTTGAACTAGTTTGATTTGTTTTGTGCATAAAAGGAACATGATGAATGATATGGACATGGGACTAATTGTGTTGGCTTTTGTTTGACATTAATTTGACTTTGGTTGGATATCCCTTGCTGTTTAGGAATTTTTCTTGCCTTTGGACCCTAGGCTTGGCCTAGTGGTCTAGTTTCTAACATTTGATTGAGTTTTCAGGATGAAAAGGTGCAATGCTTATGGAGAATGATCCAAGTCAATTCAATTGATGTTGTTTGATGTTTGTACACTAACATAACTTTGTTTTGTAGGTTGTGAAGTTTGGGCTTGAGCTCATAGCTTGCCTTTGTTGTGCATTAGTTTGTATAGTCTGACTGATTAATACTTGCTGTTTATTTTTGTCTGTCTGAGTACTAACTGTGTTTGACTGTTTCCAGGTACTTTTAGTTGCTCAGTTCCTTGTGAACTTTTGCTTTGCTTTGCTTAAGCAACTTGCATTGAGGTATAACTTCCTAACTTCATGTAGTCTGGAGACCCGGTCTGTTATTTGACCGGGCAAACTGTCTGAAGTCCTCCTTAAGAGGCGTTGCTTGTGGTTGTTTACATTTGTGCCAAGCAGGTGAAGTCCTTAATCAAGGCAATTGGTGGAAGGTAGGGATATGCAATCTATCCCCCACTATTCTGTGAGTCGTCCCTCTGCTCACACGGCTGTGTGTTGATGCATTGGGACACAAACCCAAGATCTGTGCTGTTGCACAATCGAGTCAGAGTCTTCGAGCGTAGAAGGGTCCCTCCATTCTGGACCCACGCTCCCTTGTCTAAAAGCTCTCCCTGGTCAGGGATAAGAGCTGTGAGGTCTGATCCTCACTTCACCTTTCATCTGCTTCACCTTAGCCTCGTAATGGCAAGGTTAAGAGCAAACACAGCCCGTACAGATGACTTGCTGAGGCAGTCAAACCTATTGTGTGAGCCCACTTGTTTGGTTATAGTGCGTGCTATGTGGATATCTGTTTGAGATGCTTGTTCTCATTTGATGTATGCTTGAATTATTTTGTATGCTTGTATGCTTGCTTCTTTCCTGGATAGGAGTAGTTTGCTTATGCAAGTAGGATAGAAAACTGAACTTAGGGTAACGATGCATGACAACACTAGGCTCGAGTCCAGCTCCCTGGTAGTGTGTCTTCCCCTGGTTTCTGGCTAGTAATTCAGTCCCTTTCGGGGGAACTACATCGCCCTGATCCTTGTTCCAGACGAGGTATGTAGGCAGGTGGTCGTGCGAGACCACTCCGGGCAACCTTTTTCTTTTTTGCGTGTGTTTACCTGTTATCTGATTGTGTTTGGCTCGGATGCCGACGTAAGTCCAGTAATTGGCTGTCGGGCTCCACGTTTGCCGTTTTTGTGTTTTGGTTCGGATGCTGACGTAATTCCATCGAGTGGTTGTCGGGCTCCCTGTTTGCCATCTGGTTGTGCGTTTTGTGTTGTTTGGCGTGCGTAAGCCGAACTACAGTGGCTCTGATTCTTGTTCCAGACAAGATATGTAGGCATAGGACGCGATGTCCTATCGAGCTCCCTTCTCTTAACCCCACCTGCGTTCCCTTGTGTGTGTGTGTGATGTTTTAGCAACCTATTCTTTATTTTAGAACGTGGATCCTGTCGAGTACGACGGACGTGAGGGGTGCTAATACCTTCCCCTTGCGTAACCGACTCCCTTACCCTTTCTCTTTGGTCGCGAGACCATTTCCTTTCCAGGTTTCTCTGAGCGTTTCCTTTCCCTATTTTGGGATAAATAACGCGCAGTGGCGGCTCTGTGTTGTGTTTTTATTTGAGTCCCGCCGGTTGTTTTTTCGCAGGATGCGACAACTTGCAAGAGCCACCGATTCTGATGCTCCCTACAGAAGGGAGACCTCTCATCATGTATCTAACCGTGCTCGACAAGTCCATGGGTTGTGTATTGGGCCAACAAGATGAGACTGGTAGAAAAGAGCATGCCATATATTATTTGAGCAAAAAGTTTAATGAATGCGAGACCAGATATTCACTACTCGAGAAGACTTGTTATGCACTCGCATGGGCCGCTAAACGTCTCAGGCAGTACATGTTAACTCACACGACTTGGTTGGTATCTAAAATGGATCCCATCAAGTACATATTCGAGAAACCAGCTCTCACTGGTAGAATATCCCGGTGGCAGATGTTGTTGTCAGAATACGATATCCAATATGTTACGCAAAAAGCGATCAAAGGAAGCATACTAGCAGACCATCTTGCTCACAACCACTGGAGGATTACCAATCATTGAAATTTGACTTCCCAGATGAGAACATCATGGTTGTTAAGGATGTTGAGGACTCCGAACTAGAGGAAAGTCTTGAGCCAAGAGCAGGCTGGACGCTCATGTTTGATGGCGCCTCAAATGCAATAGGCCATGGAATTGGGGCAGTACTGATGTCTCCTAAGAATTTCCATCTACCGTTCACCGCAAAGCTCTGCTTTACCTACACAAATAACATGGCCGAGTATGAAGCTTGCATACTAGGGTTGGAAGAAGCCATTGAGTTGAAGATCAAGATACTAGAAGTATTCGGGGACTCCGCTCTAGTCATACATCAGATCAGGGGCGATTGGGAAACAAGGCATGCTAACCTAATTCCATACCGGGATTACGTGCTGAAGCTACTCCCAAAGTTCGACGAAATCACTTTCTCTCATATTCCTCGAGAAGAGAATCAGATGGCAGATGCCTTAGCAACTTTAGCTTCCAAGTGCAAATTAATATGGCCCAACTATCAGTCTCACATTGAAATTAGGCGCTTTGATGAACCTGCACATTGCCTGACAACAGCAGAAGAGCCAGATGGTAAACCCTGGTTCTTTGATATCAAACATTATCTGGAGAAGAAGGAATATCCGTCAGAGGCTTCCAGCCTTGACAAAAGGACCTTCCGGAGGTTGGCATCAAAGTTCCTCTTGAATGGAGAGGTATTGTACAAGAAAAACTACGACATGGTTTTGTTGAGGTGTGTGGATAAACACGAAGCTAATCAACTTATGAGGGACATACACGAAGGGTCTTTCGGTACGCACGCCATGGCAAAAAAAATACTAAGGGCAGGCTACTACTGGTTGATGATGGAAGCTGACTGTTACCATTACACCAGAGCATGCCACAAATTCCAAATCTATAATGACAAAATACATGTACCGCCTACCCCGCTGAAAGTTATAGCATCACCTTGGCCTTTCTCTATGTGGGGCATCGTCATGATTGGAATGATAGAGCCCAAAGCATCAAATGGACACAAATTTATCTTGGTATCCATAGAATACTTTACCAAATGGGTGGAAGCCGCATCTTATGCGAATGTTATAAAGCACGTAGTCGCCCGTTTCTTAAAAAATAACATCATATGTCGATATAGGATTCCCAACAAAATCATCACTAATAATGGGTCCAATCTGTACAACAAGACCATGGATGAGTTATGCGCAACGTTCAAGATCGAGCATCACAACTCATCACCCTATCGACCTAAGATGAATGGGGCTGTTGAAGCTGCGAATAAATATATCAAGAAAATCATCCAAAAGATGGTTGTCACGTACAGGGATTGGAATGAGATGTTGCCTTTTGCATTACACGGCTATCGCACGTTGGTACGAACTTCAACAGGGGCAACCCCTTATTCCTTGGTATACGGTATGGAAGCAGTTCTCCCTATAGAAGTGGAGATCCCCTTGATGAGAGTTTTGATGGAGGCTAAGCTAGACGAGGCAGAATGGGTTCAATCAAGGTACACTGAGCTTAACCTTATTGAGGAGAAACGCTTGAAAGCATTAGGTCACGGTCAACTCTATCAGAGGCGTCTTAAAAAGGCATTCGACAAGAAATTTCGTCCCAGGGTGTTTCAAGAAGGAGACTGGGTGCTAAAGAAAATCTTGCCCATTCACAAAGACTCCAGAGGGAAATGAACACCAAATTATGAAGGTCCATTTGTGGTGGTTAGAGCCTTTTCCGGAGGCACTCAAATCCTAGAAACTATGGACGGTGATGAGTCGCCGCTTCCCACCAATACTGATGTTGTTAAAAAGTACTTCTCCTAAAAAAGTGGAATAATAAGAGTCGCTAATTCGAAAACCTGAAAGGGTGATTTAGGCAAAAAATGGCTATCCCGGTGGATAGATAACCCGAAAGGGAGATCCAAGCAAAAATTAGGGATAAAAATAAAAGAATTGACCCGCTGAATTGAAAACTCGAAAGGGTGATTCCGGCAAAAATAGGTATCCTGGTGGATCGAAAACCCGAAAGGGCGGTCCAGGCAAAAGTTAGGGATTAATTCCAAAGCGAAGAGCTGTACTTTCAGGTATCTAAAATATCCCTCGAAGACAAAGAATCAATCTACCTCACTTTTCAAAAGCAAAGTGCTTGGACTATCAAAGACATAAAGATCATAGCAGTGTAGAAACTCAATAATTACTCAATTTTCATTGCCATTTTGTTTCTATGCACAGCAATTACCTCATTAAGGAATTGCATCTTTATGTACAATCACCCATTTAAGGGTCAAATCAATCAAAAAGACATTTTCTCAACAAAAGTGTGCCAAAATCATCTTTTGTATTTTATCTGTTTGTTTGCAAAGCACCTTTTATTTTTGATAAACATCACTTTTAAAATTATTGGAGAAAATAAAACACATGTTTAAATAAAGTGGTAAAATTACTTTTAAAACAGTAAGCGGGCAAATCCTTCAGTCTCCAAGTTCATTCTTGTTTTTCATAAAGGTGTAGGACTGTTTGCAGATAGCTATGTTCCTTTCAAACACTAATCCATACCTCTCATAAATATACTCATGGTATAGCCAAACCAGGGCAAGACTCCATTACATTTCCAGCAGAAACATTGATAAATCATGGATGAAGTATCGCGTGTTGAGAAGTCTGAACCTTTCAGTAACTTGGAGCAATCCAAATATATTCCCAAAACCACCTAGTAGGGGCATCAAAACTTGTTTTTCATTGATCACCCCCCAATAACAAAAGTCCACACTATTGGCATCATACCCCAAAGCAAACACGTCTTAACCAGGGCATATCCAATTACCCATTTGCATTCTAACATGCATCATATAAATCATTCATAAATGGTTTTCCTACCAAACAGAAAATTAAAAAAAACACAGTCGTACCAGTTATCAACATACTCATGCATAATACTCTCACAAAATGGGAATTTCAACAAAACAAAAATCATTTGCATTCCTACATGCACAACCAAATATCCCCAACAATTGCATACTTGCATACATCCCATGCATCATCCCATGCATGGTGTTCCCACCCAAACTGGAATATCATGCGAAAATCAAACATAAAATATCAAGATCCAAGGTCATTCATGTATATCTTGAACATTCCTCATTTCCAAATAAAGTTATTACCCTGCTCGTGGGATTATTTCTCAACAAATCATTTTTCAAACTTTATTATTAATAATGATATTCCCAACATTTTTCTTTACAAACATTTCTCCTCAAGCAGAGGTTACCCTAAAAGGTCTCTTATGAGCTTTTCCCCCTGCAGGGCGTTTCTAGTAAATCTCCCTCAAAAGGAGTCCTTTCTTAAAAATTTCCCCCAACAGGCGAACATTTGAGATATTGCTTCATTTATCTGAAGAATCTCATTTATCTGTTTGAGATACTGCTTCATTTATATGAAGAATCTCATTTATCTGTTTGAGATACTGCTTCATTTATCTGAAGAATCTCATTTATTTGTTTGAGATACTGCTTCATTTATCTGAAGAATCTCATTTATCTGTTTGAGATATTGCTTCATTTATCTGAAGAATCTCATTTATCTGTTTGAGATACTGCTTCATTTATCTGAAGAATCTCATTTTTACTGTTTGAGATGCTGCTTCATCAATATGAAGAGTCTCATTTCAGATTTTTAGAGATACTGCTCTAATATCCTCGGAGAGTCTTAGATTCAATTAAGGTATTTTTCCCATGCTGGAATATCTTAATTCTATCATATAAAATGCTATTTCGACCCGATACAGAGAATCTCATTTTTACTGTTTGAGATGCTGCTTCATCAATATGAAGAGTCTCATTTCAGATTTTTTAGAGATACTACTCTAAAATCCTCGGAGAGTCTTAGATTCAATCAAGGTATTTTTCCCTTACTGGAATATCTTAATTTTATCATATCAGATGCTGTTTCGACCCAATACAGAGAATCTCATTTTTACTGTTTGAGACGCTGCTTCATCAATATGAAGAGTCTCATTTCAATTTTTTTTAGAGATACTGCTCTAATATCCTCGGAGAGTCTTAGATTCAATTAAGGTATTTTTCCCTAGCTGGAATATCTTAATTCTATCATATAAGATGTTGTTTCGACTCGATACAGAGAATCTCTCTTTTACTGTTTGAGATGCTGCTTCATCAATATGAAGAGTCTCATGCGAGATTTTCTTTATACTATGCTAGCATACTGGAAAAGTCTTAAGATTTAGCTAGGGATGTCATTCCATTAGTAATATATCTCGACTATGACGTCCAAGATACTGTTCTGACGGCTCCCGGAAAGTCTTGATTGTTCCATTTTACTATAGGATAATGTCTTTTACCGTTTCTCACTGCATTTTCTTCCTATATTTTCTTCCTTGCATTTCCTAGGACAAAATTTGGGTCTTTTTGTATTTAATTATCTCCCACCACGAATGCACGAAGACTGCTTTCGTTCTTACTTTCCGGTTCAAGGTAATTAAATCGGGGCAACTGTCATACCCCAATTTTGTCCGGGTAAGGAAAAATCTTCAACCAGCATTCTCTACCCAATATTATAAGACATGAATTTTATCTTAAGACATAGGTTCTATTTTAGGGTTTCTCAGTCCTTGGTGACATCAAATTTGCAGTGACATTTTCATCTGTTGAGATCCTTAAGAAGACATTTGTTGCATTTATCTCTTATTGCTATTACTGAAGCATGGGATGGTATGTGCATTTTGGGACTTTCTTGGTTAACAAGGCCCATTTTGGTTTATCCATGAGAACTCTTGGTTTTAAAAAGGTCCATTCACATAAACATGTCCATGATTAGTATTGCAAAGTGTGGTTCAAATCTTTTTACATTACTAATCCAAAATCCATTTGATTATTAGTAAGTATTAAGAGACATGCTTATTTTTATGATCACTTGTTATTAAGCTCATTTCCACATCCCAAATGTTTATGCCAAAGTTTCGATCCTTTATAAATATCTAGATTCAAATTGCATTTTTAAACATGTATTTGTTTTAAGCTAAGGTGGATTGTTGGAAAAGACTATGGTGATGGACAATATTTTAAAACTCACGTTGGAATTGTTTCTTTTATGGCTTATGATGCACATTTCATGTTGCTCATTTAAGCTAATAACAAACATAATTAGAAGCAACAATTCGTGAATGTCCATTGGTATTATATTATGGCCCAATCCATGTTCAAATTGAGATAAAGTTTAAACATTTTAAATGATTAACATAAATAAGATATTTAGATAAAGCTTAAAATATTTAAAAAAGATTAATTGCATAATTAATTTTTTAATCCAAGTGTTACAAATAATTCCAAAAAGGCCAATGCATAATCAAAAAAGGCTTACATAAATAATCCAAAAGTTACATAATAGATTATCCAAAAAGTTCTGTTACATCAGAAATAACTTTTAAATTTTTTTTGAATTCAGATGCAAATCCAGCAGGTCAAGCAACGAATTTTTTCAAAGACATTTCCAAAGCCAACGTTTTGAAATGCACGGCGCCCCCAAATCCACTGGTCTCCAAGAATTGGCGCAAAACTTTCTTTCAATCAACATCTCTTCATAAACCTGCAAAAATCAACTTAGAGGTCAAAAGGGCTTATCAAATAAACGCTTATGGAAAACTGAAAAATAATTGATAAAATGAGCGGATTATTATTTTTGCACAGTGAACCAAAGTGAACACCCAAGGGTGCGTTCCAATATCCAATCCAAACAACTCTAAATCCACAGAATAATCATCCCATAAAATTTGGAAAAGAGATAACCTAACAAGTTATCTCAAAACCAAAATTCACCATATATATAACAACAACAAAGATTAACAGTAAGAACACGTTTTTGAGAATCCAAGAAGAAGTGATCAAAATATTTTTTTGTTAAACATCAAACCCTAAACAACAAAATAAATGTTTTTGAGAATCCAGGAACAATCAAAAAATAATTTGTTCAACACCAAAACCCTATCATTCAAACCAAGCAACAATAGTACTCAATACCAAAGAAAGAGGAAGACAAAGAGAAGTTAAGAAGACGAAGCGACTTATCTGAAGCACGATGGGAAGACGTCACCGGCGTTTGAGTCCAACCAAGTAAAATCTCCATTCCCGTTTGAACTTTTGCACCATTATCTTCACATCTCCATACTGGTTGAAAACCCTTTATCGATTTCCCAAAACCATGACTGTAGAAGGTTAAATTTAAGAATTAGGGTTTGAGTTTTTAACTGTTTGTTGTTTAGTGTTTAGGTTTGTTTCGTTGAGAGAACGGACTAGGTTTTGTGGGTCGCGAGAGAAAGAGCATTAGGGTTAGGTTTTAGGTTTGAGTTCCCTTTTGGAGTGCCGATCCGGCCATTTGAAAAGTTTTTTTGGAAGAACTAAAGCCGGATTTGAAATCACCGTCCAAACACAAGTAGGGTTCGTGTTTAAAAGTTTGGGTTTAGGGGTGGAGGTCGCCGGAGAAGAAGGCGTCGCCGCCGCGGTTGGCCGGCTGCCACCGTCTTCTCCGACAGGGTTGGCCGGGGGTGGTGACGGAGAAGAAGAAGAAGTTGCAGAGCAACTTTGTTTTCAGAAGTGAAGAGAGAGAATGAGAGGAGCAAATGAATGCTCTCTCTCTCAATTTTTGTTTTTATATGCTGATGGGGATGACTGCATGGGCGCCCAGTGGCCCCTCCTTCTAGCGCCACACAGGGTTGACCATTGGGTCAACCAGGGGATCCTGTGTGGATCCCTCCACCATATGCTAGCGCACCCTCATAGCCCATCCATCTGATTTGTTGACTGGATCAAAGTCCTCTGATCCAATGGTTCAAAGTCTCCTCACAAGGTCAATGGTTGACCAGGCCTTTAGGGCCTTGCTGACTCGTTTTGGGCCAACCCAAGTTGGGCCCAAAGACCTTTTTTTGCCAAACAAACCCCCTGTTTTGTTCATTAGTGCCCAGATTTGGGCCTTCTCTTGCCTAGCCCATTTTCTTCATTTTTTTGATTTGTTCTTTCTTTTTATTATATTTTTTATAAACACTTATAAAATATATATTAGATAGTTATTAATTCCTAAGTGATAATTATTTAATTATTTTACAATATTTAAATATTTTTATTTACTTTCATTTCATTTATTTTATTTACTTTCTTTCAAAATTATAATTATATATTGTTATTATTATTATTATTATTATTATTATTATTAATACTTAATGGTAAATATTCAATTATTTGGTTATATCATTATTTTTTTAATTACTTATTATTTAATCAAATAATCTATTAATTATTTAATTAATTAATAATATTATTAATATCACTTATAATGTAGATAATTGTTTATTTTTGTGAAGTGTATGTGCATGATTATTTTGTATTTATTTATTTATACCAAGTCTTGAATACATACGTATGGCGTGTTATAATTGTGAGAAGATTATGTCGTTTTCACCGATTTAAAATCATTCGAACCAATTTCAAAAATAAATCACATATTTCTCGATTCAAAGTCGAGCCCATTTTTAAAACACCTCACATGGCTTACTCTTGGGCCTTCTTACAATGAGACGTATTCGGTTTTAATTAATCGATTAGATGAACTATTCACTAAATAAATTCAATTCATTCACAAAATACAAATTTAAAATCTTGATCCAACATCGAGTATTCTTTATTAAGAATTAAAATATCTGATCACAATTAAACGTTATTTCACTTAGGAATAAAAGAGGAAATGGTTTTGAGTTTTCAACTCCTCTCCTTGATTATTTAAACACTAACTCTTGTACTCGATTAATCTAACAATCGTCATTCTTAATCCACCTAAGCACAGATACATCAAATTCTTTTACAACAAGAAATAAAAAGGGAGATGACTTTGAGTCTTCAATTTTTCTCCTCGACTATTCGAATACAAGTTCTCTTACTTGGTTAGTCAAATAGTTGTCGTTCCTCTACAAACCTTTAAACCCCGATTAAATCAAAATATTCTCACAGTAAGCTAAAGGGAAAGGGAGTTGACTTTGAGTTTTCAACTTCACTCCTCAGTTGGTCGAATACGAGTTCTCTTACTCGGTCAGTCGAACAATTGTCATTTTTCCGCAAACATACAACTTAATCAAATCATTTTCTTAACAAACTATACGAAAAAGGAGATGGTTTTGAGCTTTCAATTCTTTTTCTCAAATGCTTGGATATGAGTTGTCTTACTCAGCCATTCAAGTACTTGTCGTTCATTATAAAAACATCAACCATATATAACCTTATCTTCATGAATATTCAGATGAAACAGAAAGCGGTCTAGAGTCTTCTATTCCCTTTCTCGATTATTAGGATACGAGTTGTCTTACTCGATTATCCGAGTATTCGTCATCCATTCAAAACTCCTTAATTATTATCAAATCCTTTGTATAATTAAGGATGAAAAAAAAGGTGGTCTAGAGTCTTCTATTCCCTTTCCCGACTGTTAGGATACGAGTTGTCTTACTCAACTATCCGAGTGATCGTCATCCAACCAAAAACATCTCAACCAATCAAAACATCCAACATATTAATCCAACTTATCACCTCTGTGTGACCTAGACTCTTTTCAAAAAGAACACCATTTAATCCTTTCTAATGCGCATAACAAACCAGTGCTTAAGCCTCCGCCGAGAGTAGACAAGCCAACGTTTAGCCTTTAGGATGCGATCTAAACAATTGTTAATTAAAAAACACCAACCAACCGTAGTTCCTCGAACTACGAATGCTTTGATTTCCTAATTGCACCGTAAGGATACGTAGGCACGAGATTGCGAGATCTTGGCGAGCACACTAATAAAAAACCTCCCTTTTCCCTTTCTGAGGTTCTCATCCATTTCTATTTTTAAAATTTTATAACCCAAAGATAACAAACAAACATAAATTAACCCTCGAAACGTAAATTAGAACTAAAAGGTTCCCGTTGAGTACAACGGACATAAGGGGTGCTAATACCTTCCCCTTACGTAATCCACTCCCGAACCCGAATATGGTTGCGACGACCATTATTCCATTTCTTAAAGGTTTTATCGATATTTTCCTATTCCTTCATTGGGATAAATAAAGTTCGATGGCGACTCTGTTCGAACGTAATTTTTTTTGCGACCATCGCAAGGAATCGTATTTTTCGAGATGTGACACCATGTGTCATGGTCAGTTATATCACCAGAGAATGAAGAAAGCTTTTGATAAGAAGGTCAGGCCTCGTGTGTTCTGAGAAGGTGACCTCGTGCTCAAAAAGATTCTATCTTTCAAACATGATGCTATCGGCAAATGGACTCCTAATTATGAAGGCCCATATGTTATGAAGAGAGCCTTTTCAGGCGGTGCTTTGATTCTTACAACTATGGATGGTGAAGAGTTCACTCGTCCTGTGAACGGAGATGCAGTCAAGAAATACTTCGCCTTAAAAGAAAAGAACAAATTACTAAGTTGAAAACCCGGAAGGGCGGCTTAGGAAAAAATGAGCGTCTCGGGGGATTGAAAACCCGAAAGGGCGATCCAGGAAAAAATTAGAGACATGAAATAGAAAATTCATCCCGATAGATTAAGTACCCCACCCTGGGGAAATCTATGAAGAAATTAGGGATTATGGCAAGTAACTGCAGTTGGTTGATTCCCGAATCATGGGAGCAGTTTTGAGCAAGTCAGTCAATTCTGATTCATCATTTTCAAATAAAGCCAAGAGCGCACCAAATACTAAAGATGGTAGAAGGATTAGTGATCATTATATTCAATGTTGCCCCTTTTCCATGTAAATTACCATTTTTACACTTTTGTAAAAGATCTATGGAGTCTTGTCATTTACGGACTACCATTCTATTAAATGAAGTTGAGCTTTTTATCCAATTGTTTCTACTCTTATTTATTTTTCAGCTAAATAAAATTGAATTTTATGATGATAATTTTGAAATTTGAATTAATAAAAATAAAAATCATTTTTCTTAAATAATAAAAGCAATTACTTTAAAGGCAAAATCAATTACATTAAGGAATATCAACAACAAACTGAGAACAGGTAAGTCCTAAAGTGCGAAGCATTGTTGGTTTCTCCCAAAACGGTTGGTTTGGTAACCTTTTCCTCCCCAACAACAAGTCAGTTTTCCCAACTGAGTTTGTAATCACTTCCCCAACTAAGTTATAGGCTCACATCTTCAACAGTTTGACTCAGATCTTGGACAAAAGCTTATCTCCTATAGTCCCAATGGAGTTCATTTTTGACTCCCAGTAGTGTTAATTCGTGAGCAGTATTTGATTTGGTCCCCTACGAGGTTGTCTCATTTGATTTGATGTTGACCTAAAATTCCCCATAGAGTTGACAACTCTATCCCCATCTAGGTTTGAGACGTTCAGAACCAATTGATTTGCATCCACCCCCAAACATGTTTCTCTTGTTGGTGTTTCCATCTTGTCGGGATAGCCGAGTGTTGTAGCGATGAGTCAAATTGGTGACATTTTTTATTGTTTTGTCAGCATAATCATCCATCATATACATACACATTCCTGCATCAAATATTTCATTATGCATTTGATTCCTTACTTCTGATCCTCTGCTATGGTGATATTATTTCCCTATGCAGATTTGGTGCATTTGTCCTCTTTCAATGGTAGAGTGTCAGCCCCTTAAGCAGAAAGAACTTAACCTTTCTCATTCCCCACCGAGTCATTTCCTCGTGGATGATTATTATTTCAGTTTCCTCACTAGTTAATTATCAAGATGGAACCACTCCCCTTGAGTTATATCCTCATCAGGCTGAGTCTTTGTTTGACCACTTCTTTCTAGCTCTTACCTAGACAAATATTTTTGGTCCCCTGAGAGTCTATTACCCAGTAATTGGTAATGTTCTTCTCAAGTTTTGAGTACTTTACATTTTCCCAATACCCGGTAAGAGTAATTTACCTCTTTTATTTTTCCCAGCGAATTCGTTTTCAGGTTTCCACAGGCAGTCTATCCTTGATATGTTCATCATAACCGATGACAGATATTCTCCCCTTTGTGGTTTTCTACCCAGTAAAAAGGTAGTTGTAATCCCTATTTCATTCCCCAGAGAGTTAATCCTTGATATGTTCATCCTAACCGATGACATGTTTTCCCCTCTTTGCGGTCTTCTTCCCAGTGACATGTAGTTGTAAATCCTACTCTCCCTTGCTGAGTCTATCCTTGATATTGAAATTCTGGTATCAGATATGAGATATCGAAGGTAATGTCACGACACTAATATCTGAACAATACAAACAAGATTAAAGATAAAGAGCAGTAATCCAAGAGACACAAGCAACTGTTAACCCAGTTCGGTGCAAACTCACCTACATCTGGGGGCTACCAAGCCAGGAAGGAAATCCACTAAACAAAATTAGTTCAAAGACTCTCAGTAAACAACTTCAAGTTACAATTTTTTCACCTAATCTCTACCTGTGTGACTTCTACCTAAGAACTCTTAGATATGAGATCCTACTCACTCCCCATCAATCACAGCAGTGATATAAAACAAGAATTATAATGAAAAGAAGACACTCTTCAAAGACACATACTTGATCTTGCTTAAAAGCTTCAATCAATTAAACACACACTCATGCTTAAAAGCTTAGAGAGGACAAATTACAACTCAAAAATCAGTCCAATTCAATCATCTATGGATGAATGAATGGCTTACAATACACACGACCAGACAAGACTCAAACCCTTATTCTCTCTCAATATTTCGTTCGTTATTTCTTGTGTACAAAACCAAGTTTTCCATGTCCTTTATATAGAAGTAATTGGCTGGGCCTGGACATCATAAAACCCTAAAACTATTTTCCATTCATATCTTCTCATGACAGCTGATTATATCTTGTTGAAAAATAAGTCAATCTGGTTGTAATTAATGATTGAATAACACGTTTAATCATCTCTCCAATCATACAAAGAGTAGCATTAAAAATGCAATCACACAATACATAACATTCAGACTGAATGTTCTGTATACAGATGTCATGACATTGGGTCTGACATCATAGTAAAATCCTGTATAATCACATTTTAAACATCCTGCAGGTACAAGTTATCTTATGTTAAGACAAAACTTGTGACAACTTGTGAAGATTCTAGGTTTTACCAAAATTGTTGCCAACACATAGAACCAACAAACTCCCCCTTTGGCAAAATTTGGCTAAAACATACATCAGTCTATTTGTTCACAAGAGTACAAAAACATATTGGCAGTTAAGCGGCAGCAGAAGTAATAAAACATACATTTACTAGCTATAATTGCAACTAGTAAACACACATTAAACACATATGTGTGCTTCTTCTCCCCCTAAGTCTGTTCAACACAGACATCTCCTTTAACAACTCATGTAATATCCATCACCCTATCTGACATCACCTTCAACATCACCTGTACTACACAAAACATCCTTTTCAACAACATCTGCCATCTGTTTATAGCCTAGCTACTTCATAGCACATATTAATTGCAGCTTTCCTCTGCAGCTCTCCTTTAGCTACTACTTCTCCCCCTTTTTAGTCAAAATAGACCAAAGAGACCATGAGACAAAATAAATGTCTATTAGTCCAACAGAGAATGTCACATAGAATGTTAAAACATATAGAATGTTAAAACATATTGTCAGGTGTTACATAACCATAATTATACACTACTATATAAGCTGAGATAAAAAGAAATCCAGAGAAATCACAAAGAACCCAAGAATTACATTAAGGCATCAAAACAAGACTGCCCAAAAACAACATCAACCATCAAGCATCAAAGCATCCAGAACAGCACATCATTATAACAGGGGAACAATCTTCACCAAAGCTTAGTCTGAGGAGATATCATCTTCATCAGCTTCAGATCCAGAACTGCCACTTGATTTATCTTGAGATTCAGACCTCTCACTTGAGGTGTGGGCATATGTGTCCATGACTTGACCAACATTATCCATATCTCCTTGCTCCAAGCTATTAATCAGAACATCCAGATCTTCTTTCCTAGCTTTAGCCACCCTTATCCCAGTCTCCAATTCCTTACAGGTCTCTTTCAGTTCAGCAATCAGGCCACCTTGAGAGGCTGGCTTCTTCATAGTAGATGTCATGACAACGTCATTGGCATGACTGCCTTCAAATAATTTGTAATGAACTGACAATGGAGGTTTTCTTCTACTAGGGATACCACTTGTGCTCAGTATTCCAGGTTGCTGGCTTAGGATTATCCCACAAATTATTGAGGGAAAAGCTATGGGCAACTTCACTGCATTTGTGGAAGCATGTTTGACAATTTGTTCAAACATGAATCTTCCATAATCAAAATTAAGCTTGGTTCTAATAGCAAATATGAGCCTTCCAAGAGCATTTGAGATTGTAGATATGTGATTTGTTGGTACCCAGTTTGCTGACCCTATCTTATGCAAGATAGCATATTTCACAGTTAATTTTCCAGTAGAGAGATGCTTCTTGCTTGGCCACTCTATGACCTGTCCAGCAGTAACTTTCCTACAAACCTCATTGTCTGTGGCCTCTAGTTCAACAACACCTTCTGTTCCTCTTCCTAGGAACTTATTAATCACAGTTGGGGAGAACTTCACACACTTTCCTCTAACAAACACCTTACAAAACTCTTTGTTGTTCTTGTCAGCAATGTCCTCAGGGATGTTCACCACAAACTCTTTAACAAGACCTTCAAAACATTGAGATAACCCAGTAACTGTTTTCATCAAACCAGCAGACTTAATCAGGTCCATGACCTCCTTAACTTCCACAACATCCTTTCCCAGTTCTCTTTCCACAGCCACTCTCCTTTGGATTACAAATTTCCACTTGGCTGCACCATCTTCAAAATGGAAGGAAATGTTATCCAGGTGCACAGCAACAACATTTGCAGGAGATTTTCTCACATTTGACCTTTTGACAGGAGAGATGTCTGGGACATCATCTTCAACATCTTCCTCTGAATCAGAACTTTCTCTTACCTTTCTCTTCTTTACCTCCACTTTACTCTAATACTTTGAAGGGCCTACAACAATAGCCTTCTTACCAGTTTTGGTTGTCATCATCTCAACCACAGACCTACCCTTCCTGGTCTTCATTCTCTTAGCAACACTTGGATTCAAGTGATGAAGCAAGCTATCATCTTCATCATCTGAGCTCTCTTCTTCCAAGTCAATTACCTTCTCAGCAGAGTCATGCTTCTTAGACTGAGAGGCATCTACAGATTTCTTACAAGGTAAGGTTTGCCCTAAAGAACACAATCCTTATGCAGCAATATCTTTCTCAGACCTAGATGAATCATCATCTTTCTCATTTTGAGGTCCAACCTCAGGAGAGGGGTCCCTTCTAGATAGAGGAGTAGAAACTCCCTTTATAGAGTGTCCTTCATTAAGGATCCTTGTGACAAGATTTCTAATGACACGATCAGTATAATGCATGTCATCCTTAGAGCTAGGGTTATCAGAACTGTTACCTTGAGTATGTCCTGCAGTGGAGGAAGGACCAGGAGCGTCGCTTGGGATGACTGATAGGGGAATCACTTCCAAAATGTCCTCATTAAGAAAATCCATGGAGGGTGTTCTTGCTTTGTGCGCAGCTTTGGTGTTTTTAGAACTAGAAGGTGAAGGATGTTGTGACATCTTGTTGAGCTTGTGAAATAATTTTTGTTGCCCTAGCAGAGATGGTCGATGAAGTTTGAGGAAGATGGAAGTGGTTGAGCTGAGGTTGTGTGTGAAAATTCTATAGATGGTAGTTCCAATACTAGGTAATGATTTACCATAAATGGGGCACTTTCTTTTAAGTGGACAGACAATATTTTTATTACCTTTTCCACTCCAAATTAATTGCTATAAATTCTCATGGATACAAATCCCTAATTTACCTCTTAAAAATTCAAATTGATTAGCATCCAAATCCTTTGTAAATATGTCAGCTAATTGCATTTCAGTAGTAACATGCTTTAGGGCTATGATTTTCTCTTCCACTAGTTCTCTAATAAAGTGATGACGAATATCAATGTGTTTTGTCCTGCTGTGCTGAATAGGATTCTTAGAAATATTTATAGCACTCAGGTTATCACAGTACAATGTCATGACATCTTGCGTGACATTGTATTCAGTTAGCATCTGTTTCATCCAAACCAGTTGAGAACAACTATTCTAGTTGTTATGTATTCAGCTTCAGCAGTGGAAAGGGACGCACAATTTTGTTTCTTACTAAACCATGATATTAAGTTGTTCCCTAAGAAGAAACATCCTCCTGATATGCTTTTCCTATCATCGGCACTTCCATCCCAGTCAGCATCACAATATCCAGTCAACATAGATCCAAAACCATGAGTATACAACATCCCATAGTCACTGGTGCCATTGACATATTTCAGTATCCTCTTCACTTGGTTTATATGACTGACTTTTGGTTCATCTTGATATCTAGCACAAACACCTAGAGGAAAAGCAATGTCAGGTCTGCTTGCTGTGAGATATAGCAGACTTTCTATCATGCTTTTGTAGAGACTTTGATCTACACTAACACCATTTTCATCTTTGGAGACTTTCAGATGTGTAGGAGCAGGTGTCCTTTTATGACTTGCATTCTCCATGCCAAACTTCGTAACAATGTTTCTGGAATATATGCTTTGAGATAGAAAGATAGAATCTTCCATCTGCTTGACTTGTAGCCCAAGAAAATAGGTCAGCTCTCCAACAAGGCTCATTTCAAATTCAGACTACATTTGTTTAACAAAATGTTCGACCATCTGATCTAACATCCCACCAAACACAATATCATCCACATATATTTGAGCCACCATGAGTTTTCCTCCTTCATTCTTAACAAATAGGGTCTTGTCAATGCCTCCCTTCCTGTATCCATTGTTAGTAAGGAACACTATGAGTCTATCATACCAAGCCCTAGGAGCTTGTTTCAAACCATAGAGGGCTTTTCTCAACTTGTACACATGCTTAAGAAGATTTGGATCTGTAAATCCTTTAGGTTGTTCAACATATACTTCCTCATTTAAGTAGCCACTCAAGAAGGCGCTTTTTACATCCATTTGGAACAGTTTAAACTTCAGAATACATGCCACTCCAAGCAATAGTCTAATGGACTCAAGGCGAGTTAAAGGGGAAAATGTTTCATCAAAATCATCTCCTTCAACTTGAGTGTATCCTTATGCTACTAATCTTACTTTATTTTTAGTAACCACCCCTTATTCATCAGATTTATTCTTGTACACCCACTTTGTTCCAATGACATTTATTCCTTCAGGTCTTGGAACCAGTTCCCATACTTCATTTATCTTGAATTGGCCTAACTCTTCCTGCATGACATTGATCCAGAATTCATCAGTCAAGGCTTCCTTGATATTCCTAGGCTCAATCTTGGACAAAAAGCAGCCATATGAGATCACTTCCCTTGATTTAGCTGTGACCCTTTTATTTGGGTATCCTATAATGAGATCTTGAGGATGATCCTTCTGAATTCTGATAGAGGGTCCCTTATTAATTGTGTCAGCTTCAGGTTCAGCTTGAGTGAGTTCATTCTCATTACTTTTGTCTGGGAAATCAGCTGGGGGAACATCGTCTGTGACATCTGTCTGCTGATCATCAACCTTAACATTGATAGATTCCATCATTACTTTTGTTCTGGAATTAAAGACTTTATATGCTCTGCTGTTTGTTGAGTAGCCCAGAAATATTCCTTCATCACTCTTGGGATCCATCTTCCTTCTTTGTTCACGATCAGTCAAGATATAACATTTACTACCAAACACATGGAAGTCTTTGACTGTAGGTCTTGTCGCTTTCCAGACTTCATATAAGGTAGTAGGAGTTACATTCTTCAAGGTTACTCTGTTGTGAACATAGCAGGCTATGTTCATAGCTTCAGCCCAGAAGTGGTAGGGCACTTTCTTAGCATGAATCATAGCTCTGGCTGATTCTTGGAGAGTTCTATTTTTCCTTTCTACCACACCATTTTGCTGAGGAGTAATGGGAGATGAGAATTCATGACTAATTCCTTTTGATGCACAGAATTCAGCAAATTTGTTGTTCTCAAATTCCTTCTTATGATCACTTCTGATTTTGATAACATGACTTTCTTTTTCTCTTTGAAGTCTTAGACAAAGATCTTTGAAGACTTCAAATACATCAGATTTTTCTTTTATGAAATTGACCCAGGTGTATCTGGAGAAGTCATCCACCACTACATAAGCATACTTCTTCCCACCAAGACTTTCCACCTGAATGGGTCCCATCAAATCCATATGGAGAAGTTCCAGCACTCTGGAAGTGGTCTCATGTCTGAGCTTCTGATGTGACATCTTTGTCTGTTTTCCAATCTGACATTCCCCACAAACTCTTCCTTCATCAATCTTCAAGTTGGGAATTCCTCTAACAGCTTCAACATATATAATCCTCTTCATTCCTTTAAGATGCATATGGCCCAATCTTTGATGCCATATCTTTACTTCTTCTTCTTTGGCTAGAGTACACATTGATGAATAACCTGTTTCTTGAGAACTCCACATATAGCAGTTGTCCTTAGAACTGACTCCTTTCATGATCACTTCATTTTCTTTATTAGTAATCAGACATTCAGTTTTTGTGAAGTTTACAGTTAGACCTTGGTCACATAGTTGACTGATGCTTATTAGGTTTGCAGTCAGTCCCTTAACAAGTAGGACATTGTCAAGGTTAGGGACTCCATGACAGTTAAGCTTACCAATCCCCTTGATTTCACTCTTTGCTCCATCACCAAAGGTTACATAGATGGTGGCATGAGGATGAAGTCCAGTTAGCAGGTTTTTGTTTCCAGTCATGTGTCTGGAGCACCCACTGTCAAAATACCAGTCTTCTTTGGCTGAAACTCTAAAGGAAGTGTGAGCTATCAGGTTTGTAACACCAGTCCTAGGAACCCATTGTTTTCTGCTGACAGGTATGTGATGTTTGGGTCTAGGTTGAGGATGAGAAGGACTAGGATAGCCATACAACTTATAGCAGAATGGTTTTATGTGGCCAAATTTTCCACAGCAATGACATCTCCATCTTTGATGTTTCCCTTTCTGTTGTCTTCCTTTATGATGTTGTGACATATGATGTGACATCTTTGGTTTGCTACCAGTGTAACTGCACTCAGGTTTGGATTTTGATTTGCTACCAATGTGACTGCACTCAGGTTTGGATTCATTGAACCTAATGCCAGATTTATCTCCTATCATTTTTCCTGTCTGGAGAATTTTGTCTAAGGTGTCAGATCCATTGTTTAGCATCCTGACATACTTTTTCATCTCATCTAGTTTGGAATTCAAGAACACTACTTTAGTTTTTAACTTAGAGATGGTTTCCAAGTGTTCTACCTTCTCATTCTCCAGTTGTGTTATCACTTTCTTCTGACTTTCAACTTGTTGACGCAGTTCTTCACTTCTGTGACACAACTTTCTGTAGGTAGTGGCTAACTCATCAAAGGTTACTTCATCATCACTTGAGTCTTCATCAGAACCCCATCTTCCAGTCAAGGCAGTCACAAGATTTGCAGACTCTTCTGTTTCACTTTCATCAGACCAAGTAGCAGCAAGACTCCTCTTCTGTTTCTTGAGGTAGGTTCCACATTCAGCTCTAATGTGTCCATACCTATCACATTCATGGCATTTAACTCCTTTTCCTTCTTTGTACTTTTCACCATATCTTGTTCTTCTTCTAGCATTATTGGACTTACTGATGTCAGATGAGATGTTCTTGACATTAGACTTAGACCTTACATCCATCTTTTTCAGAAGTTTGTTGAACTGTCTTCCCAGTAATGCTACATCATTTGCCAGATCTTCATCAGTATCTTGACCACTTTCTTCCTATTTCTCTTCAATGTTTGACATGAAGTCTATGCTTTTGACTTTCTTTTCAGATCCATCACACATTCCCATCTCAAATGTTTGGAGATATCCAATTAGCTCATCAACTCTCACATTGGAAATGTCTTGAGACTCTTTTATGGTTGTCACTTTCATGGAAAATCTCTTAGGAAGTGACCTGAGTATTTTCCTCACTAGTTTTTCATCTGGCATTTTCTCACCTAGGGCTCCTGAGGCATTAGCAATTTCAAGGATATTCATATGAAATTCATGAATATTTTCACCTTCTTTCATCCTTAAATTTTCAAACTTGGTAGTGAGCAGCTGTAGTCTTGACATTTTCACTCTAGAGGTGCCTTCATGAGTGGTTTTGAGAATGTTCCAAGCATCTTTAGCCACCTCACAGTTGTTTACCAATTTGAAGATGTTCTTATCTACTCCATTGAATATAGCATTCAATGATTTAGAGTTCCCAAGGGCTAGATCATCCTCCTCCTTGGTCCATTATTCCTCATCCTTCTTGTCAGTTGTAGCTTCTCCTTCCTTAGTAACAACTGGATGTTCCCATCCTGTTAAAACAACCTTCCAAGCCTTGTTATCCAAAGATTTTAGGAAGGCTACCATTCGAGGTTTCTAGTAATCATAGTTGGATCCATCCAAAATAGGTGGTCTGTGAAAAAATCCTATGTCTCTATACATAGTACCAGAAAGTAACGTCCCTAGATCTCACCCAGAACCAGAGCAGGATGCCTGCTATGATACCAATTTAAATTATGGTATCAGATATGAGATTTCGAAGGTAATGTCACGACACTAATATCTGAATAATACAAACAAGATTAAAGATAAAGAACAGTAATGCAAGAGACACAAGCAATTGTTAACCTAGTTCGGTGCAAACTCACCTACATCTGGGGGCTACCAAGCCAGGAAGGAAATCCACTAAACAAAATTAGTTCAAAGACTCTCAGTAAACAACTTCAAGTTACAGTTTTTTCACCTAATCTCTACCCGTGTGACTTCTACCTAAGAACTCTTAGATATGAGATCCTACTCACTCCCCCTCAATCACAGTAGTGATATAAAATAAGAATTACAATGAAAAGAAGACACTCTTCAAAGACACATACTTGATCTTGCTTAAAAGCTTCAATCAAGTAAACACACACTCATGCTTAAAAGCTTAGAGTGAACAAATTACAACTCAAAAATCAGTCCAGTTCAATCATCTATGGATGAATGAATGGCTTACAATACACACGACCACACAAGACTCAAACCCTTATTCTCTCTCAATATTTCGTTCGTTATTTATTGTGTATAAAACCAGGTTTTCCATGTCCTTTATATAGAAGCAATTGGCTGGGCTTGGACATCATAAAACCCTAAAACCATTTTCCATTCATATCTTCTCATGACAGTTGATTATATCTTGTTGGAAAATAAGTCCATCTGGTTGTAATTAATGATTGAATAGCGCGTTTAATCATCTCTCCAATCATACATAGATTAGCATTAAAAATGCAATCACACAATACATAACATTCAGACTGAATGTTCTGTATATAGATGTCATGACATCGGGTCTGACATCACATTAAAATCCTGCATAATCACATTTTAAACATCCTGCATGTACAAGTTATCTTATGTCAAGATAACACTTGTGACAACTTGTGAACATTCTAGGTCTTACCAAAATTGCTGCCAACACATAGAACCAACAGATATGTTCATCCTAATCGGTAACAGATATTCTCTCTTTGGTATTGTATCCAGTAACTGATAGATATAATTCCTATTTTTTCCTGGCAGTTTATCCTTGATATGTTCATCCTAACCAATGACGGATATTCTTCCTTTGAGTTTATCCTTGATATGTTCACTGTAACCAGTGACAAATATTCTCTCTTTGGTCTTCTGCCCGGTAGCAGATAGTTATAAATCCTATTTTTCCCAACAGGCTATTCTTATCCAGTAATCGGTAACGTATACACCGCCTTTTTCCCAGCAAGTCATCCTTGATATGTTTACCCTAACCGGTAACGGATGCCTCTCTGTCAGATTATGTTATCTTCCTACCCAGTAACCGGTAATAGAAAATATACTTCTGGTACTCCTGTGTTGAAGTTCATTCATCCCCAGTTGAGTTTGAGTGCGTATTTCCCCCAGTGAAATCACCATACCTTGCTTGGTTTAGGTATTTCAGTTTCATCCTGATTTACCCTTTTCCCCCCACATATTTTCCCTTATTCCCCGACCGAGTCCTTCCATTGATTTATTTTCATGGAAATTCTCCTCGTGTCTCCAACAGATTTTAAGTCGCAGTCTGGCCTGCGCACAACTATTTATCCCCATAGTTTCTGTTGCCCCAGTGAGTGTTCCTTATGGAATGTATTATGCTCCTGTGGACTTTCAGTCTCTCCAGATTCTTTTCCTTTGTGGCAATATTTTCCCCAAAAAGATTATTTTTAACATTTCATATCATATGCATCATGAGGTCTCTTAGGGACCAAAATTTGTTTCTATTGTTGTTATTTAAGTCCATTATACTGAGTCGATATGAAGATTTTAACCTTCACATACTCAGTTAGAATGTCCTTAAATAGGGGAAGCTGTAAGACCCCAATTTTGACCCTAAGATCCCTCATGTTATCTCATCATATGCATTAGCATTGGGATCACACCTTGGCATCCTCCTTACCCCTTATTCATTGGGTTTGCATTAAGAGAGATCACCAAGCACATTTGATTGTATTATACTTTGTTTTTATTATTTACTAACCAAAATACCAAAAATATGTCAATGTATAGTTTGTTGCTTTTGTAGGTAGTGTGTATACTAACCTATGCTCCACCAAGTTCATATCTAGGGTTTGAGACCCTCAATGCAAGGAGATCAATCAATAAATGGTTCAAATTGGTTCTAGACATCATATATGGATCCCTATGGTCTTCACATATCATTTTTATCAATAATTCATTAAGAGTTTGAAGTTTGTTTGCCTTAGAAACCCTAATTCATCTAGGTGTCTTGTGTGACTTCCTCAACAAGTTTCTTCATCAATTGATCAAATATTTCAAGGGATACTTCATATTATGCATATATAATCCTCCATGAGTCCCAAATACCAAGATAATGTCAAGTTTGCAATATGGTTCATGGTGGTTGACCAAAGAAAGTCAACTGGTCAAAACTGGGGTTCCCTAGACCCTATCTCCTACAATTTTTGTCATATGAAAATTATTCCAAGAGAAAAGTTACTCATAATGACATCCCAAACAACTTTCATGTTTAATCCTAGAGCTAGTTTTGCTTTTAAAGTCATTGTTTGTGATGAAAGATTATAGGTCATTTTGTCTAAACCCTAGTTAGAAGGTCAACTTCCCGAGACCATAACTTTCTCAATTTTTATGATATGAAAGCCATTAAAATTCCATGATCAAATCCAATATGTCTAATTAAACTTTTATGTTTGGATGAAGTTCAAATTCAACTTGAAAATGCATGTGCCAAGAGAAAACATTATAGGTCATTTTGGGCCACTACCATTGAACTAGTGATTTTACTCAACTTCTAAAATGCATAACTCCTTCATGCCAAATCCAAATGATGTTAAATTGGTGAAAAAATTGAATAGGTTTGAAAGGGATACAACTTTTATGAAGGAACTGTTTCCATTTGAAGTCCATAGCAAAAGTTATTCAAGGTGGAAGCAGTGAACATTTGACTCGGTACTTAGAAAATTTTCATATATGTTTGATTTTCCAAACTTCCACCTTAAAATTGATCATTATCCAATCTTCAAATGGAAATGTTTTCAACATTAAAGTTTTTCCCCTTGATCTCACCTTTCCAAAAATTCCAAGATCATCTCATTTGGATCAATATTGAAGGATTTGCGCATGGATGCAATGTATGGTACCATTTGGAAAGATTTCATGATCAAACTCATTTCAACATTGCATCGCTTAATTCAACATTTTCAGCATGACCTATGCACGATTTTGGACCTTTTTAAATGATTATTTGGGCTTTGCACACGCCCATGCTAGCTCATGAAGGAACTTGCTAATTTTGGATATTCAATTGGAAGTGTGTGAAAAGCATATGCATTGGCAATAAATACAAGTGCAATATGATCAGAACTTCATCAACACCTTGCCCAAGCTTTTCCAGAACAATCCAAACCCTCCATTCCATAGATTTCTTGAAGATTTCATTTGAAATCGAGCTTGAACTTCATCTTCTGTTTGGAAGTCCAAACTCCAAGATATCATTGCCCTCTTCATCTCAATTGGTTTCTGCAAGCCAGAGGAAGAGCAAGCAAATCCAGATCAAGTGAGTTGTAAGCAACTCGAAGGTGATTTTTTAGAAACTTCATCTCTTCGATTCTCTCTCAATTCTTCACAATTCTTTGTGATTTTTGATTGGCTGAAGCCCTACCAATGTAGGCAACAAGATTAAGTTTCTTTGAGGTAAAATTGAAGCAACTCAATTCATGATCCTCAAAATTCAAATCCCTGTATCTTTTTATATACTTGGATTTGGAGAAAATTGAGGCCAGATTCGAGCTCATGAGTATTTTTCTTTGAATCCATGTTCTTATTTTTTATTTTAGTGGTGGTTGGTGGTGGACCAGTCCGGTGAGGTCCACCGGAGAAGACAACTGGAGCCCTAGCTCCAGTGGTGTGGTGGCATGCTCCTATCCATCAGATCTTCTCCCCATCTTCTAATCCTGGCCTTCGCTTCTGATTACCATGCATGTACACGTATTGACTTGGGAACATGATGGAGCGCACGTTTTGTCCATCAGATCTGCCACCTCAATTAATGAGGGAGATCTGATGGCTCCTGTTTTTTGTATTTTCTAATTTTTCATTTAATTGCTTTATTTTGTTTAATTCATAATAATTTCATTTTTAATCCAAAAAATATGGGACTTTCACAAAAAATCTTTAAATATTTTCCTCTTTCATTTTCTAAATTAAAATTATTTTTTGGATTAATTTAGATGTTTTTCATGAATTAATTGTTTTTGTGCATATTTTTAGTTGTTTAAAAATACTTCTGACTTTTCAAAAATGATGAAATTTTTTGTCTAAGGTCCTTTGACCTTGTTTGACCTAGGATAAATCTCTTGGCCATTTATTTGGTGTTTTGAAGCGATTTTAAGTTTTGACCAAATTAATTTGAAGTTAAATGCATTTTTAATTTGATTTTTAATTGTTTAACTGCGTACAAATTATGTTGAGCTATTGCCCTGATCTTGTGATGTTTGAATATTTGTTTGGGCCTTGGTCAAGGTTGATTTGACTTTTGTTGGATTAAAATCATTGGATTTAGGGGATTGATTAAATGTACATTTGATCTCCCAAAATGAATGAATGATTTTAATTTGATAAAATTCCTCCCATGACCAATTTGTGTTTCTCTCATCTCCCCTCCCTCTTCATCTTTATTCCCATTCTCTCCCATCCCTTTCATTGACCAATTAAATCTCAATATCCTAAGGCTAATTGGTTCATCAATGACTGTGTTAGATGAACCAATATAAGTATGGATGAGATAGGTTCATCCACCTTGATCTTTTCTTTTAGTGTGTGGTATGTTTTAGGAGTTTGGTTCATTATACCAAATCTCTAACATGCATTAGCACCTAAATTTTTCTTGTCCGGCCTCGGATAGTTGTGACTTCTACATAAGTTCAATTACGATTGCTTAACATAGAGCTAAATTTTGACCCCTAAGGCATATCATTCTAGTAAGTGGGATTGTAAGTCTCCCCTCTTTCATGGTATTGTGTGGAAACTTGGCCTTTTTTCCTTCCTATGGAAGATGTCTTGGTTCAAGGATCCATGCTTGTGAATAGATGGTTGAGTGTTCTCCAAAGAATGACTTAATCAATTAAAAATCAAAACCAACTAACATCTAATTAACTTTGACTAAAACTAACTATTATTAACTTTTCTTTACTTTCAAGCCATTTACTTTATGCAATTTAATTTCTAGTCCTTTACCATTCATTTGCCATTTACATATCATTTAACTTATTTATGTTTATGTCATTTTCACTTTTCTCATTTGAGCAATATGTTGTGATTGTATATATTTATTTGTGAATTTTGTTTGTGTGGATTGTTGAGTTTGATCCGAACTTCTGGACTTAGGATTAGGCAACATTCCATATACAAAAGGATTTGTCCAATGCCAACGTTTCTGAGACCAAGTTATTGTGATTCGAGCTTTCATCTGATGCAAGTATTGAGATCCACTCAAATTCATCTATTACATGGTCTTGATGCAACGGTTACTTTAGTCTTATGTCTAATGCTTTATTCTGAGTTAACCAAGGAATATTTCCTCTGATACATAAGAAGACAAAGAAGACTGCTAGTTATGGATTTTGCTTGCTTGGATGTGGCTATCTTTATTTGATGCCTTGATCTTCAAAAACTGCTAATTGCTTGCTGATTACTGCTTGATTCAAAGTCCAAAGGGAAAGTGGGTTTTCTATATGACATTCTTGTCTGTTGGATTGCATCCCATTGGTTAGATCTTTTCAACTCTTAAATTTTAATTTTATGCTTAGGTTAGCCTCTTCATCTCCTCCCGCTTCTTAAATTTCAAAATATCTCCCCCTTTTTCAAAAAACTTTCTTTGCTTGTGATTTCAAACTTAGACCTTATTTCAAAATAGAAACTTTGACCTTATGCCAATGAATTTTTAAGATCTTTTCTTGAATCAAACTTGTAAATAAATCTAATCATATTAACTTAAAATTTCAAAAGACAAAAAGAATTAACACTCATTCAAACTCTTGGGCTCTTTCTGCCCCTCTTTTAACTTAAATTTTGATTAAAAGCAATCCACTCATTTTGAAATTGATACCATGAACTACGAGGTTTTGATCCCTCATTTTATGTTGGTACATAGGCACAAGTCCGAAGGTCTTGTCAAACACAAAAAATATAATCAATAAATTCTTTTCTCATCCCCACACTCTATTTTTCTCAAACATCTTTTATACCAAAAACACATACACATATAAAAAAGGGCTCCCTATGAGTACCTAGGACACTTTGGGTGCTAACACCTTCCCTCTGTGTAACCAACCCCCTTACCTATAATCTCTGGCATTTTATTATTTTTGATTTGAAAACTTCTTATCTTTGCGTTTTGTTCGTACTTTTCCCTTTTCCTTTGGAAACAATAAAAGCGCGGTGGCGACTATGGTTTTATTGACGTTAAGCGTATCCATAGCTTGATGGTCATGAATTTACCGCTACAATTAGTCAAATGTTAGTTAAGTGTTAGTGGTGTTTTTCTTTTTAATTGATTAAGTTATTCTTTGGAGAACACTCAACCATCCATTCACAAGCATGGATCCTTAAACCAAGACATCTTTCATAGGAAGGAAAAAGGTCAGGTTTCAACACAATACCATGAAGGTGTAACGGGAAATTCATGATCATCAAGCTATTGACAAGCTAGAGATTGTAGCGGGGTTTTCGTTACCTTTAGGTTTATTGACTAAACCAAAAGTCAACATACAATTCGAGTCGCCACCGCACTTTTATTTATCCAAAGGAAAGGCTAAAAAGCGAATAAAAGCCAAGTAAGAAGTTTTTTAAATAAAAAACTAATAAAAATGTCAGAGATCTAGGTAAGGGGGTTGGTTATGAAGTGGGAAGGTTTTACGCACCCAAAACATCCTTAGTACTCTAAGGGAACCCTTTTTGCAAATATGTGTTGTAGGTTGGTATTTGTGAAAATATTTGGGCAAAATATTGGAGGGATGAGAAGAGAATAGATTATATTTACAAATTTTATTGTTTGAATGGATGAACCCATTGCCTACGTACCATCACAAAGGAGGATCAAAACCTCGTAGTCCGTGGTAAATATTTCAAAGATTGGTGAATTGATTTTAATCAAAAGCCTTAAGGTCTTTTGTTATCAAAGGGAGAAAACTCAACCTAAACCAACAATCCACCATGCAAGGAAGGCTTCAACGTGCTAGTGAGGGGTTGACCCTATAGTAAGCATGGAAGGCTTATAATCCAACACTAAGGATGAGGTAAGATTTACATCAACCACTATGATAACTCAAACCTATGACTAATGTTTTTGAAAAGAGTCTAACAAGTGGCCATTGGAACCACAAAACAACTTGAAATGGTTATATTTACAAGTTGAATTTATTTACAAAATGAGGTCAAAGTTGGATTAAAGTTTATTTACAATGAGTATTTATGAAAATGGTTTTGAAAAGTCAAAGGCCTAAGGATTAGGTTTCTAATTTGAAATAAAGTCAAAGTTTTAAAAATGATTTTTGGCTTGGTTAGAGGGGGGGGGGGGGAGGAGAGAAGGGCTATTCTCAAAGCATACAAAGATAAGAGGGGAGAGGTAACCCTTGGAGTTCCTTTTCTTGGAGTTATAGATATGACTCAAGATGCTCATTTCCTTTGGATTTAGCATATAAAGTAAGCAATCAATAATTTGAATTCAAGCTCCTAGGATCTCCATTTGGCTTGGCTCTTAACTTGGCTACTCATGGCAATGGTCCTCTTTTCCCAATCTTAAGATGAGATTCCTATCACACAAAAGCACACATTAAAAAGCTCACAACATAATAAAAGGAATGGACAAATAATAATTGTGAGGAGAAGTCCTTTTGAGGTCAACTTTGAATTTTAGCATTTTAAAGGCATGATGCCTAGTTGCTCTTCAACACATTTTGCATTCTAAAGGCATGAGGCCTAGTTGCTCTTGAACTCCTTTAAGCATGGGTGAATCCTAATTCTAAGTCCTTTCTCCTTTTGTATTTTGGTTCACGTCAAAACAAACACAAAACAACACAAAATAACAATATATTTATATACAATAATGGGCTCAAATGAGCAAAAGAAAAATGACATAAACATAAGATATGTGCTCAAGTGAGCAAAATGAAAATCAAGATGAATAATGAGCAAGAAATAAATGACATTAAAAGTAAATGACAAGAATTTAAAAGCTCAATAAACTTAGTAGTTAGTAGAGTTATGTTAGCTTGTCATAAGACAATGTAGCGCTATTTTAAGCAATCGTAAGTGGACTAATATAGTAGCCACACCTATCTGAGGCCGGTCAATAAGAATATAGGCAAAGAACACAAGTTAGAGGTCATGACTAGTAAGCCAAGCTCCATAAACTTGCCATACCAAACAAGAGGGGAAGGGCCTTGTATTGACTTTTGGTTATTTGCTTGACCAAGAAGCAACCTATCTTTGACATAAAATAACTCACATGATCATGGATCAAGTTGAGTTTGGTTTGGATCAAAGAAGATTAAACTTCTATTTGTCAGGACCAACCTCAAGACTTTAACTCATTGGCCATTGAGGGAAAGAAAAGGATGAAGATGAAAGGGAAGGGGGTAAGAAGACAACAACCAATCCCAATTGATCAAGGGATAACTCATCCTTGATCAAATTCATTCATCTCTCTAGGTGATGATCCTTAAGGATTCTCAAACCACAAGATCCAATGAATTTGATCAAAGTTGAATCAATTTAACATTGATCAACACCAAACAGAAGAGGAATGAATATAACAAGTCAAGACGACAATAATATTTTTTTGGTAATTTTTGAATTAAAAGAAAATACAAATAAAAAACAAACAAACAAAGTTGAACCTCAAATTCAATTCAAAACAACTTCAATAAGTCCAATTAAATTTTCATAGGTCCAACATGGTCAAACAAACTTTGACTAATTTTCTCACAAATTTTTAAAGCCAGAAAGCAATTAAAATTAATAAAAAACAACAACCAAAAATAGCATAATATGAATTAAAATCTCAAATAATCTCAAAACAAACAAGAAATTGTTGAGACTATTTTTCATTGACTTATCATGATCCATAGATGCTATGAAAATATTTTTGTATTTTTCTAAAGACAGAAAGCATTTTAAAATGAATTAAAATCATTAAAAACCAAATAATTCATGAAAAATATCAAATGAGGTCACAAAAATAATTAAAAATCATAAGATGAAACTAGATTTTTCAAGAAAAAATTTAAAGTTGGTCTCATATTTTTCTGACCTCATATTAATTTTTTATGAATTATTGGAAATAGAATGAATTAGAAGAAAATAAAGAGAAAATGAAATAAAGTGAAAAAAGCTGAGCCACCGGATCTGTCTCATTAAATGACGTGGCGTGTTACACGACCTGGATCTGAGGGTGCATGATGCACTCAAGTCAACAACGAAACACAATGAATTAAAAAAAGTAATTAGAATGGATGCACGAGATTAGATCATGAGGGAGAGATCCAATGGCTGATGTAACACCCATTTTTCTACCCCAAAATATTTAACAGATAATCAGAGTAAATAAGCACGCACATAAACAAAAGGGCGTCACATCGACGTTTTCAAAAACTAAAAGCTTTCAAAAACCAACAATACACCTGGTCATTTAAAATAACACATCTCAATTATCATGAATATTCAAGCATATGCGTTCGCAGCGGAAAATAAAGAATACTCATGTATTTCATAAAATGATCCATGTCCCATACCATGATCATCTCTCAACAATCATCTCAAGATAACATAACTCAAGTAATAACATACTGCATCTCCAATGAGATATGAGTTCGATACTACCAATCTACCCAGTGTTACATGACCAAAGCATTGACTCATTACCTAATCGTCAAACTAAAATACGGAAACTCTCCAGCTAATCTCGAGCGAGCTACCGTCCTCTTACTTCAGTGATACTACTCTGGAGTATCTGCACGATACCCATGTAAATGTAACATTCAAACAGAAAGGGTGAGAATTCAAATCATTATGAAATAGCATAATAAGGCACAATGATTAAATCAACAATTAAAGGAATTCATCACACCTTGGATAATCATGTCAATAATATTAACCAACATTTATTTCACACGTTTCAGACATACATTAACACTCAAGAAGTTAATACAAAAATTCAATGCAATATTCTCAAATATACACATAATCACAATTATCACATAATCACATATTTCACCAAGTTAAGTATCCAAACATCACCAAATTCAATTACCATATCTCACACATACATCACAATCACAACCATGCAAACATTCAACTATCACATGACTCTAATGTGACTCAATGCAAGACATGGGACTCTATGCATGTGGTACCATCTACTACCTCGCCTATTTCCATTAAGGATCAACGAGTGCTCATCTACCTCGCCTATTTCCAATTCAGGATCAACGAGTGCTACATCTACCTCACCTGTTTCCAATTAGGATCAATGAATGCTACATCTACCTCACCTATTTCCAATTAAGGATCAATGAGTGCTCATGTGAACCCACAGTTTCACCACTTCCACAATGAAGTCGACCATGCTATGAATGAATGCACACATACCAACACATATGCAATTAAGATCATCTCTACCATCTTAACATTCCACATATCACCATAACTCAACTCTATGAATTATCCACCAATGGTACATATACACATTCATAACAACATATCATCCACAATTACATATACACATTCATAACAATATATCATTCACAATCCACCTGGTACATATACACATTCATAACAATATATCATTCATAATTATGCATCACACCATTCATCATGCAATAACCAATTCATGTTACCACATGAATAATATCAATAAATAACAACAACTCATCAACATCTTAACATCATCGACATAACAACATAATTATCACACAATCATATTACAACAATGCAACGATTCATCAACCAAACGTATAACCCAATATATTTATCAATACAGTAGGCATGTGAATATTATTAAAACATATTAACAATCAATACCATGTTTTAGGTATGAGCATTAGCTTTCTAACGCTTCAAACGCCACCAAAATTGGACTTACGAGTTAAAAGTTATGATCAAAACCGTGCACGAAGGCATTACTAAAAATTGTTGTTTATTAATTTTTCAACATAATTTTCATCTTCTTCAATCCCCCTAACGTCCATGAAATAATCTACAAAATTATTTTATTCCTGAAACAAAGTTATAGCCCTCTGTTTCAGCTATCCAACGCTTCAAACGGCACTCGATTTGGACTTACGGATCAAAAGTTATGACCAAAACGATTTCGACAATAAAACATAAAAACAGGCCGCGAGTGCGACGGACAACATGCAGAATTTTCCGCGGTTTTCATCGTTGGAGGACTTCCAGACCTCCGATTTCAATTCCGTAAAAAGCCAAACGTTCAGAAAATTATAACTCACACAATACTCCAAATATATAACGTTAATTTGCAGTTTTAACACAATCAATCACCACAATCGAGCATACTCATCAAAACCTAACAATTCCAAACAACCATACAAAATTAGGGATTTTAACCTAAACATACATCTACCCATTGACCCAATCATACTAACCCATAATAATAAGGATTCCCCCCTTATCTCTTCAATTTGATGGAAACCCTAGCTCTTCTCTTTACTTTTCCTCTCCTCTTTCTCTATTGCCTTCAATGATCAAATGAATCCTAATTCTCACTCTCCTCACCTCTTACTATTTATATTAGTATTCTAGTTGGGCTTAAATCATGACATCCATCTAATTTAATTGTTATGCCAAATAATACCTAATATTCAAATATCTCTTATTTAAATTTAAATAAATTAAACCACTCACTATGCACACCAAGTTAGTTAATTCAATTATTTAATTATATCAACTAAATAATTAATTAACACACCAAATTAATTAATATACTCGATCATTATACTACCTAACAACCGATTAATTAATTAACACTCCAATTAAATAAAATAAAATGTCCTAATAATAATATAAGAATTAATTACTAAAATTGGGTTGTTACAGCTGTGATCAGTACACGTGGTGGTGGTGGAAACCACCACCTTCTCCGATCAACCAAACAGAATCCAACCAGAAATTGAAGGAAAACGAATCTCATCAAAAATGAAAAACAAGGGCATGGAAATGAAGCTTATGTGATGTAGATCATCACTGTACCATTAGATTCCTCTCATTCTTCCTATATTGAGAGAAAAGTGAAGGAGAAAATCATGGTGTCCACACGGATTGATCTTGAAATGAAAAATTAAATGCACCAAAAGTTTGCCTCAAGTATGAGGACTTCAGAGAACCACAAAAACACAAGAATACTACATTGAATCGTGAGTTTCAGATCCAAACAGTTTGAGCTTATACCTTCAAAAATGGTGAGTTTCTGGCCACGAATCCTTCAAGCTTTTTGCTCCTTTTTGATCTATGAATATAGGGAAGATGATTGGCTAAGGAATCTAGCTTTGAAACTCAACTAATGTTGCTGAATTTCAAGCTCGAAAATATTGAAAAAATGGTGAGTGATTCCTTTGGTGAAGGTTGTGGTTTCAATTCAGCAGCATGTGGGATCTCCAAAGGGTTTCCAAATGAAGGAGAGGAAACCCTTATTTATAGGTAAATGCATCTGATCATCACACTTTACTCATGTGCATGGGAATTGCAATTTTGAATGCATGGGCCTTTGTTGACGTGTGAGAGGCCCATGAATGGTTGAAGGGACTTGCTGAGCTCATATGGAAAGCATGTGGTCGTGCACATGGAATGGAAAAGGCTTGCATCTCAAGTTTTAACATAAAATGTCAAAAATACACATAAATGAAGAAAAATTTGAATCTCTCAAATGGTATATCCAAATGACTATTGTGATTATTGGTTGGAAAGCTCTTGAAATAAGGAATAAAAGTCATGTTGGGAAAAAAACCATTTGACATATGAAAATTGATCAAAACTGGCTTGGAAAGTTCAAGTGTAAAACATGTTCAAATCACTTTGAAAAAGTCAACCAAAAGTAAGCTTCGCCAAACCCCTCTGACCTCATGATACAAGCTTCAAATGAAACAATCTCCAACATAAAACTTGCACCTTATCGACACCCAAGTTCCATTGATATTGACAACACTTGATTGGATCAACCAAGAATCAAAGGTTTGTTGCAAGTCACGAGCATGGAGTCTGGGTAAGAATCATCCCAAAGGAGTGAACTAAGGATAAAACCTGTAGATCATGTTCTAAAAAGTTCCCAGAGTCTTAATTCCATCTATCGGATATTACAGGTTAAGATGACTGACTCATCAACCCATAATATTCTCAAGAGAAACTCGTCTGAGTGTAGTATCGCGTAACAACTGTTATCAAGTCTACACCTGAACAGTTTCCGCACTACGTCCTAAATAGGCCAAGATGGGTTAGGTGTTCTAAGGTCCTCAGCTTTTCAGACCCAATTAGAAATAGTCATGCCTAACCACAAATACTTTTGTGACATTTCCAAATCGAAATGAGCCTCCACTGAGAAGATGGATCTCAAGCCAACTTGTTAAAGACTACTCCACACAAGTCGAACATGACTATACCATCCTCCTATCTTAATTTCACTCAAGTTCGGGTTAGAACTTATCTCACCACTCAGAGATCACCAAACACAAAAAGAAGATTATATCACACATACATATATACAAACATCACATATATACAAATATATTCACACAAAAAGTAGGCTAAACCCACTGGAGACTACTCCCCAGCAGAGTTGCCACTTTATTTCTGTAGCGGGAAAATCATGATCATGAAGCTATTGACAAGCTAGAGATCAATTAACAAGAGTCGCCACCGCAATTTTATTGTTTCCAAGGGGAAAGGGAAAAATGCGAACAAAACCCAAATAGTAAGAAGTTTTCAAATAAAAACTAATGAAAGTCAGAGATCGCGGGTAAGGGGGTTGGTTACACAGAGGGAAGGTGTTAGCACCCAAAGTGTCCTAGGTACTCCTAGGGAGCCCTTTTTGTGTGCATATGTATTTTGTACAAAGTGAGGTTTACAAACAAATAGAATGGGGGGATGGGAAAAGAATTGGTTAATTATATTTTTGTGTTTGACAAGACCTTCGGTCTTGAGCCTACATACCAATATAAAAATGAGGGATCAAAACCTCATAGTTTGTGCTAGAAATTTCAAAGTGAGTATGTTGATTTTAACAAAATTAAGCTTGAAAGGCACAAAGGCCTAAAATAGTTTGAATGAGTTAGTTCTTTTTTTTTTTGGCTTTTTTTGAAAGTGTAAGTCAAGTATGGTTAATTTTATTTACAAGTTTGATTTAAGAAAATGAGTTTTTTAAAAAAATGCAATCGCATAAGGCCAAAGTTTCTACCCTTTTTTGTAAAAGTGGTCTAAGTTTAGAACAAAAGTAGTTCACATAAAGAAGTTTTTGAAAATGGAGGGAGAGATTTTGAAATTAAAGAAGTGGGGAGAAGATGAAGAGATTACCCTAGATACAAGAAATTAAAAAGTTTAAAGTTGAAAAGATATGACCAAATAGGAGCAATCCAATAGACAAGTATGTCAATAGAAACCCGGAATTCCCTTGGACTTTTTAGAATCAAGCAACACACAAATGCACAACTATATCAATCTTGAAGAGCAAAGGCATCAAATAAAGATGGCCACATCCAAGCTTATCCACTTCAATGATCTTCTTCAAAATAGCCCATGTAGCAGATGAATTCCACGAGTCACAGGTTCAACATAACAGGTTAACAAGGATCAATGTTGCAGATGAATCTGGAGAGATCTTGAATGATGTATCAAATGAATTCAAACTTGCAAGCTCTTGGTCTCTCAATAAATTGGCATTGGCCAAGTCCATTAGCTAAGGAATGTTGCCTAAATCCTAAGTCCAATTGGGGAGATCAAAACAATAGTCCACTCAAATTGTCTTTTAGGGTTTTTGTTATTATTATGTGCATTAATGGTCAAAGACCAATCAAACAAACAAAGCAACAAAGTATATCACACAATATGGTCCAAGTGGGCAAAGTGAAAATTGCATAAACATAAATAATTAGAATGATATGTACAATGACAAATGATAATAGAGCAATAAAAATAAATTGCGTTCAAAGTAAAAGCTTGAAGGTAAAAGTTAATGGTTAGTAAGTTAGTAGTTAGTTTTGCTTGCTTTTTGATTTCAAGACATTCTTTGGAGAACACTCAACCCACTTTCCACAAGCATGGATCCTTGAACCAAAACATCTTCCAAGGGAAGGAAAGAAGGCCAAGTTTACACACAATACCATGGAAGAGGGGAGACTTACAATCTCACTAACTAGAATGCTTATGCCTTTTGTGTCACAAATTTAGCGCTATGTTAAGCAATCGTAATTGGACTAATGTAGAAGTCACAACTATTTGAGGCCGGGCAATAAACTTTTGGTGTTAATGCATGTTGGAGACATAGTATTAAGAACTATGCCCATTAAACATACCACACACAAAAATATGCAAAGGTGTGGCCTAATCTCATCCATACTCATGTTAATCTTTCAATCAACTAGCATTTGGACTTTTGAGATGTCATTGGCCAATTTAAATGAATGGATGAAGAAGGGGAATTAAATGAAGAGGGAAAGGGATGAATGAGATCACAAATTGGTCAAAGGAGGACTTTTACCAAATTAATATTATTCATTCATTTTGGGAGATGGAATGTACATTCCATCAATCCCCTAAATCCAACAATATTAACTTGACAAAGTTAAATCAACCTTGACCAAGGCCCAACAACAAATGAGAAACTCAAATAAGTCAATCCAAATGGTCAACACAATTAAAATGACATTTATTCAATTAAAAATATTAAAATAATACATTGAATTCAAATATGTTTTGTCCAAATCCTAAAATCACATCAAAACACCAAATAAATGGCCATGTGATTTATCATAGGTCAAACAAGGTCAAAGGACCTTGGATAAAAAATTTCATAATTTTTGGACACTTAAAAATATTTTTAAACAATTAAAAACAAATGAAAAATCAATTAATTCATGAAAAATATTAATAATGATCTAAAAAATAATTTTAATTCAGAATATGAAAGAGAATTTTTTTTGGAAATTTTTGGTGAAAGTCCTATATTTTTTTGATCAATATTGAATTTAATATGAATTATTGAAGAAAATGAAATAAAAAGGAAAAACAAAAATTGCAAAAATACGTGGACCATCAGATCTCCCTCATTAATTGAGGTGGCAGATCTGATGATCCACAGCGCGTGTTCCACCAATGCACGAGTCCACTGCGTTGTAAACTTGGTAATCACAATGCACGACTAAGATTATAACACAGGAGTTGGATCATACGGTCTAGACCTCAAACACATCATCATCGGAGCCAGAACTCCGGTTGTCTTCTCCGGCGAGCCTCGCCGGACTGGTCATCATCAACCATCACCAAAATTTCAAACAGGGACATGATTTTAAAGAGAAAATATCATTGAGCACAAATATCACCTCCATTTCTTCCAATTCCAACTATATTGAGAGATACGTGGAATTGAAAAATGAGGTTCATGATTTGAGTTGGTTCGATTCAGCATCAAAACAACTCAAACACCTTGCCTACATTGGTAGGACTTCAGCCAACATAATAATCAAGAGAATTGAGCAAGAAACAAGGAGAATCGAAGACATCAAATTTTCTGCAAAATACCTTTAATGGAGGTCTGAGCTTATTCAGCATCAAAATAACTCAAACACCTTGCCTACATTGGTAGGACTTCAGCCAACACAATAATCAAGAGAATTGAGCAAGAAACAAGGAGAATCGAAGACATCAAATTTTCTGCAAAATACCTTTAATGGAGGTCTGAGCTTGCTATATATTGATCTGAATTGTGCTTTGCTTCACTTCAATTGCTTGCAGAAGAGGAATGAAATGGCTTAGAATCAAAGGACTCCTGGAGAATTGAATTCCAAAACAGTGGAGATTCAAGCTCAAATTCAAATGAATTTCTCAAGTTTATCCTCTTGGTATGAAGGGTTTTTGTGAGAATCAAAGCTTGCACAGTGAGTGTGTTAATTCTGATTACAAGAGCTTCAATTTATAGAGGATTCAAATGATAATTGCACACTCCTTCAAGTTTCCAAAATTGGCAAAATGATGTAAGCAAGTTGCATGAGCGTGCATAGGCCCATCAAATGATTGTTCAAAAGTCCATAATGAAGTTCATATGCATTGGAGGTGGATTGGATTGCAAGGCAATTGAGCATTGTTGTTTGAAGTTTGATCCATGACACATGATACCAGCCTGTTTAAGCCATGTGCAGGCTATGCATTTCTCATCCAAAATGCATGAATATTAGCTCTTTGGAAAGGTGAGATCAAGAGGAACAAGTTTTATGTTGAACATGTTTTCATTTGAAGCTTGGAACTTGGAGATATTTGACGTGGAAGTTTGGAAAATTTTGACATATTGAAAATTTTCTAAGTGTCAAGCCATATGTCTCAATATTCCACCTTGCTTAACTTTTTATGGGAGCTTCAAATGAGAACCGTGTATTCATCAAAGTTGTAGCTCTCTCAAATATCTTCAAAATGGTCACAAATTTCATGTCATTTGGGTTTGAAATGATAGAGTTATGCATTTTTGAAGTTTGGCAAAATCACTTGATCAATGGTATAGGTCAAAAGTGACCGATAATGTAGCCTCATATAACATGTGCAAAGAAGTTGAATTATCTCCCACTCCAAACATCAAAGTTGAATTAGACACATTCTATTTGATTTCGAAACTTGGAAAACCTTCATCTCATAAAAATTGAGCAAGTTATGGCCTTGGGAAGTTGACTTTCAAATTAGGGTTTAGACAAAATGACCTATAATGTTTCAACATAGAAAATGATTTTCCAAGCAAACCTAGCTCTAGGTATAAACATAAGAGTTGTTTAAAATGTCATTTAGAGTAAGCTTTCTCTTGGAATCATTTTCATATGGTGAAAAGTGTAGGAGATAGGGTCTAGGGAGACCCAGTTTTGATCAGATGAATTCATCTGGCCAACCACCATCAACCAACTTGCTAATTTCCAATTCTCTTGACTTTATTGGCTCATGGTAGATAATATATGCATAAGATGATTAAATTTGAAGTGTCCCTTTAGAAATTTGATCAATTGGTGAGATAACTTGTTGGAGAAGTTACTCAAGATACTTAGTCAAACTAGGGTTTCCAAGGCAAATCACCCTCAAACTCTTAAAGAAAACTTAATCAATATAACATGTAGAAGCAATTGGGACTCATACATGATGCCCATAACCATTCTTGAATCAATTATTGATGGTGCTCTTTGTTCATGAGGGTCTCAAACCCTAGATGTGATCAATGAATCAAGGAAATCATGTCCCTTACCTACAAAAGAGTTAGACAAATACAAAGACATATTTATTTGGTATTTTGGTTAGTAAAATGATAAAATACAAGTATGATATAATCACAAAGTGTTTGGTGATCTCTCCCAAAACAAACCCAATGAAAAGGGGTAAGGAGGATGTCAAGGTATGATCCCAATGCTAATGCTTGTGATGAAATGCATGAGGGATATTAGGGTCAAAATTAGGGTCTTACAGCTGCCCCTATTTAAGGACATTATAACTGAGGCAGGTGAAGGTTAAAATCTTCGGCTCGGCTCAATAGAATGGGCTTAAATAACAACATAGAGAAACAAATTTTGGTCCCTAAGAGACCTCATGATGCATATGATATGAATGCAAAAGTTAATGTTTTGCGGGGAAATATTGCCACAAAGGAAAAAGAAATCAGAGGGACCGAAAATCTGCAGGAGCACAATGCATTCCATAAGGAAAACTCATTGGGGAGACAGAGACTCTGAGGGGATAAAAGGAGTTATGCGTAGGCCAGGCTACGACTTAAAACTATTGGGGGACTTGAGGGGATCCATATAAAATGGAAAGACTCAGTCGGGGAAACAAACATCCGCAAGGGAAAAGCGATTTCACTAAGGAAATGCGCACTCGACTTGACTGGGATGAAAATAAAATTTCAACGCAGGAGGAGCAAACATCTATTATCTACTACCTGTTACTGGGTAAGGAGATAATAAAGATCTGACAGAGAGAACATCCGTCATCGGTCAGGATGAACATATCAAGGACGACTCGCTGAGAACCGCCAGGAAGAAGTATTCATTACCGGTTACTGGGTAAGAATAGCCTTGCTGGGGAAAACTGCAGAAAAAAGGATTTACAACTACCAGTAACTGGGCAGGAGACCAAAGGGTGAGAGTATCCGTCATCGGTTAAGATGAACATATCAAGGATAAACTCAATAGGGAAGAAAATCCATCACCGATTAAGATAAACATATCAAGGATAAACTTGCATGGGGATGTCAAAGAGGATACCCGTCATCGGTTAGGATGAACATATCAAGGATATACCAACTGAACAACAAAAGGGAAATTACATCTATCGAAAACTGGATAGAAAACCGTCGGAGAGGGAATCTGTCACCGGTTGGGATGAGCATATCAAGGATTAAACTCTGCGAGGGGACAAAGTCGGATTTACAACTACTGGTTACTGGGTAGAAGACCAATCAAAGAGAACATCCGTCACCGGTTAAAGTGAACATATCAAGGATAGACTCTGAAAGGGTAGAAAATAGGGATTACATTTATCAGTTACTGGATAGAATACCAAAGAAGAGAAAATTTGTCACTGGTGAAAGTGAACATATCAAGGATAGACTCCGCTAAAGGGAACAATAGGATTTACAACTACCGGTTACTGGGCAGAAGACCAACAAGGAGAAGAAAACCCGTCATCGATTAAGATGAATATATCAAGGATTAACTCTCTGGGGAAACAAAATAGGGTTACAACTACCTTTTTACTGGGTAGAATACCAAAGAAGAGAATATTCGTCACTGGCTAAAGTGAACATATCAAGGATAGACTCCTGCGGGGAAAAGAAAGATATTTGTCACCTGGTTAAGATGAACATATCAAGGATATACTTCCGGAGACTCCATTGGGGAGAAAAGGGGTACTTTTGTCGGGTATTGGGCAAGAAGTAACAAACCACACACTAAGAAGAATATTACCAGCTACTGGGTAATAGACTCTTAGGGGACCAAAATATCTATCTAGGTAAGAGCTAGAAAGAATAGTCAATCAAGACTCAACCCAATGAGGACATAACTCAAGGGGAGTAATTCCATCAGGAAAATTTGCCGGAGAGGAAACTGAAATAACAATCATCCACGAGGAAACAAACTCAGTGGGGAAGCAGGGAAAGGTTAAAGTCTTTTCTCCTTAAGGGCTGACACTCTACACTTGAACGAGGACAGACACCAGATTTGGTATGGGGATAAAGTACCGCCATAACAGAGAATGAAAATCTAGAACAAATCAAATATGCAGGATATGTAAAAATCATGAAATTATATGAATGTATATGTATATGTATATATGGTGATTATGCTGGAAAAAACGATCACGAAGGATACATAGGTGTCCCAAAGAATTTGAACCACCGGTACAATCCTCGGTCAATCCACAAAAATCATGGAGACAAACTGCTGGAGAACAGAGAGATCAACATCCCAAAAGCTCAAACCCTAGCTGGGGAAGGAGGAGATCTGCCAAAGATAAAACACATCTAAATTGTAGGGAGTTTTAGGTTAACACCATAACATGGGAGACAACCCTACTGGGGAAGAAAACCAAAAGCTGCTCAGGAACCAGGGGGAAACTCTGTCTGGGAGAAAAGATACGACAATTGGTGGGGACACCAAAGCGATCTACCGGGGAGAGATCAAACATCTTCTGATGATAATCTACCTGCTGAGGATAAACGAACTCCTTTGGGAAGGCCGAAACTCTGTTGAGGACCAGGACACACCGTCGGGGATTTGAATCAATCAACTCAGCTAGGGAACAGAAAATAAATTCCACTGGTGTATCAAACACTCCACCAGAACTGAATCTGCTAGCTGAGGAAAACAGCACTCTCCTGAGGAAATGAATCAACACTGATGCCTAGAGATACCCGAAGAGTTACTGCTTGGGAAACCTCAGATGCTTCACACTTAAGGACTTGCTATTCACCGAAATGTTGTTGATATTACTGTTACATGCTTTGGAAAAGTTCTTGCTTTTATATATTTAAGAAAATTTGATTTTAATTTAAAAATTTAATTTCAAAATGATCATAATAAAATTTAAAACTATTGGCTGAAGTAAATAAGAGGAGAAACAATTGGATAAAAGCTCAACTTTATTTATAGAATGGTAGTCTGTAAATGACAAGACTCCATAGATTTTACAAAGTTGAAAATGGTAATTTTCATGGAAAAGGGTTACATTGAATACAAATGATCCTTAATCCTTCTACCAAATCTTGATATCCACTGTGTTTTTGATCGCTGCTGAAGATGAACCGACGTCAACCCTTGTGCTCAAACAAGTCTTCAAAATCACTGAAGATCAGTGGAATGCAGTTACTTGCCATAATCCCTAAGTTTTGCATAAGTTTCCCCAAGGTGGAGTACTCAACTTATCGGGAAATTATTTATGTTTTTATGTCTCTAATTTTTGCCTGGATCGCCCTTTCGGGTTTTCAATCCACTGAGACGCTCATTTATGCCTAAGTCGCCCTTTCGGGTTTTCAACTTAGCGAGTTGTTTTTTTCTTTTTTAGGCGAAGTATTTCTTGACTGCATCTGTGTTCACAGGACGAGTGAACTTTTCACCATCCATAGTTGTAAGAATCAATGCACCGTCTGAAAAGGCTCTTTTAACAACATATGGGCCTTCATAATTAGGAGTCCATTTTCCTCTGGAATGTGGCTTGAACGTCAAAATCTTCTTAAGCACAAGGTCACCTTCTTTGAACACTCGAGGTTTGACTTTCTTATCAAAAACTTTCTTCATCCTCTGCTGATATAACTGACCATGTCACATGGCAGTTAATCTCTTTTATTCAATCAAATTTAATTGGTCAAACCTGGTCTGACATCATTCAACTTCAGTCAACTTGGCTTCCATGAGCACATGTAACGAAGGAATCTCAACCTCTACGGAGAGCACTGCTTCCATAACATAAACAAGAGAGAAAGAGGTTGCCCCTGTTGAAGTGCGGACGGATGTACGATACCCATGCAAATCAAATGGGAACATCTCATGCCAATCCTTGTACGTGACAACCATCTTCTGGATAATCTTCTTAATGTTCTTATTCGCAGCTTCAACAACCCCATTCATCTTGGGTCTATAGGGAGAAGAATTATGATGTGCAATCTTGAAATCTTTGCAAATAAATCCCACCATATTATTATACAAGTTCGATCCATTATCAATAATGATCTTACTTGGCACACCATAACGGCATATAATCTGATTCTTGATAAACCTTACAACAACTTGCTTGGTTACATTTGCGTATGATGCCGCTTCAACCCATTTTGTGAAGTAATCAAATTCCACCAAAATGAAATGATGTCCATTCGAAGCTTTGGGTTTAATCATCCCAATCATATAAATTCCCCACATGGAGATGGGCCATGGGGAGGAGATAACATTCAATAGTGTCGGAGGAACATGAATCTTATCAGCATAAATTTGACACTTGTGGCATTTCTTCACAAACTTGCAATAGTCAAATTCCATTGTTAGCCAATAGTAACCTGCTCACAACATCTTCTTTGCCATTGCATGTCCATTGGAATGAGTACAAAAGGAACCTTCATGCACTTCGGTCATCAACAAGTCTGCTTCGTGTCTATCCACGCATCTGAGAAAAACCATGTCGAAGTTTCTCTTGTACAGTACATCACCATTCAAGTGGAAATTACCGGCTAATCTTCTCAAAGTCTTATTATCTTTCCAAGATGCCCCAGGCGGGTAGATCTGACTTTGAAGGAAACATTTGATGTCGTAATACTACGGTTTCTCGTCTTTGATCTCTTCAATAGCAAACACATGAGCTGGCCTGTCAAGATGCATCACAGATGAATTAGGAACTTCATTCCAATACTTCACTTCAATCATTGATGCCAATGTTGTAAGAGTGTTTTCCATCCAGTTCTCATCTCGAGGGATATGATGAAACTCAACCTTTGTAAAGAAAGTTGAAATCCTCCTCGCATAATCTCTATATGGTATTAAACTGGGTTGATTTGTATCCCATTCTCCTTTGATCTGATTCACTACCACAGCTAAATTACCGAAGACATCCAAATATTTGATTCTGAGATTCATGGCCTCTTCAAGCCCTATAATGCAAGCTTCATATTCTGCCATGTTGTTTGTACACTTGAAAGTCAATCTAGCTGTAAATGGTAGATGCATGCCTTGAGGAGTAATAATCACTGCCCCAATGCCATTTCCATATTGATTAACAACTCCATCAAATACCATGCCCCAACGGGAACCAGACTTTGGCCCTTCTTCTAGCAATGGTTCATCACAATCTTTCATTTTTAGGTACAAAATATATTCATCAAGAAAGTCATACTGTACTGACTGATAATCTTCAATTGGTTGGTGAGCCAAATGGTCAGCCAAGATACTACCTTTGATTGCTTTCTGAGATCGGTATTCGATATCATACTCTGATAAAAACATCTGCCAACGGGCATTTCTCCCAGTTAAAGCAGGCTTCTCAAATATATACTTAATTGGATCCATTTTGGATATCAACCAAGTGGTGTGATTCAACATATACTGACGCAGACGCTTAGCAGCCCAGGCCAATGCGCAACAAGTTTTTTCAAGCATTGAATACCGAGTCTCACAGTCGGTGAACTTCTTACTGAGGTAATAAATTGCAAATTATTTCTTCCCAGTCTCATCTTGTTGACCAAGAACACAACCCATACTATCTTCCAGCACAATCAAATACATGATCAACGGTCTTCCTTCAACAGGTGGAGACAAAATCAGAGGCTCAAGCAAATATTCTTTGATACTATCAAAAGCTTTATGGTAATCTTCGGTCCAATCACAAGACTGATCTTTCCAAAGAAGCTTGAATATAGACTCACATGTGGCGGTCATGTGGGAAATGAATCTGGAAATATAATTCAAGCGGCCAAGAAAACCTCTGACTTGATTCTCAGTTTTGGGTGCAGGCATCTCTTGTATTGCTTTGACCTTGGCAGGATCAACTTCAATACCTTTCTCACGGACAATAAAGCCCAACAACTTACCAGAACGAACACCAAAAGTACACTTATTGGGATTCAAGCAGAGTTTATACTTCTTCAATCTCTGGAATAGCTTCAACATATGCTCAACATGTTCCTCTTCATCAATTGATTTAGCAATCATGTCATCGACATAAACTTCTATCTCTTTATGCATCATATCATGAAAAAGAGTAGTCATTACTCTTTGGTAAGTTGCACCAGGATTCTTTAGACCGAAAGACATCACTCTATAACAGAATGTTCCCCAGGGTGTAACGAACGTGGTCTTCTCCATATCCTCGGGTGCCATCTTAATCTGATTATATCCGGAAAATCCATCCATAAACGAAAAGACTTTGAATTTAGCAGTATTGCCTACCAACATATCAATGTGTGGCAGAGGAAAATCATCTTTCGGACTGGCTTTATTCAAATCTCTATAGTCAACACACATGCGTACTTTTCCATCCTTTTTCGGCACTGGCACAATATTGGCCACCCATTGCGGATACTCAGCAGTTACAAGGAAACCGACATCAATCTGCTTCTGCACTTCCTCTTTGATCTTCACAGCCATATCTGGATGCGTTCTTCTCAACTTCTACTTGACTGGCAGGCATTTTGGCTTCTATGGAAATCTATGCTCCACAATATCAGAATCCAACCCAAGCATGTCTTGATAGAACCAAGCAAACACATCTAAATACTCTCGAAGTAGATCAATCAACCCCTTCTTAGCATTTGTACACAGTCGAGATCCAATCTTGACTTCCTTCACATCATCCTCGGAACCCAAGTTGACTAGCTCAATCTGCTCTTCAAACGGCGGAATAATCCTCTCCTCTTACTCAAGAAGATGGGACAATTCATCACTCACTTCTTCATCACTTTCCTCCTCGGCCTCAAACACGGGGAATTCAAAATTTGGAGAAGGAGAAGGATCATTGTATTCAATGGGGTTAGGAACCAACCTGCATAGTGATTTGATACTTTGATTTTAGAGAAGTGAATTTGTGACCAAATATTATGAAGATGGACAATTATCTTGTTTATTTATGTTTTTTTTTTGTGATTACCATTTTTAGAATAAAGCAAAGAGTAAAAACAAAACATCAAAGATGAGGATGAATAGAATTAATTTTATTGATGATCAATTTAAAATTCCCAACAATGTTCACTTCTCCTTTAGGCATAGGAGAAAGACTTTTAAAATATAAAAAGCAACTACTTAGATCGATGAAAAATAACAAGAATATCAACAGTAGTCCAATTGTTGCATGTCTGTCCATGCGTCATAAAGTTGGTGCAATCTTCCTTTTCATTATCCTCTAGTACATCAGCTAAGTGTTGTTCATCCCCATGAATGAACCCCCCACTACGGAAACTGAGTTGCATCTCTTCTGATCCAACGGTTGACGAGCCCTTCTGGAACCCCAAACCAGTTCTTCCCTTGTTGTCGGCGACCTCTACCACACGCCCCCACTGATCAACAGGACCTTCTTCAACAATCTTCTGCGCATCTTTCAGAGAGGACATAGGTGCCCCAACTCTCTTCTCAGCAGAAATAGACAAGGCTTAGAACAGTGTCCCAACCTCATCCTCAGCTCCCACATATGAAAAAGATGACAGATGGCTGACCAACGGTGCTTTCTCACCTCCCACAATCACCAACTTGCCATTCTTGACAAATTTGAGCTTCTGGTGCATAGTGGAAGTAACAGCCCCTGCTTCATGAATCCATGGCCTCCCCAATAAACAACTATAGGCCGGGTGAATATCCATTACCTGGAAAGTAATCTGAAAATCACTCGGACCTATCTTGAATGGAAGGTCCACTTTTCGAATGACATTCTTGCGAGAGCCATCAAAGGCTTTGACAATTACTCCACTGTACCTCATGGGAGCTCCTTGATAAGATAACTTTGACAATGTTAACTTTGGAAGCACGTTGAGTGACGATCCAGTGTCAACTCGCACGTTTGACAAAGCATCTTCTTTGCAATTCATCGAAATATGCAAAGCCAGATTGTGATTTCTTCCCTCTTCAGGGAGTTCTTCATCGCAAAAGCTCAAATGTTTTCATAAAGTGATGTTAGCTACTATATGATCAAATTGAGCCACAGTAACATCTTGCTCCACGTATGCCTGTTCAAGAACTCTCTGGAGTGCTTCTCTGTGCGCTTCAGAATTTAAAAGTAGAGACAACACGAAAATCTTAGAGGGAGTCTGAAGCAACTGCTCAACCACGTTGAATTCACTCCTCTTGATCAGTCGGAGTACCTCATCATCATCACTATTAGCTTTCAAATTGCTGGATTCACCAGACTTATCTCTTGAACAACCAATAGGATCTACACTAGGCACCTCCGCCTTCTTACCAACAATCAATTCTTCCTTACTCTCTGGGACAAATGGCCTAAAAACTAGACCACTGCAGATCACTTTCGTAACATCTGCAATGCTTACCACTGAACTGGTCGTAGGCAACGAGATCTCTTGACCTTTATCAATCATCGTAGCATTGTATTGATACGGTACAACTTTATCAGATGCATATGGGACTGGGCCCGCCAACCGTATTACCAACGACGAAACTCATATATTGCTGACGTTCTTGCTGCTATCATACTGCATCACCAACCGCCCTGGTTGCTTGAAATCGGGAACAATGACATTACCATCGTCATCTTCATGACGGGATTGACAAATCTGGATCTTGCCTTCATCCATCAGACGCTGGATGTCCCTTTTCACAACAAAGCACCCCCTTGGGTTCACACTACAAATATCACAACCTTCGTGATCATGTTCACATTCACTCACCATACAGATGTCCTTGTGTATCTGCACCAAGGATCCACGAATGAAATGCACATCAAAAACTTTATATTCACCTGGACAACCGTCCACCATATTCACTGAAGTATTCCCATTAGCGGGCAAGGGATTAGCTTTCACATTAGGTGTACGGTCTTCAAAAGACACCATGCCACTCTTCATAAGCTTTTACACCTCATATTTCAGTGGATAACAGTTCTCAATATCGTGCCCAGGTGCACCCTGGTGAAAAGCGCAGCGAAGTTCAGGTTTATACCACCAAGGAAGTGGTTCTAGTATTTGTGGCGGATTCCTTGGTTGAATCAAATTCTTGAGGACTAAAGATGGGTACAACTCTGCGTATGACATAGGAATAGGGTCAAAAGAGACCTTTTTCCTCTCAAAATTCTGTTGCTGGTGATGATTGTTGTTGGAATTGTTATTGTTGTAGGTGTTTGTTCTTTGTTGCGGTTGTTATTGTTGACGTTGATTTTGATACTGATGTTGTTGTTGTTGTTGTTGAATTGGTATTGTTGACTGATTCGAAAACACTGGAATAATAAAAGATACTTGATGATGATGATGTTGAAGGGGTGTTGAATTTCTTCTTGCTTGAGGCCTCCTCTGCCTCCCACTGCTTACTGCATTTGTTTCATCTTCCTTCCTCTTGCTAAAATTGCTCCCATACTTCTTGCTAGTTGACGCCTCTTCTTTCGACAATCGTCCTTCACGGACCCCTTCTTCAAGTCCCATCCCCATATTTACCATTTCGGTAAAATCACTGGGGGCACTGGCAATCATACGTTCATAGTAAAATGAACTCAGGTTTTTGAGAAAGATCTTTGTCATCTCCTTCTCCTCCAAAGGAGGAGTGATCTGGGCAGCCAACTCCCTCCAACGCTGGGCATACTCTTTGAACGTCTCCTTGTCTTTCTGAGACATAGACCTCAGTTGGTCCCTATCTGGCGCCATATCCACGTTGTATTTGTACTGCTTCACAAAAGCCTCACCTAGATCATTGAAAGTGTGGATGCTTGCACTATCTAGCCCCATATACCACCGGAGTGCAGCACCTGTCAAGCACCTGTATGGGTTGACATCTTGCAGGCATACATTACAAGATGACTGAGTGTACATGAGTTCCCTTTTGTAAGACCCTAATTTTGACCCTAAGATCCCTCATGGCATCATGTTATTGCACAAGTGCATTGCCTCAAGGATCATAGCATGTTTGGCTCATTAACCCTAGGTGTGGGACTTGTTTGAGTGTTTTGAGATCACCAAGCATGCTTGTATTATATATTATTGTTTTTCTTATTTTATTACTAACCAAAAGCACAAAAATATGTCACTAACTCTTTTTGTTCTGAAGCTCAAGATCATCATGTGCTCCACAATGCTCCTAGGAGGCTCCTAAGCCCAATGCAATGGCTAAATGAAGACAAGAAAAAGCATGAAAATGGTCCGCAAAGCTCCTAATCACCATATATGTCTCCCAAGTATCTCAATTTGCCAATTTGATGAAGATAACCCAAAGGGCTTGAAGATTGTTTCCCAAGGAAACCCTAATTTCACCATGCTTTGACTGTGCCTTGCCCATGAAGCAATCTCAACCTCTGATCAAATTAAATCAAGGTAAGTTTTTTCATTCACCATTTTATGCATATACGATCCTATTTTAGGCCCCTCAATCATTCATTCATCAAGATTGGAAGTTTGGCCTTGAAAAGTTGACTAGTCGAGTCATCTGACTAAACTGAAATCCAATGAGATATAACTTTTGATGTGTTTGTCAAATTAAGATGATCCCAAGAGAAACACTTTTCCTAATAACCATATAAACAACTTTCATGTTCATCAAAAATCCATTTGAAACTTTGAAGGTCATCATTCATTTCAAAACATTATAGGTCATTTTGACTGAAACCCTAATTTTGGGTCAACCTCCCAAGGGAATAACTTCCTTAATTCTTATGATTTTGAGGTGATACCAAATATATTGGAAAGCTTGAGATGTCTAATTCAAATGTTTTATGTTGGACAAAATTTCATAATCTTAAAAGAAATACATGTGATAATGCAAAACATTATAGGTCATTTTGGACCTAATTCATTGAATTTGAAAAAGTGCCAAACTTCAAATGGTCATAACTTTGTCATATAAAATCCAAATGATGCAAACTTTGAGTCTATATTGATCTTCTTGAAACGATCTACAACTCTAATGTTGGAGGTTTTTCCATTTGAATCATGCATCATGAAAACAGAGGGGTTTGTTTAAGCTTGCTTTTGGTAAAACGTTTTCAAAGTGACTTGAATATGTTTTGTACCTGAATTTTCACAGCCAGTTTTCATCAATTTCCAAATGGCAAATGATTTTTTGCCCAACATTACTTTTGTTCCTTATTTCAAGGGCTTTCCAACCATTACTAACATTACTCATTTGGATCTACCATTTGTGAGTTTCAAATTCATTTCCATTCATGTGCATTTTGTTATTTTATGATGAAACTTGAAAATGCAAGCTAGTTCCCTCTAAAGTGCACGACCAAATGCTCTTCATGTGAGCTCAACAAACTTCTGCAATCATCATTAGGCCTTCCACACGCCTGTACAGGCCCATGCATCCAATTTTCAATTTTCCATGCACATGAAAGAAGTGTGTGATCTGATATCTTCAGCTATAAATAACCACTCCATGAGCTTCATTCATGAACCTTTTGGAGATCTGAATTGTTGCAAAGTTGAAACCATAGCCATACCAAATGAATTATTCAAAATTTGTTCTTACTTTCTGTAAGACCCTAATTTTGACCCTAATATCCCTCATGGCATCATACCATTTGCTCATTGCATTGCCTCAAGGATCATAGCATGTTTGGCTCTTTAACCCTAGGGTTGGGACTTGTGTGAGTGGTTTGAGACCACCTAGCATGCTTTTATTGTATATTATTTCTTTTCTTATTTGTTTACTAACCAAAAGCACAAAAACATGTCACTAACTCTTTTTGTTTTGAAGCTCAAGTCATCATGTGCTCCCTATGCTCCTAGGAGGCTCCTAAGCTCAATGAAGTGGCTAGATGAAGATGAGAACAAGCGTGACAATGGTCCATAACTTTCACAATCATCATATATGTCTCCCAAGTATCTCAATTTGCCAATTTGATCAAGATAACCTAAAGGGCTTGAGGATTGTTTCCCAAGGAAACCCTAATTCAACTGTGCATTGAATGTGCCTTGCTCATGAAGCAACCTCAACCTATGATCAAATTTAATCAAGGGAAGTTCTTGAATTAATTATTTTATGCATATATGGTCCTATTTGAGTATCCTCAATCATTCATTCATCAAGATTTGAAGTTTGGCCTTAAGAAGTTGACCAGTCAAGTCATCTGACTAAACTGAAGATCACTGAGATACACCTTTTGATGTGTTTGTCAAATGAAGATGACCCCAAGATACAAAATGTTCTTAATAACCATATGAACAACTTTCATGTTCATCAAAAATCCATTTGAAACTTGGAAGGTCATCATTCATTTCAAAACATTATAGGTCATTTTGACTGAAACCCTAATTTTGGGTCAACTTCCCCAGGGCCTAACTTCCTTAATTTTTGTGATTTTTAGGTGATACCAAATGCATTGTAAATATTAAGATGTCTAATTCAAATGTTATGTTAGACAAAATTTCATAATCCTAAAATAAACACATGTGATAATACAAAACATTATAGGTCACTTTGGACCTAAGCCATTGAATTTTGAAAATGTCCAACTTCAAGTGCCCATAACTTTCTCATGAAAAATCCAAATTATGAAAAAATTTAAGTCTAAATTGATAATCTTGAAAATATATACAACTTTTATGTTGGAGGTTTTTTCATTTGAGGCATACATCGTTGAAACAGAAGGGTTTGAAGTTGCTTACTTTTGGCTAAAATTTTCAAAGGGAACCTAGACATGTTTTGTACCCCAAACTTCACAACCAGTTTTCATAAATTTCCAAACTCCAAATGAATTTTTGCCTAACATGACTGTTGTTCCTTATTCAAAGAGCTTTCCAACCATTACTCACATGACCATTTTTGGATTTTCCATGTGGGAGTTTCGAAGAGCTTAATGTTTATGCTCATTTTTGCAATTCACATCATAACTTGGAATGCAAGCTTGTGCAGCCTCTTTTACACGTCCAATTCACTTACATGTGATCTCAGCATGCATTTCCATTCATTCTTGGGCTTTGCACGCGCCTGTACAGGCCCATGCATGAAGGATCCAAGTTTCATGCACACAAGCAAAACACCACCTTGCATCCATTCCAGCTATAAATAGAGGCTCATGCTCATTCAAAAATAAAAACCTAGAGGAGATCTGAAATGCTGCTGGATTGAAAACCAAACCCTCACCTAAAGGAATTTCAGTTTTCATTTTCAATTTCAAGCTTGAATTTCAACATCATTAGTTGATCTTCAAGTCTTAATTCCTTAGCCTTGCATCATCATTACATCTCCAGATCAAAATTGGATCAAAAGCTTGAAAAATTCGTGTTGTTTGAAGCTCCATTTCAGAGGTATATCACCAAACTTCTTTGATTCAGATCTTGTTATATAATGTGAATTGCTTTGGTTTGAACTATTTTCTGAAGTCCTCAAGCATGAGGCAGGCCAGTGGTGGTCTTAATTTCATAAATCGTGCCATTTTAGGTCAAACACCATGATCTTCAAGCTCTTGTTTCTCTCTAAATAGGAACATTGAGAAGGATCCATGGTTACAGGGGTGATGTACATCACCTCAGCTTCATTTTGATACCTTGCTTTTTCATTTTCATTAAAGTTGAAATCCCTGCGCGTGGTGGCCGGAATCAGTTGTCTGGCCGGAGAAGATGGTGGTTTCCACCACCATCCCCACGTGGGAGTTTCTGGTCCATTGGATCTTGGTGAAATGTTATAATCGTGGCCTTCCATTATGTGGACTTATTTTAATGCAAAGAGTAGTGCGTTTGACCAAGGTGTTTCGTGCATCCGCGCCTCTGAACCCTCAGACCATGGTCACGTCATTTAATGAAATGATCCAAGCGCGCTGGTTTTTCCTTATTTTCTTATTTTCTGATTAATTACATTTAATTCCTTTTATTTTCAAAAATTCATAAATATTTTATTTGAAGTCATAAAAATATGAGACCAATGCCAAAAAATTTCTTGAAAAATCTAGTTTCATATTTTGATTTTTAATTATTTTTGTGACTTCATTTAATATTTTTTGTGAATTATTTGGTTTTTAATAGGTCAATGAAAAATAGTCCCATCAATTTTTTAATTTATTTGAGATTTATTTGAGATTTTAATTCATTTGTGTTATTTTTCATTTTTTTTAATTGTTTTAAAATAGTTTCTGATTTCAAAAATTGTTGAAAAAATTTGTCAAAGCTTATTTGACCATGTTAGACCTATGAGAATTTAATTTGACTTGTTGAAGTTGATTTGAATTGAATTTGAGGTTTAACCATATTTTGTTCATTTTATTTTACATTTTATTTTAATTCAAAAAAATAACAAAAAAATATGTTTGACTTGTGATCTTCATTTCTCTTCTGTTTAGCATTGGTTGATGATGATTTGATTCACTTTTGACCAATTGTATTTGACACTTGAGTTCTTTCTCCATTCATTTCATCTTCATCTCACTTATTTTTATTTTGGCCAATGAGTTAATGTCTTATGGTTGGTCTTGACATATAAGAGGCTTAACCTTCTTTGATCCAAATCACACTCAACTTGATCCAAGATCAAGTGAGTTGCTTTGAGTCCAAGATAGGTTGCTTCTTGGTCAAGCAAGAAACCTAAAGTCCATACAAGGCCATTTCCTCTTTTCTTTTGGCATGGCAAGTTTTTGGAGCTTGGCTTACTAGTCATGATCTCTAACTTGTGTTTACTTGCCTATAGTTTTATTGACCAACCTCAGATAGGTGTGACTACTACATTAGTCCACTTACGATTGCTTAACATAGCGCTAAATTGTCTTATGACAAACTAACATGACTATACTAACTACTAACTTTAATTTGAGCATTTAATTTCTTGCAATTTACTTTAATGCAATTTACTTTCTTGCTCATTTATTCATATTGCTTTTCCCTTTGCTCACTTGAGCACATATTTTTTGTTTATGTCATTTTCCTTTTGCTCATTTGAGCTCATTATTGTATATAAATATATTGTTGTCTTGTGGTTGTTTTGTCTTTGTTTGTGTGAACCCAATGCAAAAAGGAGAAAGGACTTAGAATTAGGACTTACCTATGCTTAAAGGAGTTCAAGAGAAACTAGGCCTCATGCCTTTAGAATGCTAAATTTGTTGAAGAGCAACTAGGCCTCATTCCTTTAGAATGCTAAATTTCAAAGTTGACTTCAAAGGACTCCTAATCCAAAACTCATTCTTTGTCCATTCCTCTTATTGCATTGTGAACTTTTTTATGTTTGTTCTTGTGTGATAGGGATTCCATCTTGAGATAGTAAGGAGGACCATTGTCATGAGTAGCCAAATTAAGAGAGACAAGCCAAATGGAGATCCTAGGAGCTTGAATCTAATTTGTGTGATTGCTTGTTTGTGTGCTAAGTCCAAAGGAAATGAGCATCTTGAATCATCTCTATGATTTCAAGAAAAGGAACTCCAAGGGTTTTATCTTCTCTCTTATCTTTGTATGCTTTAGGACTAGCCCTTCTCTTCTTCTCTCCACTCTAACCCAAGCCAAACTCTTTTTGTGCAAACTTTGACATTGTTTTCAAACTAGAAACCTAGGCCTTATGCCTTTGACTTTTCAAAATCTTTTCATCAATACTCATTTGTGAATAAATCTTAATTCAACTTTGACTTCTCTTTGTAAATAAATCTAACTTGTAAATACAACTCACTTCAAGTTGATTTTGTGGTTCCAATGGTCACCTTTGTTGAAACATTTCACAAACATTAGCCATAGGTTTGAGTTATCATAGTGGTTGATGTAAAACTCACCTCATCCTTAGTGGTTGGATTATAAGCCTTCCATGCTTATTATAGGGTTAAACCCTCACTAGCATGTTGAAGCCTTCCTCACATGGTGGATTGTTGGTTTAGGTTGAGTTTTCTCCCTTTGATAACAAAAGATCTTAAGGCTTTTGGTCAAATCAATTCACCAATCTTTGAGATTTTTACCCCGAACTACGACGTTTTGATCCTACCTTTGTGATGGTACGTAGGCAATGGGTTTATCCATTCAAACAACAAATTTGTAAATATAATCTATTCTTTTCTCATCCCTCCAATCTTTTGCACATATTTTCACAAATACCAACCTACAACACATATTTGCAAAAAGAGGTTCCCTTAGAGTAGTAAGGATGTTTTGGGTGCGTAAAACCTTCCCATTTCATAACCAACCCCCTTACCTAGATCTCTGACTATTTTATTAGTTTTTTATTTGATAAAACTTCTTACTTGGCTTTTGTTCGCTTTTTAGCCTTTCCTTTGGAAAAATAAAAGTGCGGTGGCGACTCGAATTGTATGCTTACTTTTGGTTTAGTCAATAAATCATAAGGTAACGAATACCCCGTGTCGCACCTCGAAAAAATGGGGATACGACTTTAAGCGAAGCGCGATCGCACGCTCGCAATGATGGACTGAACAGAGTCTCCACCGAACTTTATTTATTCCTAAAAAGGAAAGGGGAAATATCGATAAAACCCAAGACAAAAGAAAGGATAAGATATGGTCATCGCAACCAATATCAGGGTTCGGGAGTCGATTACGTAAGGGGAAGGTATTAGCACCCCTCACGTCTGTTGTACTCAACGGGAACCATTAGGTTAGTTGTGTGCGTTAGTGTTAGTTGAAATATTAGGCTTTTCGAATTATTAGGTGGGAAAGAAAGAAAGGATGAGAAGAGAATGTTTTTGGATTTTTGACGAAGGACTAAACCTAAGTTTTTTATTAGTGGGCCTGACAAGATTTACAAATCCTGCTCCTACGTATCTCAATAGAGAAATCAAGGCTTACGTAGTTCTGGGTAGAAAAATGTTTGTTTGTTGGTCGATTTTAGCGAAAGCTATACTGTATTAATCGACGAAAACATTGTTTTACCCAAAACAGATGAGGAGTGGACGCATACCACACATCGAACGGATTTATAAATCTACATTCAGAAAAAGCGTCACTTATCTTGACTCAACAATCGTGGCCGAAACATTGTTTTACATCACCTTAAGACAGTATGTCTTTCATTTATGAAAAAGGTTTTTGATTAATCGCACGGCGGCGAGAAAAGAGTTTGATTGGTTGGATGTATTTTGAGTGATGGCGAGAACTTGGATGAGCGAGATATACATCTCGAATCCTAGTCTCAGGAGTGCATGGTATACACCATGTTCCATTTCCATCTTATTTGCAAAAATGTTTAATAAGAATTAAGTGTTTTTGAGGTTTTGATTGAGAAAGGGTTTGAAGAAACCGCATTGACATTTTTAGACGATGGCGAGAGCCAAGATAGGCGAGGCATACGTCTCGAGTCTTAATCTCAGGAGTGCACGGTATACACCATGTTCCATTTCCACCTTTATTGAAAAAGTGTTAAATAAGAATTAGGTATTTTGAGTTTTTGTTGTGAAAATGACTTGACCCTAGATCAAGTATTGATGGACGTTTAAGAGAAATTTGAATGAGTGTTTGAGAGAAAACAAAGTGGATAAATTTGGATGATGGCGAGAGCTAGGATTGGCGAGATATACATCTCGAATCCTAGTCTCAGGAGTGCGCGGTATATACCACGTTCCACTTCCATCTTATTGAAAAAGTCTTAACTATGAATTAATATTTTTTGAGTTTTTATTAAGAAAAATGGCTTGACGTTGAATCAAGCGTTTGATGAAAGTTTGAAAGAAATGGAATCGAATAGGAGGGAGAAATGAATTGATTTGTTTATTTTGAAAATACTCGACGTTGGATCGAGTCATTATTTTTGATCTTTGGGAAATGGTTGATTTTATTCTTGTGTTAGTATCTAACTAAACAGTCAAACAAACAAAGAAATAAAACAGTACAAAATTATTACACATCGAGGGAGTGGGGTACATTTTGTCAAATGGGGATTCAAAATCATGAAATAATTAAATCGGGCCCAAACAACAAATAATGCAATGTATGAGTGTAAGTGCAAGAGAACTGGCTCATTGTAAGAAAGCCCAAGAGTAAGCTATGTGAGGTTGATGGCGACGCTTAAGAAGCAATCGACTTACAAGGGTATGGAAATGGGTATTAATAACCTAAAGTTAAAATAAATTGCAAGGTACTATATAGAAAAAGAAATTAAATAAAATAATAGACATAACAAATATAAACACAAAAATTGGCTATCCCCAAGTATTGAACCCGCTCCACTAAAGACAATGATAGTACTCTCTCTCCACTAGGCCATTCATGATTATTTATAATTTTAATAACAACTTAGATATTAAACCAGAATAGATTGAAATTAAAATTAAAAAAAATAAAAACTAAAACAAAATAGCTTGTTGGACTACTAATTAAATGAAGGAGGAATCCCAAAAAAAAAACCCTAGCCGTCTGGCTGTTGGGTTTCCAAGTGATTGATGGATTGGGAACACAAAAACTAATTAATAAAATTGCAGAGGAAGACTAAAGTATAAATTTTTTTAATGGTTTTTTATGTGGCTTAAATGTTTGTTTTTTAAAAATAAATAAAAGAAAAAAAATGGGAGCAACAGACTCTCCATCGTTACTCCCTCATCGTACTAGCTCTCACAATGCTCTCTCAATCTCCCAATCGCATCCTCAATCTCACAACGCTCTCTCAATCTCTCCATCATTCGCTCGTCCTCAACCTCACGCCTCTATTCGTCCCTCAATCGCTCCCTCTCAATCGCGTCCTCAACCTCAACCCTCTCTCTCACCCTCAATCATTCATGCTCAACCTTCGCTCACCACTCTGTCTCACACCCAAAGGCGAAAAAAACAGAGATTTAAAAGGAAGATCCAATACGAAAGCTCACCTTTGGCGGTGATTCGGCGGTGGTAGCGAGCTTGCAATGGGCTCTCTTCGCTAGGTTTCAAGGTTTCCCGCCGTCGACTGAAATCAGGTTCTTTCCTTTGGTGTTTAACGTTTCTGTTGTTTTTGGGTTAGGGTTTCGTGGTGGTCGCCTCCAATCTCTTTCTCCTCTCTCCTTGTGCGCCTCACCTCTCACCTTTTTATATTCACTACCTAGGGTTTCAGATTGGTATACAGAGATTCAAAAAAGGAACTTCCTGGAAGTGCTTTTAGGTGCTCAGAATCAGATTGCCTTCTTTGATGCTTGGACTTGGAAACGGTAACACAAACCACGTACTTTCTCCCTCTGTTTTGTCTTAACTCTCTTTTGGGACATTTTGTTAAAAAAAATTACTGCCTTGCTGATTGCTTTGTGTTACTGCAGTGAAATTGGTTAAAAGTGGACACATTGAAGAAGCTGAGAATTTGATGAAGGTTCCCTCGTGTTTCCAGTTATCAATTACAAACTTTGGATGTCGGTTCCGTTGCGGTTTTCGATACATTGTTGTGGAATTTGGAGGAACCAAACTAATTCAAGAGGTTAAGGTGAGTTTTTTGATGTTGTTATGTTCTTTTCAATTTCTGTTGTGGCTTTTGTAACCGAAACATGGACTGCTGTGATGTTGCAGGTTGCGTGTCAGATACCGTATAATTCACCCGAGGCTGCTGCACCATTGACAATTGAGTTGTGGTTGAGTGAATCACTAATAACCAAACTTCCATTCACACAAAGACCGGAAGGATAGCAGAGTTAGTCACATAGCCCATTCCAAAAAAACCAAAGCAACTGGCTTCCTAATGAAACTAGCTGCTAATTCCTCCAATTCATTGTAAAGCGCAGTCGTGCTCCCATCCACATGGATACTGTAAGTTTCCTGGAGAATATTTCTTCAATGTATCAATTGCAGGATATTGTCTTTAGATTGGTTCTTCTTGTTGTGACCATAACTTGGATTTCCCAATGCTTTCCAAGTTCTTTATACACTTGAGATGTTTGCGAAGCCAACTCACGTGTTGGGACCAAAATAACGACTTGAATAAAATTATTATCCTGATCAATTTTTCGTGCAGGAATGCAAAATGCAACTGTTGTTATGCAGGATAGATTTACATCTTCGGTTGGTTCTTTGCAGGTCACGTACGCATGGAAAGAATTAGCATGAAGGCTCTCACTTGCAGCTGCTGGATTGTCTTGGTTCTGCAGGACTATGGCTTGAAGGGCATGGAGACATGGTGTCATAGGCTGCAACATAGTTGGTAAGACCTACTTTCAGACCATAGTAAGGAAGTTCTTGCGCATAAGCCTCTCTTCTCTGAAACTTGACTTGAAAACTCTTGAAGTAAGCTTTGCTTGAATATTTATTTTGACACTTCGCTTCCTTGATTGATTTGGTAGGTTGATGGCTCGAGTACTTGGACTTGTAGCAGATTTGAGGATCATGGTGGTTATACTTTTTGTAACATGTTTCCACTGCAATTTTTTGGCTCAAATGAGGCTTGGTGATTGTTGTCTACTGCAGGGTCCAAGACAAATGAAATGGTGTTTGGATGCGGCTACGAAGCGCATTGGATAGGGGCTGTTTTGGAATTCTTATGGGATTGGGTTGGAAACGTATTGAATTGTTGGATTCAGTTGAAGGTTCTATTAGGAATTGGAAAGTGATGTTGAAACCTTCTGTTATGATATTGATTTGTTATCATGTGTTGTTGAACTCTTTTTTTTTTTGGAATGAATTATTGGAATGCTTGAATTTGGATTCTTGATGAAGCTTTGAGCACATGGCTTGGCTTGTTAATGGAGCTTTGATTGTTCATTAGGATTGTACTTGTAGGATTCATGTAATATGATGAACTTGTAAGAAAATATTGTGAAATGTAATGACTTTGTAACTTATGGAAATATTGTAATGGTTGTGTAATGTCATGGTTTATGTAGATATGAATGTATGGTTGAATATGATTTTGAAGGTATGGTATTAATGAATGAATGAAAATTTGGTTGAAACTTGATTTGATTTGAATTTGGTTAAATGGTATGGAATTTTGAAATGAATTTGTGATTGTAATTTGAACTTGGTTGATGTGTTTGTAAAATGTGATAAGAATGGTGAGACCTTTGTTTATGAAATGGATGTTTGGTTATAAAACGGATATGATTTTTTTAGAAATAATCCAAGACTAATCTAAATGTCAATTCAAAATCAAAAAACCAATTAAAATCAAATTAATCTATAATTTGTTAAAACTACTTTGATATCAAATTCTAACATTTATTTGGAAATTAAAAATCAATTAGAGTTTGAATCATTAGTAAAAACATAATTAAGATTAAATTGAAATTTGGAATTAGATTTACTTTGAAATTAAATTGAAATGAAAAATTAAAAAAAGTCAAATAACTAAAATCCATTTTGTAATCAAAAAACACCATGATCAAAAAACTAGATAATGACCAATGTTTATCAAAAAAATATGGATTTGGGGATGGACGGTTGCCTTTGGTCATGAACGTATGCAAATGAACTTTAGGCCAAGTGCTAAAAAAAATGGAAAAATTCAGGACCAAAATCGGGGTATGACAGTTGCCCCTATTTAAGTATCTTCAACTAGAGAATATGAAGCAGGACACTCTTCATATGATCATAGTTGGAGATGGTTAAATACTAAGAAGACTCAGATTTTGATCCTGAATCCCTATGACATGATGTGATATGATATGATATGATATGCATGGATGCATGATTCTTTTTTTGTAATTTTTATCTGCTAGGGATATGGTGGACCCTTGACAGGAGATGCTACTAGACAGACCAATCTGTGGGGAATGCTAGTGGTCCACAGGGAGACAGACAAATGGTAAAACAAAAATTTGCTGGGGAAGACAAGTCCTGCTTAAGAATCAGATACACACTGGGGAGTAATCGAAGTGAAAGTTGATAAACAACATTCAGAGTACAAGAGATTTCGGTAGTAAGTTCACATATGACTTACTAGACCCGAATAAGAAAGAAAATGTCACAACAGGTTCAGATATGACCTGGCAAAACTAGAATAAAACACAACAAACAGGTTCATATATTACCTGACAATGCTGGGGAATATCAAGAAGTTCTGACAGCAGGTTCAGATATGACGTAACAAACTCAGAAAAATTCCAGAAGAGTGTATCAACAGGTTCATATATGACCTGGTAATACTGGAATGAAAGTTCAACAGCAGGTTCATATATGATCTGACAACACTGAAACAATCATAGAGAAAAGCTCTTCAGAACAAGTTCATATATGACCTGACACTGGAGTAAAGCTCAACAACAGGTTCATATATGACCTAACAATGGATTAAAGCTCAACAACAGGTTCACATATGACCTAAATAGTATTGAACAAACAGGTTCATATATGACCTGACAATGGAATAAAGCTCAACAACAGGTTCATATATGACCTGAATGGTACTGAACAACAGGTTCATATATGACCTGATGAGGGAATCAAGTTCAACAAACAGGTTCACATATGACCTGAATGGTACTGAACAAACAGGTTCATATATGACCTGATAATGGAATAAAGTTCAACAACAGGTTCATATATGACTTGAATAGCACTGAACAACAGGTTCATATATGACCTTGAATGGTTTTGAACAACAGGTTCATATATGACCTAACAATGGAATAAAGTTCAACAACAGGTTCATATCTGACCTGAATAGCACTTGAACAAACAGGTTCATATATGACCTGACAATGGAATAAAGTTCAATAATAGGTTCATATATGACCTGAATAGCACTTGAACAACAGGTTCATATATGACCTGATAATGGAATAACAACAATTGGACTCTGACCGTAAGCAATGGATTATAACCAACTTTTAACGGATTTTGCCAACAACAATTGGACTTGAAAATGACTGCGAAAACCGGATGCTGGTTTAAGGATACCAAAGACAAACTGGAATTAGAGGTCAAAGGACATAGGATCAACAACAAGACCTAGGTCAATGCACAATGAGCACAAAGTACATTTCGGCTATGCATGATTTGAATGCATGATATATGAATGATCATGATTATGAGAATGCTGACACTTGGCAGACTGGGAGTTTGTAGGGACTGTTTACAGAGATTCTGATTCCTCAACACCAATAACTCATACCCGTGCAATTAACAGACGCGTCCAGAGGAGAATCTATCATGATTGACAGTTATAAATAACCAAAAATCCATCCTTCTAGAGGATTAATGAGTTATATTCCATGGAGACTTTTGTTGGTGCTCCAGGAATATTTATGCAACCTTGAGGCTTTCGGGGAAACAAATGATTTTCCTTTGATTTTCACATATATCAAAGTAATTTTGTTCTTTTTACTAAATTTAAAATTCTTTTTCAAGTTTCAAAATTTCATTATTAACAAATAAATGACATTTTGCATAACAAAGCAAAGCATAGATGAACACAACTAACAACGATTGGGAAAACTTGTATTTTATTCAAGAATGGTAGCACACAAATGGCGTAGCTCCATAGAGTGTTACAATTTTTTTTGGAAAATGGCAATAAGGAAAGGTTTACGTTGAATTCAGTGACCACTAACATCCCTACTAGATATGATTTCCCAAAACCTTGCTTCTAAGGGGAGTAACTAGATTGATCTTCCGCCTCAAATTCTTCGGTGTTAATCAGTAACAACTGATGCAGTTTATGCCTTGTGCCCTTAACTTTTTCCTGGATCGCCCTTTCGGGTTTTCAATCCACCGGGACGCTCCCTTTTTTTGTGTGCCTAAATCGCCCTTTCAGGTTTTTGATTTAGCGGGTCTTTATTAGGCATAGTATTTTTTAACTGCATCAGAGTTCACGGGGTGTGAGAGCTCTTCATCATCCATAGTTATGAGAATCAAGGCACCTCCGGAGAAGGCTTTCTTCACAACATATGGGCCTTCATAATTTGGAGTCCACTTCCCACGTGAGTCCTTGTGTATTGGCAAGATCTTCTTAAGCACGAGGTCTCCTTCTCTGAATTCCCGAACACGTACTTTCTTATCAAAAGCCCTTTTGAGCCATTTCTGGTATAACTGTCCATGGCACAAAGAAGTCATTCGCTTCTCATCTATGAGGTTTAACTGATCAAATCTATTTTGAATCCACTCAGCCTCTTCTAGCTTGGTCTCCATCAAGATTCTCATTGAAGGTATCTCTACTTCAATTGGGAGAACTGCTTCCATCCCATATACCAAAGAGAACGGGGTTGCCCCTATTGAAGTGCGGACGGAAGTCCGATATCCATGCAGTGCAAAGGGTAGCATTTCGTGCCAATCCTTATAGGTTTTCACCATTTTCTGCAGGATCTTCTTGATGTTTTTATTAGCGACTTCAACAGTGCCATTCATCTTTGGACAATATGGTGAAGAGTTATGGTGTTCAATCTTGAAGCTTTCACATAATTCTTTCATGGTCTTATTGTTCAGATTCGTCCCATTATCTGTGATGATCCGACTTGGAATTCCATAACGGCAAATGATCTCTTTCTTGAGGAATCGTGCAACCACTTGTTTTGTCACATTTGCGTAAGAGACGGCTTCTACCCATTTGGTAAAGTAATCAATGGCAACCAGGATGAAGCGGTGTCCATTGGAAGCTTTAGGCTCGATGGCGCCAATCATGTCGATGCCCCACATTGAGAAAGGCCAAGGTGACGTCAAAACGTTTAGTAGGGTCGGAGGCACATGTACCTTGTCAGCATAGATTTGGTATTTATGACATTTTCTAGCATAATTGAAGCAGTCGGATTCCATGGTCAACCAGTAATAACCAGCTCTCAAAATCTTCTTGGCCATGGCATGCCCATTGGCATGAGTTCCAAAGGATCCTTCATGAATCTCTTTGATCAACAGGTTCGCTTCACGCTATCCACACATCTGAGCAGAATCATGTCGTGGTTTCTCTTGTATAACACACCATTGCTTAAGAAGAATTTGGATGCTAACTTCCTCAATGTTTTCTTGTCAAGGGTTGTTGCATTTGTTGGATATTCTTGATTTTGCAAAAAGCACTTGATGTCGTGAAACCAGGGTTTACCATCGTCTTCGTCTTCAACCGACTGGAAGTAGGCAGGCTCAACTTTCCGCTCAATCTGAATGAGAGGTGCTTCATTATGGAATCTGACTTGGTACATTGAAGCCAACATAGCCAAAGCATCAGCAATTTGATTCTCAGTTCTCGGGATATGACGGAAATTGATTTCGTCAAAGTATTTTATTAATTCCATGACATAGGCACGATATGGGATCAACTTGGTATCACGGGTTTCCCATTCGCCCTTGACTTGGTATATCACCAAGGCTGAGTCTCCACATACTTCGAGGATTTTGATTCGGAGATCAATTGTTGCTTCAATGCCTAGGATGCACGCCTCATATTCTGCTATATTATTTGTGCAATCAAAACACAACCTTGCTGTGAAAGGAGTGTATCCACCATTTGGATTCAAAAGGACACCTCCTACGCCATGCCCCATGTAATTGGAGGAACCATCGAACATGAGCTTCCACCGAGATCTGGGTTCAGGTCCTTCATCAAGTCCTGGGATTTCACAATCTTTTACTACCATAATGTCTTCATCAGGGAAGTCAAACTTCAACGACTGGTACTCTTCAACGGGCTGGCTTGCCAGGTAATCAGACAACACACTTCTTTTAATGGCTTTCTGAGATACATATTGGATGTCATACTCGGATAGTAACATCTACCAACGGGCGAGTCTTCCAGTTAAAGCAGGCTTTTCAAAGATGTACTTTATTGGATCCATTTTTTATATCAACAAAGTAGTGTGGCAAATCATGTATTGTCTTAGACGACGAGCGGCCCATGCTAAAGCACAACAAGTTTTCTCCAAGAGTGAATATCGGGATTCACAATCGGTAAATCTCTTACTCAGATAATAGATGGCATATTCCTTTCGACCGGTTTCGTCATGTTGTCCCAGCACACATTCCATTGATTTTTCAAGCACAGTTAAGTACATAAAGAGTGGTTTCCCCTGGACAGGTGGAATTAGAATAGGGGGCTCTTGCAGGTATTGTCCGATTTTCTCAAAAGCCATTTGGCAGTCAGAATTCCATTCAACTGCTTGATCTTTTCTGAGCAACTTGAATATAGGTTCACACGTAGCAGTCATATGAGATATAAACCTAGAGATGTAGTTCAAACGTCCCAGGAATCCTCTAACTTCTTTCTCTGTACGCGGAGCAGGTATTTCTTGTATTGCCCTAACCTTGTCTGGATCTACCTCAATTCCTCGTTGACTAACAATGAAACCAAGCAACTTTCCAGACCGGACACCGAAAGTGCATTTAGCAGGATTCAGTCGTAGTCGGAATTTCCGAAGACGCTCGAATAACTTTTGCAAGTGGTCTATATGATCCTCTTCACTTTGAGATTGTGCAATCATATCATCCACATAAACCTCAATTTCCTTATGCATCATATCATGGAAAAGGGTGACCATTGCTCTTTGGTAAGTTGCCCCAGCATTTTTGAGACCGAATGGCATTACCTTGTAGCAAAATGTTCCCCAAGGGGTGATAAATGTGGTCTTTTCCATGTCTTCTGGATCCATCTTAATTTGATTATAACCCGAGAATCCGTCCATAAAGGAGAAGACTGCGAACTTAGCAGTGTTGTCTACCAGAGTGTCAATATGTGGCAGGGGGAAATCGTCCTTCGGACTAGCTTTGTTTAAATCCATATAATCAACATACATCCTGACCTTGCCATCCTTTTTGGGTACAGGTACTATGTTAGCTACCCATTGAGGGTACTTTGCAACTGCTAGAAAACCGGCATCAAACTGACGTTTCACCTCGTCACAAATCTTTAGAGCCATGTCGGGTCTTGCTCTTCGGAGCTTCTGCTTCACTGGCGGACAATCTGGCTGTAGTGGTAGCTTGTGGACCACAATATCAGTATCTAAACCTGGCATATCCTGATACGACCAAGCAAATACATCTACATATTCATGTAGCAACTTGATCAATCTTTCTTTGATGCTTGCCTCAAGTGTAGTCCCAACTTTGACCTCTTTCTTGTCTTCCTCGGTGCCAAGGTTGATTGTTTCCACTGGTTCTTGATGCGGTTGAAGGGCCTTTGACTCGTGCTCGAGCATCCTTTCCAATTCTTCAGGGAAATCACAATCTTCCTCACTATCCTCTTCCGCTTGGTAGATGGGGAGTTCAAAGTTATAGGGAGTAGTGGGGTCATCGAATTTAACTGGTTTATTGATTATTCTGCATGTTTTTTAATGATGGTTTTTTTTAGTAAAATGGAAATAAAAAGCAAAAGAAATAATAAAAAATATTTTCGTAGTTTTTGAAAGGATTCCCATTTTAAGGATAGAAAAACAAAGTAAATGAACGACAAGAATTTGAACAAAATGCTCTTTATTTGTCATAATGATTTTTTTTGAAATTCAAAAGGGGCCCTACAAATGATCCATTAGCCTTGGGCAGAGCTAAGGATTTTCAAAAAACACAAAGGAAAACACAATTACTTCGACACGGGAAAAACTTCTGGAATCTCAACCGCTTCCCAATTTGTTAGGGCTGCTTCACATCGGTATATCAGGTTTGATGTTTCTCCATCTTCAGTGTCATCTTCCACTGCACCAACTTGATCTCCATGGATAAATCCTTTGCTCATGAAAACTTCTTGTATGCTCCGCACACGGTCCTTTGCAGGGACCAGGGCTCCTCCATTAGCAGAAGGCTTGTACCCCAAACCAAAGCGATCATTTTTCTCATTGACATTGATGACTTGCCCCCAACCTGCAGGGCCTTCACTTTCAATTGCTGATCTTGCACTCTTCAAAGAAGCGAACGACAAACTGGTTTTCTCAATAGGATCCTTAACCTCTTCAAGTGTGGCATTGGATATTTCAAGGGCTTGAAAAGAGGTTTCTAAGGCATCCTCATCAGCCTCAATATAACGGAAAGAGGAGAGTTGACTGATGATAAAATCTTCTTCACCCGAGACAATGACGAGCTTGTCATCGACAACGAACTTCATCTTTTGATGCAGAGTAGAAGTTACTGCCCCAGCAGCATGTATCCATGGGCGTCCCAAAAGGCAGTTATAAGCTGGATTTATGTCCATGACTTGGAAATTGATGGGGAATACATGCGGTCCGATCTGTATTGGTAGTTCCACCTCCCCAACTACTGTCCTTCGCGAACCATCAAATGCTTTTACCACAAGTGCACTAGGTTTCAACTCTGAACCTTGGTAAGACAATTTAGCAAGTGCCCTCTTTGGTAGAACATTGAGGGATGATCCAGTGTCAACTAAGACTCTGGCCAGAGCATCTTCTTGGCACTTTATGGATACATGTAAAGCGCGGTTGTGATTCTTCCCCTCTTTGGGTAGCTCTTCATTGCTGAAACTTAGAGTGTTTCAGGCTGTGATATTGGCGACCACTCCATCGAATTGGCCGACCGTTATATCTTGGGTAACATGAGCCTGAGCAAGCACTTTCAGCAGAGCCTCCCTATGAGCTTCGGAATTCAGAAGCAATGATAAGATAAATATTTTTGATGGTGTTTGATGTAACTGATCAACTATCTTGTAGTAAGATTTCTTTATTATCCTTAGGAACTCACTTGCTTCATCTGTTTGCACAGCCGGCTGTGCCCCTCCATGCTCTGGGGTAGGATTTACATTTGCAGCTTCCCTTGTTGGCTCTTGAGGGTTCACATTAAAATTGGGAGTATAAATCCGACCACTGCGGGTCATCCTGCTTGTCCCTGCGATATTAGTGATGTCGGTGTCAATACTCTCCAAACCTTCCTTACTTTCAGCAGCTTTGGGTTTTCCATCTACCACTCCATCTACCACTGTTATGTCATACTTCCAGGGTACCGCCTTGGTGCTTTCAAAAGGAAAGGGGGTAGGCATACAAACTACCACTGGTGATGGATGAACAACATTTCTTCTGTGATAAGTTACCTCAAACGGTTCTGGTATATTAAAAACGGGTTCAATGACTGAAACTTCCTCGTTTGTTGTTGGACCACAAATTTGTAAAACACCTTGATCCATCAAGTTCTGAATATCATTTCGTACCAATTTACATCCTCTTGGATGAACGTCACATTCCTCACAGTTGTCGTGACATGTATTAATCAATCTAGCCCCCACTAATCCTGCATGAAGCGCTAGCAACGGAGTTTTAACATCTTCCACGTTTTTGATTATACACACATCAGAAGCATCCTCGACGGCATTAACATCACCATGCGCTGGCAAAGGGTTACTTTTGACATTGGGTCCGACGTCTCAAAATGAAAGAATCTTCTTCTCAACCAGGTCTCGCACAATATGCTTTAAAGCATAACATCCTTCTAAATCATGTCCAGGGGCACCCCCATGGAAAGGACAATGGGCATCTGGATTGTACCATGGAGGTAAAGGATTTGGTGGAGGACCCAAAGGTTTGGGCGTCACTAACCCTTTCTGTAGTAACGATGGGTACAATTCAGTGTATGTCATAGGGATTGAAGCAAACGGAAGTCTACCTCTCTGTACCCTATTTTGATTTGGAGGATTTTGTGGACGAGGAGCCTGTGCCCTTGGCTGTTGATAAGTAGGTGGCGCGGGCGCTTGCTGGTATATCGGCGCTTGTTGAGCAGGTTGATAGACAGGAGCTTGTGACTGGTTGAAATTTGGTGTGACTGCTGCCACATACGGTTGTTGAACATATTGTACTGGATAAATCGGTTGTTGTTGAGCAAATTGGTGTTGTTTCTTCCATGAATGACTCCTCCTTTGACTGGTTGACACTGCATTTGTATCACCCTCCTTCTTTCTTTGAAATCCTCCAGGAAACGTTTTGGCATTACTACCAGATGTTTCAGAGGTAGTCATCATCTTTCCATTCTTCAATCCCAACTCGACCTTTATGCCCACAGCGACCAGGTCAGAGAAGCTCGCAGATAGACTACTCACCATTCTTTCATAGAACATAGGTTTGAATGTATCCATGAACCAATTCGCTAACTCCTTCTCAGCTAGAGGTGGTTCGACTTGCGAGGCCACTTCCCTCCATCGTTGCGCGTATTCCTTAAAAGACTCCTTATCTTTCTGGGACATGCTGAGCAATTGCCTCCTATCTGAGGCCATATCCATGTTATACTTATAATGTTGGATGAAAGCATCAGATAAGTCTTGGAAGCAACGAATCCTACTCTGATCAAGGCTTAAGTACCATTTAGAGGGGGCACCCCTCAAGCTGTCTTAGAAGCAATGTATCATAAGTTTGTCATCCTCTACATGCGCAGCCATTTTTCGATAGTACATAATAAGGTGACTCTTAGGACACGAGTGGCCCTCATACCTATCGAAATATGGGGTCTTGAACTTCGCAGGAATCACAAGACCTGACACTAAGCACATCTCCTTAGCAGTAGCACCAAAAACTTGGTCACCTTCCATAGCCCTCAATCTTTTATCAAGCATCTGGTAATTCTCCTTCATCCCTCTTATGTCTTCCTGCCTTTCCTCATCTTCGTCTGAAAAGTCCAGAGCATGTTGTTGATCCCCAAAGTAAGGTTGCACATGTGCACGAACAAGAGGAGGTGCGAACGTGTGGACCACTGGATGATTTTCATTGATGGTCGGTAGAGGAGCCGTCTGCTGAGCGGATTGTGCAAAACCAGGGGCGCTTTCAACTGGAGGTGTGAAACCAGGAGGTAAACCATAGGTTGGCCAGGTTGTTGGTATTGTCGTTGCAGGTTGGGGTTCAATCGATGGACCGACGATTTCTGAAACAACCGTCGTTTGGGTGTCTAACTTTGCCCTGATGACTTGTAATATCTCCATGACCTGGCCCATGTTTCCTCGTAGGTCTTCGAGTTCTGAGCTTACTCGCTCCAATTCATGCTCTTGATCTGCCATTCTTTGACGAGCTCTGGCACGAGTATTATACTGGTGTTGAAAATTCAGCGTGAAACTGGAGGAAGAAAGGACAGAATGAGACTCTGGTTTTGAAAATGCATGAATGCATGTATGGATGCATTTTGTTTGCAAAACTCTTGGTTAGTTTCAATCATTCATTTCAAAAATGTCACAACACTTGTTCGCAAATATTTAAAATAATAAGGAAATGAAACACAATAAAATGAATCTCATAAGCGATTTTCATTAATTTCATATCAAAGTTCAAATACAAACAACATGCTCATGGCTTATGGGCTTTCCGAACCGTAGCAAGGTCGGTAGTTAACCCCTTCTAACATTGCCTTACAAAACTTAATGAAATTAAAGACTTGATGCAGGGTGTTCTCTGGGCACATGCACCAATCAGCTTCTTGCAGCTTCTCAGGTAACTCTCGCATGATGGAACTCACAAATCCGGACAGCCTCAGAAATTTGCCCTTCCACTCAGTGTAAAGCCCTTGGAGATCTTGGATGATGCGCAAGTCTTCAGCCTTGGTCACCTCTATGTCCCTATAGAGGTTCCTCCAATATCTGCATTCACCTAGCAACACCATATAGGCAGCATCCTGATCCCCACCTTCAAGTGCCTGGATTCTAGCATCGGCTCGTTCCAAATGATATTTCAGTCGTGTGCAAACTCTTTCTGACTCTTCAGTCTTCAGCTTCTCGCGTTCCAGAGTATCCTTGTATTTCTGAATGGTATTCTCCAGTTCACGGGTACGAATCTCAGAAATCAGTTGTGCTTCCCTTTTCATTTCAAGGGTCAGTTCCAGAGTCTTGTTGAGTTTTTGAATCCGGAGTAGAGCTCTATCCAACTCCTCTTCCTTTGATTTGAACACAGATTTAGTGCTATAGAGCGCTTGTCCAAACTTTTCTCTCCTTGCTTCAGACTCTCTAGCTCTTTTATTGGAGATTTCAAGCTCTTTGTCCTTCTCTCGTTGATCGTCTTTCAAGTTCCCATTCTCTATCGAGACTCGGCCAAGCTTGATTCTCAAATCAGCATTTTCCAACTCCAACTCCTTGATACGGGCATTGAGCTTCTCTACATCTTCAGGTAATATGGGTTCTGGCTCAGGAACCAATGGATAGATAGAAGGATCAAATGGAAAAGGGAGTTTAATCATCTGAACCCTCTCTCTAACCCAACAAGTGTAAGGCTCTTGGACAATGACATTTCTCTTACCCAACTCCTTACCTTTTCTGATAACTGCTTGCCAAGACCTCTTGATCTTTTTCACCATGGGATGATCCGCTTCAGCACTATGTAAGATGAAAGGCTCTAGAGCTTCAGCTTTTGGAGGGCCATTCATAGGGTACCCATGCTGCCTCAGAGATAACACAGGGTTATAGTTGATGCAACCCTTGGTTCCTATCAAAGGCACATTGGGGAAGTCTCCAATGTTGACAATCACATTCTCGGTTTCCTAATCCCTGAAATACCACTTAACATGACTGGAGGTGAGGGAAGCTAACTTCTGGAAGGGCTTGAGTTCCTTTGAGACAAAAGGACCTTCTTCGGGCATATGGGATCTAAACCAGGCATGCAACAACTGTGCACAACATAAGACGATTCGTCCCTTCTTCTCATGACGATCATGGAGAGTGTAGTAGAGATCTGCCAAGAGGAACGGTACAGGGTTACCAGAGAGGAAAATTCTCACCGCCAGGTGGTCAACAAAATGGTCAATATTTGGGAAGAGAACTATCCCATATACCAACACGACTAACACAGTATAAAAGACTTCCCAATTCCCTTCTTTTTCCATCTTCTTGGCCTGATCTTCCAAGAACTTCCTAGAAAAACCACTGAAAGGTCCTTTCACATCCCAATTGTCCACGACTTCAGAAACTTTTAGACCCAAAGCTGAAGCTATCCTCTTGGGAGGAATATCTTCATCGAGCTTAGGAAATGGATTATGATCCTTCAAATTCCGGCCTATGATCCTCTCAAGCTCCTCCAAGGTAGGAGCCAACTAGAAGTCAGAAAACATGAAACAACGTAGAGGTGGATCATAGAACTGAGCAATAGTCACTGCGGTCATCATGTCCATCTTCTCATTTAGGATGTCCAAAATTCTTCCATAGTTTTGTACAAAGCTGTTGAGTTTGATTGGTGTTATTTTGGCACTCAACTTCTGCAGGCTGGTAAGGTCCACGTTCTTGTATTTGAACTGAGAAGTGCCTCTTCTCTCAGGATTCATCTTGCTAACAAGTCTTGGATTCCTGAAATAATGCGAAACAAACTAAGAGTTTTGCTTTTTATGCGTATGCAATGAATGGATGGATGCAATGTTTTTTGTCTTTTTTTTTTGTACGGGTTCAAAGGTCTGAGGTACGGATAAATTTGATTGCTTTCCAAAACGGGGTTCTCACCGGGTATGATCTAGGGCTTTGTTACAAAGGATCCCCAGAGTCATTGATTCACAAGAATGTTTGACGCTTACGGGAAATACTTTCCGGTCGTCAACTCCATCAAGGGAATCTATTCTGGGTGAGGTTCTTGTACCGACTCTTACGAAGTATTCACCTCGGGAGTCCGTACTACGCAACCATCGACTGAGTTCTAGACAGGGCACTCAGAGTCATGGATTCAAAAGACTGTTTGATGCCTACGGAAAATACTTTCCGGTCATCAACTCCATCTAGGGAATCTATTCTGAGCGAGGTTCTCGTATCGATTCTTACGAAGTATTCACCTCGGGAATCCATACTACGCAACCATCATTTCTAGTTGGCCAACGGTTCAATGTTCTAAAAGGTTCTTAGAGTCATGGACCCCTTTGAAACATCGAAGCTTACGAGGTATACACCTCGGGCGACAATATTTGCAAAAGAATCTACTCTAAGTGAGGTTCTCGTACCGACTCTTATGAAGTATCCACCTCGGGAGTCCGTACTACTCAACCATCGTCCTATCTTATGTTTTTTTTCACTCTAGACTCGGGTGTAGAGTCTTTCCCACATGGTTTGCAATCAAAATCCAAGTACCCAACACGGTGGAACCAATATACAACAAATATCAATATAACAATAAAGATATTAAAAAGCAACAAATAAGGGAAAAGCCACAAAATTAAACAAACAAAGGCACACAAACGTCCTAACTAGGCTTGACTCACTTAGGGATTGGAGTCCCCAGCAGAGTCGCCATCTGTCGCACCTCGAAAAAATGGGGATACGACTTTAAGCGAAGCGCGATCGCACGCTCGCAATGATGGACTGAACAGAGTCGCCACCGAACTTTATTTATTCCTAAAAAGGAAAGGGGAAATATCGATAAAACCCAAGACAAAAGAAAGGATAAGATATGGTCATCGCAACCAATATCAGGGTTCGGGAGTCGATTACGCAAGGGGAAGGTATTAGCACCCCTCACGTCCGTTGTACTCAACGGGAACCATTAGGTTAGTTGTGTGCGTTAGTGTTAGTTGAAATATTAGGCTTTTCGAATTATTAGGTGGGAAAGAAAGAAAGGATGAGAAGAGAATGTTTTTGGATTTTTGACGAAGGACTAAACCTAAGTTTTTTATTAGTGGGCCTAACAAGATTTACAAATCCTGCTCCTATGTATCTCAATAGAGAAATCAAGGCTTACGTAGTTCTGGGTAGAAAAATGTTTTTTTGTTGGTCGATTTTAGCGAAAGCTATACTGTATTAATCGACGAAAACATTGTTTTACCCAAAACAGATGAGGAGTGGACGCATACCACACATCGAACGGATTTATAAATCTACATTCAGAAAAAGCGTCACTTATCTTGACTCAACAATCGTGGCCGAAACATTGTTTTACATCACCTTAAGACAGTATGTCTTTCATTTATGAAAAAGGTTTTTGATTAATCGCACGGCGGCGAGAAAAGAGTTTGATTGGTTGGATGTATTTTGAGTGATGGCGAGAACTTGGATGAGCGAGATATACATCTCGAATCCTAGTCTCAGGAGTGCATGGTATACACCATGTTCCATTTCCATCTTATTTGCAAAAATGTTTAATAAGAATTAAGTGTTTTTGAGGTTTTGATTGAGAAAGGGTTTGAAGAAACCGCATTGACATTTTTAGACGATGGCGAGAGCCAAGATAGGCGAGGCATACGTCTCGAATCTTAATCTCAGGAGTGCACGGTATACACCATGTTCCATTTCCACCTTTATTGAAAAAGTGTTAAATAAGAATTAGGTATTTTGAGTTTTTGTTGTGAAAATGACTTGACCCTAGATCAAGTATTGATGGACGTTTAAGAGAAATTTGAATGAGTGTTTGAGAGAAAACAAAGTGGATAAATTTGGATGATGGCGAGAGCTAGGATTGGCGAGATATACATCTCGAATCCTAGTCTCAGGAGTGCGCGGTATATACCACGTTCCACTTCCATCTTATTGAAAAAGTCTTAACTATAAATTAATATTTTTTGAGTTTTTATTAAGAAAAATGGCTTGACGTTGAATCAAGCGTTTGATGAAAGTTTGAAAGAAATGGAATAGAATAGGAGGGAGAAATGAATTGATTTATTTATTGAGAAAATACTCGACGTTGGATCGAGTCATTATTTTTGATCTTTGGGAAATGGTTGATTTTATTCTTGTGTTAGTATCTAACTAAACAGTCAAACAAACAAAGAAATAAAACAGTACAAAATTATTACACATCGGGGGAGTGGGGTACGTTTTGTCAAATGGGGATTCAAAATCATGAAATAATTAAATCGGGCCCAAACAACAAATAATGCAATGTATGAGTGTAAGTGCAAGAGAACTGGCTTATTGTAAGAAATCCCAAGAGTAAGCTATGTGAGGTTGATGGCGACGCTTAAAAAGCAATCGACTTACAAGGGTATGGAAATGGGTATTAATAACCTAAAGTTAAAATAAATTGCAAGGTACTATATAGAAAAAGAAATTAAATAAAATAATAGACATAACAAATATAAACACAAAAATTGGCTATCCCCAAGTATTGAACCCGCTCCACTAAAGACAATGATAGTACTCTCTCTCCACTAGGCCATTCATGATTATTTATAATTTTAATAACAACTTAGATATTAAACCAGAATAGATTGAAATTAAAATTAAAAAAAATAAAAACTAAAACAAAATAGTCTGTTGGACTACTAATTAAATGAAGGAGGAATCCCAAAAAAAAAAACCTAGCCGCCTGGCTGTTGGGTTTCCAAGTGATTGATGGATTGGGAACACAAAAACTAATTAATAAAATTGCAGAGGAAGACTAAAGTATAAATTTTTTTTAATGGTTTTTTATGTGGCTTAAATGTTTGTTTTTTAAAAATATATAAAAGAAAAAAAATGGGAGCAACAGACTCTCCATCGTTACTCCCTCATCGTACTCGCTCTCACAATGCTCTCTCAATCTCCCAATCGCATCCTCAATCTCACAACTCTCTCTCAATCTCTCCATCATTCGCTCGTCCTCAACCTCACGCCTCTATTCGTCCCTCAATCGCTGCCTCTCAATCGCGTCCTCAACCTCAAACCTCTCTCTCACCCTCAATCATTCATCCTCAACCTTCGCTCACCACTTTGTCTCACACCCAAAGGCGAAAAAAACAGAGATTTAAAAGGAAGATCCAATACGAAAGCTCACCTTTGGCGGTGATTCGGCGGTGGTAGCGAGCTTGCAATGGGCTCTCTTCGCTAGGTTTCAAGGTTTCCCACCGTCGACTGAAATCAGGTTCTTTCCTTTGGTGTTTAACGTTTCTGTTATTTTTGGGTTAGGGTTTCGTGGTGGTCGCCTCCAATCTCTTTCTCCTCTCTCCTTGTGCGCCTCACCTCTCACCTTTTTATATTCACTACCTAGGGTTTCAGATTGGTATATAGAGATTCAAAAAAGGAACTTCCTGGAAGTGCTTTTAGGTGCTCAGAATCGGATTGCCTTCTTTGATGCTTGGACTTGGAAACGGTAACATAAACCACATACTTTCTCCCTCTGTTTTGTCTTAACTCTCTTTTGGGACATTTTGTTAAAAAAAATTACTGCCTTGCTGATTGCTTTGTGTTACTGCAGTGAAATTGGTTACAAGTGGACACATTGAAGAAGCTGAGAATTTGATGAAGGTTCCCTCATGTTTCCAGTTATCAATTGCAAACTTTGGATGTCGGTTCCGTTGCGGTTTTCGATACATTGTTGTGGAATTTTGAGGAACCAAACTAGTTCAAGAGGTTAAGGTGAGTTTTTTGATGTTGTTATGTTCTTTTCAATTTCTGTTGTGGCTTTTGTAACCGAAACATGGACTGTTGTGATGTTGCAGGTTGCGTGTCAGATACCGTATAATTCACCCGAGGCTGCTGCACCATTGACAATTGAGTTGTGGTTGAGTGAATCACTAATAACCAAACTTCCATTCACACAAAGACCGGAAGGATAGCAGAGTTAGTCACATAGCCCATTCCAAAAAAACCAAAGCAACTGGCTTCCTAATGAAACTAGCTGCAAATTCCTCCAATTCATTGTAAAGCGGAGTCGTGCTCCCATCCACCTGGATACTGTAAGTTTCCTGGAGAATACTTCTTCAATGTATCAATTGCAGGATATTGTCTTTAGATTGGTTCTTCTTGTTGTGACCATAACTTGGATTTCCCAATGCTTTCCAAGTTGTTTATACACTTGAGATGTTTGCGAAGCCAACTCACGTGTTGGGACCAAAATAACGACTTGAATAAAATTATTATCGTGATCAATTTTTTGTGCAGGAATGCAAAATGCAACTGTTGTTATGCAGGATAGATTTACATCTTCGGTTGGTTCTTTGCAGGTCACGTACGCATGAAAAAAATTAGCATGAACGCTCTCATTTGCAGCTGCTGGATTGTCTTGGTTTTGCAGGACTATGGCTTGAAGGGCATGGAGACATAGTGTCATAGGCTGCAACATAGTTGGTAAGACCTACTTTCAGACCATAGTAAGGAAGTTCTTGCGCATAAGCGTCTCTTCTCTGAAACTTGACTTGAAAACTCTTGAAGTAAGCTTTGCTTGAATATTTATTTTGACACTTCGCTTCCTTGATCGATTTGGTAGGTTGATGGCTCGAGTACTTGGACTTGTAGCAGATTTGAGGATCATGGTGGTTATACTTTTTGTAACATGTTTCCACTGCAATTTTTTGGCTCAAATGAGGCTTGGTGATTGTTGTCTACTGCAGGGTCCGAGACAAATGAAATGGTGTTTGGATGCGGCTACGAAGCGCATTGGATAGGGGCTGTTTTGGAATTCTTATGGGATTGGGTTGGAAACGTATTGAATTGTTGGATTCAGTTGAAGGTTCTATTAGGAATTGGAAAGTGATGTTGAAACCTTCTGTTATGATATTGATTTGTTATCATGTGTTGTTGAACTCTTTTTTTTTTTGGAATGAATTATTGGAATGCTTGAATTTGGATTCTTGATGAAGCTTTGAGCGCATGGCTTGGCTTGTTAATGGAGCTTTGATTGTTCATTAGGATTGTACTTGTAGGATTCATGTAATATGATGAACTTGTAAGAAAATATTGTGAAATGTAATGACTTTGTAACTTATGGAAATATTGTAATGGTTGTGTAATGTCATGGTTTATGTAGATATGAATGTATGGTTGAATATGATTTTGAATGTATGGTATTAATGAATGAATGAAAATTTGGTTGAAACTTGATTTGATTTGAATTTGGTTAAATGGTATGGAATTTTGAAATGAATTTGTGATTGTAATTTGAACTTGGTTGATGTGTTTGTAAAATGTGATAAGAATGGTGAGACGTTGGTTTATGAAATGGATGTTTGGTTATAAAACGGATATGATTTTTTTAGAAATAATTCAAGACTAATCTAAATGTCAATTAAAAATAAAAAAACCAATTAAAATCAAATTAATCTATAATTTGTTAAAACTACTTTGATATCAAATTCTAACATTTATTTGGAAATTAAAAATCAATTAGAGTTTGAATCATTAGTAAAAACATAATTAAGATTAAATTGAAATTTGGAATTAGATTTACTTTGAAATTAAATTGAAATTAAAAATTAAAAAAAGTCAAATAACTAAAATCCATTTTGTAATCAAAAAACACCATGATCAAAAAACTAGATAATGACCAATGTTTATCAAAAAAATATGGATTTGGGGATGGACGGTTACCTTTGGTCATGAATGTATGCAAATGAACTTTAGGCCAAATGCCAAAACAAATGGAAAAATTCAGGACCAAAATCGGGGTATGACACCCCGCTACACTTTCGAGCTTGAAATTCAGCATCATTAGCTGAGTTTTAAAGCCTAATTCCTTAGCCTTTTACTTTCACTACATCCAAGGATCAAACAGGAGCGAGGATCTTGAAGGATTCGTGGCCAGAAGTTCATCCATTTGAAGGTTATTTCTCAAACTTTTTGGATCTAGAACCCTCAATTCAATGTAGCATTCTTGTGTTTCTGTGGTTTTTTGAAGTCCTCACACTTGAGGCAAGCCATTAGTGCTTTCAATTTCTCATTTCATGAACAAACAGTTTGAACACCATGATCTTCTCCTTCACGTTTCTCTCAATATAGGAAGAGTGAGGAAGATCCATTGGTACAGTGATGATCTACTTAACACGAGATTCATTTTCATGTCCTTGTTTTCCATTTTCATTAAAGTTCATTTTCCTGCAACTGGTGGCCGGAATTGGTTGTCTGGCCGGAGAAGATGGTGGTTTCCACCACCACCACGTGTTCTGACCAGGACCATTAGATCTAGTTGCCACGTTTTAATCTTGTTCATTCATTGTGTTTACTTCATTTAATGCCTTGTGTAACGCGTTTGACTTGGATACACCGTGTTCCCTTTGATCTGGACCATTGCCTGATGCCACGTCAATTAATGAATCCATCATGTGGCTGTGGTTTTTTCCATTTATTCCATTTTCTTTTATTTTCAGTTAATTCATTTGATTTTCAAAAATTCATTAAAAATTCATTTGAAGTCATAAAAATATAAGACCAACTCCAAAAAATTTATTGAAAAATCTAGTTTCATATTTTTATTTTTAATTATTTTTGTGACTTCATTTAATACTTTTTATGGATTATTTTATTTTTAATGGTTTTAATTCATTTTAAAATACTTTCTGACTTTTAAAAAATCCAAAAATATTTTCATAGCATTTATGGATCATGATAAGTCAATGAAAAATGGTCTCATCAATTTCTTATTTGATTTGAGATTATTTGAGATTTTAATTCATATTATGCTATTTTTAATTGTTTTTAATTGATTTTAAATACTTTATGGTTTCAAAAATTTGTGAGAAAATCAGTCAAAGTTTGTTTGATCATGTTGAACCTATGAGAATTTAATTGGACTCATTGAAGTTGTTTTAAATTGAATTTGAGGTTTTGACTTTATTTGTTTATTTTTTATTTGCATTTTATTTTTATTCAAAAAATACCATTGACTCTTTGACTTGTTATCTTCATTTTTCTTCTGTTTGGTGTTGATTGATGTTGGTTTGGTTCACATTTGATCAATTGGATTTGGTTGTGGTCTTATTTTCCCATCCCTTTCATCTTCATCCCTTTCTTTCCATCAAATGGCCAATGAGTTAAGGTCTTGAAGTTGGTCTTGACAAATGAGAAGTTTAACCTTCTTTGATCCAAACCAAACTCAACTTAATCCATGATCAAGTGATTTGTTTTGTGTCCAAGATAGGTTGCTTCTTGGTCAAACAAATAACTATAAGTCAATACAAGGCCTTTCCCCTTTTGTTTGGCATGGCAAGTTTATGGAGCTTGGCTTACTAGTCATGATATCTAACTTGTGTTCTTTGCCTATATTTTATTGACCGGCCTCAGATAGGTGTGACTACTACATTAGTCCACTTACGATTGCTTAACATAGCGCTACATTGTCTTATGACAAGCTAACATAACCTTACTAACTATTAACTTTAATTTGAGCATTTAATTTCTTGCCATTTACTTTTAATGTCATTTATTTCTTACTCATTATTTATATTGATTTTCACTTTGCTCACTTGAGCACATATTTTATGTTTATGTCATTTTTTCTTTTGCTCATTTGAGCCCATTATTGTGTATATATATTGCTATTTTGTGTTGCTATTGTTTGTTTTGTGTGGACTAATGCAAAAGGAGAAAGGACTTAGAATTAGGACTTACCTATGCTTAAAGGAGTTCAAGAGAAACTAGGCCTCATGCCTTTAGATTGCAAAAATTTGTTAAAGAGCAACTAGGCCTCATGCCTTTAGAATGCTAAAATTTAAAGTTATCTTCAAAGGACTTCTCCTCCAAACTTATTCTTTGTCCATTCCCCTTATTGTGTTGTGAACCTTTTGATGTTTGCTTTTGTGTGATAGGGATCCCATCTTAAAAATGTGAAAGGAGGACCATTGTCATGAGTAGCCAAGTTAAGAGCCAAGCCAAAGGGAGATCCTAGGAGCTTGAATTCAAATTGTTTTATTGCTTGTTTGTGTGCTAAGTCCAAAGGAAAGGAGCATCTTGAGTCATCTTTATGACTTCAAGAAAGGGAACTCCAAGGGTTTATCTTTCCCCTCTTATCGCTGCATGCTTTAGGAATAGCCCTTCTCTTCTTCTCCCCACTCTAACCAAGCCAAAATCATTTTCAAAACTTTGACTTTGTTTCAAATTAGAAACCTAGGCCTTAAGCCTTTGACTTTGCAAAACCATTTTCATAAATACTCATTGTAAATAAATCTTAATCCAACTTTGACTTCATTTTGTAGATAAATTTAACTTGTAAATATAACTCATTTCAAGTTGTTTTTTGTGGTTCCAATGGCCACTTGTTAAAATCTTTTCATAAACATTTGTCATAGGTTTAAGTTATCATAGTGGTTGATGTAAATCTCACCTCATCCTTAGTGATTGAAGTATAATTCTTCCATGCTTATTATAGGGTTAACCCCTCAGTAGCATGTTGAAGCCTTTCTCACATGGTGGATTGTTGGTTTAGGTTGAGTTTTCTCCCTTTGATAACAAAAGACCTTAAGGCTTTTGATCAAATCAATTCACCAATCTTTGAGATTTTTACCCCGAACTACGAGGTTTTGATCCTCCCTTGTGATGGTAAATAGGCAATGGGTTCATCCATTCAAACAACAAAATTTGTAAATATAATCTATTCTCTTCTCATCCCTCCAATCTTTTGTACAAATCTTTTCATAAATATCAACCTAGAACACGTATTTGCAAAAAGGGTTCCCTTAGAGTACTAAGGATGTTTTGGGTGCATAAAACCTTCCCATTTCATTACCAACCCCCTTACCTAGATCTCTGACATTTTTATTAGTTTTTTATTTAAAAAAACTTCTTACTTGGCTTTTGTTCGCTTTTTAGCCATTCCTTTGGACAAATAAAAGTGCGGTGGCAACTCGAATTGTATGTTGACTTTTGGTTTAGTCAATAAACCTAAAGGTAACGAAAACCCCGTTACACCTTTATACTTCTCAAAGTCAGGCACTTTGAATTTGACTGGGATTTTCACGTTGGGCACTAAGCACAGTTCAGCAGCACTCTTCCCAAACAGATCTTTACCTCTCAGCATTTTCAGTTCCTTGCGCAGCTCAAGGAATTGGTCCTTCATCTCATCCATCTTCTCATAGACGTCCGGGCCCTCGGATGGCTCGGAGTAATAGATGGTGTCTTCTATACGCGGCAAAATATGCACAACGGGAGGTGGCACATACATGACCGGGCTAGATGTCGGCATGGAAGCAAAAGTGGGGGCGAAACTCTCTGGAACAAAATTAGGTTCCATTCCCCAAGGGAATCTAGCAGGCAGATTCGGAGCAAAGTGGGCGGTGACAGCAGGAACAGTAGAGGTTACCACTTCAGAGATGACAGTCCTCGCGGGAGGAGTTGCAGGAGTTGGAGAAGCTTGGCTCTGGGCAGCAAGAACTGACTCCATCATGGCAGTCAGTCGGGCAATCTCCTCTTTCAAGTCTCGGTTCTCTTACTTAAGGTGTTCCATGATCTTTGAATGATTAGCTCGAGTGTTGTACCGGTGAGTCAGCTTGGCTAAAGCACAGAAGAACACTGATCAGACACTTGGCAAAAACCTGCTTATGCAAATGATGCATGAAATGCAATGCTTGATTTTTTTTATTTCCAAGGAACTTACTATATCATTTGCAAATATATAATATTTAAATTTCAATTGCAACAATTTGATATGACCATAAATCTCTTTTTATTTATATAATTTGGAAGGATTACACTGAGTACAATTTCAGAAACCAAAAATAAAAGATACAAGAGAAAAGGAGGCTAGTCATCCTAAGGATCCCTAACAACAATGTCAGAAGATCTGACTGAAGGCGCGTACTTCCTTCGAATGTGACGAATCTCGGTCTCGAAAGAAGCCTTCATCTGGGTATTCTCGAGGACAAGTTGGTCAACAATCTTCTTCCAACCAACCGAAGGCTAAGGCATGCTAGAAGATGAAACCTCTGACTCTCTCTGTCTCTTCATCACTCAGACTTCAAGTATCTCAATCAGTGCATCTTTGTCCTTAGACTCCAATAGCAACTCTTCATGCTTTTTGCTCAAAGCATGGAAACGCTCTTCCCACATATCCTTCTCTTGCTTCATCTTGATGAGCGCGTCTTCCAACTCCTCTACATCTTGGTTAGGGAGAGTTAATGGCTCAGCCACAACCATATACATAAGTCTTTCGCATGGATAAGGCATCTTCAACTTCAAAGCTCTCCTCTTCACCCAAAGAGTGTAAGCTTCCAAAGCTACACAATTGTGCGGACCAAGCTCGGATCTTCCTTTCTTATGCACATTATGCCAAGCGTGCACAATCTTCTGCTTTAAATATTGGGGATCTTTACCCTCTTGATAGAAAAGACCTTATAACAAAGTGTTATTAGGTTTGTATCTCAAGGGGAACCCAAGTTGACGACGAGGCAAAGCAGGGTTGTAGCTAATTCTTCCTTGTGTACCAATGAGAGGCACATTAGAGAATTCACCATAACTATCAATAATCTTCAAACTGCTTAAGGACGGATCATACCAAACTATATCATCATTAGTGAGAGACATAAGTCTCTGGGACCACCTTAGACATTGTTTGTTCTCTACAAAAGCAGGCGTCTGAGGTAAGTGCAAAATAAACCACTTGTATAGAAGAGGAGCATAGCAGACAATCGTTCCACCACCCTTAGAATTCCTTAGATGCAAAGAGAAATACATATCACCCAACAGACTAGGCACAGGATTCCCAATCAAGAAAATTCTAATGGCGTTAACATCAACAAAACCGTCAATATTAGGGAACAAAGCTAATCCACAGACGAGCAACACAAATATAGCTTCAAAAGCATCCACACTACCAGCTTGAGCAAAAGTGGTAGCTTCCTTAATGAGGAAAATAGATGGAAACCCAAATAACCCTCCTTTCTTCACCCAATGAGCCTCTATCTCAGACTTCTTCAAGTGAAGAGCTTCAGCAATAATACTAGATCGGGGAATCTTCTCCAATCCACTAAAAGGCACCCTACTAGAAACAGGTATCCCCAAAAGATGAGAATACTCCTCCAATGTAGGCACAAGCTGAAAATCTGCGAAAGTGAAACAATCGTAGAGAGGATCATAGAACTGCACCAATACACTCAAAAGTCCTTCCACTACATCAGCAGACAAGATGGATAGAAGCTTCCCATGATGTTGTTTGAAGTCCAAGAGATCTAATACAAAAGATGCTAGCTTCCTTAACTCTTTTAAGTCTGGACATCTGAAACTGTACTTCTTAGTGTTCCTTCGTCCATAATCCATGGTCTGAAAATATATGCAAATGATACCTTAGTTCCTTGAAATTTTGTGTGATGAATGTTATGATGCGCATGAAATGCATGAATGCAACAATCACAAGTAAGGGATCACACACAAGGCAAACAAAGGTCAAGGGATGAATCAAGTCATTGTCAAGATCAGTCATCCATTTTGGTGGATTATGGTTTGCACCTTATCGACACCAAAGTTCCATTGATATTGACAAGACATGATTGGATCAACCAAGAATCAAAGGTTTGTTGCAAGTCACGAGCATGGAGTCTGGGTAAGAACCATCCTAAAGGAGTGAACTAAGGATAAAACATGTAGATCATGTTCTAAAAAGTTCCCAGAGTCTTAATTCCATCTATCGGATATTACAGGTTAAGATGACTGACTCATCGACCCATAATATTCTCAAGAGAAACTCGTATAAGTGTAGTATCGTGTAACAACTGTTATCAAGTCTACACCTGAACAGTTTCCGTACTACGTCCTAAATAGGCCAAGATGGGTTAGGTTTTCTAAGGTCCTCAGCTTCTCAGACCCAATTAGAAATAGTCATGCCTAACCACAAATACTTGTGTGACATTTCCAAATCCAAAGGAGCCTCCACTGAGCAGATGGATCTCAAGTCAACTTGTTAAGGACTACTCCACACAAGTCGAACATGACCATACCATTCTCCTATCTTAATTGCACTCAAGTTCGGGTTAGAACTTATCTCACCATTCAGAGATCACCAAACACAACAAGCAAATTATATCACACATACATATATACAAACATCACATATATACAAATATATTCACACAAAAAGTAGGCTAAACCCACTGGAGACTACTCCCTAGCAGAGTCGCCACTTAATTTATGTAGCGGGAAATTCATGATCATCAAGCTATTGAGAAGCTAGAGATTAATTAACAAGAGTCTCCACCGTAATTTTATTGTTTCCAAGGGAAAAGGGAAAAATGCGAACAAAACCCAAATAGTAAGAAGTTTACAAACAAATAGAATGGGGGGATGAGAAAAGAATTGGTTAATTATATTTTTGTGTTTGACAAGACCTTCGGTCTTGTGCCTACGTACCAACATAAAAATGAGGGATCAAAACCTCGTAGTTCGTGCTAGAAATTTCAAAGTGAGCATGTTGATTTTAACAAAATTAAGCTTGAAAGGCACAAAGGCCTAAAATAGTTTGAATGAGTTAGTTCTTTTTTTTTTGTGGCTTTTTTTGAAAGTTTAAGTCAAGTATGGTTAAGTCTATTTACAAGTTTGATTTAAGAAAATGAGTTTTTTGTTTAAAATGCAATGGCATAAGGCCAAAGTTTCTACCCTTTTTTGTAAAAGTGGTCTAAGTTTAGAACAAAAGTAGTTCGCACAAAGAAGTTTTTGAAAATGGAGGGAGAGATTTTGAAATTAAAAAAGTGGGGAGAATATGAAGAGACTACCCTAGATACAAGAAATTTAAAAGTTTAAATTTGAAAAGATCTGACCAAATGGGAGCAATCCAATAGACAAGTATGTCAATAGAAACCCAGAATTCCCTTGGACTTTTTAGAATCAAGCAACACACAAATGCACAATTATATCAATCTTGAAGAGAAAAGGCAACAAATAAAGATGGCCTCATCCAAGCTTATCCACTTCAATAATCATCTTCAAAATAGCCCATGTAACAGATGAATTCCACGAGTCACAAGTTCAACATAACAGCTTAACAAGGATCAATGTTGCAAATGAATCTAGAGAGATCTTGAATGATGTATCAGATGAATTCAAACATGCAAGTTCTTGGTCTCTCAACAAATTGGCATTGGCTAAGTCCATTAGCAAAGGAATGTTGCCTAAATCCTAAGTCTAATTGGGGAGATCAAAACAACAATCCACTCAAATTGTCTTTTAGGATTTTTGTTATTATTATGTGCATTAATGGTCAAAGACCAATCAAACAAACAAAGCAACAAAGTATATCACACAATATGGTCCAAGTGGACAAAGTGAAAATTGCATAAACATAAACAATTAGAATGATATGTACAATGACAAATGATAATAGAGCAATAAAAATGAATTGCATTCAAAGTAAAAGCTTGAAAGTAAAAGTTAATGGTTAGTAAGTTAGTACTTAGTTTTGTATGCTGTTTGATTTCAAGACATTCTTTGGAGAACACTCAACCCACTTGCCACAAGCATGGATCCTTGAACCAAAACATCTTCCAAAGGAAGGAAAGAAGGCCAAGTTTCCACACAATACCATGGAAGAGGGGAGACTTACAATCTCACTAACTAGAATGCTTATGCCTTTTGTGTCACAAATTTAGCGCTATGTTAAGCAATCGTAATTGGACTTATGTAGAAGTCATAACTATTTGAGGTCGGACAATAAACTTTTGGTGTTAATGCATGTTGGAGACTTATTATTAAGAACTATGCCCATTAAACATACCACACACAAAAATATGCAAAGGTGTGGCCTAATCTCATCCATACTCATGTTAATCTTTCAATCAACTAGCATTTGGACTTTTGAGATGTCACTGGCCAATTGAAATGAATGGATGAAGAAGGGGAATTAGATGAAGAGGGAAAGGGATGAATGAAATCACAAATTGGTCAAAGGAGGACTTTTACCAAATTAATATTATTCATTCATTTTGGGAGATGGAATGTACATTCCATCAATCCCCTAAATCCAATAATATTAACTTGACAAAGTCAAATCAACCTTGACCAAGGCCCAACAACAAATGAGAAATTCAAATAAGTCAATCCAAATGGTCAACACAATTAAAATGTCACTTATTCAATTAAAAATATTAAAATAATACATTAAATTCAAATATGTTTTGTCCAAATCCTAAAATCACATCAAAACACTAAATAAATGGTCATGTGATTTATCATAGGTCAAACAAGGTCAAAGGACCTTGGATAAAAAAATTCATAATATTTGGTCACTTAAAAATATTTTTAAATAATTAAAAACAAATGAAAAATCAATTAATTCATGAAAAATGTTAATAATGATCCAAAAAATAATTTTTATTCAGAATATGAAAGAGAAAAATATTTGGAAATTTTTGGTGAAAGTCCCATATTTTTTGGATTAATATTGAATTTAATATGAATTATTGAAGAAAATGAAATAAAAAGGAAAAATCAGAAATTGCAAAAATACGTGGACCATTAGATCTCCCTCATTAATTGAGGTGGCAGATCTGATGATCCACAGTGCGCGTTCACCAACGCACGATTCCACTACGCTGTAAACTTGGTAATCACAATGCACGACTAAGATTAGAACACAGGAGTTGGATCATACGGTTTAGACCGCAAACACATCATCACCGGAGCCAGAGCTCCGGTTGTCTTCTCCGACGAGCCTCGTCGGACTAGTCATTATCAACCATCACCAAAATTTCAAACATGGACATGATTTTAAAAAGAAAACATCACTGAGCACGAATATCACCTCCATTTCTTCCAATTCCAACTATATTGAGAGATATGTGGAATTGAAAAATGAGGTTCATGATCTGAGTTGCTTCGATTCAACATCAAAACAACTCAAACACCTTGCCTACATTGGTAGGACTTCAGCCAACACAATAATCAAGAGAATTGAGCAAGAAACAAGGAGAATCGAAGAGGTCAAATTTTCTGCAAAATACCTTCAATGGAGGTATGAGCTTGCTAGATCTTGATCTGAATCGTGCTTTACTTCACTTCAATTGCTTGTAGAAGAGGAATGGAATGGCTTAGAATCAAAGGACTCCTGGAGAATTGAATTCCAAAATAGTGGAGATTCAAGCTCAAATTCAAATGAATTTTTCAGGTTTATCCTCTTGGTATGAAGGGTTTTCTATGGGGAATCAAAGCTTGCGCAGTGTGTGTGTGTTAATTCTAATGACAAGAGCTTCAATTTATAGAGGATTCAAATGATAATTGCACACTCCTTTAAGTTTCCAAAATTGGCAAAATGATGTAAGCAAGCTGCATAGGCGCGCATAGGCCCATCAAATGATTGTTCAAAAGTCCATAATGAAGTTCAGATGCATTGGAGGTGGATTGGATTGCAAGGCAATTGAGCATTGTTGTTTGAAGTTTGATCCATGACACATGATACCAGCCTGTTTAAGCCATGTGCAGCCTATGCATTTCTCATCCAAAATGCATGAATTTTAGCTCTTTGGAAAGGTGAGATCAAGAGGAACAAGTTTGATGTTGAACACTTTTTCATTTGGAGCTTGTAACTTGGATATATTTGAGGTGGAAGTTTGGAAAAATTTGACATATTGAAAATTTTCTAAGTGTCAAGCCATGTGTCTCAATATTCCACCTTACTTAACATTTTATGGGAGCTTCAAATGAGAAACGTGTCTTCATCAAAGTTGTAGATATCTCAAATACCTTAAAAATGGTCACCAATTTCATGTCATTTGGATTTGAAATGATAGAGTTATGCATTTTTGAAGTTTGGCAAAATCACTTGATCAATGGTATAGGTTAAAAGTGGCCTATAATGTAGCCTCATATCACATGTGCAAAGAAGTTGAGTTAGCTCCCACTACAAACATAAAATTTGAAGTAGACACATTTAATTTGATTGTGAAACTTTGAAATCCTTCATCTCATAAAAATTGAGCAAGTTATGGCCTTGGGAAGTTGACTTTCAAATTAGGGTTTAGACAAAATGACCTATAATGTTTCAACATAGAAAATGATTTTACAAGAAAAACTAGCTATAGGTCTCAACATGATAGTTGTTTATAATGTCATTTAGAGTAAGTTTTCTCTTGGAATCATTTTCATATGGTGAAAAGTGTAGGAGATAGGGTCTAGGGAGACCTAGTTTTGATTAGATGAATTCATCTGGCCAACCACCATCAACCAACTTGCTAATTTCCAATTCTCTTGACTTTCTTGGCTCATGGTAGATCATATATGCATAATATGATGAAATTTTAAGTGTCCCTTGAGAAATTTGATCAATTGGTGAGATAGCTTGTTGGAGAAGTTACTCAAGATACTCAGTCAAACTAGGGTTTCCAAGGCAAATCACCCTCAAACTCTTAAAGCAAACTTGATCAATATAACATGTAGAAGCAATTGGGGCTCATACATGATGATCATAACCATTCTTGAATCAATTCTTGATGGTGCTCTTTGTTCATGAGGGTCTCAAACCCTAGATGTGATCAATGAATCAAGGAAATCATGTCCCTTACCTACAAAAGAGTTAGACAACTACAAAGACATATTTTTTTTGGTATTTTGGTTAGTAAAATGATCAAATACAAGTATGATATAATCACAAAGTATTTGGTGATCTCTCCCAAAACAAACCCAATGAAAAGGGGTAAGGAGGATGTCAAGGTATGATCCCAATGCTAATGCTTATGATGAGATGCATGAGGGATCTTAGGGTCAAAATTGGGGTCTTACAGAAGGATGGGATACTTACAATTTCACTTACTAGAATGGTATGCCTTTAGGGTAAAATTTAGCTCTATGTTAAGCAATCGTAATTGGACTTATGTAGAAGTCACAACTATCTGAGGTCGGGCAATAAAAATTTAGGTGTTAATGCATGTTAGAGATTTGGTATAATGAACCAAACTCCTAAAACATACCACACACTAAAAAAATCAAAAGGGATGGACTTATCTCATCTATACTGTATTGACTCATCTGACACAAGGTCATTGATGAACCAATTAGCCTTAGGACATTTGAGATTTCATTGGTAAATGAAAAGAATGGGAAATAATAGGGATGAAGATGAAGGGGGAGGGAAATGAGAGAAACACAAATTGGTCATGGGAGGAATTTTATCAAATTAAAATCATTCATTCATTTTGGGAGATGAAATGTACATTTCATCAATCCCCTAAATTCAATGATTTTAATCCAACAAAAGTCAAACCAACCTTGACCAAGTCCCAAACAAATAGTCAAACATCACAAGACCATAAAAATGACTCCACATAATTTCTACACAATTTATCAATTAAAAAATCAAATTAAAAAATGCATAAAAATTCAATTTAATTTGGTCAGAACCTAAAATCTCTTCAAAACACCAAATAAATGGCCAAGAGATTTATCCTATGTCAAACAAGGTCAAAGGACCTTAGAAAAAAATTCATCATTTTTAAAAAGTCAGAAGTATTTTTAAACAATTAAAAATATGCACAAAAACATTTAATTCAGGAAAAATATCAAAATTAATCTAAAAAATAATTTTAATTTAGAAAATAAAAGAGGAATTATTTAAAGATTTTTGGTGAAAGTCCCATGTTTTTTGGATTAAAGATGAAATTATTATGAATTAAACAAAATAAAGCAATTAAACATAAAATCAAAAATTAAAAAGAAATTCAAAAAAACAAGGGTCATCAGATCACCCTCATTAATTGAGGTGACAAATCTGATGGCCAGAAGCGCGCATTCCACCAACTCTTGAGTTAAACGTGTGGCATAAGTGGTAATCACATTGGATGATCAAGATTAGAACGTGGAGGGAAGATCTGATGGATAGGAGCAAGCCACCACACCACCAGAGCTAGGGCTCCGGTTGTCTTCTCCGGTGGACCTCACCGGACTGGTCCACCACCAACCACCATGAAAATGAAAAACAAGGACATGGATTTAAAGAAAAAATGCCCAGGAGCTCGAATTTGGCCTCAATTTTCTTCAATTCCAAGTATATCAAGAGATACATGGATTTGAATTTTGAGGATCATGAATTGAGTTGCTTCGACTTGACCTCAAAACAACTTAATCGTGTTTCCTACATTGGTAGGACTTCAGCCAACCAAAAATCACAAAGAATAGTGAAGAATTAAGAGAGAATCGAAGAGATGAAAATTCTGAGAAATTACCTTCAAAGGAGCTTCAACCTTGCTTGATCTTGATTCCAATTGTCCTTAGCTTGGTTTCAGAAGCTTGTAGGAGGTGATTAGGATCAAAGAAAAGCTTGGACTCTTGGAGTTTCAATCTTAAAACAATATCGGATTTGAAGCTCGATTTTCAAATGAAAACCTTCAAGATTATCCTTTAATGGTGAGGGTTTGGATTGCAGGTTCAAAGCTTGGGCATGAGGTCCTCAATTTTGAGCCATGGGGGTTGTATTTATAGCCAATGTGATTCATTTTCACACACTTCCAAATTTTTCCAAATTTAGCAATTTGCATTGCATGCTTGCATGGGTGTGTGATAGGCCATTCAAGTGATGTATTCAGGTCAAAAAATGCTTATGTACAATGCTGAAATCATGCCATGTGGCCATGAATTTGAATTTGAAATGTGAAGGTGAAATCTATCCAAACGGTCCTTTGAAAAGAACCCATGCGCAAGTCCTTCATTCCTTGGCCAAATGAGGTGATCTTAGATGTTTTTGAAATGTGAGATCAAGGGGAACAACTTTCATGTTGAACACTTTTCCATTTGAAGCTTGTATCATGATGGATTTTGAGGTGTAAGTTTGGCAAATCAAACATATTTGAAAATTTTCTAAGTCCCAAGTCAAATATTCACTTCTTTCACCTTGAATAACTTTTGATATGGACTTCAAATGAGAAATGTTCCTTCATCAAAGTTGTAGATATCTCAAACCTCTTCAATTTTGTCACACATTTGACCTTATTTGGATTTTTCATGAAGGAGTTATACATTTTAGAATTTGAGGAAAATCACTTGTTCAATGGTATTGGCCCAAAATGACCTATAATGTTTCCTCTTGGCACATGCATTTGCAAGTTGAATTTGAACTTCTTCCAAACATAAAAGTTGAAGTAGACATCCTGAATTTGATCATGGAATATGAATGGATTTAATACCATAAAAATTGAGCAGGTTATAGTCTTGGGAAGTTGACCTCCAAACTAGGGTTCAAACAAAATGACCTATAACCTTTCACCATAAAAAATGAATTTCCAAGCAAAACTAACTCTTGACTTCAACATGAAAGTTGTTTGAAATGTCATAAGGATTAACGTTTCTCTTGGAAGAATTTTCATATGACAAACATAAGGAGATAGGGTCTAGGGAACCCCAGGTTTGACCAGTTGACTTTCTCAGGTCAACCACCATGAACCAACTTGCAAACTTGACATTCTCTTAATATTTGGGACTCATGGAGGATAATATATGCATAAGATTATTTAATATGAAGTATACCATGAAATATTTGATTAAATGTTGAAGAAACTTGCTGAGGAGGTCACACAAGATACTCAGATGAATTAGGGCTTCCAAGGCAAACAAGCTTCAAGCTCTTGATGAATTCATGATCAAAATGATATGTGAAGACCATGGGGATCCATATATGATGTCTAGAATCAATGTAAACCATCTCTTGATTAGTCTCCTTGCATTGAGGGTCTCAAACCCTAGGTATGAGCTTGATGAGGCATTGGTGGATGCACACACTACCTATAAAAGCAACAAACTATACATTGACATATTTTTGGTATTTTGGTTAGTAAATAATGAAAAATAAATAATGATACAACCAAATGTGCTTGGTGATCTCTCCCAATGCAAACCCAATGAATGAGGGGCAAAGAGGATGCCAAGATGTGACCCCAAAGCTAATGCATATGCTGAGATAGCATGAGGGATCTTAGGGTCAAAATTGGGGTCTTATAGTGGGGTATTGACTTCATGGGCCCATTCCTATCCTCTTTTGGTAACAAATACATACTCGTCCCTGTAGACTATGTGTGAAATGGATCGAAGCAATAACTTCACCTACAAATGATGCGCGAGTTCCGATAAAGCTCTACCACCCACAAACAAGTGACCAGGTTGAAATTTCCAATAGGGAAATAAAACAAATATTAGAAATAATAGTTGCGACCTCTAGGAATGATTGGTCCTCCAAGCTTCATGAAGCTCAATTCGCATATCGTACTGCCTATAAGACCCCCATAGGAACCACACCGTTTAAACTAGTCTATGGTAAGTCTTGCCACCTCCCGGTTGAATTAGAGCATAAAGCTTATTGGGCCATTAAGGCCCTAAACATGGATTATGCAACTGCATGTGAAAAAAGAGTCTTAGAGATACATGAACTCGAGGAATTGAGATTGTACGCCTATGAGAATGCCAAAATCTATAAGGAAGGAACGAAAAAATGACACGATAAACGTATCTTAAGGAGAGAGTTTAACTAGGGGATTTAGTCCTACTATTTAACTCGCGACTACGACTTTTTCCAGGAAAATTGTGTTCTAGGTGGCTACTTCTTTTAAAGTTACCAAAGTGTATCAAAACGGAGCTATAGAAATAAAAGGTAAATTTAATGAAGCCTTTGTTATGAATGGAGAGCATCTAAAACACTATCATTGTGTTGACAATAAATATTTTTATACTAGTCTAAAGCTAGGTGAGCCGCCAGCTCTTTCAACAAGTTAATGATTTGTTAATCTGTGTCGAGCTTACGATATTAAACAAAGTGCTGCATGGGAGGCAACCCATGGTTACTAATTACTAATTTCCCTATAAGCGGTTTACTTGTTTTGATCAATACTAACTCTTTTCATGTCTTCTTTCAGGCTACTAACTTCATACTAACTTTAGGAATGGAGAACATAGATGATATGGTTGTTACTTTTAGAAATGTGGCACAAAGGCAACGTTATGGAACTCTTTTTCAGAGAGAGGTGGCACTGACCAAATATCCTGATGGACATACCATGGCTACCTTAGGTATAGGAGAGAGCATCAACTTTATGTTCAACCAACTTGGGTGGGAAAGGTTTACTAGGAAGAAATTCTCAACATACCATAAGCTAACACTATAATTCCTAAGTTCCTTTCTCTATGACCCTAACCAAGGGAGGGGATTCAATAGAGGACGGGTGTCATTTAGGCTTTTGGGTACACCTATAATTTTAACCATCGTGAGATGGCTGATCTGTTAGGATTTCCTAATGGACCCGGGGTTTTCACTATAGCACAAGAGGATGCATCTATGGCCCGTGAACTTGACTATTTATGGACTAAAATTTCTGGAGAGACACGAGATAAACCCGATTCCAGGCACTCCGCCCAAATTCATAACCCTTCTATTCGTTATTTCTATACGATCTTAGCTTACACCCTTTTTGGAAAACTGGAAAGCAGTACCAGTGTGTCTAGAGATGAATTATTCATCTTGTTCTATGTTTTTCAGTCTAGGCCAGTTAGTGTTGCGACCTTCATGCTTGCAAACCTAGATAGGATTGCTCATGCTACTCATGGTCCCATCTTGATTGGTGGACAAGTCACCATGATTGTTGCAGCCTTAGCCCTAAGAATCACACTTTCCCGCCTAACCCCTCTAGGAGGCATCCGACCAATGGACATTACCTTTTGTTTTAATAGAAGACTAATAAGAAACCTTGGACCTAGGGAATTCCAGCTGTTAATCAACCATGAGGTAGTTCACCAATTCACCCTACCCAACATTGAGCGAACTAGTGTACACGACTGTAACAACTATCTTTATGATTTAGAAGGAAAGGGTGACTCACCTCACCTCCTAGAACACCTCCTGTTTATGAATGTCGTAGTCCTCCCCCTTTATCTGATACACCTACACTTGTCTCCGTTGCTCGTGCTGCTTCTCGTAACAACCATAATCTGGCGCTAGATACCCTTCGGACCGAAGTCGCTGCTATAAGAGATGATGTTACTACCATTCTCCAAGACTTATACGGCTTTATGGACATTGATAACAAACAATTTGATCACCTTCACGAAGTGGTGTATTCTAGGCTCCCTGTTACCGATCCTACCGATCGTTGTAGTGGCTGATTTACAAGATTTTTCCGCATTCTTGCCTGACACTGAAGTACTGTGGACACCGCTTTGTTTAAATGTGGGGGAGGATACCATTTCATGCTTTCTATATAGGATTTCCTTTCAAGACTATTTTTTTATGCTTCTTCGTTAAAATATTTTAATTGTCTCAATTTTTTTTAATTTTATTGTGCCGTGCTACCGACATAAAACATAGCGAATATTCACTGCTTTATTAATGTAATTTTATTTTTTTATGTATGTATTATTTTTGGTTCGTCTCATTTTATTGATTAATTAGGCTATGTGTTCCATTAAGCAGGAATTTATCACTGAGAAGCCATTAAAAATAATAATTAACAATCCAAATTTGTCTTTTTCCTGAACCACAAAACATAAAAAATAACGTTTTTGAAGCTCGTGGCATTCGCCACAACCCTCATGGTGTTAGCCACGCAAGTAAAACAAAAATTTCCACATTTAAGGTTCGTGGCGTTCACCACAACCCTATGGCGATCGCCACAAACCTCATAAACACAAAAATGCGATTTTTAACGCACAACCCCATATTTTCCCACTTTTTCAACTTCCAAAACCCGTTAACTCCTCCACTACACCCTTCATCTCCAACCTTTCAAACTCCCTCTCTAGTTCACTTATTTAAACTCTCATTATCCAATCCAACCACATTGCCAAAAAAAAATTGAACCCCATTCTAAAATTATTCTTCACTCACACATCATGCCTCAAAGAGTCCAAGCTAAAGCAAGAAGGCCAACGACAGACTTGTCAAATCTCGTCTTAAGTGAAGGTGAAATTGGAAAATTACAAAAGGAGAGGTACTTGAAGTTCTACGAACACTCAGTAACTCCAACAAGGTATGCCGAAGAATCTCGTCTACGTAAGTTAGGACTACTCGGTAATGTATAATGGATACTAGATAGACTAGATTTAACACATTTCTGTTTGTTGAATGACGCTACCTACGAGAGGCTGACTTTGGAGTTTTTAAGTTCTTTCACTTACTACACACCTATGGTAGATCAATACTCTTCCAGCATGGTAAGGTTTAGAATTTTTAATATGGATTACTAATTAAGCCAAGATACTCTTGGGGACATGCTGCATTTTCCCCATGGGAATGGTATAGCTTATAACTGCCCCTTGGAAGAAGAATGGAAGTATGAAGCGTTCCGTTTTTGGGAACAATTGACAGGTGAGAGAACTTCTGATTAGGAAGGGCTAAAAGCTTCACATATCCATAACCTGGCCATACGCTATGTGCATCGCATATTAGCTAACATAATTTTTGGCCGAATAAACAAAGTTCTCTCATGGTTGGTAACCGCGAGATTAGGAGTATCATTTTACCCTGCCACACACGCATAGATGTGCGTAACAGGAACAATTGGATTTATGATCTGACCGCCCCTGAACCCGGTCATCCTTCTCCTAATGACATACCTGTGCAGGATAACCAAGGTGGTCAGACCGATAATGAATATGATGAGATGGAGCAAGATGCTCCCACTTTCTCTAACCCTACTACACGTGTACACACCGCACCTGGCCCTTCTAACACTTTTGCAGGTACCTCTCCCCGACACCAGTCCCGAGAGGAATATGATTATGTTGGCATCAGGACAGCACTTAACGATGTCCTCTGTGAGCCACGACACTGTAACTATGTAGACGTCGAACGCGGCCAGCTGTTGTGAGATATAGAGAGACAACAGGTCGACATGATGGCATAGATCAAACAAATATAGGATCAGCAGCACGACTATGTAGGAAGGACCGAGCATAACTTATCGGTCCTGATTGAAGAAATGTAGGGCATGCGTGTGGGTATCGAGGACCTGCTTGAGTACATGCAGCACGTAGGTATACCACCTCCTCAGCATGGTAGGTATGGACGAGCACAAGGCCGAGGCCATCAGTGAGCACTGCATCCAAGTTCTATCTTCCTTTTCCACCTTTTATCGAAACATTGGGGACAATGTTCGGTTTCAGTGTGGGGGAGGAACTTTTATCGCTTTTATTTACAGTTTTCTTAGGTAGATTTATTGTTTTATCCATTTCCGTTTCCATTTCTATTTAATTATTTAGTGTCAATTGAGTCAATGCATGTGATGCCGAGTCTTTATGCATGGTTTCCACTATTTATTGAACTTGCTGTTTCTTGAGCCATAACAATTTTTTTCTCATGAAAATCATTTCAAATTAGGAAGTTCTAAGTTATAAATGACATTGAGGTTTAATTGTAAAATCTTGAGAAATTTGTATGCAAGATCGGTATCGTTTTAACGCCTTGAGTCTCCTAAACATGCGAATTTATTTAAATATTCATTATGTCAAAAACCTTGAATCCTTACCTAATAAAATAGTTCATGCGGTCAGCATCATCTTGGTCATGCTTTACATAGGAGGTTGATGCAAATAAGTGTTTGGTCCAAAGAATAAAAATGATATTGAATGAAATATGAATTAAAAATACCAATCGTAGTTGGTTTAGTGATATTTGGCGCTAAACTTGGTAGGGAGGAATACGGTCCAATCCCCAGCGATTACAATTTGGGAGGGGGCTTAAACCACTTAGATGCCATAATCAACCCCCGAGCTGGGAAACCGATGGTAAAAGAAAGACCAAAGTCACTAATAGATCTTACTACTATAAGTGTGAAAGATAACTGGCTTAATATGATCGCACTTGTACGGAAAAATAAAAGGTGAGTTGACGAGTTTGAGATATAATGACATCGCTTAGATTTGCTTGCATGTAGGGAGACTCATGACCGTAATTGTGGAATAGCGTTATTACGATATCCTTAGTGTACCGATTATTACCTACTTAAGCAATTATAACTGAAGCGAAGTTTGTAGCTTTAGGATGATTAATTAATTGTTTACATGATTTTTCATAGATCTACATGCTACGAGTCTTTGAATTTTCATGTCACAGGTGTAGCCTTTGCTTGAGGACAAGTAAACGTTCAAGTGTGGGGGAGTTTGATAACGTGAAACTATACCATTTATTTTACTTGATTCACATGCATTTTAGTATGATTTTCTGTATGTTTTATTGTAGTATGTCGGTGTTGGTGCCCCATTTCAGGTATTTATTGATGTAAAACTCATGTGTGAGAAAAAAGTAAAGGAAAGAGAAGAAACGAAGAAAAAGGGAAGAAAAGAAGAAAATGCTGAAAATGCAAGTTCTGAGATTGTGGCGTTCGCCACGTCACTTCAAACTTTTAGTACCATGGCGTTCTCCATGGTCCTGTGGCGTTCGCCACAGACACGCAGTGGTGTTTTTCAACAACTGCACAAAACATGGTCAAAAACTCATCCTATTTTCCCTCCACCACTTCCACACAAATTTAGGAAAGTTCAGCCCTTATTTCACAAATATAAAAAAGCCGAATCGGAAGAAAAAAAATCCAAGTTTTTATTGTGTAATTTGCTTCCATTTGCAATTCTATATTTTAATTATGTTTATGTTTAATGATTGTATATGTATGATCAAGTTTAAAACCATGTCCGACTAAACCTTTCGACATCGGTATGTAAGGACCATCATTCCGACGGGATTCGATTATAATTAATGATAATTTTTATAAGTTATTCTTCTGGCTCTGGTTTCCAATTCTAATTTAAAAAGATTTTTACACGAGAGTGAGAAGTCAATAAGGTTATAAATCAACAGAGCAAGAGTTTGAGATTTTAACATAGCGAGAGCACTTTAGGATTAATTAGGATTTATCGATTTCCAAAATTTACTTTTAATTCAGGTGGGTGAGTGAGAGCAAAACATTTTGGCCTAAGATTATAGCCCGAGCCAATAACACGAGAGTGTGAGGCAAAGTCTTTTAATTTGATATTTTCTACTGAAAAGTGATTTACCTTATTTTAGTGTTATTTGTTTACTGAATCCTCGAAGAATGATGTAATTTACATACCAATGCCTCTTTATTGAATATTTTCATCATATTATTATTTTCCAGTTGAATTTTATTTCCCCATTTCCCTTAATCTAATTAAAAAAAGAAAACAATCATTAGCCTTAGCTTTACATAGTAACTTTAGATAACCATAGTTTGGTTTTTGGTCCTTTGGGTTCGATATCTTTTTAAAACTACACGATATGACTGTGCACTTGCAGTTATCCATTTCGATAGACATACTAAGTCACGATCACTTGTCGGTACTTGTTGCTTAGATGAATATCTCCTTGCTTACTTTGTAGCTATATACATGCAATCGTCTCTGTTTTTGGTTATTCTATACATTGATACCATGCCTCGGGCCCCTCACTTGTTGGTTCATACAAGTTTTACTCTTGGGTTCATATTTCATTACTTGTTGGAGTTCAAATCAGATTATCCTTTGGTTCAGACCATATACGTTATCACAATTATTTTCATCACCCACCACTAGTTCTTTGAACGACAGAGCTCTGAATTCCTCATTTCACTATGAGGATACATAAGCATGAGGCCCCTAATCCTCACCGAGCACTTTATCTATTCTTTTCCTTTTCCCTTATTCTTTCGCGAGTAATCTTCTCATATAACACCTATTCTAGCAAGAACAATCAAAATGGTTCCCATGGAGTATCGTGGATGTTAGGGGTGCTAATACTTTCCCCTTGCATAACCGACTTCCTTACCCAACATATCTCTTCCCCTCGGGTTTTATCGATGCTTTCCTTTTCCTTCGGGAATAAATAAAGTTTGATGGAGACTCTGTTGTATGTTTGAACGTGCGATACGTTAGGGTATATTTCTGCTAGCTTCAGCTGGTGATTCTGCTAGGGATACTTCGTTACTTGGGGTACTTCCTAGTCGCTAAAGGGAGTCGAGCCTAGTTTTGGTGTTTCCTTGCTAGTTTTAGGTATTTATCTTTATACCTTACTTGCTTTATATTATTCGCCATTTATCTTATTATTGTTATATTCTCCTATTCTGGATATCTGTATATGCTGTTGTTGGGTTGGGATGACCATACATGAGAGAGAAGCTCCATACCCGAGCTTGAGTACAAACACATGATAGTAACGTGACTAGAGCCGTGTTTGACCTTCGTGGAGTTATTATGCGATTATGGTTGACACGAGATGTCACACCTAGATTAGATCCTTTTGGAAGCACCATTGTCTGATGAGTCATTCGTCTAAGGAAATGGTATCTCAAAACGGGTCGTTGACTCTAGGGACCTTTTAGGACCACCCTTTGAAGATAGTACATACCTGTGAGAGAGATATTGGGTTTTTGCAGGAAACCAAGACCCTTCATACATGTTTTCTTATGTATACGTTGGACCTTTGAACCCGCAATAAATAGAATATGCAGTTTATCCAGAATATGCCAAAATTATGATATCTCACCATCATTGCATCATACGGCATCATTGCATCATAATGTTTGGTTTTTCTTGTTACATTTGAATTTTGTAGGGACTTACGTTTGTTAGTTGCTATTGTCGACTCATTTATGGAGAAGACAGACAGAAGAAACACATATCAGTACAAGTTAAGAGACTCCAAGTTTGATGAACCGAGGAAGCTCAGTGACTTTTTGGTTGATGACTACAGGGTAGCCTTCAAGAAAGATTATGGTAATCTATTGGGGGTCCTATCTACTAGAGAATATGCAAGATTGATCTTCATGTTTGTACAGTTCTACAATCCCACATTACATTGTTTCACATTTCAGGACTTTCTTCTAGCTCCCACGCTGGAAAAATTTGCTCACTTACTCTAGCTGCCAATTAAGAACCAAGCGCCTTACATGAATGAAGATAACTTCCTAGATTCTCACATGATAGCACAAGCATTACACATGAAGAAGGATTTGATTGATTCTAGTTTCCGAGTTAAGGGTAATACCAAAGGCCTTCCATCTAAGTTCTTGTTCGAGAAAGCCATTGTATTTGCCAATAGTGAGAGTTGGGACGCCTTCTATGCTAGCTTTGAATTACTCATCTATGGTCTAGTGCTATTCCTAAGTGTCGAAGGTTTCATTGACAAGGTCGACATCACCATCTTCATCTCCCAAAACCCTGTTCTGGCACTACTAGCTGATGTTTTCTTCTCTTTCCGTTGGAGAAACATGAAGAAGGGGGGAACTATTAATTGTTGCATTTCTCTACTTCACAAGTGGATCATGACTCACATGCCAAATAGAGGACCATTTGCTGATAACGTGGGGGCTTTGAAGTGGTCACAAAGGTTGATATCATTGGATGATGAAGATGTCATTCGGTACAACCATGATTATATTGGGGTAGAACCTATCTTCCATTATGGGGAATTTCCAAATGTTCCGCTCATCAATACTAAAGGGGGGTTGATCAACTATAACCTTGTTCTATCACTGCGTCAGTTAGGGTATCCACTGAAAGAAAAACCTGAAGACCGATAATTGGAAGAACTACGTTTAGCTGAAGGGGTCGAGAATCCGGATATGATGAAGAAAATGCGTAGAGCCTGGGATAAGATACATCATATTGGGAAGAAAGAATTGGGAAAACAGGCGTGCACCATGACAATACTATATTCTACTTGGGCGAAGTCAAGAGCTAAGATGATTAAGTTGTCGTACCCATGGGAACCTTCCATGAGTCTTAAGACTATTGAACTACCCATTTCTACCATTTCTGAAGTGGATCGTCTCAAAGAGACTATCAGGAAGTTGGAGAAAGAGAATGTCAACCTCCGGTCTAGTCTGGGAAAAGTCGCATCAGAAAGGGGTGCTTTAAAGGTCAACCTCAGTCAGAAGAGAGAGCGATTCAACAAAGTGGATGCCGACATTCAGATTGAGCAAAATAAGAGAAGAAAGGTGGGGGAAGCCTTGAAGGGAACTTATGAGACCCTTGCAACCAAGAAGAAACAATTAGATGAAGCCTAATATTGCACTGTGAATTGGAGATTAATTACCAAGACCAGATCAAGAATTTGCAAGACCAATTAGAGAAGTGTCAGAAGGGGTTGAAGGAAGAGCAAAGTCGTGCAAAAAAGCTAGAATGAACTCTTTCACAACACCAGAGCGACCTCGATAAAATGTTTGAGGAAATTTGAGAACTAAAAGGTCAAGCACACCGGAGTTTGAAAGATATGAACCAGCTGAAGGACGAAGCTACTAATTGGGAGACCCACAGTTATCACCTGCAAGTTCTCCTAGATCAGAAGGAAGTGTTTGTACAGGATCTCTTAAGTGGGCCTAATCGTTCTCTATTATACAACCTTGTCAAGGATTCACCTAGTCAAGTTTGTTGAGCATGCACTTGAGGACCTTCCTGGGTTGTTGAAGAAGGCGTATGCTGACATGTTTCCTCACAACACTCCATGGGCTACTTTTCATTTTGTATTAGTGTGTAGGGTTGTATTTGAATGTATCAAGGCTGATCTTCTTGTATTTAATTAAAAAGATTTCAAGTTGTAATAATTTGCACTGTTATTCTTCAACTGAATAGAAGAGATTTTGTTGAAATACTTATGTTGTCTTACTCCTGCTAACTGTATGACTATATATGCATACTAACACATTGGCACCCTCAAACTTTTTTCTTTTCTGCTTGCATGCATCTATACATTCATACATTCATAAATTTTTCTAACAAGAAAACAAATTGCTTACCCTCTCCATCTTTCTACAGCAACCACGATAACTCATCATCATTATTATACTCATGCAAACAAATCCAAACTCATGGCTGACTTTGAAATCGAGAATGTTGTTGTTAAAGAAACCGTGGCTCAAGTCCAATGTGAGATGAATCTCTTCAGGGGTAACATGGAGACCATCCTAGAAATTCTCCAAGCTCAGAGGGATTCTACCTTTGCCAACCTTGCTACTGTAAATGTCACCAGTGTTGCTATAGTGACCACTACTACTGCTGATGTTGTTGCCACTGTCGAAACTCCTGCGGATATTATGGTAACGACTGTTGTGAATTAACACATGTTCACTTCTGTCACAAATAGGCTTGTTGCCTATCCCTGGGGAATGCCCCTAAACTACGCTGCTCAATTTAGTAATGGAGGGCCTTTATCCCTCATCAGGATCTCGCCGCCCCTAATGTTGTCGGGAATGCTGCTTTCCCATTAGGTGTGACTACGATCCAAACTCCTCAGATGGTCGATGTTGCCAACCCTGAGGATGCCCAAGGCCAGGTTCTTGCTGAAACCCCTGACAATGAAGCTAAGTACCGAGGCCTGCACCTCCATTTTCAGATTCCTTCCCAAGCTGCTCAACCTGCAAATTCGAATGACTTTCAAGCTACTCTGTTTGCTTACACTGGGGCAACTTCTGTTATAATGTTTCCATATGCACCTACTAACCCTGACCTCAGTACATGTAAGCTGGGGAACCTCAGGCCCCTAATGCTCAAGATGAATGGCAGATCCCTTAAATGATGCACGTTGCTTCCCAAACAGTTCCTCCGGGTTTCTCTTATCCACCTCATATGTTGTTTTCTCCCCAAACCGCGCCTGTTCAGGCGTTTTCTCAGGACACCTTCGGACCAGCCAGTCAGGTCGTCATTTCTACTGCTAGTCCGGCCCAGCCGACAGATTACCAGTTGTTGGATTATAGAATAAGGGCTATTGAAGGTTTTTTTGCCTTCGACATAGACGCATGAGATCTCAGTTTGGTTCCAAACGTGGTACTCTCTCATAAGTTCAAAGTACCAGATATACCAAAGTATAAGGGGCTAAGTTGTCCTCGAAGTCACATTACGATGTACGTAGGAAAGCGGTATCGTATATTGACAATGATGATTTTCTAATCCATTATTTCTAAGATAGTCTGTCAGGGGCTTCCTTAGACTGGTACATGGGCTTAGAGCATACCAAGATTATATCCTGAAGAGATTTATCTAAAGTGTTCCTAAAGCAATATAAGTACAACCTCGATATGGCACCAACCAGATTGCAGTTGCAGAATCGGTCACAAAAGTCCAGCGAGAGTTTTAAAGAGTATGCTCAATGTTGGCGTGAAATGAATTTTAGGGTCATACCAGCTTTGTCTGATAATGAACTTGTTGATATATTCATGGGTACTCTTCATGGCCTGTACTTTGAGAAAATGATTGGTAGTTCTTCCACCAACTTCGCAGACATGGTGATTATTGGTCAACGTGTCGAGAATGGGGTTAAATCAAGAAATATTGCAGGTACCGTCCCTCCCCAGACCATAAATAAGAAGTTACGTGTGGGCTTTATCAAAAAAAAAGGGAGACAAGTGTTGTAACGACAAGTGTCCACCCCCAATATCAATTTCCTATGGATCCCATGCCATATTATCCATATCCATATGTTGCCTCCACTCAGTATCAACAACCTCCGTGTCAGTATCAACCATAGAATCATAATCAACAACCAACACCGATTCAGAATGCTCAGAATCAACAGAACACTCATGACCATAAGGGATAAAGTCATGGCCAGAACAACAGAGGTAACTATGGTAAACGTACCAAATATGACAAGATTCCAGTACCATATGTTGAATTGGTACCGTATCTGATCCATGTGGCGGCCATCATACCAAAAGAAATCCCTCAGATATGCCACCCCATCATCCTAAGCATAACCTTAATGCCTCGTGTGCCTATCATGCTGGGTATATAGGGCATTTAACAAAAGACTGTTAGTCGCTCAAGAATAAGATTCAAGAATTGATTAAACAGAAGGTTTTGTCTTTCTCAGAAGAAAAGCCTAATGTGGAAACAAACCATCTTCCTAATCACGGTGGCCCAATAGTCAGTGATGTAATCAAATAGGAACCCGCAAAATCTGTTAATAGGGATAACGATGTGAAGAGTCCAATGTCAGTAGTGTTGAAAAAGCTTGGACAGTTTGGGTTTCTGGTTGGTATTCAGAAAAATTGCATTGTGTGTAGATATGATCCTGATAGTTGTGACGACCTGAAGGATTGCATGCAAGAGTTGACAAATCAAGGGGTGATAACATTTTCCAGATCTAAAGCAATTGAAGAGATTGTAGTGATTGAGCCTATAACTATTATGTACAGAAATAAGAAATTTGAAGCTCATCCGAAGAAGATTTAGCTGATCCATATACGTGTTCCTGGTCCGTTCCCGTATCAGAACACAAAGGCGGTGCCTCGGAGGTAGAAATGACTACGTACGTGGGCAGAAAAGACATTCAAATCCCTGACATTGAAATTGTTAATATAACTAGAGCGGGAGGCATGACTCGTAGTGGCCGTGTATTCGTTCCAAAATACACTCCTATGGTGTCTCCATCACCCATAGTTGTCCTGCCTAAGGAAAAGGTCCTTCCTACTCCTCCTCTGCAGGAAGGGGCATTTATATCCGCAACTCCGATTGTGATAACTTTTCTAGCATTAACAAAGGTTATTACTGATAAAGTTGTAGAATCTGAAACTTCTAAGGGAAAGGGGTTGATGGTTGAAGATGAATGGGTTGAAGGTCACAAGAAAAGTATCACTTTTGAGGAAGGCCAAGAATTCCTCAAATTGATCAAGAAGAGTGACTTCAAGATTATTGATCAGTTGGCGCAGACTCCTTCCAAAATCTCCATTTTGTCTTTACTTCTGAGTTTTAAGGCTCACTGTAAAGCGTTGTAGAAAGTCCTGAATACTGCTCATGTGATGCAAGATATCATAGTCGATCAGTTTGACGACAAGGTTGTAAATATCACCACCAGCAAGTATTTAGGATTTAATGAGGCAGAATTACATTCTGAGAGAAATGCTCACAATAAAGCATTACATATTTCAGTTATGTGTACATACTCCCTTATATCTCGAGTCCTTGTTGATACTAGTTCCTCACTTAATGTAAAGCCTAAATCTACATTAAGTCAATTACAGTTTAAGGGGCCCGAGATGAGGACTAGTGCACTGGTTGTTTGAGCTTTTGATGGTTCCAGAAGACAGGTCATTGGGGAAGTAGATTTGCCCATTTGTGTTGGAGTTCACCAATTCACGATCACCTTTCAATTCATGGACATCAACCTGACCTACAATTTTTTATTAGGTAGACCATGGATTCATGTTACTAGGGAAGTCACTTCTACACTACACCAAAGGTTGAAATTCTTGATCGATGACAAGTTGGTTATAGTATATGTCGAAGAAGACTTGTCGGTTAGTGAACTTTCTTCGTTCAGATATGTCAAGACAGATGAAAGGGTTTTTGAAATTCCACTCCACTATTTAGAGTTTGAAGAGGTCAGTTCAGCAACTTCTAATCATGATTAGTCATCTGATATCATCCTATCTTAAGTCAGAAGCGCCAAGCAGACTTTGGAGAAAGGTCCATTAGCCGGTTGGGGTAAAGTTGTCAATGTGGCAGAGAAGCATCATAGATTCGGTATTGGCTATCCTCGATAAGCTTGCAAAGCAATCCCGATGAAGAAACAATTCAACCCGATCATATTCAGCGGCGCATGCTTCCAAGGCAATCACACCATGGCAGTCATTGGAGAATCTAGTGGCATCGAACCGGAGACTCCCAGTCTTGTACGCAGGTGTCCTCCAGGATTCAAGCTCACCAACTAGATAACTTTCGTGATTCCTATAATGTATTCGAATAAAATGTAATGCATTTTGTTCTCTTAATCCCTTGTCATTGCCCGAGACAAGAGAATAGCTTGTAAGGGCCCCCATGTTTAAAAGTATTATGTGATTAAATAAAGAAAGTACTTTTTGCATGCACCTATAGTGTATTCGGATAAAATGTAATGCATTTTGTTCTCTTAATCCCTTGTCATTTCCCGAGACAAGAGAATAGCTTGTAAGGGCCCCCATGTTTAAAAGTATTATGTGATTAAATAAAGAAAGTACTTTTTGCAAGCAAAATTTGTGTTCCTTTAATTTCAGTTATTTGTACTTTTTCATAAAAATGAAATGACAAAAGATATTTTTTCTTTTTCCACTTTATTAAAAAGCATACTAAAAATAAGCTCATAACATGCAAAGCAAACAAAACCATTGATAACAACATGGATAGAATCGGCTGTAAGTCTTGGTTTCCAATTAACCAAGATGAAGATGATAGTGAGGAAGATTGTAAATTACTGACTAAACTAGCATGGCTCCTTGAGCACGAAGAAAAAGAGATTCAGCCATACAAAGAACTAGTGGATGTCATTAATTTGAGTTCTGAAACTGATAAAAAAGAAGTAAAGATTAAGGCATCTCTTGCCAAGCATGTACACTTTGAGTTGGTCAAGTTATCACATGAATATGTTGACGTCTTTGCTTGGCCATATCAAGATATGTTAGGGTTGGACACCAACATTATTGAACATGACTTGTCACTCAAACCTGAATGTCCTAAAGTCAAGCAGAAGCTCAGAAGGACCAAACCCGACATGGCACTCAAAATCAGAGAAGAGGTTATGAAGCAGTTTGACACTGGCTTTTTAGCTATTTCTGAGTATCCATAGTGGGTTGCTAATATCATTCCATTTTCGAAGAAGGACGACAAAGTCAGAATGTGTGTAGATTATCGAGACCTCAATAAAGCGAGCCTAAAGGATGATTTCCCTTTGCCTCATGTTGATATTTTGGTTGATAATACAACTCAATTTTTTGTCTTTTCCTTCATGGATGGTTTCTCATGGTATAATCAGATAAGTATGTTTCCAGATGATATGGAGAAGACAACTTTCATCACACCTTGGGGAACTTACTGCTACAAAGTAATATTGTTCCACTTGAAGAATGCAGGGGTAACATATCAACATGCCATGGTAACCCTCTTTCACGACATGATTCATGAAGAGATTGAGGTTTATGTGGACGGCATGATAGCCAAATCTAGACATGAAGATGATCACTTAGAAAATCTGAGGAAGTTGTTTTTCAAGCTCTAGAAGTTCAAGTTGAGTTTGAATCCAACAAAGTGAACTTTTGGGGTCCGATATGGTAAGCTATTGGGTTTCATAATCAGTCAGAAAGGTATTGGTTGATCCCGACAAAGTTAGAGCCATCCAAGATATTGCCACCTCCCCGAACAGACAAAGAAGTATGAGGTTTTCTTGGTCGACTCAATTATATTTCCAGATTCATATCACATTTAACAGCTACCTGTGAACCGATATTCAAATTATTGAGGAAGAATCAATCGATTGCATGGAAGGATGATTTCAAGTGGCATTTGAAAAAATGAAAAAAGTACTTGTAAGAACCACCAATCCTCATACCGCTGGTTCCTGGTAGGCCTCTTCTTATGTACCTCACGGTACTCAACGAATCTATGGGTTGCGTTTTGGGCCAGCATGATGATATAGGAAAGAAAGAACATGCAATATACTACCTTAGCAAGAAACTCGCTGAGTGTGAGACCAAATAATCACTTTTAGATAAGACTTTTATGCTTTGTCTTGGGATGCTCGACGCCTAAGAAAATACATGGTTTGCCATACCATTTTATTGATATCCAAAATGGATTCGATAAAGTACATATTTGAAAAGTCTGATGTCACTGGTAGAATCGTTTGGTGGCAAATGTTGTTACCGAATATGATATCCAGTATGTGACTCAAAAAGCAATAAAGGGGAGTGTTTTGACTACCTTGCTCATTTACCTGTGGAAGGTTATCAACCGTTGAGGTTTGACTTTCCAGACGAAGACATCATGTTTATCATAGATTTCGCTATTTCAGGCCAGAGGAAGGCCCTGATCCAGGATCGTGATGGATGCTCATGTTCGAATGTGCTTCCAACGCTCATGGTCAAGGAATAGGCGCAGTTATCACTTCCCCAACTGGTTTCCACCTTCCATTTACCGCTATATTATGCTTTGACTACACCACCAATATGGCAGAATATGAGGCATGTATCTACGGTATGGAGGTGGCCATCGACTTAAGGATCAATATTCTTGAGGTATATGGAGATTCAGCTCTGGTGATAAGTCAGGTAAAAGGTGATTGGGAAACTCGGGATAGCAAATTGATATCTTATAAAGAGCATATTAGAAAGATGATACCCTATTTTGATGAAATCTCTTTTCATCATATCCTTAGGGAAGAAAATCAGCTAGCAGATGCTTTAGCTACGTTGGCATCTATGTTTAAAGTCAAATTGAAGAATGAAGCACCATCTATCCATATTAACCACTTAGATAAACCAACACATTGTCTAGAAATTGAGGCATATCCTAATGATAAGCCTTGGTTTTATGACATAAAGACATTTATGGAGAAACAACAATATCCCGAGGGTATATCTATTAGTGATAAGAATTCCTTGAGGAGACTCTCTTCCAAGTTTTTATTAAACGATGATGTGTTATACAAGAGGAATTATGATTCTATGCTGCTCAGATGCATGGATAGACATGAAGCTAGCACGATCATAAAACCTATACATGAAGGCTGCGAGGGTGTACATGTGAAAGATCCTGCTATGGCTAAGAAGATCCTTCAGGATGGGTATTACTGGACCTCAATGGAGGTTGATTGTTACAATTTTCTTAAAAGATGACATAAATGTCAAATATATGGTGACAAGATCTTTGTTCCACCAACTCCGTTGAACATTCTGACATCACCATGGCCCTTCTCTATGTGGGGTATCAATATGATTGGGATGATAAAGCCTAAAGCTTCCAATGGTCATCGATTCGTCTCAGTTGCTATTGATTACTTCACAAAATGGGTCAAAGTTGCTTCATATGCCAATGTCACTCGACATGTGGTTACTCGGTTTATCAAGAAAGAGATAATCTGCCGCTATGGAATTCTTAGCAAGGTCATCATTGACAATGCCAGGAATCTGAACAACAATATGATGAAGGAGTTGTACGAATAATTTAGGACCAAGCACCACAAATCTTCACCATACCGGGCCAAGATGAATAGAACCGTAGAAGCATCTATTAAGAACATCAAGAGAATCGTCTAGAAAATGGTCAAGACATATAAGGATTAGCATGAGATGCTACCTTTTGCTTTGTACGGTTATAGGACCTCGATTCGTACATCCACTGGGGAAACTCCGTACTCATTAGTGTATGGGATGAAAGTTGTTATACCAATTGAAGTTGAGATTCCTTCACTCAGGGTCATCATGGAGGTTGATCTTGATGAAGCTGAATGAGTTCAATCTCGGTATGACTAGCTGAATCTGATTGAAGAAAAGCGTTTGACGGCTGTTCGCCATGGTCAGCTATACCAAAGACGCCTCAAACGAGATTTTGATAAGAAAGTTCTTCCTCGTGAGTATCGCTCTAGAGAACTCGTGCTCAAACGGTATTCTGTTATTCACTCAGATCCTCGGGGAAAATGGACTCCCAACGACAAAGGACCTTTTGTCATTAAGAAGGCTTTCTCAAGTGGAGCCCTAATCCTCACCATAATGGATGGGGAATATTTTCCATAGCCAGTGAATGTAGACATAGTAAAAAAATATTATGCTTAAAAAGCAATGTTGATAAAACCCCGCTAGATTAATCTTCACAAAATTAATCTAGGAAAAAATGGTCATCCCGATGGATCAAAAAATGAACTGTCCATGCAAAAGTTAGGGATTAAATAAAAATATAAAGCTCACTAAGTCGAAAACCCGAAAGGGGGGCTTAGGCAAAAAGGAGCATCTCGATGGACGAAAAGAATAGAAAATGTCCAGGAAAAAGTTAGGGATAAAGGTATTAACTATGTTCCTTGAGCCTACTACACTACAAGCTAGGTCTCAATCGGTCAAAGATCAATTCAATCATCGTCAATCAAAGCAAAGTTTTGGGATTCAGATCCTACAGTGTATAACAATCAATGTTGTATCAATGGAAAAATACAAAAATATTTTCCATTGCCATTCCTTTTATTTTTCAATTTTTTGCAATGTCCTCTTTAAGGATGTCCGTATCTTTGTACACACCATATGTAAAGTTTTGTTCATGGTCAATAAAATTCAGTTTCTTTTATCAATTACTTTTGTTTCTCCTGCATTTTGTTTGTGAAATAACTTATTTATTCTAATCACATAATGCTTCAAAATCTTGGGTAATAATAAAAGCTACATTAAAAAGAGCTTAAAAAGGTGATCGATAGTTTGAAAGTTTTACTTGAACATCTATATTCGGCTTAATGATTGCCCGATTAGATCATGTATCCTCAGCAGGGCTAGATGGATCCTTAGCAGCAATTGCTAACACCCCTTAATTTTACAATATTAGTTTCTTTGGTATAACTGATGAGGAGTCGGAGTTCCCTCTGTACCAAAGAACCATACCCCGTGAATGATATTCGTCTGACCATATGAAACACTCATGCATCATAAAAATAAAGCATACATCATGCAACATGCATATCATACTTTTCATTTGCAGTTTCCCCATAGAATATCAAAAATATGTGTATCTCAGCAGTGGAATTTGTAAGCATTAAACTGCCACTCCATGTCTCAAATGGCCTTTCCCAACGGGAATTTTTTTGGATACAATAGTATTTAATCCTCTTCTACCTTGAATACCTGAAAAGCGTCTACAATTCTAGTTTTTAGGTTCACAAAGATTAAATAGGGGCAGCTGTTGTACCCTAAAATTTATCCTCCCTTTTTCACTTTTCATCTAACCTTTGGCTTGAGATTCATCTGCACTCATTCATTCCTCATACATGTGCACCATTCATTCATGTTAGGATTTTCTAATAATCATCATAGATTCAGAGTTTGTGGCTATTTATACCTAACAAGAGCTAGGGTTTGCTTGAAGATCAAGCCCTAGAAAATATGGAATGCTCATCATTTGGAATCAAAGGTCATGAAACCCTAATTTCTTGAGCTTGGAACCTTGGTTCATGGAATTTGCATGTTTACCTATGCACAAAACCCTAATTCTTGACTTTGGCACTCATAGAACAGATGGTTGACTTTATGATCTTGTGTTTGATCACCAAACCCTAATATTGAGGCCATGCGATTGTGAAGCCTTTGTGCTTGGTTTTAGGTCCTTGATTTGATGGTTGGCATCATGAAACCCTAATCATTGATCTTGAGTCTGGTTAACCTTGTTGTTTGATTTAAAGGAGTGGAAACCCTAGTTTGGTCCCTGGCAATGGTGGATCACTTGTGACTCATTTGGTTTGAGACTATTGGTTATTGCTTGGCACTTGTATGTTTGAATTAGCTAAACCCTATCCCTTGGTTCCTTGTGATTGTCCTAGGGGGCATGCCTACATTCATATTCCACTGCATATCATCTTTGATTCATTGGTCATTTAGGCCATAATGGATACTCAATTAATCTTTGGTCCATTCAAATTTGTTTCAATCATTTCATTCATTCATAACCCATTCAAATCCATGTCAATCCATACAAGTTCAATTCAAATATCATTTCCATTCATATTTGGTTTATTTCATTATAAAAAAACTGTCCATATTCATACAAAAATAACAATTTGGCTAAATTTACAAAAGTTGACTTTTGGTAAACTGTTGACTTTTTGGTCAACCAGTTGACCAAAGTCAACTAACCCTCCCTTTGACCCCCTAAGACCTATTACCATCCATCTTGCCTAGATTCATCACCAAAATCCATGTTTTCTTCATTACCAAGCAACTTGATCAATACCCATGATCATGACCAAAACCACCAAAGTTGGACATACAACCGGACTATGCCACATACTATCTTGAATTGCAGCCATGCTATGTCAAGCCTTTCCAAAACCTTGACGCCAATAACCAGAACCAAATGCAAGTAGCCATACTCATATTTGAAGCATTATGGACTCATAAGGACATGATACAACCAAGCCAAGGAAAAAAACATTTTTACGTGATGGAAATCGATTACCATGTTTTGGGTAATCGATTACCCCTGCTTCTAGTAGCCAAAAAACCATTTTTACGTGTTGGAAATCGATTACCATGTTTTGGGTAATCGATTACACCTGGGATAACGAGTCAAAATGCTGCATTTTTCAGCAGTAATGCACTTTCCTTTGCACTCCAAATTAGTCTCAATGTTTGCATCAACGCACATTGCAGCCTTTACATAATTATGTCGCAACCAACCATATCATTCATGCATTAAACCAAACTCCTAACATTTCAATTCACCAAACTTCTCAACATTTGTGAGTTACTCATAACAGTCCCAAGCTAACTCCAAACCACTTCAACTAACTCCAAGCCTCATTTAACAAATTCCAAGCCTCACAAAACTAACTTCTAACCTCCATTTGATCTAAACCTATAACCTATATAAACACATCACTCTCATAACCAAAAAAGGCCATAACTTAATCATTTTCTCAAAATCACTCATTGCAAATTCAACCTTCACTCACTCACTTCATCTTCTCCAATTCCTCTTCCTACACCAAAGCTCAAATCACCATTGGAGTAAGCTTCACATTGAAGTTTGTTACAAATTGAGATAAACCTCTTGCATTCAACATTATTCCTATATTAACATAATCAACATCAATAACAACAATTCAATTTAGAAATTTTCAGAGTGGATTCTTGAAGAGGAGGAGTTCATAGTAGAAGTAAAAGATTTAAGGTTCGAAGTAGCATACCTCTGGTTTTCACTTCATCTTCTTCATCTCTAACACCAAATTCCAAGAACAAAGCTCCATTCTTGTAGGTCGGTGAATTTTTATCCTTGCTTGTTTGCTAAATTTTTGATACCACAATGTAACTTATGTATTGGAGAATCAAAACCCCATGGTTTGATGGTTTGATTCTCCTCCATCCCCATTTAATTTCAGACTTTTGTGCTTAGGGTTCTTGACTTTAATTGCTCAATTTCCAGAATTGATTAATTTGTAGTTAGAATAGATGATAGATTAGGATAGAAGAGGTTGAGAGGAGTAGGAAGATAGTGTTTTTTCTTGATTCTGGCCAATTCCGCCGCCTCCGACGCGGTGGTGCCGGAGCTCCGGTGGTGGCTCCTTTTTGACATGAAAATTGGAAGATTATGTATAGAGAAGACAAAATTAGTTTGGTGTTTTTGTACATTTCCCTTTGCAAATTATGTTGGGCTTAGCCATTAAGCCCATTATTTTGCTTTCCACACCTTTGTTTCACTAGATACTAGCCATATTGGATCCAACATTTCTTTTGTTTTGGGGCTTACTCTGTTGGGCCCAAAGTCTCTATTGCTGAATTCTGCACTCTATGTTCAGGTTCTGCACCTCTTTCCTTGAGCTTGTTTTTATGCTATTTGTTAGTTTTTTCTTAGTGGATTAGTTAGGGATTTTAGGATTATTATATTAGAAATAGGTTTTATTCTTGATTAGTTTAATTAATTTTTAGAGTTATGATTAGTCTAATTAGGTTAGTTAGATTTAGAGTATTAGTTTTAGAAATTAATTGGGGTTTTAGAATTTAGAATAGATTGGAATTTTTAGAAATTTTGAGTTTTGATTAGTAACAAAAATTTTAGAAATGTTGATAATAAGTTTTAATTAGATTTTTTTGGAAATTAGAACTAATTAGATTTAATTGATTTTCATTAGTATTTCATGATTGAGATTTAATATTAATGTGAGAAGACCATTTTGCTCCTTAAGGGCTTGCTTTACTATTTTAGCCATATAACAATGCATGCTCCCTTAGGATCAATGTTTACTTAGAATTTATTTAGTTTAAATCAAGTCTTTCATTAACAATGCATGTTCCCCTTAGGAATATGTTGTAAATAATTCTAACACCTAGATTAGGATTAGTCATAAGTTTCAACTCAAACCCTATGATTCAAATTGATCAAAAGCAATTTTGATCAGTTAAATCCTTTGTTCATGTATAACCCCACAGTCCATTCAAGTGATCAAAAGTCACTTGATCACTTGATAGAAATAATTTTAACAATGTGGATCTCTAAGCTTCAAGACCAGTCTTTCATGCAAGATATCTCAATCACATCGAGCAGCGGATCATACAAGATATATCAAAGGTCAACACTTGGTAAATACGATTCAAATTGGAAGATACGAGCCTTAAGTAATAAGGAATGATGAGACAAAGTTTCTCCTACCCTTGTCTAGAGTGACTCTATGTACGGGGCGTATGCCCTAGCTATTCAGAGAACTTACCCTTATTCATAGACTTTAGTGCAATACGAATTGAGTAAACTACCAAGTCTTCTTCATACAAAGCAACATCAACTCAAGGAGCAGCAATGAGGATTCTTCTCCAACAACTTGTCAGTTACGAGAAGTATCATGCGCCATGAGCCTTAGGTAATAAGGAATGTGTAACACCCCAAACTTTGCCCTCCTCATTCATGCATTCATTTTTTAGGTCATTTAACATTTCATATTGCATTTCATCATGTCAATCAGAATCAGATCCAAGAAGCTTTATTTAAAAAAAACGAAGAAAAAAAACGAAACGAAACGAAAAAAAAAAAAAAACATAAAAATAAATAAATTAATTAAGTAAATAAATAAATAAATAAAATATAATAGAAAAATCTTGGACTTGGACCTCTCTCATTTGAGCCCACAAAGCCATGAAAATCAGGTTATAAAAGAGGGAGAACAGACAGAAAAAGGAAGAGAAGCAAAACACTCTGAGGTTTCCTTGGAACAAAACCCTGACCTAACCTGGGAAAAAGATAGTGAGAGAAGAGCTAACAGAGTTCAGAGCAACCTCCAGAGACTGAAGGGAACTCATCTGCAAAGAACCAACCCCATCTCATATAAACCCTCAGATTGCTCTGCAAACCCACGGGTGGAATTCAATTTCAATCGATCTCTCCAGTCAGGTTTGCCTTATTCCCATTACTTTATGCTTTTAATTTGAATGCTCTGAATGTATGAGGTATTATGGGTGAATTTGATACCCTTTTGATGCATGTGTTTGACAAGAGGTTTAGGCCTCCTACCCTTGGTTGCTTTTTGTGAGCTTTTTGTGAATTTTAATGGCATGATTCATGTGGTTACATTTTGATTTAGGGGCAACTCTTGATTACCCTATCTTGTTTCTCTAACCTGTTTGTTGAGTTTTGTTTTGTGAGGGCTCATATGACTCTTGCAGAGATGGCTTGACTGGTGTTCCACTTTATTTGTGGGATACCACTGGGAGATTTATTCCGATTACTTGTGCTGACTTGCTTTCTTTGATGGTGCCAGCTTGAGAGATCTCCGGGTTTCTTGTCTCTTTAGTTGCTGTTACTTTGGATCTTTATCCGTGTGGTACTTTTACATCTTTCCCGCATTTTACCGCTTTCTTAGCTGGAAGACCTCGATAGAAGGCAATTTTTTCTTTTGTTTATTTACTTTTGGGCCCAAAGACCTCCACGAAGAGGCAATTGACGGATAAAAGGGATCAATAGTCAATCCCCCGTTATTCAGTGCGTCGTTCTTTAAGATCACACTACGTGTCGATGCTTCAGAACAAAAACCCCAGATCTTTTGTCCGGTCAGTCAGTGGAGAGGGTTCCACCTTCCTAAATCCCCACTTTTTGTCATGAGCTCACCCTGTCCAGGGTTAAGAGCTATGAGGTCTTATCCTCATTACCCCTTTTGCATGAGCGTTCCTAAACACCAACAACTCATTGATTTTTCTTCTCCTAAGAACATGTTATCTCCTTCTACTACAGGCGAGTAAGTCTCCAAAGGTCGAGCATCCGGTAGATTGCGTAGTAACGTCGTTCGCCCCAAAACACAACCCTTAACCCATAGTTAGCCGAACTACGGCTTGCTCTGATTCTCATTCCAGATGAGATACGTAGGCATAAGACGCGACGTCTTAGCGAGCACACACTCCCCCTAACCCATAGGTAGCCGAGCTACGAAGACTCTGATTCTCATATTCATATGAGATACGTATGCAGTGGATACGACATCTGTGCGAGTCATTTTCTTTTGACCCCTTTTTTTTAGTAAATAACACATTAGATAAACCCACACCCTTTAGACAAGAACTACAAAAGTGGATCCCGTAGAGTACTACGGATGCGTAGGGGTGCTAATACCTTCCCTTCGCATAATCGACTCCCGAACCCAAGATTTGGTTGCGAGACCCTGTCTTGTCCTTTCCTTTTTCCAGGTTTACTTCGAGCGTTTCCTTTCCCTCCTTTAGGATAAATAACGCATGGTGGCGACTCTCCTGTCTTTCTTCGCCGGTTTTTTTTTTCGCATTCCATTTTTCAGGGTGCGACAGCTGGCGACTCTGCTGGGGACCCGGTTTCCCTAAGCGAGTCCCTCCTAGCTTTTGTAGGTTGTTTGTTTATTGGGTGTTTATTCTTTTGTACAGTTATTTATCTTTCAGCATTTACCTGCTTTATTGCATTGTGTACATATGACTGCCGTATCTGCTGGTTCTGTTTGTGAGATGAGTTCTATACCCGAACTCGTGTGCACTTAGGATAGGAGAATGGCATAGTCTTGTTGACTTGTGTGGAGTTATTCCTTAGCAAGTTGACTTGCAAGCCCATTCACTTGGTGGAGGTCATGTTGGGATCAATAATGTCACACAAGTAAGTTGTGGTTAGACATTACTTTTTACAATATAGACCTTAGAAGCCAAGGACCTTAGTTTACCAAACCCATCTTGGCCTATTCGTAGGACGTAGTGCGGAAGTCGTTCAAGTGTAAGATTTGATACGATTGTTACGCGATACTACACTCATAAGAGTCTCTCTTGAGAATATTTTTGGAATACGAGTAGTCGTTCCTCCGATAATATCCGAAAGATGGGATTATGACTATGGGAACCTTTTGTAGAACATGTTTGGCAGGTTTAAACCTTAGTACACTCCCTTTGGGTGGTTCTTAACCTAAACTCCATGCTCGTGACTTGCAACAAACCCCTGATTCATGGTTGATTCATTCAGGTATCCTTAATATCAATGAAACTTGGGTGTTGATAAGGTGTAAACCATAATCCACCAAAAATGGATGGTTGATATTAAGGATAACATGATCCATCCCATGACCTTTGTTTGGTGTGCTTTGCTTGATCCTCTTAATTTCTCTCCAGGCAGTGCAACCTGACAGATGTTCAGGCGGATCCAGCAATTCTGATTGACATGCCATTGTATTGCATAACATCATCTGCATATTTGCATCCAACATCTCATGCTTATTCATTTGCAGGGTATTCCCTTTTTAAGGGGGGCCTTAAAATCGAATAAGCAGTGCATCGCATACCATACATACTAACCCTTGTTTGTTTTACAGGTGTCACCGCAGTGTCTAATGTTTGTTCCCTGTTGCAGGAAGTTATTGGTCCCAAGCGAGTTCACAGGTACCCGACAAAGGAAAACCGTCCACGACTAGCAATGGACCAGATACAAAAAGAACTGGCTGATATGCGTGAAAGGATGGATCAGTTCATGACATTGATGACTGGTATGGCAGAAGGCCAGGCGAAGCTGAAGGAATTGGTTGAGCAACCGAGGCCCGATCCAGAGGTGGAAATACCAAGTGCTGAGGGGAACCCTGGTAACCCTGGGAACGCTGATAACCCTGTGAACACTGGAAACGCGGATAACGCAAATGTTGATGGAAACCCGGGTAATGTTGGCAACACGGGAAATGTTGGGAATGGTATTGGCGGAAGGTACAATGTGAATCAAGGGATTCGGATTAACGGGCGCCCCGTTACTGAAGATTGTCAGTATGATCAATTCTCTGTGCACGACGAAGCTCATGAGACCACTCGCCATATGGATGAGCTTGCTGAGAAGCTCAAATCTTTGGAGTCTCAAAATTCCTTAGGTTTTGGTGTCACAAATCTTGGTCTGGTTCAGGGAGTGAGGATTCCTCACAAGTTCAAACCCCCTACTTTTGAGAAATACAACGGGGCTTCTTACCCACGCACTCATCTCCAATCTTATCTGGGAAGGTTGGGATCTCACACTAAAGATGAAAAGTTGTGGATGTACTATTTTGAAGATAGTTTAACTGGAGCTTCTCGTGAATGGTATTCTCATTTGTCTCGTACTACCATCAAGAGCTGGAAAGACTTGGCAGAGGCTTTTGTCAAGCAATATCAATACAACTTGGACATGGCTCCAAATCGGACCTTGTTGCAAGGAATGTCTCAGACTGCCAAGGAAACCTTTAGAGAATATGCTCAGCGTTGGAGACAGATTGCTGCATCCGTCCAACCCCCTATGTCTGAAAGGGAGATGGCGGACATGTTCATGAACACTCTTCAAGGCAATTATATCGAGAGATTGGCTGCTTGCCCATCAATCAGCTTTGCAGAGATAGTGATTGCTGAAGAAAGGATCGAGAGTCTGTTGAAGATGGGCCGAATTCAAGACAACAGTGCTTCCAACTCATCAGTTCCCAAGAAACCGTTTGCTGGTAACGATCAGCGAAGAAGAGAAGGTGACACGAGCGTTGTATATGTCGGTAGAGGCAGGGGCAGAGGACGCCCTAATTATTATCAAGATCAAGTGGCCGCAGTCACTATTCCAACACATGTTCCTCAACCGCAGTATCATCCGCAACAGCAACCCAGGTACAACAATCAACAACAAGGAGGTAATCTGGGTCAGCAGAGACCCTATCAATAACGTCCAAGGCAGGCCTTATTCTGTATTACTTCCCAAGCTGATTGACATGAATCTGGTTACGTTGAGAACTCTAGCCCCACCGGTCGATCCCAACAATCTGCCTAGAGGTTATGATGTCAACGCCAGATGTGCTTTTCACTCCAACGCACCTGGCCATACTACAGATAATTGCAAGGCTCTCCAGCTAAAGGTACAAGATTTGAGAGATGCCCAGGCCATCAATTTTTCTCTGGTGCCTAATGTTATCCAAAACCCGATGCCAGCTCACGGCGGGCAGAGGATTAATGCTGTTGATAATGGGGAAACTTTGAATTTGGTTTCTGATGTGACTAAAGTGAAGACTTCGCTATCGGTGGTCAAAGACCGACTCTTGAAAGGACGGATTTTCCCGGGCTGTGGGGAAGAGTGCAGAAATTGTCAAGACGCCGAGAACGGATGTGATAGTTTGAGAAGGGGTATTCAGCAACTGATAGATGAAGGTTGTCTTCAGTTCGATCAGACTCGTCCAGTGAAGAATGATGTGTCGACAGTAACGTTTTATTTCACTCCTGAAGAAATATATGTTCCCGAGAGACCCGCTCCGACAACAATATATTTCCCAGAAAGTCCAGCACCAATTTACTCTGACAACCCTCAACCGACTTTGATTGGTCAGGTCACCATCACGGTACCAGGTCCTGTTCCGTATGAGAAAGACAGTGCTATTCCGTGGCACTATGGGGCTGATATCTACTGTCAGGGGCAGAAAGTTAACGAAGAAGACATTGACATTGGTAGCTCCGCTGTAGACAATGTTGGAGGAATTGGTGGCTTCACTCGCAGTGGACGCCTATTTGCACCATCAACATTGCGCACGAATGCTGAAGCTGAGGTAGCTGCCAAGGCTAAAGGAAAATAGGTATCCGCCAAAGAGGTTACTACCGAGGAAGCTCCTCCTAAGACCGCATTCGAGAAGAAAGTGGATGCGTTTATGAGGATTATCAAGAAAACTGACTACAAGGTAGTCGACCAGCTAAATCAGACACCCTCAAAGATCTCCATTCTCTCCCTATTGATGTGCTCTGAGGCTCACAGAGCAGCCTTGTTGAAAGTACTGAATATGGCCTATGTTCCACCAAAGATAACTGTTAACCAGCTGGAGTCGGTAGTTTCAAATGTGAACGCTAGCCATGGGCTAGGTTTCACCGATTATGACCTGACATCTGAGGGCAGGAATCACAACAAAGCCTTGCATATCACAATGGAATGCAAAGGGACGGTGCTTTCCCATGTTTTGGTTGATACAGGTTCTTCTCTGAATGTTCTCCCAAAGAAAGCCTTAACGAAGTTGGATTGCGATGACGCCACCCTGAGGCCGAGTAATTTAGTTGTAAGGGCTTTTGATGGCTCTAAGCGAGCTGTTTGTGGCAAAGTTGAGTTGCCAGTTAAGATTGGACCGCAGGTATTCAAGAGTACCTTTTATATGATGGATATCCAGCCTGCCTATAATTGTCTGCTAGGTCGACCCTGGATTCATGTTGCCGGTGCTGTTACTTCTACTCTCCACCAGAAGCTCAAATATGGACTAGAAGGTCAGATCGTCACCGTCTATGGTGAAGAGGATATTTTTGTTATCCACCTGTCTACATTTAAGTATGTGGATATGGATAGCGAGATGCATGAGATGTTGTGTCAGGGCTTCGAAGCCATAAACATCAGTGAGGTCGCGCCCGAAACTGTCTTTTCACCTGAGTCTGAGAAGGTCGGGACTTCTATCTCTTCATACAAGCAAGTTGTTGAAGCGGTTAAGGCTGGTAATGCCCAAGGATGGGGCAAATTTGTGGAGCCAATCATAAAAGAAGACAGGTTTGGATTGGGGTATACTCTGGGGTATCAGAAGAATGAAGTCGGTACTTTCTCTAGCGGGGGTTTGGTTTCTCCCCACACCGTCAATGTTGCAGATGAAGACAAGGCTGACAGCGACTGTGACTTAGATAGCTGGATTCGCCCGTGTGTCCCAGGAGAAAAGCTCGACAATTGGTCGTCTGAAAAAGTCGTCCGGTTTACTCTACTGAAGGAGTAATTTTTATTGTTTTCCTTTTATCACATGCATAACAAAGTCTTACACTTTGACCAAGGTGTAATGACTCATCTGTAGGGTCATCCATTTAGTTACATTTCGCAATTATTTTCATCATCAATAAAGGACAGCTTTTGTAAACAATTTTGTGTTCTCTTTCTTTCAATTATTTTTACTTTTACAAAAACGGCAATGTTTCTTTTTCGTTTTTCTTTCCAAAAAACACCTCGTAAAACTGATCACCCGGATCTCACTGCTAACGACACTGCTATGGCCAAGTATGACTTCGACAATCCTATCTATCAAGCCGAAGAAGGGGTTGAGGAAGATTGTGAATTGCCTGAGGAGTTAGCCAGGTTATTGAAACAGGAGGACCGAGCTATCACACCTTATCAGGAGGTGGTTGAGACCATCAACATTGGTACCGAAGACGACAAGAAAGAGATCAAGATCGGGGCCAGTCTACAGGCCGAGAGGAAAAGACCGTTGATCATGTACTTGACTGTGTTAGAAAGGTCAATGGGTTGTGTGCTCGGTCAACATGACGAGTCAGGTCGAAAAGAGCATGCAATATACTACCTTAGCAAAAAGTTTACCGACTGTGAACAAAGATACTCACTGCAAGAGAAAACTTGCCACGCTTTGGCATGGGCTGCTCGCCGACTAAGACAGTATATGTTGACTCACACGACTCTATTGATATCAAAGATGGACCAAGTCAAGTATATTATTGAAAAGCCATCAGGGTTGCTAGGTGGAAAATGATGCTGACAGAGTATGACATCCAATACACTTCACAAAAATCCATCAAAGGAAGTGTCTTGTCAGACTATCTTGCCGCGCAACCGATTGATGATTACCAACCTATGAGGTTCGACTTTCCTGATGAGGACATCATGTTTCTCAAATCGAAAGATTGCGAGGAACCACTCCCGGAGGAGGGGCCTGACCCTGAATCCAAATGGATTATGATGTTTGATGGGGCGGTCAACGTCAATGGTCGTGGAGTTGGTGCAGTGTTGATCACACCGGAGGAGGTTCATATGCCATTTTGTGCCAGAATAACTTTTCCCTGCACCAACAATGAAGCCGGACGAAGCAGAATGGGTCTGTTCTCAATACAATCAGCTAAGCCTAGTTGAGGAAAAGAGACTAGTAGCTATATGCCATGGCCAGCTATATCAGAGACGGACGAAGAGAGCGTTTGATCAGAAAGTGTGCCCTCGGGAGTATCGAGTCGGTGAATTGGTACTGAAAAGAATTCTTCCTTCCAACACAGATCACAAGGGCAAATGGACACCGAACAATGAGGGTCCATACGTGGTTAAAAGAGTTTTCTCTGGAGGAGCTTTGATGCTAACAACCATGGATGGCGAAGACTTCCCGTCCCCTGTCAACTCAGACGCAGTTAAAAAATACTTCACATAAAATAGACCCGCTAGACAGTAAAAAGAATAGTCCAGGCAAAAAAGGGGCATCCCGACGAACCAAAAAAAAGAATGAAGAGGTTCGGGCAAAAATTAGGGATATAAAAATTAAAAAAAATGTAGACCCTGTGAGTCAAAAACCCGAAAGGGCGGCTCAGGCAAAAAAGGGTATCCCGGTGGATTGAAAACCCAAAAGGGCGGTCCACGCAAAAGTTAGGGAATAAACGAATAACTGCGATCTGAGTTCATCTGTGTTATATCACTGTTTCATTCAATCCGACAATCTTCGAAGGTAAAAGATCGACTAATCATCCACTTCAGAAAGAAAGATGAACAGAGCGTCTTGAGGACATACGAGCCATAGCAGAGTCGAAACTCGGTGGGACCCCGTTTCCACATTGCCATTAGGATAGTTTCTCTTGTTCAATTTATAGCGATCGCCTCTTTCCAGGGATCAACTTCCTGATGTACTCGCCTATTCCTGGCACAAATTTTTCAACCAACAAAAGTCGAATAATTCAGTTAAAAAGCCTCTTTACTTTTCATTTATCAGTTTGTTTGCAAAAGATGTCTGAATTCTTGAGGAAACATATTGCATCTGAATGTAATGGTGGCTTTTGTAGATGACTTGCGCAGGAAAACAGTTAAAATTGCTTTGAATGTGCTTAATCCTGGACGGTGAATTCAAACCGAGTAATTCCCTGGGGCATACGTGTATTTTTTGGTTACAGGTCACAGGAACCGGATGCCAAGTCATGAATCCTCACCCCTAAGCGGTTGACAAAGCCTCTCCTCTGCAGAGCAGGTTCCCCAGTAGAGTTGACAGTATCCAGACTGTATATCCCCAATAGAGTTGACAGTATCCAGACTATATATCCCCAGCGGAGTCGATAGTGCCAGACTGTATCTTCCCAGCAACAGCGGAGTAGTCGCATACCCAACAGACAAGAGGGTGATGTTCCCAGTGTTCATCTCGTCCCCAGCAGATTATTTTTTTTAACAAATTTGCTTTAATCCCCAGCCTGAGGACGATTAGCAAGTTCATATCCCCAACAAAGGTCGATTCCTACGACATTTCCCCAGGAAGTGCTTTCCTCACAGACTCTCCTCGCAGAGCCTCGCCAAGCAAAGTTTCCATAGTTGATACTTCCCTAGCAAGGTCAACTTTTCAAAAAAAGGCCGATTTATTTTCGGTGGCTCCCCGGTCCCGGCAGACGGATCGTTCCCCACAGAGCATTCAAGGATTAATACAGCGATTCGCTCCCTGCCAGAGTTGCTTCCCCAAGCAAATTTCTTTTTTCTTTTCCACCATGCATAACATTTGCATTTGCATTTGCATGCATATCAAACATACACATAAGTTGATAAACAGGTTCTTCAGAGCAGACTGAAAAATTACCTTACAACCAAAGTCATAAGATTCGGCCAGAGGATCAAGTGTGTGTGTGAACCAGCATGAGGGTCATTTCGAAGATTCAGCCTGAGAATCGTTTTCCAGAGATCTAGCCTGAGGGTCATTTCGAAGATTCAGCCAGAGAGTCGACTACGAGCGTTATTTCCCCAGCAAGCCAGCTGGAGGAATAGATTGACAACTCAATAGAAAATCAACCTACAAGAGGATCCAGCCCGCGGATCGCATTTAAAAAACAAAGTCTAATCGAAGAGTCGTTATAACATGTTCTAGCCTGAAGAATATGTACGAAGCCCAAAAGTGGGATATTCTCGAAGCTGCATATCTAACATGAAGACTGTAGATTTCGAAAGAGGGTCAACCAGCGCATGCCTCAGATGCGAGATCCTGATGATGGGAATTTACCATCAAAACAAAGTAGATCTAGCCAGAAGATCAAAGTCAGGTCTAGCCCGAAGACCGAAAATAGATTCAGCCAGAGAATCAAAAAAAGAATAGATTCAGCCAGAGAATTGAAGCAGATCTAGCCAGAAGATCGAACTAGGTCTAGCCAGAAGATCAAAGTCAGGTCTAGCCCGAAGACCGAAAATAGATTCAGCCAGAGAATAAAAAAAGGGAATAGATTCAGCCAGAGAATCGAAACAATTCAGATCTAGCCAGAAGATCGAAGAAGATCTAGCCAGAAGATCGAAGTCAGGTCTAGCCCGAAGACCGGAAATAGATTCAGCCAGAGAATCGAAATAATTCAGATCTAGCCAGAAGATCGAAGTAGATTCAGCCAGAGAATCAAAGAAAATAGATTCAGCCAGAGAATCGAAACAAAGGAGATCTAGCCAGAAGATCGAAGAAGATCTAGCCAGAAGATCGAAGAAGATCTAGCTAGAAGATTGAAACCATATCCAGCCCGAGGATCAAAATTAACATCCAACCAGAGGACTAAATTGAGTATAGATTCAGCCAGAGGATCGAAACTCCAGATTAAGTCAGAAGACTGATTCAGATTCAGCCAGAGGATCGGAAGAAAAATAAACAGCGCGGTGTATTTCAGCATTTTTGTGGTGTTCTCAAAGCGCAAATTTTTGATCTGTCTTTGGTATTCAACCACAGCTCACCCTGTTTGTCTGATAAGCTGTTTGCTTTCATCCTGCTCGGGTTAGCTGATGATCGAATAGGGGCAACTGTAACACCCCAAACTTTGCCCTCCTCATTCATGCATTCATTTTTTAGGTCATTTAACATTTCATATTGCATTTCATCATGTCAATCAGAATCAGATCCAAGAAGCTTTATTTAAAAAAACGAAGAAAAAAAATGAAACGAAACAAAAATAAAAAAAAATAAATAAAAAAACACATAAAAATAAATAAATTAATTAAGTAAATAAATAAATAAATAAAATATAATAGAAAAATCTTGGACTTGGACCTCTCTCATTTGAGTCCACAAAGCCATGAAAATCAGGTTATAAAAGAGGGAGAACAGACAGAAAAAGGAAGAGAAGCAAAACACTCTGAGGTTTCCTTAGAACAAAACCCTGACCTAACCTGGGAAAAAGATAGTGAGAGAAGAGCTAACAGAGTTCAGAGCAACCTCCAGAGACTGAAGGGAACTCATCTGCAAAGAACCAACCCCATCTCATATAAACCCTCAGATTGCTCTGCAAACCCACGGGTGGAATTCAATTTCAATCGATCTCTCCAGTCAGGTTTGCCTTATTCCCATTACTTTATGCTTTTAATTTGAATGCTCTGAATGTATGAGGTATTATGGGTGAATTTGATACCCTTTTGATGCATGTGTTTGACAAGAGGTTTAGGCCTCCTACCCTTGGTTGCTTTTTGTGAGCTTTTTGTGAATTTTAATGGCATGATTCATGTGGTTACATTTTGATTTGGGGGCAACTCTTGATTACCCTATCTTGTTTCTCTAACCTGTTTGTTGAGTTTTGTTTTGTGAGGGCTCATATGACTCTTGCAGAGATGGCTTTACTGGTGTTCCACTTTATTTGTGGGATACCACTGGGAGATTTATTCCGATTACCTGTGCTGACTTGCTTTCTTTGATGGTGCCAGCTTGAGAGATCTCCGGGTTTCTTGTCTCTTTAGTTGCTGTTACTTCGGATCTTTATCCGTGTGGTACTTTTACATCTTTCCCGCATTTTACCGCTTTCTTAGCTGGAAGACCTCGATAGAAGGCAATTTTTTCTTTTGTTTATTTACTTTTGTGCCCAAAGACCTCCACGAAGAGGCAATTGACGGATAAAAGGGATCAATAGTCAATCCCCCGTTATTCAGTGCGTCGTTCTTTAAGATCACACTACGTGTCGATGCTTCAGAACAAAAACCCCAGATCTTTTGTCCGGTCAGTCAGTGGAGAGGGTTCCACCTTCCTAAATCCCCACTTTTTGTCATGAGCTCACCCTGTCCAGGGTTAAGAGCTATGAGGTCTTATCCTCATTACCCCTTTTGCATGAGCGTTCCTAAACACCAACAACTCATTGATTTTTCTTCTCCTAAGAACACGTTATCTCCTTCTACTACAGGCGAGTAAGTCTCCAAAGGTCGAGCATCCGGTAGATTGCGTAGTAACGTCGTTCACCCCAAAACACAACCCTTAACCCGTAGTTAGCTGAACTACGGCTTGCTCTGATTCTCATTCCAGATGAGATACGTAGGCATAAGACGCGACGTCTTAGCGAGCATACACTCCCCCTAACCCATAGGTAGCCGAGCTACGAAGACTCTGATTCTCATATTCATATGAGATACGTATGCAGTGGATGCGACATCCGTGCGAGTCATTTTCTTTTGACCCTTTTTTTTAGTAAATAACACATTAGATAAACCCACACCCTTTAGACAAGAACTACAAAAGTGGATCCCGTAGAGTACTACGGATGCGTAGGGGTGCTAATACCTTCCCTTCGCATAATCGACTCCCGAACCCAAGATTTGGTTGCGAGACCCTGTCTTGTCCTTTCCTTTTTCCAAGTTTACTTCGAGCGTTTCCTTTCCCTCCTTTAGGATAAATAACGTACGTTGGCGACTCTCCTGTCTTTCTTCGCCGGTTGTTTTTTTTCGCATTCCATTTTTCAGGGTGCGACAGAATGATGAGACGAAGTTTCTCCTACCCTTGTCTAGAGTGACTTTGCGTATGAGGCGGAGGCCCTAACTATTCAAAGCATTCACTCTTATTCATAGACTTTAGTGTGATTTTTATTAATCAACTATCAAGTCTCCTCATATACCATATTCAATAAATCACTTATTTTGTCTTACTCATCTTGCTATCAGCCCTAGTGGGCTGAACTACAAAAGCTCTTACTTTCTCATTGCACAGTGAGAATACGTAGGCAGAAGAATAAGGATTCTTCGCGGGCTACCTTATTTATTAATCTAATTCTTCACTTTTCATTAATTTAATCAATACCATCTTTTTGAGATCAAATATCACTTTTCCTTTGATTCCATTTATATCCTTTTAGGACGACCTAATAAATGTCTATCTTGTGAACCAAGAGTTGTTTGACTTATTTCCCAACACTTAATTATTTTGTTTTTTATTATTCCATTAGAGTGATATCATTCCGTAGGCCCCTCACTTGTTGGTTCATACCATTTTTAGTCTTATATTCAGAGTTTATTCCTTCATGGATCCAAGATACCGTTCTCCTCTAATTTCAAATAGTTTATTCTCCAGCAAGTGATATATTTTTCCTTTTGCCAATAAATACTTCCTTTTGGGTTCTATACTCACCCTTTTAAGACGACCTAATAAATGTCCACCTTTGTATCAAGAGTTGTTTGGCTTATTGCCATACATTTAATTCTCTTTGTTTCAAGTCATACTACTACAATGATACCATGCCTCGGACCCCTCACTTGTTGGTTTGTCTATTTACTCTTTGATTCAAATCCCATTTGCCTTTATGGATTTCACATGTTACCATTTTTTGGTACAAGTTACAATATTCATCACTTCAATCATACCCTTTTAGTTGTGTTTGTCTTGTCAGTCCTTGTTGCTTAGACAAACACTTCTTTGATTACTTCCCTTTGTTTTCATAGTTCCACAAACTACGATTGCTCTGACTTTCTCATTGCACAAAGAGAATACGTATGCACGAGGATGCAAATCCTTGGCGAGCATAATCCTAATTATTCCTTCTTCCTCCTTAGGGCACCATTCATATCTTTCATAATCCATGGTTTATCTTTAATCATAAACCACTCACTCCAGTGACATATTGTTTCTTTGGAACCGAAATACAACTTTCTTTGGAATTCCATATATACCCTTTTAGGACGCCTAATGAAAAGTCCACTTTTATGCCAAGAATTGTTTGGCTTATTCCTAGACATTTAATTCCTTGTTTTCGGCCCAACCATACAGTGATATCATGCCCTAGGCCCCTCACTTGTGGTTCATGCCACCTTTCCTCTATGGTACAAATTCCATTTCTCCTATAAATCCCAATACACCTTTACCTTTAGATTCAAACTATACCTCTTCGGTCATTGTTACCAAATCCTTCATTTCTATGACTTTGGTCATTCATTCCATCCATTCCATTCATTTACATGACACATTCATATTCTACCTTCAATCACTTCATGTGATATACCCTATTCCTTGAGCTAAATACAATATATCTTTGAGCTCCATCTTATATCTCTTTATGAGCCAAGAGCCATTTTTTGTCTTGTCAGTCCTTGTTACTTAGACGAACATCTCCTTACTTACTTTACAACTGTATACAGGCAACCCTCTTTGTTTTCGATTATTCCAATACAGTGATACCATTCCTCGAGCCCCTCACTTGTTGGTTCATACCAATTTTACTCTTAGGTTCATATTTCATCCCTTGTTGGAGTTCAAATCAGATTATTCTTTAATTCAGACCATATCCGTTATCACAATTCTTTTTATCTCCCACCACTAGTTCTTTGAACTACGGAGCTCTGAATTCCTCATTTCACTATGAGGATACATAGGCATGAGGTCCCTAATCCTCACTAAGCACTTTATATATTCTTTTCCTTTTCCCTTATTCTTTCATGAGTAATCTTCAGATATAACACCTATTCGAGCAAGAACAATTAAAACGGTTCCCATGGAGTATCATGGATGTTAGGGGGGCTACCTTCCCCTTGCATAACCGACTTCCTTACCCAACATATCTCTTTCCCCCGGGTTTTATCGATGTTTTCCCTTTCCTTCGGGAATAAATAAAGTTTGATGGCGACTCTGTTGTATGTTCGAACGTGCGATGCATTCGGGTATATTTCTACTAGCTTTAATGTGGAGGTAGGATAAATTTGAGGGTATGACAGGTGCCCCTATTTAATATTCTTGGACCTGAATGTATGGAAATCAATGGCTTCCAATGTGTTCAAGGTAGGAAAGGATTAAATACTAAAAGGAGTAACAAAAAAAATTCCCTATTGGGGATGAGAGTCTTATGATTTGATGGGGATTATATATGGTTATGATGATTTTGCATGCAATGAGATGAATTCAACATAAGTATCTCTTCAAATAGGAAAGTTCGATGTCGAAACTCCAAGAATAAGGGTAGGGAAAAAACTCCGTTGGGGGGAATGGTAATTTCAGCAAAAGAGAAAGGTGATTTCCCCTAGCAATGGTTGGGGAGGAAAATAATGATGATTCCTAGCAATGACAAGAACACCTAACTATGATGGGGAAATATAGATTCAACGATGATTCCTAGCAACAACTGGAATACCTGACATCTAATGAGGATCAACCAAGTGAATTTAGCGACAATTCTTAGCAACAGCTAGAATACCCGACTCAATGCGGAGAATAACGTGGTACGATGATGATTCTTAGCGACAACTAGAACACCCGACTTTGCTGAAGAAAATGATGTGGTACGATGATAATTCTTAGCGACGACTAGAATACCCGAATTTGCTGGAGAGAATGATGTGGTACATTGATGATTCTTAGTGACGGCTAGAATACCCGACTTTGCTGAGGAAATATAGGAGTTCAGTGATGATTCCTAGTGGCAACTGGAATACCTGACATCTATTGGGGAGATCAAATAGTTCAATGACGATTCCTTATAAAGGTTGGAATACATGACTCTGTTTGAGGAGGATTGAAAGTTCAGTGACTATTCCTAGCAATGGTTGGAATACTTGACTCTAGATGAGGAAGAGAGCAAATCAGTGACGATTCTTAGCAACGGCTAGAATACCTGACTTATAGGGAAAAGAAGTTAAAAGATAACTCTTGCTCGGGGAAAGAAACTCAACAATGATTCCTAGCAAAAACTAGAAATATTCGACTCTGGTTGGGGATATGAAAATATAGTGAAAATTCTCAACAACGACTGGGATATCTGACTTTGCATGGGATAAAAGAAGCTCAACGAAGATTCTTAGCAATGGCTAGAATACCTGACTCTCCTAGGTCAAACTTTCAAAGGAAATAAAGTAGTTCATTGCTGATTCCTAGCAACGGCTGGAATACCCGACTCTACTTGGGGAGATATATTAGGAATGAATGTCGACATTACTGGGGAAAGACCCTAACAATGGCTGGGAAGTTCCGAAGTTTGATGAATCGTTCTTGAGTACAAACAAGGTGTGAATTTAAGAAGATACTTATGATGCAATGTTATGTATGCAAGATTCCGTTGTGTGTTCAGGCTTTTGGGGAATACGCGAATGCAAGGTTTGGAAGTTATGCCAAGTATGATTGGGCTTCGAATTTTCTTAGGGGGAGTGGACTGACTTCCCGACATTGAAATCCTGGAATTTTCGATGTCCAGGCAATGACATGCTCAATGGCTAAGGGTTTTTGCAGAGGAGAAACTCTGATTAGGCCAAGTCCGAAGGACTTGGTGGCATTGAGATATACCAAGCATGTTGGACTTTGGTTACCTTTAGATATTTTTGAAAGAGAAGTAATTCGATGTTTTCCCTTAAAAGTTTTTTTTATTAAAAGTTGTTTACCGAAAAATTTCCAATGTGGTGTCAATTTAAGGAAATTCACATTTCACAAATAAAGCAGGAAAAGTAAAAACGCTGAGCACATATGACGAATTTAATTTTATTGATAAAATGGTCCCAAAAGTGGGTGATTTGTACAAAGGGAAGCAATTCCTGAAAGAGGTGATTGCAACAAAAAATTGAAAAACTATAATGGAAATGAATAACTTGGATTTTCACCAAGTTTTAATTCTGTTATAATCCTTATGTCCCTGATTGTCCTTAGATCTTACTTCAGAAAGAAGGTGACTGAATTGACTCGTTGGGGAGTGCAGAAGATTCTTTTGCGGGATGCAGCCTCTCGCTTTTATAAATCCCTAATTTTTTCCTAGACAACCCTTTTGGGTTTTCAATTTATCGGGATACCTTTTTTTTGCATAAGTCGCCCTTTCGGGTTTTCAACTTATCGGGCTCTTTTTTTTTGTTAAGCGTAATATTTTTTGACCGCATCCACGTTCACAGGAGATGGAAGATCTTCACCATCCATAGTTGCAAGGATTAAGGCTCCTCTAGAGAAAACCTTTTTTTACAACATATGGGCCTTCGTAATGCAGCGTCCACTTGCCCCTTGGATCAACATGAATCGGTAGAATCTTCTTCAACATGAGGTCTCCGGCCTTGAGGTTGCGGGGGAAAAACCTTCTTGTCACGGGCCCTTTTGATGTGCTTTTGGTATAGCTGGCCGTAGTAGATGGCTTCCAAGCGTTTCTCATCAATGAGGTTCAACTGGTCAAATCGGGCTTGTACTCACTTGGCTTCGTCAAGCTTGACATTGGTCAAAATCCTTAAGGAAGGAATATATACTTCAACAGGCAGGACTGCATCCATGCCATACACTAGAGAGAATGGGGTTTCCCCAGTTGAGGTACGTATTGAGGTACGATAGCCATGTCATGTGAACGAGATCATTTCGTGCCAATCTTTATAGGTTTCTACCATTTTTTGCACGATCTTCTTGATATTTTGTTAGCTGCCTCAACAACGCCATTCATCTTGGGCCTATAAGGCGACGAGTTGTGATGTTCGATTTTAAAGCTTTGGCATAACTCTCTCATTATTTTGTTATTGGTGTTAGATCCACTATCAGAAATGATCTTGTTGGGGACCCCATAACGAAAAATGATTTCTTTTCTTATGAATCAAGCCACTACCTATCTTGTGACGTTGGTGTAGGAGACTTCTTCTACCCATTTAATGAAGTAGTCAATGGCTAGCAAGATAAAGCGATGTTCGTTCGAGGCAGTTGGCTTAATACGTACGATTATGTCAATTCCCCACATGGAAAAAGGCCAAGGTGATGTTAGGACAATGAGTGTCATTGGTGGTACATGGATCTTGTCGACGTAGATTTGGCACTTGTGGCATGTTTGGACGTGGCGGTAACAATCAACTTCCATAGTCATCCAATAATAATCGGCTCTCAAGATTTTCTTTACCATGGTGTGTCCACTAAAATGTGTCCCGAAGGATCCCTCATGGATTTCCATTATAATTTGGTTTGCTTCTTGCTTGTTCACACATCTGAGCAAAATCGAATCATAATTCCTCTTGTACAATACCCCTCCGCTTAAGAAGAACTTAGATGATAGCCTCCAGAGATATTTATTATTGGTGATGGATGCATCCTCAAGGTACTCTTGGCTTTCCAAGAACTTCATGATGTCATAGAACCAAGGATGACCATTGGCTTCGTCTTCGGCTGCCAAACAATGGGTTGGCTTGTCCAAGGAGTCAAGGTGGAAAGTTGTTGCTTCATTTTTCCATTTGACCTTAAACATGGATGACAAGGTTTCCAGGGCGTCGACCAGCTTATTTTCCTCTCTATGGATGTTATTGAATGTAATCTTGTAAAAGTATGGGATCAGCTTCATGACATATTCCTTGTAAGGGATGAGCTTATGATCTCGAGCTTCCCAATATCCTTTGACTTGGCTGATGACCAAGGATGAATCTCTGTAGACTTCAAGAATTTTGATCCTAAGATCAATTGTAACTTCAATACCGATGATACAAGCCTCATATTCTGTCATATTGTGGATATCTATACCAACTGCCCCAGTTACCAGTCACAGAGTAGTCTCGTCATCTAAAGATCTCAACTAGCTTGCTCCAGCGTCTTGAAATTGTATTCCCTTGATTAGCCATCTTAGGAATGATTGACTTCTCATACTCTTGAGGTGGCTTGCCCCAATGTGAGCCTTGAAGTAAAATTTTCCCCTATCCGGCTGATTAAGAGAGATTTGTAGAATCTCGACGTGGTTGCCCCTGATTAACGAACTCTATCTGAGCTATGGTATATCAGGAATTTGATTGACTTTCTCAATATGTAAGCTTCCTTGATGTCAAATGATTGTCCGAATGTAAGATGTTCATTTTAAAAATGATAATCATAATGTCATGCTCATGCATGTTTTGAAAACTCAAGGGTGTTCACTAAGATTATGACATCTAGTGAACAAGTCACTATTTAGAATGCCATATCAGTATCAATATAAATGACAAACAAATCTTTAGGAATCATCTTAACGCAATCTTACCATAGTATGCTTTCGAGATGACCCTGCTTCAATTAAGTCTTTTGAGGGTTGTAACGTGGCCTGGTTCACGGTTTTAGAAGGAATGGATATAAGGCTCAAGACCTATTCTAACCACCCGTTCTCCGTGATGTTCTCCAGTCCTACGTTTAGTTAGCTTAAAATAAGCATTCATCTTTCAGAAAAGGATTTTGAATATTAGCACCAATGGTTAGGGAACCCATGAGAGTGTGGAGCTATATCACTCGCCTTCTACTTTTGTTTGCAGTCACATAGATTTTCTCTTGTCGAAGACTTTGATATTAATCCTCTGATTTTTTTTTTATTCCTTGATTTTTTTTCTCGGGCTAATCCTTTGGGTCTGCAGTCTACCAGGATACCCTAACTTTTGCCTGAGTCAATCTTGTTTTCAAGTTTTTGACCTAGAGGGCTTTTCATTTGCTTTTGATTTTTTCATCTATTTTTTATTTTGTATTGGAGCAAATCCTATGATACTCTGCTTTTTTGATTTATTGCACGGTTCATGACTATCTCACTCTTTTTATTGGTAAGGGATAAACATTCTGGATTTGTGATTCCATCATCTTGAGAGGGATATGATATGAGGGATAACTTTATGGGGTATTCTCTTTCTAAAATTTGAATGCAAGTTCAAACTAACTGAAGACTACCCTGCCCCTGGTTAAACATGAAGGTTGTATGTGTATAAAGAAAGAAACTCCTACTTCAAGGTCTAAAGGGGTTGACTAAGGATTAACTTTCTTATATCTCCGATGTTTAGGGATTTAATAATGCCTTACATCATCATCACAGTCTTATTCAAAAGCATACATGCAACGATCTTACGTATTTTAATTGCATCATTCTTTTTTGATTTTATTTGACAAACAGTTTGATACTGATATATAAAATATGAGTGAACACGAATAGATTTAAGAAAAACATCCATGTTTATTTCATTATGGTCATTATTCCAAAACAAATAAGTTCTTGTTCCACACCCTAGGGATGCTGGAATTTATGCAGCTGGAAGCGCCTACATTTGCGCGCATCATGCTGGAATTTTTGAGCACCATAGATTTTAAGCTGAAGAACAGGTGGAACGGCTCAGAAAAAGAATATTACGGTACGTTACACTTTCGTCTATTCAATACTGATTTGGAACTGACTGTGGAGGAGTTAGGGAGGATCTTAAAACTCCCAATCGTAGGTCCTGGAGCAGTACCCGATACATTTGTCCCGGCGGAATTTTGGACCGCCATCACTGGTAATAATAAATATGTGTCCAAAGGAGCAAAGGTATCGGGTATCCATAACCCATGTTTCAGGTATGCACAAAAGGCTTTGGCCTATACAATTTTTGGTCGCGGAGATAGCACAGGTGTGGCCACACAAAGGGAGTTGTTCTTCCTATACAGCATGGCGTCCCAGGCTCCGATCAATCTAGCGGCCTTTGCAGTCGACTATTTAGGGAGAGTTGGTCGCGCTACGTCGGGCGACATTTCTGTTGGCGGCATGATTACTCAGATTGCCGACCACTTTGGATTTGGTGCTGCTCTAGTTGATTCCCCCTAGGTGCCAGGTAAAAGCAAACTGGACATGGCAGCCTTGATCCAACAAGGCATGATCACGGTAAAGCAAGACTACTACTCTCTTTTGTGCCAAAAAGTACATGTTCTTGATTTACCTGCTTACGAGTTTATCAGTATCACTAACAGAGCCAACTGGCTCTATGATTGTCCCGAACCAGAAGAGGGGGACGAAGATTTGTTTGACTCTTTTACTGCAGATGAACCGATGGATGGTGCACCGAGCACCGAGGAACCTTTTTTCCAACAACCGCCGGAACCAACTCAAGCATCCGGATCCTACTCCATGTCATCAGACCAATGGGGATGGATCCAAGATGAGATTGGCCACCTTCGCACAGAGCAATCCAGGCAAGGTGAAGAGCTCACCAGGTTCGGAGCTGAGCAACGCCGTCAAGGGACAGTTTTGGACGAGATGAACGCGATGATGCAACATATGATGTTGCATTATCCATACCCGCCACCACCTCCTCAGTAATTGCTGTAAGTGCTTCTCATATCTTAACTTTAAACATTACGGACAATGTTTGGTTCAGGTGTGGGGAGGTTTTTCATTGAATTGTTTTAAATTTTAATTTTTATTATGTCTGTATGTTATTTTGTTCGTCGTTGTGTGGTTATTTTTATTTTGGTAAGTTACCGATGAAAGTAGATGATGCTGGAGAAATGAGAGACTAGTGGACAATGAGTAAAAGACGCGATCCCGAACTTTCTCCCGAGGCAACATGGAAGGTGACACAGTTGAGAAACAAGAGGTTGGACGCAACTTGGAAATCCAGACCGAAAAAGAAGAAGGTAAGCCCAAACTGACAAAGAAGCTGTCTATCATAAAGAATGTTTGAAGTCTGCAAGCTTACCCAACATGGTGAGATTTTAGCTTAACCAAACACAAAAAAGAGCGCATTCAGGTATGCCTCTATCTCTCTAATTTTGCGTAAGTTCTACTGATACAACACTATACAAAAACGCACACTGAGGCACGTTGTTTGTTTTCAACCTTTGAGCCTTTCTAGCCACCCATAATGTTGTTTTCATTCGTTGTTAACCCCTTTGAGCCTGTAACCCTTTGTTTGTGTAAACCATCATGTAACCCTTAGCCATACACTTCCTACCCTAGCTCGGCATGACTGCGTAATGTAAAACTTGTGCAACAAGATAAGTTTGGGGTATTCATCCGTAGAATAAAAATGTTGTTGAAAAATGGAAAGTGCAAGGAAAAGAAAGATGAGAAAAAGAAAAAGCGTGTAGAAACATCCGCTTCTACCGGAAAAAAAAAAGAGAAAAAGAAATGAAAAAAATAAGCACTTGTCTTAGAAATATACTCATGCATTAATATGAAGTTGAGTGGAAAAAGAGTCAAGATTGGACGACGCCCCAACAAAATAAAATTCTTGCACAAAGAAAAACAACAACATGAATGCCAAGCTGTAAAACCTTTTGTAATCCATTTTGTTGACTACTCTCCCACCGTACCTAAGCCCCATTACAACCCTGAAGACCTCCTAAAGTGTGTAAATTGTGTTTGTGCAGTTGACGTAGAATCTATTCAAAAAGTAAGAGTTGATATTGCATACCTTGATTTATTGAGTGCTAAACACCTTAACCTCGAGAGATTTGGTGAGTAGTGTGAAGAAGCTTGCAGGTGAAAGAACTCTCTGAAATGATAAGACTGTGAAAAATGTCGAATGGGTGAACCAGAAACTTATTCGGGAAGGATAAAACCAAGTTGTGAATAACATCAGCTGTGTTGAGGAAAGAATAAAATCCATGGTTGACCTCCGCTTTGTCTCTTTCATCACTTGAGGACAAGCAATGAGATAAGTTTAGGGTTGTGATCGGCCACCATTTACACTCAGTTTTCATCATCTATCCAGCACGGAATCGTCATGAATCGGTAACTTTTGCGTTTGATTTTTGTAATTTCTTTGGTTTATTGCATTTTTGGAATTCCTGTTTGTTTTATGTTACATTAGTAGTTTTTCGCCTTTTGTCGCATTTTATGCGTTTCTGTGTAGACTGTTGGTTTCCAGGTTAGATTTAAAGTCCGAAAGTGTGTACCGGAAGAAGGGAGGTCAGAGACGTAAGGAAAAGCGAAAAACAGACAAAACAGGGGGCTGACACGGCCGCCCGTGTCAGCTGACACAACCCGTGTCAGCATGTGCAGAACAAGCTATCATGAACCAAGTAAAGCAGTGTCACCTGACACGGCCCGTGTTGGCCATTTCGCTAAAAATTCTGATTTTTCTAATTTTTACTCATGTGGACATCCGGAGGGTATTGTGGGCATTTGGCATTGTTTTTAGTTGTTTGGAAACTATTTAATCAGATAGGAAGCACTGAAAAAAAGGACTTTTTGATCGTGAAAAGAAAGGATACGAAAAGAGGAAGCAACCTTGCAAGGTGTGGAGAAGAGAAGAGATCTTCAAGATCGGAAGAAATTGAAGATCAACTTTCATCAACAACAACTTGTAATGTCTTTAATTTGTAATCTTTTATCTTTGAATATTATTAGAGGCTAAACCCCCCAATGCTAGGGGGTGTCCCTGAATTGCTACTGTATGAATATTTTATCCATGTTCTTATAATCATTGATGTTTTCGTAATTCAAATTATTATACAACGTGCTTAATGCTTAATTTTATCGGACAAATGAAATTCTAATCTCTGGTTAAGGTTTAGGTCGGACAAACCGCCTTATCACTTGTTGTATAATAAAACTCGCGTTTAATCACTTAGGAATGAGGATCAAACTGTGGTTACTGTAAATTCTTGATAATATAAGTAATTCTTAACAACAATTTGAACGACTAAGGAATTAGGAGAGAAATTGCCTGTTAAATGGTTTTGGCTAAGGAATTAGAGAAAACTACTCTGGAGAAACTGTTTTGAATTATAATAACATCGATGTTATATGATATGGAAAAAGTGGAATACACAGCAAGTCATACACCTGGCCCTAACATTATTTCTCATATTGGTCAAACTGTTTTTATACGCTTTATTTTCTTATTTCTTATCAGTTGTGAAAACAATATGGTCTAAACCAAAGGATTGTGTTTTAAACTCCAACAAGGGTGAAAACATGAACCCAAGAGTAAAACTGGCTCTTACCAGTAGGTGGGCTAGCAGGGATGTCGTTAAAGGGTAATGCTGAAAATACGAAGAAATAAGTGTTTGGGAATGGTCCAAACATCTCTTGGTTCAAAAGGTGGCGCAAGAAGGAACACAAATGGATAATGTATTTGGCTCAAAGATGACAGGTATATCACATGAAGTGAATGAAGGTAAAATATGAATGTATGTCATGATTAATGCTCCATGGAGGCGAATGGAGGAATGCCCTAAGGGAGGGGTAATGAATAAGTATGCTCGCGGAGGATTCGAACCCTTGTGCCTACGTATTCTCATCGTGCAATAAGAAAATCAGAGCAATCGTAGTTCAGCCCACTACGGCTGAAACAAAAGGGAACAATATTGATTTTCCAGGGTACATTACCCTTCTAGGCTGAAAAGGAGTGCTAAGGTTCACAACTTTCTAGGCAAGGTATCAATACCAGAGTTTAAAACTGATGATGTCAAAGAATTGAATTGCCAAGGTTTACCACCTGCAGGGAGAATATAATCAAGTGCCAGAGCCTATGACTCTCAGGGTGAAGACCAAATCGAATATCCAAGGTTTAACACCTCACAAGGCAAAGAGATACTTATGCCAGAGTCCACGACTCTCAAGGCGAAGATCAAAATCTAATAGTCAAGGTTTAATACCTTACAGGGCACAGAAAGTCAGATGCCAGAGTCTATGACTCTCAAGGCGAAGATCTAAATCAAAGAGCCAAGATTTAACACCTCGCAAGGCAAAAAATGGTGCTAGAGTCCATGACTCTCAGGGAAAAGAACTGGATTGGATAGCCAAGGTTTAACACCTCACAAGGCAAAGAATGTGCCAAGGTTTAACACCTTACAAGGAAAAGAATGTGCCAAGGTTTAACACCTCACAAGGCAGATAATTGATCAGAAGAGGGTGTATAACCACAAGTTGCCAATGGAAAAAAATGCTCCCCTATTGGGGTGTTTAAAGATTGAGGTTTTCTTGAAGAAGACTTGTCAATTATATGATTCAAATTGTAGTAGAGTTTAGGAATAATGGCAAGTGCTTTAAATTGCTAGAATATATGCCCTATATACAAAGTCACTCTAGACAAGGATAGGAGAAACTACGTCTCATCATTCCTTATTACTTAAGGCTCATAGTTTGCAACTCGAATCAAAATTAACAAGTTGTTGACAGGAGATCTTGCATGTTGATCCTATTATGTTGTGCCATTTGTTGTAGAAGAAGACTTGACAATCATGTAATTCAAATTATGCTAAAGTCTATGAATAGAGGTGAATACGATGAGCCACAGGCCAAACGTCTCGCACCCAAAGATATCCAGAATTAGTGTAGGAAAGCTTCAGTCTCATTCCTTCTCTATTGCTTAAGGCTCGTGCCACACACTTTGAATTATGATCGATAAGTGTTGATTATTGATATTGGTGATGCCATGTTGTTTGTTGCATTGAAAAGGCTTGGCAATTGTTTGATACGAATTGTGTTAGAGCATATGAATGAGGGAAAATGCTTTGCATAGCTAGGGCCTACACCCCGTACGCAAAGTCATTCTACACAAGGATAGGAGAAACTCCGTCTCGTCATTCCTCATTACTCAAGGCTTATAGCTTACAACTTGAATCACACTTGTCAAATGTTGATACCTTTGTTGTGCTTGAGAATATAGTCCACTTTGCTAGCTATGCTTGATTGATGTTGACTTTGAAGTCTTGATCTTGCATTTGAACCTTCAGGTCTTAAGCTCCAAAGATTCAGCATATCCATAATAGCTTTGAGCACAATGAACTTGCCATATCAAGTGATCAATGGTCTTTTGATCACTTGAAATTGTCTTGGGGCTTACAACACAATTATAAAGGAATTGGTTGACCAAAGTGTCTTTTGGTCAACACCAATCGATGGGATGAAAACATGTACAATGTCCTATGGAATTAATCATCTAAATGAAACCAGACAAGTTTGATTAAATCCCTAAACTAAGGGAACATGCATAAAAATCAAGATTTTTCTACCTAGGGGCAAAATAGTCGTCATGCCAAAAATAGATAAATTAGGGAAATATTGAATAAAGTTCTTAACTAAAACCTAATCAAAACTAACCTAATTATAATGTCAAGAGATAAGAATATGGAAATGAACCTAAATCTAACATCTAATTACACCATTAATCAAGATTTAATTAAAGTTAATTAGAACTTAATCCTAATTAAAATTAATATTTCAATTTATGATAAAAAAATTAAGTTATATTTAAATAACCTAATTCTAATTATATTGTATTAATCCATATATTAACAATTAATCAAAATCAATTAATAATAATTAAAAGGGTTTAAATTAATGATAACAAAGGAAAATAGAGTAGGGGTGGGCATGCCTAGTCTAGGGTATGGACAGGAGGATTGTTTGGGCCTTCGGATATAGGCGCAAAAGAAATGAAGTTGAATTAGAGAGGGGGTACGGACCCGGAGGTAAGGTGTACTGAGGATAAGCCCAAACGCAAACCCTATGCTAAACCCAGGTTTTCCAATGTGAAAACTCTCACAAACGGAGGCCACCAACACCCCACACGACAATCAATTCTCTTCACTAAGCCAAAAAGCGCTTCTCAAAACGGAAGGAGAGCTTCTTCGGAGAATCACGTTTTCTTTACGAATTTTGTTTGCGTTCGTCATCAGCATCGATGTATTTCCAATCGTTGGCTTACACTTCGTCGCCAATCCTCGCCGCGTTTCACATAGCTTCCTCGTCGCGACCTGGATCCTTCGTTCGAATTTGGATCTCATCATCGTGTTTCCGGCGGCAGGCTCAATCATCCGTTTCGGATTCAATTCACCGTTGTGTTTCTGGCAGCAGGCTCAATCGCCCGTCCTTCGCCGCAAAACACGTCGTCACGGCTGCACGTCGGCGTTGCGTTTTCGCAACTTCATCGTCGCGTATGTGGATTCAATTCTCCAGCTTTGCGTAAACGTCTATTCGAATTCGACTTGAAGCTTTGGTTTAGAGCATGTGCGTCTTTGTTCTTCTTCTTCAGTTCCCGTTTGCTTCTGTTTCTGTGAGTTTCACTCTTCTCCTTTGTGATTTGCTTTTGATGGCATGATGACGGTTGAAGGGTGGATGAAACTCTGGATGCCGCTCGAGAAGGACTCCAATGCAGCAAAAAATCTGATGCAGAATGAGGAGCTTTTGTAGAACGATGATAAGGTGGTTTGATTGAAGGTTGTGGAGAAGATGAAGGGTGAGGAATGATTGAAGAAAACAAAATAAAGATGTGGAAACAAAATGAAGATGGGGTTGAAGATCCAAGAAGATTGAAGATTGAACAAAGATGAGTGAGATATTTATATCATTTTCTCTTCTCAATTATGTTAGAGATGCAAATGAAATTCATAGTGAAATTCATCTCAAATTCAACTATTAGTTACAAAAAAATTTAGTTGGTTTGAATTATGAGATTTCTGTTAAATCAAATTCCAGTTAGATTTCTGTTAGTGAGTTAGTGTTAGTTATTCTAACTGTTATGCATTTTGCAGGTTTTGCAGGTTTTTTTTAATTAAGCTGTTCTGTTAAAATGATGCTCGGTTAATGTTAATTGGTGGTTCTGCAGGTTAAACTGATTGTGTTGAAGGGATTGGATCCAGTTAAAGTCTCTGTTAATCCGATTTTGCAAGGCGACGCCCTTTCAAATTGGAAGCTGCGTTTTTTCCATTTTCCTTTCAATTTCTGCGTTTTGGTTTGGATTTGCCTGTGTAAATTTCAATTTTCCTGTCAAGTGCGGTTTCTGTTAACTGGTGTAGCAGTAATCTTGTTAATTTGTTCCCTTTTAATGGGGATGGCTATGTGTTCAGAAGTTGGTTTTTATTGGATATGGATATTAGTTGTATTAATGGATATCTGGTTATATATCAATGGCTATGGACATTTGTTATGTTAAATGGTAACTTACATGGATTTGGATATTTAATTGTTAAAATGGTAAATTGGATTGTTAATGGATATGGAATATTAAAATGGTAAATTGGATTGTTAATGGATATGGATTATTAAAAGGGTAAATGGTTATTTAAAATAATTTAAAACTAATCTAAAAATTGAAATAATCAATTTAAAGATCAAAATCCAATTAAAACAAAAATCAATTTAAAAAAACCAATATCCAATTAAAATCAATCAATTGTTTTAAAATTAGAATCAATTAAATCACTTTGAAAAAAAACAAAAATTAATTAATTTAAAATTTGAATCAATTTTAAATCAATTTAAAAATTAATTAAAAATTAAATTGAAATTCCACAATTGATTTGAAATTAGACTTAATTTGAAATTAGAATTTTTTTTTTAAATATCCAGAATTTTAAAAAAAATTTCAAAATTAACCCATTTTTCAAAAAAATTACACAAATGGGCAAAATTTGCCCTAATTGTGTACATAGGCGCCACCCTAGTTGGCGCCTACCCTTAATGGGTAGGGCAAGTCGCCACTAGGGGTGGCGCCTATGCCCAATCCCTTTTTTTTTTTTTTTTTTTTTTTTTTTTTTTTAAATGTTTTATTAATTTTTTTTTTTAATTTTTTTTTTTAAATATTAGATATTTGATAAATATATTTTTTTTTATAAATTATATTAATTTATATTAACACTTATATATAAATAAAATTATTACAAGATATATATATATATATATTAATTTATATATATATTAATTTATATATATATATATATATATTAATTTAATTTATAAACAATTAATATTATACACATTTAATTAATATATATAAATATTTATTTACAAGATATATATATATATATATATATATATATATATATATATATATATATATATATATATATATATATATATATATATATATATATATATATATATATATATATATATATATATATATATATATATATATATTAATTTATATATATATTAATTTAATTTATAAGTAAATAATATTATTTATAAATTTTTGGGAGAATTAGGGTTAGGTAGACTGGTGTACAACCCAGATCTTTTCCTATAAATAAAGTGTTATTTCCTTGCATTTTCTTCAACACTGTTTCCTACCACCTTCTGTATCAAGTTGAGTTCATGGCATCCCCAAGACCGTCGTCATGGCAGCGAACATCATCAAGGCGCCCGGATCCTGAACCAGTAATCTTAAAAAGGGATGGGCATGTTATTTTCTCGCCTTTGAAACCCCCAATGGAGATGAAATTTTGGAACATCCGTTCGTTGGACCAACTAAAAAGGTCCTTGATGTCTTGGTTAGAGGGAGATTACCAACCTGGTGAAGTCATCAGAAGGATTCAGAGGCTTAGAACAAGGTTCTCATTTGAAACTGGAGAAACGATACGCTGGTGGGTTGAAGTTGAAAGCGACATTGATTGCATCCAAATGATGCATGGATCAGACGACATAGTGTTAACTGTTGTAATTTCTTAGATTTTAATGGTTGTTTGTCATGTTGTTGTTGTATTTGTTATTGTTCTAGTACTTGTTCTTGTTTTAGTACTTGTTTTTGTTCCAGTATTTGTTTTTGTTTTAGTAATTGGTGTTGTAATGTTAGATGTTTGTGTTTGTTGTTCAAGTGTCATCTTCTATTTGGAATAAAAAGTAAACTTTAATTTAAAATGATTTTGGTACACAGATTTATGAAAGTGAAAACTAAGTTGTGGAACTAGATCCACGATATGGACATTTGTTCTTATTATGCCCTAGTTGTCTACATATGCTACACTTCCTCTGCATTTTCTCTGCGACGTCCATTTCAGTTCTAATGCGCCTGCTATTTGGGCGACCACTTTTATTCCGCCGCATCGATTCGTTGTGCCAAACAATTTCCCCGTCATACTCTGGCCAATACGCCTCCAATGCTACCACCGGAAAGGGATTGTCGTATACATTGAGCAATGTTGCAACTTTGTAGATTGGAGACACTAGCGATAATGCAGCGAAGTGGCTGTGTGAACACGCTGCAATGACATGGGAACAAGGCATACGATACGCCTGAAATTGACCACAGTCGCACCAACGGTCTGGTATTAGGACCCTATACTCTTGTCTGGGCAGCCCTTGGTTGTGGTCAATTGTTTCCTTGACACTGAAAGTGTGGCCATGGCGGTCGAACTCCGTAACCCGATGGCTGCTGGCTTTGGCGGATTCCTGCCTCATAAACTTCATGCAGGCTTCACTATAAACCTGACTCGTCTGCAACACTTCATTCCAGCGCCTGCCCCTTGTTACGAACAACGTTGCCATCCGAAAATAGGTCGCACTCACCAATGCGGTTACCGGGAGGTTACGTATGCCCTTAAACACGCCGTTCATTGATTCCACAAGATTTGTTGTCATGTGGCCCCACCTCACCCCATCGTCGTACGATCTAGTCCACTTCGCTCTGTCGATATTATCAATCCACCTCCCTGCATCAGAATTTGCCAACACTATTTCCCGGCGATAGTATTGGAATCCAGGCTGGTTTAATGAGTACCCCGCGTTTATCAAATGTTGCTTCAAAAAGTTATCCTTGAACTCCCGCATAAAATTTTGTGCAATATGCCTGATGCAGTAGACATGGGTAGACGGGGGGTCATGCCAGCCATTTGCTGGATTATTGTATGCACTGTCTATTGAGGCGTGCCTGTCAGAAATAACGCAGATGCCAGCTTGTGGAGTCACGTGCGTTCGAAGATTCTTAAGGAAGAAACTCCAACCAGCTGCCGTTTCTCCTTCCACCAATGCAAAGGCTATTGGGAAAATATTTGAATTGCCATCTTGTGCGACCGCCATCAGTAACGATCCTTTGTATTTCCCATACAGCCAAGTTCCATCGACTTGAACAAGTGGTTTGCAGAATGTGAACCCGATGATGCATGGACGGAATGCCCAGAAAAGTCTATGGAAAATTCCATTACCTTCTAGACGAGTTCCGTCAGGGGATTGTGCAGGCAAGGTCTCCATTATAGTAACCGTCCCAGGTGAATACAATCGTAGTGCAGCCAGGTAGCGTGGTAGTTGTTTGTATGATTCCTCCCAGTTACCGTACACCAGTTCAATTGCCTTGGTTTTTGCTAACCAAGCCTTTCTGTATGACGGTGTATATTTGAAAACAGCCACACAATGGGAGATAATTGTTTTGACCTTCAGTGACGGGTCAGCCTCAACTAGAGGTAATATGGAATGGCAGATCATGTCATGGCTAAGTTTGCGATGATCCTGTGCCATGTTGGTGTTGACGCAAATGTGAGCTTGAGATATTGACCCTATCACCCACGCGTTATGCTTCTTCTTGTACGATGCCATCAACCTATATCCACACTCCGGATTTTTGCATTCAATAACGTATCTTTCCGGATTTGATTTGATAACATCGTAGTCAACACAATTTTTCAAGTGCCAGTTCTTTATTGCTAACAGACACTCTTCCTTGGTACGAAATTGGTCACCCTTCTTTAAGTCCTCATCAGACCTCATATATGGGTTGTAGAACATATCTGATGAGGGCTCATCCTCGCCCAAGTTAAGTGTTGTGAAGTGCGCAGGAGGTGAGTAGCGTTGCGCTATAGGTATTTGAGGTTGGTCTTCGTCTTCAGAATGACGGTTCACCAAGTCATCAACCACGTCTTCAGCATCATCAACCACATCGTCTTCAACGTGGTGCTCAGCATCTTGTTCGTCATCAATCACAGGATCAATAACCTGTGATTGAATATTCTGAGTTGGTTGAGGTTGTTCCAACACAATGTACAACACTATGTAGTCGTAACCAGAGTACTCATGGTTACGAAGCATGTATTGTGTCTCCATGTCATTTTGAATCAATGACTTATAAAACTTGACAGAGTTGTTTTCTGAAAAAAAAGGTTGTTGATAAAAAATTTGGGACACTGGTTGTCTTAGTTTGGACTCAATCTTCCTTTTCAGATAAGAGAAGTCAGCTCCTCTATTTAGACAAAACCGAGTGCATTCGGTGTTTCTAAATAGGAAGCCAGACTTATCACATTCATAAGTCTCACCGTTGACGTGAGCTTTGACTTTGTATTGTGAAGAAGATGACATGTTTTGTGAAGACATTGTGAAGGTTTTGTGAAGGTTTTGTGAAGGTTTTGTGAAGGTTTTGTGAGGGTTTTGTGAAGATTGCTGTGAAGATATTGTGAATACCTTTGCGAAAATGTGTGTGAATATTTATACTGCAAGAATCTTACTGAAGATTGCTGTGAAGATATGTGTGTGAAGATTGCTGTGAAGATATTGTGAATACCTCAGAGATTCCCTTGCATGCCTTACACGTGTCACACCCTTGAATGCAACACTCCCACCTAGTCTGTACTAATGCATTCCAACCTATCCACCTAGCCTGAACATAGTCTCAGAGATTCCCATGCATGCCTGTTCCCCATCAAGTCTTCACCACCAAGTCTCAGAGATTCCCTTGCATGCCTTACACGTGTCACACCCTTGAATGCAACACTCCCACCTAGTCTGTACTAATGCATTCCAACCTATCCACCTAGCCTGAACATAGTCTCAGAGATTCCCATGCATGCCTGTTCCCCATCAAGTCTTCACCACCAAGTCTCAGAGATTCCCACGCATGCCTTACACGTGTCACACCCTTGAATGCAACACTCCCACCTAGTCTGTACTAATGCATTCCAACCTATCCACCTAGCCTGAACATAGTCTCAGAGATTCCCATGCATGCCTGTTCCCCATCAAGTCTTCACCACCAAGTCTCAGAGATTCCCACGCATGCCTTACACATGTCACACCCTTGAATGCAACACTCCCACCTAGTCTGTACTAATGCATTCCAATCTATCCCATGCAGGTGTTTTGGACTTTTTCTACTTTTATAACACATATACGCCAATTAGTATGGCGTAACTAAATGAAGTATTCAATTTAAAGTTGTAATAAAACATAAAATAATTTAATTACAATATAATTATTTGTTTTTCTTTTTGAAAAATATTTGAAAGTGCACGCGTACACCACAATAATAAATATTTGAAAGTCAAATTTCAACCGTTAAATAAATTATTGGGGGATATCAAAGCTAAAATTGGATTCTACTATCTCTGTGACACTTAACTTCTCATCTGACCTGTACAGTGTGACACCTATTCTGCAAGATTCCCACGCATGCCTCACACTTGTCACATTTTTGCATCATCAGATTCCACCAAGTCTTCCCCAAGACAAGACAACTCCCACCTAGTCTGCACCTAAGCATGCCAACACTGCCACGTAGTCTGCACCTATTCTGCAAGATTCCCACGCATGCCTCACACTTGTCACGTTTCTGCATCATCAGATTCCACCAAGTCTTCCCCAAGACAAGACAACTCCCACCTAGTCTGCACCTATGCATGCCAACACTGCCACGTAGTCTGCACCTATTCTGCAAGATTCCCACGCATGCCTCACACTTGTCACGTTTCTGCATCATCAGATTCCACCAATGCATGCCAACACTACCACGCATGCCTTACACTTGTCACATTTTTGCATATTCAGTTTACTTGAAAAAGAGTATAAATAGAGGGTCATTCTTGCAAGTTTTCATCTACCACTAACACTTTTATTCAGAGAACTCAGGCGAAACTTCTCATCCACCAAGCTTCTTCCTACATTGCAGTCATGTCGCTTCTTACCATGGGCCAAGAACACAGAGGAACTAGGGCAAACATTGCCTCATTCGTAAGTTTTTCTTGAACATTGCCTCTTTCGTATGTTTGTAGTTAGTTTTTTAAAAGTCCAATATAATAATTTTTTATATTGTTTGTTTTTAAAGGATCCCAAGAAATTTCGTCAACGTTCACACCCAATGCCTTATCCAGACCCATGGTGCGTACCTTACATAGAGCGTGCGGGTTTCGGTCATGTAATGCATGTCGTAAATGCCACCATTGATGCCAAATTCATTTTGGCTCTGTGTGAACGTTGGAGACCTGAGACACACACCTTTCACCTACCAACTGGTGAATGTACCGTCACATTAGAGGACGTGTACATGCTTTTAGGTCTTAGAATAGATGGTAAGCCTGTCACCGGAAATGTTCAACAGCCTAACCAAATATGTGTTGAAATGTTGGGGGTAGATCTGGTCGAGGGTGAGGGGTCTGCCAAAGCAAGGGGTCAGGGTATTAAATTATCTAGCCTACAATTGTACCACGACTCCATAACTTTGACTGAGGAATCCTCCGAACAAGAAAAAGTCATAAAAACCCGGGTTTACATTATGCTATTGTTTGGGAACTTGCTATTTCCCGAAGGGACGGGAAATAGCATAAATTTTATGTACTTGAGTTTGCTCGGGGACATTGATAGAATAAGCACATATAGTTGGGGTTCTGCAGTATTAGCATTCCTATATAGCTCTTTGTGTAAAAATGCACAAAATGAGCACTGTACATTTTCTGGATGTTCTTTTTTGCTTCAAACATGGGGGTGGTGGAGATTGCCGAGGCTAGCCCCAGAAAATCCTAATGACTACTCCTTCCCCTACGCAACTAGGTAAATTTATGATCTTATTTCATTTTGTATATTTATTCTATAAATATTTGTAACTAATATTATTTATCTTTTTTTGTTTAGGTTCATTACAACCGGACTGGATTACAGTCTTACCCCCAAAAATAAAATTATATTTTATCGTCAACTGTTGGATCGTCTCCGAGCACAGGATGTATTACCACTAAATCACTCAACTTCTAACTGATTTATTAATGTCATGCATTATCGATAAATAACATATTTACTTTTTTCTTTGCAGTTTATTTGGAGGCCATATTTGGGATTGGAACATCAACCAAACCCCGAAGATGCAGCTGTTTGGACAGCAAAAACGGCCATAATGCGGTTCACCACTGTGGAGATGCACCAAAGTGACCGTGTCAAGCTTCAATTCGGAATGCATCAAGACATCCCAGGCCCCCCAATGTCCATGGAACCTTGGCATCTAAAAAAAGTCAGCCACCAGTGGTATGCCCAAAATTGGAAGGAATTTGCTAAGGAGTTTCGAAAAATGTGGAAAGACCGTGCCCACTATGTTCTACAATTTCCGGTGGCGCCCAACGAAATGAAGCCGACAAGGGAATATGTGGAATGGTATAGAGCAAATACCAATCCAGAAATGATTGTGTCTGACCCGTTCTATTTGGACGATCCCCGGATGCAACAGCCATATTTCCAACAACAACAACCACCACAGTATTCCCAACAACAACAACCACCACCTTATTACCAACAACAACCACCACAACCATTTTACCAACAACAACCACCACCACCTTATTACCAACAACAACCACCACCACCATATTACCAACAACAACAACCACAACACATGTCCACCCCCCAACCAAATCAACAATACATACCACAAACTCAATCCCAATACCATGAAGACTACCAACAACAAACTCAACATTCCCACCACCATCAACAGTCCCAACACCTACCACAATATCAATCCCCCTACTTCCACCAATCCCAACAATTCCAACACGGCAATTTCCCAAGCTCTTCCAGTCCTCCACCTAGCCCCGACACGGGTATACAAGAGGACTACCAACAGGACTACTACACACCACAACAAACATTGCACTTTGGCCAACCCGATTCAACCCTAAACTACCAAAGACCACAATTCGAGGGCGCACCCAGCAGTAGTCAGTTTGTCCCACCGAGACAAAGCTTCGAGGGCGCAGAGGGGACCCGTCTTTCCTACAGCACTGAAGGGACTTCGACCGAACCACAACGGCAAGCGGCAAGGGGGCGCGTTAGGGCAAGGGGTGGTAATAGGGAAGCACCACCACCACGTGAACCGTCTAGGCGAGTAACTAGACCTCCCCCGTGCGGATCGTACAAGGGACCGCATCATATGTGATTAATCATATCTTTGTAATATTTGCCTTGTTTATTATTTAAATAAAAATATTTTCTGTTTATTATCTTTATATCTTTATCTTTATCTTTAAAAATATTGTCTATCATATCTTTATACATATATAAATTAATTTTTTTTCCAAAAATTTACAAATAATATTAATTACTTATAAATTATATTAATATATATATATATATATATATATATATAAATTAATATATATATATATAAATTAATATATATATATATATATATAAATAAAAAAATTTAGACAAAATATATGTGTGAACATAAATTAATATACTTAATAAAAAACATAAATTTATAAATAAAAAAAAATTAAAAAAAAAAAAAACATTAAAAAAAACATTAAAAAAAAAAAAAAAAAAAAAAAAAAAAAAAAAGGATTTGGGCATAGGCGCCACCCCTAGTGGCGACTTGCCCTCCCCATTAAGGGTAGGCGCCAACTAGGGTGGCGCCTAAGGGTAAAAAATGGCCAATTTTGGCCATTTGTGTAATTATTTTGAAAAATTGGATATTTTTGAAATTTTTTTGAAATTTTTGGATATTTAAAAAAAAAATTCTTGAAATTAAAAATCAAATTGAAAAATAGAAAAAATAGAAAACTAATTAAAATCAAATTGAAAATCAATTTTGAAATTAGAATCAAAGCACCATGATGGATATAACAGAGATGCGATTTGAAAGGGCATAGATGATCAACGTTACCAAAGTCAAGACAAAAATGGACGTTGGGATGAATGGTCGACTTTGGTCAACTGGTTGACTGAAAAGTCAAAAGTTGACCAAAGTCAACTGAGAGGCGTGAATTAAGGATTTCTTGTGTATAAACGAGCTAGTATCCAATGCACTAAAGACTCGAATCAAAGACCAAGGACTAGTGATTGGGTCGAGGTTAAGCCTTAAGCCAAATGATAAATCAAGCAACAAGACATGCATGTCAAGAGTCGTTCCCCAATGAATTAGGCTCTCATACATACCCAAGGCTGAATAAATACCCAAAGTCAAGAACTAGGGTTTTGAATCCATATAATGAGCAATCCTCAATCACCAACTTTGAATCTATAGATTGACCAATACCAGTATGAATGTATATGAATGAAGCATGAATATTTGCAGATGAATCTCAAGTTATAGGATTGATGAAAATTGAAAAGGGGAGGGCAAATTTTAGGGTACGACAAACGTGGTGGAGCAATTGCTTCAAACGCCGTCAAAAATTTCTATGATGTCATTACTGATAAATTCTAAGGCATACAGGGAGGCTTTGTAAAGACTATAGTTTACGTGGAACACGATGTTACTGTGGATCAGTTTGACCACATTGTTGCCAACATTACTTCCTGTAACAACCTAAGCTTTTGTGATGAAGAACTTCCTAAGGAAGGTAGGAATCATAACTTGGCGCTTCATATTTCAATGAATTGTAAAGATGATGCTTTGTCCAATGTATTGGTTGATACTGGTTCATCGTTGAATGTGTTGCCCAAGTCAACTCTAGCAAGACTTTCTTATCAAGGCGCCCCGATGAGGTACATTGGCGTGGTGGTTAAAGTGTTTGACGGTTCTCGAAAAACTGTCATTGGAAAGGTGGACCTCCTGGTTAAGATAGGTCCGAGTGATTTCCAAATTACTTTTCAAGTGATGGATATTCACCCGGCCTACAACTGTTTGTTAGGAAGGCCTTGGATCCATGAAGCTGACATCGTGACGTCTACTCTGCACCAGAAGTTGAAGTTTGTTAAGAGCGGCAAGCTTTTCGTTGTTGGTGGGGAGAAAGTGCTTTTAGTGAGCCATTTGTCGTCCTTCACCTATGTAGATGCTGAAGAAGAAGTTGGAACTTTGTTCCAAGCTTTGCCTGTTGCTGATGAAATTCAGAAGACTGGGGCACCCATGTCTTCTCTGAAGGATGCCAAAGAGGTCGTTCAAGCTGGTAGCACCGACAAATGGGGTCGCATTGTGGAAGTCATTGAGAACAAGAATGGAGCAGGGCTGGGATTTCAGCAAGGGTCATTCAACGCCAATGTCAAGGCTATGCAAGACATTTTTTGCAGTGGAGGGTTTATTTACAAGGATGATCAACACTCAGCTGCCATTATTGAAGATGATGATGAAGACGAAGCTTGTGCCAACTTTGTAACACACGACCAAACTTACAACAACTGGATTATTGTTGATGTTACTATTGTTATGCACCCTTCGAAGTAATTTGTTTTTATTATTTTAAGAAAAATCCTTCTCCTATGCCTAAGGGAGAAGTGAAACATTGCTGGACATTTTCCTTATTATCATCAATAAAATACAATTTTATTCATCCACATCTATGATGTTTGTTTTACTTTTGCTTTTTCTGAAAATGGTAATCACAAAAAACATAAATAAATAATAATCTCTCCATCTGCATAATATTTATTTGCACTCATTTTCTCTAAAATCAAAATATCAAATCATTATGCAGGTTGGTTCTCAAACCCATTGAATGTAATGATCCTACTCCCTCTCCAAACTTTGATTTCCCTGTGTTTGAAGCTGATGAAGAGAATGATGATGAAAATATATCTGATGAGTTATCCCGTTTGCTTGAGCACAAGGAGAAAGCCATTCAGCCATTTGAAGAGCATATTGAATTAGTCAACTTGGGTTCCGAGGATGACGTGAAGGAAGTCAAGATTGGGTCTCAATTGTGTCCAGAAGCTAAGAAGGGGTTGGTTGATCTTCTTCGAGAGTATTCTGATGTGTTTTCTTGGTCCTATCAAGATATGCATGGTTTGGATTCTGAGATTGTGTAGCATAGATTGCCTTTGAAGGCAGAATGCCCACCGATCAAGCAGAAATTGAGAAGAACTCATCCTGATATGGCAGTGAAGATTAAGGAGGAAGTGCAGAAGCAGATTGATGCTGGTTTCCTTGTTACCTACGAATATCCGCAGTGGGTGGCCAATGTTGGCTTGTTCCTAAGAAGGATGGAAGAGTCTGTATGTGTGTTGATTATAGAGATTTGAATAAAGCCAGTCTGAAAGATGATTTCCTCTGCCACACATTGATATGTTGGTAGACAATACAACTAAATTCAAAGTCTTTTCGTTTATGGACGGATTTTCCGGTTATAATCAGATTAAGATGGCACCCAAGTATATGGAGAAGACCATGTTCATTACACCATGGGAAACATTCTATTATCGAGTGATGCTCTTCGGTTTAAAGAATGCTGGTGCAACATACCAGAGAGCTATGACCACTCTTTTCCATGATATGATGTATAAATAGATTGAGGGCTATGTTGATGATATGATTGCTAAATTAAGTGATGAAGAAGAGCACGTTGAGAATTTGTTGAAGTTATTCCAGCATTTGAGGAAATATAAACTCCGCTTGAATACCAATAAGTGTACTTTTGGTGTCCGTTCTGGTAAGTTGTTAGGCTTTATTGTCAACGAGAAGGGTATTGAGGTTGATCCTGCCAAGGTCAAAGCAATACAAGAGATGCCTGCGCCCAAAACTGAGAAGCGAGTTAGAGGTTTTCTCGGCCACTTGAACTATATCTCGATATTTATATCACATATGACTGCCACATGTGCGCCTATATTCAAGCTTCTTCAGAAAGATCAATCTTGTGATTGGACCTAGGATTGCCAGAAAGCTTTTGATACTATCAAGGAATATCTGCTTGAGCCTCTGATTCTGTCTCCGCCTGTTGAAGGAAGACCTTGGATTGTGTATCTGATTGTGTTGAAAGAAAGTATGGGTTGTGTATCTGATTTTGTACTTGAAGTTGAAAGATTGTGACAAACCATTGCTTGAAGAAGGGCTAAAGCCTGGTTTCCGTTGGGGCATGGTATTTGATGGAGCTGTTAATTTGTATGGTAATGGCACTGGTGCAGTGATTATTACTCCTCAAGGCACTCATTTTCTGTTTACAGCTAGATTGACCTTCAAGTGTACAAACAATATGGATGAGTATGACGCTTGCATTATGGGGCTTGAAGAAGTCATTGATCTTAGAATTAAGTATCTTGACGTCTATGGACATTCAACTTTGGTTGTGAATCAAATCAAAGGTGAATGGGAGACGAATCAACCCGGTTTGATACCATATAGGTATTATGCGAGGAGGATATCAACTTTCTTCATAAAGGTTGAGTTTCACCATATCCCTCGATATGAAAACCGGATGGCAGATGCTCTTGCTGCATTGGCTTCCATGATCGTGGTGAAATTTTTGAATGAGGTTCCCAATTTGACTGTGATGCGTCTTGATAAGCCAAATCATATATTTTCCATTGAAGAAGTCAAAAATGAAAATCCATGGTATTATGATATCAAATGTTTCCTCCAAAGTCAGATTTACCCGGCTGGGGCATCTTTTAAAGTTAAGAAGACTTTGAGAAGATTAGCTGGTAACTTCTACCTGGATGAAGATGTGCTTTAAAAGAGAAACTTCGATATGGTTCTGCTCAGATGCGTGGATAGACATGAAGCAGACATGTTAATGACTGAAGTCCTAGAACGTTCCTTTGGTACTCATTCCAATGGGCATGCTATGGCAAAGAAGATGTTGAGAGCATGTTACTATTGGCTAACAATGGAATCTGATTGTTGCAAGTTTGTGAAGAAATGACATAAGTGTCAAATTTATGCAGATAAGATTCATGTTCCTCTGAAATTGTTGAATGTTATTTCCTCTCCATGTCCCTTATCCATGTGGGGAATTGATATGATTAGCATGATTGAGCCCAAAGCTTCAAACATTCACCATTTCATTCTCGTGGCAATTGATTAATTCACAAAGTGGGTTGAAGACGCATCGTATGCAAATGTGACCAAGCAGGTTATGGTTCGATTTATCAAGAATCAGATTATATGTCATTATGGTGTGCCAACTAAGATCATTACTAATAATGGATTGAACTTGAACAACAATACGATGGAATATCTTTGTAAAGACTTCAAGATTGCACATCATAATTCTTCTCCCTATAGACCCAAGATGAATGGGGTTGTTGAAGCTGCGAACAAGAACATCAAGAAGATTATTTAAAATATGGTTGTGACGTATAAAGGTTGGCATTAGATTCTACCATTTGCTTTGCATGGGTACCGTAAATCCATCCGCACTTCAACAGGGGCAACCCCTTTCTCTCTTGTTTATGGCATGGAAGTTTTGCTCCCCATGGAGGTTGAGATCACATCATTACGTGTTTTGATGGAAGCCAAGTTAACTGAAGCTGAATGGTGTCAGACCAGATATGATCAGTTGAATTTGATTGAAGAAAAGAGATTGAATGCCATGTATCATGGTCAGTTATATCAACAGAGAATGAAGAAAGCTTTTGATAAGAAGGTCAATTTTGATAAGAAGGTTTCAAACCCGATGCTAGGGGGAAATAGACTCCTAATTATAAAGGTCCATATGTTGTTAAGAAAGCCTTTTCAGGCGGTGCTTTGATTCTTACAACTATGGATGGTGAAAAGTTCACTCGTCTTGTGAACGTTGGTGTAGTCAAGAAATACTTCGCCTAAAAAAGAAAAGAACAACTCGCTAAGTTGAAAACCCGAAAGAGCGGCTTAGGAAAAAATGAGCGTCTCGGTGGATTGAAAACCCGAAAGGGCAATCCAAGCAAAAGTTAGAGACTTAAAGCAGAAAATTCATCCCGGTAGATTGAGTACCTCACCTTGGGGGAATCTAGGCCAAAATTAGGGATTATGGCAAGTAACTGCATTCGGTTGGTCCTGATCTTTGAAGCATTTTGAGCAGTCACTTGGTTTTGACTCATCATTCTCAACCGAAGACAAGCACAGTGGATTTCGAAGTCGATAGGGAGAGTAGTGATCATTGTATTCAATGTAGCCCTTTTCCATGTAAATTACCATTTTCAAACTTTGTAAAGATCCATTGAGTCCCGCCATTTGCGGACTACCATTCTATTAAATAAAGTTGAGCTTTTATCTAATTATTTGTTATTCTTATTTGTGTCTGTTTTAAAATTGAACTTTTATGATGATAGTTTCAAAATATATAAGTCAATGAACAATGATTTTTTCTTAAAATAATAAGGCATTTACTTTAAGAATAATCGATTTTAAAAAGGAATGTCAACAATAATATCGAGGATGATAAGTCTTGATGTGTGAAGCAAAGTTAGTCTTTGTATCCTCGTGTGGCCTTTGATTTATCCTGGAAGATTATTATATCCCTAGTAAAGCCCCACATAGATGTTTTTGGATGGAATCCCCAGTAGATCGTCTGGTTCTCCCCACTCGGAGTTTTTACCTCTTATTGTGACTTGAGACCCCAACGGAATTCCATTTTCTGATAGAAGATATCTTTCTTCGGGCAGTATTTGGTTCCCAGCAGTATTGTTGGTGCCCCCTGCAAGATTGTCTCCCATTTGATATGGTGTTGACTTAAAATTCCCCGCAATGATGACTTGTTTCTCTGATAAGGATCCTCAGCAAATCCTTCTTTGTCCGCAGTACTTAGGTTGGACGCATGTTTTCCATGCCTTTTCCCAGCCATAGTTGAATTGGATTTTGAGTTAGGATTTATATCCTCGGTGATTGATTTTCATCCCTAGCAGGTTCTCCGGTTGGTGTTCCCATCTTGTTGAGATTAGCCGAGTATCTAGTTGTGATGAATCAAATCTTCGTCATTTGTACCCATATGCTCATTTGTCAGCATAATCATATACATACTCATGCATATTCATGCATAAAACACAACATCAGATATTTCATTATGAATTTTTTATCGCATTGACCTTTACTATGATCCTCTGCTTTGGTGATATTATTCCCCCACCCAAATTTGGTGTGTTTGTCCTCCTTTAAGTGTAGAGTGTCAGTCCCCTTAAGCAAAAAGAGTTTATCCTTTCTTCTTCCCCACTGAGTTATTTCCTCGTGGATGATTATTAATTCAGTTTCCTCCCCAGTTCATTACCTGGATGGAACCACTCCCCTTGAGTTATATCCTCATTGGGTCGAGTCTTGTTTGACCGTTTCTTTCTAGTTTTTACCTAGATAGATCTTTTGGTCCCCAATAGTTTATTACCCAGTAGCCGGTAATACTCTTATTGATGTTGAGTACTTTACTTGTGTTAATTTACCCAGTAACTGGTATGAGGTAATTTACTTCTTTGTTTTTCTCCAGCGGATTCATTTTTTCGTTTCCCTAGTAAGTTTATCCTTGACATGTTCATCTTAACCAGTGACGGATATTCTTCCTGTTCGATATTCTACCCAGTAAAAAGGTAGTTGTAATTCCTTTATTTTCCAGAGAGTCTATCATTGATATGATCACTTTAATCGATGATGGATTTTCTCTTCTTTGCGGTATTCTACCCAGTGAAAAGGTAGCTGTAATTCCTATTTGCGGTATTCTACGTAGTGAAAAGTTAGTTATAATTCCTATTTGCGATATTCTGACCAGTTGTGGTAGATATAAATCCTATTCTCCCCGCTGAGTCTATCCTTGATATGTTCACTTTAACCGGTGACAAATACTCTCTCTTTGGTACTCTACCTAGTAATCGGTAGTTATAATTCCTATTTTTCCCCGACAATCTATCCTTGATATGTTCATCTTAACCGGTGATGGATATTCTTCCCTTTGAGTTTATCCTTGATACGTTCACTTTAACCGGTGACAATACTCTCTCTTTGGTCTTCTTCCCAGTAGCAGGTAGTTGTAAATCCTATTTGGTTTCTTTTCCCCAGTAGGTCATTCTTACCCAGTAACCGGTAATGAATATGCCTCATTTTTCTTAGTGAGTAATCCTTGATATGTTTACCCTAACCGATAACGGATGTCCCTCTGTCCGAGTGTATTATCTTCTTACCCAGTAACCGGTAGTAGACAATATATCTCTTTTACTCCTGTGTTGAAGTTTTTCTTCCCTAGTTGAGTTTGGGTTCGTATTTCTTTATGAAATCGATTTCCCTCTTGCGTTTGAGTATTTCAGTCTCGTTCTGATTTACGCATTTCCCCAGTGAGTGTTTCTTGTTGTGTTGGTATTATCCCAATACATGCATATTCCCTTTGTCCCCAACCAAATCTTTCCATTGATTTATTTTCATGGAAATCCCTTCGTGTCTCCAACAGTTTTCAAGTCATAGTCTGGCCTACGTATAGCTTTTTATCCCTCAGAGTCTCTGTCTCCTCAGTGAGTTTTACTTATGGAATGCATTGTGCTCCTGTGGACTTTCAGTCTCTTTGGATTCTTTTCCTTTGTGGAAATATATTCTCCGCAAATATTATTTTTGCATACATATCATATATATCACGAGGTCACTTAGGGACCAAAATTTGTTTCTCGATGTTGTTATTTAACTCCATTCTACTGAGTTGATACAAAGATTTTAACCTTCACATCCTCATCTAGAATGTCCTTAAATAGGGGTAGTTGTAAGACACCAATTTTGATCCTAAGATCCCTCATGTTATCTCATTATTTGCATTGGCTTTGGCTTTGGGATCACACCTTATCATCCTCCTCACCCCTCATTGAGTGGGTTTGTATTGGGAGAGGTCACCAAGCACTTTTGGTTGTATCATACTTTTTTTCTTTGTTTACTAACCAAAATACCAAAAATATGTCTATGTATAGCTTTTTTTCTTTTGTAGGTAGTGTGTGTGTCCACCCGTGCGTCATCAAGCTACAAGTAGGGTTTGAGACCCTCAGTGAAAAGAATCAAGCAAAAAAATGGTCCACAATGGTTCTAATCATCATATATGGATCTCCGTGTTCTTCATTTGTCAAATTGATAAAGAATTCATCAAGAAATTGGAGCTTGTTTGCCTTAGAAACCCTAATCCATCTAGGTATCTTGTGTGACTCCCTCAACAAGTTTCTTCATCAATTGATCAAATATTCCAAGGGATACTTCATTACACATCATCTTAAACATATATGATTCTCCATGAGCCCCAAAGAGCAAAATAACTTCAAGTTTGCAAGTTGGTTCAAAGAGGTTGACAATAGAAAGTCAACTAGTCAAATCTAGGGTACCTTAGACCCTATCTCCTACAATGTTTTGTCATTTGAAAATTATTCCAAGATTATAGTTACTATTTATGACATTTCAAATAACTTTCATGTTGTCATCAAGAGCTAATTTTGCTTGGAAAGTCATTTTTTATGGTGAAAGATTATAGGTCATTTTGTTTGTGCCCTAGTTAGGAGGTCAACTTCCAAGAACCATAAGTTGCTCAATTTTTATTATATTAAGGCCATCCAAGTTACATGGTCAACTTCAAGATTTCTTATCCAACTTTACTTCTTTTAGAAAGATCAAATTCAACTTGCAAGGGCATGTACCAAGAGGAAACATTATAGGTCATTTTGGGCCATCACCATTGAACAAGCATTTTTCCTCAACTTCTAAAATCCATAACTACCTCATGAAAAATCCAAATGGTGTCAAATATGTGACTAATTTTAAGAATAATGAAAGAGCTACAATGTTTTAGAAGGAACCATTTTCATTTGAAGCTCATAGCAAAAGTTATTCAAGGTAGAAAAAGTGGTAATTTGACTTTATACTTAGAAAAGTTTCAACTATGTTTGATTTCTCCAACTTCCGCCTCAAAATTCATCATGGTCCAAGCTCCAAATGGAATATTCTAAAATATAAAATTTGTTCCCCCTCATGTTATCTTTCCAAAACATCCAAGATCTTGGTATTTTGATCATTTTTGAGTGACTTGCGCATGGTTACTTTGCATGGCTTGTTTTGGCAACTTTTGAACTCAATTTACAAACACCTATGCATGGCTTCATGTTATAATCTAAGCATGTTTTGTGCACTAATTTGGACTTAATGCGATCATCATTTGGGCCTAAATGCATGCCCATGCACCCACGCACATAAGTTACTAAATTTGGCCAAAATTTCAAAGGTGTGGAAAGTAATGTGTAGGCTATAAATACATGCCCTTGTTGGTCAGAAAAGGGATCTCTCTTGTCCAAGCTTTGCACCAATACTTTCCTAACCTCCACTAAAGGATAAACTTGAATATTTCACTTGAAATCAAGTTTCAATTCTCATTCTGTTTTGGAATTGAAACTCCAAGAATCCAAGCCTTTCAATCATCCATTCCACTTCCTACAAGTTGTTAGAGTCGAGCCAAGGCAGATTGGAAGCAAGATCAAGCTCAATTGAAGCAAACCGAAGGTGAGTTTTCAGATTTTTCTCTTCTTCGATTCTCCCTAAATTCTCCACTATTTTGCTTGTTCTTTGGTTGTCTGAAGACCTACCAATATAGGCAACAAGATTGAGTTGCTTTGAGGCCAAATTGAAGCAACTCAGATCATGCACCTTAAATTTCAAATCCACGTATCTTTTGATACACTTGGAATTTGGAGAAACTGAGATCAGATTCGAGCTCCTGAGCATTTTTCCTTTTGAATAGTGTAATCACTTTTCATTTTTATGAATATTGGTGGTTGACCAGTCCGGTGAGTCCATCAGAGAAGATGATCGGAGTCCTAGCTTCGGTGGTGTGTTGGTCGTGTCCTAACCACTTGATCTTGATTCCATGTTCTAATCAAGACCCTTGCTTTGTTTGACTCATGTTACTACGTGTTTGACTCAGGCGTTTGGTGCACTCTAGCACGTGGCCATCAGATCCGCCACCTCAATTAATGAGGGAGATCTGATGGCCCATGTTTTTTCATCTATTTTAATTAATTCTGATTTGATTTTAAATCCTTTTATTTTGTTTAATTCATATTAAATTCATTTTTAATCCAAAAAATATGGGACTTTCACAAAAAATATTTAAATATTTTTCTCTTCCATATTTTGAATTAAAATTATTTTTTGGATAAATTTTGATATTTTTTGTGAATTAAATAATTTTTGACTTGTTTTTAAATATTTTAAAATACTTCTGACTTTTCAAAATTTGTAAATTTTTTTGTCTAAGGTCCTTTGAACTTGTTTGATCTAGGATAAATCCCTTGGCCATTTATTTGGTGTTCTGAAGGGATTTGAGGTTTGGTCCATTTAAAAATGCATTTTAATTGATTTTAAATTTGATTTTTAATTGAATAATTGTTTAAAAAATATGCTGAGCTATTTAATTGATCTTGTGATGTTTGATTTCTGTTTGGCCTTGGGCGTAGTTGATTTGACTTTTATTTTATCAATACTATTGGATTTAGGGGGTTGATGAAATGTGCATTTCATCCCCCAAAATGAATGGATAGTATTGATAAGATAAAATTCCTCATATGATCAATTTGGGTTTCTATTTCCCCTTCCCTCTTCATCTTCATCCATATTATTCTCCAATCTATCATTGACCAATGAATTCTCTTCATGTCTAATGCTAGTTGATTCATCAATGACCTTGTGTCAGATGAATCAACATGAGCTGGATTGAGATAAGTCCCTCCCTTTTTTTAGTGTGTGGTATGTTTTAGGAGATTGGTTCTTTGTACCAAGTCTCTAACATGCATTAACACCAATATCTTTATTGTTTGGCCTCAGATAGTTGTGATTTCTACATAAGTCCAATTATGATTGCTTAACATAGAGTTAAATTTGTCCCGCAAGGTATATCATTCTAGTAAGTGAGATTGTAAGTATCCCATTACTTCACGGCATTGTGTGAAAACTTGACCTTTTTTCCATTCATGAGAGCTAGTGCCATACTTGTTGATTTATCCAAATTGGAGTCCTTCTCATGGATGATGTCTTGGTTCATGGATTCATACTTGTGAGTGAATGGTTAAGTGTTCTCCAAAGAATGACTTAAACAATTAAAATTATTCACTAAGAATTGACTAACATTGCCTTACTTTCAAGTCATTTACTTAATGCAATTTAAAATTCAAGTACCTTTATCATTTATTTCCATTTACATTTCATGCAAGATGTTTATGTTTCAGTTCTTTTTCACTTTGCTCACTTGAGCCATATCATTTGTACTTGTATATATTGTGTGTTGTTGATTTTGTTTATGGTCTTAGGATCTTAAGATACCTAATAAAAACAAAAACTCTAAAAAATATGTTGGTGGACTGTTGGGCTTTATCTGAACTTTTGGACTTAGAAATAAGCAACTTCCCTATGCTTTGAGGACTTGGCCAATGCCAATATCTGAGACTGAGATATCTTTGACCGTGCCTTTCATCTGATGCAAGACCTTGAGTGCCCTTGATTCATCTGTCACTTTGTCTTTATGCTTAATTGTTATACTGTTATTATTATTGATGTCTGATGATTACTTCTAAGTTCACCACAAGGAATATTTTCATCTGATACAATGGAAGATATTGAAGATCGCTAGCTATTGGAGTGCTTGCTCGGATATTATGGCTATCTTTATTTGATGCCTTGGAATTCATATGGTTTTCTTGGATATTGCTCATGCTTGTTGTTTGCTCAAAAGTCCAAAGGAAAATGGGTTTCTATATGACATTCTTGTCTTATGGACTACCTCCCATTGGTCAGATCTTTTCAACTCTTAACTTTTAATTTTTGTCTAGGGTAGTCTCTTCATCTCCTCCCACCACTACGCCAAAAACTGGAATAGACAGCGCCCCTTAGAGGGCGCTTTATTACAAAAGTGCACTCTAAAGTGAAGAGAAAAAAATAAGGAGCATACTACTAGAATAGACAACGCACTTTAGAGGGCGCTTTTGTAACAAAGCGCACTCTAAAGTGAAGCGAAAAAATAATGAGGAAATGGAGGGACACCAATAGAGGACGCTTTATTGAAAGCGCCCTCTAAGGGTAACCTTAGAGGGCGCTTCTAAAAAAGCGCTCTCTAAGTCCATGTACATTTCCAGTTTATAAGGCGCTTTTGGAAAGCCTTAGAGAGCGCTTTTAGAAGCGCCCTCTTAGGCCCCCTTTAGAGGGTGCTTTTGTAACAAAGCGCCCTCTAAAGTGAAGCCAAAAAAAAATAATGAGGAAATGGAGGGACAACAATAAAGGGCGCTTTAGTGAAAGCGCCCTCTAAGGTTACCCTTAGAGGGCGCTTTTAAAAAAGCGCTCTCTAAGTCCATGTACATTTCCAGTTTAGAAGGCGCTTTTGGAAAGCCTTAGAGAGCGCTTTCAGAAGCGCCCTCTTAGGCCCCCTTTAGAGGGCGCTTTTTTTACAAAAGCGCCCTCTAAGGTCCCCTTTAGTAAACATTAAAATTATAACATATACTGCATGTCTCTTTATTTTCCTTCTCTACAAGCTATTTCGTTTACGTAACTGGGTTTTCTCTCTACTGCGTCCACCGTCTACTGCGATTACTCTCGTCCTCCGTTCGTTCTCCCTCCCTCACCGTCGTCGTCGCCGTCGCCTTTTTCTGCTGCTGCGTTCACGTTCACGTCCACCGTCACTGTTCACTTTCTTCTCCATCGTTACCGTCACCTTGAAGGTATTTCTCTTCTCCATCTTTACCGTTCACTTTCTTCATGTGTTTGATTAGGGCATTTTCTAAACTTAGTTTTACATTTTGTGCATTATGTTGATTAATGTTGTTTAGGGCAAACTGAGTTTTTTATTTCTGATTGAAAACTGATATATTTGAAGTGTGTTTGAGCTTGTGCTTGGAAGTTTGATGATTATGGATGCAAGTTTGTTCATGTTCCAAACACCATAAGTTTGCATTGGTCTTTTGCATGCAGTAGGTGTGTGTGAGTTTGTATTCAATAATGATAAAAAAAAAGAGTTTAGATTGTTGTAACATGAGAGAAATGGAAGGTATATGAATGTGTTGACGTATTGAATCATTGTCTTACTTGGGTCTTATTGAATCATTTCTATATTACAGATAAAATGGCTAACCAAGACGATACCCATGCCGCGAATGAATCACGTAATAATGTTGAAAAAGAAATCAAACGAGGATTGACTGTTATGAAGTCCATCATTCGTGCAAGAGACAAGGGTGTAAAATTTGAAGTACATTGGAGTGCTGAAGACCAACTAATTGAGCCTAACGGTTCAATGTTGGCAAGTTACATTGGTTTCCTTGTTCGACAACATATTCCGATTACATGTGATAATTGGAGAAGTCCGGACTTGAAGGTTGGCAAGGAAAAAATATGGTCGGAGATACAGGTACTTACCATATATTGTTATATATTTTTTTTGTTGACTATTTGTTAACCATATATTGTTATAATATTACTTTATAATAACACACTCCATTTGTATGTTTTTTAGAGATCCTTTCACATCGATGAAAGCCGGCAAAAATATTGTATTCAATTGGCCGGAAAAAGACTCCGAGGATTTCGATCCTTTTTGTGCAACAAATTTCTCAAGGATGAGGAAGGAAAATTTGTTGAAGGAGAACGGCCAATGAAGTATGCCGAGATTATTTCAGCCGATGAATGGGATAACTTTGTCGCCAAACGAAGAAACGAAAAATTCCATGTAATGTCTATTAATTATGGTATTATACAATTGTTAAGTTACTTGGTTCTAATATGCCTTAAACTTTTTTATCCAGGAAGTAAGCGACAAAAATAGGAAAAGGGCATCAAAACCCGCGTATCCGTACAAAAAAGGGCGTACGGGTTATGCACGGTTACAACAAAGAATTGTGAGTATATTCAAATGCTATGAGCTTATACATTGTCACAATATGTTATAATTGATGATCTTATAATCTAATTCAATGTGTAGCTAGCCGAGGAGAAAAGTGACGCAACATCTCTTCCGGAGCACGTATTATGGAAGGCTGCTCGGGTTGGGAAGGATGGGGCTGTCGTTGAAGCGGTCCAAAATGTTTATGACGAATGTGTAAGTATATGTAACATTATTTCTTTAATTATATCAAAAATTTTGTTAGACATATAATTCAATTTTAATCTCCTCTAATAATATTTCAGGAGACTTTATCCCAAACCGTACCTTCAACCGAGGTCCAGGATTGCAGGAGCGTACTTAGTCGAGTACTAAATGTTCCTGAGTATTCCGGTCGTGTGAGGGGTAAGGGTTTTGGTGTGACTCCGTCGTCATTTTATAAAAAACCAAAAACAAAAAATCCTACCAACAAAGAGGTGATGGAGACCTTGGCGGAGTTAAGGGCACAAGTACTCCAACTGCAAATCGAGAATGCAAGGTATAGAGAGGAAAGGTGCGCCTCCGAGGCAAAAGATACTAGTGACCGAGCTAGTATCAATTATCAACCGAAATTTCCCGAGGTAATTATATATGTTATTATGAAATTAAAATAGCACTTTTTTACTTGACACATATACAAGTTAACAATAACATTTATTATTGGTTTAGGGCATTTCACCTTGTCAGCTGTATCTATCGTCACCAACTTATCGCATGGTTGGCAAGGGAAAAGTGCACAATACTTCGGGTGAATTACTTCACCATAATCCCCTCCCAGTGGGATTTATGAAAGTTTCGGTTGACCTCGTATTAGATACGGACGCCCGTCTACCATTACCTGATGTTGTTTCAGAGACAACGTTGATGCGAGATGCAGTCGGATCCTTTGTTGGTTGGCCGTCAGATCTAATTTTCCCTGATGCCGAGGTATATATGTTCTAAATGATTATGAATATTTAGTATTCACATTTCAATTCAGCTACAATTATGATATTTAATCAATTATATGGTAATGTTAGACTCCTACAAGACCCACACATAAAGTTGGTAAAGGGATTTCAAGACGCATCGAGTCAGTTGCATCTCAAAAAGAGGTACAAATATATATACCCATTGAATTATATACGCAACGATTCTGTTGCATCACAAAAAGTCATGATTTATTTTATATGAATTCTTAGGTTCCCGGTCGAGAGTTGAAAAGCGCTGCTAAGGATATTCCAACGACGTCCGGGACAAAATCTCAAATTATGATGCGTCTTGAGAAAATGGTGGAGGAGTCCGATATTATGCATGGGGTCATTCGTACTATAAATTTTGATGAAGGTGTTTTCAGAGCTGCTCATTTCGAAATAATTGGAAAGGAGGACTTCCAACAACTTTTTGAACACACCGAATTGGGCATCGCTGTCATTCATACATACATATGGTACTCCGATCAATCTATAATTTACTTAGTTGAACAATTTATTTACACATTTCAATGAGTAGTCTAATGTTTATTATGTTTCTATTTAAGGTATATGTATGTAACATTGATGCGGGGAACTGAATTGTGTAACTGTTTCAATTTTATTGCTGCTTCCCGTATCAATGCAACGTTAATAACGAATAATCCAACATCCGTAAAGAATGATCTAGTCGATATATTCATGGCGGCCGACGATAATACTACACCCAGTTTGTATTTTTTACCGTTTAATTCTGGCAACGGGTTAGATTTTCTTTCTAATAATTTCATTCTAATCTATGTATATCTTTTACGTAGAAAATTTTCATTCATCTAAATTTTTGTTTTATTTTACAGTGGTCACTGGGTGTTGGTTGCTATGGATCTTTCGAGACTAATAGTGTATTATCTCGATTCTTTATCGGGTGATTGGAGTAAATATCCGAATATGAAGAAGACGATTGACGCGTAAGTGAAATTCCCCTAAATATTCGTGTGTATTTGTATATTTAATTATGTCTGTCAGATTGATCTCAATATACGTTTTTATTTTGTTAGGGCAATAATAAAATTTAGATTGAAAAAGAAATACCGCAATAGGAAGGACATTACCTGGATCAGAGTTCAGGTATATATTAAGTATCTTATTTTTGCTTATAATAGTGTTTGTTTTTTTGCTTATAATAGTGTTTGTAAGAAATTAACTATATATATATTGTTTGTTTTTCTGTGTAGTGTCCTCAGCAAAATAATTCGGTCGATTGCGGATTTTTTGTATTGAGATTTATGAGAGACATCATTGCGTTGAATCGTATAGACATCCCAAAAATGGTATGGAATAATAACTTAGGGTTTATTTTAATATTATCGAATATTTCATCTAATTTGTTACTAAATCATGAATATGTTTTATTCTCTTAATTGTAGTACTTTGAGGAATACAAAACTTACTCAAGAGCAAATTTGGATGAAATCAAGGATGAATTGTGTCAATTCATTGTTGATCAAAGAATCATATAGCTAGGTTGTATATTGTTGTACATATATGTATGGAATGTTGTTGTTGTATGCTGTTGTTGTATATATGTTGTATATTGTTGTTGTAATTTTACTAAATCATGAATATGTTGTTGTATATTGTTGATCAAAGAATCATATATTAATGTTGTATATATGGAGGATTAATGTTGTATATAAATGGATTCATGTTGTATATATCAATGGATTAATGGTGTATAACATTGGATTAAAGGATGAAATTAATATGAATTTTACACTTTTGCAGCATGCGAACAGGTTACCAATTAAATATCCACTGTTTTTCAAACAAATTTTTTTAAAATAACTAACACTTTAGAGGGCGCTTTGTCCAGAAAGCGCTCTCTAAACACTTTACATTGACAACTTTAGAGGGCGCTTTTTCCTGAAAGCGCCCTCTAAACACTTTACATTGACAACTTTAGAGGGCGCTTTTTCCTGAAAGCGCCCTCTAAACACTTTACATTGATAACTTTAGAGGGCGCTTATTCCTGAAAGCGCCCTCTAAACACTTTACATTGACAACTTTAGAGGGCGCTTTTTCCTAAAAGCTCCCTCTAAGGTGTCCCTTTATGGACCACTCCATAGGGCGCTTTTTTCTGAAAGCGCACTATAATGTGGCCACTTTAGACAGCGCTTTCTCCAGGAAAACAAAGCGCTGTCTTTACCTATGCCAGCGCCACTTTAGAGGGCGCTTAAAAGCGCTGTTATAGGCCAAAATAAGCGCCCTCTTTTCCCTTATTTGGCGTAGTGCACTTCTTTAATTTCAAAATCTCTCCCTCCTTTCAAAACCTTCTTTGTTTATGTTTTCAACTTAGACATGTTTTAATGATTAGAAATTTTGGCCTTATGCCATTGAAACTTTAAACTTTTTCTTAAATCAAACTTGTGAATGAAATTAACCATATTGACTTTAATTTCAAAAAGACAAAAAGGACTAACAACCCCATTCAAAACTTTGTCCACCTTTGTGCCTTTCTCTATTTAAACTTTTGTTAAAATCAATTCATCAACTTCTTTGAAATTTTTACCACGAACTACGAGGTTTTGATCCCTCATTTTTATGTTGGTACGTAGGCATAAGATCAAAGGTCTTGTCAAACACAAAAGTATAATTAATGAATTCTTTTCTCATCTCCCCACTCCATATTTTTATCAAACATACTTTTGACCAACACATTTGCACAAAAAACAGGGCTCCCTAGGAGTACCTAGGACACTTTGGGTGCTAATAACTTCCTTTTGTGTAACCAACCCCCTTACCTGTAATCTCTGACATTTTATTAGTTTTGATTTGAAAACTTCTTATCTTTGAGTTTTGTTCGTACTTTTTCCTTTTTCCTTTGGAAACAATAAAAGCGCCATGGCGACTCTGGTTTTATTGATGTTAATTTTATCCATAGCTTGATGCTCATGAATTTACCGCTAGAGAAATTAAGTGGCGACTCTGCTAGGGAGTAGTCCTCAGTGGGTTTAGCCTACTTTTTTGTGTGTATATTTGTATATTTGATGTTTGTTTGTATATATTGTGTGTGTGATATAATTTGTCTGTTGTGCTTGGTGATCTTTGAGTGGTGAGATAAGTTTTAACTCGAACTTGAGTGCAATTAAGATAGGATGATGGTATAGTCATGTTTGAGTCATGTGGAGTAGTCCTTAATGAGATGGTTTGAGACCCATTTACTCAGTGGAGATCCCTTTGGAATTACTGATGTCACATGAGTAAATCGTGGATAGACATTACTTTTTCCGACTTGGGGGTCCAAGAAGCTGAGTACCGTAGAACATTTAACCCAACTTGGCCTATTTAGGACGTAGTGCGGAGACTGTTCAAGTGTAGACTTGATAACAGTTATTACACGATACTACACTCAGACGAGTTTCTCTTAAGAATACTATGAGTTGATGAGTTAGTCATCCTAACCTATAGTATCCGATAGATGGGATCAAGACTCTGGGAACTTTTTAGAACATGCTCTACAGGTTTTATCTGTAGTACCCTCCTTTGGGATGGTTCTTTACCCGACTCCATGCTCATGACTCATAACAAACCCTTTGATTCTCGGTTGATCGGATCGGTCTCGTAAATATCAATGGAACTTGGATGTTGATAAGGTGAAAACCATAATCCACCAAAATGGATGATTAATCTTGATGATGACTTGATCCATCCCTTGACCTTTATTTGTGTTTGCCTTGTGTGTGATTGTTGCATTCATACATACATGCGCATCATGACGTTCATCACAGAAAATAAATTTCAAGGAAACTAAGGTCTTGTTTGCAAATATTTTCTGACCATGGATTGTAGACGAAGGAATACCAAAAAGTATAATTTTTGATGTCCTGATTTGAAAGAGTTAATGAAGTTGTCATCCTTTGTATTGTATCCCTTGGACTTCAAGCAACATCATGGGAAACTCTTGTCTGTATTATCTACTGATATGGTTGAGGGACTTATGAGTGTTTTGGTTCGGTTCTCTAAATGTTTCGCTTTTCCCGACTATCAGCTTGTGCCCATGTTAGAGGAGTATGCTCATCTCTTGGGTATGCCCGTATCTAACAAGGTACCTTTCAGCAGATTGGACGAGATCCTGAGATCTCATGTCACAGCCGAAGCTCTTTATTTTAAGAAATATGAGATTGATGCTCATATGGTGAAGAAATAGGTCTTACAATCTGAGATTGATGCTCATTTGGCAATAGAATTTTTCTGTTTCCATCATGTGCAAATGTGCCACAAGTGTCGAATCTATATAGACAGAACACATGTGCCTTCAGAGCCTTTGAATGTCATCTCATCTCCTTGGCCCTTTTCCATGTGGGGCATTGATGTGATTTGTTGTATGGAGCCAACTGCTTCGAATGGGCATCGATTCATCCTAGTAGCTATTGACTACTTTACCAAGTGGGTAGAAGTTGCATCGTATGCAAACGTCATCAAACAAGTGGTTTCCCACTTTATGAAAAGAGAAATCATTTTCCATTATGGGATTCCCAACAAAATCATTACTGATAATGGTTCAAATCTTAATAATAATATGATGAAAGATTTGTGCAAAACATTCAAGATTGAACATCAAAACTCATCGCCATATCGTCCGAAGATGAATGGTGTTGTTGAAGCAGCAAACAAGAACATAAAGAAAATTGTTTATAAAATGGTGAAGACGTATAAGGATTGGCGTGAAATGCTACCTTTTGCTTTGCACGACTATCGTACTTCGGTACGAACCTCGACTGGGGCAACCCCCTTCTCTCTTGTGTATGGTATGGAAGCAGTTCTCCTATCAAAGTAGAGATTCCCTCCTTGAGGGTTTCGACAGATGTCAAACATAATGAGGCTGAATGGGTTCAAACGAGGCTCGACCAATTGAACCTTGTCGAAGAAAAGCGCCTGGAAGCCCTATGTCATTGTCATCTTTATCATAAGCGGTTAAATAGGGCCTTTGACAAGAAAATTTGTCCTCGGAATCTCCAAGTCGGTGACCTGGTATTGAAGAAGATTTTGTCGATCCACACAAATCCACGGGGAAAGTGGACCCCCAATAATGAAGGCCTATATGTTTTGAGAAAGGTTGTATATATAGGAGCCTTAATCCTCTCAACTATGGATGCGAAGATCTTGCATCACTCGTAAATGCAAACGCAGTCAGAAAATATTACACCTAAATTTAACCCTCTAAGTTGACACCCAAAGGGGCAACTTAGGAAAAAATGGGCATCCCGATGGACTGCAAAAAGAAAAGGTCCAGGCAAAAATTAGGGATATAAATCAAAAGAATTGAAGACCGTCTAAGTTGACACCGTAGGGGGGCAACTTAGGTAAAAAAAGGGTATCCTGCTAGACTGAAAACCCGAAAGGGCGATCTAGGCAAAATTTAGGGATTTTAATGGCAAAAGACTGCGTGCTGCCAAGGATATGTGAATCCATCATTCCACCAGTGGAAACTCCAAACAGAAGGACCAATCCAGTCACTATCATCAGAAGCAGAGTACAAGGATCTAGAAGACATAAAGGTTATAGCAAAATTAGAGCTCAATGGGAATCCAAGCCAATTTGTTTTTTATGTTTTGTTTGAAATCACCTTTTTTAGGAATTGCTTCCTTATGTAATTGCCCATTCACAGGCCAATTTTCAATCAATAAAGTTTCTTTTTTACTCAAAAGTACTCCTCGTTTTTACTTTTTTTGATTGTTTGTGAAATGTGACTGTTATTTCTAATAAACAATGCATTGAAAATTTCAGGGATAACGATAAAAGCACTGAAAGAAAACTTGATTTTTATGCTGATCCTAAAGTGTCTTAAGGGACAACCACGGTACCCTGTTATTGCATACAACATGCAAAGACATGAGATCATAAAGGTCTGTTGACCTAAGAGATTATGAGAATCGTCATTCGCCATAATAATAACTTTCAATTTGCCTGCTCAGATTAATCCTGGGGCATCCAAAGACCCAAACCATGTTCATCCTCCATCAATATCAAGATATAAGGAAGTCACACTAGACACGACCCATACCTTATTAAACAGAATCCTTGTGACCAAGCAATTTCCTTTGGTGTCCACCACACCAAACCTAAACTTGGGGCATTTGTAGATTCTCAGACCATTGCATAAACTGCATCGTCGTCTTGCATAAACAATCATCATTGCATATCATTGCATCATGAAGCGGGTATCATATTCCATCGAGATAGAGCATTACACCATAGAAGAATAAACATGCACAACTGCATAAAAGTCTTTCTCGAAAGCATAAAAGAATCCTCCGTTGAGACATTCTTCCTCCCTAGCTGAGAACATTATCATGAAACTCCTGAGTGCTATTCCCGACAGTTTTTCCCAAAATATATCTTTTTCGTGATGCCTTTTGCAAGTACCTTTTGACTTTTCATTAGTCACTATTCGTGAGATTATGAGTCTATTGGAATAACCAACTACAAGTGTATAATCTATCGCGTAGTTTTAAAAGATATCGATCCCATTAAGACCTAACTATCAATCTATCGTTTCTAATTGTTACAATGTTTATCTAAGGCAAATCAATTATGAATGGGTCAGACGAAATTAAATAACTTTAATAAATTTAGGCAAATAATATCGGGATGTGGATCTTATCAAACAACAGTACTCTTGATTGCTTCTAAATAGAATCTCTCTACGGGGAAATTCTTTCTACTTTGAAAAGAATGTGATTGAACAGGAACTGTCGCTTTCGCGTATTCAAAATTGGATTTGACTCTCTAATTTATATCGTCCACTATCACATGTGACCGACGCTTAATGCGTTAAAGTAGTAAATCCTATTTTAAGAAATCAGACTCTTTACTCGGTCGAAAAGTAATTTTGATTGGAAAATTTAACTTAAAAGCGTTCCATGCTTTCGCTCTGGTAACTGGATCCTAAACCTACAAATGCATCCGCAAATAGTTTTAGAACCTCCTTTTATAAATATTAGAATTTCCTAGTTAATTAACAAAGGGCTTTCGCGTTATTTGTTAATAAAAAGAATAATCTTATTCTTTAATGTCAGACAACTTTCGATCTTGCCCGACATTTTCACGGCTCTACTTTCGCAGTGACCGATTAAATTGAGATAAGAAAGATTGTATTAAAATCAAAATAACCCACAATCAAAATCTTAAAGAAGCAACAGGTAGAGTATCTTCAAGTGACGGTCCTCACATCCCAACATTAATAAATTAGTTGGACATGCTTATGACAAACATGCAAGTATAAGTTTGAAGCTTAGAAGTAGACATTATGGGAAAATAGTTTAAAGTAATACGATGCGATAAATAAGATTTGTAAGTAAAAGTAGTGCGAGGCAAGATAAATAAAGGGCGAGTAAATAAATAAAGCGGTAAATAAAATGCATGAAATATGATAAAAACCTACTCCAAACGAAGGCTTGAATTTTATACAAAGTAAATTTGCTGAAGACTGGTAAAGGAATTTAAATGGCGGCAAGATTAAAATGCAGGAAAATAAAGTGCTCCAAACTTCGTACAAACTCAATAATCTCTGGATTTATAACCCCTAGATGTGATGAGTTATAACTTTGATCGGTGATTTTCGTGCTCAAGATTGTGCTAGGCTTGGACGGTTTGGAAAATGAAGTTTGAAGCCTATTTATAATGTTCCAAATGAAGGAGAAGAGCGATCCAAAATGCAACGGAATTTAAAATTTCTCCTTTAATGATCCTTACGAATGGGCATGATCAGTGATAGAATCGTTACCTCTTGTGGCGATTGTAACCTTTGATACAGATCTACGGAGCGATCACGAACGTTGAACGATGACAACACCTCTACTTAGTCCACACGAACGGATTCCTTCAATCTCAAGGCTAGCTGCTACGAGTGAAGCCTTTGAGTGTGAGAGAGAGAGAGAGAAACGAAATTGCAACTATCAAATGCTTCTACACAAGGGTTCTATTTATAGAACCACTTGTATGGGCTGCAAGCTAAAAAGCCCACTCAAGTGTATGTGGCCCATATCTTATAATATGCCAATATCACTTAAGCGCGTGGTACCTTACCATATTTCGTATTCTACTTAAGTACATCATACCTTACGATGTTCTACAATTCACTTAAGTGCACCATACATTACGATATTCCTTAGTTACTCTATCTCTCATCAATCCGTCCTTTTGTGTGTGACCCTGTAGGTTTTCGCGACATTGACAATTATATTAAATCACGTATTTAACATAATAAACAGTGAGCGGTATCTAGCAACACACCACTGCTACCCAAGACACGAAAATGTCATGTGATCTGACAAATCCTTCTGTGATAATACTTATGTGTACAATTACCCTTTTTCCCTTATGTCTATATTGAATACAAGGCATAGACCGTGTCATCCTTGTCCAGTTCAATATTGGGCCCATAGACATTTATCCTGTTGTGCAGGATGGGCAAATTCCATCTAGGTCACTCATGTCCCTTAGCACGCTTCGTGGAGTACCCATCAACTGTCTTTATGGTCATCCAGTTACGGACAATGTTTGATCAGCGATAAGGCACTCGACTCTACATCTAGGGTCCATAGTGGTTTCAGGTCGAAGGGTGGTATACACCATTATCACCATGAGAATAACTTATGACACTTTGCATAACATTCTATATAGTATTCTCATAGCGGGTCAATCCAGTATAAATATTACTCTTAATATTCATACCTATGTTTAAGACTTGATAACTCCTTATCCATGATCCATGAGATGTAATCATCAGTCTATATACATAATAGTCTTAATGCTTTAATGTTATCCCACTTCACAATAAAGCTTGAATATGGATACTTTAAGAATAATGTCCTTATGTTTAATGTGATCTCATGATTAAGTCATACTCGATACATTAAACGGACTATCTATTCTAGGGACTTTATTAGACAAACATAATAAAGAAAAATCCTTTTATTATTAATAAATAATTCGATACAAGTACCAAAAGTATTGGCCTCTAGGGCTTACACCAACAATCTCCCACTAGCACTAGAGCCAATCAGGCATACCCCTAATGCCCATAGATCTAGTATGGCCATCATGCTTCTACTGCGCAAGAGGCTTTGTCAGTGGGTCAGTAATATTGTCAAGTGTAGGTACTCTGCATATTTTCACATCTCCTATATCTATTATCTCTCAAATAAGGTGATAACGCCTAAGTATGTGTTTGGATCGTTGGTGAGATCTAGGCTCCTTAGCTTGTGCGATAGCACCATTGTTATCACAATAGAGACCAATGGAATCCACAATGCTAGGAACTATGCCAAGTTCACTAATGAACTTTTTGATCCAAACAACTTCCTTTGTTGCACTTGAGGCAGTAATATACTCGGCCTCGGTTGTAGAATCAACAACTGTATCTTACTTTGAACTTTTCCAGCTCACAGCGCCACCGTTTAAGCAAAACACATAACCAGATTGCAATCTAAAGTCATCCTTATCTGTCTGGAAGCTAGCATCGGTGTATCCAATTACAGCCAACTTTTCCTGACCTCCATATATTAAGAATGAGTCCTTAGTACTTCTCAAATACTTAAGGATATTCTTGACAGCTACGCAATGAGCATCACCAGGATCAGATTGGCACCTACTCGTTGCACTTAAAGCATACGAGACATCTGGTCGAGTATATAACATGGCATACATGATAGATCCTATTGCAGATGCATATGGAATCTTATTGATGCGATCCCTTTCTTCCTTAGTTGAAGGGGATTGTGTTTTTGATAGACACATGCCATGTTGCATAGGTATGAATCCTTTCTTGGAATCATGCATATTAAAGCGTCTCAGCACTTTGTCTATGTATGTACTCTGACTTAGGCCAAGCAGTTTTGTGATCTATCTCTATAGATTCTGATTCCTAATATATAGGCTGCTTCACCTAGGTCCTTCATAGAAAAGAATTTCCCGAACCAAGACTTTACTTGTTTCAGGGTAGGGATATTATTTCCAATGAGTAATATGTCATCTACATATAATACCAGGAAAATGATCATGCTTCCACTAACCTTCTTGTAGACACAAGGCTCATCTTCGTTCTTGATGAATCCATATTGTTTTACTGTTTCATCAAAACGAAGATTCCAACTTCTGGAAGCTTGCTTCAATCCATAGATTTATCTTTATAACTTACATATTTTTGGGCTTCTTCAGGTATGTCAAATCCTTCAGGTTGTGTCATGTACACATCCTCAAGAAGATTCCCATTAAGGAAAGAAGTTTTGACATCCATCTGCCATATTTCATAATCATGATATGCAACGATAACAAGTAAAATCCGAACAGACTTAAGCATTGCAACTGGTGAAAAGGTTTCATCATAGTCAACCCCATGAATTTGTTTATATCCTTTTGAAACCAATTATGCCTTATAGGTATGTACCTTACCATTCATGTCAGTCTTCTTCTTGAAGACCCACTTGCACCTTATAGGGTTAACTCCTATAGGAGGCTCTACCAAGGTCCAAAACTTGGTTTGTGTACATGGAATCCATTTCAGATTTCATGGCTTCTAGCCACTTCTTAGACTCGGGACCAATTATGGCCTCTTGGTAGGTCACAGGCTCATCTTGATCCATGAGTAATACATAAACTTGATCAGTTATGAGATATCCATATCTCTCAGGTAGGTGACGTATCCTGCCTGACCTACACTGGTTTGTTCTACTTGAGCAGGTTGCTCTTCCACAACTACTTGTGTTTCCTTCTCTCATTCCTCCATAGGTGTATCGATGCTTTGTGATTCTTGAATTTCTTCAAGCTCTACTTTCCTCCCACTGATTCCTTTGGAAATAAAATCCTTTTCTAGGAAAACTCCAGTTCGAGCGACAAACACTTTGCCCTTAGAAGGATTGTAGAAGTAATACCCTCTTGTTTCTTTAGGATACCCCACAAATAAGTATTTGTCAGATTTGGGCTCAAGCTTAGTTGAAATTTGTCGTTTCACATAAACTTCGCAACCCCAAATCTTCATGTAAGACATATGTGGTTTCTTACCACTCCATATCTCATATGGTGTCTTCTCAACCTTTTTGGATGGAACACGCTTAAGTGTGTAAGCTGTTGTCAATAGTGCATGTCCCCAAAAGGAGTTTGGAAGATCGGCGTGACTCATCATGGATCGGACCATGTCTAACAGGGTTCGATTTCTTCTCTCAGATACACCATTCCATTGGGGTGTTCCAGGAGGAGTAAGTTGGGATAGGATCCCATACTCTATCAGATGGTCATCAAACTCTAGGCTTAAATACTCACCACCTCGATCTGATAGAAGAGTTTTAATATTCTTACCTAGTTGGTTTTGTACTTCATTCTTGAATTCCTTGAACTTTTCAAAGGACTATGATTTGTGTTTCATTAAATGTGATGAAGTACTGAAAACCTCCTCTGGCTAGTATGTTCAGTGGTCCACATACATCAGTATGTATGAGGGCCAAAAGATCATTAGCTCTTTCACCTTTTCCTGTGAATGGAGACTTTGTCATCTTTCCAATTAAACAAGATCTGCATGTCTCATATGATTCATAATCAAAAGAGTCCAAGAGTCCATCTTTATGGAGTTTGGAAATGCATTTCTCATTTATGTGGCCTAATCGACAATGCCAAAGGTAAGTTGGATTTAACTCATTAGGTTTCATCCTTTTAGTATTAATGTTATAAATAGGCATTTCAAGATCAAGGACATATAGTCCATTGTTCATTTGTGCAGTAGCATAGAATATATCATTCAAATAAATTGAGCAACAATTGTTCTTTATTATAAATGAAAAACCAAACTTGTCCAAACAAGAAACATAAATAATATTCCTGCTAATTGCAGGTACATAATAACAATTTTATAACCGAATTATTAAACCACTAGGTAAAGTCAATACATAAGTTCCTACGGCTAAAGCAGCAACCTTTGCTCCATTGCCAACTCGTAGGTCAACTTCACCTTTTGCCAAATCTCTACTCCTTTTTAGCCCCCGCACATTGGTACAAATGTGAGAACCACATCCAGTATCTAATACCCATGATGTAGAAGTAGATAAATTAATTTCAATAACAAAAATACCTGAAGTTGAAGTCTCTACTCCATTCTTCTTATCTTCCAGGTACTTTGGGTAGTTTCTCTTCCAGTGTCCGGTCTTACCGTAATGGAAGCAGGTGCCTTCTTTTGCTATGCCTCCACTAGGCTTCAAAGCAGCAGTAGTGGGTTTGGATTTGGCAACTTCCTTGCCTTTCCCTTTATCACCCTGCTTGGTGGGTCTTTTGTTCTGTCTCTTTCCATTTCCGATCATCAGAATGGACCTCCATTTTGACTTCAGATTCTGCTCAGCAGTTCTTAACATGGCTAGTAGTTCAGGAAGAGATTTGTCCATATCATTCATATTGAAATTTAGGACAAATTGACTGAATCTATCTGGCAATGATTGCAAGATTAAATCAGTCGCAAGTTCCTTTCCGAGGGGAAAACCCAACCTCTCAAGGTTCTCCACATACCCAATCATCTTGAGCACATGGGGACCTACAGGGGCTCCCTCAGCTAACTTGCCTTGAAAAAGGGCTTTTGAAACTTCAAACCTTTCATGCCTTGCTTGCTCTTGATAGAGCATCTTCATGTGTTCGATCATATCGAACGCTGCCATGTTCTCATGTTGCTTTTGCAACTCTGCGTTCATGGTAGCTAGCATGAGACAAGCAGTTTCATTGGCATCATCGATGTGCTTCTTATAAGCATCTCTTTCTGCCTTAGGTGCAGAACTAGGAGGTTCCTCTTCAGGAACAGGTTTCTCCAAGACATACAACTTTCTATCATGTGTGAGGACAATCCTCAGATTTCGGTGCCAATCTAGAAAATTTGTCCCAGACAATTTTTCCTTATCAAGGATTGACCGTAAAATGTTGTTAGAGGTGTTTGCTGTCATGGTAATCTACATGAAAATAATGAAAATATAAGTATCAATAACATATTTAATTAGGCCTTTAATTAAATATGCTCCCACTATTTTACTCAAAACAAATGACCCTCGCCATTTGATTCGGAAAATCCCGTTGGAAGATTTTTTAGTGGGTCGAGATCCATATTTCACTTTGTTTTAAGTCCGCGTAGGCGGATTACACAAAACTAGGTTATTTAGGTAGGAACTCCTTCCAATTGTATCTAATACAACTCTCGAATATTTTAGTTGGGTGAATAACTCCTTATTCCAATCCATCACATGGATCATTTCCAACTCTTGCTTCTAAACATATATAATCTTATTATAATTTGTTTAGTTAAGTTTGACCCATTGTTTTAACAATTAGATATTACAATTATCCCATCGCACCTTACTAATATAGAACATGCACCTCGCGTAGGCGAAACCTACATTATCCGATACTAGTCTTGATGAGTGCTAAAACTTGGAAAGCATAAACTTAATATTTAATTTGAGGGAATTTGCAGTTATTCTGATCTCACCGGCTTATTTATCATATAAATCGTCTCTCACATGCATCAACATACATTCACATGCATCAACATACATTTACATGCATCAACATACATACATAATGAAACAGTTATGGCCCCTAGCACAATTGTTCTCCCAAGCCAATGAGAGAACCTAAGCTAAGCTAATAATGATATAAGCTTCTCCAAGCAAGATCTTCAAGGTTGTCCTCCTTTGATATTGAATTCTTCTCTTTCTTCATAACATTACATTACATAAAAGAAACTCGTTTTACATACGAGGGAGTGAGATGAGAAAAGAAGTTACATTAAGAGATTAAAAGAGAGGCACGACACGCAAGTCGTATGTTAAAACCCAAAACAAAATAAAGGAAAACTAAGGCCATAACCGATCACCACAAGACAATAATAATAAACACATTATTATTATTAATTTTAATTCTTTTAATTAATTAAAACCAAATTAAATTTCGGCGACCAATCACACTACGCAGAGTTAGCCGAGGGTCCGCTGCCCGGTCAGCGGGAACGGGGTTTCCGCTGCCCGGTCAGCGAACGGTGGTTCGCATCAACAATTCATTTGAAATCGACGTCGTTTTTCGCATCAACACTTGATACTTTAAGGTACAACTCTTGCGCAGTCACAACCCCAATCGCATAACTCTTCGACAACACAACCCTTGTGCCGTCATTAACCCTAATGCACCAATTTCAGACCGTCAAACACATCTCGATCGTTGATTCAGTATGATTGATCAACATGTCATTGCTTCACCATACTAATGTTGGATCAAGAAGAAAACGACCATTAATCGCTCAAAGGAAAACAACCATTAAGTGTTTGAATGAATGAAACAGAAACAGTATATCATATATACCGTATTTTGCATCAGGATTACTTATATCATATATATAACTTGATCGATCTCAATTTAATTACTCGTTTATTCTTTGATTCATTCTGTCTTTTAATTGTATTAATACAGAAAATACTGAAAATAAACAGTCATCAGATGCATGGTTTCGTAAGTGGCTCTGATACCACTGAAGGAGAAGGGCGATCCAAAATGCATTGGAATTTAAAATTTCTCCTTTAATAATTATTACGAATGGACATGATCAGTGATAGAATCGTTACCTCTTGTGGCGATTGTAACCTTTGATGCAGATCTACGGAGCGATCACGAACGTTGAACGATGACAACACCTCTACTTAGTCCACACGAACGGATTCCTTCAATCTCAGTGCTAGCTGCTACGAATGAAGGCTTTGAGTGAGAGAGAGAGAGAGAGAAACAAAATTGCAACTGTCAAATGCTTCTACACAAGGGTTCTATTTATAGAACCACTTGTATGGGCTACAAGCTAAAAAGCCCACTCAAGTGTATGTGGCCCATATCTTATAATATGCCAATATCACTTAAGCGCGTGGTACCTTACCATATTTCATATTCTACTTAAGTACATCGTACCTTACGATGTTCTACAATTCACTTAAGTGCACCGTACATTACGATATTCCTTAGTTACTCTATCTCTCATCAATCCGTCCTTTTGTGTGTGACCCTGTAGGTTTTCGCGACATTGGCAATTATATTAAATCACGTATTTAACATAATAAACAGTGAGCGGTATCTAGCAACACATCACTGCTACCCAAGACACGAAAATGTCATGTGATCTGACAAATCCTTCTATGATAATAGTTATGTGTACAATTACCCTTTTTCCCTTATGTCTATATTGAATACAAGGCATAGACCGTGTCATCCTTGTCCAGTTCAATATTGGGCCCATAGACATTTATCCTGTTGTGCAGGATGGGAAAATTCCATCTAGGTCACTCATGTCCCTTAACACGCTTCGTGGAGTACCCATCAACTGTCTTTATGGTCATCCAGTTACGGACAATGTTTGATCAGCAATAAGGCACTCGACTCTACATCTAGGGTCCATAGTGGTTTCAGGTCGAAGAGTGGTATACACCATTATCACCATGAGAATAACTTATGACACTTTGCATAACATTCTATATAGTATTCTCATAGCGGGTCAATCCAGTATAAATACTACTCTTAATATTCATACCTATGTTTAAGACTTGATAACTCCTTATCCATGATCCATGAGATGTGATCATCAGTCTATATACATAATAGTCTTAATGCTTTAATGTTATCCCACTTCACAATAAAGCTCGAATATGGATACTTTAAGAATAATGTCCTTATGTTTAATGTGATCTCATGATTAAGTCATACTCGATACATTAAACGGACTATCTATTCTAGGGACTTTATTAGACAAACATAATAAAGAAAAATCCTTTTATTATTAGTAAATAATTCGATACAAGTACCAAAAGTATTGGCCTCTAGGGCTTACACCAACACCAAAAACCTAAAATGTCAAGTGAAGCTTTCTCATTTCCTGGAAGTCAAAATAGGGGAACATGGGAAGAACGAAAGACTAAGTGAATCCATTTTCTAACCGCCTACCTTTCACAAAGGATGGCAAACGCCATGTCAAGGTGGAAAAGCCATCTTCCCAACGTGTGGAAGAGTGGGTCTATCCACCCGTTGGTAAGTGGGACACATCATTTCTAATATGGCCTTCCCTATGGAGAACTCCATGTAGGTCACCTTGTGTGCAATTTCCATTTTTTCATTGTTTTGAATCCGAATTGTTTCCTTTATTCGCATATGGTCCCAATATGGTTAAATACCTGAAATATAGACAAAGCGCCCACATAACATTGGAAATAGAGATAAAATGATAGAAAAAGATGTACAAAACGAGTCAAAATAACGATGTGATTTGGTGTTATACAACTCGCTCATACTTGAACCTTTGATTGCCCTCAAGCAAACACTTATGAAGAAGAAAACATTGGTGTCTTTGTAACTGTTCAAGGCTAAAGACTCTAATTACTCAAGGTCATATTGATAGGTACTAACTCGCAAACCAAGGGTATCATAGTGACACATTCCGTGTTTTGTGATCGTAAATCTCCTCTCTATACAAACCAATTCGCATTATATCGTTACGTCTAGGCCTAACTTACTTGTCCCATGGTTCGTCCTTTTTTTTTCATTCAGGTGCAATCATATTAAGCCCGTTATCTATTCACACACGGAAATTGAACCTGTTAGTGACCATTATTCATATTATGTCAAAAAAATTGATGAATATGCAATGCTCTTAGAGGTTTCACAGTCGTTAGGCTAAATGACCGGGTGAGGGTCACCTAACTTAGAAGGCAGATTCCTTTCTTTCTTTTTCTTTCTTTTATATATTTTTACTTATCTTTTTTTTTCCGTGGGATCATTCACCTATTTGCATCGGTCCGCTTACTCGATGGTGATCCAGATGATGCTGACTGCTAGGATAAACTACTCAAAGATTTATTTAGGGGCGAGATTTCAAGGTCGTGGCACAACGAGTATCCAAATTGATCTCCATAATTAGGAGACTTACGGTGTTAAGACGATACTAATCTTTTTTGGATTTTCCCAAGTCTTTATAACCTATTTGTAACTAGTCTAGTAACCATGAAAGTTCAAATAACACTTATTTTCTTAAAAAGAAAAAAAATTGTATGGCTAATGAAATGGAAAAGTTAATAACTGGAAAAAACCACACATAAAGACTCGACATCACAACACATGCAATGACTAAAATAATAAATTTATCTAGAAAACAGGGAAAAGAAAATAAGGGAAATAATAATCAAGATATGCATTAAAGATTAGAAAAATGAGAAAAAGCCCAAAAGTGCATGAGTAAAATAGCTGAAAAATAAAAGTAAAGTAAATTTAATGACGGTGGTGAAAATAAAATCCTCCCCCACACAAGAACTAAACATTGTCCTCAATGCCTAAAGTTCTGCGGATGGAGTAGAATTCTTGAAAGATGTGGTCCATCTGTTCCTTCATAGAATCCGTGAAGTTATGTAGAACGTTACTGAGAGCTGAAATATCAATTTTAATAGAAGTAAGTGGGTCATGATTAATGGGTTCAGCCAGAGGTGATGGGGGGCTTCTTCAGTATCAGATGATTGGTACTCCGCTTAATTTCCTAAAAGGTATCGCCAATTGTCCCGATTATGCATGTTCGTCCTATCCGGGTTTGGGATAGTGAATTGGTGTACTATTTCTTGAAGGACTAGAATCTTATAGGTATTAGGTCCTTCTTGCCTCACTAATCCTCTATTAAGGAAATGTCCAATGTTAATCAAGTTATAACCGCAGAAAGGTTCGAGGTGCGCGGCTTGGCTGCGAAGGCCTAAAGCTATGGAGATATGGGTGACCATACCGCCAACATAAATGTTATCGACAACTTGGGCGGTTATTTTTGCTAAATTTTCCATCAGGAAAGCAACAGAGTGTACTGAGCGAGATTGAAAAATACTGAACATGAGAAAGACCTCTTCTTTACTGACAGGTTCAATGTTTTTAGCTTTTCCAAAGAATTTTTGTGCTTCTACCCTAGAAGAAGTCGAGTTCCCATTACATATCATAACCTACTGGGACTTTGGTGTAGGCTTGGGGATCATACTAGAAGGCTAAGAGTATAGCCAACTCATTATATGTCAGTTGGTATTCCTTCTTAAAGAGTCAGAAGGTAGAAAAGCCCTGGACACAGTCTATTCCTACATTAGGGTTGTATCGGTAGGAGCTTAGGAATTTCAATGTCAGGTTTTTGTAGGTTGGGTGTTTGTGAAAAGATAAATGGTCCCAACTAAGTTGGTATAACATATACTTCACACTGTCACATGGGCCTAAAGATATTAAACTAAGGAAGTTAAGGTATCTGGTTGGCAAAAGTGTTCGTGTAGCCAAGACTTTATATCGTCTTCTTTGAACCTCGTTTCTAAAAATAACTTGCATGTTATTAGGCCTGTAACGTAATAAATTAAAAGTTTGTTTTGTTAGTAAGAGTAAAATAAATCACCGTTATTCAAAGAAAAGAAATAAAACTACAAAAAATGAAAATGAAATCGTGGGTTACCTCCCATGCAACACTTTGTTTCATGTTGGTAGCTCGACAATGGTGTAATCAGGCTGCTTGTGTTGCAAATGGTGGTTAGATTAAGTAATGGAGAGAATAATAGGTAGGTATATCACCATTGGTTTAGTGTTTCAGTATTTGTCCATTAACCATGAACAGGTCAACTGATTGGCACTTAACCTTAATTGCACCAGAGGGCATGACTCTTGTGATCTCGAACGGTCTGGTCCATCTGGAACGTAGTTTACCCGGAAATAGGTGTAATCTAGAGTTGAATAAAAGTACTATGTCGCCTACCCAAAATTCATTCCTTGTGATACGCTTGTCATGGCATGCTTTGGTTCGCTCTTTGTAGATTACAACATTTTCATAGGCATCACGTTGGAGTTCTTCTAATTCCTGGATATCTAACAATCATTTGTTTCTAGCTTCTATATAGTCCATGTTTAGGTCCTTAATGGCCCAATAGGCTTTATGCTCTAGTTCAAAAGTTAAGTGACACGACTTCCCATAGACTAAATTGAAGGGTGTTTTTCCTATAGGGGTTTTATAGGCAGTCCTATAAGCCAATAATGCGTCATGTAGTCTAGAGGACCAATCTTTCTTGGAAAGTGAGACAGTTTTTTCAAGAATTTTTTTTATTTCTCGATTCGATACTTCTACTTGTCCACTGGTTTATGGATGATATGGTGTAGCTACCTTATGTCTCACGCCATATTTGTTCAAGAGTTTTTCAAAAATTCTTTAAATAAAATGAGATCCGCCGTCACTTATAACTAGGCGAGGTGTTCCGAACCTAGGGAATATGTAGTTTTTAAACATCCTAATTACTACTCGTACGTCATTGGTAGGTGAGGCGATGACCTCTATCCATTTTGATATATAATCAACAACAACGAGTATGTACTTGTTTCCCATAGATGAGGGGAATGGAAACATAAAATCCATACCCCATACATCAAAGATTTCTACTTCTTGAATATTCTTTAGGGGCGTATCATCGCGCCTTGATATGTTTCCAGTGTGTTGGCACCAGTCGCATTTAATTATGAAGGTATGCACATCACGCCATAAAGTTGGCCAATAAAGGCCTGCTTGGAGGATTTTAGTGCACGTTTTGGATGTGCTGGCATGCCCTCCATAAGGCCAGAGTGGCAACGAGTTATGATATTGGTGCCTCCTCTTTAAGAACATAATGATAAAAAATGAAGTATGCTCCTCTCTTGAAGAGAAGAGGTTCGTCCCAATAGAAATGTTTCACGTCATTGAAGAATTTTCTCCTTTGTTGGTACGTCAATCCCTAATGTAATATATTAGCCGCGAGGAAATTTACGAAGTCAGCGTACTAAGGTACGCTGGTCACTACACGGGAAAATTTAATTTTTAGTGCTACCTCATCTAGGGCTTCTTCGTTACTTATCCAATTGTTGACTGATGCTATCATCCTGTCATATGCAAAGTCATCATTAATAGAGATATGGTCAGCTTTTAGATACTCTAACCTGGAGAGATGATTAGCTACCATGTTCTCAGTCGCTTCCTTATCGAAGATCTCTAAATTAATTTCTTGTAATAAAAGGATCCAGCGAAGTAGTCTAGGGTGTGCGTCTTTTTTGCTCAATAAGTATCGTATGGCAGCATGATCTGTGTATACGATGATTTTAGCTCCAACTAAGTAGGATCAGGATTTGTCTATTGCAAATACTACATCTAAGAGTTCCTTCTCTGTTGTTGTATAATTTAGTTGGGCTGCATCTAAGGTTATGCTAGCATAGTAGATCACATGTAATCTTTTATCCTTTCGTTGTCCTAAGACAGCGCCTACAGCGAAATCACTAGCGTCACACATAATCTCGAAGGGTTGGTTCTAATCGGGAGGTTGCATAATAGGTGCAGAGATTAATGCTTTCTTAAGAAGATTAAACGCCTATAGACACTTTTCGTCAAAGATGAATTCAACGTCTTTCATTAGGAGGTAGGTTAAGGGTTTAGTTATCTTGGAGAAATCTTTAATGAAGCGTCGGTAAAAATTGGTGTGTCCAAGGAAACTCTGGATTTCTCTAATTATTTTGGGTGGTTGGAGATTATCTATTATCTCTATCTTAGCTCTATCGACCTCAATTCCCCTTTTTGACATTATGTGTCATAGGACTATTCCCTCTATTATCATGAAATGTCATTTCTCCCAGTTTAGCACCATATTAACTTGCACGCATCTTTCAAGGATTCTCTTTAATTTATCCAGGCAATTTTTAAAACTGGATCCGCACACCGAGAAGTTGTCCATGAAAACTTCCATGATTTCGTCGAAGAAGTCTGCGAATATCGACATCATGCATCTTTGGAAGGTTGCAGGAACGTCACGCAGTCTGAATGGCATTCGTCGATAAGAGAAAGTGACGTAAGGACACGTGAAAGTTGTTTTTTCTTGGTCATCTGGGTGGATGGGGATTTGGAAAAATCCGGAGTATCCGTCTAAGTAACAGAAGTAAGAGTGTCTAGCTGAGTGTTCTAGAATTTGGTCAATAAACGAAAGGGGGAAATGATCCTTCAGGGTTACTTTGTTTACCCTTCTATAATTTATGCACATGCGCCATCCATTTTCTATGCGTCTTGCTACCGACTCTCCTTTTTCATTTTGTACGACAGTGACACCTCATTTCTTTGGTAATACATGCACAGGAATAACACATGCACTATCAGAGATTTGGTAGATAATTCCCGTATCTAGAACTTTTAATACTTCTCTCTTGACTACATCATTCATTATAGGATTTATCCTTCTTTGGTGTTCTCTAAAAGGTTTAGAATCTTCCTCTATCATAATCTGATGCATGCACACAGAGGGACTTATTCCTTTTAAGTTAGAGATGGTATAGCCTAGAGCTGCAGGGTATCTCCTTAGGACTTCTAAGAGTTGATGGGTTTCGCCTCTGTTGAGGTTGGCATTTACTATAACTGGATGGTTGAGTTCTTCATCAAGATAGTCGTATCTGAAGTTCTTAGGCAGTTACTTAAGCTCTATTGCGGGTTTCTTAAAGTTCGGCATATGATCAGGGGTAAGTGCTAAGCATTCATTAAGGATATCGTCAATGTAAGGTGTACCTGACTTAAATCCATCATCTTCCATTATGGGCGTCGAAGGTAGTTTTATTGTTTCGATATGCTCTTCCTTATCAAATTCTCTTATGCATTCATCAATGATATCAATTGCACAACAAGAGTCGTCCATGGCGGGTGCTTTCAGAAATTTGGATAGGATAAACTCTACCTTCTCTTCACCTACTTCGAAAGTCATCTTACCTCTTTTTACATCTATCATGGCTCCAACAGTTGATAAGAATGGTCTGCTTAGAAGGATAGGGATTTCTTCGTCCTCTTTAATATCCATTACAACGAAGTCAGTAGAGATGTAAAGTTGTCCGATTCTAACTGGGATATCTTCTAATATACCTATCGGGTACTTAACCGATCGATCTGTCAGTTGAAGGGACATCCTAGTTGGTTTGCATGTCTCCTAGGTCTAGTCTTTCATAAATTGCTAAAGGCATCAAACTTACACTTGCTCCTAAATCCAATAATGCTTTGTCTATGACATGTCTTCCTAGAACACATGGTATCAAAAAGCTTCCAGGATCTTTCTGTTTCTTGGCTAATTTGTTTTCAGCAATTGTATTGCATTATAAAGGTTTGGGATCATCGAGCTTGGGCTTGTTTGTTAAAATGTCTTTCAGGAATTTGGCATATGATGGTATTTGGGTAATGGCTTCGGTGAAAGGTATCTCGACATGAAGTTTCTCAATTACTTTCACGAACTTTTTGTATTGGGTGTCTTATTTAGTTGGTTTAAGCCTTTGTGGATATGGAATTAGTGGTATGTAGGGTGGCGGCGATACATATGTTCCATTTTCTTGGTTATCATTTACTGCCTCCTTATCATTAATATCTTTCTCTCTTTGTTTTTCAAGTTCTGTGGGTTCCTCTTTTTGTTTTTATGGAGTAGTCACAACATTTTGTTTTGGTGGTTCTGGAGTTTTAGGCCCATCGTATTAAGTTCCTCTTCGCAGCGAAATAGCATTAGCACGAACTTTAGGGTTAGGTTGAGGTTGTCCAGGGAACAATCCTCCTGGTGTAGCCTGGGTTGTTTTTTGTTGTTCTACTTGAGATATTTGGGTTTCAAGCATCTTGTTGTGGGTCACCACAAAATCAACCTTGTTTCCTAATTAGGAAATCAGTTCATTAATATGGACATTCTGATTCATGAATTCTTTGATCTGTCGAGCTTGACTTGTGATAAAATCTTCCATAATCTTTTCAAGGTTTGACTTATGAGGTGGAGTTTGTATCAGTTGTGAGAGTATTTAGGCTTGGAAGCCTGTTGGTCTTTGAGGAGCAAAGTTTTGGGAAAAAGAAGGGTTATTGTTCTTGTAAGAGAAGTTTTGGTGATTCCTCCATCCAGGGTTATAAGTGTTTGAATAGGCGTTTCCTTGGGCATAGTTAGCCTGGTCCGGGTTTGTTTCAGCTAGTAGACTGCACTCGGAAATCACATGTCCTGGTGTTCCACAGATTTCACATTCGGGTTGCACTGGAGCTCTGGTAACTGTAGGGTTTATGACTAAGCTTTCGATTTTCCAGATTAGGGCGTCCATTTTGGCGTTCATATGGTCGGAGCTGCTAACCTCATATATACCTCCTTTAGTATCTTTCTTCTCTACTTGTACATGCTCTTTACCCCATTGCTTGTAAATATAATTGTTGTATGGGGAAATATTTTCTACTTTGAAAAGAATGTGATTGAACAGGAATTGTCGCTTTTGCATATTCAGAACCTGATTTGACTCACTAATCTATATCGTCCACAGTCATGTGTGACCGATGCTTAATGCGTTAAAGTAGTAAATCCTATTTTAAGAAATCAAACTCTTTACTCGGTCGAAAAGTAATTTTGATTGGAAAATCTAACTTTAAAGGGTTCCAGACTTTCGCTCTGGTAACCGGATCCTAAACCTATAAATGTTTTCACAAATAGTTTTAAAACCTCCTTCTAGAAATATTAAACTTTCCTAGTTAATTAACAAAGTGCTTTCACGGTATTCGTTAATCAGAAACAAACCAATCTTATTTTTTAATATCGAACGACTTTCAATCTTACTTGACGTTTCCACAACTCTACTTTTGTAGTGACCAATTAAATTAAGCTCAAAAAGTTTGTATCAAAATCAAAACAACCCACAATCGAAATCCTAAAGAAGCAACAGGCAGAGTACCTTCAAGTGACGGTCCTCACATATGAATATTAATAAATTAGTTGGACATGCCTATGACAAACATGCAAGTATAAGTTTGAAGCTTAGAAGTACACATTATGGAAAATAGTTTAAAGCAATACAATACGATAAATAAGACTTGTAAATAAAAGTAGGGTGAGGCAAGATAAATAAAGAGAGAGTAAATAAATAATGCGGTAAATCAAATGCACGAAATATGATAAAAACTTTCTCCAAACGGATGCTTGAATTTGATACAAAGTAAATTTGTTGAAGACTGGTAAAAGAATGTAAATGGAGGCAAGATTAAAATGAGGGAAAATAAAGTGCTCCAAACTTCGTAGAAACTCAATAATCTCTGGTGTTATAACCCCTCAATGTGACGAGTTATAACTTTGATCGGTGATTTTCGTGCTCAAGATTGTGCTAAGCTTGGAGGGTTTGGAAAATGAAGTTTGAAGCCTATTTATAATGTTCCAAAAACCTAAAATGTCATGTGAAGCTTTCTCATTTCGTGGGAGGAAAAATATGGGAACATGGGAAGAGTGGAAGACCAAGTGAATCCATTTTCTAACCGCCTGCCTTTCACAAAGGATGGTGAGCGCCATGTCAAGGTGGCGAACACCATCTTTCCAATCTGTGGGAGAGTGGGTCAATCCATCCATTGGGGAGTGGGACAAGTCATTTCTAATATGTCATTCCCTATGGCGAACGCCATTTAGGTCTCCTTGTGTGCAATTTCCATTTTTTTCATTGTTTTGCATCCAAATTGTTTCCTTTCTTCTCATATGGTCCCGGTATGGTTAAATACCTGAAATATAGACAAAGTACCCACATAACACTAGAAATAGAGATAACCGATAGCAAAAGATGTACAAAACGAGTCAAAATAATAGTGTAATTTGGTGTTATCAGTCACTCACCTTTTGTGAGTCCCTTCGACTTTGTCCCAACCCTCATTGCCTTTTGCATGAAGAATATTTTATTGAGATAACTTACCTTTCGGGAGTTTATTTTGTTGATTTGTGCATGAAATCATGTTTCCCCCTTGTTGCCTTTTGCACAAAAATGGTACCTCTGTCGGGTCTTTGTTTGTTTTGAAACACTTGATGTAGGTTTGGTGAGTCCCGGGGTTTAGGTAACCATTGTTCGAGAACTTCATCCCCACCAATGCGCTTGTGGGACATAAAGAAGTTCTCGTACCTATTGCAAAGTCCCCATCTATCAGAGTGTTTCAAAGTCCAGATTTGTTCGGAAAATCCTTTCAAAGTCTAGGTTTCACCTAGCAAATCATATTCAACCTTTTCTTCCTTTTGCAAACATCTGCGACCTTTTGTCAGTTGCTTACCTTTCATTAGTATCCCTCTGTCTTTTGCATAGGAAAATACCTCTCATTTCTTACTTACCTTTTGTGAGTCCAATCGGCCTTTTGCACAAGGAATTCTATTTTAATTTGCTTACTATCTCACCTCGGAAAAATGGGGATATAACTTTAAAGCGAAGCGCAATCGCACGCTCGCAATGATGGACTGAACAGAGTCGCCACCGAACTTTATTTATTCCTAAAAAGGAAAGGGGAAATATCGATAGAACCTCTAAAAGAAAGGATAAGATATGGTCATCGCAACCAATATCAGGGTTCGGGAGTCGATTACGCAAGGGGAAGGTATTAGCACCCCTCACGTCCGTTGTACTCAACGGGAACCATTAGGTTAGTTGTGTGCGTTAGTGTTAGTTGAAATGTTAGGCTTTTCGAATTATTAGGTGGGAAAGAAAGAAAGGATGAGAAGAGAATGTTTTTGGATTTTTGACGAAGGGCTAAACCTAAGTTTTTTATTAGTGGGCCTGGCAAGATTTACAAATCCTACTCCTACGTATCTCAATAGAGAAGTCAAGGCTTACGTAGTTCTGGGTAGAAAAATGTTTGTTTGTTGGTCGATTTTAGCGAAAGCTATACTGTATTAATCGACGAAAACATTGTTTTACCCAAAACAGATGAGGAGTGGACGCATACCACACATCGAACGGATTTATAAATCTACATTCGGAAAAGCGTCACTTATCTCGACTCAACAATCGTGGCTGAAACATTGTTTTGTATCACTTAAGACAATATATCTTTCATTTATGCAAAAGGTTCTTTGATTAGTCGTACGGCGGCGAAAAAGAGTTTGATCGGTTGGATGTATTTTGAGTGATGGCGAGAACTTGGATGAGCGAGATATCCATCTCGAATCCTAGTCTCAGGAGTGCACGGTATACACCATGTTCCATTTCCATCCTTATTGGCAAAAGTGTGTAATAAAGATTAAGTATTCTTAGGTTTGATTGAGAAAGGGTTTGAAGAAACCGCATTGACAATTTTAGTCGATGGCGAAAGCTAAGATAGGCAAGGCATCCGCCTTGAATCTTAATCTCAGGAGTGCACGGTATACACCATGTTCCATTTCCATCTTTATTGAAAAAGTATTAAGGTAGGAATTAAGTATTTTAAAGTTTGGAAGACGAGTACTTGTGACTTGCAAGCTCTTATAGCTTGGGTCTAACACTCGGGACTACGTCTGGACATTCCACCCAGGCAGCCTGTTTCTTTCCAATATTGCTAAGAAAATGATTCGGATGTTTATGAATGTTTTGGAGGGAAGACGAATATTTATGGCTTGCAAGCTCTTACGGCTTGAGCCTAATATTCGGGATTATGATTGGATATTCCATCCAGGATAATCTTTTTCTTTACATTTTATTTAGAAAAAGATTTGAATATTGGAGTGTGGAAGAGAAGACGAATATTTACGGCTTGCAAACTCTTACAGATTGAGCCTAATATTCGGGATTATAACTGGATATTCCATCCAGGATAATCTTTTTCTTCACGTTTTATTTAGAAAAAGATTTGAATATTGGAGTGTTAATGGAAGACGAATATTTACGGTTTGCAAGCTCTTACAGCTTGAGCCTAATATTCGGGATTATAACTGGATATTCCATCCAGGATAATCTTTTTCTTCATGTTTTATTTAGAAAAAGATTGGAATATTGGAGTGTGGAAGAGAAGACGAATACACAGGGCTTACAAGCTCTTACAACTTGGACCTAATATTCGGGATTCCGATTGGATATTCCATCCAGGGTAATCTTTTTCTTCAGATTTTAATGAGAAAAGAATTGAATAATAAACTAAAATAATTAAAGTAAAAAGGTTTGAAATTATTGAAAAGTTAAGTTGATGTTGCTTAAGAGCTCACTGTAAGGAGGCCCAAGAGTAAGCCATGGGAGGTTGATGGCGATGCTTAAAAGCAATCGACTTACAAGGGTACAGAAATGGGGGCTAGACTTTGAATCGAGAAATGTGTGATTTTAATGATTTAAAGCGGTTTTGAATGGATGATGAAGTTAAATGAAACCAAACTTGTGTTACTAAGTGATAATGAAACTGTGAGTATGGAATAAAATCGGTCCATTATTAACAAAAAAAAATTGATTAAAATTCAATTAAGTAGTCTAATTACGGTAATTAAAATTAATTATCTAAATTATTCGATTAAAATTAATATAATCAAATAATTAAGTTAATTAAAATTAGTTAACAAAATTATCTAATTAATCAAAAATTTAATTAATTAATTAAAAAAATGAATAAGTAACGACGTTGAATATGAAACAAACAAAATGAATCGGTCATCATGTGCTCCTAAACCGGTTTGTACGTGATGGCAACACGAGTAATGTCATACGCAATTAATCAAAACGCGGTGAAATATCCTATTAATTTATTGAAATGTTGGCGACATAACGGTATGGAATTACCGAAGCCACTATTCAACGAAACTTCAATTTTAACCAAAATGGAATTAAACGATAGCAACCAAATGTTATTTACAAAATTTGTGGTGATTTTACATAATTAATGAAAATTATCAGAGTCGAACTAAAACGAAGGAATTAAAATATTAACATAAATTAAAAGACACCCATGGATATCAATAGCTACATACCAAATGGACTCAAAACAAACTTACAACTCTAGCCTTAAAAATAGCATTCACCATAAAAGGAAAGGTAAACTAAAAAAAACAAATTTAATAATTAATAATAAAGAGAAAGAAAAACAAAAATAATGCACAGAAGGCGTCGCACATCCAGTATGTACTGTCGCACATCCAGTATGTACTGATTTCATTCTAAAAACCACTATTAGTTAGAAATACATTTATATAAAACTTAACAAAATGAATATTAAATTACCAATAAAAATTCTAAATACTACTAGCAGTATCATTAGATAGAATTGAATACAAACAACCAGTAATATATCAAATCAAAAGAAACTTCAACAAAAATGAAAGTAAACCAAAATCACGAATTCTCTTTAAACCTTCCAAATCGAAATGTTGCACACTAAAATCTATTCGAACATACGACAATCAAAGGTCGTGAAATCGACACAACAACCTTCAATTTCAATATGCTGCAAAAGCTAAACAACAGTCCTTAAGTTCCCGTTCTAAATCGGATGCGAACGCATGAAGACAAATCGAAACAATGGTGACTAAACAAAATGATTCCGACATATTCAACACAACCATAGCTCCGAAACCAACAACAGAGACAACTTCAAAACAAACATAACCATAGAAAACAAAACTCACACGACGAAAATGTTTTAAACACACAGTATACAATAAAAAGCAAGCATAATGAAAATAGAATACAAATTAAAGATTACCGGCGCCGGGAACGAGAGATGCTGAGATGTAGTTGTTGTTCAACACATTATAAACTTACTCTGCTAGTTGAGTTGTTGTTGAGCGATGTCGTCAGACGGGTGTCGGAGAGATGAACAAAAGTTATGGCATCACCGTGTTGTTGAAGTTGAAACCGGATATGGGATGTGGTGATGGAGGACGAACCGCGGCGAAGAACGCGACAGTGGAAAGGTTGGGTGGGGTGCGCGAGATCCGACGGAAGATTCTTGTAGTAGAAACGGAAAAGTGGCGGTGAGAAAATCGCGAACGGAGGGAGTTCTTCGGAGGTTTGAGTGTGTTTGTGAGTTTAGGCGGTGCACGGTTGCTGTCGAGTGTTCGTTGGAAAAGAAGGAGAGAAAACGGTGGTGAGGCTCCACGGTAGCAACCTAAGAAAACCGTAATCTATCTTCTTCTTTTTTTGTAGAAGTGAGAAAGAGGAGAGAGGGTAAAAAGAGACGTTGAGAGAGGCGTTTGGGTCCCCAGAGGGTATTCTATCATGTGTGCTTCTTTAGCTTTTGTTTTTGGTGAATGAAGATGACCCCAAAATAAAAAATGTTTCTAAGAACCGTATGAACAACTTTCATGTTCATCTAAAATCCATTTGAAGCTTGTAAGGTCATTATTCATTACAAAACATTATAGGTCATTTTGACTGAAACCCTAATTTTGGGTCAACTTGCCAAGGGAATATCTTTCTCAATGTTTATGACTTTGAGGTGGTACAAAAGGCATTGGAAATATTGAGATGTCTACTTCAAATGTTATGTTGGACAAAATTTCACAATCCTAACGGAAATACATGTGCCATTGCAAAACACTATAGGTCATCTTTGACCTAATTCATTGAATTTGAAAAAGTACCCAACTTTAAATGCCCATAACATTGTCATAGAAAATCCAAATGATGCAAAATTTGAGTCTAAATTGACTATCCTGAAACGATATACAACGTTTATGTTGGAGATTTCTCTATTTGAAGCTTATATCATGAGGAGAGAGGGGTCTGAACAAGCTTACTTTTGGTTGACTTTTTCAAAATGATTTGAACATGTTTTATACTTGAACTTTCCAAGCCAGTTTTGATCAATTTTCACATGTCAAATGGTCTTTTTCCCAGCATGACTTTTATTCCTTATTTCAATAGCTTTCCAACCATTACTCACAATAGTCATGTGGATCTACCATTTGAGAGATTCAAATTTTTCTTCATTTATGTGTATTTTTGACATTTTATGTTAAAACTTGAGATGCAAGCCTTTTCCATTCCATGTGCACAACCACATGCCTTCATATGAGCTCAGCAAGTCCCTTCAACCATTCATGGGCCTCTCACACGTCCATAAAGGCCCATGAATTCAAAATAGCAATTCCCATGCACATGAGCAAAGTGTGATGATCAGATGCATTTACCTATAAATAAGGGATTCCTCTCCTTCATTCATAACATTTTGGAGATCCCACATGTTGCTGAAATGAAACCACAACCCTCACCAAAGGAATGACTCACCATTTTTCAATATTTTCGAGCTTGAAATTCAGCAACATTAGTTGAGTTTCAAAGCTAGATTCCTTAGCCAATCATCTTCCCTATATTCAGAGATCAAAAAGGAGCAAAAAGCTTGAAGGATTCGTGGCCAGAACTCACCATTTTTGAAGGTATAAGCTCAAACTGTTTGGATTTGAAACTCACAATTCAATGTAGTATTCTTGTGTTTTTGTGGTTCTCTGAAGTCCTCTTACTTGAGGCAAGCTTTTGGTGCATTTAATTTGCCATTTCAAGATCAATCCGTATGGACACCATGATTTTCTCCTTCATCTTTCTCTCAATATAGGAAGAATGGGAGGAATCTAATGGTACAGTGATGATCTACATCACAGAAGCTTCATTTCCATGCCCTTGTTTTTCATTTTCGATGAGAATCGTTTTCCTGCAATTCTGGCCGGATTCTGTTTGATTGGCCGGAGAAGATGGTGGTTTCCACCGCCACCACCATGTGTACTGGTCACAACCATTGGATCTCTCCCTCACGATCTAATCTTGTGCGTCCATTCTAATTACTTTTTTAATTTCATTATGTTGCGCTGTTGACTAGAGTACATCATGCACCCTCAGATCCAGGCCTTGTAACACGCCACGTCAATTAATGAAACGGATCCGGTGGCTCAACTTTTTTCGCTTTATTTCATTTTCTCTTTATTTTCTTTAATTCATTTAAATTTCAATAATTCATAAAAAATTCATATGAGGTCAGAAAAATATGAGACCAACTTAAAAAAATTTCTTGAAAAATCTAGTTTCATCTTATGATTTTTAATTATTTTTGTGACCTCATTTGATATTTTTCATGAATTATTTGTTTTTTTATGAATTTAATTCATTTTAAAATGATTTATGACTTTAGAAAAATACAAAAAATATTTTCATAGCATCTATGGATCATGATAAGTCAATGAAAAATAGTCTCAACAATTTCTTGTTTGTTTTGAGATTTTAATTCATATTATGTTACTTTTGGTTTTTTTTATTGATTTTAATTGCTTTTTGGCTTTAAAAATTTGTGAGAAAATTAGTCAAAGTTTGTTTGACTATGTTGAACCTATGAAAATTTAATTAGACTTATTGAAGTTGTTTTGAATTGAATTTGAGGTTCAACTTTGTTTGTTTGTTTTTATTTGTATTTTCTTTTAATTCAAAAATTACCAAAAAAAATATTATTGACTTCTTGACTTGTTATATTCATTCCTCTTATGTTTGGTGTTGATCAAGGTTGAATTGATTCAACTTTGATCAAATTCATTGGATCTTGTGGTTTGAGAATCCTTAAGGATCATCACCTAGAGAGATGAATGAATTTGATCAAGGATGAGTTATTCCTTGATCAATTGGGATTGGTTGCTGTCTTCTAACTCTACTAACTACTAAGTTTAATTTGAGCTTTTAAATTCTTGCCATTTACTTTTAATGTAATTTATTTCTTGCTCATTATTCATCTTGATTTTCATTTTGCTCACTTGAGCACATATTTTATGTTTAAGTCATTTTTCTTTTGCTCATTTGAGCCCATTATTGTATATAAATATATTGCTCTTTTGTGTTATTTTGTGTTTGTTTTGATGTGAACCAAAATACAAAAGGAGAAAGGACTAAGAATTAGGATTCACCCATGCTTAAAGGAGTTCAAGAGCAACTAGACCTCATGCCTTTAGAATGCAAAATGTGTTGAAGAGCAACTAGGCCTCATGCCTTTAGAATGCTAAAATTCAAAGTTGACCTCAAAAGACTTCTCCTCAAACTCATTCTTCATCCATTCCCTTTATCATGTTGTGAGCCTTTTAATGTGTGCTTTTGTGTGATAGGAATCTCATCTTAAGATTGGGAAAATAGGACCATTGCCATGAGTAGCCAAGTTAAGAGCCAAGTCAATTGGAGATCCTAGGAGCTTGAAAGGAGCATCTTGAGTCATATCTATGACTCTAAGAAAAGGAACTCCAAGGTTTATCTCTCCCCTCTTATCTGTATGCTTTAGGAATAGCCCTTCTTTCCTCTCTCCCCTCTAACCAAGCCAAAAATCATTTTCAAAACTCAAATTAGAAACCTAGGCCCTAGGCCTTTGACTTTTCAAAACCATTTTCATAAATACTCATTGTAAATAAAATTTAATCCAACTTTGACCTCATTTTGTAAATAAATTCAACTGGTAAATATAACCCATTTCAAGTTGTTTTATGGTTCCAATGGCCACTTGTTAAACTCTTTTCAAAAACATTAGTCATAGGTTTGAGTTATCATAATGGTTGATGTAAATCTCACCTCATCCTTAGTGTTGGATTATAAGCCTTCCATGATTATTATAGGGTTAATTCCCTCACTAGCATGTTGAAGCCTACCTCACATGGTGGATTGTTGGTTTAGGTTGAGTTTTCGCCCTTTGATAACAAAAGACCTTAAGGCTTTTGATTAAAATCAATTCACCAATCTTTGAAATTTTTACCACGAACTACGAGGTTTTGATCCTCCTTTGTGATGGTACGTAGGTAATGGGTTCACCCATTCAAATAATAAAATTCGTAAATATAATCTATTCTCTTATCATCCCTCCAATCTTTTGCACAAATCTTTTCACAAATACCAACCTACAACACATATTTGCAAAAAGGGTTCCCTTAGAGTACTAAGGATGTTTTGGGTGCGTAAAACCTTCCCATTTCATAACCAACCCCCTTACCTAGATCTCTGACATTTTTTAGTTTTTGATTTAAAACTTCTTACTTGGTTTTTGTTCGCTTTTTAGCCTTTCCTTTGGATAAATAAAAGTGCGGTGGCGACTCGAATTGTATGTTGACTTTTGGTTTAGTCAATAAACCTAAAGGTAACGAAAACCCCGCTACAGAAAAGTGGTGACTCTGCTGGGGACATCCAAACCCCGTGGGTTTAGCCTACTTTTTGCTTGTATGAGTTGTATGTTTATATTTATTTGTGGCATATTTTTATGCAAAATTTGGGAGGACTGTATTGTTTGTAATGTATGAATTGCTTGATATATTAATTGCTTGTATGCTTGGTGGTTTCTTGTGAGATGAGTTTTATACCCGAACTCGAGTGCACTTATGATAGGAGAATGGCATAGTCTTGTTGACTTGTGTGGAGTTAGTCCTTAACAAGTTAACTTGCAAGTCCATTCACTTGGTGGAGATCTTATTGGGATCACTAATGTCACACGAGTAGTCGTGGTTAGGCATTACCCTTTCCAATATGGACCCTAGAAACCAATGACCTTATATACCTAGCCCATCTTGGCCTATTTTAGGACGTAGTGCGAAGGTCATTCAAGTGTAAGACTTGATGCGATTGTTACGCGATACTACACTCATAAGAGTCCCTCTCGAGAACATTTTTGGAGGACGAGTAGTCGTTTTATCCAATAATATCCGAAAGATGGGATGATGACTATGGGAACCTTTTAGAACATGATTTTCAAGTTTAACCATAGTACATTCCCGTTGGGTGGTTCTTAACCGAAACCCCATGCTCGTGACTCACAATAAACCCATGATTCCCGATCGATCCGTTCTCGTATATCCTCAAAATCAATGGATCTTGGGTGTTGATATGGTGAAAAATCTAATCCACCAAGATAGATGATTGATATTGACGATGACTTGAGTCATCCCGTGACCTTTGTGTGGCGTGTCTTGCTTGATCCTTGAGTGTGTTTATTTCATCCATGCATTCATGCATTCATCCGCATTCATGTCATCGACAAATTGATTTTTTGCAAGGAACTTAAAAGGTCTATTTGCAAATTTTCAGACATGGATAAGCAAAGAAGGAATAAGAAGAAGCATAGTTTCAGACAACCCGACTTGAGAGAGTTAAGGCGTCTGAGATCTTATGTATTACAACCATTGGAGTTTAAAGCTCACCATGGGAAGCTTCTATATATTCTCTCTACCAAGGTGGATGAGGGTCTGATAAGTGTGTTGGTGCAGTTCTACGATCCTCTGTATCGGTGCTTCACTTTTCCGAATTTCCAACTTTTTCCTACATTGGAGGAGTACGCTTATCATGTGGGTATACCTATTCTTGACCGATTTCCGTTCAGTGGCTTGGAGAAGATTCCGTCTTCTCAAGAGATTGTTGACATGCTTCACGTGGAGGTATCTGACATTGTTGCCAATATGACTACCAAGGGTGGAATTCAAGGTCTCCCGTCTGATTTTCTGATTGCCAAAGCTACCTTGTTTGGGAAGGCCATGAGTAAGAAGCTTTTGAAGCCATATTTGTACTCCTCATCTATGGGCTAGTGTCATTTCCCAACATCGATAACTTTGTGGATGTGAACGCTATTAGGATTTTCTCTTTTCTTAATCCCGTTTCGACTCTGTTGGGTGACACTTATTTCTCTTTGCATATGAGGAATGAAAAGGGTGGTGGTTCCATTATATGTTGTCTGCCTTTGATGTACAAGTGGTTTATTTCGCACTTGCCTCAGACGCTTGCCTTCAAGGAGAACAAGGAATGTCTATGGTGGTCCACGAGACTTATGTCTCTCACTAATGAGGATATCTCTTGGTATAATCCTGTTTATGATGGAATTAAGATTATTGATTCTTGTGGGGAGTTCTCCAATGTACCTCTTCTTGGTACATGTGGTGGAATTAACTACAACCCTGCTTTGGCTCGTCGTCAGCTTGGGTTCCCCTTAAAGGATAAACCTAACAACACTTCGTTGGAAGGCTTATTCTTTCAAAAGGGTAAAGATCCCCAAAACCTGAAGGATAGGATGGTTCATGCTTGGCGCAAGGTTCATAGGAAAGGGAGGAATGAGCTTGGTCTGAGGACCTGTGTTGCTTTGGAGCCTTACACCTTTTGGGTAAGGAAGAGAGCCCTCGAGTACCGCATGTCGTATGAGTATCCGAGACCTACCCCTCTGGTTATGGTTGGGCCTTCAACCCTCCTTAATCAAGGAGTATGGGAGTTGAGAGACGAAGACCGTTCGCGTGCTTGGGTTCGTGAGCGTGAGGAGCTTCTTCAGCAACTCAAGGATAAGGATGCATTGATCGAGTTTCTAGAGCATCAGGTTGTTGATGAGCCCGATGATGTGGTTACTTCTCTCTTGCCTCACTCATCTAGGTTTTAGAAGAAGAGATAAGATTAGCTCGCCAAGGAGAAGGCCGACATGGAAGAAGCTTATGGGAGAGAGGTGAAGAAGCTCTGTGCGAATTATCTTCCAATATCGAAGGCTTTGGAGGACTGCTTCTAGGACTCCATAGGATGTTTATTCTCCTTTTCTCTTGTATTGTATTTGGTTACCGAGACTGTACTACTTCTTTGGTGTAAAAAGTTTCCAAATATTATATTGCTATGAGTATTCCACATATGTCTCAAAAAGTTCAATATTTTCAAAATATTTGCAAATAGATCCTTATAAAGTTCCCCCAATAAAAAAACAAAAGCATATGCACGAGCACTGCATGCATCATATGCATAAGCAGGTTTTTGTTCCGAGCTCTCGATACAGTGGTCTAACTCTTTGCTCTTCATTTATTTTGAAGACAGGATGACGCATCCATACTGCACTCGCGCAAACGTCAAGGCAATAGCCGTTCAACTAGAGAATGAGAACAGAGAACTAAAAGAAGAAGTCAGTCGGTTATCTGCTCTAGTGGAGTCTCTGCTCCAAGCTCAAAAGCAGGCTGTAAATGTGCAGGCGTCTGCGTCCAATCAAGCACCTGAAGTAGCTCCTACGTCTATACCAGCCCCTGCTACGGGATCAGTCAATGTTATGCCTTCCGGTTACCCTTGGGGGATGCCCCATAATTTCATGCCCGAAGGATATCATCCGCAAGTGCAAGCTCAGTCGGCATCTAGCCCGGTCCCTGTGGTGCCACCCCCGGTGGTTAATTCTGTTCATATTCCGACTCCCATTCCTCAAGTCCGTGTTGACGAGACTATCTACCATTTTGAGGCCTTTGAGAACCTGGATGTGTATGAAAAAATAGACGAGATGAGAGACTAGTTCTCTGACTTGAGGAAGGAAATGAAGGCCCTTCGAGGGAAGGACTTGTTTGGGAAGAGCGCCTATGAGCTTTGTTTTGTCCCGAATGTAAAGATTCCGATGAAGTTCAAGGTCCCTGACTTTGAAAAATACAAGGGAAATAGTTGTCCGCTCAGCCATTTGGTCATGTATGCTAGAAAAATGTCTACGCATACCGACAATGACCAACTGCTCATCCATTATTTTTAAGACAGCCTGTCTGGCGCTGCCTTGAAATGGTATATGGGTCTTGACTGTGGCTCTGTGTGCACTTTCAATGCCCTCAGTGAGGCTTTCGAGAGTCAGTACAAGTACAACGTGGATATGGCTCAGGACACAGATCAACTGAGGGCGATGTCCCAAAAAGATAAGGAAACCTTCAAGGAGTATGCCCAGAGATGGAGGGAATTGGCAACTCAGATAGTGCCACCATTGGAGGAGAAGGAGATGACAAAGATCTTTTTGAAGACTTTGAGCTCTTTCTATTATGAGCGTATGATTGCTAGTACTCCCTCGGACTTTACCGAAATGGTAAATATGGGGATGAGGCTAGAAGAGGGAGTCCGTGAAGGACGTCTCTCCCATGATGATAATTCTTCTGCAAAGAAATATGGAGGATTTTCCAGAAAGAAGGAAGGGGAGACTCATGTTGTTTCTTCCCATAGTAGAAGAAGGCCCATTGTGAGGAGGAAGGAAGTTCGACCAGTCGTCAACCAACACCAAGTGGCTCAGATAGCACCTGTTTTCAGAGAAGCTCAACAACCACAACAATAATCTTGTCAACAACAACAGGCTTACCAGCCTCGTAGCAACAATAACAACAATAGCACCAACAATTATGAGAGGAAAAGGGTGACTTTTGACCCGATTCCTATGACTTACGTTGAACTGTACCCTTCCTTGATTGATAGGAAGTTGGTAACTCCACGTGATCCTCCTGCTGGGCCAGCCAATCCTCAATGGTGGTACAAGCCTGAACTTCATTGTGTGTATCATTCTGGCATGCCCGGACATGATGTGGAGAACTGCTTTCCGTTGAAGACGAAGGTGCAAGACCTTGTGAAGAGTGGGATACTATCCTTTGAGGATATAGGCCTTAATGTTAAGAAGAACCCATTGCCCGAGCATGGGAAGGCAGTTGTCAACATGGTCCAGGGTTGCCCTGGCAAGTATAAGGTCCTTTATGTGAATGATATAAGGCAGTCCCTGGTGGAAATGCATAGGTTTTTGTGTGAGCACAGTCACTATGAGCACGATCACGATAGGTGCCATGTGTACTTTTTCAATGAAAGAGGATGCCGCAAGATAAGAAGGGACATCCAAGAGATGCTAGACCAAGGGATGATCGAGATACTTCAAAATCGTGATGAGGATGAAGTTGATGTTATCACCCCTGTGTTCAATATTCCTGATCCTGTTGTCATCAAGTATGATGGAAGCAAAAGGAAGGTGGTTCCAACTCTTGTGATAAAGCCAGCGGGCCCTGTCTCGTATGCGTCAGATAAAGTAGTCTCGTACCGTTACAATGTTGTTATGCTTGAAGATGGGAAGGAGGTGTCGTTGCCCTCAACCTCTGTTGTAAGTATATCCTATGTTAGTGGAGTGACCCATAGTGGTCGTATTTTCTCGACTCAGCCGAAATCCCACGAAAACATCGTGAAGAGGGATATTGTTAGTTCTTCCGGTCCCGTGGGGACCTCTTCTTCAAATCATTTTATTCCTGCTGTGAAGGGTGTTGACCCTATTGTTGTCAAAACTGATAAAGCTCCCATCCCAGTTGGCCAGTCTGGCATTTTAAGAGAGGATGGTGATGAGATGCTGAGGCTCATCAAGAGGAGTGAGTATAACATTGTGGAGCAGTTGCTTCAAACTCCATCAAAGATATATGTCCTATCATTGTTGATGAATTCAGAGCCACACCGTGAAGCGTTGTAAAGGGTGCTGGACGTGGCATATGTGGATCACGATATCACAATTGAACAGTTTGATAGCATTCTTGAAAATATAACTGCCTGCAACAATTTGAGCTTCTGCGATGATGATCTTCCCGAGGAGGCAAAAGACCACAATTTTTCCTTACATATCTCTATGAACTACAAAGATGATGCCATGTCCAATGTGTTGGTGGACACAGGGTCATCACTTAATGTATTGCCAAAGTCCACTCTCGTAAAACTTTCATATCAGGGGCCTCCCATGAGGAAGAGTGGAGTGGTAGTAAAAGCTTTTGATGGATCGCGCAAGACCTTGATCGGTGAATTAGACCTCCCGATCAAAATTGGACCTAGTGATTTCCAGATCACTTTCCAAGTTATGGACAAACATCCGTGATGCGTGTTTTTCGCAAGTATACGAACGCGTCAGAGTAATATAAAAGATTGTCGAATCCACAGAGACCAAATGTCAATCTATCGTTATCTATTGTTACGGTGTTTATCTAAGGTAATCGAAACAGGGTTTTTAAGAAAAATAAAGTATTAATTTAAATTCAATTAATAAAGACAGGTTTGAATGCAACTCACATAATCAATTAATCATCCAAGTACTTGCTAGTAGAATTACTTATGGGCAGTGTTTCCTACTTTGAAAAGAACCAATTTAACGGGAACTGTAGCTTTCGCGTATTCAGAACCGAGTTGTACTCCCTAATCAAACCCTCTTATTGTCACTTATAAAAAGACGCGCATTGCGTTAGAGTAACAAACCTATTTTTAAGAAATATAGTATCTTGACTAAGTTGAAAAGTATTTTGACCTGGATTTCTTAACCAAAAGAGGTTCTCACGAACCAGACTCTAAACTTATAAACGCCTCCGAAAATAGTTTTAAAATCACTTTTCTTTTTAAGTTAAAAACTCCTAATGAACTAAACAAAGCGCTTTCGCTGTATTTGAAATAGTTAAAAACAACTAAGTTTAAACAGACGTCGGACGGCTTTCGATCTTACCCAACAGAAATTAAGTGCGGGAAAACTTAGGTTGAAAGTCAAAATAGCCCTTAAGTGTTTCTACGAACAATTGTACGGATTATCGGTTCAATTACGATCCTTACATTCTAACCTTTATAGGTTTAGCAAGACATGGTAAAGTAAAAATTCATTTTGATTTTTATCATAAAAACGGATAAATAAAAGACTTTTGAAAAGAAAGTAATAAGTGCGAGTGCAAGAAAGTAAATAAAAGTAGTGCGAGTGTGGAAAATAAATAAAAGTAGTGCGGGTGCGGGAATGTAAATAAAAGTAGTGCGGTGCAAGAAATAAAGGAAAGTAATGTAGTGCGAGAAATAAACATAGTAAAGTGAGAGTGCGGGAATGTAAACAAAATAAAGGCAGTGCGGGAAAGTAAACAAAATAAAGGCAATGCGGGAAAATAAAGTAGACAAAGGTAAAGCAATAAAACCTGCTCCAATCGGAGGGTCAAATAAAGTGCGAAACAAAAATGAAAATGGCGGCAGGATTAAACTTCCTCCCAAAGTTCTCCAAACTCGACTACAGACTCGATTACACAGTGTGGCAACACTCTGATGTGAAGCGATTACCACTTTTACACAATACTGATATATGCCTAGTTATAACTAAGTTTGGATGATGAAACAAATGAAATCAAGGCTCTATTTATAGGCAAGAAAAGAACATGGAGATTACAAGGATGCCCTTGAGTTTGAAAATGGGCGGGAACCATTTTGTTCTTGTGGTGCCCGCCACAACATCATGGCCCTCGCCACAGGAGGAAATTTGCAGCGCCCAAGTGGAGATCATGGGAGGCGTGGCAGTTGAGGAGAGGTTGAGACTGAGACACATCATGGATGGACCCATGGCGCCCGCCACAGTGGGAGCCACAAGTGTAAAATGCTTATTTGATGGCTTTTTAGCTCATTTTCGCTCATTTTCTTGATCGGGGCTCCGATTAGATTGAAAACCTGAAAACAAAGAAAAACGTAGTAATAACATAATAAAATAACAATAAAACAACTAAAATGCATGTGAAATCGGAGTCGAAAATACGGTGAATTTCAGTGTCATCAAATTCTCCCACACTTAAACCCTTGCTTGTCCTCAAGCAAAACACTTAAAAGCTCAAAGAAGAAAAACCGGTGTCGACGAGTGATTCGGGCTAAAAGGGCTTCTAAGTCCAAGTCGGGATGTAGGGATAGGTACTAACTGAGTGAACCAAGGGTATCGTGATGACACTTATCCGCAGACACGGACATAAACTCCATTCCTATATTAACCAACCCATATTATCCCACAATACCTAGGCTTACCTCTTCATCTCTTTTTGGGTCCTTTTCATTCAGGCGCAATCACATTAAGCCCGTTATCCGTACATGCTTCATAGTAGAGTGACCGGTTAGTGATTTTGATCCTAAACATGGGTTTTCTGGCACATAAATCTGTGTAAACCTTTTTATTTGACCCAAATGCAGTTGTGGGGGATCGGATCATAATCCGCCCTACCGAGTTCAGCGCCAGATACCTCTGAACCAACTAACAGTGGGTGAGTTTTTTTTCTTTTTCTTTTGCAACAAATTTTTACAATTTTTTGGTTTAAATGACCTTGTGAGGGTCACCTATCCCGGAGTTTCCTTTTTCTTTGCTTATTGCGCTAGATCATTCACTTATGTTCATCGGTCCCCTACGTAGAGCATGCTTAGTGTAACACCCTTCTAAAATACCCCAAATATTTAATTAAAAATAATAAACATATAACAATTCAGAGTAATTATGCCATTCAAGGGTGTCACACAATTATTCACACCATTCAACAATATAACGGTCATGCTCTTTTATTAATTCAAAACATAAACATTTGCATAAAACGCAACGGATAGAGATCTCCTCAATCATGTAAAACATGTAACATTCACATGTAAAATATACAACAAGGTAAATATCCCATCCCGATGTTACATCTATCAGAGCACGACCCACTAAGGAGACTACACTAGACTCCAAGCATTCGCTTCTACTCAACTCATTTCTCGTTACCTGAAAAATAGTTGTAAGGGTGAGTTCCTCAATCAATATAATAAGCATTATAAAATATCATGCAATGTTAAGTAATTTAACACATTAATCACCCTAATCACAACATACAATCAGTAACAGCACATCAGCTCACATCATACTCAACATTCCATAACACACAAGTATAACCTCAAATCATACTCTACAACAACACAAACACACGTATAATATTGGAATACATCCATTCATATTATACGCCATACATACATTATGCAATGAGACTCCACACATGCGGTACCGACTATTCTTGAACATATAGTTCAAGCTCACCGATCCCTCCAGATACGGCTACTAAGCTCACTAGCCCCACTCATTTGAGACCTAGTGACTCACTCACTAATTCCTCACCATGGGAATTAGCTACAGCCCCGAAGGCTAGACTATGCACACTAATCATCTAGCATGCAAACATCAACAACAAATCCACAATGATTCACTCACTAATTCCTCACCATGGGAATTAGCTACAGCCCCACAGGCTATGCTATGCACGCTAATCATCTAGCAATGCAGCATCAACAACAATTCACAACAGACATATGCTCACACTCTAAGCCATACAACAGTCCATTCACACATACATGCATAATACATACATTCACATCATTATGCATACCATCATACATCATCAACACATGTATCAACACATCATTATCATGTAAATCAATTAAACACAGTATTAGCATGCTCTACTAATACCTATACTGCTCAAAACAGCGGGATATAATCCCTATAACATCACATGCCAACATAGGCCAACTCTCAATTATGTACACCACATTAAATTAACAATTTTTCCATACTGCAACAGTGTTAACCGGTTAACGCAGGCAAAAACACATTTTCTGGCAAAACGCAACAGTGTTAACCGGTTAACGCCCTGGGTTAACCGGTTAACGCAGGCAAAACAGTACATTTTCACAATTCAAAACAGTGTTAACCGGTTAACACCCTGGGTTAACCGGTTAACGCAGACAAAACAGCAGTTCCTGCGCTAACACAAGGCAGAATGCAGAATTCTCCGCATTTTCCGCCGTTGGAGGACTTCCGGACCTCCGATTCCGATCCCGTAAGAAGCTATACGTTCGGAATTTCACAACTAACCCAAACACAGATCCAATTACAGTCTAAATACAATTTATCCAACATAATTCTTCAGCATCAACAATCCCAATTAGGGTCAAATTAACGGCTTATCACTACCCATCACATATTATCCCATAATACCCATTAATCGACGATAAACCCCCCTTACCTGATTAATCCGGCAAATCTTTGAGCTCCAAGCTTCTCTCTCTTCAACCTTCAGCCCTTGCTCTGTCTCTTTGCCCTTTTCCTCCTTCACGATCGTTTCTCTGCTTTTCACGTAAAAACCTTTTTACTCCAAATGGGCTCTTTTCCTTATTTCCAACATATATATATTTTCCAATAATAATAATCCAATAATATTTCCAATTAATTAATTAAATTAATAAATATTATATTAATTTAAATTAAATAATTAGCCTTATTTCATCGGGGTGTTACAACTCTCCCCCACTAAAAGAGTTTTCATCCTCGAAAACATACCTCAAGTGAACAACTCTGGGTAAGACTCCTTCATCTTACTCTCCAGTTCCCAAGTCACATTGCCACCTGCTGGTCCTCCCCAAGCTACCTTCACCAAGGCAATCTCTTTACCCCGCAACTGCTTCAACTCTCGATCCTCGATCCTCATAGGTGATGTTTCAACAGTCAGGTTATCTCTCACCTGTACATCATCTACTTGGACTACATGCGACGGATCATGAATGTACCTCCTCAACTGAGACACATGAAAAACCTCATGCAAATTCGCAAGCGACGGCGGTAAAGAGACACGATAGGCTACCTCCCCTATCCTCTCCAAAATCTGATAAGGACCAATAAATCGAGGTGTCAACTTCTTCGACTTCAAAGCTCGACCAACACCAGTTATCGGAGTAACACGAAGAAACACATGATCTCCCTCTTGGAACTCAAGTGACTTCCTCCTCTTATCATGATAACTCTTCTGACGACTCTGAGCAATTCTCATCTTCTCCTGAATCATCTTAATCTTTTCTGTAGTCTGTTGAACAATCTCCGGTCCAACCACAGCGCTCTCACCGGACTCATACCAACATAACGGTGTCCGACATCTCCTACCATACAAAGCTTCAAACGGTGCCATACCAATGCTCGAATGAAAACTATTGTTGTAGGTAAACTCAATCAAAGGTAAATAACAATCCCAAGCACCTCCCTTTTCCAAAACACAAGCTCTCAAAAGATCCTCTAATGACTGAATCGTCCTCTCAGTCTGCGGATGATATGCAGAACTCAATCTCAGCTTAGTTCCCAAAGCCCTCTGCAAACCTTCCCAAAACTTCGATGTAAATCTAGGATCCCTGTCCGAAACAATACTCGACGGAATACCATGCAAACTTACAATCTTCTCAATATACAACTCGGCTAATCTCTCTAACGGATAATCCATTCTGATCGGAATGAAATGAGCCGACTTCGTCAATCTATCCACAATCACCCAAATAGCTTCAAAATTCTTATTTGTCCTCGGCAAACCAGAAACAAAATCCATACTGATACTATCCCACTTCCACTCTGGAATAGCCAACGGTTGCATTAGCCCAGACGGCTTCTGATGCTCAATCTTTGACTTCTGACAAGTCAAACAGGAATAAACAAAACTCGCAATTTCTTTCTTTTCATTCCCGGCCACCAAAATAACTTCTTCAAATCATGATACATCTTTGTAGCTCCAGGATGAATACTCAGGCCGCTACGATGTCCTTCCTCCAGAATACTCCTCTTAAGTTCGGTAACATCCGGAATACACACCCGATTACCAAATTTCAAAACACCATTCTCATCAACTCTGAATTCACCACCTTGGCCTTGATTCACTAAAGTCAACTTATCAACCAAAAACACATCGGATTTCTGACCCTCTCTGATCTCATCCAGAATACCACTTGTTAACTTCAACATTCCCAATTTAACACTATTGTGAGTACTCTCACACACCAAACTCAAGTCTCTAAACTGCTCAATCAGATCCAATTCCTTAACCATTAACATAGACATATGCAATGATTTCCGACTCAATGCATCAGCCACTACATTTGCTTTACCCGGATGGTAATTCAAACCAAAATCATAATCCTTCAGAAATTCTAACCATCTCCTCTGTCTCATATTCAGCTCTTTCTGATCAAACAAATACTTTAAACTTTTATGGTCACTGAAAACCTCAAATCTCGACCCGTACAAGTAATGCCTCCATAACTTCAGAACAAATACCACAACTGCCAACTCTAAATCATGTGTCGGATAGTTCCTCTCATGAACCCTCAGTTGTCTCGAAGCATAAGCTATAACCTGCTTATTCTGCATCAACACACCACCCAAACCCAACAATGAAGCATCACAGTAAACCTCAAATGGTTCCGACGGACTCGGTAATATCAGAATAGGAGCAGTAGTCAACCTTCTCTTTAATTCTTGGAAACCTTCTTCACATTTTGAGTCCCAAACAAACGCTTGCCCCTTTCTAGTCAACATTGTCAATGGTAACGCCAACTTAGAAAATCCCTCAATGAACTTCCTATAATAACCTGCAAGTCCAATAAAACTCCTTATCTCAGAAACTGACTTCGGAGTTTCCCACTTAGATACCGCTTCTATCTTAGAAGGATCAACAGCAACACCGCCTCTTGAAATCACATGACCAAGAAAACTAACCTCTTCTAACCAAAATTCACATTTGGACAATTTAGCAAATAACTTCTTTTCTCGTAGAACTTCTAAAACCACCCTCAAATGCTCAGCATGCTCTTCTTCAGATTTCGAATACACCAAAATGTCATCAATAAACACCACAACAAACTGGTCTAGGTACGGATGGAAAATCCTATTCATATACTCCATAAATACTCCAGGCGCATTAGTCACACCAAAAGGCATTACAGAATACTCATAATGTCCATACCTTGTTCTGAAAGCAGTCTTCTGAATATCCTCGGTTTTCACACGTATCTGATGATACCCAGATCTCAAATCTATCTTGCTGAACACCCTCGCACCAACCAATTGATCCATCAAATCATCAATCCTCGGCAAAGGATACCGATTCTTGATCGTCACTTTATTCAATTGCCTGTAGTCCACACACAACCTCATAGTACCTTCTTTCTTCTTAACCAATAACACTGGTGCACCCCACGGTGACACACTCGGACGAATAAACTCCTTATCCAACAGATCTTCCAACTGACTCTTCAATTCAGTTAACTCCACAGCAGACATACGGTAAGGAGCCATCGATATCGGCCTAGTACCAGGTACCAAATCAATCGAGAACTCAACTTCACGCTCTGGCGGCAATTCATTCACTTCTTCCGGAAACACATCAGGAAAATCACACACCACCGCTAGATCGCAAATCACCAGTTTATCTTTAGCCTCCAAAGTCGCTAACAGCATAAATAACTCTGCCCCATCTGCGACTTCCTCATTCACCTGTCTGGCTGATAGAAACAAACTCTTCCCTTCTTCAACCTCAGGAAATATCACAGTCTTATCAAAACAGTTGATAGAAACTCGGTTAAACACCAACCAGTTCATACCCAAGATAACATCAATCTGCACTAGTGGAAGACACACAAGGTCTATCCCAAAGTCTCTACCAAAAATACTCAAAGGACAATTCAAACAAACTGAAGTAGTAGTCACTGAACCCTTCGCAGGAGTATCAATCACCATACTTCCAAGCATCTCAGATATCTCTAACTTAAGTTTCACAGCACAATCCAAAGATATAAAGGAATGAGTAGCACCGGTGTCAATAATAGCTACAAGAGGAAAGCCATTAATATAACACGTACCTCGGATCAAACGATCATCTGCAGAAGTCTCAGAACCCGATAAAGCAAAGACCTTGCCTCCTGACTGATTCTCTCTCTTCGGCTTAGGACACTGTGGACTGATATGACCCAACTCTCCACAGTTGAAACAAGTTACAGTCTTCAACGGGCACTCTGCAGCCAAATGACCACCTTTGCCACACTTGAAACATTTCATCTCAGCACTGGTACACTCATGGACCCGATGTCCAGCCCGACCACATCTATAACACTTAGCAGGGGCACTAGAGTCTCCCCCACTAGGCCTCTTCATCCCACTCTGCTTCTGAAAACCTTTGCCAGCTGCATACGGTTTTCCACGGTCATTCTGATTCTTGCCTTTTCTATCAACCCTCTGCTGATAGCTCTCCGCTCTGGCTTTGGAATCCTGTTCAAAAATCCTGCAACAGTCAACCAAGTCAGAAAACACTCTGATCCGCTGATATCCAATAGCCTGTTTGATCTCGGGACGCAACCCGTTCTCAAACTTCACACATTTTGAAAATTCTCCAGCAGCCTCATTATAGGGAGTGTAATACTTAGACAACTCTGTGAACTTAGCAGCATACTCAGTAACAGACCTGTTACCCTGCTTCAATTCCAAAAACTCTATCTCTTTCTTTCCTCTGACATCCTCTGGAAAGTACTTCCTCAGAAATCTCTCTCTGAACACAGCCCAAGTGATCTCAGTATTCCCAGCAGATTCCAACTCAGTGCGGGTAGCAACCCACCAATCATCAGCTTCTTCTGACAGCATATGCGTACCGAACCTGACCTTCTGGTTATCGGCACACTCAGTCACTCGGAATATTCTCTCTATCTCCTTCAACCACTTCTGAGCACCATCTGGATCGTATGCTCCCTTGAACATTGGAGGATTGTTCTTCTGGAACTCACTCAGTTGACGAGCAGCTCCCATTCCCACAACATTCGGATTTCCTCCAAGTACTCCAGCTAGCATACCCAGAGCCTCAGCAATCGCAGCATCATCTCTACCTCTTCCAGCCATCTCTATTCTGAAAACCCAACAAGCTAAAACAATAAGTACTGATAGGGTTACACAACACCTATCCCGTACAGGGAAACAGAATAGTTACGACTCGACTCGACCGACTATGCTCTGATACCACTAATGTAACACCCTTCTAAAATACCCCAAATATTTAATTAAAAATAATAAACATATAACAATTCAGAGTAATTATGCCATTCAAGGGTGTCACACAATTATTCACACCATTCAACAATATAACGGTCATGCTCTTTTATTAATTCAAAACATAAACATTTGCATAAAACGCAACGGATAGAGATCTCCTCAATCATGTAAAACATGTAACATTCACATGTAAAATATTCAACAAGGTAAATATCCCATCCCGATGTTACATCTATCAGAGCACGACCCACTAAGGAGACTACACTAGACTCCAAGCATTCGCTTCTACTCAACTCATTTCTCGTTACCTGAAAAATAGTTGTAAGGGTGAGTTCCTCAATCAATATAATAAGCATTATAAAATATCATGCAATGTTAAGTAATTTAACACATTAATCACCCTAATCACAACATACAATCAGTAACAGCACATCAGCTCACATCATACTCAACATTCCATAACACACAAGTATAACCTCAAATCATACTCTACAACAACACAAACACACGTATAATATTGGAATACATCCATTCATATTATACGCCATACATACATTATGCAATGAGACTCCACACATGCGGTACCGACTATTCTTGAACATATAGTTCAAGCTCACCGATCCCTCCAGATACGGCTACTAAGCTCACTAGCCCCACTCATTTGAGACCTAGTGACTCACTCACTAATTCCTCACCATGGGAATTAGCTACAGCCCCGAAGGCTAGACTATGCACACTAATCATCTAGCATGCAAACATCAACAACAAATCCACAATGATTCACTCACTAATTCCTCACCATGGGAATTAGCTACAGCCCCACAGGCTATGCTATGCACGCTAATCATCTAGCAATGCAGCATCAACAACAATTCACAACGGACATATGCTCACACTCTAAGCCATACAACAGTCCATTCACACATACATACATAATACATACATTCACATCATTATGCATACCATCATACATCATCAACACATGTATCAACACATCATTATCATGTAAATCAATTAAACACAGTATTAGCACGCTCTACTAATATCTATACTGCTCAAAACAGCGGGATATAATCCCTATAACATCACATGCCAACATAGGCCAACTCTCAATTATGTACACCACATTAAATTAACAATTTTTCCATACTGCAACAGTGTTAACCGGTTAACGCCCTGGGTTAACCGGTTAACGCAGGCAAAAACACATTTTCTGGCAAAACGCAACAGTGTTAACCGGTTAACGCCCTGGGTTAACCGGTTAACGCAGGCAAAACAGTACATTTTCACAATTCAAAACAGTGTTAACCGGTTAACACCCTGGGTTAACCGGTTAACGCAGACAAAACAGCAGTTCCTGCGCTAACACAAGGCAGAATGCAGAATTCTCCGCATTTTCCGCCGTTGGAGGACTTCCGGACCTCCGATTCCGATCCCGTAAGAAGCTATACGTTCGGAATTTCACAACTAACCCAAACACAGATCCAATTACAGTCTAAATACAATTTATCCAACATAATTCTTCAGCATCAACAATCCCAATTAGGGTCAAATTAACGGCTTATCACTACCCATCACATATTATCCCATAATACCCATTAATCGACGATAAACCCCCCTTACCTGATTAATCCGGCAAATCTTTGAGCTCCAAGCTTCTCTCTCTTCAACCTTCAGCCCTTGCTCTGTCTCTTTGCCCTTTTCCTCCTTCACGATCGTTTCTCTGCTTTTCACGTAAAAACCTTTTTACTCCAAATGGGCTCTTTTCCTTATTTCCAACATATATATATTTTCCAATAATAATAATCCAATAATATTTCCAATTAATTAATTAAATTAATAAATATTATATTAATTTAAATTAAATAATTAGCCTTATTTCATCGGGGTGTTACACTTAGGCTGGAGCTTACTGCTAGAATAAACTACTGAGGACTATACTGAAATGATAGTTAAGGCCATGGTATATGGGGTTTCGGGAGTGATTCCTATATTCATGAAGTCTATGGTGCTAAAATGATACTGATGTTTCAAAAGGTTCTCCCAAGTCACCACATCCAAACTCAAACCTGTCTTAAAGCCCAAAAACTTTCAGAACAACACCGTTTTCTTTTGCAAAAAAATTTTGGTAGGGCTAAAGGAATGGGGAGATGAGGATGTACTAAAGATACACTATACTGGTGACTCGTCAGACACATGTATTTTCTAAAACACACTAACTAAAAACAAAATATAGCAAAGTAAACAACTAAAAAGGAATAAAAATAAACAAACTAACTAAAAATAGCAAAGGGAAATAGAAAGCGATAAAATCTCCTCCCACACTTAAATCGAACATTGTCCCCAATGTCTCGAAATAAGAAAAGGGAGAGTAACCTGCCACACTACTACTGACCACTGGTCCCTTTGCCATCCTGAGTTGGACGATGGGATCTGCTGCAACGACGGTCTCTCTGGTCCATCCTGGCCGATAAGGCAGCCTGAGTAGTCCTCACCTCTCGAAGGTTGCCTAAAATGGAACCCTGAGTGGCCTCTATCAGAACACAATGCTCACGGTGGTAGTTCCGCTGACGGGATTGCTCGTTTGTGATCGCAAGCAGGGTCTATGAAACAGCCGCATAGGATCGATCTGCCCTCCACTGCGATTCTTGCATGAAGCTCATGTTGTCTGCCAGTTGTTACTGAATGGGAGAGAGTAGGCCATCACGCCTTTGTTCTCGAGCCATGTGGTCGCGCCACATCTCCTCAGTAATATAGAATCCAGGAGCAGAACCTGCAAAAGAAGAAGATGGTGCGGTGTGTGGTGGTGAAGGGTGATGGGGGGACACATGAGGTACGGGAGAATGCTCTCTCCGATCAAGCTCTTCATCAGTGTCGGGTCCCTCCTCATCAGAAACATTATGAGGAAGTGGATCTAAAACAGGTGGAGCATCTAAAACATAGGTCCAATTCCTTTCATTACGTACATAAGTACGTTTAGTGCACGGTAAGGCAACAGATGGGATAGCTACACTACGAATCATAAGCACATAACATCCCTCTCTTCTCACTCGGCACATTTTCATATCTTATAGAAATTTAAGGTTGATTGTGCGAGGAGCTAAGGGAACTAAGGTAGCTATCTCATTGTTTAGGTTAAGAGCCCGAGCAATAGACGTAATGAGTCCTCCAAAAACAATAGGTCCCGCTTTATTAAGAGTTAAATCCATATGAGCAATCATAAACCGGATCGAATTAATCCTCCTATTTGTGAGGCTTCCTTGTAAAAATAGAAGCTCCCGAGTATTAACCTTGTTTGGATTCTCCCGGCCAAAAATAGTACATGCCAACAGATATCTAAAAACTCTGATGGTCGGGTTATGGATGGTTAAGGCAAGAATTCCTTCGAAAGAATTTATTGAAGTATTAGACAATCTCTGCCAGAAGGAAAACACCTCAACCGACCAGTTTGAATCCAAAGGGGCCTCATAAATAGCACCTTCCCCATGAGGAATTCCTAACAGACCTGCTAGTTCGTTGGTACTAAACTCATACTCAACAGCAAACATTTGAATTTTAACAGTACCAACTGTACTAGTAGTGTTAGGACTGACAGTATAAATTAAAGAACTTAAAAATTCGACTGTCAGTCGCTCAAAAGTAGGCCCTCTGTTTACAAAACTAGTGTGCAAGCCTAAAAAATCTAACAAATGAAAAATATTGTGGTAGATACCCAAAGTATATAGACAGTTATCGTCCACGTACCTCGTCGGGAGAATTTCCCGATTTTGCAACCTTTCAATAATCTTTCTCTGCCTATCCCCGAGTTTCCCTTCGCGAAGAATATATCTGTTGAA